>NC_056668.1:131484567-132684567 GCF_018350195.1 Panthera tigris | reverse complement strand
ACCGTGAGATCATAACCTGAGCCAAAATCAAGAGTGGGACGCTTAACCAACTGAGACACCCAGGCTCCCCAAGATTTCATTTCTTTTTATGGCTTAATTGTATATATACCACTTCTCCTTTCTTCATTCATCTATCGATGAACACTTAGGTTGCTTCTATAATTTGGCTATTATAAATAATGCTGTTGTAAACATAGGTGTCCATAATTCCTTTGAATTAGTGTTCTTATGTTTTGGGGATAAATATGTAGTAGTGCCATTACTGAATCATAGGATAATTCTATTTTTAACTTTTTGAGGAACCTCCATACTGTTTTCCACAATGGCTGCACCAGTTTGCATTCCCACCAGCAGTGCACAAGGGTTCCTTTTTCTCCACATCCTCAGCAACACTTGTTTCTTGTGGTTTTTTTTTTAATTTTTTTTTTAACGTTTATTTATTTTTGAGACAGAGAGAGAGACAGAGCATGAACGGGGGAGGGGCAGAGAGAGAGGGAGACACAGAATCGGAAGCAGGCTCCAGGCTCCGGCCGAGCCATCAGCCCAGAGCCCGACGCGGGGCTCGAACTCACACACCGCAAGATCGTGACCTGAGCTGAAAGTCGGACGCTTAACCGACTAAGCCACCCAGGCGCCCCTTGTGTTTTTTATTTTAGTCATTCTGACAGGTGTGAGATATCTTTTTCAGTTTTGATTTGCATTTCCCTGATGATGAGTGATGTTGAGCATCTTTTCATGTGTCTGTTGGCCATCTGTATGTCTTTTTTGGAAAAATGTCTGTTCATATCTTCTGCCCATTTTTAATGGGATTATTATTATTTTTTTAGGTATTGAGTTATATCAGTTCTTATATATTTAGGATACTAAACCTTTATTGGATATGTCATTCGCAAAGGTTGCATTTTAGTTTTGTTGTTTCCTTCACTGTGCACAAGCTTTTATTTTTATGTAGTCCCAATAGTTTATTTCTGCTTTTATTTCCCTTGACTCAGGAGACCTACCTAGAAAAATACTGCTGTGGCCAAGGTCAGAGAAATTATTGTCTGTTCTTTTCTTGGATTTTTATGGTTTCAGGTCTCACATTTAGGTCTTTAATCCATTTTGAATTTATTTTTGTGTATGATGTAAGAAAGTGGCCCAGTTTCATTATTTTGCATGTAGCTGTCCAGTATACCCAACACTATTTGTTGAAGAGACTGTCTTTTTTCTATTGAATATTCTTTCCTCCTTTGTTGAAGATTAATTGCCCAAATAATTGTGGGTTTATTTCTGGGTTTTCTATTCTGTTCTGTTGATCTATAATATCTGTTTTTGTGCCAGTACCATACCGTTTTGATTACTACAGCTTTGTAATATAACTTGAAGTCTGGAATTGTAATACCTCCAGCTTTGTTTTTCTTTTTCAAAATTGCTTTGGCTATTTGGGGTCTTTTGTAGTTCCATACAAATTTCATGTTTTATGATTGTTCTAGTTCTGTGAAAAATGCTGTTGGCATTTTCATAGGAACTGCATTAAATGTGTAGATTGCTTTGGGTAACATAGACCTTTTAACAATGTTTTTTCTTCCAATCCATGAGCATGGAATGTCTCTCCATTTCTTTGTGTCATCTTTAATTTCTTTCATTCATCTTTTAGTTTTCAGAGTACAGGTCCTTTCATCTTCTTCATTAAGTTTACTTCTAGGTATTTTATTACTTTTGGTGCAATTGTATGTAAATGGCATTGTTTTCTTAATTTCTCTTTCTGTTGCTTCATATTAGTGTATAGAAAAGCAACAGATTTATGTACATTGATTTGTACCCTGTGACTTTATTGAATTTATTTATCAGTTTTAGTTTTTGGTGGAGTTTTTAGAATTTGTATATATAGTATACCAGCTGCAAACAGTGAAAGTTTTACTTCTTTACCAATTAGGATGATTTTTATTTCTTTTTATTGTCTGATTGCTGTAGCTAGGACTTCCAGTACTATGTTGAATAAAAGTGGTGACAGTGGACATCCGTGTCTTGTTCCTGATCTTAGGGGAAAAGCTCTCAGTTTTTCCCCACTGGGTATGATGTTTTCTGTGGGCGTTTCATATAAGGACTTCATTATGTTGAGGTATTTTCCCTCTAAACCTACTTTATTGAGGGTTTTTATCATGAGTGGATGTTGTTCTTTGTCAAATGCTTTTTCTGCATTTATTGAAATGATCATATGGTTTTTATCCTTTCTCTTATTGAAGTGATGTATACCAATGGTTGATTTGCTAATATTGAACCACCCATGCATGTTTGGAATAAATCCTACTTGATCGTGGTGAATGATTTTTTTAATGTATTGCTGGATTTGGTTTGCTAGTATTTTGCTGAGGACTTTTGCATCTATCAGAGATATTGGCCTGTAATCATCTCTCTCTCTCTCTCTCTCTCTCTCTCTCTCTCTCTCTCTCTCTCTCTCTCTTTGTGTTGTCTTTATCTGGTTTAGGTATCAGGGTAATGCTGGCCTCAGAATGAACTTGGAGGTTTTCCTTCCTCATCTATTTTTTGGAATAGTTTGAGAAGAACAGGTATTAACTCTTCTTTAAATGTTTGGTAGAATTCACCTGTGAAGCTGTCTGGTACTGAACTTTTGTTTGTTGGGAGTTTTTTGATTACTGATTCAATTTCATTGCTAATAATCAGTCTGTTCAAATTTTCTATTTATTCCTGCTTCAGTTTTGGTGAGTTATATGTTTCTAGGAATTTATTTCTTCTAGGTTGTCCAATTTGTTGGCATATAATTTTTTCATAATATTCTCTTACAATTGTTTGTATTTCTGTGGTGTTGTTATTTCTCCTCTTTCTTTGAGTCCTCTCTCTTTTTTCTTTTCTTTTTTTTCTCTTCTTTCTTTCTTTCTTTCTTTCTTTCTTTCTTTCTTTCTTTCTTTCTTTCTTTCTTTCTTATGAGTCTGGCTAGAAGTTTATTAATTTTATTGATCTGTTCTATTGTTTTTTTAGTTTCTATATCATTTATTTCTGCTCTAATCTTTATTAGTCCCTTTCTTCTGCTGGTTTGGGTTTTATTTGTTCTTCTTTTTCTCACTCCTTTAGGTATAAGGTTAAGTTGTATGAGATCTCTTTTTGCTTCTTGGGGTGGACCTGTACTGCTATAAACTGCACTCTTAGAACCATTTTTGCTGCATCCCAAAGATTTTGGGCCATTGTATTTTCATTTTCATTTGCTTCCATGTAATTTTTTATTTCTTCTTTGATTTACTGGCTGACCCATTCATTGTTTAGTAGCATGTTATTTAACCTCCATGTATTTGTGCTCTTTCCAGATTTTTTCTTGTGGTTGATTTCTAGTTTCATAGCATCATGGTCAGAAAAGATGCATGGCATGGCTTTGATATTTTTGAATTTGTTGAGACTTGTTTTGTGGCCTAATATGTGATTTATTCTGGAAATGTTTCATGTACATACTTGAAAACAAATACATATTTTGCTGTTTTAGGGTGGAATGTTCTGAATATACCTGTTAAATCCATCTGGTCCAGTGTGTCATTCAAAGCCACTGTTTCCTTGTTGATTTTCTATTTGGATGATCTGTCCATTGATGTAAGTGGATGTTAAAGTCCCCTACTATTACTGTATTATTATCAATTAGTTCCTTTATATTTGCTATTAACTGTTTAATATATTTGGTTGCTTTCATGTTGGGTGCATAAATATTTATAATTGTCATATCTTCTTGTTGGATTGTCCCTTTTAATATTATATAGTGTCCTTCTTTGTTTTTTGTTACAAACTTTGTTTTAAAGTCTATTTTCTCTGATATAGATATTGCTACTCCGGCTTTCTTTTGACATCCATTTACATGATAAATGTTTCTCCATCCCCTCACTTTCAATCTGCAGGCATCTTTAGGTCTGATATGAGTAGGCAGCATATTGATGAGTTTTGTTTTTTTATCCACTCTGTCATCTTGTGTCTTTTGATTGGAGCATTTAGTCCATTTACATTCAAAGTAATCATTGATAGATGTGTACCTATTGCCATTTTGTTATTTATTTTGTCGTTGTTTTTGTAGTTTTTCTCTGATCCTTTCTTCTCTTGCTCTCTTTCATGGTTTACTGACTTTCTTTAGTGGTATACTTGGATTCTTTTCTTTTTATTCTTTGCATATCTATTACTGGTTTGTGTTTTAATCAATAATCTTATCAAATTTTCACATAGTCCTGTGAGGCTGTTTAAACTGTTAACATTCCATTCAACACAGAGAGAGATGAGCCTGTGAAAGCACAACTTCCTCCACACAGCCAGCCTGGAATACTGAGTCTGTCTGATCCGGAGCTTTAGCCCTATGCTGTGCTACCTTTCACCCTCCTCTCTCAGGTCAGAGACTCCAAATATCTTTAAAATAAACTGAAATAAATTGAGAGCATCTCTATCATTTTTGCTTCTTCTACAGAAAAGACTAAGTACTCAGAGATTGGGAATAAAGCTTATGAGAAGTTACTTATCAATGCTTTAGTTTATTTAAAAAAAATAGTGAATTCAGGGGAATCAAATCAAATCAAATCAAATCAAATCAAATCAAATCAAATCGTCTTTTAGACTATTTGGTTCTAGTCTTGCAAGACAAACAGTTCTGTTCTCTTGTTTTCCTTGTCTCATTATGGTTCTATGAGGGACCTACAGTTCTTATCTAAGAACTCATTTTTATCCATCTCTTTGTAAAGATGTGAAAATAATAATTCACCCATAGTTACAAGCCAGGAAGAATGTCCCACCCTCAAGTGTTCCCACCCTTGCTATGGGCTTTGCTTCTCCACCCAGCAGGGGAGCCCCAGCATTTTATAATTACACGTTAATGAAGAACAGAATCCCTCCTTGTTTTATTTTGCATTTCATTTCCAGAATAATTTGATGTGTGTGTGGAGAAGGGCGGGTGTGAGGAAATGTAAACAGTGCTCATTTATTAAGGCTTTAATTTAGACCAGATCTCCCACTAATCCAATTCTGAGCAGCACAGTTTATACCAGTGAGCAGTAAACACTAATAAAGATCAGCTGCAGGAATGGGAGGGCCAAAAATTCTGCTGGGTATGCCTGCTAGTGAAAAAAAACAAGTCCCAAACTCTAATACATTCACAATTTGCTATTTAATTTTGACTTATATATGGAAACAATTTTGGTTTTGAACTGTCTAGTTCTATGAGGTATGTTCTTTCAATAATCTCTTGACTACCTTCCCTCAGACCCCCACCTATGGCCTCATCCTTGACCTTGACACTACCAAAACCATAAACCCGCTAAAATCTTAAGTTCACTTTATGAATGTCTAGCTCCTCCCCTCTAGTATCCTAGATTATTGTTCTATCGCTGCTGTGGCAAGTTATCATAAACTCACCATCTTAAACAATATAAATTTATTACCTTGCAGTTCTGTGGTTCAGAAATCTGACATGAATCCAACCAGGCTAAAATCAAGATATTGGCAGGACTGTGTTCCTTTCTATGGGCTCTAGATAGGATCCCTTTCCTTTTCCAGCTTTAAGAGGCCACCTGCATTCCTTGGCTCATGTCTCATTCTGCACCTTCAAAACTATCAAAGGCAAGTTGAGTCCGTGTTAAATCATATCATCCTAACCACTTTCTATAGTCATGTCCGTCCTGACTCTTCTTCTGTCATCCTCTTCTATTTATAAGGATCCTGTGATTATATGGGGTCCACCCAGATAATCTTCCTAGTTTAAGGTCATCTAATTAGCAAACTTAATTCTATCTGCAAGTTTAATTCCCCTTTGCCATGCAATTGAATATAATCACAGGTTCTAGGAATTAGGACATGGACATCTTAGGGTGGGAGGGGTAAGGGGGACATTATTCTGCCTACCACAGGTCTCAACTCCAGTAATGCATCTACCCCCTATGACCTAAAATTCATTGTTCCTACAACTTAGAATTTTCTGTCACCTTGCTTCATATCTTCACTTTCCTTCTTACCCAGCTGGAATTCCATGATAAATAATTGTAATCACATCTTTCATATATCTTCAACTCCCTTGTCCCCCTCTCTTGTTTTGTTGTTCTTCCTTGGCAAAACCTCAAAGAGCTGGGTTGAATCCAATCCTGCCTGCTCTGCACCTGCATCCATGCCATTAAAACAAATGGCCAGAGCAAACACACTTCCTTTTTTTTCTTTGAAAATTTTTATTTAAATTCTAGTTGGTTAACATATGGTGCAATATTG
This sequence comes from Panthera tigris, assembly GCF_018350195.1. Lineage (NCBI taxonomy): Eukaryota > Metazoa > Chordata > Mammalia > Carnivora > Felidae > Panthera > Panthera tigris. Next base: position 132,678,351 of record NC_056668.1, on the reverse strand, counting down.
GTTTCAGGAGTAGAATTCAGTTATTCATCGCTCATAAACAACACCCAGTGCTCATCATAACAAGTGCCCTTCTTAATAATACCCATCACCCATCTAGCCTATGCCCCACCCAACTCCCTCCATCAACCCTCAGTTTGTTATCTATCATTTAAGAGTCTCCTATGGTTTGTTTCCCTCTCTCTCTTTTTTCCTCCTCCCATGTGTTCATCTGTTTAGTTTCTTAAATTCCACATATGAGTGAAATCATATGGTATTTGTCTTTCTCTGACTTATTTCACTTAGCATAATACACTCAAGCTCCATCCACATTGTTGCAGATGACAAGATTTCATTCTTTTCATGGCTGAGTAATATTCCATTGTATATATACCCCATCTTCTTTATCTGTTCATCAGTCAGTGGACATTTGGGCTCTCTCCATAGTTTTCCTTTGTTGATAATGCTGCTATAAACATTGGGGTGCATGTACCCCAAATCTGTATTTTTGTATCCTTAGGTAAATACCTAGTAGTGCAATTGCTGGGTCATAGGTTAGTTCTATTTTTGACTTTTTGAAGAACCTCCATACTGTTTTACAGAGTGGCTGTACAAGTTTGTAATCCCACCAACAGTGCAAGAGGGTTCCCCATTCTTTGCATCCTTGCCAACACCTGTTGTTTCTTGTGTTTTTAATTTTAGCCATTCTGACAGGCATGAGGTGGTATCTCATTGGGGTTTTGATTTTCATTTCCCTGATGATGAGTGATGCTGAGCATCTTTTCATGTGCCTGTTAGCTATCTGGATGTCTTCTTTGGGAAAGTGTCTGTTCATGTATTCTGCCCATTTCTTCACCGGATTATTTGTTTTTTGGGTGTTAGGTTTAATAAGTTCTTTACAGATTTTAGATGCTAACCCTTTATCAGATATGTTATTTGCAAATATCTTCTCCCATTTCATAGGCTGCCTTTTTGTTTTGTTGATTGTTTCCTTCACTGTGCAGAAACTTCTTATCTTGATGAGGTCCCAATAGTTCATTTTTGCTTTTGTATCCCTTGCCTCTGGCAATGTGTCTAGTAAGAAGTTGCTCCAGCAGAGGTCAAAGAGGTTGCTGCCTGTTTTCTCCTATAGAATTTTGATGGTTTCCTGTCTCACATTTAGGTGTTTCATCCATTTTGAATTTATTTTTGTGTATGGTGTAAGAAAGTGGTCCAGTTTCATTCTTTTTTTTTTTTTTTTTTGGAAACTCATGTTTTATTTTTATTTTTTTATTTTATTTTAGAGAGAGAGAGAGTGCACACAAGGGGAGAGGGGAAGAGAGCGGAAGGGAGGGAGATGGAGGGAAAGAGAGAGAGAGAGCAAGAGAGAGGATCTCAAGTGGGCTCCACGCTCAGCATGGAGCCAGATGTGAGGCTCCATCCCACAACCCTGGGACCATGACCTGAGCCAAAATGAAGCTGGATGCTCTACCGACTGAGCCACTCAGGTGCCCCAGTCCAGTATCATTCTTCTGCATGTTGCTGTCCAGTTTTCCCAGCACAATTTGTTGAAGAGACTGTTTTTCTTCTATTGGCTATTCCCTCCTGTTTGTCAAAGATTAGTTGACCATATAGTTGTGGGTCCCAAACACACTTCCAAGTAGGACTGTAATGTTGCCCACCAATTGTACATTTCCCTGGTCTTTTTCTTCTGCTACTCTACTACATGACAATTTCACACCTCTTTGTCCTTCAGTGTTTGGCTCCACCTCTCCCATTCATATATTCAGCCAATGACCTTTTTCATTGAGAAAATAGAGTAACAAGAGAGACCTGCAAATTTCCTCCATCACATCAACCAAGCAATAAGCATGGGTTCCCATGTACTCTGCCTTCCCTCCTAATACTCCATGACCTCTATCCAAGGCCAGTACTTTTTCTGGTGTCTAAATTCCAGCCCCTCTACTGGATCATTCCTATTAGCACAAAAACATATATTATTTATCTTATCCTAAGAGCAAACAACAAACAAACGTTCTCTGATTCCCATTGATCTTTCTATCTACCTACCACTCCATTTCTCTACTACCTTTTATAACAAAATCCCTCAGAAGAGCTACTTGTATTTGCTGACTCTTAGTCCCTTCTTTCAGTTCTCTCATAACCTTTTGCAATCAGGCTTCTGACCCCATCCACCAACCCAAACTGTTCTTGTCAAGGTCACCAAATGACCACCATGGTGGTAAAGCCAATGGTCAGTTTTCAGTCCTAATCTTACTTTATGTACTGATTGCTGCATCATCCTTGAAACACTTTCTTCCACTTGACTTTTAGGACTCTTGGTTTTCTGCTTATGTCATGGGCCACTTTTCAGTCCCCTTTACTGGCTCCTCCTGGACTCAAGTACCAGTCAGTCATTGGTCCTCAGGTCTTCTTGATCTACAGTGTCTTCTCAGTGAGCTCAACTATCTTATGACTTTAAAATCCATATGATGGGGGTGCCTAGGTGGGTCAGTCGGTTAAGTGTCCAACTTCGGCTCAGGTCATGATCTCATGGTTGGTGAATTTGAGCCCTTTGTCAGACTCTTTGCTGTCAGCTCAGATCCTGGAGCCTGATTTGGATTCTGTGTTTCCCCCCACCGCCCCCCCCCCCCCCGCCAGCCCCTCTCTCTGCCCTTCCCTCCCCTTGTGCTCTCTTTCTTTCTCTCAAAAGTAAATAAACTTAAAAAAAATCCATATGATGATGACACTCAAATATACATATCCAAACCTAACATTTCCCCAGATCCCAGACTGCTATCCAGCCAGTTAAATATCTGCGGGGCACCTCAAAACTCAACATGTTCAAAACTGGCTATTCATCCTCTCCTCAAAACTTTATCTACCAACACCTTCCACTTTTCAGTTTAAGGGAGGTCCATTATCTTGTTGCTTAGGCTAAAAACCTTGAAATCATTCTTGACTCCTCTCTTTTTCTTATCCATATTTAATCTACCTCCAATCTTTGACTTAACTTTCAGAGTATCTCCAGACTGTGTCCATTTTTTACCAGCACCACTCCTACCATCCTGGTGCAAGCCACCATCATCTGGCCTCAATTATTATAATAACCTCCTAACCGTTCTTCCTGCTTCTACCCTTGTCCACCCCTACAGTTTATTACAACACAGCAGCCAGGGTAATACTCATAAAATGTAAGTCAATTCTTGCTCCTTATATACTCAGTAGTTCTGCATTGTACTCAAAAGCTAAAATCCTTAGATGACATACGTGGCCCTGGAAGTTCTAGCCCCCACTTATTTCCCACTGTCCTCCCAACGTTCTCTCCACTCCAACCACACCAGCCACTTGGCCTGTTTTCAAACCACTAGACACGCCATGAACTCTAGGGCTTCAGATTTGCCGTTCCCTCTGCCTGGACTACTCCTTCTCCCTCTCCCTCCACCTCATATAACTATGTAATTTACTCTCTTATTAAAGTCATTTCCCCAAAGAAATCTTCCTGGTCACTCAATTAAAAATTGCATGCCCCATCATTTCCTATCCTACTTCCCTGCCCAATTTTTCTTCATAGGACTTATAGCCTTTGAAAAAACTATAAAACAAGGGCACCTGGGTGGCTCAGTGGGTTGAGCATCCAACTTCAGCTCAGCTCATGATCTCATGGTTCATGAGTTTGAGCCCTGCATTGGGCTCACTGTTGTCAGCACAAAGCCAGCTTCAGATCCTCTGTCTCCCTTTCTTTCTGCCCCTCCCCTGTGCTCTCTCTCTCAAAAATATAAACATTTTAAAAAGTTTTAAAAAAACTAGAAATATAATTATTTTGTATAATATCTGTCTTCCTTTGCTGAAATGGAAGTACTGCGAGGGCAGGGATTGTGTCTGTTTTGCTCACTGCTGTAAACCTAGTGTCTGGTACATAATAGGTGCTCATAAAATATTAGTTGGATATTAATGAATGTGTGGGGTTTTTTTTAAGAAAAAGAAAAAAGATCATTTTCTGTCAAAAGCTGGACTGTTAAAAAAGTTTGAGGGAATTTTAACTTATTACACACCTACACACATTACTCTATTTAAAATGTATTTTCTAAAGGAACTGTAGTAAATTTTATTCATTGCCTATAAAAGTCATTCTCTTCTCTTCCCTCCCTGCCTCTTGCTAATACAACTCTGGTTTTGTTAATAATGACAGTGTCTTTAGCTCCAGGAGTTTAATCACAATGGGTCTAAGCCAGTTATGGCAATTCTAGAAACTCATTTTTTCAGTCACTTGGCCCCTTCAGGTGGCCATGTAGTCCTACCATACATGAGGAACTCAGTTGGGGCACATCTGGGAAGCATTCTCCTCTCTGATAAAAAGAGAGCTCTTTCATCCCTTTCTTTCCTACTTCAAATCCCCAGATGTTTGGGATGTAATGTTCAGAGCTGTGGCAGCAATTTGTGACCATGAGTTGACAAACTGAAAAAAGCAAGCCTTCATCCTTGAGGATGGCAGAGCAGAAAGATACAAAAAGTCTGAATCTTTGATGATATTATTGAGTCTCTGGGCCAAATCCTGGAACTACCTACTTCTGTACTTCTCTGTCCCAGACTGTGCCCTCCTTTCCATTATTCTCTGGTGATACTTCACCTTTTACCAACCGGTACATGCAGCATAAACATTTGGCAAGTGGATCCAACCACAGTATTAAACTTTGTGGAAACTTTGTGGTACAAACTATTTGCTGTTGAATCACTCTGCAAAAACAGTACAAAATGCCTATGTGTACAGGTTTACCCCGTTTAGGTGTTGTAGCACTGGGCAATGCCTTTCTTTGCTTTCCCTTCCACAGCCAGAAGGCCCATCAGGGGCTCTGATCCTTTCCATTGTGGTTTTCTTCTGGACACTATTCTTCTTCCCATCTCTGGATAATGGGCTGGATGAGGGAAGTGGGTACCCAGTGGGAAGGTGTCCACCTTTCAAAACTGAGTTCTACTAGGTCCATCTTTGGACGAGTGCTGAAAAACTGCAACTGACAAATAAAGCCTAAAGTAAAATTTTTAAAGGCTCATTTGAATAGAACTGGCCAAAAAACCAACATATAAAAAGAATAAATGCCCTAGTGTTTTTCTTGATATTGTATCCATATTACAGACTGCCATTTCGTAAAGCGATTCAGCACTGAGTTTATACGAATGAGCGCTGATTCTTCTGATTCTCATGGTGTAAACGTCATGTGAAAGCAGCAATGACATGAATAGCACACCTTCCTTTCTGTCACCACCACCCACTGGATTGCAAAAGCCAGGTATTTTCCTCCACAGCTCCCCCTCATACATTGCTCACCCTGAAGTCAATGCGAAGTTGTATCCAACCTGCTTCCTGATGATGCACTTTGCACTACCGCCACTTCCATGATTCTTGTCAAGGCCTTTATCCTCTCTCCTCTGGACTCTCCTGGACTGTCCCACAGTCCCATGCCTGTCCTCCCACCTCCCACACTTGCTTCCTTCTAATCCATTCTCCACGTGGCGGCCAGAGAGATCTTTTAAAATTATAAATCAGATTGTGCCACTTCTTGACTTTAAGCCCTTTAGTGACTCTGCCCTAAGAATAAAGTCCAAGCTCCTTACTTGGCCTCCAAACCTTGAAGTAATCTGATCCCTTCCCTCCCCTGAAGCCTCACGCCCTCCTCTCTCCTCCTGGCTCACCATACTCCAGCCATTCTGGCATTCTTTAGTTTCATGAATGGACTAAGTTCTTTCCTGTCCCTGCTTGGAACTCTCTTCCATTCATGTCTCAGCCCTCAGGAGAGCCATCCCTCACCACCCCTGCCATCCATATTTGGCCTTTCCTAAGATTCTCACACTGTTCCTTCATACAACTTGGGCCATATGATTATCTGTGCAACACATGTTTCTCCTACACCACTGTAAACTCCATGGGGGCAGAAACTTTGTCTGTCGGGTTGACTACTAGATCTTCAACCTCAGACACAGTGTCAGGTTCATAACACTTACTTAAAAATGAATAGATTTGTGGGGCCTGGGTGGCTCAGTCAGTTAAGCATCTAACTCTTGATTTTGGTTCAGATCATGATCTCACAGTTTCATGAATTTGAACCCCGCATCAGGCTCCATGCTGACAGTGGAGAGCCAGCTTGGGAATCTCTCTCTCCCTCTCTCTCTCTGCCCCACCCCCACTCATGCTGTCTCTGTCTCTCTCAAAAAAAAAAAAAAATGAATAAACTTAAAAAAAAGTAGATACTGGCACAAAAACTCAGACCAATGGAACAGAATAGAGAACCCAGAAATGGACCCACAAACACGTGGCCAACTAATCTTTGACAAAGCAGAAAAGACTATCCAATGGAATAAAGACAGTCTCTTCAGCAAGTGGTGCTGGGAAAACTGGACAGCGACATGCAGAACAATGAACCTGGACCCTTTCTTACACCATACACAAAAACAAACTAAAAATGCATGAAAGACCTAAATGTAAGACAGGAAGCCATCAAAATCCTAGAGGAAAAAGCAGGCAAAAACCTCTTTAATCTTGGCCGCGGCAACTTCTTACTTGACACATCTCCAGAGAAAAGGGAAACAAAAGCAAAAATGAACTATTGAGACCTCATCAAAATAAAAACCTTTTGCACAGTGAAGGAAACAAGTAGAAAAACTCAAAGGCAACTGACAGAATGGGAGAAGATATTTGCAAATGACATATCAGATAAAGGGTTAGTATCCAAAATCTATAAAGAACTTATCAAACTCAACACCCCCCCCCAAAAAAACCAATAATAATCCAGTGAAGAAATTGGCAAAAGACATGAATAGACACTTCTCCAAAGAAGACATCCAGATGGCCAACCGACACATGAAAAAATATTCAATATCACTCATCATCCAGGAAATACAAATCAAAACCACAATGAGATACCACCTCACACCTGTCAGAATGGGTAACATTAACAACTCAGGCAACAACAGATGTTGACAAACATGCAGAGAGAGAGGATCTCTTTGGCACTGCTGGTGGGAATGCAAGCTGGTGCAGCCACTCTGGAAAACACTATGGAGATTCCTCAAAAAATTAAAAATAGAACTACCCTATGACCCAGCAATTGCACCACTGGGTATTAATCCAAGGGATACAGGTGTGCTGTTTCGAAGGGACACATGCACCCCCATGTTTATAGCAGCACTATCAATAATAGGCAAAGTATGGAAAGAGCCCAAGTGTCCATTGACAGATGAATGGATAAAGAAAAGGTGATGTATATGTGTACAATGGAATATTACTCGGCAATCAGAGAATAAAATCTTGCCATTTGCAACTATGTGGATGGAACTAGAGGGTATTATGCTAAACGAAATTAGTCAGAGAAAGACAAATATATGACTTCACTCATATGAGAACTTTAAAACACAGAACAAGGGAAGGGAAGCAAAAATAATATAAAAACAGGGAGGGGGACAAAACATAAGAGACTCTGAAATATGGAGAACAGAGAGTTACTGGAAGGGTTGTGGGAAGGCGGATGGGCTAAATGGGTAAGGGGCACTAAGGAATCTACTCCTGAAATCATTGTTGCACTATATGCTAACTTGGATGTAAATTAAAAAAACAAAATAAAATAAAATAAATTAAAAAAGAAAAATAAAAAAATGAATAGATTTGATTTTATTATAGCTCAATCTTTTTTTTTTTTTACTAGATTACTGACTTATTATAAAAGTATATAACTCAGGAACACCCAGATGGAAGAGATGTACAGGCAAGTTATGCAGGAAGGGGTCACAGAGCCGCCATGCTCTCTCCAGGTGCGCCACTCTCCCCAAATCTCCATGTGTTCACCAACCCAAAAGCTCTCCAAGCACTGTCCTTTGGGTTTTTATAGAGACTTCATTATATCATCGCTCAATCTTACTCTCACCAGTTTTTCAAGGGGAATTTCTTACCCAGAAAATAAAGGCTTTGATCTTAGATTTTGACAATTTCTATTTCTATATAAAACACTGCATTCCACTAACTTTCCTGGAGCTAGAGACTAGGTGAACAGCAAATTATTTTCACTGGTTCAAATCTACAACACACTTCTTATAAATCACTTTGAAAAAATATATATGTTGAAAGATTTTAAGAACAGAGCCTGTAACTATTCCCTCTAGGCTTAGACTCTCAATAAAGCAATAAAATCCCTAGTGGTTCTGAATCCCATTGAGACTTTCCACAGCTCTGCCTTAGCTCCAGCTCCTTGGAAGCCCTGGCAGTGCAAAGATCAGAGTTTACACTAGATTCTGCACCAAGCACACTTCATACAGATCCGAGCATCTCTTTTCCAAGGCTGCATTCTTCCGGGGGGAGGGGAGGGTGCCGAGGGGTGTGGCAAGTTGTTGGAATAAAGGGATGAGGAAAATGAGTGAATCTTCCCAGAGATTCAGGAAGACACAACCAATTCTAAGGAGGCTTTTACTCAGAATTTGATCAGTGAAGCAGGAGAGTTATACGGTAGGAGATATACCACCAGGAGAGATATACAATGAGGAATTTATTTAGGGATTTCACCTTTGCAATAATGGATTCAGTTGTATAGTCTCTGTAAGACGCTGGGTCTGGTGTTAGACCCTAAAGTTATCCACAGGTAGTTGGGAAGGGAAGATGTATATAAAGCAGCAGTTCTCATTCATGGCCAACACTGCCCCACCCCCTTCCCACCCCACTTAGCCCCTGTCCTGGGGACATTTGACAATTTCTGGAACCATTTTAGGTTGTTACAACTGTAGGATGGGGTACTGGCATCCACTGGGTAGAGGCCAAGGATGCTGCTAAACATCTTAGAATGCACAGAAAAATTCCCCACAATAAAGACTAATCTGACCCAAATGTCAATAAAAGTACTAAGGTTTAGAAACTCTGATGTAAAAAAAATAAAAAAAATAAAAAAATAAAAAAAATAAATAAAAATAAAAAAAAAAATAAAATAAAATAAAATCTACTCTGTCTGAAAAAAAAAAAAAAAAATAGAAACTCTGATGTAAAATGAAGAACAAACTAAAACCTGCGAGTGTAATCCAGAGCCCATGAAGATGGACTAAAACCAACGTCCCTTACTGCACCCAAGTTCAGGAATGCAGGTGTCCTGCAGTAGTAGCTGGTGCCTTTTGTCACAGGGCTAGCCATGTGCTTGGCTCAGCCAAAGAAGGATCCAGGGGCAAGGAAAAGCTGCAGGCCCAGCTGCTGTGCCACACCAACAAAGTGGGCCAGCAAGTAGCAAAAAGGTGTGGGCCATAGCAGCACATGGTGCCTCTGTACTGACTGCCCAAACAATCCCCCAACTCCGCCCCCTGCACATGAAAGCAATATGGCTGCTGCTTCCAAATTTGGGGCAAAATGTGTCTTGTGATCCACTTTCAACACACAGGGAAGAAAATTCTGGAAAATGTAATTCAGCGTTATCAAGTTGACACTTTATAAAGCTACCACAGGAGATACATGGAAGTGTGCTAGTCAGGGTTCTGCAGCAAAACAGAACCAATAAGATGTATGGATGTATGGATAGATAGATGCATGGATGGAAGGATAGATATATAGATGGATGGATGGATGGATGGATGGATGGATAGACATATAGATAGATTTCTTATAAGGAATTGGCTCATACAATTATGGAGGGCAACAAGTATCAAGATTTGCAGTCAGCAGGCTGGAGACCCAGTAGAGCTCATGGTGTAAGTTCCAGTCTGGAAGGCAGCAGGCTCAAGACCAAAGAAAAGCTGATGTTTCAAGTTTGAAGATAGGATTAGACCAGTGTCCCAGCTCAAAGGTGGTCAGGCAGAAACATTCTCTTACTCAGCTTTTTTATTCATTTCAGGCCTTCAACTGATGTGTTGAGGCCTACCCACATTAGGGAGGGCAACCTGCTATTCTCGGATGCTAATATTATTGAGAAACACCCTCACAGACACACCCAGAATAATATTTGACCGAATATCTGGGTACCCTGGGGCCCAGACAAGTTAAAATAAAAAATTAACCATTTCAAATTGCTTATAGCATTTCCCAGATTGTGTATCAGTACATACAGGGAGCAGAATAGGGAGCCTTTCTCTCTAGGCCTCCTCAGAACCTTGAGTTCGCTCTATTATTAGCAATTGCGTTGTTCATCAGACTTCTAAAAAAAGATTCTGGTTCTCTTATGTCAACATCTTCTTAAACCTTCCCTGGAATATTCCAGAAATAACCTCCAATGATGTGTTAAAGTGAAAAACAAATTGGTCTCTTCTCTCTTTAGGAATAGAGTAAGAAATTAAAAAAAAAAAAGAGTTAAAACTTTAAGAATACTCAACTCTTCAAGGTCACTTTTCACATTCAAAACATAACAGTTAAGCAACAAAATAATAAATCCTAAAATCTGAAGCAGCAGGAATCTACAGGAGGGAAAAAGAGCAAAGGACAACCTCTGGTTCCACTCTCATTACAACAGTTATCACTATATTCAACTGGAGGTAAAAAGCTTATGGAGATTAAAGTCCCCAGGAAAATAAAATCGTTGCTTCCCTGCTTTTTATGAAAGAGAAAAACAAAACTCTCCTAAACTTCACTGGTTACCAAGAAAAATCATATTATATCATAGAGGTTTGAAAAAAAAAATCACACTACATTCAGTAGGTCAAATAAAGAACCAAAACCTCAATTTCTGTAAGTTTCATTTTTTCCATGATATTAATAATTTCTGAAGTTACTGCGCGCCTTAAAACCTGAAGGTCTTCTGGCAACTCCCTAGTGTCCGATTGGGCTCTACCCAGGATCTGTTATCTAGTACCTGTAAAGAAATCACCACCAGGAAGAAATGTTCTCAAATCCAATTTCCACAACAACCAGGTAAATGAATTAAGGAGTGTCTGTCATAAGAAGTAGCCAATAAAACAGGTGAAAGTCCTGACTAAATTACTTTCAAAATAATGTTAAATGCCTCTGGTTTTAGGGAAAGAAAGAGTTCAAGATTTGGATTTGGAAAACTAGGGGTTTAATTTCTGGCTCTGCCACTTATGAGCCACGTGACCTTGAAAGAGAGAGGAGGAGTGCTATGGATTGGACTGTGTCCCTCCTGACTAAATTCATATAGTGAAGCCCTAATCCCCAGTGTGATGGCATTTGGAGACAGGGCCTTTGGGAGGTGATTAGATTTAGATGAGGTCATGAAGGGAGATCCTTATGATGGGATTAGTACCCTAATAAGAAGAGATAGCAGAGAGTTTGCTCTAGCTCCCTTCCTCCCACCACCCCCTTCCCTCCCTGCTTCTCTCTCTCTCTCCCATGTGAGAAAATGGCAAGAAGAAGGCTGCCTACAAGTTTAGAAGAGAGAGTCCTAACCATGTTGGCACCCTGACCTTGGACTCACAGTCTCCAGAGCTGTGAGAAAATAAATTTCTATTGTTTAAGCCATCTAGTCTATAGTATTTGTTATGACAACCCCAAGCTGACTGATATAGGGAGGCATTCAACTTCTTTGAGCTTCAGGATCACATTTGTAAAATGAAGATAATGATATCTAAGCCATGGGTTTATTGAAAGAGTTAGTGGAATATTATTAGAGCTTTTAATAAACTGCAGAGAATAGTACAAATGCAAGGTCTTGTTCCATTACTTATATAATAAGTAATATCTTGTACAGTACAGTTTATGATATATTTAGAAATTTTTTAATTTGGTGGTTAAAACAACTGTATTAGGTATACAAAACAGTATGCTTATCTTGATGATGAAGAATTAGACAGGATATTGATAATTGTTGAAGCTGGGTAATGGGGTTTGTTATACTGTGCCTTCTACTTTTGTCTGTATTAGAAATTTTTCATAATAAAAAGTTTTTAAAAAGGAAGGGAGTAGAGCTAGAAGATACTGTCGCTTCGGTCCTCCCACTAAACCCTGCCGATCAAGTGGTATTCTGCCACTATTCCACATTGTTCTGTGACATTAATAATTATGATGATAATGACAGTAATAAGGATAGTAGCAGCCATTAATTGAGTTCTTACTGTGTGCCAGGCACTGTGCTAGGGCTAAGTTTCATGTCTTTACAAGAGCCCTATGGTGGAGGCACTGTTTCTGCTCACATTTTACAGATGATGAAACCGAGGGGCAGTAAGGCACGTGTTTAAGGCCATGTGACACTATGAAACTGTAGAGGAAGAAAACTATCTTTCCTTGTACACTTTAAGATTCCCAACTGGGTCTCTGTAACAAAAGACAGATTAACAAGAGAAAAGCATACAAATTTATGTAAGTTTTACATGACACCGGAACCTTCTATAAGGAAATGAGGACAGAAGAAGCGGTTAAACTTGAGGGCTTTTAAGCTCAGTTGGATGAAGAGAGGAAAGTTGTAGGGAAATGTGATAGGACAAGGGTATGAGCTAAGAGTAGTAAACTGGGGGGAACTTAGTAAGACCCATTTCAGTTTCTTCTGGGTGTTCCTCTTCTTAAGAGATAAGGATGCTCCTTTCTTCCAGGATTAGGGAAGGCACCTCTCACATGAGGGTCTTATGATCTGTTTCAGGGGAAGGTCAGAGAGTTCTTCTTGCACTTGCCATTTCTCATATTCCTTCACTTTAAAATATTCAATGCACAAGATACTATATTTTGGGGAAGCTGTCCTGAACTCTGTCAAAGCCATGTGGTAGACTAGAGAGAGAGAGAGAAACAATCAGTGTGCTTTGAAAGCACAAGGGAAGTGGCAGTTACTTTCGAAGTGTGGCAGGTGGGGGCAGGGATCTTAGAAGGACTTCATAAGGGGAGAGATATTCAGGCTGCAAACTGAAAAACCAATAACAAGAAGAGAGTAGAAGATTCTTCCAATCAGAGAGAATACCAAGAGTGACAGCTCAGGTGTGAGAAAGTGCACAGCATATTCCGGGCGGTCACAGGTGTCAGAGGTGGGGAAGGGCTTGGGATGACACCAGGGATGGGACCGACAGGAAAGGCAAGTGGCGTTTGGGAGCCCATGATGGTCTCTAACCAACAAGGGCCAGGCCTGTGGGCCCGGGTTTGAAGATGGGCCAGCAGAAGACCTGATGTAACCCTCAATGACTTGCCTATCTTCTATTTCAGGAGGTCCTGACATATCTTCTACATAAGGTTACCAAAAATGCCGGATCAAGAATCAGAACCAGTCAACATGCATCAAGCGTTTAATGCAGCACCGGCCTTCTCTGTTAGTCCTGTGTGGCACACAGAGCCAGAAAGAAACACCCAGCTGTAAGAGAACAAAAACACAGGTGTTTTTTTCAAGTAAACACCCTCACTTCACCTCACCTGAACTCATATTGCATACTTTATTTTGTCTCACTCACCAGAAATTGATCCAGGAATGTAAGAATTTACTGATAAGATGTTTCAGTTGGAAGGAAAGCTGAACTGGACACTCTTTTGTCCTCTTTTATCATGCTTTTTTTTTTTTTTTTTTTAAACATGAGGGCCATTTCTTAAGGGGAAACTCAACCTGGGTATGAATTCCTGCCCAAAGGGGTAAGAAAAATGTTGAAGTTTCGAGTTTCTGCACAAAGCTGCAAAATACCGGTGTCCTAGCCCAGATTCTGGAGTCCAAATATTTAAGTAGGAAGTTTTCGGTTTGCAATTTCTCACTTCCTTGATCTAAAGGGAGACCAACAGTTGAAATCAGAGATTCTCATAAAAACACTCAATGTATCTTTTTTACATGGGCTTGAAGAAAGGGACTAGAAGATACTATACATCTTCAATCGACATATAATAAAATACCATTGCTGATATCGCCAAGTAATCCCTTTTGCCCTGCCATATCATAATGAATTATATTCACCTAGTGACCTGATTCTAAATTCTTTATTCCCAAGTGCACAAGTGACAGTAAATGAACTCTGCTAATTAATCCTGGTGTCTTATGTGAGAAGAAACTTAGAATAATTAGAGGAACTGAAATTTGCCTTGTGAGTGAATTCAGAGCAGACCACAGGAAGACACTTCTGCTTCCATTGCTGTTGCTCTAAAAATCGACAGGAGAAAAGGCAAGAAGCTGATGTGTCCTTGTCTGAAGAACACGTCAGGCAACAAGGCAACTCAGGACTGTGCAGAGCCTGTGCCTGAGGCCCTTTCAAGCTCTTCCTGGCTGTGCAGGACATCCCTCCAAAGAGTAATCAAGACCACCCCAGTGAATAATCCCCTGAAGGTACAGGAGTGAGGTCCTATCCTCAGGTATTAGCTTCATCCTCAACCAGACTAGTTCACTCCCCAGGGAGTGAAAGAAGGAAGTTTTCATTCTCCTCCCCCTTTATGTTGAAATACTCTGGCTTTGGAAACACCCTGTGGATTGTTAATCTTACAGACACTGGACTTTTTCCCTGCCTTGAAGTGAAATGCCCAATGGGATTCCAATGGCAATGACAGAAGAGAGGATTCATCAGACCCCATTTACAGGCACTCACTGCCAACTAAACCTAAACCAAAGGCAAGTCTTCCTAAGTTCTCAGAAGCTGCCTGTGCCACTTGACTTAGGGGACTGCAGAGGCCTCCTTTTGCCAATGGCTGCTCAGTAATGATGCAGTTTAGATGGCTAGCGATTCTCCTCCTTGGAAAAAAGTGGCGCCAAGCACGTTACTCTACAGGCTACCGTACAAAAGTTCCCTTTTTCTTGAAAAAAAAAAAAAAATTCCAGTTCTTTCCATGATAGCCCATGTCATCTTAACTAGAATCTTCAGATGTGAGATTTTAAAAGGCTCTTTCAAGATGATCTCATCTAAGCATGCCATCTTACAGATGAGGAAACTGAGGCTCAGTAAGGCCACATGATTTATGTAAAGCCTTCCAATTAATCAGTATCCCCTGGAACTGGAACAGAAATCTCCAGGTGCGGGTCCAGTCCTTCTGAGGTTCAAGGTAATATGTTGGCAAGAAGCAGAGCTATAGGATTAACACGGCTTATTTTTCCTGAACAATTTTTATGCAATAATAATCTATAAGATGTTATTTTATACTAAAATATACATATTAATTTTTGTTATTAAAACAAAGCTCTTCAAGGAAATTCAAGCTTGTGGTAGTGTTTAGGGCTATGTTCACAAGCCATAAACACTAGACTGTGCCATCAATAAGGCAGCCCCTAGCCACATGTGGCTGAGCACTTGAAATATGGTAGTACAAGCTGAGATATGCTGCAAATGTAAGATACACACCTGAATTGAAACACTTGGTTCAAAAAAAAGGATAAAACTACTCAATTTCTTATTGAGAAATGTTTGTTGAAATATTAATAATATTGTTGAAATATTTTAGAAATAATATTTAGATAAATTGGTTTAAGTAGAATACATTATTAAAATTAATTTCAGGGGTGCCTGGGTGGCTCAGTCGGTTAAGTGTCCGACTTCGGCTCAGGTCATGATCTCACCGTGAGTTTGAGCCCCGTGTCAGACTCTGTGCTGAGAGCTCTGAGCCTGGAGCCTGCTTCGGATTCTGTGTCTCCCTCTCTCTTTCTGCCCCTCCCCCATTCGTTCTCTCTCTGCCTCTCAAAAAAAATGAATAAACGTTAAAAATAAAATAAAATTAATTTCACCTGCTTCTTTTTCACTTTTTAAAAAAATGTTGTTACTAGTAAACTGGAAATTACATCTGAGGCTTGGGCTATACTTCCATTGGACAGTGAGTGGACTAGAGGGTAGATATTAGGGCTGTTTATAGTTGGCTTCTCTTCCTTCAGGGTACAAGGTAGAATTGCAGGTCTCTGCCCCCTTGGAAATTAGGTGTGGTCATGTAGTTTGCTTTGGCCAATGAAATGTGAGTGAGAGACGTGCTCTTTTGCACGGTGCATGTAACTGCCCATGCAGACACTGCAGTGCCCTCCAAAGAAACTGTGGAGGTGAACATGAAGACTTAACTGCTGCCATGCTGACTGCCAGCTGAGACTCCTGCTGACTCACCTAAGATACGGAATGTGAGCTCAAAATAGACTTAAAAAAAAAAAAAAAGCAATCGAGATTTTGGGATTGTTCATTCCTGTAGCATAACCTATTTTTAAATATAGCTTTCTGGTGTGAAGGTGTGCAGAGAAGGATGCCACAGCAGACTGCCCAAACTTGCTTAACTGCAGAACACTTTTGCAAGTATAATTTACTGACAGGATATTAATTAGAAGTCATGAGATAAAATGCATAGACTATATTAGTGAGGACAGAAAAAAATAGGTCACACAGATCAATTAATTGAGCCAATGATCAAAATTTGATTTGCATGTCTTATTAGTCTTAGAATAAAGCCAAAAACAAGTCATTTTTATGCTAAGAATCAACAAATCGAGACCATTTCTTTGACTTTCAAAGTCAATTTTGTTTCATCCAGATTTTCTTATGTGACTTTTTAAAAGTTGTGAGCCTGCTTAATATCAGCAACAAGGTTGCTGATCAAAGAGTATACAGTCTATTCTGAAATTTTGCCTTTAATACATTATAATCTGAAAAAATTCACATTTTCCAGAAAATGAAGAACAATATGATCAGTGTGCTTTGCTATATTTGGGGACTACTGAAGCAGGCTTCTCTAAAATTCAATTATTTCATCCTGAATAGCTCACTTCCTTCTTTTTGTAGAAAACAAAGTCTGTGATTTTTCATTTTCACTTTGAAGCATTTCACTTTTTGCTTGTTTTAGACTGACACAGTTTGTGAGCTATCAAGACTGCTTTTTGTTTAAAACTCTTTTCTCGGGGCGCCTGGGTGGCTCAGTCGGTTGAGCGTCCGACTTCAGCTCAGGTCACGATCTCGCGGTCCGTGAGTTCGAGCCCTGCGTCAGGCTCTGGGCTGATGGCTCGGAGCCTGGAGCCTGCCTCCGATTCTGTGTCTCCCTCTCTCTCTGCCCCTCCCCCGTTCATGCTCTGTCTCTCTCTGTCCCAAAAATAAATAAACGTTAAAAAATAAATAAATAAATAAATAAAACTCTTTTTTCAATTTCAGATCCACAGAGAACATGTTTATAAAGTATAAATATTTTTACATGCAATCAAAACTAAATATTACAAATTAATTTTTATCAAGATATATCACAGGCTTTTAGAATGATTTTTAGTTACCATGTGGTTATCACCACTAATTTCAGGATATTTTCATCACCCCAGAAGGAAACCCTATTCCCATTACCAGCCACTCCCCACTTCCCTCAGCCCCCAGCTCCTGGCAACCACTAATCTACTTAGTCCCTATGGGTTTGCCTTTTCTGGACATTTCTTACAAATGGAATTTAAGCAATATGTGATCTTTTATGTCTAGCTCATTCACTCAGCATAATGTTTTCAAGGTTCATCCATGCTGTAGCATGAATCAGTACTTCATTCGTTTTTAATGGTTCAATAATTTTCCATTATGTGAAGAATATACCACTTTTTGTTTATCCATTCATAAGATGATGGACATTTGTGTTATTTCCACTTTTGGCTATTATGAATAATACTGCTATGAGCATTCATGTACCAGCTTTTATGTGATAATATGTTTTCAGTTCTCCTGGATCAAATTAAGATTTTAAGACAAAAAATATGTTTTAAGACAAAATACAGAACACAGACCTGGGTAAATTCTGCCCTTGTTACAAAGTGCAGATTAAACATTCTCATCTGTGCATCAGCAGGAAGTAACTTTCTGGGTAATAGGGACATGCTGGGAGATTTCCAGCTGGCCTTTTTGGGTCCCATCTTCGTCCAAGCAGGAACTTTCTCTTCAAGCCCCCAACACTACCCTACCCTCTACAAAGTGTCCACACCCCACTCTATAATCCAGGGGGTTCCTGAGCATCTGGGCTGTTACCTACTTGTGGTGAGTAAGAGAGGGGCCCTGAAAAAAATCTCAGAGCACAGATGGCCACCACTCCTGCTGGATGATTGGCAAGCACTATACTGATGACTGTCTATCAGTAGTCCTCTTTGGACCACAACAGGCAACATAGATGAACCTGTGCTTGGCTTCTGGAGGACCTCAGGTTGTGCTGATTCTGGTGGGGCCTTATGGTGTCTCGCTTGTATGCTGCATCCCTTTCAAACAATTCCTCCCAATCCTTCCCAGTATATTTCTCCCCATCCCATGAGTTCTTTCTATCGAGTCTGCTTTTCACTACCTCTACAATTGTCTACTTTTCACCAGTATATTTTGAATTCAAGACTCAAATATGCCGCCTTTATTTTCTTGTCTTTAGTGCCTCTGTCCATGCACAGAAGGTGACTGGTCATATCTGGCTGCCTGGGGTGGGGGGAGAGGCGAAAGGCCGAAGAGAAGGAATTTGATTTGAAAATACAACTTTGAAAAAAAATGTTTTTTAAGTACGACTTTGGAGTGGAAAGAGGGAAGTAAGGAGAGCACCAAGAGATTATTCTCAATATTATCCCTCAATAGCAGTATTCTCAGGAATGCCATACCATTTCTTAATGATAAATTATCCCATGATGCTACAGGTTTGATTTTTTTCTTAGATATTTAAAAAGAAAAAAATCCACTAGTATCAATTCCTCCCCACCCCCAACACTGAATCCTACTGATGCTTGCTACAACTTTAGCCCTCTGTGGGACCCAGTTTTGGAAATGAGGTACCCCAAAGCATGTAACCACAAAGCATCTATTTTGAGCTTAATATCATTAAATGCACTCAATTAGTCCTAGTTGAGGAGTCAGGATAGCTAGGCTATGTTCAAGAAACAAATGACTCCAAACTTAATTGGATCATAACAAGGGCTTATTTCTTACATAGAAATAGATAATAGAAATAGACCTGTATGGGTCTGCTATGGCTATTCTGCATCATCTTCACTCCAGGATCCCCATGGACAGAGCAGCCACTATTTGGAACATTGCCAGCTGGAGGAAAGAGAGCAGTATAAACCTCACACTGCCTCTTTGCCTTGCCTAGAAGTGACACACATTACTTCCTCCTACATCTCACTGACAAAAGTAAATCACATGGTCATGCCCAAGTTCATACTGGGACCACACCTCCTGGTCAAAGCCATCTCATTCTACCCCACCATCTTTCTTTAACTTTGAATTTCAGAAAGTAGGGATTGGGGTGTCAGACTCTTCCCTCTGAGAAGGCCCTTGGTCCTTATGCAAATTGGATTTCCTCCTCTTTAGCAATGGGTACAGCATTCTATTGACTGACTATTCTACTCCCTACTCAGAGGCAATGTCAAGGTCAGGAGAGCCATTTCAGCAATGGGTTACATAGCTAGGTCTGATCCCAGGCCAGGTCCTGGAGGACTCTAGAAGTCTGAGCCACCATCTTCCCCCTATTCATGATTTCATCCATATAGTGATGTTGACTAGTTATAAAATAAAATAAGTGCCATATCTTGGATATAAAACCATATGATCAGTTAACTCGTTTCAGCAGGGGAAGTAATAAGTTGACAACATTCAAGAAGTTCTCTCAAACATACATGCTTGTGTTTATGTATTTATCCTAAATTTAAAACCCTTCCTTTCTCTGATCACTGTGTCAATTAAGATTATATTCATCTGCAAATAACAGAAAAGGCCCAAAATGGCTTAAATAACTAGTATTTAAGGGAGTATGTTCTTTTTCACATAACATGACATTCTTAAGTTAAGCAAAGCTGGTACTGAAGCCCAGTGATGCTATCAAAGACCCAGGCTCTTTCTTTTTTTTTCTACTACTCCATCTTTAATGTAATGACTTTCACATCCATGTCTGTCAGTTCGTTGTTCTCCAATGGTTGCTGCCCCTCCAAGCCTCATGACCATGTCCCAAAAGGAAAAGAACAAGGGACAATAGGCAAGGGGCTTTCTCTTCAGGAGGCTTGGCCTTTTTATTCAGGAAGTGACACACTAGGAGCTTCTCCTTAAGGACTTCTGCCTGTATCTCATTGACCTGAAATATGTTTTTTGGTGCCCTAGCTATACCAGAGGCTGGAAAAGAAGGGAGATAAGGGAAAAGGTTGGAGATTGAGTTTGGGTCAGCCAGCCTACAACATCTGCCACAATCCCTCCTTTGTGAAGTTTTGCCCACTATCTCAGTCTGGTTTGTATGACCCCCACAATGCTACCTATTTCTGTGCCCAAAGTAAGCATTTCTATTCATTGTATTATTGTATTTTTGGGAGTGGTTGGTATCCTAAGCTTCCTTGTTTGATGCCTCTGCAATCCTTCCTTGGTGAATACCCTAATACCAGTCAGTTTTCATCCAAGTGTGTGTAAGCCATATTACTCTTGGATGATCAAAATTATGCAAATAACTACATGTTTGCTTTCTGTTAGATCTCAGAGACACCAGTTGGTATTAATCTGACCTGTCTGATTTTTCACCATCCTTGTATTTTTAATTCTATTCTTGGTTCAAGTCCCATTTTCTTCATATGGAGATAAACTTCTAAAATACTAACTGAACCTGATCACACTTAAATATTCTCAATTTTGCTTTTCACTATTTTGACTTTCTAATATGAACCATATAGCCCATGTGAAGGGCTTGATATTAACGAGGCAGAGAAAATGTCTATTGTACTCATTCTTCAGAGAAGTGGGTGTCTTTAATTAGGTAAACAAGGAAGACTATAAGTATTTCTTCCCTAAATAAAAAATGTTTCAAAGTAATTTGCTGTGTCTTACTTAGTATGGTCTACAAGTAGTCCAGTCAAAAGTAGTATAATAATTAGTTGCAAAAACAGTAGCACACTTTCAAAAGGGGGTGAACAAATAAACACCTATGAATTCAAATAGTCTCTGTGCTGAAGCCCATAGTAAACAAAGGTTGGGAGGAAAAGGCAAAGACAAATGTAATTACTGCTAAAGTACTAATGGCCAATATTCTTTGAATTTAGTAAGATGCAGGAAATCATAGAGAAAGAAGGAATTCATACCTGTCTCAAACAAAAATATACATACATATTTAAATGTGAATGTTACAACTATTCAATGTAACAAGAGTTATCTGCAATATGTCCCCACCTGATTCTTACAGCACCATCGTTTCCTTTCCCAATCTTGAGTGGCTTCCAACAGACACATCGAAGGTTGTGTTGAAAACAGTAAAGAGAGAGCATTTTAGGATGTCTATCTCTCTATCATCTGCTGGCCTTCAAAGGAGGATATGGCTTAGCAGCTTCTGTCCTTAGAGCCTCTATCTATTACTCAAGGGAGAAAAGAAATGCCAGAAATAGACAGGAGACAAAAGTGGCCATGTAATTTTGAGTTAGGAAGCTCCAGAAGATTCTGAACATTGGTAGCTAAGCATGATTTCCAGAGAGGTTGCAAACACCAACTGAGGTTTGATTCCTGTCATCTTCTCTGCCATTTCTTCCTCCTCACCAAAAATACACAGTAAAAAGAAGGAAAATAGATTTTTGAATTTAGATTCTTAGAAAAACCACCTAAGGTAGGAAATATTCTACATAGAGAATTTGAAGATAAAACAGATATGGAATCAATATGCAACCCCACATACACTTTATGAGGAGGGCACTTAGGCAGTGAGCAAAACTCTGCCCATGCCAAAGGACACAGTCTTCTAAAATTTCCAAGCTATGCCCAAGCTTCATTTGTAGGTCTAATTCATAAGAACATTAAAAAATGACATTCAGGAGCAAAACAACGGTTCAACTAGCCAATTGTTTTCTCCCTGATGATACGCAGTCTTTTTCTAGGGGAGTCTACTTACGCTACATGACCTCAATCTCAGAGACTAGGAATATATTTGTAACTAATATCTCCATCTTTTCTTTAGTAAATATTTTTATAAACTTAACATCCATAATGCATTCATATCATAATGAATACATATTCACATTCCATAGAATATACATATAAAATTCATATTATATAATATATAACTGTCAGTAAAATATTCACATCACATGAATATTATTCATAACATATTCATATATATTATTTGAACCAATACCAATAGATAATATGTTCCATAGCTATCAATACATATATCCATCTTGTTATGAACACCTAGGTTAATATGTTCTGTATCTGCCACCAGATAAGTAAGACTTAAATTTAAAAATCAGATCAAAGACAATCATTGGTGAGTGTTTAAGATAAAAAGTACGGGGGATATTGGGCAACTGCATTATATTAACACAGTTTTGTAATGCACATACAATCAAGGGATTTATGCATCCATCGTTGCCCACCATGATAAGTTCTCATACAAAGTGAAAGTAGGAATTATAAAACATAGATCCTTAAAATTAAGGTTGGATTTGTAGACACAGGTACAATCAGAGCTTCAAGGAACCTTCTGAAGCCTCTAGTACACCTCCTTATTTTATAGAAAAGGAAATCAAAATCAGAGAGGCACTGACTTCCTCAAAGCCATACAATAAGCTAGTAGAAAAGCTAGAACTAAAAAGTAAGGATTTTTGGTTTTGGGGTTTTTTTTTGTTTTGTTTTTTGCTATTTGTTTTCACTTTTAGTCAAATGCTCTTTCTACATTACCATAAATTTAGAAACTCAAGAACATATTCCTGCAACTTGTTTCAAGATGGAATAATGAAAACTTTTCAAGTCAGAGACTTCTGGCTGTCCCCCAATAACCATGTTCCCCTCCTTCCATTGCGAAGGAATCCTCATTTTAGGTGGGCATGTGCTTGCCCACTATGCAACCTCATTTCACAGCATTCCTTACAGCTGGATGTGGCCATATTACCAAGTGAGACAAGCGTCCTGTAGCAGCTTCTGGAAGCTTCCTTAAAAGCCAGCTGACATTCACTTGTTGCTCTTCTCTTCCTCCTTTGTTTCTGGTGAGAATGCAGACAAGATGGATGGAATTGGAGCCTCCATCTTGGACCACAAGGTGCCATCAAACTAAATGTCACACATAGTAGACTTAGTCCCAAGCAGCCCTGAGTCAGGGGTACTTCCTTGGGCCATATCTGCCCTGGACTGCCTACCTCCAGACTTTATATGAGAAAAAAATCATCTTCAATCTTATTTATGCCACTATTGTTTTGAGGTAGTACTCCAGACAAATCTAACCCTGATACACAGTTGAAATATACGAACAATTCCTCCATATTTTCATGTTTCCTTTCTGGGTAATCTGGCTTTTCTCCATTTCTATCACAGCCCCAGGAAAGGGAGGCAAAGTCCCTGGAAGGAGGAGGAAGGTGGTAAGACAAAGGAAAAAAAAGGCAGCCCTTTTTGCAAAAGGGAACACAAGCTATGAGAGCGGTGTGCCCTGATATCCCCACTCCAGGTCAAAGCCCCAGAGGGCCAGGATGTGTCAGAGGAAGGGAGGCAAAGCCCAAAACCAAGGGGTCCTGAAAGGAGTGGCCTCACAGGTGGGCTGGCGGGCATAGGGTGGCAGAGCCAGGCTGGGCAGGGGGAAGGAATGGGTCAGCCCTGAGCCCTCCCTGAGCCAGCCTGCCCCTTCTCCCCTTGCTGTGCTTTGTAGTGTGGACTGCAGTGGGGCTCGCAGAGCCGTGTTGGGGTGGTGCTGCCCAGACCGGCCACTGCGTGAATCTTGGGCCCAGAATCACAGGCCAGGAAGGGCTCACATGGGGCTAGGTAACTGGGGAGTCACACCTGCCTGAGGACCCAGACAGAGCAACCTCCACTGGCCTCCAGAGTAAAGAGTGCCTGGCTGGCCACGCTGCAAGCACCGCTCTGGAGGGGCCGGCATGGATTGAAGGGCCTTCCCCTCCAATAGGAGGCCTTATAAAATCTCCATCTATCAGCTGCCATTTTTTATTCCAACTTCCAAAGGAAGAAGCTTTAGTCTGATCCTGACATACAAATCGAATGAATTCACCCCAAAGGGGTCCATTAACACCAGAAGATATTTAAGTGTTACTGACAGGCCAGATTGGAGTTTGTCTCACCCTTATTCACAGCCTCCTCTACCCACCACAGCCTTTGACCCCACGCAGGCCTGTTGAAATAAGTTAAACTTAAGGAAGCTACCTTTTCTGTGCACATCTGAATGTTGCATAGGTTAATATTAGACCCTGATAACCCTAATATCAATAGCACTGGATTTTTAAAGATGAGAAATCTGTGTGTAGGCTGCCAATCCTATGATAGGAAGGTGTGGTACTTATACAACATCATGTCCTAAAGCACTCTGCTAAAACAATCGTGTTTATTTGCCGGGTACAAGAGTGCAATTTTTTGTGGCCTCAACGTGAATTCTTAAGTGGCGATTGTTTCTGCTTGGCATCGAAACAAAAAATGTATTTCCCTTATTGTTATTTTGGATACATCTGCGGTCCAGTTGCAACATCTGGAATGTGTTGAATCTAGCTCTTTTTACAAACAAAAAGAATTCTAATATTAATTTTGTTTTTTAAAGAAATGGATATTTACTTAAACTGGAGCTGTTTGATATAAAATGTTCAGAGTGTTAGGAAAAAAACAGATTTGTCTAATTTGTGGCCTGAAACAAAAGCTTTTGTGATACTGGATTCTGGGGGAATTTTGTTTTTACTTGTCAGACTTTGTACAAATGCCCATTAAACATCTGAATGATCTGCTAACAAAGTAGCATTCCTTTTAAACAATGAGCAGAGATGCAAGAAAACCCAAATGATTTTAGACTAAAAACATAGCCAAGCGGTCTTTTGTTCATTTTAAAGTCATGTTTTAAATTAAATAGGAAAAAAAGAAAAATAAATAAATTAAATAGGAATGTTTTTAAGTTCTTTAAAGGAAAATTTATAATTTAGTATTGTGAATTAAAAATTGTGCTAAACTTTCCTATGAGATTAATATTATCCTAAGTTAAAAAGAGATTAAAATCTGAATTTTATATTATACAATGAAGGCCAAAGTTATGCTGTTAGACAAAAGAAGGAAATTAAGAAACATGTACTAAGTGGCCAAATATATTTTTTCCCTTATTGCCTCATTTGAAATGAACTTATTTCTTTTTAGATTCTGAAAGTAATTCATGTCCTACATGGAAAATTTGAAATGATGAAGATAGAGTCACAGTGTTACCTCTTACAGGTAACATAACTACTGTTTTTATATTGAAGTACATCTCTTTATTCTTCTACCAATTTGCTATATTTTAAAAGATCTTAAATTTATCAAACCAGCAATCTGGAACTGCATTTTACTAATCTGAGGGATAATACATTTCTCTTTTTATCTACTTCTGGAACAGTTAAAAATATTAACTAAAAAGAATAGCAACCAATCAACCAATCATTCCACAGGTATTAAGGGAGCTCATCATACCTTATAGTTAATGGTAGTTTAAGAACTATGGAAAACAAAGTACACAGTTGATTTCTGCCTTAAGGAATTTATAGGTTATGTGCAAGAGAAGACTAACATGTGTGAAACCATTAAAAAACAAAACAGGCCAGTAAATATTATGACAGTTTTTATTTTAGTGATTATTAATTGAGATCATTTAAATGAGTCTGTGGCTTTGATTTCAGGAAACAGAAACCCACTAAAAGGAGACTTTACTGGAAAAATACAAGGTATATCTTAGAATTTAAAGCACTGTTATCAGGAATTACTGGTCCTTGATTCAGTTTAGCCCACTGTTCATATCCAATCAGTTGTAGCCAAAAGAAAGAGGTCAATGTGCCATCTTGCGTTGCCCAAAGGGCAGACATGGTTGACCCTTACATTACAGCCATCCCCTCTTCTTTGATAATAGAACCCACTTTCACTTTCAGGCAGTAATGTGCCCAAGCCCAGAGGATGAATCATACCTAGTCCAGGTTAGTTATTATAAATGCATTTCCCTTTTGCCAGATATGCATTAATCCAGATTCCCTTTGAGCTGGAAGTGGATACATCACAAATGATATCTCTGTCCAGTGAGATCTAAAAAGAAGTTTATAAGGAAATATTTTCCTCTCAAATAAAAGAGAGATGTTAGAAGAGAATCCCTTTCTTCCTTCCATATTCTTGACTCTCAGGATAAGTCATTCTTTATGGAACAAAGCAAAGAATTCCAGAGGTGCCAATTCAGAGCTCTGATATCACTGAGCCTCAAAACCAATTGCTGGAACTGCTTACATCTAGAATTCATTTTAATACATATACATATGTACATATATATAATATATATATAATTTTTAAATATCTAGTATTATTTAGTCACTTTTAATCAGGCATTCAGTTACCTATATCCAAAAAGCATCCAAGATGTTAGGTGTCTCTTCTGGGGCTGTGGCAGAAGTAGTTTAAAAAAAAGTAGTAGTTTAAAGAAAGTAGTTTCTTTCTGAAAGGGGTATGATGACAAGAAGGAAATTACTGGTATATCTGCTATAGTTTTTTTTTATGGGCCAGGCATGGTGTTAAGCACTACATACCTATCCTTTCACCTACTTTATCCTTCCACTGATCCTCTAAGGTAACAGTATTATCTCCTTTCATGGACAAGAAAATGGAGCTTCAGAGAGGGTAAGTAGCTTGTCCAGTGTCATTAAGTGCTAGAGACAATGAAAAACTAATGCAAATCCAAAGGACTTGCTATACTCTTTTAAGTTTCACGGGTGTGGCCATCTAAAATTGCACATGACATACTATGGACACTGAAATAGCTATGAGAGAAGAAGATAAAAGTGGAGTGGACAGAAAATTTCACAGAAGGAGAAATTTGACTAGACCTTCAAGAATAGGTCGAATTCAGAGAGGAAAATCAAGGGCATTCCAAATGGAAGGAATACAGAGAAGGCAGAATGAGAAGGGAATGTTGATGAGACAATCTGATCAGAGATATGTGGGATGAGGTCATATATTAAAGGGTCCTAAGAGCCAGGCTGAAAAGGTTAAATTTAATATGATAAAGCTGGAACTAAGGGACACTGGAAAGATTGTGAACAGAACAAAAAAAGCAAAATATTGACAGTAGTCAATGGAGACTGAGTTGGCATGGATTCTAGTCATACAGGGATTGGAATCATCCAGGCACAAAACAAAGAGAATACGATCCGATTTTTTTTTTCTTAACCAGATTATGTCCTATGGTCTGACTGACCAGATGTGGGAAATGACAAAAGAATGTTTCCTTCCACTATTGTTTTTTAAGTATAGGTCTATTTTCTTCATTTCATGTGCCTTTTCTTTCTTTCCTCTCTGATTTTCTTTCAAGTTATGTTCTATTCTTCTGTCTTCTTGCTTCCTTTCCCTTGTCCAGGTTGGCTGAAATGCTTGCTGCATCTAAACAAAACAAAGCACTTGCCAAAAGGAAGTCAGAGTGATCCTGGAATTATAGCTTTTTTTTTTTTTTCAGTCAATTCCACATAGGACACAGGAAAAATTCTTGGTGGGGAAAAGGAAACAGCTTCTCCTTTTTAGGGTGATCACAGATTTTATTATTGTTTTTTTTATTAACTTATTTTCAAGTTCGTTAACTACGGTGTGGTCTTGGCTTTAGAAGTAGAACCCAGTGATTCATCTCTTACATATGACACCCAGTGCTCATTCTGAAAAGGGCCTTCCTTAATGCCCATCACCTATTAGATCCACCCCCTCCCTCCCAGAAACCCTGTTTTTCTCTGTATTTAAGAATCTTTTATGGTTTGCCTCCCTTTCTGTTTTTATCTTATTTCTCCTTCCTTTCCCCTATGTTCATCTGTTGAGTTTCTCAAATTCCACATATGAGTGAAATCATATGATATCTTTCTCAGACTTATTTCACTTAGCATTATATAGGGTGATCAAAAATTAATTTGTGTTTGTTAATTATTTTCAGAGCCTTACCTGCTAAGTTCTACATGCTAACCCTGTGAATGTTGTATTTATTTAACTAATGTCTTATTTCTTTTTTATTATTTCTTTTTTTAATGTTTATGTATTTTTGAAAGAGACAGAGACAGAATGTGAATGGGTTGGGGGCAGAGAGAGAGGGAGACACAGAAGCAGAAGCAGGCTCCAGGCTCTGAGCTGTCAGCACAGAGCCCGACGCGGGGCCCGAACTCACGAGCTGTGAGATCATGACCTGAGCCAAAGTTAACGCTCAACCAACTGAGCCACCCAGGCACCCCTTATTTCTTTTCTCTACAGACATTCTCACTGTAAACTAAGGGGACCAGGGGCAAGAATAGAGCTTCAAAAGTTGTTGGACCTCAGTACGTTGCTGCTCTGAGCAGATTTCTTTCAAATTGTCACATTGCCTAACAAAAACGCAATATACAGAAAAGCTCAGTAGAAATCACACCCCTAACAGTTCTTCCTCTTTGGCAATTCCTTGAGATCCTAAAGAAATGTTCTTTGAAAATAAGGGAATGACTGATTTAAGTAGAAGCTCTTATCTGGTTTGTCTAGGAGGATGTCCAGGAAAGAGGGGATGTGCAAAGGCACTGAAAGGGTCAATAGTTGGGTGTTTACAGCAGAGATTTCCTTTTCTCTCTTGTTTGTGGCTTACATCTCTTTAGTTTGGGGAAAGAAATTCTTGGAAATGGATGTAACTCTGGTTTGTTACACTGGACTAGAACTTCAAGGAGGCACCAACACTGTTGCACCCTTTGCCCAAGAGGCCAACAAGGAAAATAAAGAGGCAAGCCTCCCACAAAACAGTAAGAAAAACATAAATATCCCAAAAGAAAATTGGCCCAAGGCTAGAAACAGGCCATCCATGGAAGAGAAACCTGAACAGTCAACAAACAGAAAGAGGCTCAACTCCATGAGCAATCTGGGAAATGCAAAGTAAAATGAAAACAGATGTCATTTCTTGCCCATCAGGGTGGCAATTAAAGTGTGATAATATCAATATTGGCAGGTGAATAGGCAAATGGGACTCTTACTCACAGCTGTAAATTGGTATATATTGGTACAGCACTTCAAAGGGCAGTTTCATGCTATCTATTAAAATTCGAAATGTGCATATCCCATAACCCAGCAGTCATACTTCTTGGTATTCACTGCAGAAAAATACTCATGTGGCTCCAATTAGACAGGTTTTTTGCATATTATTCATAACAATGAAAAAGTGAAAATAACCTAAATGCCCACTGACCAGGGAATGGCTATATAACTATGATATATCCACATTATGCAAAATTATGCCAGAGTTAAAAGGAATTAGGTGCCTCTATACAGATATTAGAAGTCTGTTATTAAAGGAAAAAAATCAAGTTATAAGATGCATACAACATGATACTATTTGTGTTAAAAACACACAAACTATTATATATTGTAAATATACTTACATATTGGGTATAAATATATAACCTAACTGTATATTTTCTACAAGTCTACTGAAAGAACTACATATTTTCTATTAGTACAAGTACCTTCAGTAAGTACAAACATCAAATATTCTACATAAGCATACAAAAGGGAATGCCTATTAAAATGTTTGAGAGGATTCATATCAAACTACTAGCAGTGGTTACCTCTGGGAAGGGATCTGGGATGCAGAGTTGGTGGTTCAAAGGGAACTTAAACCTTACCTTTAGTGCTTTTACTTATTTATTTATTTATTTATGTATTTATGTATTTATTTATTTATTTATAAGGAAGGGAAACAGACTTGTGTATTCTCAAAAATGGGTGAGCAAAAGAAAAAAATTTAAACACAGAAAGAATAAAACTATGGAAATGGAGGTGAGAGTGACTAGAGGAGAGTAAAGGAAGATGGGTAAGTTTTACCAGCTTTCTCTCCCTGCTCCTCCAAGTGTCAAACAGCTTCTGCTTCTCTGATTTATGAAAGCCTGCTCAGTGATGCCTCTGGACTCAGAAAATCAGTTTCAAAGTGATGGGGAGGAATTTATGTGTGAGTTGGAAGCCAGTGGTACAGGCCAGGGCTGGAGATGAGGTTGTCAGACACTTTAGATTTAATTTCAACACTTGAGAAAAGGACTAAGAGATTCTCTTACAGGCAAAATTCAGAGGAAAATTTCTTTTCTGTGAAGTGGGTAGCCAAGGGCCGACTGTGTTGGAGTGATTCATCGCTATAGGTTGGTGTGGGTGTTGATTCAGAGGTTTTGCTTCAATTTGATGGAACATCTGAAGTTCTGATCCTGATCCTACTTATTAATGTAGACATATCAGAAATAACAAAAAAAAAATATTTTTAATGGGAAAAGACCCAAAGCCTCCTTCTTTATTTGGCCACTCTCATGGAAACCAGGGTTGTAATATACAACTTTGTCTCACTGTATTAGCTTTCTTCTACCGTGTGGTTTGCTAATATAGCATAATGGTTAAGAAATCACATTCAGAAGCCTAACTGGGTTGAAACCATCACTCTGATATTTACCACCTCTGTGATCCTGGGCAAATTATTGGACTTCTTTGTCCCTTTGCTTCATTCTCTATAAAATTAGAATAATAACAGTACCTATTATTGTCATAAAGATTAGATGAACTAATAGAAATAAAATGGCTAGAATGGTACCTGGTGCATAGAAAACACTACATCAGTTTCAGAAATTATTATTATCGTTACTTTTAACAAGTTAATCACTTTCACAGTCATATATTGAGGCAGGTCTTATGAAGCCATTGTGAAGATTAGGGCAGCTTGGTTCAGACCAACCCCAAAATTCAGGCAACCTGCCTCAGAAATTAAGTGTTGAATGAATAAACTATTATGCAGGCACTAGGGTTAAAGGCGAACAAGCAGGGCTTAAGCAACATTGTTCAGTGGACAGATAGCTCTGCAAGTATGCACCAGTGAACTGGAGATGTATGCTGCTACGCTAGGCCACGTGAACGCAGACCCAATAGAAGCTGAGGCACCCCATTTAAATGGAATTGGCTCAAACTCAGCCTGCATGTAGTGGGAACAGCACACATCTCTTCCTATCTGAGAATTCTGAGAGTATGATTATGCTTTTCCAGGTCACTTCTGGCCCCTGGCTTCTGTTCTGCTAAATTACTTCATCTGTGGATTGCCCGACTGCCCAGCAGGCATTTCCTGGTTATACCATGTTGCTATAGAAGGGGAAAACAGACCAGTTCCTTGATACCCCTCACAAAACACCACTGGCACAAAGCTTTTGTGTATGCAGTAGAACCTTACTCAAGATTACAAACAATAGCAGGGCATTATGTTACTGAGTCACAGAGCAAAGAGGCATAAATCTTTTAGCTGTTAACCCTTTTCTTAAAAGCGCTGGGGCGCCTGGGTGGCTCAGTCAGTTAAGCATCCGACTTTGGCTCAGGTCATGATCTTGCCATCTGTGAGCTCCAGCCCCACATTAGGCTCTGTGCTAAGAGCTCAGAGCCTGGAGCCTGCTTCAGATTCTGTGTCTCGGCCTTTTTCTCTCTACCTCTCTCTCTCTCTCTCTCTCAAAAATAAATAAACATTAAAAAAAATTTTTTTTAAAGTGCTTTGGCTGACTTCATTCATCACCTATTTCAGTCAATATTCTTTGTTACAAGTAATAGCCACAGAAGTTTTGGCTGATTTAAGCATGAAAGGAATCTCAAAAAGGACTGAAGAACCAGGTTGGAAGTTTGTGCCTTAAGAAATGACACACAAAATCCTGTGGCAGAACTGGTCCAGTAAAGAAGCCTCAGCTGCCACTGCCGGGCAGTGAATTACAGAGCAGTTTGCACAACTGACAAGACTAGACAGTGCGGTTCTAACTGATGCCACAGCTGCTGCTGTTGCCACCCTTCTCCAAATGTATTCTCGGTACTCACTGCTTTGTGGCATCATCAGTCCCCTATTCAAAACGGAAGACGTGTATTTCATTGATGTTGTCACATGCCCAGGTCTAGCTGCAAGAGAGGCTGGGAAAGCAGTCTCTCCTCCAAAATGTGAAGGATTCTCAAGTCCACAGATGCGAGTTGTTTACTGCAGATGTTCTCTATGTCAGTGCTTCCTGAACTTTCATGTGCTTGTGAGTCATCTGGAGATCTTATTGAAATGCAGGTTCTGATTCAGTAAATCTAAGGTGAGGCCTGAGATTCCACAGCACCCAAGTGATACAAAGCCACTGGTCTGAGGACCGCACTTTGAGTGGCAAAGTTCTATAGCAAAGATTTTCAAATTTAGTTGCATATTGGAGTAACTTGAGAAATACTTTTTAAAAAAAATATTGCTGTCTGGGTCTCACCCTCAGCTGATTTAATTGGTGTGGGGTAAAGCCTGGGAATATAAACTTTTAAAACCCTTCAGATGATTAGAATGACTCAGATTGCATCTTTCACTTTAGGCTTCAACTTTTTGTTGCTTTTGAAGCTTATCTTTTTTCTCCAAATTCCCAGATTTCCACTTTTAGCCTTGCTTGGTTTCCTTTTCAAATTCAATTACATTCACTCATTATGCAGAACAATTTGACACTCTACCCCTTAGTTCCTTGGACCTAATTTTGCATATCCAAAGCTTAAAAGAGTTCTCCTAATCCAAAAGTATGTAACCTGTTGCCCTGGGAAAGTATGATTTGAAGTGATCCATGGATAAACACTGTTTTAAATTTTAATGTGCATAACTAAAAAAAAGTAACTAACACAATAAATGTGATTTCATAAATACTACTGCTTAGGACAATGAGTCTTTCTTTTTTAATTAGGTAAATAATAATATAGAGATTCAGAGCAGACACAACAAAAAATCATAAAAATGGTTTGTAAATGAATGAAGTTTGAGATTGCTTATACTAATTATAAGCTTTCTAATCAAAATCCCAGGCTTTAGGAACACAAAAGAACTGGCAGAAGAGTTAAAAAAATATCAGACATTTTCCTTCTCCCTTCCCTCTCAGTCTTTGGAGGATAAGGAAGCAATATATAAATTGTGCTACCATTCTTAACACATTGAAATGGCTACTGATTTCAATAATGGCCACTGAGGGGCGCCTAGGTGGCTCAGTGAGTTAAGCATCTGATTGTTGGTGTCTGCTCACGTCCTGATCTCACAGTTCCTGAGACAGATCCCTCTGTAGGGCTCTGAGCTGACTGTGTGGAGCCTGCCTGGGATTCTCTCTCCCTCTCTCTCTCTCTCTCTGCCCCTCTCCCACTCATTCTCTTTCTTTCTTTCTCTCTCTCTAAAAAAATAAAATAAAATAACAGCTACTGATTTTAAATGACAATTCTTTTTCTATTAAGTGAAGATTTCATAAAGTTGCAGGTAAATACCACCAACATTTGAAAAAAATCATAACCTAGACAAAAATAACTATAAGAATTAAAAATAGATTAAATTCCAGGGGCACCTGGGTGGCTCAGTTGGTTAAGCATCCGACATTGGCTCAGGTCATGATCTCACAGTTTGTGAGGTGGAGCACCCTCATCAGGCTCCGTGCTGATAGTCTGGAGCCTAGAGCCTGCTTCAGATTCTGTGTTTCCCTCTCTCTCTGCACCCCCCCCCCCCATGGTCTGTCTCTCTCTCTCTCAAAAATAAACATTAAAAAATAATAATAAAAAAAAAGAATATAGGTTAAATTCTTTAACCAGTTAATTTTTTTGAGAGAGAGAGCATGCATGAGCAGGGAAGAGGGGCAGAGGGGCAGAGGGAGGGAGGAGGGAGGAGGGAGAGAGAGACAGAGAGAGAGAGAAAGAGAGAGAGAGAGAGAGAGGGAGAGAGAATCTAAAGCAGGCTCCACACTCAGTGCAGAGCCTGACTTGGGGCTCAATCCCATGACCCTGGGATCATTACTTAAGCTGAAATCAAGAGTTGGATGCTCAACTGACCGAGCCACCCAGGCGCCCCTAACCAGTTAATTTTTTGAAAGAAAATGTGTGAAATTTTTTAGAAGTGCTGAGAGCTAATCCACAAATCCATAGAGCCAAAAAACTCCTAAGCAGAAGAAATTTTTAAAACTGCCCCAGTCACATCATTGACACTAAAGAAAAATAAATCTTAACCAGGATTAGATTAATAGCAGATTTCTCAGTAGCAACAGAAATAAGAATAGAATAGCATGTTCAATATTCTGAGGGGAAAAAAGACCACTATAAACCTAGAATTATATATCCAGTAGAATGATCTTTAATGATCAAGAGCAAAATAAGAGTATGTCAGGTGGGAAAAAATCTGAGCACTTATCACGTCACACTCTCATTAAAGGAAATTCCACAGAATTTACCTTAGGCACAAGGAAAAGTGTCCAGAAAGAAGAGCTGAGATATGCAAGGAAATGGTAAGCAAAATGTTTTTACAGATGTCGGTGGGTCTAAAAAATATGTCTAATTTATAGAAGGAAAACAAGACAGAACTAAAGTAGTGAATAATAATTGTTTGTAAATATGGAGGAGTTGTACAGAGTTAAAATATCTCAAGGTATTAGTTTTCTACTTTAAGTTTTTTTTTTTTTTTTAACGTT
The DNA here is from genome assembly GCF_018350195.1 of Panthera tigris. Lineage (NCBI taxonomy): Eukaryota > Metazoa > Chordata > Mammalia > Carnivora > Felidae > Panthera > Panthera tigris. Next base: position 132,644,194 of record NC_056668.1, on the reverse strand, counting down.
TATTTATTTTTGAGACAGAGAGAGACAGAGCATGAACAGGGGAGGGGCAGAGAGAGAGGGAGACACAGAATCCGAAACAGGCTCCAGGCTCTGAGCGGTCAGCACAGAGCCCGACGCGGGGCTCGAACTCACGGGCTATGAGATCGTGACCTGAGCCGAAGTCGGACGCTTAACCGACCGAGCCACCCAGGAGGGGCAGAGAGAGAGGGAGACACAGAATCCGAAACAGGCTCCAGGCTCTGAGCGGTCAGCACAGAGCCCGACGCGGGGCTCGAACTCACGGGCTATGAGATCGTGACCTGAGCCGAAGTCGGACGCTTAACCGACCGAGCCACCCAGGCGCCCCCTACTTTAAGTTTACATGTTAAAATAGTGGAATCACCATACACCTATGTAAAATATACACAGAGTGTATTTCTCTGAATAAGTAATGTTTTAAAATTTTTCATTGTGAGTGTTATCTCCAAGGGCCCTTTTCTTATGACCATCCTGTTAAGCCTTTTTTGGAAACATCCCTCTAGGGTGGTTTTATGTTTGTTTCTGCAAGGCATTCCAGATTCCTTTTCTGAGATCTTTCTGGGGAAGAGGATGGGGTTGAAGAATCAATTTCTAGGTTTTGAGATTCCAATAACATGCAAGTGCTAAAAACTAAACTTCAAATTCTCTGTGAAATGCAGACATAGGGTTTCAAAATTTCATCACAGTTAAATAATTTTTTTCTTTTCACGCAGAAATGGGACAAACTTCTTCATCTGCTTATCTACTGGCCGGGGGGGGGGGGGGGGGAGGTTTATATCTTCCTTAATCTACCCATTTCCTGAGGATGATGTCTTTCAGGGACAATAGCTTTTTGTACTCAGTTCTAGCTCCACCTTGAGCTACTTCAAACCCTTACCTCCTGCCTATATACTTCCAGACCTCAAGTCAGAGACTAACAATATCTTGCACACCCGCCTGCCCTTAGCATATAACTATCCCGGTTTGCCTCAGACCTGGTTTCATGAAGTGTGGGAGGTTTTCAGTACTAAAACCAGGAAAGTCCAGGGCAAACTAGTTGACTGGTCATCTTACACCCCAGCCCTCATAGGACTAGAGAAGAATTAGTTCAAGAAGTCACTGCTTTGGTTTTCAGGTAAGTTTCTGACATCTTGAGATTTCCCTTCATTCCTTATGAGTTCAGCTGAATATTAAAAATAAGGTTAGTTATTATTTTATCCAGTAATGCTAGGTGTTGGTAGTGAAGGTTTTCAGGTTACAGAAGTCCACCACTATTCCAGCTCACAAAGTAACATTTTAATGCTTTTCATCAGTACAAGAGTGAAGTTTGAGGATAAAAGTCATAGCCGGTTATCCCCTATGAGTAGAGAATGCTAGAGTAGTTTCCAAAGGGGTGTGATCTTCTCCACCAACTGCCCTACGGCTCACCCTTGCTCTAGGCCTGGTTTCTCAGACCTTGAGAATGTTCTAGAATTCTCTAAGCAGGCCTAGTTTCTTCCTGTAAGGCCTACAAAATAAACCCGCCCCCTTACAATTTAAATTCCCTAAAGGAAGAAATGTTTGCCCGTTTCGTTCTATCCTGTATCTGCGATACCGTGCTATCACCAGTCGATACCATCAACACGTTTCTTGAAATAATAAACGCCCCGAACGCCAACCAACCTGGCCCGCCCTATCTGTCCAATCCAACCCCATCTACCTCAAACTTGACAGAAAAGCGCCCATGTTTCTGGACTTTTGGGGGTCTCCTTCCCCGTAGTCTACAGACTTGGTTCTATTTTCTATTCTGTAGTCATTTAATCGATTTGGGGGGGCGACAACAGGGATAACCGGGAACGGGTTAATCCCGGGCGTTCAGGCGCCATTTTGAAACTAGAGCGTAGATGCATTAAAATTTTTTTTTTTAATTTTCATATACATTTAAGGATGCACGCTTATTTCAAGTGTGCTTCAAAGGCATTTTCGGGGTGACGTGTGGGTCCAGGGGAAAGAGGGTCTGTCAGCCCACAAGTCTCAGGTCGGCGCCTCCCTGGCTACGGAGTGCCGGCCCGCGCGCACCCCCTCCATACCCCCGATGGGGGAGCCGGTGCCCCCCTAAGCGCCCCCCGCAGGGGGCGGGGGGCTGTCACCCATTGGCTGAGGCGGCTACCACGAGCTCCAGTACCCGGCGCAGGAGCCACCTCTGGGAGCCCCGCAGGCCACGCCTCAGTTCGCCTGCGCCCCTCAGCATCGCCACTTGGTTGTTAGGGCTCCTGGATCGCGCCGCTCGCTTTCGATTTTCCTCTAGTCCTCTTTTATCCCTTTGCCCAAGTCGAAGCCGGGCAGCGGCAAGAGCAGAGCGAACGGCAGCCCTAAGAGTGGTGCCAGAAGCCCAGCCTCCGCTCCTCCTCGAGCCCATTCAGCGGGAACAGCTAGCTGCCGCCATCATGGTGAGTTGGGGAGGAGGCCTGAGGGGCGCACGCCCGGGTGGGGACCTCCCGGGTGGCGGAAACTCGGCTTTTCTGGCGCCGCGCAGGAGGGGGGCTGAAATCGGGGTCACCCCGCTTCCTTGTTCTGGGGCGCCGGCCCGGGTGCACCACAGATGGCCTGAGAGAGGAGGGCGAGGCGGCCTAGAGGCGTGGGGGAGGGGAGGAATTCCCCGTGGCTGTCGCTGAGGGGAATGGCCCCGGGGCTCGCTGTCCCTCCGGCCGACCACGTGCAGGGCCACGACCTTCACGCCGCCCCGCCTGCCTCCCGCAGGCGCCCGCTAGGCTGTGAGGGCGGCCTGCGGTGTGGACCACCGGGACTTGGGGGGGGGGTGGGGGGGAGGTGAATACCGCGCGGCCGCCCCACCCCCACCCCGCCCGGCGGGCCTCCCTTCCCGCGCTTACCCTGAGGAGAGGAGGCCGCGCGTCTGGTGCGAGATGGCGTCGGGCTGCCGCCCCCGGAAGCCAGCTGGCGCCGGCTCTCCGGGAACTGGGCTGTCGACTCTGAGGGCCGGCGTTTTCCTCGGCAAGTGGTTTCTTTCCGGCCCTCGCACGTGGTGGCGGTGGGCTCTTGGCGGGGGGGGGGCGGGGCGCGGGGTGCTCACGTCGGGGGAAACCGGGCGGCCGGCGGGGACACGAGAGCTTCGGTGGCGGCACCTCGTGCCTGGCCTGGCGCCGGGGGCTCCCTCGTGCGGCGGCCTCAGGCGGAAAACTCGCCCGACGCCATCCTTGCCGCACGAGGCCGGGCTTGCCTGTGCTCCTGCGGGACCGCAGACCCGAGAGGCCCGAGTTCTGTGCTCGGGAAACGCTTTCTCTCCCGAGATGCAGCAGGAGTTTAAACCAAACGTCCGCACGGTGGTAATACTTGCTCCTGGCGGGGGACGTTTCGGTGAGTTTTGGTAAATGCTTGGCGGTGACCCACCACGAGGTGCAACTCTGAAACTTTGGACCCATACCCTTAAGTCACAGACGTGTTCTAGACGCTGTGGATTGGCAGTGTAATCTTTCGTATTCTCCATTTTTAGAAGTCAACGGAGGACATTTATATACAGTTTATATTACTACCTATAAAGGTTAAAATAAACGTCTGCAATTATATGTATTATCCTGTATATAAAAATCTGCAATTATACGTATTATTATTTGTTATGTCGTTATCTAATCACTGAGTTACTCTTCAAAAAGTACAGTATTTTTTTCCTCTCCATTTTTAGAGAAAAGGGGGAATGCTAATAGCGTTTTCCCCCCTGATTATAACAGTGGCATATTAACTCATTTGAAAGTAATCAGTGCAAGAAAACCGGTCTGTCCCAAACCCTTTAACAAAGTTTTGCTATATGTATGCCCTTCCAGATTGTTTTATGCATGTATTGCACGTAGATAGGTTAAGTTTTCTTTTCTAGAAGTTGTACCATGCTACATAATACTTTTTTATATCTTGCATCCTTCACTTAATATAATGGATATTATTTTTCAAAGATAAATTTAAAGGGATTTCAAGTGGGGTGCCTGGGTGGCTCTGTCGGTTAAGCGTCCGACTTCGGCTCAGGTCATGATCTCGTGGTTTCTGAGTTCGAGCCCCGCTTCAGGCTGTCTGCTGAAACTCAGAGCCTGGAGCCTGCTTCGGATTCTGTGTCTCTCCCTCTCTCTCTGCCCCTCCCCCGCTCACGCTCTGTCTCTATCAAAAATAAATGTAAAAAAATTTTTTTTAATGATTTCAAGTATGTAATGTTAAGATGTAAGATTATACCATTACTTGTTTTACCAAATTTAAATAATGAATAATAATGAATAATGAATTATAATGAATAATTTTTCTGTATTAAAACAGTACTATAGTAAGTATCTTTGTGCGAACGGTTTGGAATACTTATTTTATTAATTCCTTGAAATTAATTGCCAGGAATGGAAACAACTGAGTGAAAGGGTTATGCCCATTTTATAACAATTTTAAATTACAGTGCATCTTTCTGAGTTATTCTTGATGGAGCATGTACCAGTACGTGTTCTGTGTGCAGAATGATCTCCACACTCTTTCCAGTGAGAGGTATTAACACTTTTTAAAGTTGCCAATAATAGGTGGAAAATACATTCTGATGTGCTTTTTTTTTTACTCATTAATGAAGTTGAAGTTTGTCATTAGCTTTCAAAATTTCTTTTTTATAAATTCTTAATCCATCTTTCTATTTGGATGTTTATCTTTTTTAAGGATTTATAAGAACTCCATTAAAATTCTTTGTCATTTATAGTGATAAGGAGTTGCCTTTATTTTCTAATTTCAGTGGAAATTGCTGTTTCTTTTTAAGCCTGATGTTAGCTTAGAGCTACATCAACAGAGAGTAAGATTTCTGTTTTACTTGGGTTTTTAAAAATTCAGTGATGGATGTATTTTATAAAATGCTTTCCTTTGGTGAATGACAGTAACAGATTTCCTAAGAATGAACCATCTTTGAGTTTTCAATATAAATTGTTCTTAATTGTATGTTTTTTATATACTGCTGGAATTTTGCATCTTTGTGTTGGGGCAGAGGTGGACCATTTTGATTAGGTTTTGTTATTTAGGTGTTAGTTTTGTAAAATGAATTGAGAAATACCCTTTTTTCTTCTTTTTTCTCTGGAATGTTTTTCAATTAAAGTATCTGAATCTTTCTCATACACACTGTCTTCTGTGTACAATTGTTTCTGTCTTGGTGCCCTCTACACACACACAAATTATCTGTTTCTTCACAATTTGAAAAAAACTCACAGTGAAACCGAGCTAGGAATCAAGTATTTTTTCTTAAGATTGACATTTTTCTAGAAAGTTGGCCATTTCATCAAGATTCTGTTATAATCTGTGGTCATACCACCTTTTTTCAACACAAATGTATATTTTTGCTTTCTTGCCTTTTTCTCTCTTGGTTTTCTCAGGATTGTTTGTCTATTATTTGGATTGTTTCTTTCTAAGAGTCCAGTCTTGGATTTACTTACAAGGTTTTATTCTGATTTTCATTTCCTATTTCCTATTATGCTTTTTTTTTTTTTAATTAGTGTCTTCTGTGGATATAACTCTAGTGACTACAAATTATAGATTGTTTTTGTGGTCAATTACAGATTGCAGTTGCCTTGCATGTAGCTATAAAAGTTGAATGAAATAATGTTAAAGAGCTGATATCCCAGGAGCTTTAGTAATGATACGGTTTTTTTCAGCTTTTAGGTATTTTTGTCATTTCATTATCCAAGTACACCAGGGAATGTATTACTGTAAATACCAGTGATGAGAATTCTGTATATGAAGGCCTCCCAAGTTTCCTGCTACTTAATATCCTAGCATTACTTTTCTCAAAACCCGCCAACTCACCTGAAGATATAATTAAGAAAAATAATTACTCCCTATATTTAATTTATATGAAATTTATTTCTGTATGCTATTGATGGTTAATATTAATACTTTAATAATACCAAACTTTTTGCTTTAGCCTAAGCATTTATTTGTGGAGTATTTTTAGCAGTAGTTTAAAAGTATTAAAGGTTGTTTATTGGTTTTGGATGTTGTGTATATAAATTACAATTGTATACAAGTACACACACAGAAGTTTAAAAAAAATCCCTGCTGATGTCTTATTAAAATGGAGTACTTTGCTTACTTTGTTAGCTTTGAGCACCACCTGCTGGTTAAAGATTAAGACATGGTAGTGTCTTAATTTAAGATGTAAAGAAAATGATTTGCTGAATATAATGTTTAATATCTCAATTAACGAGACCGTGAATTTGAATAACTCAATCCCAAACCAAATTTCCTATAATATACAATGGCCTTTTTTCCCAAATTGTTGCCTAATGTCTCAAGTATCCATTTTACTTTTGTTAAATAGAATATGAGAATTAGAAATTTCACCTTCAGTTCTGGAGATGCTATCATCGGTTTCTCAACTGCGACCCTGTTCACATTTTGGAACAGATAGTTTTTTGTTGTAGGAAGCTGTTTTTTGCATTATAGGATATGTACTGTATCCTTGGCCTCTGCTACCAGATACAAGGAGTACCCTTCAGTTGTGACAACCAAAAATGCCCCTGCATCACAAAATCTCTCCTGGTTGAGAATCAGTACATTCTCATAACCCCTTATAATGTGGTACAGTTTTCTGGCCTGACCTTACACCTTCAAATTAAAACATAAATCCGTGGTCATTCACAGCAGATAATACTAGTTTGTCAAATAGAAGGGTATCCAAAGTTCATCCACAAATGAAGGGGAAATTGAGAAGGAGAAAAGAAAGTCTGTTAGAATTTCAGAGCCACTTTTGGATTTGTTTTGAACTTATGAAATAACTAACTGAAAGGGATTGGTAAGTTATTTATAGTGAAGAGAAATCTAGTCAAGTTTTAATAGTTAAAGATACGTGGAGTATGTAGTATAGTCAGTCCCGTGTAGGAAAAAAAACTAACATTAGAAAACAAAAAAATGGGAAAACTTCAGAAGGTTTTTACTCTATTTCATTATTATGAAATATTAGTATACTATAGTTAAGAGGAAAGAATTAGGAAGCACCCAAATAGAAACACGAAATAGCAAGTACAGTTGACTCTTGAACAATGCAGGAGTTAGGGACACCAACCCACCGTTCCTCCATGTATTTACAGTACTATACTGTATTTCTTTGAAAAATATTTGTGAATGAGTGGACCTGGACAGTTCAAATCCATGTTCAAGAATCAGTTGTATGTGTACAAATTAATAGAAACTAAAACACGTTTGGTGATTTGAGTTTTGATTTCATCTCTAATCAGTATAGAAGTTTATAGAATCTTAAATTTACTAGTAACTTCTAGCATCTAAAAAAATAGGAATTATACCTACTTTATTATTGTCACTGATTTCTATAGAAATTACTGTGCTTGCTTTTTAAAAATATATGTATCAGTTGGTTTATTTTGTCCCTGTTTTTCTCCATAAGCAGAGATGTAATGGGTTTATTTCTCTTGCAGCCTTTTGTACTTCCCTCTTAATCAATAGCTACTTCTTTTTTTTTTTAATTTTTTAATGTTTATTCATTTTGGGGAGGGGGAAGGGCAGAGAAAGAGGGAGACATAGAATTCAAGCAGGCTCCAGTCTCCATGCTGTCAGCACAGAGCCTGAAGTGGGGCTCAGGCTCATGAACTTTGAGATCATGACCTGAACCAGAGTCAGACACTTAACGAACAGAGCCACCCAGACACCCCTCAATAGGTACTTCATAAATGAATTTCAAATATATGGATGTGCCAATAATTGGTTCTTTGAAGTTCCAATTGAAATTGGTTGTTACTTAATAAAGTATGTACAAAATAAATAAGTAAATGGTAAAACCAAGAAAGAAGCTTTTTAAACTATTGAAAATAACTGCAGATAATAGAACACTAACTTATATTGGTGTACCACATTATACTTTACAAAATGAATTTGCAGATGTTATCTCACTTTATTCTCAAAGCAATTTTCCAGATATAAATAGCTACCAAATAAGGGGTTATAACCTAGTAAAGGACATGAACCCAGATCTCCTGACTAAATCACTTTTGTTTCACTATGTTAGACTGCTTTTCCGACATATATATTACCAGTAAATTTTGCTTCAGAAAAATTTACATTAATCTTATGTGGAAAAACTAAAGATAGAGTTCTGACCAGAATCCAGAAAAATGAGTTTCATGTGTGGGTCTCTTAATTTGAAAATAAAGATAGTATCATTTATATCTATCAGCCCACTGTGAAAATTAGAATTATCAGTGGGGACTGATTTGGTGTTAGTGAAGAGGAAAAATGTTATTTCAAAAGATGCTTTGAACACCCTAACACTAAGGGAAAGGATTGTAAGCCCTTTTTTTAGCAGGAGGTATTACGATATGTGAACAAATAATCTTTTCATGATCCATTTCCAAAGTAAATGCATACTAACACAAAGAGTATTTAATTACAAAATGCATGTTAATTTTGGTGACTAGAAAGAGGAGGCAAAAGAAATTTGTTTACAGCTTTGTGGTAGGGGTGTCTGGGTGGCTCAGTGGGTTAAGTGTCTGGCTCTTGATCTTGGCTCAGGTCATGATCTCAAGGTTGTGGGATCAAGCCCCATGTCAGGTTCTGTGCTGAGCATGGAACCAACTTAAGGTTCTCTCTGCCTCCCTCTACCCCTGTCCTCTGCTTGTGCCATGGGTATGTGCTCATGTCTCTTGCACTCTCTTTAAAATAAAAAATAAGTGAAAACAAAGCTTTGATGTATGTTTTTGATGCAGATTTTTAAAAATTACCTTTTTTTTAAAGATTTACCATGCTTTTTAATAAGGTACTCAGTAAAGTGAAAATTTGCTTACCTGGCATACAATAGAATGAGTTTAATAACTGTTTTTACAAATCTCAACTTTCCAGTTCACAAACTCAGTATAAAGTCAGTATTCTACTTTAGTGTCAAAGATGATGATAAGCAACACTGGGTTTAAGAATGTACTGTACCCTTTTGTTAAAATTTCATACTGATCTACTCTGATTACCTTAAATCCTAAACCTGAACTAAGCTGTATTACTGGTCAATTTACTATGAAAGTAATTCATATGAAAATACTCTGTATTTTAAATACAAAGATTGTGTTTCACATCCTGGTTTAGTGATGATATCTGCTTTCCAAATTACAGTCTGCTGCAAATCCTGAGACTCCAAACTCTACCATCTCCAGAGAGGCCAGCACTCAGTCCTCATCAGCTACAACCAGCCAAGGCTATGTTTTACCAGAAGGCAAAATCATGCCAAACACCGTTTTTGTTGGTGGAATTGATGTTAGGGTATTGTATTCCTATTTCATTTATTTAAGAAAATATTTAGTGAATACTGGGGTTTGGGTCGTGATGCAAACATAAGGTTTTTTTGTACTTCATGCAGGTTTGGAATTGGGTTCATGTTAAACCTATAGAGACTAAAAGTATCTTTGACAAAGAGCTACAGGTGGTTTGGGGATCCTTAGGAGAGATACCTCCACATTTTCAAATCTTTTTTATAGTATAATTGAAATTTTTGAATGCTGAATTTTTACTCTTGAAGTCAAATTCTTCTCCATAGATGGATGAAACCGAAATTAGAAGTTTCTTTGCTAGATACGGTTCAGTAAAAGAAGTGAAGATAATCACGGATCGAACTGGTGTGTCCAAAGGGTGAGTAAAACATAATGTTCAGTATAAAGTATAAAAAATATGTGAGCTATAGTCTCTATATAGAGTAGCATAGAAGAATTCAAAACGCGTGTTCTTACACTTGTATAAATTTTTTGCTTTGTTTCTTACATATAAAAGGTAAGTTTGCTGCCAACTCTTCTATGTAGTCATTTTCATAGCGTTTGTATGTAAATATTTCCTACCTTCATTTATTTTACGTAAGTGGATTAATCAGTTCTATCAGAGCTGTTTTTTTCATGTATCTTATGGTATCTTAAGTTTTAACCATCTTGCAATAGGTAGTAAGTTAAATTCACGTTCATAGATGTGAATTTTCTGTTAATGAATGATGACCCACACTATGTTAACCTTCACGCATTTCTTCCCCCTAGATCAGGGGAAAAAGACAAAAGGTCGTATTTATAGATGACTGATCATGTACATCTAAAACTTTATTTCAGTATATTCTTCATCCTTCATCAGTATAATTTCAGTCAGTTACTTCATAGACTACTAGAAGTTTTAGACCATATACTGTTCTGGTGGTGATTTTTACACTTCATTTATCTTTCTTTGTAGCTATGGATTTGTTTCATTTTATAATGATGTGGATGTGCAGAAGATAGTAGAAGTAAGTAATCTTATGGAAAAATCTCAGTTTATGGATGCAGTGTTTAGTGTTGAGTCCTGAATATATAGCCTTGTATGAAATATAGAAATAAACTTCCTGTCTGAAATCTAAACCTAGAGTAATCTTACATAACTAGTCAGAACCTGTTCATTTGTAACTGGACATCTAACTTCATGAGCTAGACACAGGAAAGGTTAGAGACAGAGTGTAAAGGTTTTTGATCAAATTCCAAGACTTCTCTCAACACTTGGGTAGTGAGGGTAAGGTCGCTTCGTGCTGATAAATTTTGATTTGGTATGTTTTTACCAGTGATGATCTCTGATGGTAGAAATTTTAGAAGATTTGGGGTATTTACCGAAGTCTTAGAAGTCTTTGAAATTGATTTTAGCTTTATTATGGTTTTATTTTCAGTCACAGATAAATTTCCATGGTAAAAAGCTGAAACTGGGACCTGCAATCAGGAAACAAAATTTATGTGAGTAAGGAGAAGAATTGTTCTTATTAACATATGTAGCTTTTCAGGAAACTAAAAGTAGTCTTTGTTTTCGTATTATTCTTTAAAAAGGTGCTTATCATGTGCAGCCACGTCCTTTGGTTTTTAATCCTCCTCCTCCACCGCAGTTTCAGAGTGTCTGGAGTAATCCAAACACTGAAACTTACATGCAGCCTCCAACCATGATGAATCCTATAACTCAGTATGTTCAGGTAAAAATTACTTAACATTCCTTTTTCTTTTTTTTAAATAGTATTGCAGATCTTATAGATAGGGGCACCTTAAAAGTAAGCCAGTCTCACTTTTTACCCTCAAATCAGATGCATATTTTCCATAATAAGTGGTAATACTGTCTCTGAGTGATGAGAAGAAAATCTATTACTTTTGTTAGAAATCTGTTGTTCTTAGTATTGTTTCTAACACCAAGCTAAAATATGCTTCTATATAGTTTGTAAGTCTTTAAGAACTGACCTCTGTAGCCATGAAGAATATATATATCTCATTCATTTCCCCTCCCCCCATAAGATAACTCCTAAAATATTTGAAGGCAGCTTTCCTCATGTGTTTGCCTGATTTATCCTTCTTTAAGTTTGGCAGTTCTATTTATTCATTATTTTCAATGATTTTCAGATGTCTTCTATAGATTACTGACTTCTGGATGTATTCTGGTTCTAGGATGGATAGGTTTCTGATGAGTTAACTGTATTTGTAAATTCTGTGAGTTTTCTGGCATACAATTTGTTTGGATACTTGAATATTTGAAATGGGATTTGAAATATTTACTATCTCCTATTGATGATGAATAACATTGATTTTCTTCATTTTATTTTCTTCAGTTTAAAAGACATTTTATTTTCAAGAAAAGAAAAATGGTAGAGAAGTGTTTCTGTAGTGTCTTTCATTTGTTTACATTTTCCATCTACCCTAAACACAGGGTATACCTTTTGTTATTTTTCTTGCTCTAAACATGGTTAGAAGAAAAGCCCTACTCGTTCCTAACATTTGCTGTGAGCTATTACTTAACTTGGGTGTATTCATGTATGATATTACATAGATGCTTTTAATAAATATTTATTGAAAGATGAAAGGCATTCTACTGTTCATTTCAGTTTTGGGGTTATATACTGCCCTTAACTTGTAGAAATGAAATACAGAAAGAGCCATAAAGTGTGTAGGAGGACTACACATTACTCTATGATATTGTCAAGGAATACACAACTGGTTAAAAATATTTTTACAAAGAAATAACAGATGTATTAATATAAGTTTAATATGGAAATCTATCTTAATTAGAGCCTTATCACCAGTATAAGGAAGAACTTCTCAGTAGGGATAAATACACAAATAAGATGAACGAAAATGGGCAAAATCAGTCTCTTCCCTCATTCATCCCTTCTCCTCTCCCAAAAGACTAACATTTGACAGAGAATTTTTCTTAATGTAGCCAATCACTCCAGTAGAATTCTGAATAGAATTCTGAATAGAATAGAATAGAAATATGATTTATATTCATATTTTGTTGTATTGGAAGTTTTACTTTATTATTTTCAAGAATTTTCCATGTTAATCCATTCTTTCTGTAAACTTTATTTGCAGGCATATCCTCCTTATCCTAGTTCACCAGTTCAGGTTATCACTGGATATCAGCTGCCTGTATATAATTATCAGGTAATTTAAAAGGGAACGAAATGATTTACTTTGGAATATTATTCAGGCATTTATATGAATTTCTCCAATAGTTTGTCATTTAAACTAGTGGAACATGCTTAAGATAAGAAAGTTAGAATTTGTCTAGAATTAGGACCTTTAATTATTTAGAAATAAGGGAAAAAGATTTGACAGGAATATACTTAGCATAAAGATTTCTTACACTGTTTTATAAGATTTTGTGTCCTCTTCTGTATTTCAGCATGTTTTCTTCCATTTTTGCTAGCAAATAGCTGAACCATCCAAACTAACTTTTATAAGCTTTTTTAGGGGGATAGATGAAATAAAATAACTCAGGTTTTAGAGCATTGAATTCCAATTATATTTGGTAGTGTTTATTTTAGCTGACTACTACAAAGTAGTAGTTCTCTGAATTTCTGAGCATAGATATGACCATATCTATGGCCCATGACCATTAGCTATGGGAATAAATCCAGAGAACTACTATCTTTGAGTTTTTCTGAAAGCTAACACCAGAAAATTGAGAAAAAGTAGGGTTTATGTATAAAGTAACAGTAATTCTCTCAGGTATTAGAAACCTAAAGTATTTCATTCTTCCATTCTGTTTCTTTTACTGCAAGTTCAAGGAACCAGCATGATAAATACCTCAACATTGTCTATCTTTCATGTTTGTGAAAATGTGTAAGAATGGTTAACTAATTGTTATTTCCTTTTGTTTTGTTTGTTTTTTTAAGATGCCACCACAGTGGCCTGCTGGGGAACAAAGGAGTTATGTTATACCCCCGGTAAGGAGAATTACTCTTTTTTCTTTATTTAAAATGTATACTCCCTTTTCTTTATTTAAAATATTTTCTTGTTTTAACTTTTAACTATCATATTTTTCTTGACTTTCTGTCATTTCATATATGCCTAAAAATATTTTTAAATTTCCTTTCACATTATGTGCTATGTTTTATTAATGTCAGCCCCAATATATTCTTCCATGGGAGAAACCGCTTTTCATTTCTCATGTGGTTTTTGTGTGCTTTCAGGCAATGGCTGCTCTGCATACAATAGGTGCTAAATTATATATAATCCAAGGAAGGTAGTGTTAATACCTGTGTTAATTCTAATCCAGTGAATTTAGAATTTGTATTGAATCTATCTAGTTTTCTCTCCATAAAAAAAATCTGAAGAGAAGCAAATGTTTTGCTGTTAATACTGTTAGATGTTATATATAAGAACACAGAAGAGGGTGTTAGCTTTAAAACACTTTAGTATTTTACTTTGTATCCTTCATCAAGTTTGGACCTTTGAATGATATGACATTAATTCAAATTCTCAGGCACTGGGAAATTCTCATTCTGTAACTAGATGTTGGAGGTTTTTGTTTTTTGGTTTTTTTTTAAATTTTTTAACATGTTTGTTTATTTTTGAAAGAGCATGAGAAGGGGAGGGGTAGAGAGAGGGAGACACAGAATCCAAAGCAGGCTATAGGCTCTGAGCTGTCAGCACAGAGCCTGTCGTGGGGCTTGAACCCACAGACCACGAGATCATAACCTGAGCCAAAGTCAACACTTTACCAGCTGAGCCACTCAGGCATCCTTGGAGCTTCTTTTTCTTAGAGCTCTTCTAATCTGATTATGTTGAAGTTTAGAAGACTTTTCAAAATAAATGACTGCCTTATTGCAATTCAGCCATTCAGTTCAAAATAAAGTTTCTGAAATAACATAATTCAGCTTCAACACAACCCACATTTAAATGCTCAATATCCGCTAATTTTGAAGAATAGATTGTTCAGAAATGTATCTAATGTACATCTCTTTAATTATACTTTTATAATGTAGACTTATACCGCTGTTAACTACCACTGTAATGAAGTTGATCCAGGAGCTGAAGTTTTGCAAAGTGAATGTTCAGTTCATGAAGCTACTCCATCCTCTGGAAATGGCCCACAAAAGGCAAACATCTAATTTTATATTTTGTTTATATTTTCATAATTATTTTTTGAAGTTTTTATAATGGCCCTTAGAGATGCAAGTATCTTTTTTCAAATTTAAATATGGAAGCCAAAAATAACAGCTTAAGTAATTGACTAATAATTTGGCATTTTATGTGAAAGTTCATGAAACTTGAGGCACCCCCAAACTTTCAGTGTTTACATATAGTTTCTGATTCAGTAGTCCTTTTCTCTCTTGTATTTTCATTGTTTTTTAAAACATACTTTAACACGTACAAACATACTTTGGTGGAATGTAGTAGACAGCTTCCTCAAGAATCCTCTCTTCAAAAGAGATTAATATGAATTTTACCTCTTTTTTTAACCAGTTTAAACATTTACTTAGCTGAATAGTAATATACAAATATTTATGGCATTCTTTTCATAACATTATATATGGCAGCAGCTCTCAAGAGTGGTAGAGTCACTAGTAATAATCGAAATACCAAAATAGGTACAGTTTCTTCTTTTTTTATCGTTGGAACGAATTCATATAACAGTGCTCTCACTCTTGAATTGTCCTGTTTTTATTGAATGGGTGGGAATGTGGAAGTAGTTGATGTGATGGGAATGTGCATAATAACATTGAAGGATTCCCGTTGGAGTCTGTGTGCACATTCCTATCACATCAGCTACTTTGTCCATGTGTTTCTTAGTGGAAATTAAAAATAATTGAGAACTACTGAACTGCAGAGTAAAAAAATTCCTTGATTTGATTCATGATTAGAATTTGAAAAAATATTAAAATAGTTCTAATTATCAGGTTTTATCCTAGATATATTTTCTTCAAATGCTGAAGTTTACTGTTTCTTATCTTAACAGGGAAAATTAAAGAACCTTAAGGAAATATTTGAGGGTTTTACTAAATTGAGCTTTATAACCAGTACTCTTATCACTAAGATTCTAAAATATTTTTAAAATTTGATAGAAAAGTTACATATTAAGTGATATGTAATGAATTACATGAAAATGTAATGTGTAACACATTTAATATGTAGTATGGATTACATAAGAATTCTTTAGAAGTACATGTATTCAACTTTCTTTGAAATACCTGTTAAAGTAAGTAAAAGGAATAGTCCTTAGATTGTTGGAAAAACTTCTTTTTTTTTTCAGAAATCTGTGGACAGAAGCATACAGACTGTGGTATCTTGTCTGTTTAATCCAGAGAACAGACTGAGAAACTCTCTTGTTACTCAAGATGACTACTTCAAGGTATAAAAGGAATAGTATTATACAGGATAAAAAGCATATTTGTCAGATATGAAGTATCTTTGTTTCTGTAGAATATATATTTTGAGATTGCATAGAGCGTTTATTTAATTGAACTCTTGGCATTTGATGTTAGTAACTCAGAAAACCTCTCTGAGTGAATTTTACCTGGCCATTACGCTGCTCAAACCTTGATATAGTGTAGTTTGTCCTTACAAAAGAAATCTTTAGCAGAAGCTTGTAATTGAAAAGGTTTGTGAAAGAAGGGAGTTGAAAGAGAATATTGGCTTGACCAAATGGAAAAAGAGGAAATGTTAGGTACACAAAGCAGAATATAACTCAGATATCATGCGGGTTCAGTTTCATACTGGTGCAATAGGGCGAATATGCAATAAAGTGAGTCAAATTAATGTTTTTTTCTAGTACATATAAAAGTTTTCTTTATACTATACTGTAGTCTGTTAAGTGTCCAATAGTATTATATCTAAAAAAAATGGTATACGTATCTAAATTAAAACATGCTTTATTGCTGGGGCGCCTGGGTGCTCAGTCCATTAAGTGTCTGCCTCCTCACAATACATGAGATCGAGCCCCACATTGGGTGCTGGGCTCAGTGGACCCTGCTTGAGATTCTCTCTCGTCTCTCCCTCTGCCCTTCCCCTGCTCACACTGTCTCTCAAAATAAACGTTTTAAAAATACATCTATACTCTATTGCTAAAAAATGTTCATCATCATCTAAGCTTTCAGCAGCTCAGAATCACTGATCACAGATTACCATAACAAATATAATAGTAGTAATTGTGCAGTACTAGAATTATCAAAATGTAACACAGGGACACAAAGCGAGCAATTGCTGTGGGAAAAATGGTGCCAATAGACTCTTTCAATGCAGGGTTGCCACAAACCTTTAATTTGCAAAAAATGACACATGAGATTGGAGTAAAATGAGGTGTGGCTGTGTGTGGATATTAGACGAAAGAGAAGAAAAGTGGGGCATCTGGGTGGCTTAGCTGAGCATCCAACTCTTGATTTTGGCTCAGGTCATGATCTCACATTTCCTGAGTTCAAGCCCCACATCAGGTGGTGTGAGGCTTGCTTAGGATTCTGTCTCCCTCTCTCTGTCCATCTCCATCTTGTATGTTGTATGAGCACGCATGTGTGTGTTCTCTCTCTCTCTCTCTCTCTCTCTCTCTCTCTCTCTCAAAATAAATAAACTTTAAAAAATATTTTTTGAAAGAGAAGAAGTTGATCGTTCAAATTACATACCTGAACAATGTGGGGGGAGAAGCGATAAAGTGAAGGAGTGAAAAGAGCTGAGTAGAAAGAAATGGAAGTTGATTAAGAGTTGATGACATGGAAGAGAATGTGAGTGTTTGAATTTAAGAAAGTTCTGGTTTCTAATCCTGGTTATGTCACATTAGATAGATTACTTAATCTTTAACTAAGGTTCCAGATTTTACAAGTTTAAAATGAGAAGACACAGGACTAAAGGTCTTTTAAGATCCCTTAGGTCTGAGTCTGTGAATATGGAAAGGAACCAACTACTCACTCTAATGAGGGAGGAATATTGTGCTTATTAAAAGGGAAGGTTTTTTGTGTTTTTTTTTAACAACAGATTTATTGAGATATAATCCACATACTATACAGTAAACCCTTATAAAACACACAATTCCATTTTTTAGTGTATTTGCAGAGTTGTGCCATCATGACCACAATCATTTTTAGGATATTTTAACCAGCCCAAAAATAAACCCTTTCACCATTTGCAGTTACTCTTTATCCCCCCCCAACTCCTCTATCCCTAGGGAACCACTAGCCTACTTTTTTTTTTCAAAGTATTTTCCTGTTCTGGACATTTCATATAAATAGAATAGTACAATATGTGGCCTTTTATGACTGACTTTTTTCACGTAGCATAATGGTTTTAAGGTTCATCAATGTTACAGTGTGTATGAGTGGTTCATTTCCTTTTATTTATGGATATACCACTCTGTTTATTCATCACTTGATAGACATTTGGGTTGTTTCCGCTTTCTGGCTGTGATGAGTAATGCTATGAACATTCATGGACAAGTTACTGTGTGGACATAGACTTTTATCTTTCTTGGGTATACACCTGGGAATGTAATTGCTATGTTGTGTAACTATGTTTAACCTTTCAAGGAATTGTGAGAATTTTTCCAAAATGACTACACCATTTTACATTCAAAGGGAAAATTTTAACCATTGCTTTGTGTCTTAAAACAGGGAAAGGAGAATAGCTTTTTTTTTTTTTTTTTTTTTTAATCTATGAATGGATGTAGGATGAAGCTTCCAACCTTTTTAATGGGGATATACTAAGGACTTTGTATAATGCACAAGAGTAGAGCCATAGTAGGATTAAGTTCTTAACATATCTTCTCAACAGGAAGTAAACATGTTCATTTAAAGTTGACATTCGTTTTCTTATTATTTCATTCTACATAGTATAATTTAAAGGAAAGAACTAGGATTGTTTTAACAGCCTACCTTGCCCAAAGTTCTGAAAGTTAAATAGGTAGTACTTATAAATGATTTGTTTACAAGGAAGAAAGTAGTCTTTAAACTTGGCGTTAACTAAAAACCCTACTTTGAACTTTCCGGTTTTCTGTTCCTCTGGGCTAGGAGTCAGAAGTTGGTAGTCTGAAGTCTGGTATCTAGACCTATTTTGATTAGCTAAATATTGCTGTTTTAGTTGAATTTGAATGCATTGAGGCAGGGTATATACTGTTTCTATCTTGTCTTTATAATCTTTCATGTCCTACCTGACCTCTGAAGATACTTGAATTTATGACCACTTTTCTGGGCTTAAAACTAAACAGGATATTAGCCTGTCATATAAAAGAGTATATTAAAGGTTACATAATTTCCAGAAGTTACTCTTCTTTATATGCCAACTGATTTTTAATCTCTAGGAAAAGGGCACACAGTTAAGCTCTTATAGAAAAGAAAATAGCTCCATTCCTTTTTGTAAGGCTTTACTCCCCCCCCCCCCCCACCAAGAGAGGGCACTGAGTGAGAGGCAGAGAGAGAAATGGGTCTCACCTAAAGTGGGGCTTGAATTCACAAACTGTAAGATCATGACCTGAGCCAAAGTCCAGTGCTTAACTGACTAAGCCAACCAAGCACCCCAGCCTCACTTCCTTCTGTCTGCACATCTGCAGGCAACATAAAGTGAGGAAAATTTTGCATGTATTTTTCTTTGTCTCTTCATTTCCTAAAGAGTGATATATCTTCATCACAGTTTAAGGATATACCTTTAAATATGCCAAAACTTTTAGCTTTTAACCTAAAAGTATAAAATTTTAGTTTGAATTGTAGTATTCTCAAGCTGTGATTTCTACCAGATGCACTTCTTTTAGTAAAAACAGTACTTCTAAAAATTAAATATGCTTTATGCCAGCTGTCTTTGGGGCATCACTGCCAAATCATTAATTAATAATCTTTGTAAAATGGTATTGACTCCAAGTCTTCTGTTTCTGTTTCCTGAGATTTCTTTTTAAATTAGTGAATAAAACTACTCACTGGTACATTTGTTACACTTGTTAAATTTGTTCAGGAATGCTTCCCCAAAAGGACTACTTTTCTCTTAACAGTTTTTAAACCCAAAATGAATGCTTAACTATTTTGCAACTATCTTAGGTCATAGCGATAATACGAAAGTTTTCAGTGAAGTAATAAAAAGGACTTACTTCTGTCTTTTCTAGGATAAAAGAGTACATCACTTTAGAAGAAGTCGGGCAGTGCTTAAATCTGTTTGATCCCTTCTGCTAACTTTCTAGTCTCATGGGAAGTTGCTGATTTTGAATATTAAGAAGAGACTGAAAGTTTTTCACTATTCTAGAAATTTAATTCTGAATTTTGATAAATCACACTGAGACTTTCTTATACAAGTTGTGTTAGATTGCCTAGCTTTATTTGACATTCAGATTGTTCTTCATTAGATGTTTAGAAACTGGTTCTGTGTTCAATATATAGTTGAAGTAAAAAATAATTGAGACTGAAAGGAATAGCTTTAAGATTTATCTGTAAGGATATTTTTTATTGAAATTGATATTTTAAGAGCTTAAAGCAGTTGCTGATTTTCAGGAAATTGTTTTATAAAACCTATTCTGAAAGGTCAGAATTTTGATAGTTTGAATACAAGCATTTCACTTCTCCAACAACTACCTGCAAACAGTACAACATTTACAATATTGTTCTTTACGCTTATGATTTCTCTCAAAATTTACCACAAAAGCAGAGTGTTTAAAACTGCATTTTTAATCAGTGGAACTCAATATATAGTTAGCTTTATTGAAGTCTTCTTTGTCCAAACCCAGTAAAAAAGATTCTAAACAAACAGTCCAATCAGTGGGTCTTGTGTTTATTAGTTCAAAATATTTTACCTGTATCTAGAATCCACACATAGATACCCTATTTGATTGGGATGGTAATTAGGATAACTAAAATTCTGGGCCAGATTTTTTTTAAAGAATCCAAGACAAACTAAACTTTACTAGGTATATAAACTTCTCAGTGAGTTACCATTCTCCTTTTTTCTTTTTTTTTTTTTCCCATTGAAATGCTACACTCAATAGCTGTATTTTAAATTGTGCAAAATACTGATGTTAAAGAATGCTGAAACTTTTTTTTATGTCACTTAAAGGTTAATCAGAGTATCTGAAAGGAATTGTTTTTATAAAAACATTAAAATATTAGTTATTTGTTGAAGAGCAAATACATTTTTATTTTTGCTTGTTAGCCTAGTATATTTCCTTTTTTAAAAGTAAAATATGCTTAGAAGAGTCCAAGTAATTTTGATGTTTAAATACCACTAAAGTTGTAAGCATATCTCGAGAATATACTAGAGTCAGAGTTAACAGTCCATTTCTAGATTAGCTAGTCTCCTTGTTAGATGCTGTGTATTTTGGCCCCTAGAGCCCCTTTCGTGTCCCCACAGTCTTGATTTTCCAGTCTGTAGCACCATTCTTCCAGGAGTTTTGCTCCTAGAACAGGTGGTGTAAAGAAGAGAAGTAGCAACAAGAACAGTTTGAGGGCTAAGCTTTAGAAAGGTGGCAGTGGGATAAAATCTTTCTAAAGGAAACATGTATCCGCATCATTTGACCTGCCATGGAAATGAGT
The DNA here is from genome assembly GCF_018350195.1 of Panthera tigris. Classification (NCBI taxonomy): domain Eukaryota; kingdom Metazoa; phylum Chordata; class Mammalia; order Carnivora; family Felidae; genus Panthera; species Panthera tigris. Next base: position 132,623,445 of record NC_056668.1, on the reverse strand, counting down.
TTAAGGTGGCTTCCTGGACTTTCTTTTGTTGGTCCCTTCACTAAAACATGGAGATTCCATTTATCCCTAACTTAAGGCAGCTGCCATGGGCCCTATTATCAGTCCCATGGTTGCTTTATAATTCCTAATAATTTTCACTCTGTATCAAAGGGAAGAATCTTTTAACTTAAGGATCCCAAAGAGGGCTTTCTTATGCCTCAGAATTTGAAAGTGCCCTGAAATTTGTCCTTTAAAAAATTGTTTTGTTTTGTTTTTTTGGTTGTGCTTTAACATTCTTACATGTATCATTCTGTGAATAAATTTCCAGGTTACTCTAAATGATAGCTAAATTCAAAAGAGCCGATTCTAATTATCCCAATCTGACCTTAAGAAAAGTAAGAGAATAAACTTTTTATTTTTCTGCTTTTTTGTTGGACTGAAGTATTTAAAGGAGTAAGATAGAAAAAAGAGACAAAGTCCTGAACCTTTCAAAATAGAAAATTAATTTTAAAACTTAAAAGTATGTTCCTATTACCTATTGTTAATACTGTCTTTGTGTAAATGAATAAATAGAAATAAAGAAACTTTTTTTTCCCAAGTGCATTTTTGACCTACTTATTCCTGTCATATCATCCAAAGAAATGCTGGAGAGTTGGGTGGGTAGTATGTGACAAGGTGTAGATCCTTGAAATTCAGAAGCATAAATACTGTTTAGTTTATTAATCTGGTAGAGTTAGTTTATACAAACAAATTTTGGTACATTGTATTGTACTGCATTCTCTTAATGAAATTAAGAGATAGGTTTTCATGAGAAAATAATCCCTCTTAGATTGAAAGGGAAATGGTTAACAGTTGGTTCCAATGCCATGCATCGACAGAACAGTGCCTAGTGAGAATGCTTGGTAAGTCCTATGTGATTATAGTTTCAGAGCCAAGGTCCCTATCATTTTGGACTCTGTAAATATTTTACTACGTATTTTGCACTTATCCTCAGTGATCCTTTTATTTGGGGATATCGCAGTTGTCAATGATAGAGCTTAAATTTTCATACTGTATTTATTGCATGAGGATGTGTCCAAAAGGTCATTACTCACCACCTCTTCCAGCTCAAACTCCGGTACTCCTAGTTCTATCAGCTGAGGCCAGAAGAGAGGAAATTCTCCCTTTGGAGGTTCCTATGTTGTATTTCTTAATGGACTCATTACCAGAAAACTGGGTATTATCAAGGTTGTGTAAGATAAAACAGTGCCTTCTGAATCACTAGAGATGAAGTTTTGATGTTTAAAGTAATCATTTGCTAAAGATTAGTAATCCTTAAATGTACATGTGTGTGTATGTATGGACACATAAATATATATTGGCCATTTTCCAGAATATTTCATTAGCCTTGACTAAACTAAATAACAGTTTGTAACATTTTTGAGACCCTAAAACTAGATTACATATATCTTAAACAATTGTTTTAAACCTGCATGATATTTTAGGCATATTTGCAAGTTGAGGGTTACTACAAAATTCTCAACACAAAACCAAGTCTTTGAGTTTAAAGAAGAAATTTCATACACTTTTTTTTGTAACATGTTGCAAGTTATGACAAAATCGGGTGATGCCAAAAGCATTGGACACCCTTGTAAGAAGGGTATTCTGTGTGCTTTTTTCCCCTTAAGAACATGTAACCTTTGTATTGTTGAAAATAAGTAATATCAATTAGCACACTTAGACTTCAAGGAAGTTGTTGACTTCCAAAAATACATATTCCACAGCAGTTCCCTGTAGCTGTAAAGCCTTCTATCCACTTCTCTAAAATTCTCTGGTTGTCTTTAAAGGTAAACTCATAAAAATGAGCTGCCACATTGCTTAATCGTCTTGCCTGCTTTCATTGCTGTGCTTTGAGAGTAATAAGGAGCAGCCGCGATAAGGCAGTGTGCCACTCTGCTTTCGCAAAGATGGCAATAGAGAGTGTGGGGACCATAAGGGGGAGAAAAGTGGCAGTGTTTTCCATTGACCAAGTCTTGCAAATAGGCCCAGCTGTTGAGTATGATCATTTGGAATCCCTGAAACACTTCTTCTAGATGAGGATTGCTCTTGTACATATTTTGATAATTGTATAATCTAGCTCTTCCCAACATTACGTGTAATACGTCTCTCGGTGTGTAACTGAATCTTTTTGAGCAATTCCTCACCACCCATCATCAAAGACTCTGAGTTTTCCATCTGTAGAAAGTACATTTGGTAGTAGAAAACAATAAACATAAGAAGTTCAAACTATAAACATGCGTTTTTGAATGCTCATGCAAAATATTCAATCTGCGTAACGAAATGAGAGGTAATTCTGCATTGCATTTAGAGTTAAAAACATCTGTCCAATATGGCTGTAGCTGTGGGCCAATCCCACGAAAATGCAAAAAATCGTCTCTTGATACAGAAATTGAAAGTAGCACTGTACAATTAAGCTCTATGGTAGCTATATTTTATGTTTTTAACTGGTCTGAAACAAAGTTTTCCAGTTGAGTCTCTAGTTCATTTTCCCAAGGCACATGGAGGCTTTGTATCTTATGTGCACCTCCATTAAGGCTGTGTGCCAGGAATATGCCTTTTCCCACATAAAAAATTCCCAGATACCAGTTCAGTAGGTCTTTAACAATAGAACAAATGCTTGCATAACTGGGATATTGAGGTCATGAAAGCTCTTTATAAATTTGAAGCAATAGTAACATTTCAAGCAGTTCAGAAAGTTGGAAGTTTTATAATCCTTTATCAGTTTTTTTTTTACAGAAAACAAGTCTAGCAAAAAAAAAGTACATTAAGGTTCTAATCGCATCTATTGTCTTTCCCCCAAAATAGAATGAATAGAAACATACTCTGTTCTGGTTCAATCTTGGGCAAAACTATTTACTGTAGAAGAAAGGTAGGGTTGAGAAGTCAACTGATGTGCACTGGTATAGCCAGATCACCTGCTTACAGTGGGCTGGTACCTCTGCCCTCGCATACTTGTTAAAAGCCTAGTATTACCAACCCACCACCACCTCCCCAGAATAAATGGCTGGACTAATGATAATGGAGAGAATTTAAAATGCTGAGACCATTTTCTCTTAGTTTTTGTCTAAGCTGATCCCCTACCTAGTGTTTTGAGTTCTTTACATTGTAGGTAAAATCTGAATGGTGTTTAAATCTGCTAAATGAGAAAAGTTTAACTGCACTTTTTTTCCTGAACGTAGCTTGGTTCTGGTTGGTTGGTTGTCAGTCTTTGACAAAATGAAAACACATACATTCATCTAACAAGGTTATATCCATGATTATTAGATCAGCCCTATATATGATGGGGTAAGTTTCCTCAGTATCAATCAGGAAAGTCAAAAGAACATCAGAGTCCTCATCTGGGGTGCTTTTCAGAGATTGTGACACCTGGACCTTAATCTCAGATGCTCTTATTCTGAAGGCCTGGGCTGGTGGACTCCGTAATCTGTATTTTTAACATGTCCCTTATGGGAATCCAATCTCTGCAGTACTCACTTTGAGGAATGCTACCCCAGAGGAAGATCTCTCAGTATATCATCTCTGGCTACCCCTAGTTTGGGGATAGTTGGATTTGGAGAACAATTCTGTGGTCCATTTATACTTCATAAAGGATTTTGTTGGCATGATTCATCTTTTCCTGCCAAGCTTGTACTCAGGAATGTTAGTTGTCGAAGGCAAGGGAGACTCATGAACAGGCTGAAAAGTGGATTGAACAAGATCTGAAAGCCAAGACGTGGCCAAAAATGAATGGGAAGAAGGAAGAGGGAGTGACTGCAGAAGAAAAGGTGGATTCTGAGGCCAAGTGCAGGCAAGCCAAGGGTAATAATGAACTAGGCTCAGCGGGGAAGGTGCTGAGTGGACATTATGGAGGCAGAGATACCATACTTGCCTCTTGGAGGGAGGAACTCTACCTTTAGCCCTCTTGGAAAAATTTAGTATACTACTCACGGACTTCAGAGAAGTATGGCCTGTCATTGCTTCTTTTCCCACCTTGGAATTAATATGTCTCCTCCTTAACAAGAATGTTAATGGCATATGAATACTATTACTGATACGTTTTAAAAACTCAAGTTCCAGAGACAATCTTGGGCATATTGAGATTCATATTGTGCGTGTATTTAAAATTTTTGCATATAACTCATATAAGTATAAAAATAAGTATACCTTTATTTTTTTTTAAATTTTTAAGTAAGTATACCTTTAGAGAATGATAATAAATACCCAAATTAGCTTAAGAAAGAGAACATGGCATTAATTTAGACCAGGTCTTCTCTGACCACACCCTCCTTCTCCTCAACAAGAGGTAACCACTAAATTGAATTTTGGTTTAAACCACTAAATAATTTGTTGTTTCTTTTCTTTTCGTATGTGTGTATGGTTTTACTTTAAAAAAAAAAACTTAAAGATTTATTATTTTTTTAAGAACAGTTTTAGGTTCACAGCAAAACTGAGAGAAAGATGCAGAGGTTTCCCATATACCCTCTGCCCCCATCTACACATAGCCTCTGCCATTATTGATATCCCCCAACAGAGCAGTTTGTTAAAATAGATGTACCTACGTTGCATAATTACCTAAGATCCATAGTTTTCTTTAGGATTCACTTTTGGTGTACATTCAGTGGGTTTGGATGAATGTATAATGACATGAATCCATCATTATAATATGCAGAATATTTTCAATGCTCTATAAATCCTCTGTGTTCTACCTATTTGTGTCTCGAACCCCACCCTCACCTTCAACCCCTGGCAACCACTGATCTTCTGGGTGTTTCCATAGTTATACCTTTTCCAGAATGTCATATGATTGGAATAATCAGTATGTAGCCTTTTCATATTGACTTCTTGCACCAGTAATACACACTTAAGTTTTTTCTGTGTCTTTTTGTGCCATAGCTCATTTCTTTTTTGTGGTGAATGGTATTCCATTGTCTGAATGTACCACAGTTTATCCACTCACCTACTGAAGGATGTTTGGTTGCTTCCAAGTTTTGATAATTATAAATAAAGCTGCTAGAAATATCTATGTGCAGGTTTTGATATGGACAGAAGTTTTTTATTCATTTGCATAAATATCAGAGTACAGTTGCCGGATTGTATAGTAAGTTAGTTACTGTTAGTTTTGTAAAAAAAAAAAAAAAAAAAAAAACGCCAAACTGTCTTTCAAAGTGGCTGTACTACTTTGCATTCCCAGCAGCAATGAATGAGAGCTCCTGCTGCTCCACATCTTTGTCAGCATTTGGTGTTGTCAGTGTTCCAGATTTTGGCCATTCTAATACATGTGTAGTGATATCTTGTTCTAGTTTGCATTTCTCTGATGACATAGGGTTTGGTGGAACATCTTTTTTATATGCTTATTTGCCATCTGTATATCTTCTTTGGAGAGGTGTCTGTTAGGTCTTTGACCCATTTCTTTCTTTCTTTCTTTTTTTTAAAATTTAAATTCAAGTTAGTTAACATACAGTGTAGTATTGGTTTCAGGAATAGAACCCAGTGATTTCATCATTTCATTTAACACCCAGTGCTCATCCAAACAGGTGTCTTCCTTAATGCCCATCACCCATTTATCCCATTCCTCCATCCACCTCCCCTCCAGCAACCCTCAGTTTGTTCTTTGTATGTAAGAGTGTCTTATGATTTGCCTCCTCTGTTTTTATCTTATTTTTCTTCCTCTTCCCCTATGTTCATCTGTTGTGTTTCTTAAATTCCACATACGAGTGAAATCATATATTTGTCTTTCTCTGATTAATTTCACTTAGCATAATATACTCTAGTTCCATCCACATTGTTGCAAATGGCAAGATTTTATTCTTTTTCATAGCTGAGTAATAGTCCAGTGTGTGTGTACACACACCATATCTTCTTTATCCATTCATTAGTCAGTGGACATTTAGGCTCTTTCCATAATTTGGCTATTGTTGATAGTGCTGCTATAAACACTGGGGTGTATGTGCCTCTTTGAATCGGCATTTTTGTATCCTTTGGATAACTTTGGATAAATACCTAGTAGTGCAATTGCTAGGTCATAGGTAGCTCTGTTTTTATTTTTTTTGAGGAACCTCCATACTGTTCTCCAGAGTGGCTACACCAGTTTGCACTCCCACCAACAATGCAAAAGTGTTCCCCCTTTCTCCACAACTTCACCGATACCTGTTGTTTCCTGGGTTGTTCATTTTAGCCATTCTGAGGTGTGAGGTGGTATCTCATTGTGGTTGTGATTTGTATTTGTCTGATGATGAGTGATGTTGAGCATCTTTCATGTGTCTATTAGCCATCTGGATGTCTTCTCTGGAAAAGTGCTTTGACCATTTCTTAACGGATTTTTTTTCTTGTTGAGTTTTAAGAGTTCTTTATATATTTTGGATAATAGTTTATCAGATGTGTAATGATACTGAGTATCTTTTCATGTGCTTGTTGGCCATTTTCATATATTTGTAGGACTATCTATTCAGTCCTTTGCCCCATTTTTGAATTCGGCTATTTGTACTTTTACTGTTGAGTTGTTAAAAATTTCTCTTTCGGGGCACTTAGGTGGTTCAGTTGGTTGAGTATCCGACTCTTGATTTTGGCTCAGGTCATGATCCCAGGGTTGTGGGATCAAGCCCACATCGGGCTCTGTGCTGAGCGTGGAGCCTGCTTGGGATTCTCTCTCTATCTGCCACTCTCCCCAGTTCATGCTCTCTCTCAAATAAAAAAGAAATTTTTTCAAATCTCTCTCTGTCTCTCTGTCTCTCAATATATAGATAGATATAGGTATAGATGTATTAATACATAAGTACACATACATGTTTTTCTGGATAGTCTCTTACCAGAGATGATTTGCAAGAGGTGATATTTTTTCCCATTCTGTAGGTTGGATTTTGGATTTTTCACTTTCTTGATAATGTCCTTTGATACACGAAAATTTTAATTTTGATGAAATTAATTTATCAATGTTGTTGCTTTTTGTGCTTATATCTAAGCTTATATCTAAGAATCCATTGCTAATCAAGCTTTCTTGAAGTATGATTGACAAATAAAAATTATATCTCTTTCGGTTATACAGTGTGATTTTTTTAAGGTGTACAACTGATGATTTAATTAATATACATATACGTGTAAAAGGACTACCACAATCCAGTTCGTTAATATGTCTATCTCCTCTCATACTTTTATTGTGTGTGGTCAGGACACTTAAGATCTACTGTCTTAGCGAATTTCAAATATACAATCCAGTATTATTAATGATGGTCATCATATTATACATTAGAACTCTAGAATTTACTCCTCCTGTGATAGAAAGTTTGTACCCTTTGACCAGCATTTTCCCATTTCTTTCACCTTATAACCCCTGGCAACCACCAGTCTTTCTGGTTCTGAGTCTGAGTTTGTTAGATTCCATATATAAGTGAGATCATATAGTATTGGTCTTTCTGTGTCTGGCTCATTTCACTTAGCATAACATCCTCCAGGTTTATCCATGTCACAAATGGTAAGATTGCCTTCTTATTTAAGGTCAAATAATATATATATATATAATATATATATATATATTATATATATATGTATTATATATATATACATATATATATAATACATATATATGTAATACATATATATATATAATACATATATATATATATATGATATATATCCCACAGTTTTTCATCTGTTCATTCATTGATGGGACACTTTGACTATTTCTGTAACTTGGCTGTTGAGAATAATGCTGCAGTGAACATGGGAGTGTGGATGATCTTTTTAAGATACTGATTTCATTTTCTTTGGATATATACCCAGAAGTGGGATTGCTGGACATAAGGTAGTTCTATTTTAATTTTTTGAGGAACCTCAAAATTACAAAACAGTGTTTTGTAATTTCCTTTTTTTTCTCTCTCTGTTTTTTACTGGCCTGTAGAATCCTGAAGGTTAAAGGATGGTTTGTTGTTTCCTCTGTTCCTAGCACACTTTTGTGAGAAGGAATAGCTAGCCGAAGGCACTGAGGCTTTTTGACTGAATGAAAAAAGGTAGGTAGAATAAACACCACTCTTGTTTTACAGAAGAGAAAAGTTAAAGCTTATTGGAGTTTTAAATGATGGCCCAGGGTCAAAAGTGGGTCAGCACAAGAACCAAGACCTTTCAATTCCAAGATCAGAGTTCCTTCCACCCTGGAACAAAAGACAGATATTACCTACACGGTAAGTTGGAGGTGCAGGCTTTTATGACAGGCCAAGGCATTTTGACTTCAAGTAGTGAATGATTATAGCTAACATCATATTAAAAAAAAGATGTACACAAACATGTCAGGAGATCTACTACACATTGCTGCTTAGAAGAGCCATACTGAAAAATAGCATTTGTGGAGTATGATTCCCATGTATTGAATGCATGAATGTGTAAGTGGAAGGGTGTTTTACCAGTGTCATTGATGTTTATTTCTTGATGCTAGGATTTTAGGGAGTTTTAAATTTTCTTCTTTTCTGAATTGTTTGAATTTTCTACAATAAGAATGTAAAAACAGAAGAAATAAAGTAAAAAAGTGTTTGACATTAAAAAGATCACATTAAGCTATATAAGCTAGCATTTATATGCACTTTGCAGTTTCACACCACCTGTAGTACTCCTATTTCTTTGTAAATTCTTCTAGGGCAGCAACTGTGTGTTACTCGTGGTTATAAGCCCAGCATGCAAAGCCTGGCACAAGTAGATGTTTGGGAAGGCTTGTGGAATGAATGCAAATTGCCTCTGTGAACTGTAGTTTTTATCATCTTCAATGGACACCTAGGGGGCCCCAGGAATGACATGAACAAAGGTTCGAGCTGAGGGGAGTTTTATCTCCTTCCTGATTGGTGTTGCCATGGCACTCAGGAGACCAGGAGTCCTAGTGCAAAAGTTTTAAAAAGCCTAAAGTGGTAAATTTACAGATTTGTCTCAAGTCCTACCTTAACACTCTACAAAAATTGGGCTTTTCAATGGAAGAGGCTTAATAAAAATCAGTGGTGGTGCCAACCTTTTTGCTCTGAATAATATTTCAATCTAGCCTTTTGGTTTTAATGGCAGTTGTCATTACTGTTGGGTTTCATCATTCCCAGGAAAGCCTTCCTTTAAAATCAATACCTAGGGATTCATTTGTGGATGCAATCAATTCCCTGATTATTTGAACTCCTCAAAAAGTGTTGGTTTTGCTCCCTAAACCATCTGTTTGGTTTTTAATCATTGTAGAAAGATAATTAGGAATAAACGGCCTTAGGCCATTGATTTAAAATTAATAGCTTTAAAAATACTTCACTCCCGTTTTTTACTAGTTCTATTACTTATTGTTTACATAGATTTAATAAGAAGAAAGTCGTCACCCATAGTCCCATCACCTCAACACAAACTCTTTATTTTTCCATGTATTTTTCCAGTTCTTGACTAAAATGCACACATAGGCAAAGGGTTAGGCACAATTTTCAATCTTCTCAATTTATTTAGGATTAAACAAATGTTTTCACGATGATTTTTTAAATACCTGCATGGTACTTTAACTTGTAGATTCACACTGTACAAAACCATTGCACAAATGGCAATTTCCAGTTTTTCACTGACATTTAATTGGGTTGAACAGCAAATTTTTACCCATTTGGCTCTATTTATTTTCCAACTACAAGCAAAATCTTAATTGATTTTTCCTTCTGTCAGACTCTTTAATTATTGAATTAATCTGAGCTTATTTTTTTTTAGCAACATTTGGAGGTATAATTGACATAAAATAAACATGTTTAGGGTACAGTTTGGTAAGTTTTGATATATGCATTTACCTGTGAAGCTATCACCATAATCAACATAGTGAACATATCCATCACCCCGAAGAGTTTCCTTGTGCACTTTGGTAATCTTTCCCTCCCTGTACCCTCCCTCCTCAGGCAGCTGTTGATCTGCTTTCTGTCCTATAGATTAGTTTGCATTTTCTAGAGGTTTATATTAATGGAATAATACAGGACATACTCTTTTATTTCCTGGTTTCTTGGATTCCACATAAATACTTTGACATGCATCCATGTTTTTGATTGTTCCTTTTTATTGTTGAATAAAAGGTATTTTTTAAATACCTTTGTCAATACTTGATGTTGATACCACACTGTTTTGATTACTTTAGCTTTGTAATAAGTCTTGAAATGAGGTAGTATTAACCCTCTAACTTAGTTCTTTTCCCAAATAATTTTGTCTAGTATAGATCTTTTGCATTTCCATATTAATCTTAGAATCAGCTTGTCAATTTCTAGAAAATTTCTGCTGGGGTTTTGATTGAGATTATCTTGAATATATAATTATTTTGGAGATAATTAACATCTTAACAATGTTGAGTCTTTTAATCTATAAATAAGGTATATTTCTCCACTTATTTAGGTCTTTAATGTCTTTCAGCAATATGTACAAATTTTTCACGTATTTTGTCAGATTTAGCCCTAAGTATTTCATATTTTTTATGCTATTTTAAATGCTGTTTTTAAAATTAAAATTTTAATGAATTTTTTACTGATTATTTGCTTACTGAAATACACTTGATATTTATATTGATCTTTTATCCTGCAACCTTAGCTAAGTCTTTTATCCTGCAACCTTAACTAACTTAGCTTAGTTATTCTTCTAACTTTTTTGTGGATTCCATTGGGTTTTCTACATAGGTGATGATGTCTGCTATATATAAAGGTAGTTTTTACTTCTTTGCCACATTGAATACCTTTTTATTTCTTTTTCTTTGTCTGATTGCATGCTCCAGGACCTCCAATGCAATGTTAAATACAAGTGTCTTTATCTTATTCCTGATCATAGGGGGAAAGCATTCAGTATTGACCATTAAGTATGATGTGTCCAGTATAGGTTTTGTATAGATGTCCTTTATCAATTTGAGGAAATTCCCTCCTATACTTAGTTTTCTAGGAGTTTTTATTAGTAATGGGTATTAGATTTTTGCCAAATGCTTTTTCTATGTCTGTTGAGATGATCATATGGTTTTGCTACACCACCACCCCCTTTTTAATACAAATGCTGTCCCCACCACACTTGGGCTCTGACATCCTGTACCAGGACACTAGGACACCCTTCTGGGAGATAAATTCTTACCTTGCTTGAGCTCTGAATCCACATTCTGGACCACATTCCCTCCAACATAGAGGCCTGCCTTACCCCACTTGGGCTTTAAAACCCATGCCATACTGCTTCTCTGAATGGGCACCTCTTTATCCAGCTCAAAGTCTGTCACTTTGTTGCAGACCACACCCACGCATCAACATCATGCTTACCCTGCTCGGGCACTTCTCTGTGGATATCCTCCTTTCCCTGTTTGGACCCTGTCACCTGCCCTGAGTACCATGCCATCTAGACTTTCCCTCCTTGTACTCTTAGCTGCTGGTGCAGATGCCTGTCTTGCTCTGTTCTAGCTAATCATTTTAGCAGAATTGTTTGTTAAGGGAAAGAAAGAAGAGAGGAAAGAATATTTGTAATTTTAGAAAATCCCCAAATGATTTTTATGATTATGTTACAGTTGACCAATAGACTTCACTTTGATAAAAACTGGATGACAGCGGGGCACCTGGGTGGCTCAGTCAGTTAAGTGTCCAACTTCGGCTCAGGTCATGATCTCACGGTTTGTGAGTTCAAGCCCCGCGTCCGGCTCTGTGCTGACAGCTTGGAGCCTGGAGCCTGCTTCGGATTCTGTGTCTCCTCCTCTCTCTGCCCCTCCCATGCTCATGCTCGGTCTCTGTCTCTTAATAATAAACATTTTAAAAAAATAATAAATTATTTAAAAAAAACTGGATGACAGCAATGGAACCCAAATACTTTGATATTAAAAATAATTTTTAATTAACCAACAGGGTTTTGTCAGTTTAATATCCAACTCTTGATTTCGGCTCAGGTCATGATCTCAGGGTTGTGAGATCGAGCCCTGCATCAGGCTCCACAGTGGGTGAGGAACCTGCTTAAGATTCTCTCTCTCTCTCTCTCTCTCTCTCTCTCTCTCTCCTTCTACAGCTCGTGTGCACACACACACACACTCTCTCTCTCAAATAAATAAATAAATAAAAGTTAAAAAACCAATAAATAAATATAAAAATAATTTGGAAATGTGATTTAGAATGTGCATTGACACATAGGTGGGAAATAGCTCATTGTTTTCTTCCAAAAATTTTTTTTAATGTTTATTTTTTGAGAGAGAGAGAGACAGAATGTGAGCAGGGGAGGGGCAGAGAGGGAGTCACAGAATCCAAAACAGACTTCAGGCTCTGAGCTGTCAGCACAGAGCCTGATGCGGCACTCAAACCCATGAACTGAGATTATGACCTGAGCCAAAGTTGGATGCTTAACCAACTGAGCCACCCAGGCTCCCCAGTTTTCTTTAAAAGTTTTACCAAAGAAAAATAGGCTGTGAGACTAATAGAATATCCCAGATGTCAGTAAAGCAAATGATTATGTAAAAGCACTTTAATTACTGTCAGTCTCCTGAAAACTCCATAGATGAGTTTTGCATGGATAACGATAAGGAAGGATTATGGTGAAATATATTCTGTGCTTTTATTAGGAGTATCTATCTACAAAGTCACATGTCCAAGGTAGTCCGTACAGGAAGGGTGGAAAGATAGAATCTACCTTCAGCCCTAAAGAAACTCATCATCTGTCTCATTCAAGGCTCTCCTCTTTAGTACACCTGCTGTCTTCCAAATCTTTCTCTTTCCCAAGCTGTCTATCAGATAGTTTATTCATACCAGCAGTCTTGTCTTTTTTGGCCCTCTTGCCATACTCCTGACTTGTTCTCTCAGATTTCCCATTCTCACTTTCATCTCTACCACTTCTCTCATTATGCCAGCAGCTCACAGGAGTGATAAATGCAAAGCTCAGGAGGGTAGGGGAGGCAGCTGGTGAATGCTCACATGTTACTGATTTCTCCTTGCTACAGCCCATCTCTGTCTTTCTCCCCCAGCCAATCCATTAACAAATGCTGTGCACCCTGCTCCAGTACCTATCTGAATCCATTCACACTTTGCTGCTCTACCATTGGCCTGATCTGAGCCCCTCCATCGCCGGCCTGGATTACTGCCATGACCTTCAAGGCCGGTCCTGCTGCCACTGTGTCCGGTTACAGTTTATTCTCCACATGGTGGAAGACTGATCTTTGACAAATGTATAGCGAATCATCTTTCTGCTGTGCTCAGAATCCCTCCGTGGCTCCTCACTGTTGAGATCTAGCCCTCTGGTTCAGTGGTTGATGGTAAATGTTTAATAGTCCGCCTTGGAAAGGACCCTGATGTGTAGTCTGTCAATGTTAGTGGTGTAAATAATTTTATCATGGCCTGTTTCAAGCTTCTTTCTTTCTTTTCTTCCTCCTTTTTTTCCTCCTCCCTCATTCCCTTTTTTCCTTTCCCTTCTTCCTTCATCTCTTTTCTTGTTCCCTGCCTCCTCCTCCTTCAGAATGTACATTCTGGGACAGGAAGATCCGTGTTTGTCTTAGTCACTGCTCAGTAAGTATTTGTTGAATGAATGATTAACCAAATAAATGGATGATCCATTCTTAATGCTGTATTTCCAGCATTTAAGAATTGTTCAAGGGTAGATGGCCTAGTTTTCAAATAACCAAATAATGTTCAGCACTTTAAAGTTCAAAAGCACTGCCTCACACATAATCTCATTCGACCCAGACCCAGGCACCATCCTGAGAAGAAGCCAGGGAAGGTGTTTGTCTCCCCACTTTGCAAATGAGGAAGCAAAGACTCAGAGGTGTAGAGGTGTCCGGCCCCAGGTCACACCCCAAGTGACAGTATCTGCAGGGTCTGACTCCCAGTCTGGCACTCTTCCCTTTGGCCAGTGATTGTCTGGCTCTTGGGAGGGGCTCAGCAGGGGGGCCTGGCGCTTCAGGGAGACAGGTCCCAAGAAACAGGAGAGAAAGGGAGGGAGAGCAGGAAGAGGCAACTGATAACAGAGGAGAGGCTTCCTTAGCTGTGTCTTTCACTTCAGGGCCGGCACTGAACGGTGATTTCAGACCAGCTCCCATTCCTGTCACTAGATTCACGCCCCCAGAAATGGAGGGTTGTGCTCCCCTCCCCCAGACCCAGCAGCCCTCAGGGAGCAGGCTCATTTCCAGGGGCCCTGTCTTCTTACACTTCTGTAGAACAGCAGTAGAGCTTGGAGACCTACAGGCTGAATTCATTTCCCACGTATGGCTTATTTAGGTCCTGTAGAGTTTCAAAAATTGAACTGATTTACAAAGCAGGAGATTCTACCTGGGTAAGTGGGGTTGTTTTTGGCAAACAGGAAACTGACCATTATCGACTGGGCTGACGGTGGCCATCCCCTGAAACCAGACGAGTGTTGTCCAGTTCATTACAGTCCCCACACTTTCCTGTCACCTCTCCAACCTTGAGGACTGCTGTACTGCCATTTATTTTCATGCTTGTGCTGTTGTTTTCCTTATTGTTGGGAAACATACTTCTGAACCTGCATCTCTACCAAAAGGAGGAAGACAAAATACGCAGGGCCTCATGATGTTATGACATCATGACCTGCAGTATCTGAGTCCCTGAGCCTTGGATTATATCCCGCTTTCAAATACACCCTCTCTGAGTCCTCTGGGCAATTACACAAAGAAGGCTTCAAGAACCTCCATTTAGGTGAGGACCCTGGAGCTCAGGGAGATTGAGAGGCTTGCACAGGGTTTCATAATTAATTAGAAGCAGACCTAGAATTTGAAGACAAAATCTCACTGGGCATGGGAATCCGCATAAATTGCATTTACAGCCACACACATTGCCTTTGTGCCCACAGCACGAGTGACTTGAAACAGCCCTTGTGTAATTCGCCACAGGACCCAGTAGGTGGCGCCCTAGGCCAACAAAGCTTTCCAGAACAATGCCTTTGTGGAAATTGGTTTTCTTCCATTATCACAGCATTTTAAGTCCAAATGGTTTATCTTTTCTTTTTCTCTCTCTTTTAAAATAATGGTTTTTCAACACACACTATAGCATGGCTTTCGTGCCAGGCCTAAAATGAAATTTGCTTTAATCCATCACCTAGGGAGAAAGTGTGTGTCACAACTGACATCTGTTAAATTTTAAATGAAGTAAGCAAGCAGTAAGAAGGCCTGAAATACGTTCATTGTTCAAGAAGTCATGCAGACACTGATCAGCTGCTCTGTACAATTAGGAATAAAACAACCACCTTTTCTTCCCCTTGTTGGGGGGAGACTTTTCAGGCACTGCTGAAAGCCTCAGTGAGGAAAAAGGCAGAGGATGGATGGACTTGCACTCCATAAAGTTAACACTTCCCTTTCAAGTTCAGGCAAATTGGCTGGGCACAGCGGGGATGACTACTCTGACAGCTCCATTGTCCCGGCTTCTGCCCAAAGTGCTGAATGGAAAGAAGCCCAGGACTTCCCCTCCTTACCTGCTTTTTTTTTTTTTTTTTTTTTTTCAAAGTGTTAAGAAAGTGAGAGAAGCTTCATCCAGATTGGCCCACTCAGTTTTAAACATCCGCATATTATTATGGTGAATCTATACATTTGTTCTTTTGTATTTCACACTATCAAGGAATTTGGAGCCAGTCTCTCCAATGCTAGCGCTTGCCATCTATTCTTCAAGCTTCATTATTAAAAAGAAATGACAGCAGATGTAATTCTGATATGCAGCTTAAGTATGAGTTAATTTGTTCCTTACAAAGATGTACTAAGATTATCAAATGAGAAAGTGAAGACTTACCTATAAAATAAAATATTGTAATTGTGGGTTGGGGTATTTTGGATGTTGGAATTTTTTGCTAAATGTGAGAAAGGCAGAAAGGCTTTCAACTTCAACCCTTTGTTTCATCTTCCCCCACCCCCCACCCCTGTAATTAGGTTAGTGTCTATGGCAGTAACAAGTAGTGCTTCCCAAATAGCCACACACATTTCCCAACCCCCCCTACAGTCCTGTGGATGAGTTCTGGCCAATGGGAATGTGATTGGAAGGGATGGGTGTGAGGGTGTGAGGCACCTAGGAACCAGTTTCGCTCTTTCATATTCTCTTCCCCGTCTTGAAATCATGGAGGCCATATGCTCCAGAAGGTGTTCCTCCAAGATGGTAGATAGACTGTGGGAAGCAAAAAACCCTTTGCTGACCTGCACTGGACTTGTAACCCAAATGAGAAATACTATTTTGTTGTGTTAAGCCATTGAGATTTGGCCTTAACTTGTATAGCAGCAGAACCTATCCTATCCAAGAAGGCAGGGCTGCTGCCTTATTTCATTGAAGCCTGACCACCACTCATGCTGACAGTCTTTCCTTTGATTATGTAAAATATTTAAGTAAAGTTTCAGTGAAGTTAAGATTTGAACCTAGGAAGTCTCAGTCTATGGTCTCATCTCTAAATGACTCCATAAATAAGAAAAAAACCTATTTTCTTACATGATAATAAGTCCGTAGGGAGGCAGTATCAGCATTGATTGCTTCAGCAGCAAAACATAGTGCAGGATTCAAGATTTTTCCATCTTCCTAACATGAAAAAGATTCTCCTAAGCATGTTGCCTTTGTCTCAGGTTTGTCCCCTCATGGTCATTAGATGGCTACAAGAGCTCTAAGCATCACAATCTTTCCCAGCGATATCCAAATGCCAGAATCAGAAAGTCTGATTTGGTTTCACCTTTTTAAGAGTGAGGAAAACTTTCCTAGAAGTCCTTCTTGCAGACCTCTCATTAGCCAGAATTGTGTCAAATGCCTCATCTTAAAACAATCACTGACAATGGAAACAATTATAATTTTGGGCCTAGACTAATCAAGATTTACACCTTGAGACTTCAGTGGGGCCTAGCTTCCAGAACTATCTGCTGCATTTCTGAACAGATTTAGTTTTCCATTAACAAAGAAGGAGGAGATAATCACTACTGAGTTGATGACTAATATTTTCAGCCAAAATTGTCCTTTACTTTGTGAGGCTCAAGGTCAATGACATCCCTCTGGGCTGATGATTCCTCACTCTTGAATCTCTATGATTCCTTTTAGATCACTGATGCAATACATGCGTGTGAACTTGAACCTCTGTGGCACAACTTTTCGCAAAACCCTGTCTGCCAACTTCTGTCCTTACGTTTCCATCTACAGATCACAGGTGCGTGCGTCTCCGTCTCCGTAGGCTGACCTTTGCATGTTCATACTAATTGCAGATTTAAACTATAAGCCCTAACACTCCTAAAATCCTAGCTCCCCTCTGTAAAAATTCCCCAAAGTAGTACTTAATTTCACATGCTTGCCAAATCTTAAATCCAAAAGCAAAACCAGTTTTCCTTTGTGCTGCAACTAAAGCTAAAGAAAGTTCTAGGCTTTGGAAGGCACATACTGGTGTCCTCAATAGCATCTCACAGCAGAGATTTAAGTTAGGAATCTCTCTGATATGTTTGTTTCATTGAACTCTTTGGGCTAAAAAGAAATGGACAAAGCTTTCTTCCCCATTTCTACCAGTCACAGGAGTCCTCTCTAAATAGCCAAAGTGGGGGTGCCTGGGTGGCTCAGTTGGTTGAGAGTCCAACTTCGGCTCAGATCACGATCTCATGGTTCATGAGTTTGAGACCTCTGTCGGGCTCTGTGCTGACAGGTCAGAGCCTGGAGCCTGCTTCTGATTCTGTGTCTCCCTCTCTCTCTCCCCTCCCCCACTCACTCTCTCTCTCTCTCTCTCTCTCTCTCTCTCTCTCTCTCTCTGTGTTTCTCTCAAAACTAAATAAATATTTAAAAAAAGATTAAATAGCCAAAGTGAAGTAGTCCTAGGGCCACTTTTTACTCCTTGTTCATACAGCGGATACACTGCCTTGAACATCTGTGAATTTACCTTTCCTTTCATTTTTCTGAACATTGTCCCTAAGCTGGTTTTAATGTGTTTCTGATAATGAAAACAAAACAAACGCACTTAACCTTCAAAAAAGGGAGATGAATATAATCACTTCAGAATTGGAAAAAAATGTCTGTAAACATCTGGTCAACTGAATCTACATGATGATCCTTCTGCAATTACTAGAGGAGTAAAACCCACTCTTCCCGTTTACTCTGGAGCTTATGCGAGGTGGCTGTGATTTAAAAGAAGCAAACTGAAGTCATAAAGTTTTGTGGTAGTTGTAATTTCTCATCAAAGAAGGGTAGCAAGTTTCCCATCGTTAGAAAGGATTCAAGCAGAGGGTAGGTGACCTTTTGTCCAGGATTCCTGAATTAGTAGAGGTTGAGGGTAAAGGATTTATTTAAGCTCTCTTCCAAAAGATTCTAAGTCAGGAAAAACTATCTTTATATTCATATGGTGCTTTATAAAACCCTTAGACACATATTTTTTTCTGATTAAGCTTCAAAACAACCCTGTCAGGTAGGTGGGTTTACTACTTTCATTTATATATGAAGAAATTGAGCTTCAGACAGAAGTTAAGCGATTTATCCGGGGTCCTACATTTAGAAAGCGGAAGGTCCTAACAACTTCTGAGTCAAAGATATCTCCACACTCAGGACAAGGGCAGGCGCAAGGCCAGGCCCATCACCATGTGGCTGAGGTGGTGGCAAGGGCGACCATACTGTTCAGCACAGAAAAATAGGTGCCCTGGACATTGCCCTTTCTCCTATGCCTGAAAGCTGGTCCTTGGCGAAGCTGTGTGTCTTCAGGGCCCCCCTTTTGTACTTTTGGTTAATGTAGATCCGGGCTGTCCTGTCTCCTCAAAAGTGAAATTTGTGAAGCCTGTGCTTCAAACTTGCCTGGTGTTTCAGCCCATTCCTGGAGTATTTCTTCTTTAAAAGGACCATAGGCAGAGGCACCCCAAACAACGGTGTGCCCTCGGGCCCTTGGCTTCAGCATTGGAGAAAGGGGCATTTCTGTCGTGGGGTCTTTCCAGTCGTGCCACACTGGCTACTCCACCTCGTCTGAATTGTGTGACAGCACAAAAGGCAATACTGCTGCTTGGTGAGGGAAAGAATGCTGATAGAGGGGACAGGATGTCCCATTTCAGTTTCCCCACGGCCCCCAGGCTGGATGGGAGGACGAATCCCCTGGTGGAAGGGCCTGGGAACAGGGCTTTCTTCCACACACTTCTTCCTATCAGATTCTGCCCTATTCTGGTAATTCAATGGGAAATGAATCCACCCAGGAGTCTGGGCTGGCCCCCGAAAGGAAGGTAAATCTAACAAAGAGAAAGTCATTGCCAATTTTAGAGACCACGTGTTAACAGGAATAAACAGGAATACAGCTGAGTGGGAAAATGGGTGTTTCACCATGGGTTGTATCTAAACAGGCAATAGTCAAGCCAGAAATGTGCTTTGTACCTTTTTTCATTTGGGTTGGCCAGTGGGGGTAGATGAGATGGAATAAAGTATACACAGATTGCTTCAAATATACTATCTCTAGGTGTTTTTTGTTTTTTTTAAAGCATTTGGTCTTGCTGCTCTAATGCAACTGGAGGCAGTTACACTTTGATTGAATCTGGAAGATGTTTTTCTCCCTTGCCTAAATATCTTTGACCGCACAGCATGAGCTTTGCGCCTATTGGTGATACATTTTCTGACTCTGAGGGCCTGAGGAAATTGATGTGCAGAGAGAGGGTAAGTGACTTGTCCATGGTTGTACAGCTTGGAAATGTGAAGTCAGGACTCTTACACAGTCTCCTGACTCCCTGCCCAATGTCTTTCTGGACACCTGGATAAGACATAGGCACGAGGAAGGGTCAGGCACCCCACTACACAGCAGGATGTTATGTTGATACTAATTTTTGTAATCATTTTTACCCCAAAGGCTTTCTCCCTCAAGCTACACCGGAGGCATCTGCTATGTCAGAGGAGGGACATTAAGGCATAAAAGTAAAAGCACATGTTTTTTGTTTCCTGCAACAAGGCTTTAAAGATATGCAGGAGCTTGGGGGCACCTGGGTGGCTCAGTCAGTTAAGCGTTGAACTTCAGTTCAGGTCATGATCTCACCGTTTGTGGGTTCATGCCCCGCATCGGGCTCTGTGCTGACAGCTCAGAGCCCGGGAGCCTGCTTCAGATTCTGTGTCTCCCTCTCGCTCCGCCTCTTTCACACTAGCACTCTGTCTCTCTCTCTCAAAAATGAATGAACATTAAAAAAAAAAAAAATTTTAGAGATGCGGGAGCTTAAAAATCTGAGCCCTAATGAATTAAGGCCCAAAGTTTATGCCAGAAACAATAGATTTGGAAGAATAAATGAGATTGCAAGAGAGTGGGGAAGAGACGTGAGGAGTAGGGAACAGAACTTGGATATTAGTAAATCTTACTGAGAAAGGAGACTATGCCTTGCTCCCACCACACACATCTCACATGCACCCAAAGGGGCTGTGGGAATTACTGAGAGGGATGCAGCCTCATGGAGGCCTTGAAAATGGAGCAAGGACAGAGAAGAGATCTTCATGGACCAGTCCCAGGGGCGTTACAGAGCGGGCAGTGATTGAGGGGGCCCAGTGGCCCCGACCGCATCACCACATAAGCCCCATAGAATGTAGACACAAACCTGGGAGCAATGGAGCTGAATTATACTTTGAATGCTATACATTTGCCATTTTTGTTGTTTAGAAATGATCAAACAGCAGCAATTTCCCATTGTTCAGCGTAATGTCATAGGAAACCCAGAACTGCCTGCAATTTCGTTTCTATCACCAAGCAGAACAGAGGTTTGAAACAGAAATCAAATTCAGTCCAAACAAAGACACTTGGACTTCTTACCCACCCCTGCCCCCCACCCCCACCTCCGCCTGAAGTCTGTGTGTTGTGCTGTCTACATAGAATTGCCTCAACAGCAATCAATTCTTGAGACGCTCAGTGGTTCAGATCAGAGCCGGTGGGCTCCAAGACAGTTGGCTCCCATTACAGTGCATTGTCCTGCACGCCCTGCCCTTTCAGACTCACACAGTTCCCAGTGTTTGGATGGAGCATTCGTGGAAGCAGGGACATCTCATTCTTCACAATTCAACCCAGTGTAGAGTCTGGTCTATGTCAAACAGAGGAATGTAGGAGCCTACAAATCATCACCTTTACTTTTTAAGTGAGTCGAGTTTTGTTTTGGGCTTCTCACTGGGGTAAGGCAAGCAGGGGTGGGGAAGCTTGGTTCCCACCCGGCTGAGGCATGGTAGCAAGGAAATTGCTGGTAAACTCACTAGCTTTCATTCTTCCTGCATAACCCATGGGTACTACGTAATGATAGTAGTCTGGGGAGAGCTTAGGAAGTGATTACCCCAGAGGCCAAAAGGTATAGCTCCCGCAGAAGAAGCCACATCCAACTTTAGCACAATGACTGCACAGCCAGGGAGACAAGGATAACACTATGGTAGAGTGGTTCTCTTAGATGTGTGCGAAGACACCCTGGGGAACCTCAGTGAACACACAGGAATGCTACAAGATAGTTTAGATTTTTGAGGGAAACTCATTAACCTCTGCCAGATACTAAATAAAATGACTAGTTCAAGATAGTTCACAGTTTCAACATTAGATCACGACATCATGTCTCGTAAAGCTGGGGTTCAGGTGGTTGTTATGATAAAAAGCATGCTGTACTCATAAATCAGTGTGGGATAAGAAATGACGATGATGATATCCGATCTGAGTCCAAGGTTTGAGAAGTTGTGCAGTGCCCAAAAGGCACACTCATCCCATTATTAAGACATTGTGGTTATTTATATTTATTTGTATTTATATATAAAAACAAAACAAAACACCATCTCTCATTTCAATCTATATGTATTATTTTTTCAAGTAGTTGCTAGGTTCTTCAGGATTAGTGTACATTCTCAAAATCAAGTATAATTAACATACAGTGTTACATTAGTTTCACAAGTATGATATAATGGTTTGACAGTTCTATACATTACCCAGTGTTCATCGAGATAAATGTACTCTTAATCCCCTTCACCTATTTCACCCACCCACCTGCCTACCTCCCCTCTGGTAACCACCAGTTTGTTCTCTATAGTTAAGAGTCTGTTTTTTAGTTTGTCTCTCCCTTTCTTTCTTCCTTTCTGTGAGAAGTAAGTGAGATGATTCATTTTCAGAAGTGCCAAATAAAAGCTGTGCTGTCTTGTTAACAATAGGTTTACAACCTACTGGAAATATGTAGGATCCCCCTGCCCCACAGTGGAGCCCCAAACCCTTAGACACTTCACTTCCTAGTTCTTCTTTCCCTCTCTATTTTGCAGGCTTATTTTTTGTGGGCTTTGCAGTGAGCATGCACCAAAGAACTGAAGTCTCTGAGTCACCTCAAGGAATGTACATTTATTCCAATCAGACTACTCTTTGGTCTTACATGAGCATAGGCAAAGTCGGGTAAGGCTGTAACCCCTGTAGTATTCAGCCAATGAGGATTCAGGGGAGGGACTTCCTGCTAGGAGATAAATTGCCTGCTGTAACTTCCCTGAGTGTGCCTGTCCATCAGACACCTGCTCTTGCAAGAACGTTGATTAAAGTCTCACTTCCACTGTGCTCTGAGTCTCCACATCCCTCCTTTGATTGGAGTGGTGGTCTTATTTCTCACACTTTATTTTTTTTTTTTTAATATTTTTTAATGTTTATTTATTTTTGAGAGAGACCAAGCATGAGTGGGGGAGGGCAGAGAGAGAGGGAGACACAGAATCCGAAGCAGGTTCCAGGCTGTGAGCTGTCAACGCAGAGCCTGATGCAGGGCTTGAACCCATGAACTGTTAGATCATGACCCGAGCCGAAGTTGGACGCTTAACTGACTGAGCCACCCAGGTACTCCTCTCACACTTTATTTCTTCCTTCCTTCTTTCCTTTCTTCCTTCCTTTGTTCCTTCCTTCCTCCCTCCCTCCCTTTCTTTCTTTCTTTCTTGATCCATCTATGTTGTTGCAAAGGGGTAGATCTCATATATATATACATATATATATACATATATATGTATATATACACACACATATATATATACATATATATGTATATATACACACACATATATATATACATATATATATACACACACACATATATATACATATATATATATGTATATATATATATATATATATATATATATATATATCTATCTCACATCTTTATATTTTTATCCATTCATCTGTAGATGGGTACTTGGGCTGCTTCCATATCTTGGCTCTTCATTATAAATAATGCTGCAATAAACATAGGGATGCATGTCTTCTCAAATTACTGTTTTCACTTCCTTTGGGTAAATACCCAATAGTGGAATTACTGGATTGTAGGGTAGTTCTATTTTTAATTTTTTGAGGAAGGCCCACACTGTTTTCCACAGTGGCTGCACCAGTATGCATTCTCACCAGCAGTGCATCAGGTTTCCTTTTTCTCTGCATCCTTGCCTGAGTAATGTATAGAATTGTTGAATCATTATGCTGTACACCTGAAACCAATATAACACTGTATTTGACTATACTTCGATTAAAACATTTTTAATAAAAAATAGTCATAGGTTGTTAAGATACAATTATTAAATTATTTGGACCTGACTAATTAATACACATTTTCTGAGCATTTCTTTTGATCTATGGGTGCTGTGAAAAAACGACTGAGATGCTGAGGGGGCTTTGAACCAAGAAAATTTGGGAACCTCTGCCCTAGAGGATGGGCAGGCTAAAATAAACTTGGGTCCTTGGATGAACCACCCTGAAATGCCACTGCCCTAGAAGGTTGTGTGAGAGAGAAACAAACTTCTATTCTTTTTGAGCTACTGCTCTTGTGTACTTGGGGTCTCTTTGTTACAGCAGCTCGGCCCATTTCCTTGCCAGTACTAGCCCTCAGCAAACATTTGTTGTTAAATAGGCTTGGCATTGATTTCCTCCATTATTTCATATTTGGAGTTTGCCTTTGGAACAATAATAAAGAGGTGAGTTATGATGAAAAAGTAAAACCATAATAACAAGGGGCCATGTAATAGAAGAGTAATCACTGGACACTTCCTAGTTATTTGACCTGGGATGAGCTATGTGAGTATCATTGAGTGTCAAGTTCCTCATCTGGAAAATGAAAATAATTTATCTACCTCATATACATTATGGTGGTGGAGATGAGATAAGGTAATAATCATGAAAATATTTTGGGAAGTTTTTATAATATATTATATTGTATTATATTATATTATATTATTATATATTATATATAGTCTTCATTACTGAAACATTTATTAAAATATTAGTGATGTCAGGAACCATCTTAAAAGGGGCTTGTTGGTAGGAAGGAAAGCCTGAATTAGTGCAGAGTCTGAATAATCAAGTTTCTCCTTTAAAAAAAAAAATTCAAACTTTACTTGTTCAAAAGCAGTTCAGAAACACATTTAAGCATTACAATTTAAAGACTAAGTTTTACCAAGTAAAGACTTGCCTTGAAAATCAAATTCCAGCCCCAGGAGCTTACCTACTTTAAGTGGTTTGACTACCAATAAATTCATCAGGGTTCCAAAGCATTTAATTCTCTCTTAAGTAGTTAAACAACCTTCCTTTCATTTATTAGAAACCTTTTTTTTTGTCTTTGTCAATGCCACTGTTAAACTCTTTTCCACCCCCTGTATGAGTTTTTGTCATATCGAATTTGTAGGCTCTGAATTGATAACTGTTTTGTATAAGTTAGCCAAATCCAAGGAACCCAGTGAAAGACAATTGCAGAGGTGGTCCTGGAGTAGAGAGGAGTGCCTGGAGTGGACATTAGTCATTCGAAAGCTGTCTCGCATCCCCACCGCTCTTGGATTTTTCCATCATGTGAGGCTTTGGGAGGAACACAGGGAAAAAGGCTCTGGCACTTGGGTTCACCTTCCCCTCCAGGCTCTGAAATCTGGAAACCATGGTGAATCTCAGGACAAGGAGGTGTTTGCACCAGGTACTTCCTGGGACATGGTCCTTTTCAGAACCCCCTTGGTTCTGGGACCACAGCCTACCATCAAGTCAGCAAGCCCCAGATATCCTTCTAGTTACTCCCCTCTTTTTCTAAGAGAGCAGGAATCAGTTTTGGTTATTTGTAGGCAGATAGTTTAACTAATACAATGCCTTCTTCTGAACAGTTTTTCATCCACAAATACTTTTCTTGAGCTAATCTATAGTGTTAGTGGTGCAAAATGTTTAACAAGAAGGAGATCAGAGTGCTTTTAGAAGCAAGAAAATTCATTCCTGTCTCCATCTAGAATTCCTGTGTTGAAGATTTAAGATATATTTGGAAAAAAATCTGAGTTCTTTTAAAATGTAGCTGTTTCCATAATTGATATATTATGCCTTTTTCATATTTTTCATCTGTGTGTGGCTAGAGAAAATATAAAGAAAAGTGTCTGTTCCCAAAGGAGAACTCCTCTATGGAATTTTTTTTTTTTTTAACCCACAGTCATGCTTCTGAGAATGTTTATCTCACTTTACCAAAACATCAGACAGTCCAACCTCCTGGACATTCTTATAGCTCTGAATAAGAATACCATCCATCTTGGGAGGAAGAACATAAAGAGATTGTTTCTTTCCTAAATAAGTATGCTTACTGTTCAATTTAAAGGGTGTCTGTTGTGGAGAAGGGGAAGAATGGGTTTTTCTTGAAACGTTCAAGAGGTTAGTTTTTCAACATGTCTAGTTTTTTTAAGTTAATTTATTTGAGAGAGAGAGAGAGAGAGAGAGAGAGAGCAGGGGAGGGGCAGAGAGAGAGGGAGAGAGAATCCCAAGTAGGCTCCGCACTGTGAGCGCAGAGACCAACTCAGGGCTCGATTTCATGAACCTTGAGATCATGACCTGAGCCGAAATTAAGAGTTGGATGTTTAACTGACTGAGCTGCCCAGGTGCCCCTCAATATGTATGTTTTAAATGAACTTTATCATTTAAAATCATTAAGAATTTAGGTCTATGGATGTTGACTTTCTTGACTCTGGAAGTAAATCCAAAGGAAATGGATGGAACACCAATGGCTATATCTTAGCTATAATATTTGCTCTGAGGAAGAACTGTAATTCGGAATGCAGTTCTGTCTGTGTGTGGAATTATTTATTTTAGCTCCTTAATTTTTGATTCATCTTTGTCTGTGCTGATCACCGAATTCAGACAGCTCCCTTGAGTTATCTTTTTCCTTCTAACTCTCCTGCCGCCCTGTTGATCCAGGTCACCATCATCTCCTGCCCATATTAACACAAACTTTATCTATTTTGTTGCCTTCATTCTCAATCCTGAGCCCTATCCTCCAATCCATTTTCAATAGCTAGAGAAATTTGCTAAAAACACAAATCTGGTCACTTTATTCTCTGTGAAATATCATTCAATATTCAGTGTCTTTTCATCGTTCTTAGGATGAAAACCAAAATCCTTAACAGGATGAGAAGTCCAGCATTATCACTTTATTTTTAACATAAAAAAAAAAAAACCTGAAAGGGGAAAGGGTCTAATAGTTCATTATTTCAAACAAATTCACCAGAGCTAGATTTTGAAACTCATAATTTGAAATGGCCTCATCTTTCAATAGCTCATTATCAGTAAATGATCTGTCAAATTTCATACTTTTGACAAAGGAAAAAACACTAAAATAGTGAAGCAACAGAAATGTCTGGCTTAATGGAAAGAAGATGTTGAAACTAAGCAAAAATGTTCAAACTGGCAAAAAATAGAGCCAAAAAGAATGGAGAAAAAACCAAGGCCATCCATCAGGCAGTGCCTGGGACATGCCTACACCCAGATGGGAACAAACAATCCTCAAATTTGAAAAATGTGAGGTTAAAATGTAACGGACCTATGGTCACTTTTATTTTTTTTTTTAAGGGAAAGAGATGAGTGTGTGTGTGTGTGTGTGTGTGTGTGTGTGTGTGTGTCTCAGTGGGGAATAAAAACAAAATGATATGATTTTAGAATAAAATTGTTCAGGCTGTAGTAGCTTCCACAATGGGCAGTTGGCCATGCATCATAAAGAACACCGTATGCCAGAGGGAGATCTTTAATATCAAAAACAAGTAATAGCTCTATTATAGCCTCTGACTTCAGATGAATTGGCCTTTGGGTTGACTGCCTCCAGAGCCCCGGCCTGCCTATAAGAAAGGACTCATGCAAAAATCAGTTTATTTTTTATTCCCCTAGCAGGAAGTGATGGATCAAACATGCAGAGATCTACTGTTTGCCCTAGGGTGAGGTTCAGGAGATCTGTAAAATGGCGTGGCTGGACACGCAGGTTCTTCAGTCTATGTCGAGGATGCATTCTTTACAGAGCCTACAACAGCATTTTCATTCTCTGAAGGAAAGTTTGGAGACTTACATATTAGGCACTTCTCATGTGCCACACTGTGTTCTGTGTTATCTTTTATCACAATGTAGCTTATATGTATTCCCCTTTTACAGAGGGAGAGATGGAGTTCTAGAAAGAGAAGAGACATCTGTTGTTTCCTCCATGCTCAACATCTTTCCCCCTCTCTCTAGTGCCAGCACCCTGGTTTTCTTCGAGGGGCGTGCCTTCTTCACTCTTGGTGGGGGTAGAGAGGAGGCTCACTCGTGGTTTTCTCACTCATGGTCTTCTACCTAATCCTATGCTTTTTTCCAAAGAATCCCAATCTTGGTGAAGTACCACATGGATGGAAAATGGTTGGAGCTCTCCTAAAGCGTCTGTTGCCATCAGCCCTCGTCTGTCCTTCCTAAGGTCTTGTTCTTCAGCTTTAATTCTAGTACGTACTTTCTGGCCCGAGTTGTCCAGAGTCCATTTCTGTTGCTCATAATCAGATAGTCCTGGCTGAAACAAGAGAGCTTGCCTGCAGACGTTACCGCTGCTCGTTCCTTCACTACTTCCGCTTCCTGTCCTTTCTACCCTGGTTATGATTGCCACGTGCCTGCTTCTTGATGCACATGGGACCTGGCCCTCGTTTCCACGTGAGAAGAGGGAAGGGGGCATGCATGCTGTGCTCCCTGGGCACAGCAGCTCCAGTTCAAGGCTCTAGGTTTGTGTTTCTCAGTACAGCCTCACTACACAGCAGGTGAGCTCTAGCTCAGTGTGATTTGAAGGGGACCAAATGGTCTGGAGGCCTCCACATATCCATTCTCTGGACTTTTCTGTGTCTGAAACTCTACCATAAGAATCACTACCTGTGGGACTGTTTCTCAAAGTTTTTGCTGAGTAGCATTAACCCAAGGTTTAATTCCTGCATGATAGTGGTTATATGTTTCGTATCTATTGATTATCTAATGCTGTGAGAGAGACAGAGCACTAGTAGGGGAGGGGCAGAGAGGGGGAGAGATAGAATCCCAAGCAGGCTCCGCACTGTCAGCGAAGAGCCCAAGCAGGGCTCAAACCCAGAAACCATGAGACCATGGTCTGAGCCAAGATCAAGAGCCAGATGTTTAACCAACTGAGCCACCCAAGTGCCTGCTTATATAATGCTTTTAATGAAATATTATTCATCACAACAGCACATACATACATTTGAAAATCAGTGGTATAACCCTGTGGAAGAGACGTAAGAAAGTGAGTCCGTGGACAGTAAGACATTTGAGGATCTCCTTGCAAAAACTGTGTGCCCTCCCTGTACCCAAATGCCTCATAGCCTACAGGTGGGGAACCACTGCCTTAATCCATGTGGTATTCGTTATCAAATCGGAATGTTTCATTCATTCATTCATTCATTCATTCATTCATTCATTCCATGGGGAGTAGCACCCAGAGAAGTTGTGCTGGAATCTCCTCTGCTACACAGAACCATAGAGGATGTGGGTTCTGCAGGAATATCCCCTATTTGACTTAGAGGGTGGCTTTAAAGACAAATTTTGCTTCCTTACAGTTTTCTTGAAGGTTTTTTTTTTTTTTTTGAGCCAATTCATTTTAAGAATGAGCGGTGGAAATGATAAGTAAGTCCTGATTTTAGGAATATCAAACTTCTTGTTAAAACATCCTTGTGTTTGAAAAATTTAGGCCCATGGCTGGGGGTTGACAGCCATATACTGCATGTCTGGTTTTCCCGCTGAGTCCAAGGGGCGATCAGTTGTGTGAGGGGTTATGTGGGCAGAGGTGAGGGGAGGGGAGGGAGCCCAGTCTGCAAGGAGAAAGGGGGTGTTGGTTTAATCTTGTTTGGGAGGAAGGCTCACAATATAAGAGGGGATAGGCCTCACAATGGAAGAAAGGAAGATAGGGAAAAAGAGATCATTAGAGCCTGACTCCATCCCAGCTTCAGGAGCTAATAATCAGAACGCCCAGTTATTGATTATTTAGTCAGTGCCAGGCACTGTGCATACTCTTCCTTAATCCTGCCGGCAACTTTGTCATAGATACCATCGCCATCCTCCCATCTTAGAGAAGAAGAAACTGAGGTTTGGAGTGTTAAGGAACTTTCTCAGAGTCAGATACCCAGATCTGTGGCTCTTGGAAACCTGGCCTCACTCCCAGGGATCTGAAGCCTCTCCAGGGCTAGGCTTTAAGGAAGTCATGACATGATGTCCCTTTCTGTGGACACGCAGCGTGGCTCCAGGGAGCAAAACCCGAAGGGGATATTTTTTTTTGGCACTTCACCACTATCAGCTTACGGAGTCGGGGAATCAACCAACTCCAGAGGTGGGGCATAGTTCTCAAGCTGTGCAAACTTGAGGTTCAGTCTCTGCATCTACAAAACAGAGATGACAGTACCTCCTGTACCAGGTTTAGATTCAACTAGAATGACAGAAAGCACAGACTAATGGTAGCTTAAACAAGAAAAGTGTATTTTTCTCTCACATAAACAGACTCTGGCGACATATAGTCCAGAACCTGTTTAGGGGCTCCATGGGTGTCAAATACCCAGGCTTTCTACATTTTCATTCTGCCGTTCACACCTCATTTCTTCCACTTCATTGTCCTAAAAAGCTGTTCTAGCTCCAGCCGTTACATCTGCTTCTATTTGTCTTGAAGGAGGAAGGGGCAAAGAAGGGCACACCTCCCTTTAAGGTCACCCTCTTTCTGGAAGTTGCACATGCTCCTTCTGTTTACATCCCAGTGGCCACAACTCAGTCACATGCCAAACCTAGCTGCAAAGGAAGCTGAGAAATGTCTTTGTTCTGTGAATCCAAATACCCAGTTAAACATTAGCAGCTCCATTACTAAGGAAGAAGGGGAGAATACGTATTGCAGTTGCTGGAAGATGAAATGAGTTAAATGCATGTTAAGTGATCCAGCAGGACTTCCTGGCACTTAGTGTAGACTAGATAAACAGTAGTGGTGAATCTGTCCTTCCTTTACAAGTTTCCTGGCAAACATTCCAATTTGGTCAGATCTGTTTTTATATGTGGATGAAAAGCTGGCTGAGCATGTATCTTTTGGAGCTCTTACTCTTTAGTATTTTGTAATAGGAAAGGGTTTTGTTTAAGTTCCTTGCTGTTCCTGAAGATTTCTTAGTAAAGAAATGGCCCTTCTTTCTGATGTTGTCATCCTTGGCTTTTCGCTTTCCCTTATTGTAATTAAGGCCCATCACAGAAGGCAAATAAAAACGATGTCAGCATTATAATAAAGTGTGATCACTGAAAAAACAAAACATCATAGTCATCTTTTCTTGGCTTTGAGATTACTACTGATGTTCACGCCGCTTTCCAAAAGGCACAATAGGGTCTGCCACGTGCAAGCTGTAAGAGCTGGGACAAGTCAGTTCCCTGCTCTAAGCCTCGATTTGCTAATCTGGAAAATGGGGCCGTGAAGATGAAATGGAATGATTGATGGGAGGAACACTCTCTGCAGATGGCCTGGCATAATAGAAGTCTACCACAAAGGATAGCTTTTATTTGTTTATTTTTCCATCCAAAGGACTGTCAGGCATAGCTGGAGATTTTTATTGAGGTTTCCAGTTCATGGCATTTTAGTTTTTATTATAATAAAAAGTAAGTATTTAACAAGATTGCTCATAGCAGATTTATTCATAATAGTCCCGAACTGAAAACAGCACAGCCCATCAACAGAAGAGTGAATAAACGAAACAGACTGTGGCCTATTCATACAAAAGCATACTGCTCAGCAATCGAAAGGAATAAGCAACTAATATACACCTGTGACAAGGACAAATCTCAAAACCATTCTGCTGAGTGAAAAGAGGCCAGACACAAAGGAGTACATAATGTATGACTCCACCTATTTGTGGCAAAATTAATCTAAGGTACAAAAGAAAAACAGAATAGCGGTTGCGTCTGGAAGGTCAGGGCAGGGTATGAATGAGAAAAGATTAGAGGAAACTTTCTGGTGTAATGATAATGTTCAGTATCTTGGTAGAGACTTGGGATGCATTTGGAAGAACTCATTGAATGGCACATTTAAACTTTGTGCATTTCATTGAATGTAAATCTCACCTCAGACGTGAAAAAGGGATACAAACAATAATGTGATGGGCTCTAGTTATTAATATGCCTGCTGAAATGTTTGGGGTGAGGTATACTTGTGTCGGCAGCTTGGCAAGGACTGATGGATAGATATGTGATACAGCAAGTATAGTAAAGTGTTAAATATAGAACTTAGGTGGATGGTATATAGGTGATCACTGTCTAATTCTTTCAACTTTTCAGTTGAAATTTTTCATAATGAAATGTTGGAAAACAAATCAGTACTTAAACAGGACAAGTAACTTCTGACCCTGTGTAATGTTTTCCTTCACTCACTGATTCAAAAAACTTTTACTGCAGGGATGCCTGGGTGGCTCATTCCGTTGAGCGTCCGACTCTTAGTTTTGGCTCAGGTCATGATCTGGTTCCTGAGACCGAGCCCCACATCGGGCTCTGTGCTGACAGCATGGAGCCTGTTTGGGATTCTCTGTCTCTGCTCTCTCTGCCGCTCTCCTACACACACACTCTCTCTCTCTCTCTCAAAAATAAATAAACATTTAAAAAAGCCACTTTTACTGCACGCCTATTATATGCTTGACAGTCCACCCTTTGCCGTCATACCTGAGACTACCTGATCAGTGACCCCCAAACACACTGTGCTGAGCCCCATTGCATTGACCAAGTGCATCTTTCAAGCCTCTGTTCTATTTTGCTGCCTCCAAACAGTCCTCTGAGCCTGCTTCTGCTCAGGAAGCTCCATCTTTCTTCTCAAGGTCTGCTCATGGCTCTTGACCAAGTTGGGAAGGGCCAGGCCAGGGCATGGGATGGAAGTCCAAGACCTGGACAGATGTGGGCCTGAACAGCTGGTTCTGGCATTGGAGGCCCCCTGCCGACTGCAGAGGCCTCAGGAAAGCAGAAACCCCAAGTGCCAAGTCGATCTGAATTCACATTATGTGTATTCTAGGTAGCTAGGAAGTCTCACTTTATATACAAGATACAAAATAATTCAAACCTTTTACATTTAAAAGCTGGTCAAGAATCAGGTAGTATTTCTGAGCTGTAAACTGAGCGGGTTAAAAGGTAGGCTTGTGCTGCTGGCAGGTAGGGGAGTCACAGCCACGAAGCAGAATTACCCCTCACGCTTCTGGAAGGATTGCTCTTGGATTATGTAAATCTTGAATTACGTGAGGTCTTTGGGGAGGCCTGACTCCTGCAACGTGCAGACTCCCTGTGGGCTGAATCGAGTGCACTGGACTCTGCAGCATAGGGCAGGGGACACCAAGAGAGGGGAGCGGAGATCTCCGGGCTGGCAGAAAGCAAGAGGGAGTGTTGTACAGGGTGCATGGGCAAGAGAGTATGTGGGGCCACCGGGGACAGGGCCGAGCAGTGGCTCTGTTCCACAGCTCACTGCCGACACTGGTTCTTACAGGAGGCTTTGTGCCCATGTGAGCTGGAGACGAGGGAGTCGTTTCTGCCACCTTGGCTCTCTCCACGCAGCCTCGGAAGTCTTCCCCACATTGCCATCTTCTCCCTTTTCCACAGCACCTCCCGTTCAACCCCTCATCACTCTCCTTGGGACACCTGCCTCATCAACTATCTGGATGACCAGTGCCCCGACCTCCACATGTTCCCTCGACCCCTCCTTCACACTGCTGGCAGAACAGGCTTCTCAAAATGTGAATCTGATCCTGTCCACCCTACCGAAACCTCCAGGGGATGAAAGGAAACCTTCCTGGGTTCTGTGTGTCCCACCCACTGCTTTACCCTCTCAGCCAGGCTGAATGCTTATGTGACCCCCACCCCGGTCCGTATATTGAAATCCTAACGCCAGAGGTGATTTTAGGAGGTGGAGCCTTTGGGAGGTGCTTAAGTCATGGATGGGGATGGAACCTTCGTGAATAAGATTAATGGTCTCATGAAAGAGGCCTGACAGAGCTTCCTGACCCCTTCCGCTGTGTGAGGACACAGCCAGGAGGTGCCATCTCTGAACTGGGAAGAGGGTCCTAACTAGACATCACATGGAGTCTGCTGGGGCCATGACCTTGGACATCCAGCCTCCAGAACTGTGAGAAATAAATTTCCATTGTTTGTAAGTCACTCAGTCTGTGGTATTGTGTGATTGCAGCCAGAACTAGGACACCCCCGTGGGCACTCCACCAGCCTGGTTTCCTTTAACCTGCCCTGGCTGCGTTTCAGCCTCGTTCCTGCCATCTCCCACTGGCTGCGTGGCTGTGGCACATTCTATTGTTCCCTCTTCACTCACTTAATGTCTCTTGTTCTTTCAGTTCGCAGATCGACATCACCGGCTCAGGGACACCTTCTCTGGTTAGGTCCCAGCCCCCTTATTTTCAGCTGCCGCTGTTCCAAGGGGCTCTACTTGGGAGCATTTCTTCCAGTAAGTTTTTCTACATCATCTGGTGGAATTGGGTCCAACAGAATTTAAACCCAGTTCTGTTCCTGTGTAGTTTCCACCTATCTTTTCCAGATCAGGAAAGCAGCACCCACAACACCTTACACACAGAGGAAGCAAAGTCCCAGGCACTCAACAAATAGCCATGGGAAGTATGAGAAGCCATGTTTTCCAAACGGTGGTTTGTGATTCATTACTGGATTGATTGAGTGGGTCTCAACCACCACCTTTTTTTTTTAAAGGAAACTGAACCAAACAGACTAGAACAGAACAAGGTGTAGCTATCAGGATATGTCACAGAAAGAAGGGGTCAGTTTTGTGTCCTGAATGTTTTGTTTCAGTTGTTTGTTTGTTTGTTTGTTTGTTTTTCATATAAATGAGCTTGTACCAGGCCATGAGATGAAATACATTTCCCCGTATCCCATAGGTCAGGGTCAAAAATGTTTGGAAAACTCTGGTCTGCTGGGATCATCTAGTTAAGTATTTCTCCAGGACACTTTCATCAGCCAAAAATTCCTTTCAAAAGGGATTTCCTAGTCAATTACAGTAGAGTAACTCAGAGCAAACCACTGACTCTCATGGAGAGAAAAATCTCCATAGATCTCAGCTGGCTGGGAGATGCACAAGAGTCAAAGATGTTAAAGACTGTGTCTGTCTGCATCATCAAATCTGTTGAGTATAGAACTTTCCAAACATGTTTGAGCACTGAATATCTCCCCCCTCTTTTATTTTTAATCACCCTGAAATACCTCTGACTCTCTCCCTAGATCCTACTTCAGAGACACACTGACCCCTGCCTCAAGGGCCTCACTGCACAGTCTTTGTTGGTATGATGGTGGGTCTGGGGAGGTGGCTGACCCCTCACCTTGGCATCTGACCTCCCACTTGGGTGATGATTTTGAATGCACCTTCCTCATACACTCAGAGACCCACTCCTTCAGACATAGACATAGGTGCCTTTTTCCATTATCCCCCAATAGGCCTCCCGGTTGCATTTGCCTAATCTTTCCTGGTCCTTCTCTGCCAAGTGCACGCATTTGCAAGATAACACCCTGTCCCTGGGGTAACTCCTGGGCCATGAAGAGAAGGAAGTTAAGTGGCCCACATAGGGACTGAGCTTATGAGCTGGCCTCATTCTTTATGCTTGGTCACGTGGAGTAAAATGATCAGGTGCTCTGCAATGAATAAAAGTAACTCCTATCAGCCCAACAGAATGCAGCCATTCTCCTATAACTGACAAGGAGGTTAGTCTGACTTCAAGGACAGTCTGGGAGTTGGGATGTCTCTGTTCTAGACTGTGTCTTCGCAGTAAGACTTGGGCATACTCCTGGGCCTTATGGGTAAAGTCAGGTGTTAGTCCTAATGATCGCATTGACACAGAACAGAAGTGAAAAGGGCCTCAGAGCCTTTAGTTTATGACTTTGAGTGAACAGATGAAACTGAAGCCCAGAGAGGCCAAGTAACTTATACTAGTCCACACAGCACTTCAGTAGCATAAGCACAGATAGGAACTCAGATGTCTAGCTCCTATTGTAGCCCATTCCCATCTGGCCAGGCTGTCATCCTAAGGTCCCTTCTATAGCAGTGTTTTCCAGTACGTAAAGTAATCATTGTAGAGGAGCAGATGGCAAACACTTCTCATCATAGAGGCCTTTAAATGGGCTCTAAAAAAAAGGACAGGAAACAACTATAGAAATTGTAATTGTCTAACAGCAACATTTGCATACTATGGTATTTCTAAGTGCTTTAAAAAAATCTTATTAGCTCAGTATAAGTACATGAAGCATTTCCTCATTTCCCCTTGGCAGACCTTTTTCTTAATTCCAAATAAATGGCATCGGCATTAGTGGGTGTTTGTGCAACCTCTTAATTAATCAAGACTCTCAGGTGCAGTGGATAGAAATGCAGCAAAACCAATCTGAACAAAACGGGAACTTTGGCTCATGTGAGTGTTAGGTCATCCACAATTAGATTCAGAGACTTAAACAAGATTGTAAGTAGTTCTTTCTCCTTTGCTCTCACATGCTATCTGGACTCTATATCTCTGTGTGGTTGTGGCCTCATTTTCTCCTCAAGATAGACTTTCTCCACATGGGGAAGATGTTTGTCAGCAGCCCATTTCCAGCTCTCCCACCAAACTTAAGGATTCTTTTTTCCTCTAACTCGAAATAAAAAATCCTAGGGAATGACTGACTGGCCCTGCTAGGGACTCATGACCACCCATAGACCAATCTCTGGGAACAGGTGATTGGGTTACTATCAATGGCTTGGCCCAGATCATGTGCCCACACACCTATGTCAGAACTTCCTTCTGGATCAACAGTCTCACTAGGCTCTGATGATTAAGCCTGGGGAGAAGCACTTCCCACACCAAAATAAAGAGCCAAACATGAATGGTTATCTGACTTGGAAAGCTGAGATTGTCCAGGAGAGACAAGAGGTCTGCCTAAATTCCAGAAATGAAGTCATTGCTTGGGACAAATATTTACTGGTTCATATCATGTTTACAGCTATATATTTGCAAAAATAATGCAACGTCGTGGATCTAACTCCATGGCTGATCTAACTCCTGTTCTCAATCCCTTACCCTACCTTTTAACTGGAGGTTCCAAGTTACATAATTCTGACTAATAAGACCTAAGTTCCTGTTGTCTCTGTGGTTCTTGGGAAAGCGTATACTTTCCAGATATAGTTGTTGTCCCTTCCCTCTTCTTTCTGATGGAAGATGGACGTGATACCTGGAGTTGCAGTAGCCATCCTGCAACCACGAGGGAAGGACCAAAAGAAGTCTGTAAGCTGCAAACCAGAGCCAGCAAGCTGTTGCCTTGAGACTTTTTGTTATGTAAGAAAAACAATTACTATTTGTTTAAATCATGAAAGTTAGCTTAGTTGCAGCCAAAATATTCCTGATACAATGGATAAATCAGATTCATATGTAGCCAGAAATAAAATCTTAAAAGTTAGAGTCTGGTATAGGTCTCTGTCTTTCAGAGTTTTCAGTTCTCCGTCTTTTCAAACTTTGGGGAACATAAAGAAGACACAGTTTTTTTTTTTTTTTTTTACCCAGAGGAAGCTTACAATTAAATAGAGCTTAAAATTTAGGCCAGTGTTGAACAAAGAATTCCTTCTTATGTTTAATTCCCCAATGCTGCAATTAAGCCCATTTGCTTTTTATTTCATCCTCAGTAGAGCTCAAGAATGGCTAGTTACCATCTTTTTAAATAAGGAAGATGACTTAATTAAAAATACTCTTCCATCTCTGTGGTGTGTGTGTGTGTGTGTGTGTGTGTGTGTGTGTGTGTGTTTCTGTTTATTTTCCCTGGTTAATTAATACCAATTTCTTTGACTTTCTTCATAGATTTTATTTTTCAAACCTCTAATCATGTGATATTCGATCAAACAAAATTTACAGTTAGAGTTTTTAAAAACTTGCATGGTCACTAAGAATCTCTTATCTAACTGGAGGATAAGATTGTAATGACTTTTTGGCCTCCTGTTTTTGAGGCCCCCTCCCCAAAGCTGGAGAATCATAACATCTCCTGGTGGTTAAATCTTCACATGTGGGACTCTGGCCCCAAATTCTGGAATCAAGATTGCCCCTCAGCAGAGGAGTCAGATGCAACTTAGGCTCAGAGGCACCTGACTCTGAATGGGGTCTGCCATGATCATTGTAGGCATGCTATCCTCGTTCACCAGTGACTAGATTCCTCACACATTCTTTAATTTCCTCTGCTAGGGGTATTTTCCCTGTCTTGTCTTAACCTTCTTCTTCTGGTAACTGTTCCCTACTTTTCCCTATGAAATTGTCCCTCCTTTACTTCCAATTTTTGTGGTTCTAGTGGAACTGACTCCTTCAGCCCCAAGGATGAGCATATGACTCAGTCCTGGCCAGAGGATCACATCATCTTGGCCACAGTGATTGGTTGAGAGATGACCATGTGACCAAGTCAGGCTACTCAAAGCTGGTGATGCTCAATGATGGGACTTTTGTAAGAATGTTTGGGAAAGGAAAGCTCTTTCCTCACAGGGCTGCTGAGCCTGGGGAATATGACCCTAGCATTTCTGGCAGCCATCTTTTCCCCAAAAGGTACAAGCTCCTAATAGAGCTCATAAAAAGGGAGGGAGAGGGAGAGAGAGAGAGAGAGAGAGAGAGAGAGAGAGATGGAAGAGAGAGGTGGAGCGGGAAGAAGAGGAAGCCAAATCTTGAAGATACTGTTTGAGCCCTGGATCCAGCCTGGATTGGCACTTTTTATTGACTTTCTTATTTCATGATCCAATACGTTCTCCTTTTGCTTAAGCCAATTTAAATTGATTTCCTGCCCTGAATCTGACAAGTCTTCTGACTGGGTCTCCAAATCCTGTTTAGATTAGATACTTTGGATGTGCCATGAACACACCTCCCACTCAACACTTCAACATCTTCCATCCTGGGGACTAACCTCCTGGGCCTACCTGAGACTCAGGTCCTAACCTGCTATTCCCTATAGACTTTACCCCCGAATATGTCCTCACATGTCTATTGTAGCACAAACCCTTGTACCCACCCAGGTTCACAGCGGTTCTTTTACTGGGTGCTGCTGAGGGCTCACAAGGCAATCCTCGCCTGTGCAATACCCTTGGGTGCCTGGAGTTGACTCTCTCTGAGGTACCTGGGAGTTACAGCGCCCTACCCCGGGGCCTCTCTGAGCTGATGGCTGACTGATGTGGGTGTATACGTGCCCTATTTCTTTGCCTCAAGGAAAGACAGACGTTGCAAAACACTGTATGCTCCAGAGCTCTTTGCAAGATTGGGCTGAGAGTAGATTTCACTTGAAACTGCATCTTTATTGAGCTTCTTCTCCTTCCCTATTCCTTAATAAATGACTGGCACAAGAATCCCTATTTCAAGTTCCGCTTCTAGAGAACCTGACTTGTGGCAAATTGTAATTTCCAAAGGTGGCAACCACAGGGTCTCTCATCCCACATGCTCTTCTTACAATGTGACTTGTCTCACTGGGTGGGTGTCTGTGTCCATCCCCTTGAATTGGGGAGGATGTGTATGGTGAAAGTGTCATTATGTGGCCATGAGGTTAGCTGCATTTTGGAATGATTTGTTGTTCAACAATGGAATCTGGAACACGACCTAGGACATCAGTCCTTAGCCTTTATCCAAATGGGTTATGTGGCCTGATCCTCACTTGTCCTGTTTGGCAGCCCAAACAAGCCAAGTTCTGGTATCCTCTGTTATTAGTCTTGATGGCAAACACATTTGGAAAAAGCTTTCCAGGTTTCCATCATCTGGAAATGGGACAGCATTGGCATTTGTCAGTGATCATGGTCATTCCCCCAACACCCAGGGGGCTTATGTATCAGGAATAGATGACACACTACTTGTTGTGTGGTCAGGCAGATGAGTCAGGGGCTATATTTCACCTCCAGAACACATTTTACTTGTAAAATTAAAAACACTTTCTGGGAAATTCCCGAATGTCAGGACTTGAAAATCCCGAAGCGGTTGTTAATTGTATCTTGGTTTTGTTTAAGTAAAAATGTTAATGAAAGTTTCTTTTGAGTATCATAATGGGAACCAAAAATAGGAACTCAAAGGTGAGGTAAGCTGCTGGTTCTCAAAAAGTAACAAGAGTACTTTTTGTCATCGTCTCCCTTGTGGGCCAAAGGGCTCTCCCTTCAAATCATCTGAGGATGCATGAGTCTCACTGTGCAAGCCCCACAGAGAGTGCATGTGTATGTGTAGATTTTTAAGAGCTCAGAGGTGTTTCTCTTACATATTTCAGCCCACATTTTTAAAACCTGAACATGAACATCTGAAAAATATAGACCCATTTTTAGAAAGATGTACTCACAAAATGCGTGCCTACCTAGACAAAACACCACCTGATATCTTTGGCTTAGTTTTATTTTGTACTAGGGACAAATAGGAAAGGCAGGAGGGAGGCCAGAAGACTGTTTTGGGGGAGTTTTGCTTCAGGTTGTTAACTTTATACTTAAAACAATCTGTATGCCACTGAAATTTCAAGACTTATGTTCATTGCTAATTTTCTTATCTATCTCTATAAAACCAGGAACTCAGCAGTGGGAAATCTAAGGGGATGGAGGAAATCTAGCTGGTGAGAAGATCCCATTTGAACAAACTGTTTCTAATCCTTTTCTTACATTCCTTTATTTCTGACTGTTCTGGTTAGCTATTGCTGCATAACAAGTAACTCCAAAACCTAGTGGCTTCAAACAATAAGCCATTTTGTTATTTCTCATGATTTTTATGGATCAGGATTAGGGGGAGGCTAGACAGGGTGG
The DNA here is from genome assembly GCF_018350195.1 of Panthera tigris. NCBI lineage: Eukaryota > Metazoa > Chordata > Mammalia > Carnivora > Felidae > Panthera > Panthera tigris. Next base: position 132,583,553 of record NC_056668.1, on the reverse strand, counting down.
TTCCGGTCAGGTCTCTCATCAGTTTACGTCAGTGAGAGTGCTGGCCTAGGGCTGGCTGGGCATCTGTTTCTCTCTCCATGTGGTCTCCATGTGGGCTGGCTTGGGCTTCCTCAAAACATGGTAGCCTCAGAGCAGTTGGACCACTTGCTTGGTAGCTGAATGTTTCATGAGTGAACACCAGCTAAGTGGAAAATGCTTTATCTTCTATCTACAGAGGTCACATAGCTTTGCTTATGCTTATACCTCATTCCATTGGTTATGAGTATGCAGCAAACTTCTCAGATTAAGGAGAGGGAAATTATACTCCACTTTTTGATGGGGGATTGGCTCTGGAAGAGCATGTGGGACGGGAGATATCATTGCAGGCCATCTTTGGAAAACACAATTAGCCACACTGCCCAAGCCTCATTCCTCAGTGTTCCTGTTGATTTTATCAACTACCTAAAAGCTTTTTCCTAATTTTCTTTACACCTTAAGGTAACCAGAGCCCATCTCTCTAGAACCCTGGTGTGCACACTATTATTTAAAATAAAGTTTACTTACAGACTCTTCATTAGAGCCTCTTACTGGGATAAAAGAAAAGACAAGAGTGGAGATGACTTTTGGAATCAGAGTTTCCCTCCTTAAAATATTCAATCAGTATAATGACCCTGAGAGGAAAGGACAGTTAAGAATAAGACCTGCCTTATTATATCTTGACCATCCAGGTCCTGCCCTACATGACTTAACTAGCTGGTTTTTTTTTTTCCAAAAGTGATTAACAGTTGTAAAATATTGATAATTCCTTAATAATAGCATTAGCAAAGATGCTTGCTACTAACGCCTGCAGAAGAAGGCAGATGTTGGAGTCTGGCCTCTTGCCATCCAGCTGTTGCTTAGCTGAGGCCACATGCCAAAAGCAAGATTTAGGCCTGCTAAAAAGCCTCTCAGGCTCTTTCCCCAGACTGCCAGGCCTGTCAGCCCGACTCTTGATACTTGGGTCTGGAGTCAGTAGGGCTGAGAGAAAAGGCCTCAGTGGTGATTGACAGAGAGCTCTATTCCAAAGCTCCCATTTCAGCCGAGTAGAGAGACGACAGACAACAGGAGGGAGGAAAGTGGGCCTGCAGCCACTGACATTTAAACCCTTGAAATGTGTTTCAAAAGGGATGAGAACAGAGTGAGTTAGGAGGAGGGAAGAACGGTCTTTGCAAGAAACATTATTAATCCAACATATAGGCATTAGCTCCTGGTATGAATGGTGCTATGGTCTGAGTGTTTATGTCCCCTCAAAATTTATCTGTTGAAATCCTAACCCCTAGAGTGATGGTATTAGGAGGTGAGGCCTTTGGGAGCTGATTAAGTCATGCAGACAGAGCCCTCATGAATGGGATTACTGCCCTTATAAAAGAGGCCCCAGAGAGCTCTCTTGTCCTTTCCACCATGTGAGATTATATTGAAAAGATGTCATCTAGGAAGTGGGCTCTCATCAGACGCTGAATCTGCGTGGGCAGCGGTGGGGGGGGGGGGGGGCGGGGAGGGCGGGGCGGGGTTGCTGATCTTGGACTTATCATCCTCCAGAACTGTAAGAAATAACTGTTTGCTGTTTATAAGCCACCCTGTCTATGGTATTTAGTTATAGCAACCTGAACAGACTAAGACAAATGGTATTCACCTGTTTATTCATTCCTTTGTTTGTGTATGTATTCATTCATATTATTTTATAAGCCAGGGAATCCTAGGAAATGGAGACATGACTAGATCAGAACCCTCATGTATTTGGGAAAATAGGAAAGGAGTAAAGGGCTGCATATCAGGCAATACAGTTAAATCTCAGTTAACAAAATCTCTTGGAAGGAAGCCCCTTTATACAAAATCATATTTGGAAGGGAACAAAAACCAGAAACCTTGAGAAGCTATGCTCATACTGTAGAGCATGAACCATATGCTAGCAGCTAGGGGGGAAATGACTCTTAACTGTTCAGAGTTCCTTCTATACAGTACAGGAAGAGTGGGTGGAGGCCCCTATGTTTGTTTGCTAATCGTGATGTCAACCTTCAACTGTCTAATCTCATATCACACACATTATCTCATATTAGCATAGTAGGTACTCAGGTGTGCTAAAAATAAAACATTTCAGAGGGGGTGCAGAGGTGGTAGAAACTTATTCCCAATTTCAGGATTGGCCCCCACTATGCATAAGTTTTGGTGGTGGGGGGGGGGGTCACATTGTGCCAAAGCATGAGCAGGATTTAGCAACCTGATCTGTGTCATCAACATCCAGGATGCCATCCACAGAGACATCTTTGCAGTGTCTGGTTTTCTATTGTTGTTTCATACTGCTCTCTGCTGTATTAGCCATAAGATCTGGTACAACCTCCTGTTGGTCCAGGTCTCTCAGCTAACTCTCCGGCTGCTTTAAATACATGAGAGGGGCGCCTGGGTGGCTCAGTCAGTTAAGCGTCCGACTTCAGCTCAGGTCATGATCTCACAGTTAATGGGTTCGAGCCCTGCGTCAAGATCTGTGCTGACAGCTCGGAGCCTAGAGCCTGCTTCGGATTCTGTGTCTCTCTCTCTCTGCCCCTCCCCTGCTCGTCTGCTGTCTGCTCAAAAATGATTAAACATTAAAAAAAATATTAAACATTAAAAAAAATATTAAACACATGAGAGTATTTTGTGGATCCTGTGCCTTTACTGACTAGTGAAAACTTTGAGGGATTTACAGCCCTTTACCACTTTTGTGCTTCCCTCAGGTGCTCAGGAGTTGTTCTGTTTCTTCCATAGTGTGGTACGGTCCAGTGGACCTGGAGGCTTCCTCAGACCCAGCTGTCCAGACAAACCATGCTGAGTACCAGCCGGAGCTCTACCTGGGACAGGAACCATGAGTCCCTTCTGGACTGCCATCAGTATTCCTTCTGGAATTGGGCTCTCCCAAACACATCTCAGGTTATTATTATACCACCCACCATTATTATTATTCACTTTTATATCAGATATTCAGTTTTAGAATTTCCATTTGGTTCTTTTCTTTCTATAGGTTTTATCTCTGTGCTGAGATTGCCTATTTGTTCACTCATCAGAGATATTTTCTTTATATTCTTGAGAATAGCTATAATAGCTGCTTAAAGATCTTAATCTTATTCCAACACCTGATTCATCTTGAGGGTGGTCTCCGTTGACTAATCTTTGTCTTGGATATGGGTTACATTTTCCTTTTTCTTTTGAACGTCTAGTAATTTTGGATGGTACTGTGGACCTTTGTGAGTGATACATTGTCAAGACTCTGGATTCTGCTATGTTACTCTCAAGAATATTGATTTTTAAAACATCTTAGCAGGAAATTAACTATGCTGAGCTACAACTCCAAACTTGGTCTCCTTTGCAGGAGACCTTTAATACAGACCTTTAATACAGACCTTTAATACAGTTTGGTGCTTCCCGTCTATGGCTCTCTCCTTTCTGGGCTTCTGTCCCCTCACTTTCCAGCTGCTGTGATCACTCTGAAATCTGTCGTCTGATTCCTTGGCTGGTGTGACTGTAGGTTTCTGGTTCAAGTTTGGGCTGCCCTGCAGGGTGCTAACTGGGGCCTTGATGAAAAGCCATTTAAAAAAAGGGAAACCCACCCATGGATGTTTCCATTTTTCAAATGTCCCCTCCCTTCCAGTTTCTACCTATTTTCAGTTGCTTTTCATTGCCTTCAGAGAGTTGTTTCTTAGATATCGTCTAGAGTTTCTCTGCAGAGAATTGGTTCAATACAAGCTACTTTACTGCGCTGAAGTGGGATTTGCTGTGCTTCCTTTTGCATATACTGTAAGGGCAGGATATTGGGTCTCTTTCTGAGGGACTTAAAATGTCCATTCACTCCTGTACCTCCTCACATTTTTCTACCTCCCTGCAGTATGGGATGATATTATGCCCTCGGGGGAGGTTGGAGAGACCTTTATCTGCCTCTTTAAGAATTGTTTTTTAATGTTGAATCTCCCTGGACAATTGAACTCACAAGCTTTTGAGACCCCCAAGACTTTTCTTTGTCTTTCTGCTGAAATAACCATTCCCTGAGCTATGGATGCCACACAGTTTAGCTGGTTCCCCAATAAAGATAAGGGGTGAGATGACAGGATGTGTTGGGATTGGAAAGAGCATCAGTATTTCAAAAAACCTGTTTGTCCATCTTAGGCATAACACCTGCGTTGAGTGATTACTTAGTTGTGGTCTAGTATGAGCGAAATTCAGTATATCTGGTATTTAAGTCAGTAGTTTTAAGTAGTTAAGCCTTCTTATTTCATTCATCCATTCATTCAAGTATGTTTTACTCATTAAAAAAAAACCATTTAGGGAATGCCTATTATTTATCAGGCCCTGTGCTAAGTACTAATTATGGAATGAAAAGTGTGCTTATTACAGAAATTTCAGGTGTCAGCAAATATTAGGAGGGAAGCGTAAGGCAAGCCTAGGATTAAATTTTACCTACTCTTTAGAGCAGCCTTGAAGCAATACCGATTTTGTGGTTTTAAAGTGACTTGGGACAGTGAAGAAAGCTCAAGAATTTTGAGGCAAAAAGTTCAAGTTTAAGCCCACTTCACCTTTTATTAACTGCATCGCCTTGGGCAAGTCTGTCAATTTCTCTAGGCCCTTATTTCCTTTTCAGTCATTAGATAACTGCCCCATGTTGCTAGACAGAAAGCTTTCTGAGAATAGGAACAGCGCCTGTTCCTTCCCTGCCGATCTCTGTTCCTAGTGTAGTGTTGGCACATAGTATGTTCTCAATAAATAGGTTAACATTAAATGTGTAATAATAGCTCTTATTGTGTTTTGATCATCTTGAGAATTACTAGGATTCCAAGAGGGAAATATTCCTAATTGGATCCCTCCTTTATTCTAACAGCTCCCAGATATGTTTGTGATGCCTTTCAGAACATCTAGTGGCTTCTAATAGGTAATATCAGTCAGCATAGGCTAGCTTATGCTGCAGAAACAACTTACAGTTTCAGTGGCGTAAAGCAAGTCATTTCCTCTTCATGTTACATAATCATTGCAGGTTAGATGGAGGGCTCAGCATGGACCGAATGTTGCCAGCAGCCTTGCTAGAGGGAAGAGAGAAATCTGGAAGGTCTCGTCCTGACAATTAAGTCATTTTCATGAAAGTGGTACACATCACTTCTGCTCACAATTCACCAGCCAGAACTAGTCATATAACCTCTCCCAATCACAAGGAGCTATGAAGACCAATTCTACCAAAGGACCAGGAAAGGACCAGAAATATTTGGGGAACAGCACTGATGATCACCACAGGATTTTGAGCTGGTCCACTTGGGCCCATCTAAGTACAGGTTTAACAGAAATAGATAGGAACATCTTTTACACTCGGATCTTTTCACTGTCCCTGAGGTTTTGAACGGCCACACTCTCAAGGGCTAAATGGCTTCTTAGGCAGTTAAATGAGGGTTGAACTTGAGGAATAGGAGTTAGTCCTTCTGGATGACCTACAGGTCATGCTCTGGCTGCTCTATATGGGAGATCATTGCCAAATATCAGTGGGAAGGATGAACAGCACTTTTCCTTCCTCTGCTGAAGATCTGTAGTGCTCCTGGACAAGTTCTAAGAACTGTTGTCTAGTTGTCTACAGGGTTTCCAAGTGTTATGTGGATGATTCTCACTTGAATAGAGGGAAGCGGGCTTCTGGACTCTGACTGTCGTCAGTCCCTGAGTCCTACCAAATGTTCCCTATTGGCATAGCCCTCTGTTTCTCTCAGCTTCCCTTGCTCCTGTTTGGCAACTTTGATCTATTCTTGGAAGGGGTGTGTGTGTGTGTGTGTGTGTGGATGTGTGTGTGTGTGTGTGTGTGTGTGTGTGTGATAATGGGTGGGTAGGGAAGGAAAGGAGATGTGATAGGGGACAATGCTTCTACTTGATTTCATATTTTTCCATATCTTTTAAATTTTATATTTTAACCTTGACTTTTGAAACCCCAAAGCCAAGAATTTTACTTTTTTTTCCCTTGTATTGCCATGATAAGTCTCTCTTGTGGCACACTGGCTCTTCTCTAGTCTCAACTGAAGAAAAGAGGCTTGGTACAGCATGACAAGAAATACAGTGGGAGAGGGAAAGGAGTGGTGGTAGAAGGAAAAGCGTATCAATTAATGTATCAAAATCTTATCCCACCATTTACTTAATGATTTATTTCCACAACCTTCTTTTCTATTCCTGTAGCATATATAGGCTTCTATATATTCATCAATAAATATATGAATATATATATAATCTCTGATAATAAAGTTTGTCCACAAATGCAAGTCAGTAGAGCATTCCATTTTGTCCCATAAATGGAATAACCAGTGAAGGGCTATGGATGTGGGTAGCTTTTGGTAAAGCCAGAAGGTTCATCAAGCTGCATGAGGGAAACAAGGCTGCAAACAGCCACATGCTTCACACAATATTCCTGAAATTCAGTCTCACGGCTTTTTGCTCTAGAGAGCAAATTCTGTCTCAGCCACAGGAGGGCCCTGCTCCCCTGAACTGCCTGTTTGACAGCCTGGGAATTCAGAGGAAAAATGAGGAGTAGATTCAGGAGCCAAATAACAATACATCCATGGGTTTTGTGATGATGTGAATGGAACATTTGGCAATCATACGTTTCCTCAAACTGGCGATGTCTATGGGGGCATTTGCAGAGCGCTGCTCTAACTACACTTTGGACAAAAGCCCCTGGCCTTGGCCAATCAGTGCATACATATAAAACATCCTAACAAGCCCCCTGTCCCCACCCCAATTCACACTTTCACACAGCTGAGGGTTACAGGGCATGTCTGGACGCTGGCACGAGTGTGCCCCGCTCCACTGTGACCAGGGGCACCACAGACTGGCAGGGGGTATGTCTGGGAAGGCTGTGCCTCTCACAATAAACAAAGGGCAACGGGTTCCTCCAAAGCCACTGGCTCTGGGGCGCAGAACTCTGGCCTCTGCCACCATGCTTCCTCATAGAAACCAGTGTCACTCTACATGGGGCCGGCTTCCTGCAGCCATTTAGTGTGGAGCAGCTGGCCAAACTGTGATCTCACTGTGACTGCAAACCCACTTAAAATATTAACCGTGCTGATAAAGATGCATAATTCTTGTACCTCCAGGGCACATAGGAGTTTACTTCTCTTTCCTGTCAGTCCTGAAATGCTGCTGTTCAGCTGCCCTGTACAAGAGCTGGGTTTCATGGCCATGTGAAAAAATAGAATAACAGCACTTCAGGTTCCCAAGTTTTTGATGGGTCTGCTTTCTGCATAAGTTGTTACTGCTCTTTACAGAATAACGGGGGACTGAGTTACTTTGAGCTAAGTTGGGGGTGCTGAGTTTGGTGACACTGTGGGGAGAAGGAGGGCACAATAGAGGATTAGCTGGGATTCTCCTTCCCTCCAAGCTTCAGTGTAGCTGGGGTGCAGCAAAATTGTTCCAGCTGCTGGTACCCATGGCCTTCATCTTCTCCGGAGTGGGGTGATGCTGCAGAGGCCAAGAGAGAGAATTGCTCTAGTGGGGGGTTCCTTTAACTGAGCTTTTGCAAGAATTGTACAGTCTGGCCACGGCTGCTGCTTATGCTTGCCTAGGCTGGCTTAACTCCCCTCCTTTCCATGAGGGGTGCTGAGAGAACCAGCTTCCCCATTAACTTGGGGCCTGCATTTTATTGACTGCGAACACTCAGGATCCCAGTTCTGGGGCCATCTGTGACCTGTCGTGCTATAACAGCTCGGTTTTCCCCGTGTTCAGCTCCCTCCCTGAGTACTTAGTGTTAAATCATAGGGGGAGGAAGTGTGAGCAGAGGAAAAACAGCACTATTACATGACCCCCGATGAGACCGCTGTGATAGAATTAAAAGCTGCCGCCCTAGGACATTCTAACAGATGACATTGTGAGGTTGCCAAGGTAACCCACCAGGATATAGATCCAGCATCTTTGGGGTTGACGCTGGGTAGGCGAGGTCAGTCAGAGGTGAGTCCCAGCTGCCCAGGGTCTATCCCCTGGCTGGCCAGTGCCTGGCAGCCAATTGGAAAATCGAGGTTGACCTCTACACAGCACAAGTGAACCCAACACTGACTCTTCATTGGGTAGTCCAGGTGAAAGAGAATTAGAATATTTCAGATAGCTTTTCAGTGTAGGTTACATGGAGCCTTGAAAGATCTGGATGCTAATGACTCATCCATTCATTCCATAAATGTTTATTGAACACCTACTAGGTACCAGATTGGAAGTATCAGAATATCTAGGGGGGAAAGTTGAGAATTCTAGAAAACCCTAAAAAAAGGCAGATTCAAGCAGGGAAAAAAGACATTTAAGACATTTACAAACAGTACTTAGGAAGATGCTGAGTAGAAGAAAATGGAAACCATCAGAATAACTTATTAACCCCAATGATCTGGTGTTAAAAAAAAAACACACTTATATGCAAAAATTTATAGAATGAAAATGATTTGCTTAAAAGAGATCAACTTCTTCCCCCCCAACCACAACCAGGTTATGCTTCATTTCCCCCCTTTACTCTTTATCTTCATTTAAATACTCCATGGTTACTTTTCAACTTCTGGTTAACACCCATAATGTTATTTTTTTTTTCCCTCTGAGGTAAGGATTAGAAAAGATCAGAAAGATTTCAGATGAGCCCTGACTTGCGAAACTCAAGGCCTTGGCAGATAAATGACATAAAGATCCCTCCTTTTGGCCTCATAGATGGGTGTTCAAAACCAGGGTGGTGCCAGTGAACATTTGTCCCCACACACTACTGTTTGAACCTGGACTTGGGCTGACACCTGGTCTTGTTGTATTCTCCCAGTGGGCAAGCCAAGCTGGGGAGAGAGCGGGGAATATTGGAGTTGGTGGTGGTGAGTGATGCCCATAAGTGGTGAGCTAGAAAGAGAAAGGAGCAAAACAGAAAACACAAACAGAAATGGTGGGCAGTGGAGTGGGGGCAGGCAGGAGGGAGGGACACAACTGGGATGGCGATGGAAAGAGAAAACAAGGAAGAAAATATCTAAGAAGCTGTGCTGAACAGGCATTCCTGAAAAGAAAATAGCGCTTCTCTACCCCTTGGGGGGGTGTTATCAGTACCAGAAGGACCTCATTAAAACACTGTTGGGGCCTGCAACCTGCCCACCACTCTGTGGGCTCCAATGCCTAAGGCCCCCTCTTTGCCCAATCAGAAAATGTAGATAGTTAATTAGATTATGTCAGCTGTCTTGTTGCAGTCCTCTTCATAGTATTAATAATAACAATGACAATAGCTAAGTTATAGAGTGCTTCCTAAACACTTTACACATAAAACTCATGAGGAAGTGCTATTTAACAAATGAGGAAACAGGCCCAGAGCAGTTAAGTCACTTACCCAAGTCACACAGGGAGTAAGGGGAGGCTAGGCCAACCCTAACTGGTGCTATGATTCCTGCTTTTAACCCCTACACTGTAATTCTGCTTTGTTTAAAAAGTTCCAAGGGAAAAAAAATGCTTTTTAATGAGTGTTCTGCCCACATCTTCACTTTACTAAGTCAGCCCTGACCTGGTGCTTTATTTATATAACTGTCTCCTTGGGCAACCTAAAGTTGCAGGCCAAGATGGTCCCCCAGATCTTCTGAAACCTTAAGGACACCTGAAGTAGGCAGAATACAGCGGGCGTGGCAAGGGGTGGGCAGCATTATCCCTCTCATTAATCACTAACTCTCAAATACCTTAGACGCCTGAGATGGCCCACCTGTGGAATGGGGACGAGGAAGAGTCCACTCTCAATGGTCCTGCCACACCCTCAGCCATCAGCACCTTGGTGGCTGTCACCATCCAGCACTCCAGCTCAAATATTTAGGGAACCCAGTCCCCTAGGCGCACTCTAGCCTCTTACAACCTTGGTTAGAAGGGGTCGAGGGAGTGGTCTTGGCGCCTGGACCTCTGCGCGGAGGGGCATTAGGGTCGCCAGTGGGGTACGGGGCGTGTGCCGCGCGCAGGTGGCCCGCCGCGTGGAGGCAGCGGCGCGGGGCGTCAAGGGGGTGCAGGGCGCCGAGGGGCGCGGGGCGGGCCCGCTGCTCCCGCGGCGGCTGTCAGGGGCCGGCGGCTCCCCCGAAGATGCAGCGCAGCATATTTTGCACATGAGTTCAGAGGAAGAGGAAGTGTAGCCGGCGGACGCGCGGCGGCGGCGGCGGCGGCGGCGGCGGCGGCGGCGGGGGCGCGTCGGGGCTGGAGCCGGAGCGCGCCGGGCTCAGGGCGCAGCGAGCGGGAGCGCGGCGGCCGCGGGCTCCGCGGAGGGACGGACGCACAGATCGCGGGAGGGACATATACCGGCGCACGCTGCGCAGCCGCTTCCCGCCCCCACCCACTGGTGCCCACGCCTTCCCCTTGCCGCTTGCTCTGTATGGCACAAACTTTCCTCCCGGGACGGAACACGCTGTCTCAGGGAGCCCGCGCCGGCGCCTTCTCCTCAGCCGGTCCCTAACGGTAGGTGGGCGCGCGGCAAGATTTGGGGTGTAGGCGGGCACAGGCCCTGCCATCTGGCCCCGCGGACCGGGACCTGGGCGGGCAGGAGGAGCTCCGCGTGGCGCCTCCCTGCAGGTTGCCGGGGCTGCCAGAGGGCCACCGCCCCCACCACCACATCCCCTACCGGGGTTGGATGGGTCAGCGGCGATCCACGACTCGCAACGCTCTTGGCCAACTTTTTTTGAAAAAAAAAAAAAAAAAAAATCATCCGTGGCACGCAATGGGGAGAGGCACCCTAGAGCAGTTTGTTGGGGGTCGTGGACTCTGCAGGCTCGGGGGTGCCTAAGAAGGAAGCAGAGGGGAAGCTTCGAGGCTACAGGTGGGTCTGGGACACTGCTGCAGGGGTTCCTTGGCAAAGATCTGGCTGGAGCTGGCTACGCAGTCCAGGTTCAGCAAGGCACGAGGCTGCGGTGGGGTGGGGGTAGGGGGTGGAGGCGCCTCTAGCCGCCCTTTTGCGTGCGCCCTGGGAGGTGGGTTTGTTCCTGGCGCAGGGGTTCTGGATAGATGGGAGCAGACCTGCCGTGTGTCCAGGGGAAGCGCCGCAGCCACTGGAGGCACAGAGACTCGGGGCACGGGAAGTCCCCAGCGCTGAAAACGGCATCTCCCCTTCTGTAAGGGGACTTCTTTCCTCGTCCTAACCCGCTTTCCTAGGCTCAAGGGACTCCCGGGTAGGTCGGGTCTTGGCGAGGTGATAGTGACGTACATTTCAGAAAACCGATTGTCAGGCATGCAACACTCCCCCTTCCCCCTGACCAGAGCCCGTGCCCTTGACCTAGGATATCGCTGTCTTTGGCAGCGAGAACCGCGTGGAGGCCAAAGTGCTAAACCCAGGCACGCTCCCTGTTGCCTCCAGTTGCTTATGCTTAGTTAGCTGCCCTATGTGGTTGTGGGTGGTCCCCAGGGACACTGAGAAGTGGCAGAGAGTTTGTTGGGAGACTTAAACAAAAAGTGTGTGTGTGTGTGTGTGTGTGTGTATGTGTGTGTGTATGTATATATATATATATATATATATATATATATATATATATTTTTTTTTTTTTTTTTTTTTTTAATCCGGCCCAAATCTCTATATTTGAGTGGCTGCCCTGGGTTTCCAGCAACAGTCCCTTCTTGTAATTGGCACAGCTGTTTTCAGATGCTGGGCGCACAGTCAGACTAGGCGTCTTCAGCCCCTGCCATCGTGTGTCATCTCAGGATAACCGAGGCCATGCCAGGAAGGAAGGCGGGAGTAATGTGGGTGACCTCTGGGCCTGTGGGTAGGGCACGCTGTGCACCCCACGTGTCCCTGGCTGCCGGGATTCCTAATTTGTATCTGAACAGCTGAATTCCCTACCAAGTTCAAGTGACCCCAGATGTCACCAAATCCCACGGAGGGGTTAAGCAACAAGCTGTTTAGGTCTCTTTGGTGCGTGTGTGCTAACCTCAGTTGAAATCACTTGAACCTCAGACTGACTCTGCATCCTCTTTTGCCTTCAGTGGGGTTTCTGGCCCTGAGAGCTGGGGCATTATCCTCTGTATATCATGTGGCTGGGTTGGTTTTTCTTTGTTAGTCTTTTGACTTAATGGACTTGGGGCGAATGGAAGTGGAGTGTTGTGCAGTTCGCTAATAGATTGGTACAGGAATTGAAAGGGAACAAATTGGGAATGAGTTCTTTTTCTCCCTCTTGAGCAGGAATTTTTGGCTTCCATTCAAATAATTGCTTTGTCTGTAGGGAAACAGGCAGAAAATCTTTGGCATGAGTGATGTGAGTTCCTGTAAAGCTACTTGTATTCTTCCAATCTTCACTCTGCAGCAGAATTGAATTGAAACTATGTGGGCCCATGGCTTGGTGGGCATGGGTATCTTGTCAAGTTTCTAACTTGGTGGGCTAAGGAGAGGGCACTGTGAGTTTTTCTTTCCCGGACCTATCTCATTTTTAAAAAATATAAACAACTTGCAAGAACAGTAGCTACCCAAATTCACATATCTAGGGTGTAATTTTGCAATATTGGCTTTATTACACATCTGGCGATTTATTCATCCCTCCATCAGTCCCAGCTTATTGTTTTATGCCCTTTAAAGTAAATTACAGACATTGGCATAGGTCACTTCTAAACAGTTCAGTGCACATTTTATTATTCAGAGTTCATTATATGTTCGTGATTTTTTTAGGGTAAAATTAAAAATTTTTAATGTTTATTCATTTTTGAGAGACAGAGAGACGGAACGTGAGTGGGTGGGGGTTGAGAGAGAGGGAGTCACAGATTCCCAAGCGGACTCCAGGCTCTGAGCTGTCAGCACAGAGACCGACACAGGGCTTGAACTAACGGATGGTGAGACGGATGGTAGGACGTCCAACTGACTGAGCTACCCAGGCACCCCTAAGGTAAAATTTATATACATATAATGAAATGCACAAATGTTGAGAGTCATGCTTGCATAATGTTTTGATAGATGTGTACACCTGTATAATCCTAGTCTCTGTCAAGATAGAAAATATTACCATCACCTCAGAAAGTTTCCTCATCCCCATTCCCCCTTTCAGTGGCAACCACTGCTGATTGTTTCCCACTGTTAGTTTAGTCTGTTCTTGAATTCCTATAAATGGAATTATGCAGTATTGTGTAAAGCTTCTTCCACTCAGCATATTTCTGAGATTCATCCATGTTGTATATGTCAGTATTTTGGTCTTTTTTCATTGCTTAGTTATATTCCAGGATATGTCCATATCACAGTTTGCTAACATATTCCCCCAGTTGATGGACACGTGAGTCAGTCCCAGGTTATTGGGGTATTGTGAATGAAGCTGCTATGAATATTTGTGGACAAGTCTTCCTAGGGACATATGTTCTCATTTCTCGTGGGTAAATGCCTAAGAGTGGAATCGTTAGGTCATAGAAGAGGTGGATGTGAACCTTGTAAGAAGCTGCGGGATCTTTTTCCAACACGGTTGTACCATTTTACAGTCCCACCAGCAAAGAATACAAGTATGGGAGTCCAGATACGACAACCCTATTTTCCTATCCCAAAGTCAAGAGCATGGTTTGACCAATGTTTGGGGGTTAGAGGGTACAGAAATTGGACGCTCGAGACAGTGCGAAACACGTTGTTTTCATAGGTGGAGCAGCTGTAAGAAATCCCTGACTCTGCCAGTGAATGAGTTTACACTTAAATTATTGCAGATGATCAGACAAATATTTTATTTGTAGAGATCTTCAGAGAAGGGAATTCCACAGGGGAATGTACCCTTGGTTGTGAAAGAAGATTGATTGAGTGCTTTCTATATAAAGAAAAATAACCCCCACACCCCACAGAATTCCAGTACACTTCTGCTTAGAAACTCCTGGGGGATTTCTGACGTATTGGTCTAGTTGATGTGAACTTGGTGGAGGAGATTCCCGTTGGATTTCACCGGCTCGCGCAGCTGGCTGCTGAACGCAGTTGTGTTTGCTTTGTGAGGCAGATCAGATTTGGCTTTTTGAAGGCTCAGAAAACAGCTTTCCTGTTAAAGTGATTTGGACTGTCAGTGAGAAACATGACCTATCGACACCCTCTTGTCGTCCTGGCTGAGAAAATGGGTCGGTTCCCCTCAGGTCCTCTTACCCATTAGTCCCATTCTGTGGACCAGCAGCCGAACCCAGTGTGGACTGATTTAGGAACAGGAATTGAGCCTCCCTGACTGCTTGCCACCCCAGAATGAAATATTTGCATCTGGCCAAGGTGTCTCAATGGGCTCAGATGACAATATAGAGTCTCAAGACATTGCCCCGTTTGGGGACTGTTCTGATCAGACAGCCTAGAACAGTGCCTGCCACAGAATGGGGGCACAGTAAACATTGGCTAAATGATGACTGGTGACTCATGATGGTACCCGTCTGGGTGATTGCCCATCTGGAGGTTGACAGTGAGTGCCAAGATGTCAGGGCCCCAAGATGTACTTCACTAGAGGTTACTTTACCATAGCCTGGGAAACAGGTTCAAAGTGTTCCCACCTCGGAAGACTTGCCAACCATAAACTTCCATTCTAGTAGCACTGTTCTTATTTCATTATAGATTTTACAGTATTATTAACAAAATAATAATTAACCCCCCGATGCTTACTTTTTGCCAACACTGTTAGGCACTTTACGTGCGTTCTTTGGATTTAATCCACGTGGATGGCAAATACTATTCTTATCTGCACGTTAGCCTTGAGGAAACTGAAGCTTAGTGAGGTTAAGTAACTTGCCCTAAGTTGGCTTTTTCGTGTTTCCTAGATGTAGGGAAGAGACTGGGATGTTCTGGTTTTGCAAAGGAGATTACGTCCACAAGCAAAGATTTCCAAAAACGTGAGGCCATGGTATAGTAGAAACATAAACTGAGTAGGGCACAACAGCATTGCAAGAAATGACACACTGGAATCATTTCTTTTTCTTTTCTGCTTTCTGGGTTTGGGGCAGCCAGGCCTGTATAGAGATACTAATTATTTTGGTGACAATTTACGAGGTTGTCCGTTGAGTACGATTTTAGTTTTATTGGAAGAAAAGAAAGATGTTGCCAGCTGTTGAGTTTGAGGGTCTGTAGCTGAGCTGTCCTGTTCAGTGGCCACCAGCTACATGTGGCTATTTGCATTTAAATGTAAAGTGAATTAAAATGAAATAAAATTGCGGTTCAGCTCCTCAGTCTCCCTAGCCACATTTCCAGTACTGAAGAGCCACACGTGGTTATTGGCATTGGAGTTGGATAGTGCACAGGTGGAGTATTTTCACCATGGCTGAAAGCCCTATTTGATAGTGCCGCTCTACAGTAAGCATTTCTTCCTTTTCCTTTAGTTGAAGAGTTGGCAACACCCTTGGCTAAGGCTTAGGCTATTTTTCACTGACAAAGAGATAAATTTAGCCAGACATTTCTTTTATGTTTACCTTTTAAAGGTTTTGCATGTGTGTGATCTTTTTTCCTATTCACATTCAGTTTTCGACATAAATTTGAGTTTCCCTTTTTTCCTGGCCCCCCAAAGGGGCTTTCATTATTATCATTGCATATTTTACTAGGATGCTTTCTGTGAAAAGATCGGTACAGCAAGCAAGTGATGGCCACTGCTTGAGCCTGGTTAATTCCTTGCTCTCCAAATAAGAATTCGGTTGAGCTTTTAAATATGCATTTGTGTGACTTACTCCCCACCTGGGCTGAATTCAGGAAGAAGAATCGGCTCTCAGCGGGGCCAGAACCAAAGAGCTAGAAAATCAGGTCACATTCTACGCAAGATGGCTACCTGCCAAGACTGAGATGGAGGAGACACTATTTGGGGGTATTGAGGGCTTTGCTTTGGAGTTTTCCTGGGTCTGACTGCCTTTGTGGCATAGGGAGTGCTGGAGAGGGCCCGGCAGCTTCCGTGTCCTGGTTGCACCAGACGATGAGGGGGATAGTGCCCTGGCTTGCCCTTCTTCTGTGGTTCAAAGGAGAGGGGACTCTAGCCCTCAGGTGTCATGGGGCACCAAGGCGAGCCAGTGGTGGAAAGTCCACATCAGCTGTGTGTTGCCTCGCTCGTCTGATACTGACCAACTCTTAAGTTACTTTGTGTAACCGTATTGGATGTTTTCACACTTTTTCAACCAGGAAACCATCTGGCTTTTATAACTAAAATGTCCCCTTTTGTTGTTCTGTAGGCAGACCCCCTTGATGGTGAGCATTTATTTTTCGCAGAGGATTTTCAGCTTCCATCCGTGTGTGTGTGTGTGTGTGTGTGTGTGTGTGTGTGTGTGTATTGAAATTTCCTACTTTGTATTTCATCTTGAGGAATTGCGGATTCCTGAGGAATCCTTCAAGTTTTGTGGAATGGCTGCCGAATTGCTAAGTTTGAAGAAATTATTATAGTAGACCTTATCCATAAAGATGGATAAGAAAAGAGTTGGTTAGGGGTGCCTGGGTGGCTCTGTCTGTTAAGCGCGTGACTTCAGCTCAGGTCATGATCTCACGGTTAGTGGGTTCGAGCCCCACATCGGGCTCTGTGCTGACAGCTCAGAGCCTGGAGCCTGCTTCAGATTCTGTCTCTCTCTCTCTCTCTGCCCCTCCCCTGTTTGCACTCTGTCTCTGTCTCTCAAGAATGAATAAACATTTAAAAAAATTTTTAAAAAGGAAAAGAGTTGGCTAATCACAGAGGGCGGTTAATGGAATGTGACTGAATCATGTATTACCAAATTTCAGAAATACCAAGTACAAGAAATCAGATTGTTCATTTAAACACTTCTGTAATTTAGAGAGGGCTTTTGGAATTTTTCCACTTTGTCGGAACACTGTATAAGCACCCTTTGCAGTGAGGTGTAATTTTGGCCATAGGCAGGTCAAAAGGAATCTTTACAAAGGATAACAACTGATACCAGTAATAATATTAATAATGGTTAACATTTATACTGCCTTTTCTATGTGTCTGAGCTCTTCTAAGTCCTGTTCAACATTAACTTATTTAATTCTCACCCTGCCAGTGGATTGTGTGTATATCCCCATATTATAATTGGGAAACCTGAAGTTGAGTGGCTTCCTCAAGGTTACCCAGTTAGCAAGTAAAGACTGGGATTTGAACCCAGGCGGTCTGGCTCCAGACCGTGTGCACCCAACCCCTGTACTATGTTTTGAAGAAGGTGAACTTGATGGGAGTGCAAGCTGGTGCAACCACTCTGGAAAACAGTATGGAGGTTCCTCAAAAAACTAAAAATAGAACTACCCTATGACCCAGCAATTGCACTACTAGGCATTTATCCACGAGATACAGGCGTGCTGTTTCGAAGGGACACATGCACCCCCATGTTTACAGCAGCACTATCAACAACAGCCAAAGTATGGAAAGAGTCCAAATGTCCCTAGATGGATGAATAGATAAAGAAGATGTATATATATATATAAACACACAGATGTATATATATATATATATATATATATATATATATATATATACATACACATATATGTATGTATATATATACATGTATATGTATATATATACATACACACACACACACACACACACACACACATACACAATGGAGTATTACTCAGCAATCAAAAAGAATGAAATCTTGCCATTTGCAACTATGTGGATGGAACTGGAGGGTATTATGCTAAACAAAATTAGTCAGAGAAAGACAAATATCATATGACTTCACTCATATGAGGGCTTTAAGAGAGAAAACAAATGAACATAAGGGAAGGGAAACAAAAATAATATAAAAGCAGGGAGGGGGACAAAGCATAAGAGACTCATAAATATGGAGAACAAACAGAGGGTTACTGGAGGGGGTGTGGGTGGGAGAATGGGCTAAATGGGTAAGGGGCATTAAGGAATCTACTTCTGAAATCATTGTTTCACCATACATTCATTTAATTTGAATGTAAATTAAAAAAATAAAACTAAAAAAAAAAAAAAGAAGGTGAACTTGAGAAAGACATGCAGATATTCCAAATATTCCATCCTTTACCAGATGATAAGTGTCTGTCCTAGTCTTAAAGGATGTTGGCTTAGTAGATATTTATTGTGCATCTGTTGGAGCAGGGCCTTGGGATAGCTGCTGTTGGGGATGAAGAAGAGATGATTGCTCCCTTTGGGAAGTTGGATGTCACATGGACAGATGAGGCATTACCGAAAGCCCCAGAGCTCTCCCTTGAGCTCGGGACTGGTCCCTGCAGCTGCCTACCCCACACCTCTACCCAGTGGAGTTAACACATCTAAAACAAGCCCGTGTCTTCCTCCCGTAGCCATCCCCAGATCAGAAGGGGCCCCTGCAGCCTTCCAGTTGCTCGGGTCATACATAGGCCCTAGAGGTGGCTTGGATGCCTTCTTTTTCTTATGCCCTATTTCTAAACTACCAATAAGTCCCATTTTCTACATTCAAAATATATCCAGAATTTGATTGTTGCTCATACCCCATCATCATCTGGTCTCTCCATTTCCACCATCAGTCATGGCCAGAGTGATCGTGTCTCCCCTTGGCTTGAAACCCTCAAGGGGATCCCATCTCAGGGAGTCCTTACCCCCACCTGCATAGCCCACACAACCTGCCTTCCCAGGCCTCTCTGATTTCATGTGCCACCAGCAGCTACCCCCTCCCACCTTCCCCAGGCAGGTCCTGGAACCTTGCACTTGCCACCCCCTTGCCTGGTACACCATCCCCTTTATCCCATGGTCTCTTTAGGACTTCGCTTAACATCACTTTTTGGGTAAGGCCTTCCCTGATCATCCTGTTTTTAAAAATTGCATCTTCCCCCGTGCTTGCTATCCCTCCTCCCTGCCTTATTTTTCTTTATTTGATGTAGTTTTAAAATTTTTTTTCTTCCTTTTTTTAAATAATTTTTAAATATTTATTTATTTTTGAGAGAGAGAGAGAGAGAGAGAGAGAGAGAGAGAGAGAGACACAGTGTGAATGGGGGAGGGGCAGAGAGCAAGGGAGACACAGAATCTGAAGCAGGCTCCAGGCTCCGAGCTGTCAGCACAGAGCCTGATGTGAGGCTCAAACTCGGGAACTGTGAGATTGTGACCTGAGCCGAAGTCAGACGCTTAACCAACTGAGCCACCCAGGCACCCCTAAAATTTTTTTCTTAATGTTAATTTATTTTGAGAGAGAGAGAGAGAGAAAGAGAGTACATGAGCAGGGGTGGGCAGAGAGAGAGAGGAAGAGAGAGAATCCCAAGCAGGCTTTGTGCCATCAGTACAGAACCTGACATGGGGCTTGATCTCATGAACCATGAAATCATGACCTGCACCAAAACCATGAGTCAGATTCTTAACCATCCAGGCACACCTAACATACTTTTAAAATTGAATTTCATGTATTATTTTTATTTGTATATTGTCTGTTTCTCTGCTCCTGAAGGTAAGGTTCTTCATGAGGGCAGCGTTGTCCCCCCCCCCCCTTTTTTTTTTAATGTCTTTTGTATCGCTTTAGTATCCTCAGCATTTGGAATAGTGCTTTGCGTGTAGTAAGTGCTTTAATAAAGGAGGATGTGATGGGTAATTTTATGTGTCATCTTGGCTAGGCTATGGTACCCAGTTTTTGGTCAAACGTGTAAGTGTTGCTGTGGGCCATTTTTCTTTCTTAATGTGATTAACATTTAAAGCAATAGACTTTGGGTAAAGTAGATTATTCTCCATAATGTGGGTGGGCCTCACCCAGTCAGTTGAAGGACTTAAGAGAAAAGTCTAAAATCTCCCGAGAAGGAAAGAATCCTGCTTCTGGACTGCTTGACTCAAGACTGTAACATCAACTGTTCTCTAGGTCTCTGGCCTGCTGGCCTGCCCTGCAGATTTCAGACTTGCCAATTCCCACAATCACTTGAGGGTCAGTTTCTTAAAACACATCTGCCCTGCCTTCTCTCTCTCTCTCTCTCTCTCTCTCTCTCTCTCTCTCTCTCTGTCTCTCTCTCCCCCTCCCTCCCTACACACACACACACACACACACACACACACACACACACACACACACTATCCTGTTGGTTCTGTTTCTATAGAGAGCCCTAAGACAGAGGGTCGAGATGGAAGGGAAAAGAGTGTCAGGGGGAAGTTCCACTGGAGGTAAAGGAATGGTATCTGGAGAATGTTCAGTGTGTACAAAAGGTAGCACTGGCCCCGTATAACCTGACTCCATGGTACTTGAAGAGGAACAACCAGGGACTGGGGGGGAAGGAGGTTAGGGGTGAGGTTGAGGCTAAGGACTCCAGGCTGGGCAGTATATGTTTCTTATGCTCTGTGAGCCACTTGTAGGGCGCAGAATGGTTGCTCTAGCATTAGCCCAGGATAGGAATTAGTGGATGAGAGACCAAGGAAGTCCTCCGACCATCCTCAGGGTGGGCGGGTCGGCGCAGAGAATGAGGTGGTGGAGTGAAAGGCTTCCGCCAGCACTCAGCTCCAGGCCGGCTGTGGCAGTGAGGACAGTGGCAGGAGCAGGCCGCGGCCTGGTGTTTTGAGCCTGGATGTTATGAGGACAGGGGAACTCCCCACAGATGCAAGAAACGTAGGAGAGAGAACAGGCCTTGATGGGCAAGGCGTCGAGTTCCCTGTGGAGCATATTCATTGAGAGTGTTGGCAAAGTTCTAGGTTAAGGTACCGAAACAGGTCCTTGGGCATGTTCACCTGGAGTTCATCAGGCTGGGAGGGAGACTGGAAGGTTTTTGCCCAGAGCAGGTAAAGCAAGGCCCATGAGAGGGGTGTGCGGGCTAAGGCAGAGACGACAGCATTTATGTGCCTTTTTTGAGCATATACAACACTACCACA
Source organism: Panthera tigris (assembly GCF_018350195.1). NCBI lineage: Eukaryota > Metazoa > Chordata > Mammalia > Carnivora > Felidae > Panthera > Panthera tigris. The sequence continues at coordinate 132,562,860 of NC_056668.1, read as the reverse complement.
TATTAGAGGTTCCCAAACTCTGTACTGAAGCACCCCAAGGCACCACAGCAAACTAGCGAGGGCGGGGCAAAAGGGCTTTTTACTTTTAATGAGGGGAACAGAGTGGCACTCGACATGTTAGATAGCACACTAACTACTGTCTGTGGGTAGTTTACAGTATGAGGTTAGACAGCACCGCATTCCTTTTGATGACGTCCTATCTCTACGAAGCTGCGTGTTGGTGGTTGCTAAGAAACCACTTTGTGGAACAGGCAAATGAAGATGGTGGTGTCCAGTGTGATTACAGGGTTTGAGAGGTCGTGTGGTGCCCAAGAGATGCACACATCCCATGAGTAAGTCATTGTGATAACTTAGGAATGAAAGAAAAAGGTTTATTCTTACAGTTTTTGTGTGCTGCTTTTTTTTTTTTTCCAAAAGGCTAATAAGTTGTTTGGACATGAATAATTATTATGTTGTTTGCACCTAACTACCTCGTAAGTGGAACTGTAAGTATTACTTTTAGCTGGGGGGGTGCCGTGGAAAACATACGGAGACGCTAAAGGTGTCTTGAAACGGGAAAGTCTCAGAACCTCTGCCATGTATTGTTGTGGGTGTTACAGGAAAAGCAGAGTTAGAAGAGGGGAGAAAGGAAGGGCATGGGGACCGCATTTCAAAAATCCCATTTCTGGGGCACTCGGGTGGCTCAGTCAGTTAAGTGTCTGACTTCGGCTCAGGTCATGATCTTACAGTTGGGTTCCTGAGTTCCAGCCCTGCATTGCCCAGAGCCGGCTTTGGATCCTCTGTCCTCCTCTCTCTCTGCCCCTCCCACACTCACGCACGTGCTTTCTCTCTCTCTCTTTCTCAAAAAAGGTCTCATTTCTTCAAAAATAAAAGATGTGAAGTAAATAAAGTAAAATGTAAGCATTTGTCAAATCTTGGTGCTGGGTACAGAGATGTCTCATTTTGTTATCTTCATCTATATGTCTGAAGTGGTTTATACTGAAAATGATTTTAAGAGAGTGAGACAGAATGAGGGCTGGGGATAGAAATTTAGGGGTGTGCCTGTGTTTGGGAGGACAGCAGTGAGGCTGGGAAGAGGGCATCGGAGGTACAAAGAGGTTCAAGAGATGGAGATGTGGAATCAAGGGGGTCAGCAGGGCCATGTTTTCGACTGGGGTTCTCAGCCCTGGCCAAGAGGCTTAAGAAGGATTCTGGGCCTGGCTGAGGCTGGGGTGAAGGAGACTGGAGAGGGTTCGGAGTGAGGAAAACCGGACTTGTTCCTAGCTTGTTGATTCTCACCTCTGGCTGCCGGTTAGAATCCCTTAGAGTTTTCAGCCGGGGAAACCCATTGCCCAGGGCTTCTCAAACTTTACTGCCGCTCAGAAGTTAATGAATCACCTGTCATGGAAATGTAGATTCTGGTTCTGCAGGCCTGGGATTCTGGATTTCTCATAGGTTCCGGGAAATCCTGGTGCTGCTGGCTCAAGTGCTCCACGCTTGGAGCAGCAGGTTCTTCTGGGAGGGAGCTGTGCGTAGTGAAGAAGGGTGTTTGTGATGGGGACTGCGGAGGGCAGAAAGGTGGTCTGGATCAGACCCAGACTGAGATGTGTGGGTGGGGGATGGTAAGCAAGTGTTTTCCTTTGACGATGTAAATACTCTTTGTATTTCTTATCTTTTGCCATATAACAAATTACTCCCAGACTTGGCAGCCAAAAACATCAATAAACATTTATTATCTCACAGAGTTTCTGTGGGTTAGAAATCCAGAAGCAGCTGAGCTGGGTGGTTCTGACTTGGGGTGTCTCATGGGGTTATGGTCAAGATGTGGGCTGGGCTGGAGGCCATTCTGGGACTGAAGGATCTGCTTCCACTTGGGTGTTGAGTTAGTGCTGGCTCTTGGGTGGAGGCCTCAGTTCCCTGTCCTGGGACTTCTCCATAGGGTTATTAGAGTGTCTTCATACTGTGGCAGCTGGCTGTCCCCAGAGTGAGGGATCCAAGAAAGGGTAAGGTAGAACCCACAACACTGTAACCCAGCCTTGGAAACCACACTCATCATTTCTGCAGTGCCCTCCTGGCTACACGGGTCAGCCCTAGTCACTGTGGGTGGGGACCACTCGTGAATGCCGGGAGGATTATTCAGGGTCATCTTGGAACCTCTTATTGTTTTCAATGAGGAAAATAATGTGTATGCAGCACAGAAAACTTGAAAAATATACAGAACCATAAAGAATGTCACCCATAGTCCCACGACCCCGAGGACATTTCTGGGAACATTGTGGTCTGTGTCTTACCAGTTAAAAAAAGAAGGTGGAGGGGCGCCTGGGTGGCTCGGTCGGTTAAGCGTCCGACTTCAGCTCAGGTCATAATCTTGCGGTCCATGAGTTTGAGCCCCACATGGAGCTCTGTGCTGACAGCTTGGAAGCCTGGATCCTTCTTCGGATTCTGTGTCTCCCTCTGTCTCTGCCCCCCCCCCCCCCCACACACTCGGTCTCTCTCTCAAAAATAAATAAATATTTAAAAAAATTTTTTTAAGGTGGAGACATATATATGTACATATCTATATATTAATATATATTATAATATAGATAACATATATTTATACACACCCACACCTAGAAAAAGTGGTACCATGGAAATAATACTGTTTCATATAGATTATTCTTTATATTTGGCATCCAATCAGGAACACTTTGAACAGGTACATTTTTCTATTGAAGTATAGTTGGCATACAGTGTTGTATTATTTTCTGGTGTGCAACATACTGATTGTACAACTCCAGACATTACTCAGTGCTCATCACAATACGTGTAGTCCCCATACAGTGTTATCACAGTGTTATTGACTGTATTCTGTACTGTACGTTTCATCCTGCCTTTTTTGCTCTATAACTGGGAGTTCGTACCTCTTAACCTCCTTCACCTATTTCGCCCGTCCCTCAACGAGTAAATTATAGTTATCCTTGGGTTTCTGTCGTAGACTGTGTTTCTAGGGTATCAAGATTTGACACCCTCTGAATTTTCAAGTTTCCATTTACATTTCTGGGGCGAGAGAGATGTTCCTGTCATGTAAAAATGTCTTAATTTGGATCATCAGTTCTTACTCTGGGTGACTGAGTGATGTAATAAACATGCTTGAGGCTTCAAATACGGGATTTGAGTGTGGAAATAAAAAATGAGTTTGCCAGCTGACCCAGCATCATTGCATGTAATTGCCCCATCTCTGGTTGCTTGTCATGAGCTGTTGGCAATTGTAAAAATTAGCTTTACAGTCCTGCCACAGATTAGCGGCAAGTGTGGTAAGTGAGGGCTCACTCTTAATGAAACTAATTTGTATTTGAAAATATAACTACATTTATTGCCCCATTATTTAAATGCATGTACACCAGTTGATAGTAAAAATGAACCTTTAAACTGAGGTTTTAGAAACCCTCACTGAAAAATAATCTTTTAAGGTGGTGATTCTTTTTTTTTTTTAATTTTTGTTTTAGAGTTTATTTAAAAAAAATTTTTTTTTTACATTTATTTACTTTTTGAGAGACAGAGACAGAGCACAAGTTGGGGAGGGGCAGAGAGAGAAGGAGACACAGAATCCCAAGCAGGCTCCAGGCTCTAAGCTGTCAACACAGAGCCTGACATGGGGCTTGAACTCACAAACCGTGAGATCATGGCCTGAGCCGAAGTCGGACGGTTAACCAACTGAGCCACCCAGGTGCCCCTTTAGAGTTTATTTTTGAGAGAGAGAGAGAGAGAGAGAGAGAGAGAGAGAGAGAGAGAGAGACAGGGTGTAAATGGGAGAGGGGTGGAGAGAGAGATGGAGACACAGAATCTGAAGCAGGCCCCAGGCTCTGAGCTGTGAGCACAGAGCCTGATGTGGGGCCTGAGCTCAGGAACAGCAAGATCATAACCTAGGCTGAACTCGGACGCTTAACCAACTGAGCCACCCAGGTACCCCAAGGTGGTGATTTTTCTTGAAGTGGTTTTCTAGTTGTCTTCTGGGCATGTTGGGAAGCATTTCAGAAACAAATTAGAAATACTTTAAAATAAAAATCTTAAGATTTTAACATTTAAAATGACACAGGGTATCATGCCCCATTGCTGATCAGCTTTTTCTGGAACCAAGTCTGTGGCGATGTACTCTCTGTTTAAAAAAATTTTTTTTTTAACGTTTATTTATTTTTGAGACAGAGAGAGACAGAGCATGAACAGGGGAGGGGCAGAGAGAGAGGGAGACACAGAATCCGAAACAGGCTCCAGGCTCCGAGCTGTCAGCACAGAGCCCGATGTGGGGCTCAAACTCACGGGCCGTGAGATCATGACCTGAGCCGAAGTCGGACGCTTAACTGACTGAGCCACCCAGGCGCCCCTGTACTCTCTGTTTTATGTCACAGAGATTTTCGGTGAATGTCCCGCACTCTGCCCAGACTTCCAGAACAGCCAGCCTGCTGCACCATGTGCTCTGTTCATTGTCTTTCTACTCATTTTACCTCTGATCTCCTTGAGAGCAGGGCCTGGTCTTCCCATTTTTATATTTCCTAATTGAGGGCCAGATTCAAAGCAGACCTTAATAAACGCGTGATGAATGAATGCATGCACATACTCATGAATTTGGAAAAGTTCCCTCCGTCATGGAGCTGACAGTTTCTGCATGAAGCTGGCCTCCCATGTGTCAAAGGCACACCTCGTGCTGGGTTTGATCCGGAAAGCGTTGGTTTTCCAGAGTGTCACCATTTGAGGGATCTCTGCTTTCTGGTCTAATGTCCTCTCCTTGCAGCCTAGGATCTCAACCTCCCAGTGATTACCTTACTTTCCTCCATAATCAGCAGCCAGTTCTTAATTACTTTTAGTCAATTTCTGCTTGAGAACTGTATGTTTATTTTGGCTCTTTCCCCACTGTCTCACCACAGGAATGGGGAAAGACTTCTCTTTGCTTTACCTTTGAAGAGCTTTTGGAAGTTTTTTCTTGGTACTTTCTTTGATGCTTGAGAGACCCATACTCATAGGTGCAGGGATGTCTCCTGGGAAGACAAAGGTGGAAACAAAAAAAAAAACTCCTGTATGACTGTCATATAATCAAAGCTGGTCAGTGATCCACTCACACATGAAATGACTAACTTGATTCACGTGACCGTAGGAATATGGAAGGGTGGAGCTGTGGGGGCTGAATGGACCACAGATAAAGTACCGGGGGAATCTCATCACACATAAGTGATTTTTAGCATGTGTCCTTTACAGAAATAGACAACAACAAAAGGAGAAAGAGCCAGGAATAGCACCGCTCTCACGATTCCACCCAGTGAGCTGATGGTGCAGAGTGAGCAGGAGGTAGAGGGGCTAATCTGTCAGTCTCTCAGAGGGTCTCACTTCTGCCAGGCCTCTCCTGGGGTCAGCATCTGGCCACCCTGAGTGTGGAAAGAGAAGCATCATTCATTAACAGGACCCCTGCACTTACCGCACAGCCCAGAAATCTCACTCCTAGGTATTACCCTAGAGAGATGAAACCTTTGGTCCTCTTAAACACCTCTGCATGAATGTTTATAGCCATTTTATTCATAATCACCTGGAAACAACCGAAATGCCCTTCCAAGGGTGAGTGGCTAAAGCAGAACCTCTAAATGCAGGCCATCTCGACTGGTAGTCTACTGAGGAGGCAGCAGGCCATGGTCTTTTTGAACAAACTTGATGAATGAGTTATATACTGCATGATGAATCATCCCCAGACTTAGAGGCTTGAAACAGAAACAATGGTGTATTTTGCTTAGGGATCTGCAGTTTGGGCAGAGTTTGGTGGAAACAGCTTGTCTCTGCCTCACACAGTGTCGGCGTCTTGACCGAGACAGAGGCTCAACTTCCAAGATGGCTCACCAGCAAGATGGCTGGCAAGTTGGTGCTGGCTGTCGGTTCCTCTCCAAATGGGCCTCCCTGTGGGGCTCCTTGGGCTCCCTCATGGCATGGTGGCTGGGATCCAAGAGTCAGCATCCCAAGAATCAAGAAGTATGTGCTCCTAGTTTCTGAAGGTCCGGGTCCAGAAGCTGGCACAGTGCCGTTCTGCCATATTGTATTGATCAGGCATCTATGGAGCCCAGATTCAGGGAGGTGACATAGACCCCACCTTTCAATGGCAGGAGTGTCAAAGGATTTGGGGGCCGTATTTCGAAACCATTACACTTACCATTTACCTTCTGCCCTATTACCCTTGAGGCCGATGTGCTTCCACTGAGATGCTCCCTGAACGTCGGAGGGAATGCGCAGCCACACCAAGCACCAGATGCCTGCATCTGGCAGAGCTGTTCCCTCCGCTCTTCCCTCTGCCTCCAACGTCTCCCTGCCCTTAAAGGCCCATACCCATCCCTGCCCCAGGCCCCTTGTGGGATTCTAATACGAGCTTTGAAACCTCACATAGTAAACAGTACCATCAGGCGCTGTTCTATCTTATTTTTCCTCCATTGTGTAAGCTAGATTTTTCTGGTTTGAGCCATAGTAGGGACTGTAATAGATACTTTTATTTTATTTATTTACTTTATTTTAGAGAGAGCACTCAAGCAGGGGAGAGGAGCAGAGGGAGAGGGGGAGAGAAAGAGAGAGAGAGAGAGAGGGAGAATCCCAAGCAGGCTCCACACTCAGGACAGAGCCCGATGTGGGGCTTGTTCTCACGACCCTGGGATCATGACTTGAACTGAAATCAAGAGTTAGATGCTCAACCTACTGAGCCATCCAAGCGCCCCACTGTAATAGAGAGTTTTAGAATGATGTGAAAATCTTTACCATTTTGACAGGGGTTGGGGGTTGGCAGAGCACAGGTGTGCTGGGTGTGAATAAGGTAGGGTCCTCAACACAAGAGAGTAAGAAAAACAAATTGACACTAAGGTTTTATTGGCTTACAACTGCTTCATATGTCTTCCTTCCCAAAGAGAGTCATGCTATAAAAGCAGTTGCTTAAATGGCATTATGCGTATTCCAAAGAAATTAATCTCTAAAGTTTGAGACATTGAGGATTCACCGATATTATAGTTTTGCTGCTGGCTGGTACTGTTTATCTTTTCTGTGTCAGACCACATAGATGATTTACCCATAGCCTTGTCATATCCTGTGAGATAAGCACTGTGCCCTTTGGAGTGAATTGGGGCAGAGACCTCAAGTTGAGACAGTCTGACTGAAACCTTTAAGTTGTAAATTGGGAGAATTTTTCTGATGCTTCTTGGCATGCCATCCCCCACCTCCTTAACTTTTTCTGAGTCTTGTTACTCGTCCTGGTAATTCTCTCCTCTTTTTTCTCTATTGTCAGGAAACCTGTCCTTTATTAGAAGATGTTAAATCATACTAAAGTGTTAGGCTACCACAAGCTTAATTTGTTGCCCTTCCCATGGAGGTATTTGTGGTTTCAAAGGAGATCCTGAGGGAGAGTGATTCTAATTTCAAAGGAATGAATCTCTAATGCTAGAATTTACCTTATTAGGATAACAAGAATGGGAGGATTTTTGAGGAAGAGTTTTCTTTCTTTCTTTCTTTTTTCTTTCTTTCTTTCTTTCTTTCTTTCTTTCTTTCTTTCTTTCTTTCTTTCTTTCTTTCTTTCTTTTGGAAGAGTTTTCTCTTTCTTTCTTTCTTTCTTTCTTTCTTTCTTTCTTTCTTTCGGCCCCAAACACACATTCTTTCCTAGGGAGGTAGGTGTGTGAGTGACTTACTTGGTGAGTTTCTGGGTTATTTCCATGTCTGTTCTGGTGGTAACAGTGCTCATCTTGCCAGGTTTACCTGTTCCCCAGTACACGGGAGCCTTCCTGTCCACTTCTCTTCTGCTTTGCCTCAGCAGATGCCCCTTGGCTTGCTTTTTAGTAGTTAAATATGCAGCCTCTGTACATATCAGCTATTATATCTGCAGAACTACAGAGTATTTTACAAGTAATCAGTTCACGCAGATTGCACATAAATCATGTCTGCTCTGGCCCTTTGGACACTAATGTTCCCTTATTAAGGCGTAAGTAAGCCTTCCTGTTCTCATCCATCCTTCCAGACTTTTTTTAATTACTAAAAAGTATAGCCTGGTTGTCACGACACCACCCTCTCCCACTCTTCCCTTCCCCCACACACTTACTGCTTTTTTGAGGTTCATTGTGTTTTTCTGGAGCTTGCCAGTTTGCCTTAGGAAGCTGGGTACCTTGTGAATGGATTAAGCTAAAGGACATTCTTATCTCTAAAAGGAAGCAGTCACCACGTTTCTGTTTGTGATATTCTTGGCCAGTTAATATTTTTGTGAAATATGTTCTAATGGCAGCTCCACTACGCCAGAGAAGGGGGAAGAATTATTGGTCATGCTCAGCGCACAAAAGGAAAATATCTTCTGTGAAGTCTGGGCAGTGGATAAAAAGTCATTTCGTGAATGTCATTCTGCCTAAATAAACAGAGAACTTCATTGTTTTTAAGCCCTCGAAAGGCTGGGAGCTCAGCCCACCCTAATATGCACATTATTCTAGCATTTCTCCATTTTCCCTTCCAACGATAGCCACAGATCTTCACTCTAACACACGTGCATTTCTGCTTCCAGTGTCTCTTGGCCTGCTATTAGTGTTCAGCCAGTCTTCATTTTGGTCTAAAACGACTCTCTAAGAGAGTGGAAGCGTCCTGTTATTTCATGTGGTTTGGTCTAAAAAAGAATGGAAGGGGGACTTTTAGATGAAGCGGATAAAAATACCACCGTCTACTTTAAGAGATGTTTTATGAATATAAATTCCTGTCTAAATAATTGCTGGTGAGGGCAGAAAGGACTTCGGAGTTTAGCAATTGTACCAACAGCTTCTTATTCTCTCTTAGCAACCACAGCGAAAGCGACACGTCTCTTGTTTTGTCTTTTCTTTTCAGATGGGCCGACACCATAATGTACCACATTGCTTTTAAGATCTCATTTTTTAATCCTGTGTATAGATTATAGTGGAACTGAGGCGCTCTGAGGTATTATTTAACTCAGATAGGGGAAAAAGATAGAAGACAAGTAGGCTTTTGGTGTCATCACAAAAGTGCAGGATGCCTGGTAATGGTGTCCTCACAGAAAGAGAAGCCAGCCTGGGTACTGAGCACAGTTCCTCAGGTGTTCAGGTCATCCACTGAATTATACTCTAGGCGTCCTAAAGGCTGAGGTCCTTTATGTAGTCTTCAGGGAAGTACGGGGTCTTTTACACTATGGTGCTTGAAAACAAAATCTCAGAAAAAAAAAAAAAATCACACCCCCCCCCCCTTGTCCTTTTTTTGGCTTCTGCTGCAGCTGCTGAAATGGGTTGCGGATTGAACAAGTTAGAGAAACGTGATGACAAACGGCCTGGAAATATCTATTCAACTTTAAAGAGGCCTCAGGTGGAAACCAAGATAGATGTGTCCTACGAATACCGCTTCCTGGAGTTCACTACCCTGAGTGCGGGTGAGTACAGGCAGCCTTGCCCCCCCTGGAGGTGGGTGAGCTCAGCTCAGCCCTGCACCCGAGGTGTGTGTCCCCCCCCACCCCACACCCAGGGCAGGGCTGGTGGGGCCTGACAGGACACGCCTGGGAGGTGAGCGGGGTGAGGGGCTGTGGGCAACTTGTAAAAGTGGGCCTTTGAAAACATACTGCCTTTAGAAGTCCAGATTTGTATGTGCAGCTTTTCACTTTTGAAAAGATAGCAACTAAATTAAATTGTAACACGTTAAAACCACGTGCAAGACAAAAAGCACACACATGCTGGTGGGCCACGTTTGGCCCCTGGGCCAGCTAGTTTGCAGACTGTTTCGTAGGGAGCCATGTGGAGAAGGGAAATTTTGCCTCATCTCCTATTGTGTCTGTCCCTCCAAAGTTACCTGCCTGCTGTCTGGCATCTTTCAAGAGTGCTTGTCCATCTGGGCTTGGCTTTGCCTCATCCAAGCTGCAGGGTGTCCAGGTCACCTCACTAACAGTGTCCCGGTGGCTCTGGGGTGACGGGCAAGAGGTAGCGTTTTCATCCAGAGGAGTTGCTGAGCCCCGACCGTGCACAGTGTCGGGCTGGAGCTGTGGGGCAGTTGGGCAGCGTGTCCTGATTTCCTGCAGCTTCTTACCCAGTGGGAGAGAAGACTCATACACATGAAAAACAAAACAAAACAAAACCCTCAACAGGCTATAATTGTAAGCAAGAAAATACGTAAGATATGTTTTCGGAAGAGGAGAGATCATTCTTTTGGTGTGGAGGGCAGTCCCTAGAAGTTGTGACCAAACACAGGCACTAACTAAGGCATCTTGCCGCTTTCTCCCTGGGCTGCTGGGTACATTTTAGGCTTCTGTTAACAGAAAAGAGAATTAGTGGGGAAAGCCCTCATATTTGGGGGCTCATGTCTGGCTCTGCTGTGGAGTTGGCCTGCAGTGTGCTCTTCTGTCTCATGAGCACGTGAATACCCGCCCCTCAGGGCAACTGTGTAGACTGGAAGAGGGAAGATGCGAGAAGCTCTTAGCACAATTCTCAGCACCTAGTAGGGCAGCTGGTGTTGCCTCCACCTCTGTTCCTGCTGAGACCACCTCTGCACCGAGGCTCCCGCTGCTTCTTGAGCCCCGAGAGAGATGGGCAGCTGGGCCTCTCTGCAGGGACGTTCTGTGGGTCCCTTAGGTCCCCCAAACTGAACCCAGCATCTTCCTCATCAGATTGGCTTCCTGCTGGTGCCCTTGATGAATAATGTCACCACCATCCTCTTAAACAGTCATATTTGACACCTTAGGCATCTGTGACCATACTTTCTCCTTGCCCACCATTTCCATTGCATCACCCAAGCCTATTAAAGCTATTTCTGAAAATGCTTGTAATATAGCTAATTTAACACGAGCAAATCTGAACACAAAAGTGTTTGGAGTATTTGGTCATCTATTATTTGTTCAGTGAATATTTGAGCGCCTACAATGGTTTAGGCATTGTCGAACGATTAAGGAGAAAACCAAAGCATGTATAGGACAAGAGATTGCAAGGAAATACACCAACATGTTAAAAATTGTTAGGAAGCTGAGAATATGGGGTAATTCTTTTTCTCTTTTATAGACATATATATATATATATATATACACACGTATATACACGTGTATACACGTATACATATATATACATACACGTATACATATATATATATACACACACGTATATACACGTGTATACACGTATACATATATATATATATACACGTGTATACACGTATACATATATATATATATACACGTATATATACGTATACATATATATATATATATATACACGTATATATATATATTTTGCATCATGGTTGTATTTCTTTTATTATTAAGAAGAGTAATTTTTGCTCACAGAAACTTCCACAGACATGTGCCCTCCTCTGTGTACCTACTGCTCCATGACTTATCATCTAAGTTATCCCCCTAACCTCCTGATTAGTTTCTCTGCTACCTTGTACTCTGCTCAGAGCACCCACACTGCTTGCTTCATTGTGCTTTCTTTGACTGAATGACCTTTCGTTTTGTGATTATGAAATGAACATAACTCCATTATTAAAAAGTTACGAAAACACTGGACAAGTCCCAACTGATCTCCCTACGTCCACCCATGTCCCCTGCAGATCATGCCACTCTTCTGCTCAAAGCCCTGCCATGGCTCCCCCTCACCCTGAGTGGTACCATCTACTTTCCACCCTCATTCTCCAGATGTTTGTCCTGCATGTTATGCCATTTTGGTCTTGCTCTTTCTTGAACTCTCCAGGACTCTTTAGGGCCTTTGCACTACCTGTTTCCTCTGCCTGGAAATCCTCCCAGATATACCCTTGGCACAAACCCTTAACCTCCTTCTCTGTAAAACCTTCCCTGACCACCTATATAATATTTCTACCTAATCCCCGACTCCCCATCCCTTTGCCCTCTTGATTTTCTCCATAACACTTCTTACCATCTAAAGTGCTACATATTGGGGCGCCTGGGTGGCTCAGCCGGTTAAGTGTCTGATTTCGGCTCAGGTCATGATCTCACAGTTCGTGAGTTCAAGCCCCGTGTCGGGCTCTGTGCTGACAGCCTGGAGCCTGCTTTAGATCCTCTGTCTTTCTCTCTCTCTGCCCCTCCCCTACTCATGCTTTGTCTCTCTCTCTCTTTCAAAAATAAATAAACATTAAAAAAATTTTTAATTGCTATGTATTTTGTTTATTGTTATTTGTTTCCTTGTGGTCTGCCTTCTTTCGTTAGAAGATAGAATTCCTCTAATGAGTTCAGGATTGTGTCTGTTTTAGCCTCTGTGGTACCCTCAATACTTAGAGAACAGTGCCTGGCACATAGTAGATAATCAATAAATATTTGTTGAATGAATACTTAATGTATATTTTTGTGTCCTGCTTTTTTTTCAGCTTAACAGTGGATAGTGAGGCAGTGCCCTGTCATTCCATATGTTCTCAGAATATGATTTAAAGGCTATATATGATTTAATCACTCAGCATACCATAATTTATTTAACAGTCTTCTTTTATTGGACATTTAAGTTATTTCGGGCTTTGGGCTATTATAAATAATGCTGGCATAAGCAGTGCTATACATAAATCTTTGTGTGCATTTTTGATTATTTCCTCAGGAATTACTGAGTTGAAAGATATGAATGTCAGGACTCTTGATAAATTGCCAGATTGCCCTCTAGATAGGACCTATTTGTGTAAAACACAAATCTGATTATGCTGAGCCCTTTGGCGGGTTCCCTTGGAAAAATGCAGCGGAGATTCCGCCCGGCGCCCAGGACCTTCCTCAGCTCATCCTTGCCCTTTGTGGACCCTCCCCTACTTGGTGGACACCGGGCCTGGCCCCGCCCCCTCCCACCCCAGCTTCCGCTCCTCCAGCCTCACAGAGCCTGCCCCGCCCCTCAGCCCTTGCCAAAGTCCCACCCACCTGAAACTGTTCCTCCCGACATGCGTCCATCACAATTACTCCTCTCTGCACGCCTGCCGTTCGTCAGTAGCATCCTTATGACACTTTTATTACATCATATATTAAACGTATTTGTGTTTCCTTGAGGGCAGAGATCAAGCCTTGCTTATCTTTCTCTTCGTCTTTCTTGTTCACACTTTTTAGCTGAGAATAGCGTGTCCTACATAACTGGGTTCTAGTAAACCAGAGTACATGTTACGTATGCTGACTCGTTTCCCTGGCAGCCCCTCAAGTTCTTTTCCAGAAGTTCTAATGGGATCCTTTGTTACTGCTCCAGAATGGAGCCAGCATTTGCTGAGAGCCTACTATGTGCCAAGTCCTGTGATGGGACATCTTCCCAACTTTTTCAGCTTTATTGAAATGTAATTTAAGCACGTCACACTGCATGTATTTAAAGTGTTCAGACCCATGAAACCATTACCTCTTCAAGAGGCAAGACATTTCCATCTCCCACAAGGTTTCTTCCTGCTCCTTTGTAACCCCTCGTTTTTTCCAGCCCTCTGTCCCCAGACGACCAACGGTATGCTTTCTGTCACTGATTTTATTTTCTACTAATGGAGCCATGTGGTATGTACCCTTTTTGGTCTGGCCTTTTCCACTCAGCTTGCTTATTTTGAGAGTCATTTATGTTGTTTTACGTGTAGTAGTTCATTCTTAGTTTATGGCTGAGTAGTATTCTATCATCTGGGTGTGTCTCAGTTTGTTTTTCCATCATGTGTTGATGGACCTTTGGGTCGCTTCTGGTTTGGGCTGTTACCATTTGGGCTATTACCAATTAGCATTCATCTTTGCGTGGCATCTTATGTCATTTTATTCTCCCAGAAACACAGCGAGGTGTATGGGTACACACATCCCTTTTCTGCAGATGGGTAACCAACACTCAAGAGGTTAAGTAACTTTTCTAAAGATACAGTGCTAGGGGCGCCTGGGTGGCTCAGTCAGTTAAGCGTCCGACTTTGGCCCAGGTCATGATCTCATGTCCGTGAGTTCAAGCCCCGCGCCGGGCTCTGCGCTGACAGTGCAGAGCCTGGAGCCTGTTTCAGATTCTGTGTCTCCCTCTCTCTCTCTGACCCTCCCACATTCATGCTCTGTCTCTCTCTGTCTCAAAAATAAATAAACGTTAGAAAAAATTTAAAGAAAAAAAAGATGCAGTGCTAGGAAGTGATTGGGGTGCAATTTGAACTCAGATCTCTTGGGCCTCAGAGCTCTTATGCCTCGAATACTGCAAGGTGCTAGACAAGTAGGCATTAACACCAAATAGAACATTCTTGTTAGAAAACTGGTGTTATCGGGAAGGAGGGTGTAAGGCTATTCCTCTCCCATATTGTTTTGGCCATCGAAGATTTTTAAGTAGCGCTTGATAGGCTTATTTATCATTGAGAAGATGCTCATCTGACTCTAACAAATTGCAGGTTGGAGGGAGGGTGTGGGCCCACTTCCACCTGGTGGCTTAAGCAGGAAGGAGTCGTGCACTTTTACGAAAGTCAGAATCAGAGTGAACGCTGTTTTGTTTGTCCCCTGCTCAGAGCTCAGTGCTACTGTAGATGATATTGGAACATGAAACCCCACTTGTTGGGCTGACAGAGGTGAAAAGCAGCAGGATCCTCAAAGCGAAGCACATAAGCTGCCAAAAATCTCAATTCTGAGTGACTTGATTGGGTCTTAAATTTTCAATTAACTCTGGTCACCAAGGGATGAACCTGCCCTTTGGAGAGTTTCATCACAGATAGAGGCCCATAAAGTGCCACAATTTCTGCAAAATGGTGCCTCATTATCCCTTTTGTACATATGTTTTGCTAGCTTCTCTGTGCCAGGCCACTCTAATACCACTTGAAAGCTACCTATGTCAGCTCCATGAGAATCAGTTGTGTTTTCTACATGTTCGGTGCCAGGGAGGTTGGCACCTGCCTAATGAGGCTAGTGTCCAGGGCTTTATTCTTGCTTCAACCATCTTGTACAGGAGCCACCAGCCAGGTGGCTATTTAAATGTAGTAATTAAAATTAAGTAAAATTAAAACTTCTACTCCTCTGTCACACTAGCCACAATTTCAAGTGCTCACCAGTCACATGTGGACAGTAAAGGTACAAAACACATCCATCATCATGGTGAGTTCTGTGGGGGCCATGCTGCTCTAGTCTGTTTTCAAGGGAGGATAACTTGGTTCCACGTCTGAATCTGTATCTCTAATTCAAACTAATGTGCCATTTTCATTATGAAAGTTTGCCCGTGGGTCTGCTAGGGACCATAAGATGATAATTCATTGATTCCATAGATACTTACTGAATGTTGACCTGGGGCCAGATTTGCGTCCTGAGGACATATGGGTGAACCAGACAGGAGGTTTTCCGAGTTGGTTAGTTAGCTCAGCTGCCGTAACAAAATACTCCAGACCGGGCAACTTAAACCACAGACATTTATTTTCTCACAGTTATGGAGACTGAAAGTCTGAGATCAGAGGGCTGGCATGGTTGGGTCCCGGTAAGAGCCTTCTTCCTGGCTTGCAGAGGACTGCTTTCTTGCTGTGTCCTCACGTGACTGAGAGAGGGACAGTGAGTAAGCTCTGTTATGTCTCTTTTTATAAGGACATTAATCCTATCGGATTAGATCCCCACTCTTATGACCTCATTTAACCTTAATTCCTTACTCCAAATAGTCACACTGGTTGACACACACAGAATGTTGACTGAAAAGTCAACATCTGACTTTTGAAGGGGGACACATTCAGTCCATAGCATCAGTCTAGTCCGCTAGTCTAGATCGGTTCAAAATCTCTTACAGACGAAGAGCCAGGCAATTGTAGGACTTGATGCTAGCATGATGATGATAGAGGGGACATGGTAGCCCCTAGTCATGTTGAAAGGGTGTGTGTGTTGAGGAAGACTTGAGATCCACAGGTAGATTTAGAGTTATCCAGACAGAAGATTGAGGGTGGAAGGAGATGATCTTTTCAGACAAAGGGGACAACCTATGGGAGGGTCAGAACCTGACGACAACATTGCATAAATGGTAAGCTGTAGGCAGTTCCATTTGGTTGGAGTGTGACCTTTGGGAAAAGTAAGTAGAAGCCAAATGAGTAAAGATCTTGGGTCTTGGACTGAGGAGTCTAAGGTTTCTCAAGAGTGCTGAAAGGTTTTTAAGGTGGGAAAAGGGTGGGTGACATGTCAAATTCACATTCTGGAAAGCCTGGTCTGGGTTTACAATGAAGGAGAATGGAAGGAGTAAAACTGGGGAAGGAGAAACCATTTGGAAGCCATTGCAGTCATCAGGCAAGGGGCGAAAGTGGCCTCTGTTGAGGGAGTGGCAGTGGGGACAAGAGGAGTGGGTGGGGTCGAGAGAGATTAGGAGGTGGTCCCAGGGACTGAATGGCAGGTGAGGAGGAGTGAGGGACTGGCAGAGTGGATGGCATGCTGGGTGCGTGCCCAGCTGGATACTCAGATTCTGCTTTAAAGTATTTTCAAATAACACATTCACTCTATCATCCAAGTAGCCCTGGGAATCTAGGTTTTCTCTCTCTCTCTCCCTCTCTTTTTTCAGTTGAGGAAATGGTCTTGACAGGTAGTAAGTAGTAAGTGGGACCAGAACCCAGTGTTTTAACTCTCTTCACATAGGATTTTTCAACTGCACATGAAAGAGTTCAGCGCCAACCTGTCTGGCCTGCTGAATGGTGTCTGTGTATTTGTTTAAATAGCTCTATTAAAGGTATAACTTATGAGCAATGAAATACACCCATATTAAGCGTGTGGTTTGATGAGTTTTGATAAATGTAAGCACCCATGGAACTGCCACCACACTCAAAATACAGAATTTTCCCATCACCCCAGAAAATCCTCTCATGCCCCGCCCCCCCAAGCCCGTGCTCCAGATTACCGATGATCTGCATTCTGTCACCATTAGTTTTGCTTCTTATAGAATAATGTAGGGGTGGGATCGTCTTTTGTGTCTGACTTCTTTAACTCAGCGTGCTGCTTTTGTGATTCATCGGTGCCGTTGTATGTATCAAGAGCTCATTCCCTTTTGTTTGTGAATGATACTCCATTGTCTGGTTGTGCCACAATTGGTTTCATCATTCTTCTGTTGAACATTAGGGCTGTTTCCAATTTGGAGCCGTTATCAAAAAAGCTGCTATGAACATTTGTGAACAAGTCTTGTGTGGACATACGTTTTCATCTCAGCTGGGTAAATAAGGAGGAGTGGAATTGCTGGATTATTTGGTAAATGTATGTTTACCTTTATATGGAACTGCCAACTGTTTTCCAAAATAGTTGCACCATTCAACATTTCCAACAACAATGCATGGGAGGTAAGAGTTAGTAGCTTCATTTTTTATATGTGATAATGGGAGCCACTACGTATTCGGTATCTCATGTCGTCTTAGTCCATTTTAAAAGCTAACAACAATCTCAGGAGGTAGGTGGTTAACTTTGTGGTATAGAGGAGTAAATTGAGATCTTGAGTTTCAAGGGGTTGTAAAAGCTACTTGCTCTAGGCCAGCAAGGTGTTGGGTGTTTGTAGCATATCCCGCCATCTTACGGCACAGCGGAGCCATCACTTTGGGCTCTCTTAGTTCCTGAATCTCCTGCACACTGGCTGGGTTAAAGCGAAATTGAAGTGCTTCAACCTGAAAAAGTTGAAAAATATCTCCTGCTCCATTGCATATCTTCTTCAATTCATCTTATTTCTCCTCTTAAATTCTTGCTAATAAAGCATGTCCCATGACATGCATTACAATTTCTAAGATTAGTTCACATTGCCACATTTAAAAAATTCCCATCTTTGTGGTTTTCCTGTCTGACAGGTCTTTAAGAACTGACCTTTGGGATTTTTCTTTGACGTTGTGCTGACTAGGATTTTGGCTGCCAGCATTTTAGCCTTAAGCTCTGTATCTAAATTTTGGGTGGTCATGATAATAACACAGGATGACATTCATTATTCAAAACATGCAGATTGTGCATTGAATCATTTCAGGGTCCAGTTTTTATTTAACTTCCGGTCTGGGTCACCTTAGCCCTCACTGCAACTGCAGAAGCAGCTGATAATCATTGTCTATTTAAGTTGTCCTTTTAATCTGTCTCTACAACCAAGAAAAAAAGCTAATCTAAAAAAAGATGGATTATAATTTATATTGAGGCCTAAAAATTACAGATCAAAGTGTTTGGGGGCTATTGGGTGCCTAATAGCT
Source organism: Panthera tigris (assembly GCF_018350195.1). Lineage (NCBI taxonomy): Eukaryota > Metazoa > Chordata > Mammalia > Carnivora > Felidae > Panthera > Panthera tigris. Next base: position 132,544,800 of record NC_056668.1, on the reverse strand, counting down.
GGTTATATGTCCCAGCACTGTTAGCCTGTCCGATTTCATGGATCATGAAGGGAGGTGATAAGCAGGGTCTAAGATATCAATCAAAATAATGTTAACCTCCAGAGAAAGCTTTTAGAACGTATCCTTTTCTTAAAATAGTAGTTCTCCAACTTGAGGGTGAATCAGAATCACCAGGAGGGCTCCTTAGAAGAAGCCCAGGCCCCGGCCCCAGAGTTTCTGATTCTTTAGGTCTGGGGCAAGGCTGGAGAACCTGCATTTGTAACAAGTTTCCAGCTGATTGTCTTTTATCTGAGTGGAGATGGCAGAAAGAAAAAGGTATTTTTTTTAGAGCAGAAAATAAAGTCAATAAATCCTTACATACCTAACTATCTATTGTCACTTACTCATAATTTATTTCCAAGTAGCTTGTAATATATTTGGAAGGAGAGGCCGTACTCCTAAAACAAAAATTAGTACCAGTGGATACATTGCTTCTCAAACTTTGCTTAAAAAATTCCCATGCCCACCCTACACCCCAGACCACTTCAGTCAGTCTTGGGGAAGGGACCCAGACGTCAGTATGTTTTGCAACTACAGGTGAGGCCAGTATGCAGCTATGGCTGAGAATGAGTGAGCGGGTATAAAGTGCTAGATCGTTGGTGTAAGTGTGGGTACTCCCACTGGTTACCCTCAGGTGGGTCACGTGTGCTGAGATTTTGTTTCCCTTCAGCCTTTGGACTGATGGATTCTTCTGCAGGTTGCCTCCAGTTCCCTGATGACTGGTTTCTTTCCCCAGAGTGCTGAGCGATTGTGTGACATGGTGTAGACTGGGAGGCCCTGGAATAAACAGTTGTCCTCAAACTTTAGCAACGCGAGAATCACAGGATGTAGATTGCTGCACCCCTACCCCTGGAATTTGTCATTCTGAAGTTCTGGGGTGGGGCCCAAGATTTTGCATTTCTAGCAAGTTCCCAGGCGATGCTTCTTCTTGGGTGTTGCTGCTACAGGGACCACATTGAAAACCACTGGGTTAGGCCATGGGCAGTGAATCCCACCCCCCCAGCAGCCAGAAACATCCGTCTTACCTGAGTTCTCCACGTTTCAATTGTAACTGAAAACTAGCTGTCCCCAGTGGACACCCCACCTCCCCAGGGCACCCTAAAACCTTAAATGGTTATCCATCAGAAAAGCCAACGCTTCTCAGACTGGCTTCCTTTTATCTTACCTTCATCTCCTGACAGTCGTTCCATGAACCTACTCGGTGTTCCTGAGATGGAACCACACATTCCTGCCCCTCTGCCCCTGCATGTACCGTTGGCCATGTGGAGCGCTGCTGGCTCTCCACCATACTCCAAGGCTGGGTCCTCTCTCCTGCAAGGTCCAGAGAAAGCTTCCCCTCCTCCAGGCTCTTTTCCCTGAAAGCCCAGCCCTTGGGGTTGACCAACCACTGTGGAGGGGTACAGAGGAGGACACAGGAGGGAAGGATGGATTTGAGGATGGGAAGCTGCATTGATGGGTTATGAGGGTTTACAAGGCAGTTGCTGGGTGCAGGTGAAAGGAAGAGAAGTGAGAGATGGGTTTAGGGGCCAGTTTCTTGCTGCCTAGTGGGTTTGTAGCCAGTGGCCTGGGGTCTGCAGACAGCCCCTCCTTGGCTCAGAGGCCTTGGCCCACTCTTTGAGGGCAGGAGATCATAGCCAGGCTCTCGGGACAGTCAGAACTGTGGCTCTGGCCACAGGTGTAATGCTCTGGCCAGGTGTATTGGGGGCCCAGTTACAACCCCAACATCTCGATTGACCTTTATTTTCAGTTGCATGGCTCATCACATTTAGCTCTAACTATGCCACCTTAGAAGATCTGTAGGCTGTGGTTGTGCCCCACCAGTCATGTGTCCCAGCCTCTTCCTTGGCTCTTTTCTGGAAGCCTTTGCCTTAATTAAGTCTCCACCACCTCTGTTCCCTGCGCCCCTTTTCTGTTCCTTTGCTTTGCCCTTCCCAGCCTGACCAGGCCCCATACAAATGAGCTCAAGTTGAAAACCTAGAACAAGTGTGAATGGATGAGCTTGAGTCTGTGATAGATCAGGGAGTTGGCCAGGCGTGACACTTGGCTGCAGGGGCCTACAGGTGTGGGTCCCCCTTTACAGGGAAGCCCAACATGATAAAGTATGGAAAGTAAGGAAAAGAACTGGGGGATGGGGTGGTTATTTGCATTACAGGAGGATTCTTGGTTTAAAGTGAGTTTCATCATGGGGTTCCTTTAGATGGAGCCTCAAGTGCTCTGAAGTGTTTGTTTTTCCATCCTTAATGAGGTATTTATTACCTCTCTCTAAATATGATACCTGCAGCTTTAGAACATAACAGATTCATCTATAATATTTGCAGCTCTTCAGCTGAATTGAACATAAAGTCACTGATGTCAGGTTTTTTGGTTTTTTGTTTTTGTTTTTTTCTGGGTAAAACAAATAGACCAACCAACCTTGAAGCAAAATGTCAGAAGCCATGAAGGAGGCGGGGGGTGGGGATAGGAGGCAGGCCCAAAGCAGCCCTTGATGTTACAGCATAAGGCAGGAAGTCCCCTGGTCTGAGTTGGGGGTAATGGCTTTTTGCATTCCCTAAACCTTACGCTCATCCCTGAGGGAGGGTCCTCCTGCTGCAGCCCTTAATCTTAATATCAGAAAGACTGTTCTACTCCTGTGCCATCTCTTGACTCTCTGAGGATCCCTGCAGATGATGAGATTGTGACAGGAGCAATGGACCTGACTGATGATGTTACCATTATTGTAACAATAACAACAGTACTAATAGGTAATCAGCCATGTACCATGCTCAGTGCAAATTAATCCTCACAGGATCTTGATTTTGCAGACGAGTAAACAGAGCTCAGAGAGGTTTCCCAAGATGCCTGTGGTCACGCAGCAAATATGTGATAAGGCTAGAATCAGAACTCAGGCTTGCCTTCTTCAAATCCTTTGCTCATAAGTAGCGTTGGCTGTACCATAGGTTTCTCTGGTACAGTTTGAGGCTTGGTAGACTGTGGCCTGTCATTGAAAGACCCCATTGTGACAGCCCTCCCTTCAATTGAGCCCTGTTCTAGGAAGAACTGAATGTTTTGGTGAATGATGTAGTGGGGATGAAAATGGCAACTGATTGTTATGCTGTGTGGGGTAACGTGCAGGTTCATATGCTTGAACTCAAGTAATCCTTACAACTCTATAGGTGATTTTTCAGTCTTGTGGTATATATAGATGTAGAGGCTCATTCACAGGGTTGTTGTGCAGGGGACAGCTTGAACTTCAGTCTTCTGACTCCATGTGACCTGTGATCTTGCTGCTTTCCAGGACTTTCAAAGTCTGGGGCTTGGAAGCCGTGTGAAGATCACACTGTCCATCGCCTATTGAGAACCACTTTCTTCTTTGTCAAAATCACGAATGTGGTTAATAACCCACTAGAGTATAGTGTTGGCTTCCTTTCGCTGCTGGTTTTAAAATAGGGCTGTTTGACCTCTAGCTCAGATTTGGAAGGCCAAGTCTGAACTCGGGTACGTGTGGATGGCTGCCACTTAGTCCCAGTTTTGTCACTATGCCAAGCTCAGAGGTTATCCTGTGCTGAATATAGACTCCTCCTTTGCTGAAAATAGTATGTGCAATAGGGTAGGGAAACATTTTTCTTTCCTAGAAAATCGCTCCTTGCTGCTCTAGGTAGCATCGACTTCTGTGAAACCATCTGTTCCTTCCAGTATAATTTCCAGACTATTAGATTAAACAGTTTCTCCTGACCCACTTTCGGCTTCTGTTTCCTTTCACTGTTCATTAATAAATTGTGTAGCAGAGTGTTCGTGGAGAGCGTGTGTGTATATTTATTTAATTTCAGTTTGGGCAACAGCAATTGTTGGGTGCTGTGAATTTATTTAATTTCCTACCTGTGTTTCATTTTTGTTTCAGTTTCTGTAATTGCTCTGAGTCGGTTGCTTTTTTTTTGTTTTGTTTTTAAGACTCATGAAAGGAAGTCAGCAGCATGAGTTATGAGTTGAGGTTCTGGTTGGGAGGTGTGCTAAAAACAGACCCTGTTTTTATACTGAAGACGCAGAGTGGTAAGGAAATCGGTTCCCATAAAACATGTCTTACTGCAGATAAATATGCTTTTACAGAGTTTGTGGGGATTTTTAAAGATAAATGAGATAATATGCATGACATGGCTTTAAGCTTTTCTGAGCAAAGCTACCATGTGCGTCTTCTGTATTATTGCTGCTTTTGATAATGCAAGCAAGTCTATTAGTATTAATGTTATTGTTAAATATTCACTAATGGAGGTAATAAGATTAGATTTAAGAGGAAGGAAGGCATTCTTTGCATTCCTTTCTTAATGTAAAAGTCCTTCCTGCTCTTTTCCCAGCTAGTCTGAAGCCAGACCAAGAAACAACACTCAGTGTTGTGTGAGGAAAAGCTCAGGTTTGTATGTGTGTGTCTGCATGCAAGCAGTAAATTTCAGCGACTTAAGTCTGCCTTCAGTGAAATGAAATTTCTTGGTGATGACTGTTATCTGTCAGAGCAAAACCAAATTATTTTTCTGCAGAATTCATAAAAGCAGCACTGTAGTAGTGGGAATAATTTTTATCAAATTTGGTTAAAATGAAACAGAAAACAAGTTAATGTTCTATGTGTTCTACTAATGTTACTAGCAATATTGCTTCAAAGGCTTTTTATAAAGAAGCTTTCTCCAGCACTTTGACCAGACTTCACTGATGCTTCAAAGAAAGGAGGCTTGTTGAATGTTGTCTATGAAATATTTTTGAAAACAACTCTGGTGTGAAAAGGTAGAGGATTCTGGCTTCAAGTTGGATGTCACTGTCATCATGTCTAGAAAGTCATTTGCTCAGTTCTGTGTTTTAGACATATTTCAAGCTGTTCTTTATTTACAGGCCAGATCTTTTGATAAATAAAGATTACATAGGTGATGGGTACCTGCTACACTTACCAGCAGCTGAGATGTTTTCCCATTTTATTGCATAAACATACTTTTCAGGTACATACATAGGATTTATTAGGAGGAGGATACATTAGTTTGATAGTCTTCTTCTCCAGAGAGGAAGGGGATTATTTCAGTTGGGTATCCCAGGTGTAAATTCAGAATTGTGTAGTAAGCATGAACACAGTATGGCACAATTTGGAGTGAATGTTGTTTTTGATCCAAGACTGGTAACATATTCTTACGGGAGCTGGCATACTTAGTGGGGTGGACTTTCCTTAATGGAGAAATCAGTCTTTTCTGATAAGCTTATTGAGTAAAGTTAATTCATTGGATATTTATTGATTACTTGCTCTTTGTCAGGGCGGGGTCCCTCAGTGTAGGAACCAATGTCTAAAACATTCCATCCAGTTCTACATTATTAATGTCCTACCCCAGGGTCTGGTTTCTCTGGAAACCAGTTCAATGCAGGCACAGCCTTTATAAAGTCTGTGTTTTATCTTGGAAAAGCATCTGCTTTGACTTACCATGATCTATCTTTGACTTGGTGGGTGCTGCATGGCTGGAGATTTGTCTACTGTGTGGTGGGCACAGGAAGGCCCTGGAAATCTCAGACCAGGTCTGATCCCTGGGCCCACCAGCTGCAGTGTGGGAAAACCCCTGGGTTAGTGCCTCAACCAAACCGGCTTCCTGGAAGTGAGGGACTTGCCTGGGCTGCTCATGCCCACATCCGAGCTTCTGGGGACTTAGTAGATGCATCCAGGATGCCCTGGGTTTTAGTCTGTCATGCCTTTCTTTGTAAGCAATGGTCTGCTTGGCCAGGCTGAGATAAGCTTATGAAAAAAAAGTTACTGCTGGTTCTTCCAATAGCCTGGGCTGAGTTAATTCCAGGACCAGGACTAGGGACAGGGGGAAGGGCACTGAGGGTTTTGAGGATTGCCTTGTCTTATCCCCCAAATTGATGGCCCATCTGCTCCTTTTCTTACCAGTGTTTCTTATGAATCTGGAAACTGTAAATTAATTCTTATTTCTACTTGGCAGTACTTACTGTGGACTTTACATAAATGGATTAGACCAAAATAACTAAAATCTAAGAAAAAAAAACAACAACTGTCTTTTCTCCTAATAGCCTTTACTGTCTTTGCTATAAAGTGAGAATTCAGATGTGGCTTAAGGCAAGCGATGGGGCTAGTGCCCCAGACAGGTGAAGGAACCAAGGTTTTGTTGTTCAAACTGGGAGTAATAGGAGTTGAGAGCAAGGTTAACGGAGGTAAAAACAAAAACAAAAACTTTAAACTCAAATTTTATGCTTACTAGTTGCATGATATTAAACAGCATGGTGCACACCCTCCAAGATGGCCTCCAACAACCCTCCTGATGTTTAAGCCTTTGTGTAATCCCCTTCCCTTGAGTGTGGAAGGACCTAATGACTTATTTCTAGTGAATATGATACCATAAAAGTAATGGGATGTCACTTCCGAGATCGGGTTCCAAAAAGACAGTGGACTCTGTCTTGCTCTCTTCCTCACTTCCTCTGATTGAAGCCAGCTGCCATTTTGTTAGTTAGCCCAGTGGAGAGACCCACATGGCTAAGTACTTAGAGAGGCCAGCTGCTAATAGCCAGTGAGAAACTGGGCCCTTGTCCAGCAGCCCCGGAGGACTTGAGCCCTACAGACGCACAAATGCATGAGCTTGGAAGTAGGTTCTCCCTTAGTGGAACCTTGAGATCCCTTCAGCCCTGGATGATGCCCTGAAGCCACCTCATGATAAGCCTTGAGCCAGAGACACCCAGCAAAACTTCACCTGGATTCCTGACTCACAGAAACTGTGAGGTAATAAATGTTTGTGTTTCAAGCCGCTAAATTTAGGGGTAATCTATTATTACATAACTAATATAGGCAGTTCATGTGAAAAGCTTTGTTCTGCTAGGATAGGTAGCATTGTAGAGTGGTGGAGAGCACAGACTCTTTCTTTCTTTCTTTCTTTCTTTCTTTCTTTCTTTCTTTCTTTCTTTCTTTCTTTCTTCCTTCCTTCCTTCCTTCCTTCCTTTCTTTCTTTCTTTCTTTCTTTCTTCCTTTCTTTCTTTCTTTCTTTTTTTAACTTTAAGTCCAAGTTAACATATAGTATAGTAACGCTTTTAAGAATAGAATTTAGTGATTCATCACTTACATATAACACCTAGTGCTCATCCCAACAAGTGCCCTCCTTAATGCCCATTGCCCATTTAGCCCATCTCCACACCCAATGCCCCTCCAGTAACCCTCAGTTTGTTCTCTGTATTTAAGAGTCTTTTATGGCTTGTCTCCCTCTCTGTTTTTATATTATTTTTGCTTCCCCTATGTTCATCTGTTTTGTATCTTTTTTTAAAAAAACTTCTTTTAATGTTTACTTATTTTTGAAAGAAGGAGAGAGGGGGGCAGAGTATGAGTGGGGGAGAGGCAGAGAGAAAGAGAGAGAGAGAGAGAGAGACAGACAGACAGACAGACAGAATCCAAAGCAGGCTCCAGGCTCTGAGTTGTCAGCACAGAGCCTGACATGGGTCCCAAACGTACGAGCTGTGAGATCATGACCTGAACCAAAGTTGGACACTTAACCAACTGAGCCACCCAGGCACCCCCATCTGTTTGTATCTTAAATTCCACATAGGAGTAAAATTATATGATATTTGTCTTTCTCTATTATTTCATTTAGTATAATGCACTCTAGTTCCATCCACATTGTTGCAAATGGCAAGATTTCATTCTTTTTCATCGCTGAGTAATATTCCATTGTGTGTGTGTGTGTGTGTGTGTGTGTGTGTGTGTGTACACATCACATCTTCTTTATCCGTTCATCAGTTGATGGACAGACATTTGGGCTCTTTCCATACTTTGGCTATTGTTGATAGAGCACAGACTTCAAATTCCACTTCTGCCACTTACTAAGCTATGTGACTTTGGGAAAGTCACTTAACCTCTCTGTGCCTCAGTTTCCTCATCTGTAAACAGGAAATGTAATAGTTTTGGATTTCAGACCCTATATTCCAGGAAGACTAGCTTGAAAGAGGTGGAAATGGGTATTAATTGACAGAATCCACAGTTTCTGCCCCAGTGAGCAGAAAGAAGGGGCCATATTGGTGGCTTTTGTGATCTTGTACCTCTTAGACTCCCAGATCAGGTGGCTGCCATTTAGCTGAGGCCATTTTTCCAGAGGAAGGGGCAGCCAGCACACAGCACCTGAGGGATAGGTGCACGGGTCTGTTAGTGTGGAAGCAAATGATTAGTGTTCATTTTTCTATCCTTGCCCTTTCTTTGATACCATGAGCCATGTCTGTAGCATCTCTCCCATTTCATGCCATAGGCCCTGTTAAGCAGAGAATATCTATTCTCAAAACTAAATTATATGTTTAAGAAAAGCCTTCTGCTTTGACCACAGTTATTCATTAGCTTGGATGTAAATTGCCAAGCCTACCTTCGAATTGTGAAAGTCAAGATTTATGGCATTTAAACATATTGATGAAATGTAAATGCCCTGTGGATACCCTTCCACAAATCCCTAGCACTTAGATAAGTAAATGACATAGAAGGAGCTGGAAGAGATGGGCATCCAAAGCCCTCTCTTAAATTTGCAAATTGTTCTTTACAGGATTCTAGTATCTGGTCACCCCCATCAGTAGTAATAATGTTTGACTCCTCCCAAATGTCCCCAGTTCACTGTGGGCTGGTTACTTGTAGATGCAACCAGATTTTTTTTCTCCTTCTTTCTTTTCTCTCTTTCTCTTCCTTTCTTCCTTTTTCTTTTCTCTCTCCCTCCCTCTCCTTCCTTCCTTCCTTCCTTCCTTCCTTCCTTCCTTCCTTCCTTCCATCTTCCTTCCTTCCTTCCTTCCTTCCTTCCTTCCACTAGATCCCTCTAATTCAGATACATATTCTAAAAATTAGTATCAAATTTTTTGTCTGAATAAATAAAAAAATACATATAAATGATACTAGCTGTCCTCAATTTTTGAGAGTTTCTTGTGTCTTCTTGCTGTTTTCATTTTATCTGCTCTCTAGCAGGAAAATAAAATTGCATTCGATTGACATACTCTCCTGCTGGGAACCCAAGATATATTACACCCTTTCTGTGTGTTCCTAGTTGTGATGAAATGGTGGAAAATCCCTGGCAACCTTAAATAAGATAGACACCAGCGATTTATCCAGAATCGGGAAGGAATATAATAATTTACTCATTTTTTCCCCATTAAAGAAACACCATAAAAGTTGAGGCAGCTGATGCCATGTGAACACCAGTGTGCTTTAATAGAGACCCATTAATAATTTACCTTAATAGTGTAATAGTTGCTGTTTTTGTGACCAAAAATTTGTTTCAACCCCTGCTTTATGGATGAAAAGTAGGATCAATTAATATTGAGTGATGATAGCCTCCCTGCGGAGAGAAAATGGGAAATCTTGGTGTCGTCATCCGCCTTGCGACTAAGAAATAGCTTTTCTTAATTGTATGGAACAGAGAAACCCAGGGGGATGTAATTCATTTCTCTCCAGCTTGCAATGTAAATTGAAAGTAAAGAAAAATAACCACATACCAGAGTGGGGATGTGAACTCAACTACTAAGTTATGTCTGACTTATAGGATTTGCTGGAAATGAGTGGACAGTTTTCTTCCTCAAGATGGAGCATCTCCTTCCACAATGGCATTGCTCAAGTATCTCTGATATCTCGTGACCAGAGGGTTTCTCTCCGATGGCAGTATGAAGTCTCTTACTGGAAGTCTCTGCTCCCACATCTTCTCCCGGCTTATCCCTTCTTCTCATCTTGTCTCTGCTTAAATTCCACCTTCTCAGAGAGGTCTTTTCTTAGGACTCTGGCTAAAATAGCCACTTCTCTTGCCCCATTCACTTTTATCCTTCACTCCCTGCTTTACGTTCTTCATGGAACGTGCCATCATCTGAATCTGTTTTAGTGTTTTGATATTTTTTATGGTATCCCCCAACCATAATGGTAATTTTTTATGGTATACCATAATTTCCACCATAATTTTTTATAGTATCCCTTACACCATAGTGTGAGCTCCAGGAGGACCTGACTTCCCTTGTGTATTGCTAAGCCCTCAGAGCCTTGATGCTCAGGGTGCTTGTTAAATGACTGAGTGAGTGAATGAATGATGAGTGTAAAAATTCCATAATGCAAAATAATTTAAAAATTCTTGGACGTGAAAAAAAAAATTCTTGGATATGCACACCAGCCTTCTTTTAAAGTATATTCACTTCAGGTAGATGACACAATCTGAGTTGATCCCCTGAATGTGGATTGGTGCCGTTACCCTTATATATTTGTGCCAATAGCCAGAAGTCCCACAATGCAGTCATTCCATGGGTATCATTTTTCTGTAATATGCTCTTATAGAAATGTATATCCTTACAGCAGTGGTCACAATTTCTTATTTGTTCTGTGCCTTTTCCCTTGCTGAATTTTAAACACCTTGAGGATAGAAGCTGTTTCTATCTCATTAACTCTCTATCCTCTGCATCTACCACTGAACTACATGAAGCTGCTTCTGGGAGTAATGAAAGATGCTGGAGGCTGGAACCAGCTGCTGCCACCAGGAGGAAGTGCCACAAAGAGAAGGAGGCCCCTTCTCCCCTCTCCTGCCAGCTAATCTCCATCTGGAGCCCCCACTGGTAGAACCTAATAGGAACCTAAAAGGCAAGAAGGAATGCCATTTTCAGAGTGCTGGCTCTCAACACATCAGGGTCTAGAAGGGTGGATGGACCTGAGTGACAGTGACCGAATGACCAGCACAGTCTACCCCTTCAGATTCTCGGCATCCAGATGTCTTTTCTGCGCATTTTTAACTCGACAGGACAACACAACGACTTCGTTTCTGCCTAACAAGACGTAACTGCTCTTCGTACAGTGCTCTTGCTCTTTCCCCAAGAAGGAGAGACACAGTGTCCTCCTCTGGGTGACATGAGTGAATTTTCTACTTGAGTCTGTAAGATACAGAGTGCTCAGATGGGACTGGAGCAGCTAGAAGAGGCTTCGGTGTTGCTCAGACATGGATGCCTTGACTGTTAGGACTTGGCCTCTGCCCTCAGCCAACACTTCACCTGACTGGGGTTTATCACCTGGTAGAATAATCTAGGAATCTAAATCCTTAGTGGCCTTGAATCCCTGTTGCCTTAGTTTTCCAATATTTATTCTTGGACATGAAGTAACAAGAGGCACTCCAGAGACTGCCTTGGGTTCCATTTTTTGGCAATAATCTAGTTTCCCTTTGGAAATCAGGATCACTTGCCCCAGCCAGTACATTTTGGTTCTGTGGCATTCATAATCCAAAATGGCCAAGGGGCAGAGTCACCTGCCAGTTCATTGAAACCATTGCTAAATTGTCTGGTAGAGGTATTCCTTCCTTGAGAACCAAGACCTTCACACCAGCAGCACCAAGAGTTGTATGGCCAGGAAGCAAAAAAGTCTATTAGGAAGAGGAGCCATTCCTTCTTCCACCCCTTGGTTGTTACAATGAAATAGAACTGATTTTGCTTACATTCCTTGTCCTGAGAGAGTGAACTCCCAACTTGTCAGGACGTTGTCTCCCCATCTGGTTCCACAGGGAATGTTGGGCCAATAATTGGTGCTTTTTTTTTTTTTTTTTTTTTTCAAATCATGTAAAGATTTTTCCAAACATAGTGGTGTCTTAGGCTCTTTCAACTTCAACTGTGCATTTCATGGTGAATCAGTGGTTTAAAAATTGCATTGGATAGAAGCCTGTTTTTTTGGCCACGTCTCCTTGAGTGCTTTAAAGAGGCCATCAGATGCCCAAAGATGTCCAGTCCATTGTTCCCAGTATCACTCATCACCATGGGACTGGCTGTCTTTCTGGGGGTGTGCTGGCATCTTTCTCATGGCCCCAGGGCCATGTTTATCTTGGAGGGAGGAGGGAGAATAGCAGCAGCATTAACTAACTAATCAACAGCTATTTAGCAGTCCATCCCCCCTGCACATCAGGGAATAGTGCTGGTTGGGTGATTAAAAGCAGGGACTTTGGTGGGCACAAATCTGGGGTGAGGCCAGAAGACCTGGTGGGAGACCTGTCTCATTTACTCTTTGACCTTGAGTAAGTTACTCAGCACCTCTGGGTCTCAGTTTCTTATCTGTAAAATGGCAATGTATTTCTCCTAAGTTGTTGGAATTGAATGAAGTCCTCAGACATGGCATTAGGTAGGCCCATAGATAAGACTCAGTAAATGGTATTATACCAGATGCAAGGAAGAGTCAAGGAAGAATCATGTCCCTGAGGGCCTGACAGGATTTACTGCCCAAGACATGAATGATTTAAATGATTCTTTGGACCTTCATTCCCTCATCTGAAAAATGAAGTTGTTTGTCCTAATTGATCCTTCTCCAAGGTCCCATCCACTGCTGGGATGCTGACAGACAGTGGTTCACTGCACTGAGTGAGTAACTATGAGATACAACAGTGTGGAATGCGGCACAGCCCAGGGCGTGAGGATCATAGGCATCAGTTGAGGAGAGGGCGGGGTTCACAAGGGTGAGGGCAGCCCTGAGGCCCAGGGTGATATCTCCTGAGGACAGGGCAAGATAGAGAAAAGTGGGGTGACTTTGAGGAAAAGCTCCCCCTCAGAGGTTGAAGGCAACTGGGTTGGGGGAAATAGTAGTGCTTCATATTAACAGAGGGATTACAGAAGAATGCAAAGTGCTTTTGTGGCTCTTACCTTATTTAATCATTTGATAATACGGAACTCTGGGTCTTACAAGGTTTATCTGTAGGTGAGATAAGAAGAAAATCAGTTTGTTGAAATTTGGTACCTTGCAGCACCTCCGGTGACCTGGTGTCACGGCATCTGGCCCAACTTTGGAGCCGAGGTAGGTTGCTCTGGCCAACAGTGTTGTAGTGGGTTGTGCTAAAGGAATAGACAAGGTAATTGCATTCTGAAAATCTTATGTGTGTGCACTCACACACAGTAGGAACTAGGTGTTAGCAATGAGGACATTTATCACCAACACTGATTTTCTAACAGCATTTAAAGGGGAGAGGAGGCTCTCAGATCACCCCACCCAAGTGTGACCCTGGGCAGATGAAGGAACTGAGACCAACCTGGTGGCATGCCAGCCCCTGGAAGAATCCAGATTTCTTGGTGACTCCCAGTCTCACCATGGCCCCAGATTGGCCACATACCTCACCTTTTCATCATTTAACATTGTGTTAATCAGTTAGGGTTCAGATGTCCCCTCCTGTGTTGTTAGGGAACCAACTAAAATCCTGTGAAGGTCATTACGGGTTGAGACAAAGTCTGCCTCTTTCAAATAGGAAATCACGTTCTCCTGGATTTGGAAACATAACAGAATGGCTGCCTTGCTGAGGTTCTACGCCTCGGTCAGGCCAGGGGTTCCTTGTAATTCCAGAACATTCGAGCTGTTCTCTCACGGATGCCTTCTGGCCAGTCTTCCCACATACATCTGTCAGAAGCTATAACCGCTGGGCTTCTCCATGTTCTCCCTTCTGTCTCTTGCCTCAGTTGTTTGACTGGGGTCTTGTTCTGAGACATTTTTTAAGGTTCTAGTTTCTTCTCCTCACCAGATGAGGCCCAGGACGTTGGCTCATAGCTCAGATTTGTATCTACCTGTGTAGATGATCTTTGTTGCTCTTATATATCCAGTGTTTAATGAATTCCCGTATCTCATTTCTCAAACTCTGTCCTCTGTCACAGGAAGGAGAGCTCTGTGGGGAGAGACACATCATCTCTCTCAGTGGCTCCGCACCCTAACACTTGTTTTTTTAAAGGCAAAATCCCAAATTTCATAAGGTTATAACACTTCTTATGTCATTCAGGCAAAGAAATGTGACTTTCCCTCCTAAACTAGGCAGTTGTTTTTTTTATGGCTTAATGCTTTGTCAGCTGTTGGGGAAGTGAAAAGGGACAGAAAAGAAAAACAGCAAATACAAGAAACATAAGCAAGAGGTGCTTGGTTCTCCCACACCCACGCCATCTTCCACAGCTGCACAGAGACCCTGTATAAAGATGCTGTTGGTGGGTATGTGTCCGGTGAATTCTGAGGCTCTGTGTGGGTGCTGGTGAAAATGGTTGGAAAAAAAAAAAATAATAAGGCACTCGCGTAAATCTCCCAGGGTCACCTTTTAAAAAGAATGGCGCCTTTCTAAACCACATCTTAAGACATTTCAAATTTAAAGGAATAAAAGAAAATTTGAAATTAAAATACTCTAATTTTTAGACAGTGTGAGATGGCAGACTTGTACTTTTTATGTATTTTGCTCATTTTGTAAAACTTTAGGAACTTGGAATAACCAATTTACAGTACATTTGTACCTAACAAAAAAAGACCTTTGATAAAGAAGTGACTTTAAAAAGAGGGACGGCTCTGGGCTCTACTCCCAGGTCTGTAACTGATCAGCTGGGCAGTGCTGGTCCAGCCACCTCCCCTCTCTCACCTCCTGTTTATTTTACACTTGACTGTGTACCATGTCACTGCATAGGCCTTGAATGTGAATTTGACCTGCAAGGCAGGTACTATTGTAATTGACATTTTCCAATCGGAAACTCAGGTGCAAAGCACCTGGGTAAATCATTGAAGGAGACATGGATTTTGTGTCGTGAGGCTGGGATTTGAGCCCAGGCTGTCTGACATCCAAGTAAGTAACCTCTATACATACTGCCCCCTCCGTCTGCATAAAATCAGCTATGACATGTGGCCCAATCTTGCTTTTTAAAATGATTTAAGTTGTTATATGGGCATCATAGGGCTTGATTTATAATAACACATTATTATTTGACTTGTTATATATTTATAAAGAGGGTTTTCACCAGAAATTTAGTTCTTGAATATCACTTGTTCCTAGAGGAAAGGTAAAGCATATTTTAAAAACTTGCTTTATTGTGTGGTTTGAGGGAATAGACGAGAAAAGTGGGAAGTACCTGTATTTTTATTTTGTAGGTGTAGCATATGTGAAGCTTTTCAAAGCACTGTTTGCTCACCTCACCTTATTTTAGCTTTAAATAGCTCTGTGAGGTAGGTTGGACAGATATTGAGTGTAGTTATAAAAGTCGCTTTTAAAATCCTTGTCTGGGGTCGCCTGGGTGGCTCAGTTGGTTGAGCATCTGACTTCGGCTCAGGTCATGATCTCACAGCTCTGTGAGTTCAAGCCCCACGTCGGGCTCTGTGCTGATGGCTCAGAGCCTGGAGCCTGCTTTGGATTCTGTGTCTCCCTCTCTCTCTGCCCTAACCCACTCACATTCTGTCTCTGTCTCTCTCAAAAATAAACAAACATTAACAAATTTTTTTTTAATAAAAAAATAAAAAATAAATAAAATCCTTGTCTGTAAATTCTTACTTCCATGTCAACTTGGGATTGGTATTCACTGATCATCATTTTTCTTGAGAACGAGTCACATTTTAGATCACATTTTGGAATGATTTTTAGATGATATCCTGGACATTATGACTGTCATGTTGTGGAGACTCTGGGTTCTGTTACATTCCTTTGGTGAGAGTTGATTGTTTGCTTGTTTTAGCAGGCCATTTCCTTGATTTGACTCTAATTGCAAACTACCTCCCTTGCGTGGCTCAATCTCAGCCTGGCTAGTTGGAGAGTACTTTATGCATGCATGGTTCAGGGGTCAGCCAGAGATTTGGACAGAGCTTACACACATTTTTTGAGGCACCTCATCTCTGGTTTGTCTCTTTTCCCGGACCCACCGCCCCCCCTGCATTTTCCAGCAGCTGAAGTTGCCTGGATTCTGTTTGTCCAAGCCAGTAATACTGTAGGTTCCTGTCTGAGCTTTAGCCTCCTCTGTGGTGCAGACCAGGACTTGCTCTTAGGCAGAGAGCCATACGTAAACTTACTAAGTTTAGTACCTTTCTTCTAAGTGTTGACTCTGCTTCAGTGTGGCTACTTGCCTTGGCACACTCTCCAGTGCCCTCAGATGGTTTTGTTTTGGTTTTTGTGCAGAGCCTATAGTTGTCATCTGCAGGAGAATCAATCTTATAGGAGCTTCCTCAGCCACAGAAGTAGGGCTGGAAGGAAAAATATTAACATTCCTATCTTATAGACGGACAAGTGAAAGTACCAAGGGACCACATCTCTGAGTCTGTTAACAGAGACCGAATATGTCCCTGGGTCTGTAGCCTGGTCCTCTTTTCTCCTGTCTCTTCCCCTCCACCTCTCCGCTCACGTGGATTGGCTTAGTAGTTGAACAAGGGAAGTTTCTTTTCCACTTCAATGCCATTGACAATACACTTGAGGTTCTCCTGCTGACACTGATAAACTGATCACTACTGGAGAGCAGGCACTTTGGGATGCAGTGAAGAGGGCATGTTTTAGAGTCTCTGATAGATCAGGGTTCAAACTTCACCCTGCTTCTTGCTAACCCCGTGATCTTGAGCAAGTTTCTTAACCTTTCTGTGCCCACAGCAACACGGGGTCATTGTCAGGGTAAAATGTGATAACGTATCTGCAGTGCTTGGGACAGAGCAGACCTTCAGGAAATGTCTTTGTGTCAACAGAAAGAGTCCTTGGGGGGTGTTTTTTCTGTGACTCATTGTCCTATCTTCCTATGGGGCCGGCCTTGGCTCTGTGTCCAGTCACTGTCGATGGGTGAGGAGGGAAAAGAATAAGCTTCATGTTCAAGGTGAGCGAGCATCTGCCAGGCCCAAGGCCATCTTCCCTGGAAGTCTGAGGGGTCTCAGAGCAACTGGTCTTCTCCCTGTTTCCCTCTGGGACCCTGCCCTGCCACTCTCCTGGAACTTCACATCTCTAGTTCCCTTGCTGCCTGTGCCAGGCTTTTGTTGAAGGCTGTGGCTCTGCTGTTGCGATGCCTCTCAGCATTGGCTTGTGCTCTCTATTCCCAAGACTGGTGCCCTGGGGTTGTCCTGCCTGGATAAGTGTAGCAGCCTTGCAGCTGGCTTCCGATGGCAACTCTTGCTCTTGTGGACTGCTTCATAGTGATGATACCACTGTGGAATACTTAATAGTAACAACAACCAGGGCACTACAACCACAGCCAGCTTACATAGCGTTTGCTGGACGCCAGGCACCGTTCAAAACCCTTCACGTATACGAACTCATTTGCTCCTTCCAACGCTCAGTGAGGTTTGTACTAGGATTATCCCTATTTTACAGATAAGCACACTGCTAGGGGGTAGCACAGCTAGGATTTGAACCTAGGTGCCTAGCTCCAGAAGCTCGAACACTTTGATGAACAGCCACATTTTTTTTTTTTTTTTTAATATGTAACCAGGTGGATACCTGTGGGGTTAGAGACACTGTTGTTCTTCTGTTTATTTGGACCTGGAGTAGGCAGGGGACCCAAAGATTGTTAGTGGCCTGCTGCGAAAGGAAACTCCACCTTACTGGCCTGCTGTCAGATGTGGCTCGGGCAGGCTGAGTGATGGGAGAGTGGACCGGCCTTTTGCCAGTGTGGAGATGGCTGCATGCCTGCCTTCATGGGTCAGTCACAGGAAGGAGAAGCGAACATACCCTTTTCTGGCTGTGTCTAATTATGTGGCATTTTCTGTTTTGGTTATAAAGATTTAATCGCTCCGTTGTACTGGGGCACTGGGGCCTCATATAAGTCATCTTTTATGATTGGTGATAATTGGCCCAGCTTGAATTGGCTTCAGCTAGTTTCAGTTCCTTACCGGTTTTATTCTGAGATCTGGTTTTAGCCTTATCTTTTTTCCTGAGTAAAGTTTGTTTTGTTTTAGTGTTGTTTTTTTTTTTAAACTCCAAATGCTGGGTTGTCTGTTCAGCCTTTTTCTTTACCCTGTCACTCTACTTGGGCTGATTTATGCATTAAGCATCTAATCTAAAGATGGTAAAGACACGAAAAAACATCGGGGAGGGTTTTAGTGGCTTGGAAGAGAAAACACCATGAAAGAGGGAACCCTGCCCCTCATTCCATCAGTGCTGTTAGGATCTGAGGCTGGATCTCAGGGTGGGGCACATTCAACAGCCATGAGGTGTAGACAGACGGCATCTAAAGGAGCCCTGCGTATCTACAAGAAACTCTAGACAGAACACACTACATCAAAAATTAACAACAGCGAGGATTTGGAAAATCCTAAAGATAAGTTTCCAAATGAAAAAGATAAAAAGCTTGTCGCCTGAAAGGGAATGAGGTATGAGCCACATAAATTAAGCTGACAGGATTTCTGGAAAGCGAAAAGTGTGCTGAGGCATTGCCAACCGTGGAATATAAATATATCTCACCCTGTTATCGTTCCGGGGTCTGTAGTCTCCGTATTGATGTTTCTGTGCTTTGAGTAAGCACTTCCTGAATGCTCCAGTCTTTGAGTCTAGAGGGCTTGATTTATGAAGAAAAGACGATAATGAATGGAAGAGGTTTCCGAGGAATTCATTTCGGGTTAGTGGGTGTGAGCCAGCTTCTCCCAGCTCCCTGACACGCGGGTGTGGTGGGGTGTGTGCGTGGTGGGGCTTCACGACTGCCTTCCCATGTGGGTTCACTCCCCGCTCAGACTGCCAAGGCTGCTTGCCCTGAACAGCTCTCATCCATTTCTTCCTTCCTTCCTTCCACCGAACTTTGTTTCCTCTCGCTTTCATCTCCTGAAGCTTTTGATGTTATGAACTGCAGTTAAATTTTTGAATCCCTAGGTTCCCTTCCATCTCTTTGGGCAAGTCGACTTTGTGCTTTCCTCTGTCTCACCCTTAGGTCTGGGGTAGGCGTGTGCCTGGCATGTTGAGGAACAGGACGCAGTCTGTGTCGGGGTCCAAGTAGAGAAGGGGGGAGTGATAGGCAGTGCGATGGCGGGTCGCAGGGCCCGGCCTGGGGGTAGGGCCCGTGGCAGTGTGGCCACGTGGCAGTAGGCTGCGTGGCCGCTGTGTAAGTGAGGTGTTACTGACCTTTTACTGTTTGTCCCCCGCCAAATTCAAAGATCAAGGTGCTGTAATTTCTTCTTGTCTCCCTTCCTGCCATTTCCGATCATATCCACTTGATTCTTCTTTCCAACATCTTGCTATTCATCCCTCAGTCACATTCCTCCCGTGGCCCCCTGGCCCAGGCCTGTATTGCAGGAGTAGACTGCAGTAGTGACTCCCTTCTACTGACATTCTCACCCCCATCTTGTCTTGTGCCTCTTACCAGAAAACTCATTCTTCTCTATACCAACAAGGATTGGCCTTGAGGTCTGCCATTTTGTTTCCCCTCCTTTCTTGCTCTCCCCCCTTTAATCAGAGTGGCCTCCCTTTGTCCTCCCTGCCTTTCTCTGTAGCATAATTACTGTGTCTTGACCTGTGTTAGGTAGCTCACTGTCTAGAAAGAATTAGATACATGTTGTTTCAGTTATCTTTTGCTGTGTCAGACAATCCCCTGAAGTTGATGGCTTAATGCCTTATTTCTCATGAGTCTGTCAGTTGGCCAGACTCAGCAGAACAGTTCTTCAGTTCATGTGGTATCACCTAAGTCACTCATGTGGCTGCACCAGCTGGGAGCTTGGCTGGAAGACCCAAGATGGCTCCATTCACTTCTCAGGCACATGGAGGTGGTTGTTGGCTGGGGCATCTTGATGCATCTTTCCCTGGTCTTGCTCTCCCCCTCTGTCTCATCTGAGCTGGATCCTAAGAGGGTGAAAGTGGAAGCTGCCATGCTTCCAGGCCCAGGCCTGGAAATGGCACGGCGTCACTTCAGCCACATGCTGTTGATCAAGGCAAGTCACAAGGCCAGCCTAGATTCAGTGGGAGGGGAAGTAGACCCTGCCTCTTGATGGGAAGAGTCGCATGCACATACAGAGATGTGAGGAGCTGGGGCAGGCAGTTTTGTAAACGAATATGCCAGTAAGTGGGCCCACAGTGCCCGTGGTTGTAGGAGGAACAGAGGTATGCTTTCATTCATTCACTGTGGGCTTGCTGAATACTTACTGGATCCTGGGAGGATTTATTTTGCAAAGCTGTCCTCCAGAAAAGAAATGTGCTAGAGATGAATCTACCTGCAGGAGGCCACAAAAATCCTTGTTGCCCTGAACCCTTCCCTCCCCTGGGTGACATTTCTCTGCTGAGTAACTGGGCTGAACTTTTTAAAAATCTGGTGATGAATCATTTGGATTTTTAAAAAGAAGTTTTTTTGTCTTCAGCTTGTTTTCTATTGGGATGCATGTGTTTTCCTTACCAGTTTTTAAAGCTTTTTTTTATATGTTGAGGATTTTTAACTTTACTCTCATAACCTTTAATATTTAAAATACCATTTAAAATAATATATGTTACAGTGGTTAGATTTCATGTATGTCTGTCTTGTTAATTCTTCAACTATATCATACATTCCTTGGGCTCAGAAACTCATTTTTATATTTGATAGTCTCGTGTTTTATAGGTGCTCACAGTAAGCCCTGAACTGCCTTCCTTGTTTGTAGCTGTAAGAAGGGAGTGTGTGTATACACGTATTTACTTCAGCGTAACCGTTGCTTTGTGGGGCTGCAAGCCTTGTGTGGCAATCAGGGGATATGCTTCTGAAATTCTCAGCTAACAAGATGGAAGAGACTCCTGCTGTAAAAAGTGTTGATTTCTGAGGATGCTTGGTGTTTTACTTAAAAATCAAGTATGAGCTTGAGGTCAGGCTCAGAAGGAAATGAGAGAATGACTGGTTTCCTGGAAATGCCCCCTTTGTGGTTTTATCAATGAGCAGAAAGAATCCTCTGAATTCTTTTACGGGCTCCGTGAAATGACCAATTGGAAAATTTGGAGTAGACAATGCAGGAGATCTCTTCAAGCTTTATGATTCAGTAATTTTTGCAATATCCCTATGTGATATCATCAGTAAATGACTATAGAGATTTTATAGATATTACAACTTTAAAGCAAAGTGAAATACTCTGACTTTTTTCATGTGAAATTCTGAAGGAGAAATGTGGTCCTCAAGCAAAAGTTTATTCCCTTGCAGTCGAGGTGGTGGGGTGATGCATTTTGAAGGCGCTCTTTTTATTTTTTTAATATGTATTTATTTGGGTGGGGGGAAAGCACAAGCCAGGGAGGGGCAGAGAGAAGGGGACAGAGGATCCGAAGCGGGCCCTGTGCTGACAGTCTGACAGCAACAAGTGCAATGTGGGGCTCAAGTTCTCGAACCATGAGATCATGACCTGAGCTGAAGTCAGATGCTCAACCGACTGAGCCACCCACATGTCCCTTGAAGGCATTCTTCACTGCAGCAGCAGAACAGAGAAGGCAGAGTGTGGCTGGAAAATGAGTTTGAGGGGAGACCAGAGGTTGTGGGGGCACCTATGCTGTGTCCAGGGCCTTGAGCTCTAAAAGTGGGTGATGGGGACCATTGAAGAATTCAGAGCATCAGTGACATGGAATGATGGACATTTAAATTGTTCACTCATGGAAATGTGAGCTAAATTCTGCTTTTGCCTTTCTGTGTCTGAAAAAATCTTAGCCCTGGGGGAACCAACTGTGGGATCCTCTCAGGGAGGCCAGGGGAGCCTTTCCTTCCTCCTGAGTTTGCTTTCCTCTCCTCAGGGGAATTCGTGTTTCTTTTTTAAAGGCATGATTCCCTTACTTTTATAAGTTAGTCTTTCTCCTCTCTCTTACACCTTGCTTTGCCCTCTTCAGCCATAAATCCATTTTCTGTGGAAAAATGGGGCTCCGGAGTTGGCAAGATGGGGATGTGTCCCTGCACAGCCTTCCGCATAAGATGTAATGAAAGGCTGGCTGCCCCAACAGGTCGTGTGTGTGTGTGTGTGTGTGTGTGTGTGTGTGTGTGTTGGTGACCTCATGATTGTGAAACTTCTAGCATCCATAATTGACATCGGTGGTAAATTGCAACCCTCATCAGATTGTACAATTTTGTGAAAAAGAAGCAAATTGCCATGCATTGTGTTAAGCAGAAGAGGGGAAAAAGAAAGATGGCATTTCAAGTCATTGTTAAGTTTGGAACTGAATTTCTTTTTTTATTGTCTTGTTTAATACAGAGCATGTATGTGTGTGTCTGTCTGTCTGAGTTGCCATCCTTTGTTGGGGACATTTTCCCTCCAGCTCAGGGACTGCCATGATGAAAATGTCTAGCAATCAAATGGATAAAAGTTGAGCATATTCTCCAGGATTCTTTTCATTATTTGGCCTTACATGTTCATTTTCTGAGCAATGACAGATACCCTCTATGAAATATTATGGCCTCTTACCTCACAGTGGCATCCTTGAATACTTGCCTTCTAGTATTTATTTGTTTCAGCAGATCTCCAAGGTGACTGCTGAAATCCCCCAAATATTCCAGAGATAAAAGGGCCCTTACTTATATATGGTAGGACTCCTCCTTTTGCCATGCTGGGACTGTCTGGTTCAGACTCCTCTCCCTCTGCTTGTTGTGTTCATCTTAAAAAATGATTATAATAAATCTTGTGATGGGGAGCAAATTAGCAGAAGAGTAGCAAGGTGGCTAGGGTAAACATCAGGGAAACTTTGATGCAGTCTTCTGTCTCAAGTTAACTTGCAGGTCACTGAAAGTGTGCAAGCCTCAGCTTCCTCTATATAAAACAGGGGCTGGCAAATTTTTTCTGTAAAGGGAAAGATAGTAGATATTTTGGGGTTTGGGGGCACTGTGGTCTCACAGCTACTCAACTCTGCCATTGTCATGCAAAAGCAGTTCCAGACAATATGTAAGTGAATGGGTGTGGCTGTGATCCAATAAAAATTCACCAGAACAGGCAAGGGACTGGACTTGGCTCGCAGGCCATAGTTGGCCAACCCTAGTCTAAAAAATTGGAGTAATAAATACTTCCCTGTTTTTCTTCCCCATGGTTTATAAGGGGGAAATTAAATACTGTAGTGAAAGCACTTTGAAAAATACAAAGGAGAGATTTCTGCTTCTAGGTAAGATTGAGTAGTTTGAAGCATACTGGTGATCCCAAGAAGAACAAGAAAAGCAAAGCCATGTGAAAAATGCGTGCGCGTGTGCACGCACACACACACGACATACACACAACGTTCTGTTTAAAAGCACCTGAGAGGCGTTGAAACAATGAGGACTGGGTGGGGAGTGCTGAGATGTCAGGAAGGGGAGATGAGGAGGAGATGAGCAGACAGACCTGTAGCTACTGTATCCCTGGGGGCATTTCTGGTGCCAAGTGCTGGCAAGGGACTGGAAATCCAGGCTTTGCCTGGCTGGAGCATTGCTGCTCTGGGAAAGGAAAACTGGCAGAGCTTTTGCTGGTCTCCTCGGATGGGACTGGAGAGACAAAATTGGGAAGTCAGCTAAGTTTTCCCCTCAAGATGGTTGCTGAATTCTGAAGCTGCATGAACTAGGAGGTTGGAAGGCTAATCTGAAAGTCTCTAGGGGCACCTGGATGGCTCAGTCAGTTGAGCCTCTGACTCTTGATTTTGGCTCAAGTCATGATCTCAGGGTCATATGATTGAGCCCTATGTTGGGCTCTTCATTGAGTGTGGAGCCTGCCTGACATTCTTTCTCTCCCTCTCTGCCCCTCCCCTGCTCGTGTGTGTGCTCTCTCTCTCTCAAAATAGGGGCACCTGGGTGGTTCAGTCGGTTAAGTGTCCCACTCTTGATTTCCTCTCTCTCTCCTCTCTCCTCCCTGCCCCTCCCCCATGCTCTCTCTCTCTCTCTTTTTCTCAAAATAAAGTTTAAAAAAAGTATTTAAATAACATAAAATAAAATAGTATGAAAAGAAAGCCTCTGAATGGCAGAAGGGACGTTGAGCAGTCATGGTGCTAAGAAGATAAAGAAAAGCATTCAAAACCTCCTTTGGGAAGTTGGGAGAGTGAACATACCAGGCTCTCAGTTGAAAGCCTTGGTGGGCCACATCCTGGGAACAGGAGCAAACTGGGGAAAGTTTGGTCCCGTCCCCGTCCCTCATTGGCTCAGGTGTTCAACCTCATCCTCCACCCCAGTTCCATCTGCCAACAGAAGAGAGAGCCATCTCCTGAGGAGGGCAACTTCACCAGAAGTCTCTTCAGTTGTTTTATAGTTTTAGTGGTGTCTAGTATCATTTAAAAATTATTGGGAATGCCAATTTTTTGGGAATGCCACCCAGAAAAACAAGAGAGAAACAGAAAATATAAACAGACTCACAGGCGATCCAGAATTTGCCAGTTAAATTTAGCAAAAACAATTTTAATAACTGTGATTCATATGTTCGAGAAAATTTTTGAATGGGGAAAATAGGTGAAAAGATGGAAAATTTCAACAGAGAATTGGAATCTACAAAGACTCAAGTGGGCATTCTACTAGTGGGAAAATGCCTGAAATAAGAACTCCGTGGAAAGAGCCTACATAGAAGAGGACAAAGAAGAGTGAATGGAAGGAAGGTTAATGGGAATTTTCCAAACTGAAGCACAGAGAAGGAAAAGTGGAACATACAAAATAGAACATAAGGGAAGTAGGATACCATGAAAGGTCTACTATACGTATAATGGGATTCTCAGAAGGCGACAGGGAGAGGATGGGACAGAAGCAATATTTGAAGAGAAGATGGCTAAGAATTTTCCCCAAACTTACCAGAGCTAGCTACCCACAGATTCAAGAAGATGTGAAAATACAAAGAAAAAAACATAAGGTGCTGAATGGCTAAGGATGTGGTTTAAAAACAGATGATTTAGGGGTGCCCGGGTGGCTCAGTCGGTTAAGTGTCTGACTCTTGATCTCGGTTCAGGTCATGATCTCACGGTTCAGGAGTTGAGTTGAGCCCTGTGTCGGGCTGTGCTGATGCTGCCGAGCCTGCTTGGGATTCTGTCTCCCTCTCTCTGCTCCTTCCCTGGTCGCTCGCTGTCTGTCTCTCTCTCAAAATAAATAAATAAATAAATAGATAGATAGATAGATAGATAGATAGATAGATAAATACCAAAAACTAAGGATTCACTGACATTTTATTTTTTATAAGAAAATTTTCTTTAACGTTTATTTATTTTTGAGAAGAGAGAGAGCATGAGTGGGGGAAGAGAAGGAAAGGGAGACACAGAATCTGAAACAGGCTCCAGGCTCTGAGCTGTCAGCACAGAGCCCGATGTGGGGCTCAAACTCACAGACCACAAGATCATGACCTGAGCCGAAGTCGGACACTTAACCGACTGAGTCACACAGGCGCCCCTCAATCCACTGACATTTTAGATTACTATTACTGGTGGATGAGACCCATTTACAGGATGAACCTCCAGCCTCAGGCTTAATGCGTTTGTTTTCCTAAACCCTGTCCTCCAACCAAACCTGTTTATTTTTTATCTCCCGCGTTTTCCTGCTTCTCTGTTTTTGTCAAGCACAACCCCTAACACCAGCCCTTGGCCATTTCCCACTTCTGGGCACCCTTACCTAGTCATGGTCATTGTTAACATTATCCAGACACAGTTTTAAGGTCAGACAAGAGCCATATCCGTTTGGGTGGGATATTAGTTACTAGGGCTGCTGTAACAAACGCCCCTGAACATGGTAACTTAAAGCAGCAGAAATGTATTCTCTCACAGTTCCAGAGGCCAGAAGTCTGAAATCAAGGGGACGGGGCCACACTCCCTCTGGAGTCTCCCTCTGGAGATCTGTGTCTTCCCTCTTCAGTTTCTGGCAGTTATCAGCATTCCTTGGTTTGGAACTGCAGCTCCCTGTGCTCTGTCTTCACATTGCTTCTGCTCTGTGTGTCTGTGCTATGTTCTGTGTGTCTGTCTCCAAACTCCCTCTGCGTCTCTCTCGTAAAGACATATGTGATTGCATTTAGGGTCCACTTAGATAAACTCCTTTTCTCAGGATCTTAACTTAATCACATCTCACCGTATAAGGTACTATACGCAGGTCCTGGGGATTAGAAGGGGGACATATCTTTTTGAGCTCATTAAACACAGTGATGTTCTAGCAATAATAGTATTAAGTGCTTAAAAATGATAGTGTATGCCAAGAACTTGCAAAGTACATTTCATGCATTATCTCATTTAGTTTTATACCAAGTATATAAGGTAGGAGCCATCATTACTACCTTTGTACGGATGAAAACTCTCAGGCTCAGAGAAATGAATACTTACCAAGGTCACCTGGCAGCTATGAATTGGGAGAGCCAAAATTTGAACTCAACCATTTGGGCTTTGGAGCTCCTTCACGTAACTGCTCTGAGTCAGTAGCTGGGTTTTCGGTTAGACTGCTTCCAGTAAATGGCTTTTAGACTGGGTACTTTCTAGCTCTAAAATCGTATGGTCCTCTGAGATTTTGTCAGAAAAAAACAAAAACACTTAAAACCTGTGTTATTTAGAGTATAACAAATTTTAATGTGGCAGACAATGGAGAGAATTTGCTTATTATGCTCACAGAAGAAGAAGCCGATGTGAACTTGCTGTTGTGCATTTTGATATTTGCTGATGGTGGAGGTGTTCTGGAAGGAAAAATTATTCTGGACTCCCAGGCCAAGTCTATACCATCTGAGTGAATTGAGGTAATTGCTCAGATTATTTAGAGCCTGCCTGCCAGATAATTGAGGTAAATGGGGTTATTAATTTGAAGTAGCTAGGTAATTGGGTCTGCCTCCCTTCTATAATGTAAACATGGTCACATTGTGTAATTCTATAATTGGTTGAAAGCGTTCTCTCTATTCTTTCTCTTGAAGCACCTGCTATTGTCTGCAGCCTGGCCATTGGGTTACAGTGTATTAGATTATTACAGACAAACCCCAGCACGTAGCTTGGGTTGCCTGGTGAAAAATGCATACATATATGTGTGTGTATTTATTTCTGTGTGTGTATGGTGTATATATTTTTAATTAAAAATGGGAATATAGGGAGTATTTTAAGGTTTATTTGTGATAATTCATGCGGTTTTACAGAAATGTGTGTGTCAAAGGTATCACCTTAGAGTCTATTTGAGGAGATGGTCTCTCCTTATTATAAGAGGGTTTTTTTCATTGAACCTTACTGTAATGTCTATATTGGAATCACCCAAGTAAGTTATCATGACAGAGCCTAATCCTCATCAAATATGGTCAAAGGAAAACTTGGTTCAGTTCATCAGCTTCTGCCTAAACGTTGCCTAATGGGATCTATGTTGTGGTTTTGCCATTGGATCAGAGACATTTGACTCGATCCAACGTATTGCTTGCCCTGGCCTGTGTTGTCGCTGTACCGGGCTGCCTGAAAGGCCTCCATGGGCCTTTTCAGTTCCCTTTCCAAATGACTGACTAGTGTGTTCTTAGACTTCTCCAATTTATACTGCGGCCAAGCCTGCTTTGTCTGGCATTTTGTCTGAGAAGTCTGGCTATTCTAGAGTAGGGGCTGCCTTACAAAGGATAAGAAATTCTGGGGTGAGTGGGTGGGAGGGAGTGGACCAGGGTCACAGCTGCAGAGGCCACATGTCTCAGATGTTCTGAAACCTCCTGATTTTAAATATTCTTTCTGGCTTTAGACTGTACCTCCTGCATTTTGGCTTGGAAAAGGAGGCTTAAGAGATGGTCTGCTCATACGTCTTTCACATTTGTTATTTGTGTAACAGGCCTTTGATATGATACTTTCACTGAAGCCAAAAAAGGAGAAAACTGGGAAGAAAATTTCAGTTAAAAAAAATGTAATCCCCACCCAACCTCTGATTGAAATGTGAGGTTTTGATCTTGGCCAGTGGTGTTGGTGGTTGACATCACTGATCCGATTATTCTATTTCCTGCCTCACGTCGCTTGCCCAGATGTGGTCCAGAGAGGATGAGGGCTGTTCAGACAAAAGTGGGCTCAGCAAATTCAGATGAAGTGTCCACCTGTGCCTCCTGAAGTCTTCCCTCTGGGCTGTGAGTTGATTTATAAACTTAATGGGCCTTGGGGGAAGAAAAAATGAAGAGAAGAGGAATTTGTTCCTCAAATGAAAACCAAATATGGTTAAAAAAAAAAAAAAAGCTGCATGCAACTTATCCTCCCAGCCTCCAGTAAATGTACGGATATCAAAACAACACTCATTAGATAAAAATCACATTGGAAAAAGAGAAATCGAGACAATTTTGGTGTTTTGCAGGGCCAGAAGAATCCACATAATTTACTTTCTCCGCAACGTATGTATTACATACTGCATTATCTGGTTGTGTATAATATTTCATGTGTGATACCCGGATCATCTCTAAAACTAATAAACATTCAGACCAGAGCCATGTCCACATACAGTATTGAAATGAACCAATCATTTGGAAAGTTCACATTCTCAAAAATATCTTGGCTTTGGTTATCTGAGAAGAAAAGAATCACATTGAATTTGTTTCTTTGTTTGACAAACAACTAAAAGTTGCAGTAACAAAAAAAAAAAAGTTAAACCTCTTTCAAAACCTATTAGCTATAAATCTTAGAGCTTACTTTTCTCCAGCATTTAAACAAACAATGGCCAACATTCCTATAGTAATGTGCTCACTCTTCGTCCTTTGTCTAACAAAGTCATTATAGACATAATGGATAGCTACTCAGGCAAGGGAATTCTGGGCATGGACTAGAGTTTTTAAGAAAATTTTTAGGAGAATTCTGAGTATAGATTTAAGTTTGATTTTTAATTTTCATCTTTTGACATATGGGAAAATTAAATCAGTCTTTCATAAGAATAAGTCTCTTCCTCTAAGAGTTTAGATGTCTGAAATACTTTGTGGACATTTCTTAGACTTTTCTGGTTCGTGAAGACTTACTTCATTTGGTAGAAGTCCTGGTTGGTAACTTTAGAGAATTTATGAAACTGAGCATTATATTTTCAGTGTTTCATCAGATTTTTGTATTTCCAATGTGCTTTAAAAAAAAGTGAACAAACTCACTATACCTTTGTATAAAATAAGGGTAACTCTGGCCTTAGACACTCTCCAAAGGAAACTAAAGTTTATGGAAATTAGCTGTGGTTTTGAGAATTATTTTGGCGTCTTTGTGCTTTTAGTTTGTTTTGTATGCATCTGAGTTTTTAGTTACTGGAATCTGACATCTAAATAAGAGGCTGTTACTATGATATGTAAATAGAATGTATGGGTCGAAATGCTTGTCATTATGGATGTTGAAAGGACAATTTACGATTTACAAAGACGGAAAAGCTCAATAAAGATCTGTATTGAAGAGCTGGTGCAATAGGAAAGCTGATAGATGGGCTTCTTGTGGATGAACAGAATCAATGACAAGCGAAAGGAAAACTTCACTTCACTGGTAGGGAAAATGATTTCCAAATGTCAGCAAGGACAGTACTTTCTTCCTTCCCTGTGCCCTAGCCTGGGCTAAGGACCTGAGGCCCCGGCACCCTAACATGACTGGACTTTAATAATTCAGCAGGATGCTGTATTAATTAATACAGTAGAATGCATGCTGTATCGATCTATTTCCATGCCTCCTGCCTCCACTAGACCGTGTAAGCCCCTATTGGCCAGGCACCTTCTCAGGCTGCTTTTTTTCCCTTCCTGGCACCTAGTACAAGCCTGGTACATGGTAGGCGCTCAAAAAATGTCCAATGAATTAAGTTTTAATGATAAAAAACTTTTTTTGTAAGAATTATTTATGTGTTCATCTTATTCTGCACATTTCATCCCACCATGAAATTAGTAGTTTAATTTTTGTTTCAGGCAGCGTTTACCATTTTCAATCAGAAGGACTGAAACAAAAAAGTAAAATCTTATTTTAAATTCACAGAATTAAATAATGGGTGACATTTTTATTTTTCTGGGCTTTTTTTTTTTTTTTTTTGTAAGTTTATAAAGCTTCTACTTCTGAACTTTGAGCTTAAAACTGCCCTGAGACTTCTGAGGCACCTTGTGTATTATAAAAGAAGGTATAATAATAACTGGTATTTATTGGGCATTTACTCTGTCTTAGGCATCTAACTCTTTCGGTTTCTATAAAGATTCTACCAGGCAAATACAGTTATTGTCCCCCCCTTTCTAAAAAAAAAAAATTATTTATTTATTTTTAAGTTTATTTTGTTTTGAGAGAGAGAGGGAGGAGGGAGAGAACAGGTGGAGAGGGGCAGAGAGACGGGGGAGACAGAGAATCCAAAGCAGGCTTCAGGCTCTGAGCTGTCAGCACAGAGCCCAGCCTGGGGCTTGAACCCACGAACTCTGAGATCATGACCTGACTGACTGAGCCACCCAGGTGCCCCTATTGTCCTTTTTTATGCTTGGGGAAACAGAGGCACGAAGAGATTTAAATGACTCACCCGATGTCTTTCAGCAAGTGGCCAAAGCCAGGGTTTGAGCCCAGGGAGTCTCCCTCCACATCTGCTTTCCTAACCACTAAGCTACACTGCCCCTGGGAGGGAGTGGCTGACCTGCACGCAGTGTTTGTTGAACGGACTGAGTTGAACCAGACAGGCCTGTCCCTTGATGGAGACATGGCATAACCCTGGGTAGAAGCAGTAAGTCATGTGTACTAGTGGAGACCGTAAAACAAATGTGGTGAACTGTAAAAGATTAAAGAGCTAGTTTTCCTGTCATTCTCCCAGAAAGTTTTACACGTACTTGTCGAAGTTCTTACAGAGCTGGCATCTGCCAATTTGTAAACTTTTTATTGACTCATAATACACATAGAGTGTTTTGTTTTTATGAGGGAAGTGGTGCTTGAAACAGTCGACATCTCTGTGTCAGCCAGACATGACTCTGGCAGTTCTCAGAGTGTGGTCTGCGGACCCCGGGGAGCTCCTAAGGGCAAAACTCTTTTCAAAGTAATATTATGATTTTTTTTTTTTTTTGCTTTTTTTCAGTCTTATTCTCTCACAAGCGCGCGATGGAGTTTTCCAGAGGCTACGTGATGTATGATGTATCACTAATTATGTGTGCTTGGATATACTGGTTTTAAAAATGTCTTAGTTTGGGGGCGCCTGGGGTAGCTCATTCGGTTAAGCCTCCAACTTCGGCTCAGGCCATGATCTCGCAGTTCCTGAGTTTGAGCCCCGTGTTGGGCTCTGTGCTGATAGCTCAGAGCCTGGAGCCTGCTTCAGATTCTGTGTTTCCCTCTCTCTCTGCCCCTTCTCTGCTCATTCATTCTCTCTCTCAAAAAATAAATAAACATTAAGAAAATAATAAAATAAAAATGTCTTAGTTTTAAGTTTTCCAATAAAATAAATATCAATAGATATAACCCACGTAAACAAACCTTTTAGGGAGTCCTCAAGAATTTCTTCCGTGAAGAGCCATTCTGAGACCCTTTTTCTGAGTTTGTTCAATAAATGGTGTTTACTGTTTTTTTTTTTTAAATAATAACTGTATTCCAAATACACCTGAGTTTGTAATCCCTTTCCAATGTGCAAGAAGTTGGGTAAGATGAAATTTGCCTTGGAAAGATAAACCATTCTTCTCTTTGAGCTACCTTGCATCTTTTAGGGTACTCCCAAAGCCCTGAGCAACTTATTTCCTGAAAGAAAAGGTATTATTTCTATCTTGGTTCTCCAAAGATTGGGTCTTCATTCTAACTTGCTGAGCACTATTTGAGAAAGAACAGCCCCAGCTACTGTACTTGTTAATAAGGCAGCCCGCTGAGTGCCAGAATCCATTTTTTCTGTGTGATCAAAACTAAGCTGCATTTCTCCTTCCTGTCATTTCACCCACTCTGCTCCAAGGTTTTAAGAATTAGCTGTTCAAAGATTAAGTGCCCTTAATCAGTTCATCTTCCATTACAATGTAAAGTTTCTCTTGTGTTCAGCAGAGAACTTGATTTTCATTTGATATCTGCGATCACAGAATAGTAAGTGGATTCCCAGGAAATTTCATGAAGAGCAATGATAATGCAGAGATGGGGTGGAGGTAGTGGGGGATGTTGAGCTAATTGATTAGTTTAGAATCTTCTAATTTCCATGAGGAATGGAGGAGCCCAATTTGTATTTCTCCTCCTTGGCATGTTATTCTCACAGATTGTCTGATGTTTCATTATCATCTTGACAGAACAGCTGATGTATAATTCTGTTGAGTAGTATATCCGTTGTGTTTTTGCCATGTGCATTTATTACTTCATGATTAGATTATTTTGTCTCTATTAGTTGATTATCTGAGAGCTGGAGGAGTGAACTCAGAGGAGTGTACATCTCTGGGTCCTGAATTTTCAGTGCCTCTGGCCCTTTGAACACAGCGGATACCTCCTTCCCTGATGATAATATACTGGGCTTTGGGGACCATAAATGACTGGTGTTAATGTCTTCTGCTAATAAAACTTTTGTTGCAGAATGTTCTCTTATTCAGAATTTCCCTAATCCTTACATACGGCCAGCTTCATTGCTTTCTGTCTGTCAACACTGGTTCTTCGTCTGGTTCCAGGGTTAATTTGCACGCTTGTCATCCTGGGGTTTTTGTTCCCCTGCTCCCAACCTGTTTATGGAGCCTCTTCTCAGTGGATTTGAGAACTGCAGGCTAGGAGTGTGATGTGAGGATTTTAACATACACACGCAAAGCTCAGGCGGACAAATTGCGTTCATTCGCCAAATAAGCCTCTTTGGTGTCCCCCAGCCCCTAAAAATAACATCCGTCCTCCGAGTGGTAGTTAAAGAGAATCACCACAGAGCAAGCTTTTCTCACAAACGCACACCACCTAAGCAAACTGGGATGGTTCCGTGCGGCTGTTTCTGCAGCTGTTCGCTAATCCCCGGTGCCCAAGTACGTGCATGGGAAGGCTTGATGGCCTGGAGGCTCCCGTCACGGCGCGCAGACAAAGTCTGGGGCTAGAGTGGGAGGCTTTGCTGGCTGCCAGTCTTCTTCGTCTTCAGAGGAGCCAGGGATCCTGATGGGAACTACAAGGTGTAGAGGAAGAGACGGTTTTGCGGTCTTGTCCTTCCCAGTAACTGTGTAGTTACTCTGTCCTTTTTTTTCTTTAATCATTTATTCATTTGCGAAGTAGTTATTGAATTCTGATAATTAGCCAGGCAAAGAGGAGGCCAGTTGTGAGGAGAACAAAACGAGCAAGACGAAGTCCCTGCCTGCCCAGGAGAGACGCACCAGTAAACTGTTACATTAACGAGAGTGCTAGATGGTGCCTTCAGATATGGAGGGAGGCCTTTGGCAGGCCTCTTCTAGAAAGCGTTGTGGAGGATGAGTAGGGACTTTCTTTTCTTTTCTTTTTTTTTTTTTTTAATATTTATTTATTTATTTTTGAGAGAGAGAGAGAGAGAAAGCGAGAGAGAGACAAAGAATCCCAAGCAGGCTCCACGATGAGCCCAATGTGGGGTTCAGTCTCACAACCCTGAGATCATGACCTGAAGCAAAATCGAGAGTCAGATGGTTAACTGACTGAGCCACCAGGCTCCCCATGAGTAGAGATTTTCTAAGCAGACAGGGAAGGAGCAGGAGGGGAAGAAGGAGAGGTCAGGACCCAGTATTCCTCCGTTCCTGCCGCCATGCAAGCATTACTAATCAGTTGGGAACTATTTCATGGTGAGCTCACCCTCAGCCTAACAGTCTTTTTCAGAACATGGCTCCCAACAGCCTCTCTCACAATCCACCTCAAACTTGAATGAGCAAAAGAAGTAAATGGCCCTGGTTGTTCCCCTGCAGATCTGATTTTGTAGATCTGGGACATAGCCTGGGGATATCCATTTTAAGCAGACCTGCTCTACCCTACCCCCAGGCGGCCCTGATACAGAGGTGCTCAGCAATAGTATTGAGAAATCGTTTTCTGGCAGTTGATCTCTTGATTACATGAGTACATTCCAGCAATATTATTTTCATTCATATCAGAAGCAAATTGAAATTCTAGGCTCAGATAATTATAGACAGTCTTTCCACCTACAAAGCATGTCATGTTGGATTTTCAAAAATTGTGTAGGAATCAGGACAATTCTTTGCGGGGCTGCTCTGTGCCTTGTAGGTGTCTTGCTTGCCCGGCCTTCACTGGCTACGGTAGTGACCTCCCAATCACAGTAGTAACTAATAGTGCCCCCTTCGAATTTCCAAAATGTTTCCTGAGGCAATACCATCCCCTGTGAGAACCACGGAGCCAGATGATGGGCCCTGGGTTTTTGGAAGGGGGAAGGTGTGCGAGCCTTGTGTTTTAGCCAGACCACTGGGCTGTTGGTGTAGACAGTGTGTAGCCGGGAGGCAGGCATGGTAATCAGGAAGCCATAGGAGGCCGAGGGGGTGGCCATGGAAAGGAAGGAGGCTTAGAAAGGAGAGTCCCAAGGAAGAGACTTGACAAGATGCAGCAGCCAGTTGGACGTAGAGAAGAATGAGGGAGAGGGAGGTATCTGTTGTTGCCCAAGGTTTGAGTTTGGCCGCTCTTGGATGTGATGCTATGGGCCATGACGAAATGCAGGAGGCAGGGCAAGTGTTGGAAAGATGGCAGGCTTTTGTTCCAAACATGTTGAGTTCCAGTTGCCTGTGGGATTTGCAGATGGAGATTTTTCTGAACCAGCTGCAGATGTGGGTCTGGAGCTCAGGAGATAGAGACTTAGGAGAGTTGGGCACATGGAATTATCTGGAAGGAAATGGTGGTGGGGTCATGGAATGGATGAGATGTTGTGCAGGCTTGTAATTCCTCCTGGGCTAGTTAGGAGAGGGGGTCACAGAGGTTACACAGTGCTGGCCCTGCTGATGTTGGAGACTGTGTGCCTCTGTATTGTGATTCTCCCCAGCAGTACCCAAATAGTGTGGGTCCAGCAGGAGAGACGCTTCAGTTCCCCATCTCATAAAATGAGTGTCCCTTCTAGCTCTAAATTCCCAACAGTATGGTTTCTGAATCGTCAAGAAACAATATATTAGGTATGCCTGGGTGGCTCAGTCAGTTGGGCGTCCAACTTCGACTCAGGTCATGATCTCACAGTTCATGAATTTGAGCCCCACATCGGGCTCTGTGCTCACAGGTTGGAGCCTGGAGCCTGCTTCGGATTCTGTGTCTCCCTCTCTCTCTCTCAAAAATAAATAAGCATTAAAAAAAAAAAAAAGAAGCAATATATTAGGCATGAACATAACCTAAATTTGATCTAAATTTGAATAGAATGGGGGGAAAAGTAAGATATCTCAGTAGCCTCAGAGGAAGGGGGTCCTGGATATTTAGTTCATTCTCTTATGGGGCTCTTGGCCCTGCTCAGACAAATATTGTGTTCCTGGACCTCAGCACACATGTACAACCAGCTCACCAGGACTGTTCTAGAGGCCTGCCATCATAGTTGGAAACCTAGTTCAGAGCATCTGCTTATCTTAGGAGTCACTGATACCATTTTTAATTATCGAAGTTTTCTCTTTTTTTCTTTCCATTTTTTTCTTTTAAAAAAATTTTTTTGAAGGGGTTTTCAATGTAAAGACCAATGTAAATGTAAAGTGCACTCCTTTCTAAATATGCCATGGAACCCAAAGGCCTTAAAAATTTGGGAAGTGTTGACAAACATACAGCTTTACAACTTTAATGGACAGTAGTCCTCCTTATCCATGGTTTGCTCAAAGTCACCTGCAATCCAGAAGCAGATGATCCTTCTTCTGATGTATCGTTAGAAGGTCAGTAGCAGCCTAACATTACATCGCAGTGCCTGTGCCATGCATCTCACCCCATCTCATCATGAAGCCACTTTATCATCTCCCATCATCACAGGAAGGAGAAGGGCAGATACAGTATGATAAGATATTTTGAGAGAGAGACCACATGCATATAACTTTTACTATAGTAGATTGTTATAATTGTTCTATTTTATTATTAGGTGTTGTTGTGACTCTCTTATTGTGCTGAATTTATAAATTAAACTTCATCATAGGTATGTATGTACAGGAAAAACATAGTATAGCTAGGGTTTGGTACTCTCCACGGTTTCACACATCCACTGGGGGTTTTGGAAAGTATCCCCCGCAGATAAGGGGCCACTACTGCAGTGAAAGAAAAACAAAATCGCAATGCATGTAACAGACTAAGGACTCATACCCATCTAATAGAAAATTGTATACAGATCAGTAAGAAAAAAGATAAGCTGCGTTATGGAAAAATGGGCAAATGGGATCTCGGCTGAAGAGTAAGAAATAAAGAATTACATTTGTATGTATCATGTATAAAAATATTCTCACCTTATTACTAATTATAGAAACTTAGAATAAAGCAACAGTGTCATTTTTCACCAACCAGATTGGTACTGTGGGGAAATAGGCATGGTCTCGCTCCAGGGATTGGTAAGACAGTTGTAGGGCAGTCAGGCAATTCCTATCAAATCTTGTGCCTGTGAGATGTGCGAACATGGGATTCTAGAAAAGCATTAAAAATGACTACCATTAGGAGAACAGAGGTGAACGAGGAAGCTTTGTTATGGCGGCACCCCACGCCCCCCTGCCCCCCCACCCAACTAGGGGAAATGCACACCAGGTATTGTAGAGGTCTGACACAACACCGTTTTAATCTGGCTTTGACTTTTGTCCTCTGTCCCCACCTCTGCACTGTGGGCAGGAAGTCCAGTGATGTGGAGAAGGTTGATAACAAGTTATTTGCATTTGTCCAACTGAAATACATTGGCCCCCACTTTATCAGTGTCTTTGAATATCACTGTTAACATTTAAATTTGAAAATTGGATTTGCTTTTAAACATTTGCTTTGTTTATTTTCTCGTGTCATACCCTGAAATTAAGCGAGTCTGATTTACGATGGTTATTTATAATCACTGCGTAGCTATCTTTATTTCTCTGGTTTTCCCATTATAGACTTCTGTGGCAGTAAACATGCTGTACACACTCATGGCTGTATTTTTTTTTTCCAATCAAGAAAATACACTATGAAATTTATGGAAGAAATAAACATTACATTTTGAAGAAAGGCTTCGTTTACCTACGTGTAATCAGCCTTTCAAGGAAAACACTGATCCAAGGAGTTGACTGATCTTAGGAAGGACTGCCAGGGAGGCACACAGTTGTACAGAAACAGAGAGCGTGTTTTGGTTTTGAGGAGTTATTTTGTTCTGATCCTCCCGCGCTCATTATAGTTTTGTGGTATGGTAAAAGAGCACTGGATTGAGAGTCCAGGGGTCTTTTATAGTCCTGATTCTGCTGCTAACTATATGCCTGTAGACAGTTGTTTAATTCCTGTGGACATCACTTTACAATCGATGAAAATGAATGGACTAGTTTAGGTCATTAGGAAGACTTCATAGTTAAGGGCATAGGTTCTGAATGATTGGATTTGTGTCTTGGGTTCACCACTTACTGGCTGTGCAACCTCGGGAAAGTACTCAACCTCTCTGATCGAGAGTTTTCCTCATCCTTGAAAAGGAGCTTATAGAGAGGTGGTTCGAGGATTAAATGAGGAAGTGTGTAATACACATAAAACAATGTCTTATGTAGAGCTTATGTTCAGGGGAAGTGAGCTGTCACTATCATCATTAGTACTTCTGTAATACTTCTCTTATCTCGCCTTTGAGGGCTCTTTCAGTTGTAAAACCCTCTGAAACCATGATTCTCAGAAAAGCAATTCAAAGGCAGTATTTGAAGTCTAGAACACTAAATGGGAAGAGGATGACAGTGGGGGAAGAACAGGCAGAGAAACTGTCAGGTGGCCGCTGACCCCCCACAGCCTGCTTCCAGTTACATTTCTCACTTTCCATTTCCAGCTCTCACCCAACCCTCCCTGAGGCCGCCACCCGCGTGTGATCGGGGGTGGACAGACACTATCTGTGCAGCCTCCCCTTTCTCTGTGGTAGCTGAGGACAACTTCTGGGCTTTAAAATAAAATGGTTTTTTTTTTTTTTTTTTTTCACTTTAAATGTTACGCCTGAAATGCTTCCAAGTGGAGCTGCTGGCAGAGCAGGCCTGAAGTGTTAGGAGAATTTAGGGTAGGAGTCCTTGCCGGTGGTGGATAGTAGAGGAATTTAGGACGTGTGGGTGAGGAAGGGAAGTACAGGACTAGAATTACCCCTGGCTTTATGCCTCCTTCAAGAAATATTTTCTCTTTGCACATTTAACTTCACAAATTTAGGATGGATTCAAGACAGACACGGAGAGCGGTCAGGGCAGTGGTGACATATTCCTGTCCCATCTCCTGCTGGATGCCTTCCTCTTGGCCATCCCCTCGTCTGTCATCCGCCTTTTCCTGGTGTGCTGTGTGTTAAAGGCTCTAAATGTGTTCTCACCGTGGTTCCACCTCTTTTCTCGATCCTCTCTTTTATTCTCTTGCTCTTTTTGGAGTGTGGTTTATGTATCTCACTGGGACCTTCTGCTGTCCTTCCTCTGGTTCCTCGTTACTTTTACGGATGGTGCCGTTTTCTAGAACTGGCTCCCTAGACTTTCCAGTCCCATCGCAGCTGTGGGCCCTTCCCCCTTCCTCATTCTGCGATACCACGGAAGTCTGTGGTAGCGTCTGGTGCAAATCACAGAGGTAGGAACCCCTCAACATGCTTTTCGCCTCACTTTCTTTTCTGAGTCCTGATGTTCTAGACCCATCTGGGGTTCACATTAAGAAATCAGTAGAAGTTAAGGGTGCCTGGGTGGCTCAGTTGGTTGAGCATCTGACTTCGGCTCAGGTCATGATCTCACAGCTTGTGGGTTCAAGCCCCGTGTCGGGCTCTGTGCTGACAGCTCAGAGCATGGAGCCTGCTTCGGATTCTGTGTCTCCCTGTCTCTCTCTGCCCCACCCCTGCTTGCATGCTATCTCTCTCTCTCTCTCTCTCTCTCTCTCTCTCTCTCTCTCTCTCTCAGGAAATGAATAAACATTAAAAAACAAAAATTAAAAAAAAAAAGAAAGAAATAGAAGTTTAAACCAGCATTTAAAAGAGGGTTGCAGGGAAAAAAAAAATGTGGGTCTGTGGCTTAGGCTGAGAAATTAAAGTCATATGTGAAAACTAAAGAATATTGATGTACAGCTGGAATGGTTTCAGACATAAGGATCCACTTGCGGACATGAAGACCTGTCATGCTCGGTGACAAGTTGGGAGATGATTAGGGTTATTATAATATTGACAATAATGATTTTAGTGGTTCCCATATACAAAAGAGTTAAAGGTTCCAGGTCCAGTTCTACTGCGCTGTCTGCATTATCTCACTTAATCCTCATGCCGGCCGACGTGGTTAACATCACTTTTGTATGATATAGCCCAAACTGAGGCCCATCAGGGCTTAGGGCTCACCTAAAGTCATAAAGCTATTCAGGGGTGGCACTGAGAGTTTCAACTGAGAGTTTAAATAAAGGTGGGGTGATGGGCAAAATGGGTAAAGGGGAGAGGGAGACACAGGCTTCCCGTTATGGAATGAGTAAGTCATGGGGATAAAAGGCACAGCACAGGGAATGCAGTCGATACTATTGTGATAGCAGTATGGTGACGGATGATGGCTGCATTTTGTGGTGAGCACAGAATAATGCATAGAGTTGTCAAATCACTGGGTTGTACACCTGAAACTGATATAACATGGTGTGTCAACTATACTTCAATTTAAAAAATAATAATCGAATAGCAAATAAACCCAAGTAATTTGGCTCCAGAGAGTGAACCTTGGCCCCCACACCATCCATCTTTCTGCCTTAGCCAGATTTGATACATCACCAGCTTTCTACCCTATAATTCAATTCTGGATTTCTGTTTTCTATTTGCCTAATAGGATCTGCATCGTTTAGAAGTAAGACAAACTACACTGCAGTTATAACAAATAATAATACTTCTTGGGATACGTGAGAATTCTGAATATCACGAAGCCGCCCATCCTACCCCCAGTGAAACCAGGCAAGGAAGCACAGGAAGGGAGACAGCTCTGTTAAGTCCAAACACTAAGACCACACAAATGAGTTTATTAGGGGTATGAGGGAGAATTTGCATCTCCGGAATGTAACATAAATCATCCAGAAAGTCCAGTACAAAGCACTGCCAGGGACTCAGCAAAACAGACCGGAGGGTCCACTGTCTATTGAGATTTCTGATCCGAATCATCTTAGCCGGGATGCCGGCTGGCTGGGGGCCTCTGGCACTTATTTCCAGTTTGGCCAGAGCAGTGATTCCCTGCTTGAGAGTTCCTGCATGGGGTAAAAGGTGTGACTCAGGAGGGCGTGCGATCTGCTGACGGAGTAAGAACAGAAAAATGTTGAGAACCCACTTGCTCCAGAGAGGTAAACACTTTGGAAGTGTGACTGTGTTACTAGAGATTCTCGAAGAGCAGGGATTTAAGGGTCTCAGGGACCAAAACATCAAACAGGAAGGCAGTACCAAGTTTTGCTTTCTTCCTCTAACTTGGAATAGTGATAACTAGTGAAAAAAAATTTAGTATACGTGAAGGAAGATTACCCATTTGATCCCACACTATACATATTGTTGCAGCTTTCCCCCCACTCCTTGGTGTTACAGGCTTATTTTGGGAAAAGAAGTGACCTTACTCATAATTGGAGCTAAAGGATGCTTAGTAATGAATTAAACTGACACCTTAATAAAGGTGGAGAAGGGAGCATGCTTTTTGGACTGAAAAAAAATGAGTCTAATTTAAAACAAAAGATTCTAGAACAGACCTGCCCCACAGAAATATAATGTGGGCCCTGGATGTAATTTAAAGTTTTCCAGTAAAAATTTCAAATTAAAAAATTAAAATAGGTAAATTCATTAGTAATTAGTAGGTAAATTAATTTCAGTATGTTTTATTTAACTCAGTATATTCAAAATATTATCATCTCAACATGTAATCAATACCAGATTTGTATCGAGATATTTTATATTCTTTTTTTCATGTGAAGTCTTTGAAATTGTGTGTGTTTTACACTTAAAGCACATCTCTGTTCACACTAACCACATTTCAGGTGCTCAGCAGTGATGTGTGAAGGGAAGAAAGACAGGAGGGAGAGGTGGGTGGGAGAAATGTTAGTGAAAACCTGAAGATGCCTTCTAAGCAAATAGATGCCTATCGCACCCTCTTTGGCAATCCCAAAGGCCACACTTCCTGGTGGTCCATTTCCATAAATTCTCACCGGCAAGTCAGGAAAATCTTTTCTCCTTCCTGGTTAAAATCCATCTTTCCCTTCTTGTGCCAACTGTTGTTGGTAGACATGTTTCTGGATGTAAATAAACCCCCCCGCCTTACATTTCTTTTCTGTTTTATTATTCTGGAGAACCTTCCTTGGCCATTTACTCTCATGTAACTATTCTGCTTGATCTCACCCTCCAGCTTTTCTCTTCCTCCACTGGAATCTGTGAGAAGGCAGCTGGAGGGACACACATGCGTGCATAGACCTCAGATACTATTTGGGACTCCATTTTTATAGTGGGAACCAAAATGCCTCTTAAAATTGGCCTCCTGAGGCATCATAGACCCCCATCTCTTCCATAGGCAAAAAATAAACCAGAGAGTGCTGATGACAATTTTGCATGCAAATTGGTTAGCGGAGCCCGGGGCTGCTCAACTTGTGTGTACAATTTTCTATTTCCATGCACCAATTTGGGAGTTTGCGCATGAACGCAGTAATTGTTCATGCAAAGCTGAAAATGCAGGTGTGGAAGCCTTTTTTAGAGTAAGAGAACTGTCTGACCCCATTCTCATTTGAGTTTTGTTGAATCTTTCTTGATGTCATATGCATAAGTATTATTTATTAAAATACATTTCCAATATATGGAGCTTTTTGTAAGTCTTACGAATGTTTTTGTGACTGTGCCCCCGAACATATGGTATGTCTCCACTACAGCGAGGACAAGGAGAGTCTACTGAGTTGAATTTGCTGGTGTGTCTGGGGGTAGTGCCTTTGAACCAACAAGTTGATTTCCTTTGTGGGTAGGAGTTGTACAAAGCCCAGAGAGGATAGAATTTATTCTTGCCATAAGATCTTGAAACTATTCCTGCACATGGGGCATTTTTGTGCTTTCCAACAGTTTCCATAGTGCATTGTTTTATATATTGTTTATATTACTATATTCGGAAATTTTAAAAAATTCTCCTAAGTAAAGAGTTTATTGATATACCAGTGTGAAACTCTATTACAGAGTTGAGATCCTTGTGATAATAACTCAAGGTAAACAGAAATAGTAGTATTCCCTTGTGCTCTGCATAAATGCCAAACTGAAGTGTGCACGTACCCTCGGGGCACCATACTTTTTGGGAAATTTCTTTTTTTTTCCATTTTGTTCTGCCTGGGGTTAAGATTCCCCGTCACTCCTTGTGTATAACCACAGACTTTGTCCTGTCATTATTTGGCCATCTCCGCAAAGTGGAATTTTTATATACTTCCTTTGCTTTCATTGTCATATCAACCCTTGATTTTTCCTCCAGGTCAGAGGTATGGATCCAACTCATTTTTAAAATTGCTACTTAATAGTCTATAGTATTGGATGAGCCATAGTGTATTCATTCAGCCATTCTGCTGTTGATGGATTTCATCATGTGCACGTAGGGAAGGAATTAAAATGGCCCTCGGCTGTTTCAGACTTGAAAAAAGCACCATGTCCCTTCTTGTTCCGAAAGAGCTGACTGACTGCCTGGCTCTAATGGGACTGCCCCACGAGCTGGATGGGTGAGACCGTGTGTGGGGTGACGAGCCAGAGTCAGAATGTGTTTGCTGGCTCAGTGTGCCACCCATTTAAGGTGCCCCTTTGCTTTAGCCTCTTGGCTTTCAGCACACCTGAATGAGAAAGTACGAGAGCAATCACGCTTCTTAGTTGAAACTGAGATTCCCCACAGCTCCTTGCAAAGATGCATTATTTTTCTGCTGTGCCTACTCTGAGAACTTGGCCACAGTGGCGTTATATTTTCAGTACTGATTACTTTTATACAGAGTCTTCAGACTTTATCATAGAAATCCATATAGGGTCCCATTTACATTCTAAACAGTTTCATTTCCATATTGTTTGTACATATTCATTAGTGGCTGGTCTTGGATGCAATCAGTTTATTGTACTCTCAGAATCAAAGAGAACTACCCGGAGCGTCAGCTCTCAGGATATCGTGCTCAATTAGGAAAATGGCATAAAATATTGACAAGTAGCTTCCCTTCCGCCTCATGCTAAGCTCTCCTTGGATTTGGCATGGACCAGTTTGAATAGAAATTCTGAAGACTCGGTGATCCTTTGCTTCTCCCCTTCACCATAAAAAGTATTTTTAAGCGTGTGATATATTTTATTAATACTCCAACTTCAGTTTCTAGCCGGTTGCTTTTAATATTTGAATACCCCACTGTGAAGTCCAAGCAGCTTGAGGCCTGGTGTTTCTGGAAAAGCTTTCTTGATGAATCTTAGCCTGTGTCTTCTCTGACAAAATGGACCAGTGAGATGAGCGGGAACGCCGTCTTTTGGGTTTGATTAATGGGCACGGTCAATGGGAATTATTCAGCACTCTCCTTACAAAGTCCTAGACACTGAATTTTTTACAGTGTGATGTTGCATGTGTGTGATCCAGTGACTGCGTGTGATCCTTTGAAATGACAAGCAAGCCAATAACAACTTGATCTCCCCCTCTCCCTCCACCCTTCCCTTCACACACACCCCCACACATACACACAGACACACACGCACACACCCCTGTGGTCACAGCAGTCTGACAGTCTGATGCTTCACAGTCACTTGTGGTCTGGTGGCATGCACTTAAGAACTCATTTGATGAGGCCTTTGTTGCTTGGCCAACTCCTCCATGATTGGCCTGTAGAACCCTAGGTTTAAATAAGCTTTAAAAAGTGCTTTTAGTCGTACTGAGATTTTCCCCTTGACTTTATCCATGATTCAGGTAAGGTGTTAAGAGCTGTGTTTTATGAAAGCTGATTGGTGGTTGCCAGAGAGGGGAATAGGGAACTGCTTACCGGGTATGGGGTTTCCTTTTGGGGTGAGGAGAATGTTTTAGAAACAGAGGTGATGGTTGTACAACATGGCGAACGTACTAAACGTCACTGAATTATTCACTTTAGAATGGTTGATTTTATGTTATGTGAATTTCACCTCAATTAAAAAAAAAAAAAGACTACACAGTGTTTTAGTAGTGTGGTCTCCTGAGCCTGGCCATGTTTTATTCTTTTTCTTAAGTTTCAGAAACATGAATTTATGTGATAAGACAATGACAGAAATCTGAATTTGGAAAGCCTGAAAACGATAGTTGTAACTTATTCTTCCGATTTAGAAATGACACAGATAGAAGCCTTCGGGCTGCACACATTATTTTAAAAAATTGAATTCCTATTCTTTACCTATACAATAAAAAAAAAAACCCCACATTTGAAAAATGATTGATTTTAGTGTTTCGCTAAATTGGATCTACTGCAAAGCCCAGGCAGACTGATGTTATAGAAATAATGGCCGTCAAGAAACTTTAAAAAAAAAAAAAAAAAAGAGGGAGAGATTTGGTTGAACAGTGTCATTATCAGCTTTACCTGTGAGGGAAATTACCCGGGGGAGATGGTGTCGGTCCTCTTGTGTTTCGCTCTCTGGTATTGACAGATCCATTAGCAGATGTAATTAGAAAAGCAGAGTTGGACTTTGAATAATTAGGTTAAAGTCACAGATGATTGCTGAGCAAAATAATAGAAGCTGTTGCAGTTCAGCGTGCCGTTGCCTGCCGTACAGAGGAGAGAAATGAGTGGCTGCTTGCTGTATGCCAGTGGTTTTGTTCCTGCCTTGGAACCTGGCACTTTCCCAGCAATAAAGTTTGAAGGAGCAAAGCCGTCCCTTTGGCTCTTCTGCAGATGTCTGCAGGGCTTCGTGTCCGGGGAATAAGTGGGGCTGCGGAATGTTTTTGCTAAACAAAACATAGTCATAGCAAAAACAAAATCTCCTTCATCCCAGGAGTGTTAAGAAATGTGT
The DNA here is from genome assembly GCF_018350195.1 of Panthera tigris. Taxonomy (NCBI): domain Eukaryota; kingdom Metazoa; phylum Chordata; class Mammalia; order Carnivora; family Felidae; genus Panthera; species Panthera tigris. The sequence continues at coordinate 132,500,301 of NC_056668.1, read as the reverse complement.
GGTTTTGTGGATTAGGTCCCCCCCTCCCCCGTTTTCATTCCCTTTTTTTTTTTAAGTCCTGGAATAATGGTTTATTTATTTATATGGAGTTATTTTCTGAAAGGAAAACAGAACACTTATTCTAGAAGACCTTGGGACTCTCATGCCACCCAAAATACCTTTCCGGCAGTACTTTCTATATTTTGATATTTTTTTTTAATCAAAAGCCTGTTATTGGTAATTGAGTGAGGAAAAAAAATATTTCCAAGGAATTCAAAATGTAATTGTATAGTTCCCAAAAAATTATATAGTTCTAAACATTTTGTTCATCTTTACATCAGTGTAGAGGAGAGGAGAATTGGGAAATAGAGGGCTGTGTCAAATACCTGCAGGTGTATCCTTGAAAACTGATATAAATAGTGATGATGTGGGAATGAACGGAATCACAAGCTCTTCAGTATGTGACCGAGGCTTACAGCGTGCCTTGACAACGCTATGATCAGGGATAGGAAGGAGTAGGGGGCATCTATCCCCCTACATTTATCAAATGCCCCATCCAGTCTGCAACCTACCATGCCTTGGCTTTGGGCCATATGGACTTGGAAATAAAATGAGAATTACTTGCCAAATCTAAAGAGTAGGAGAGTTTCTATGAAGACCAAGATTTCTGAGTTCTTGAAGGTAAGAATGAGAAGTTTTGGCACCATTGGGCCCACATTCCCATTGGCAATAAGCAGGCTGAAAGGGATGATACTGCCCTCTGGGTGAGAGGGGGCTTCGGTATCCATTGTTCCTCCCATGGCTGTGTCTCTTGTTTGTTTGTCCATCTGGGCCCTGGCCTTGCGATCTGCCCCAGGCCCTCTACCAGGTCATGAGATAAGAGCCAGCCCCCACCCAGGCTAGTGGGAGAAGCCAGCTGGAGAACTGGGCTTTGTACAGCAGTGGCATCCAAGTCCTTGTGTGGGATGAAGACGCGGCTCCCTGAGTGGGAGCACCGGGGCGTCCAGCCTGGTCCTCAGGTTTGCAGACTGACCACAGTAGATAAAAAAGACTTTGGAACTTGACAGATTGGAAAGTGGAGAGAGAGGAAAGTATGATCTTCAGATGGACATTGGGCCCTAACAGTGGCATTTCCTCAGACTGGAGTAACATTGGCCAAGAAAGCATCATCAGTGCCCCTCATCTTCAGAATATGAAGGATTATAATTAGAAATTTCAATTTATGATGAGGTGGCTTATGGGTTCAGTCCTGGAGTGGCCTCATAAAAGCCCAGGAAGTCAGAGTAACTTCAGGTAACGGATACTGTTTTCTTTATAGCTCTCCACTAGGAAAGAGGGAACCCATTGTCCCCAGATATACTTCTTAGAATACCCCTTTTCTCTCCTATGACTGTGCAGGCATCTCTTCCCTGGAATGCCCCTGAATGTCTCCCAGGGACAGTCAGAACAGGCAGAATCCTTTCTAATCCCTGGGATAGGCAGAAGACTGGGACCCTCAAAGACAGCAGTGATTTTTATTCGGTCATAGTGGCAACATTATTTTCTTGCCTCTCTATCCATCTCTCCACCCACTCGCACGTGTGGGTATTCCGTATCCCCATTTTGGCTCTAGGTTAGGGGAACTCTTTCGGTTTGCACTGCAGACATTTATTATATTATTCAGTATCACCTTTTAATTAGGAACTGGTACGTTACTCTTCAAACTGAAATAATGAAATCATTGCATTTAGTGCTGGAAGTTCCTTTCAGAATTGCCTCTCCAGGGTCTTCATTTTATAAACAACAGACCCAGGAGATGGGGTGGGAGTTAGATGACTTGTCCAAGGTTACATAATTTGTAAACGAAGTCAGGCAAATCTCACAAAACAAAAATAATGGAGAGGTTATCCGGGTGGGTGGGGTGAGAAAGAGACCAAGAGACTACAATTGGTATGTCCATCCACACAGAGAAGTCATTCCTTTCTTTATTTTTCTAGTAATAATAGTGGGGGATTGGTCAGTTTATAAGAACTAGGGTTTTTCTGAAGGTTAAGGTTCAAACAGAAACAAATTAAGGCCTTTAATCATATTTACAATAAGAGCCTGGTTTTATTTTATTGCGATGAGATTGTTGAGATTAATTTTTATTTGTTTTTTAACCATGAAGCTAAACTTACTTTGACAGCTTGCATACCAAAAATTAAAGCCATAAAATTGCTGAGTTTTGACAAGAGATACATCTTTAGATTTTAAGATAAAAATTTTAAAGATACTATGTTTTATTCAGGAAGCATTTAACTATAAAGTGGTTGATCGCCTAACGTTTTGAGTGCACTGATTTGAAAGCCTGGAGGGTAAGGGGTGTGGGTGGAAATGGGAAACAATTTAGTGGCCCAGCAACTGTACTGTCATCACCAGCCTCAGTTGACCTATATCCCTGACCAACTCCCCACCCACCACTGCCAGCACCACTGAGAACGATACTTTGGAGCTTTATCCGTTACACACACATCATCCCGTTTGATTCTTACAGCCGCTGTACAATGTCATTATCTCCATTTTTTAAACAAGGAAACCGTGTGTTCACATGCCCAGGATTATTGCCAGGGAGGAATGTAGCTAGAATCCCAAATTTTCCAAACGTACGGACTGCTTTTATTTCTTTTTATTAGAGCGTGATGCGTAAGGGGGAACAAATACATAAATTATCAGAATCTTAGTAAAGGCTTATTTTATTACAGCAGTAAGAGCTTGAAATGCTTGGCGCGTTCACAAAACACCACACTGTGGAGACTGGCTGAGTGGGAGGGTCTCATACTGGTTGACTCACAGATGCTCTTCCTACACATTCTTATCAGAGAGGAGGGGAGCTTAGTGCTGCCTAGCATTTTGGGGTTTGATCGCTGTCGTGAAGTTACCCACCCCAAAAGGCCTGCCCTCCTACCAAAAGTCCATTACGTTTTGCAGACAAAACCACAGGCATCTGTGCCACACACGGTTATGCTCGTTCAGTTTGGTTGCTTTGTAATCTCTTGATAGCAGAAGAAACCTGCCCCTGTTCCCTTGACACCCTTCATAACAAACCTGCTCCTGTCATTTGCAGGGCCCAAGAGAAAAAGTGCAAGACACGTTGGGCCTGAGCCAGCGCTAGGGTGAGGCGAGGGAGGCAACATTTTTATTTAAAAAAAATTGTTTAATGTTTATTTATTTTTGAGGGAGAGAGAGAGACAGAGTGCGAGTGGGGGAGGAGCAGGGAGAGAGGGAGACACAGAATCTGAAGCAGGCGCCAGGCTCTGACCGTCAGCACAGAGCCTAATGTGAGGCTCAAACTCACGAACTGCGAGTTCATGACCTGAGCTGAGGTCAGACGCTTAACGGACTGAGCCACCCAGGTGCCCCGAGAGGCAACATTTTTAAAAAAGACAAGATAAGTAACAGTGTGGTGCTAAGCCATATTGGAGCTTGAGGCAAAAGGAAAAATCAATAATACTGATCCTGTATTTATTAAAATTTTGGATATTTTGTTTGTTGTAGACTTCTTGCATGAATTTTCACTTTGTAACATATTGCATTAAATTTTTATTGATCTTTCTTACTGAGTTTTTGGTGCTCCCTAAATTTTGCGGCTGTGGGGGTGTCTCCCTGCCCTCCCTTGGGCTTGCGGATGCACACATTGGGGCACCATCCACCCTTGCTGCAGATTGGAGAAGCCTGCCCAATCCCCCAAAGTGGGCCCTGGGCTCTAAGGGCAGAGAATTCCAGGGTCTTGGCTGTGGGAAGTTGGGCTATGGATGACAGGTGGGTAGGTGTCCCTAGGTCCACTGTTTCCTTGCCCTCAGAGAGGAGAGGAGAGTGATTGGAGGAGGGCCAAAGGAACCCTCTGGACAGTAGCTCTCGGCCTCAGAGTCTCTTGGAGGGCTTGGGAAGGTACAGATCACTCAGACTCTGATTCAGCAGGTTTGAGGTGGGGCCCCAAGGTCTCCATTTCTAATGTGCTCCTCCGTGCTGCTGCTGGTGGGTCAAGGAGCACACTTTAGAGCAGGGATCCACGGTGGGGGTCTCCTTGCCTGGGTCTAAGAAGTTGCTTGACAGATTTCTGTGCGTGGAATTCAGGTTTCTGTGCGAGGAGTTCGGAGGGGCTCAGCGTTCTTTACCAGACTTGTCTTCAGATCTTTGGTCGAGCAGCATGTCCAGAATGTACCCTTCAAGGGAAAAGATGTCATATTTTTCTGCTTTCCTGGCCAACCTTCGCTTTGTCACTGTTATTAATGAAGGTTTCTCCAGGATGCTGGGCACTGCTTTAGAGTGAATCATTGCTATAGATTTTTTTTTCCTGTAAATTTCTTGCATGATGTATGGAAATGAGAGCTACAGTGGCTGATGTTAAGTAGTGTTCTTAAGTACCCCTAGATTTGTTTTTAAGATTGTGTTTTAAAATAACACATTATTTTAAAAAATACATAAAGAACTTTCAGATAATGTTTTTACATATAAATCAGAAAATTTTAAATGTCTTATCAACCCTCCACCCAATGACCCTGATGGATGGTAACAGTACCTACTCCAAGTACAAAAGAAAGTAAAAGCCACCTTTCCATCCTTCCCTCTATTCTTCAACCCTTTTCTCCAATATTCATATTTTTGTGATTTCTTTCAGAAAAAAAATTTTATTCTAAAAAAGATTATCTCTCTATTTTTATACAAGACTAGCATAGGGTAAACACTTGACACCTTGCCTCTTAATAATTTATCTCGGACATATTGCCATCAGCACATAACAGATTTACCTTAATCTTGTTAAATAGCCCATAGGATTCATCACTGGGTGTCCCAGTGTTTATTTAGCCAGCTCTCCAATGAAGAACTACTTGGTTCCATGTTTTTGCTATGTGAACATATCTGTAGTATCTTTGTCCATAAAGCCTGAAAAACATCTAGGAGTCCAGCCATAGATGCAGTATCCGTTAGTGGGGTTGTTGGACAAAGGGTGTGTGTACTTTTAGGTTGGAAGGCAAGCATCATATTCCCCTTCAAAAAAGTTTACCTGATCAACCATGATGAGCATGCCTGTTTCCCCAACATTCTTGCCCACAATGGATAGCATAGAAGTAAAAAGAAAAAAATTCTATTATTCCAATAGCAATATTAGTAGAAATAAACTTGTTAAGTGTACAATATCTATGTGAAGAAAACTTTAATAAGTGCCTGAAGGACCCCAAAGAAGTCTTGAATAAACAAAAATTATGCCTTGTTCTTGGATGGGAACTTGTAATATGATGAAAATATCCATTCTCCCTCAGTTAAGCTATAATTTGAACATGATCCAAAAATAATATCACTAGGAGTTGGGTTTGTTTTTTTTTTTTTGGAAGGAAGGTTTGATGAGCTGATTTAAAAGATGATTTAGAAAAAAAAAAATAACAGACAAGAAGATTCAGAAACTAAACAGGAAGATAAGAAGTTTCAGGAAATAGCCTGACCAGATATTAAAATGTAAGGTTAAAATTGTTAAAATAGATAAGTAGAGGACAATCATAAACTTGAATATATTCAGGAATATAATATATGATAAAGGTAGCATCTCAAACTAATGGGAAAAAATGGATAAACATGGGGGGGTAGAATATTGAATTCATATTGAATAAATTCCAAACTGGATCAAAGATTCATATCCAAAAAATGAAATATGTAGTAGCAGGAGAATTGTTTTATACTACCAGATGTCTCTGCTCTGATACAAAACTCAGAAGTCATTGAAGACAAGATTGAGAAATTCCACTTCATAAAAAAAAAAAAATTCCTCATGACAAGACCCACTTTATGCAAAGTCAAAAAACGAACAATAAATTGGGAACAATATTTGCAAGTGATATCACAAATAAGAACTAAATCTCCTAATGTATAAGAGTTTCTACAAACCTATAGAAAAAAGGACCAATAGCCCAACAGAAAACTAGGGCAAAGATTATAGTTAACAGAAAAGGCGACACAGACAGTATTTAAAACATGACATGTTCAATAAAAAAAAAAAAAAAAAAATACAAGTTACATAATGAGAGAAATACAGATTACCACCACAGGGATCATTTTTTCACTATGAGATTTGCCAGGGCATGGAAAAAGAAATACCTTTGTACATCACTGGGTGGGGGGAGGTGGTAAATCCAGGTTACCCTGTGGAAGAAATCTGGCAAATATCTGAGAAAATTACAATGCATTTATCTTTGGTCTAGCAAATTCCTAGGTATGGAATTCCTAGGTATGATGTATTATACATGAGCACATGTGAAATTACGTAGGAGCGTAATTTTCGTCAGCATTACTTATAAAAGCAAAAGTTTGATTAATCTGTGGTACATCATACAAAGGAACACTGTTCATCTGTAAGAGGAATGAAGAAGAATTCTGTGGGCTACTACTGAATGCTTTCTAAGCAAAGTATACTGTCAATTGATAAAAATTAATAAAAAATGAAATGTGTGACACTATGCTACCATTTGTATAAAAAGAGAGGGAGACATATAGACTTTACTTGTGTATGAATTCAGCAATTGTTAATGTGTATACAAAAAAAAATGGATAATACTGATTGCCTTTAGGGAGAAAGCCTGAAGGGGGACCGGGCTGGGATGTATACTTTTAATTGTGTATATGCTTACAGCTTTTGATTTTTGAATCTTGTCTGTCCTTCTCAAAGAATTGTTTTAAATCCAAATCTTAAAATAATTCCCTAGGTGAAAAATACTTGTTTTGATATTCATAATTCTAATGTTGAGTTAATGTGAGTGTTTTTTCAAATATTGACTAGCTTTTTGTGTCTAATTTTAGGCAATTGCCTATTCGTATTTTTCCTCCTCCCTCCCTCCCTCCCTCCCTCCCTTCCTAACTTCCTTCCTCCCTTCCCCCTTTTCCTCTTTCTTTCTTTCTTTCTTTCTTTCTTTCTTTCTTTCTTTCTTTCTTTCTTTCTTCCTGTAGTTTCTTTGCAAATTAAGGAAATTACCTCTTTGTCTTAAGTGTCACAGAAATTTGTTCCAGTTTGTCTTCTGACTTTGTTAATACTGCTTTTTGCCACCTGGAAATTTTATATTTGCGTGCAATTTCATTTTTTCCTCCTCCTCTTTCTTTTTCTTTTCTTTTCTTTTCTTTTCTTTTCTTTTCTTTTTTAATTTTTGGAGGGGATGGAAATGACTCTTCCAATGTGACCTCTGAGAAGACTGACTTCTAGGTTTAAGACATTCAGTCAGCAATGCCTTGAGAGGAGTTGGGGAATAACCTGCTGCTTTAAGTTCTCTTTGAAGGCAGTAGTTAAGGCAGGAATAAACTCGCTCTTAGCAAGAGGTGACCTGGAGGTCTCTGCAAGGGCAAGGGGAGAGGGACTTGGGTGGGGGAGAGCGGGCAGTTTTGTTGGGTCCCTGATGAGCCTCTCCTCTCTCCATCTACAGCGGAGCTCCCTCGGTCCTCAGCAGTGAGGCTGGCCTCCCTGCACGACCTGCCCACCCAGCTCCTGGAACTGTATCAGCAAGGCTTCTCACTAGTGGCCCTGCACCCCTTCGTGCAGCCAACCCACGAGCGGGAGAAAACACCCCTAGAGCACATCTTCAGGGCCATCCTGATCAAGAAAACTGATAGGTAAGTCTTCTGAGGGTCAATGGTTAGCTTAGCATTCCGAGGCTGTTGTGTGTTGAATGGAGGAGGGAAAGTGAGAAGACGAGGGGTGGAGAATATATTTGAACTTTGCATGACGTTCTCAGGGCCTCTGCCCTCTGACAGGTAAGGCAAAGTGTTAGACAACCAGAGAGGAGTTTCATAGTGTCCTGTGACTGTCCACGCCTGTCTCCGTATCACATCCTGTCCCCCCTTTAATTTATTGGATTACACTCCACTAGAAAAATGCCTCCTCTGAAGAGGTGTACTCCCAGAATGATGTAGCTGGTAAAAGCATCATACTATTAATCTCAAATGCATGGCTGCAAAACACAGTATTTTTTTTTTAAGCTTATTTATTTGTAGGGGCACCTGGGTGGCTCTGTTGGTTCAGTGTCTGTTGTTTTTGGCTCAGGTAATGATCTTGCAGTTTGTGAATTCCAGCCCTACATCAGGCTCTGTGCTAACAGTGTGGAGCCTACTTCAGATTCTCTCTCTCCCTCTCTGTCTCTGCTCCTCCCAGGCTTACTCTCTCTGTCTCTCTCTCTCAAAAATAAATAAATTTTTTAAAAGTTTATTTGTTTATTTACTTATTTATTTATTTTGAGAGAGAGACAGCAAGAGTTGGGGGGGGGTGCGGAGGGGGCAGAGAGAGAGAGAAAATCTCAAGCAGGACTCAAACCACGAAGCCATGAGATCATGACCTGAGCTGAAACCAAGTGCCAGATGCTTAACCAACTGAGCCACCCAGGCTCCCCAAAATTATTTTTTTAGAGGCTATATGCAAACTTAATATCTTCCTCAAAACTGTAGAGATATTGGATATTTTAAACTTACCATAAGTTCTGTCAGTCACTAGGGAGGAGAAACAAAAGCCACTTGAATCAAGTGGTGTGATTGATTTGGTCTTCATTTTGATTTTCAAGACTGAGGATGTTTTCCAGTATGGCTTGCCCAGCTGAGTGCTTATTCTTATGCTCTTATTGAGTCTCATTAGGCAAAGAGCAGTTGAGGTTGGTTTCTCAAAAGGAGCAGTATTAATTTTAAGTGATTTTTTGTTTTTAACAACAAAGGTGGGATAGTAAACACGTTACGTTTTTGTGCTTCATTGTGAAATAAAGTCTGCCGAGAGGAATCAGATCTGTCCTTTGGCCAACTATCATGGGAGGAATGACGACATGAGGTATAGTTTAAAAAGCGAGAGGGCAGAGTGACTGCTTCTCTTTCTCTCTGCCTGGAAGATAGACACCTGGCTAGTGAGCTCACCAAGGCCAGCTGTGAGGCAGAAGGCTGAGTGACTAAGATGGGCTCCTCCTTCCTGGCCAGTAGAGTTCATTTCTTCATGGCTGATCAAGCTCTGGGCTCTTAGTCGGAGTCAACATGCATTAGAATTTGAAGTGAGAGATGGCAGGCACCTTTGCTAATGTCCAGAATTACCATGGTTTGTGTAGAGTAAAACTTTTCTCAAGTCTGTCTTTTCTGAGTATTGGTTTCTTTATGTCAATTTGCTGTATATCTGGGTCAGTCACAAGAGAGCGTTGTTCTGGGAGCCATAGTGGTTTTAGGTTCCACCGACACATAGGATATGCCTGATTATTTATAGGTCCCTTGTACCAAGTGTTCACTGTGTGCCGGGCTTTATAGGTGTCATTTCATTCCCGTAAGCAGCCTTTGAAACAGGTACTTTTTTTCTTTCCATTTTAAAGGTAAGGAAGCTGAGGCCCAGGCGTTGACTTCTTTGTCAAGGTCACACAAATGGCAGCAAGCAGAGCTCTGACTGGTCCCAGGCAGGCTGACTCCCAGACCTGCATCTGAACCCTGATGTGAGGTACCTGAGGTGTTTCTGCACCCAGGATTCTTGTGGACAACTCCTTCCCAACAAAAGTGGGGAAGATACCTTTGATTTTTAGATGAAGTAATTTCATCATTCCACCTTCCTCCATTTTTACCACTCAATAATCTCAAAGAAGTCAGAATTTCAGAAAGGAAACAAAGTAAAACCAACCTACCATGTACCTCCCAGGTTACACAAGGCATACACTGGGCATCAGTGTTTCTGTTCCTTACCTCATGCCACTGGCCTTGATGTTTAGAGGGAAAAGTCCACTTTGGTCAGGTCACAAGAGCATCCCTCTTGTGTAATTCCACTGTCAGGGATTTGCCATGAAGTCAGCACATCATAAATGAATTTGACTCTAAATGTGAAGATACGTTTTTGTTTTTTTTTTCGTGCTGTGGAGTACCGCCTCTCAAACTTTGATGTGCCTCCTGTGAATCTCCAGGGATATTGTTCAAGTGCAGGTCTGGAGGTGGGCCTGGGACTCTGCGTTTCTTTCTCTTTTTTTTTAATGTTTATTTATTTTTGAGAGGGAGAGAGAGACAGAGCATGAGCCGGGGAGGGGCAGAGAGACAGGGAGACACAGAATCTGAAGCAGGCTCCAGGCCCTGAGCCGTCAGCACAGAATCTGACGCGGGGCTCAAACTCACAAACCACGAGATCATGACCTGAGCTGAAGTCGGACGCTTAACTGCTTAAGCCGACCGAGCTACCCAGGCGCCCGGAGACTGCATTTCTAACACATTCCTAGATGGTATCGATGCTGCTGGTCCATAGATCACACTTAGAGCAGCAAGGGTTAGAGGACCTGACTAATTCTTGTCCCACTCCGTGCCTGACAGTCACCTGCATTCCTGGGGATTGCCCCTTCACTGCCAGGGAGAGTTTTGAGAACTGGAAAAGATGAGAAGGAACATGCTTGTGGTTGGAGGGCCTGTGCTCTATGCTGACCTGGCTGTCAGTGAGTGCTGTAGTGTCAGGGGCACATTTGTAGATTTTTCTGGTACTAAATGATTTGCAAGGCCCGAACTTACTCTCAATTATCTGATCAGATGAAGTGGGTGAGAAAGCTCCTCTTAAGGATGAAGAACCCTCACTTTTGGGAATAGTCCATTATCAGCCAGTGGTGGGGCTGAAGTGTTCAAGAGGGGTTTTTTTACTTCCACTGAGGACAGTCCCTGAGCTAATGAACTTACTTTCCAGAAAAGGAAAATGGGTCAAGCTATTAAGAAGAATGAGACATGGGTGTGCTTGAGGGTTTTTAAGTAAGAGAAGATGGCATTCTCCTTGGGTTCAAGTTCACTCTGGTCTACAGTGCCTGGACCACCTGCCTGGATGACTTTAAGGAACATTCCAGGTTCTTAACAAGCAGAATCAGAGCAAGAAATTCCTTGGATAACTTTGTGCTGCATCTTTGAAGCTGCTCCCACCCCCACCCTGTCGTGTTTGTTTTTTTAAAGGAAATTGCTAAAGCCATGGTAATGACAGTGGTAATTTGCCATTCTCTTGGCAAAAATGACAGAATTTCCCCACATCCATTCCCCATTAGTATTGGGTGGGAGGAGTGGGGGTGAGAAGCAGGATCATTATAGGATATCATTTTAAAGGACAGGCATTTTCTCATAACAAACACAATAACCATGTGTGTTTGCAACTGAGAAAAGACACCACACTATTAAAAACAAACAGGGGCGCCTGGGTAGTTCCATCGGCTAAGTGTCCCCTAGACTCTTGATTTCAGCTCAGGTCACGATCTCAGGGTTCATGAGACTGAACTCTGCTCAGGCTCTGTGCTGGCAGCCCAGAGCCTGCTTAGGATTCCCTCTCTCTCTCTCTCTCTCTCTCTCTCTCTCTGCCCCTCCCCCACTTGTGCTATAAACAAACAAACAAACCAACAAAAACCAATGGAGCTTTTCCTGTACCAGTAGGGAGTTTATGTAGTAGAAATGAAACAAAGGAAGTACATGATTAATCTTTAATAAAGACAGTTAAAATGATATTTTTCATAAAGTCTGCCAAAGTTCTGACAGCTGTAGATGCTGTTAAATGAAATAATTTAGGTCTCAGAGATGAAGTAAATGCCTGGTTAATATTTTTTCTAAGTGGACCATCTTGATAGAGCTGTAGGTAAACTTTTTAGAGTACCATCAGTCCAAATCAAGTTCATTTGCAAGAATTACCATGGGATGACTACTTGAAACTTGGATATGAATCTTAATACGTTTGAAAGGTGAACATAATGTTTTTAGCAAATAACTGGCCTTTGGGATCTGCAGCCAGACCAGGAAAAAGAATAGAGCATGCAAGCATGCACTCATTTCACTCCCTCACTCCCTCATTCATTTGCAAACACTCACTGAACACGTATTCTTTGTAAGGTTTTTTCCTAGGAGCTCCACTTGGTGGGGAGGTAGAAGGTGCGAGGTTCAACTGGACACGGAGCTTGCCTTCCAGATACCTGCGATTTAACTGAGAAAATAGGGGGCACCTGGGTGGCTCAGTCAGTTAAGTGTCCCAATTCTTGGTTTCAGTTCAGGTCATGATCTCATAGTCTGTGAGTTCAAGCCCCACATCAGGCTCCAGGCTGACAGCACAGGGCCTGCTTGGGATTCTCTCTCTTCCCCCTTCTTTCTCTCTTTCTCTCTCTCTCTCTCTCTCTCTCTCTCAAAATAAATAAATACACTTAAAAAGCAACTGAGAAAATAAGGCAAGCCATGGGAGTTTGGAAAAAGAAGTCACCTCCTGCTGGAAAGGAAACCAAGGAAGTGTTTCTGGAAGAATGAGCTTTTAACGTGGTCCTGATTTCTTTGGGGCAAAAATAGGAGTAATGTGCAAGAGGTAGAGGAGTGTATTTAAATCTTATAATGAAATGTTTTCTCGTGGAGTTTGGATAATTTGTGAGCATCATTGACAGTCTAACTGGATCATTAATGAGTTTTTCCAAAGGCTCAGCACAGTAGTATTTCTCTGAGCCCTATACCATTTTGACAAACCTTACTTAAATCCACGAAAGATTGCCTGATCTTTTTTCTTGAAAATTCTGATAACCACCCTTTCATTTTAAGATGTCAGGCCAACCCATACGCCTAAGTACAAATTGTTCTTGATCCTAGGTGTGTTGAATTTACTTTGAAAACTGACTCAAGAATGAATAGCTGAATACAGAATATTTAATGAATAAGTAGAAAGAGAATTTGTACTCTTTCTCAAAGCTCTTTCTTTGGAACACTTAGTGATTTTTAATGGACGGTATAGTTAGTATAGTTTCATTCACTGAATTCTAAATACAGTTAAGTTGTCCTTCAATTTTTGGGGGCAGCTTTCCTTAGAATGAGTTGCCAAAGATCTCAAAACTTGCTGGCTAAGAGAAGTCACTTATTACAATGTCACTTCTGGTATTTCGTGAGTATGGGTTTAATTCTAGGTCATTTTATGGTTGTAGACATGAGTACAAAAACACATTGTGCTGCCCCATTTTTCAGCTGCTGAATTGTCATTGTTCACACGTAGAGCCATGATTGAAGCCATTTGGGTCCAGGTCCCCTGGGATCTTGCCTTATATGGTACAGAGGACCACAAACATTGGTGAATTCTGTCCACATTCATCAGGTGCCCTTTGGTCTAGGGTGAGGGGCTGGGGCACACAGCCAGACGCCGTTAATGCAAAGGGTGGGATTCGGAAACCCTTGTGGAGGGTGGAAAATGCATATAATGAACACTGCCCTTAGGAAAAAAAAGAAAACGAAACTACCTTTGAGAATCTCTATCAGCCCATGAAGTAATGCTGGAGCACTTCTCTACCTGATCTGTGCATGTTTTCCTGCAGGACTAGACTAGATCGGTGTCTCCTACAGTGAACCCCGTGGGGAAGTAAGTTGGTTCCGTGTAGAAGGAGCCTTCGTTAGAATCACACCTGGGGACAGGGGGGTGAGGTGCTTGCACCTGCAGAGGCAGAGGCGTTTGTGGGAACCCGGGTGGAGGGAAAGGTCTCCGCGCCTTGCCTCCCGGCTCACATCCATTCTGGGACACATCTGCCTGTTGAGAACAATTGGGCCGTTTTAAGTGGTAAACAGGCCTGTCCTTCAGTCAGATTTCTCTGAGATAAACGTGTGAGATGATAGCTTCACTATGCAAAGATGGCTCTAAAGAGCTCTCAAAAAACTTCTCTGCTGGGCTGGGAGTTGTCAGATATATATGCAAATTATGTGAATGCCCAGCTAAATCAATAGGTCTTGGTTTTCACCTCTCACCCGGAATTTATTAATGGAGGTGCTTTAGAAAAGGAGGCTCTGTGGTTCCCATTTGCTCTGGGTCTGGAATGATGGGTGGATTTAAATTTTTTTTTTTTTAATTTATTTTTAAGAGAGAGACAGAGTGTGAGCAGGGGAGGAGCAGAGAAAGAGGGAGACCCAGAATCTGAAGCAGGCTCCAGGCTCTGAGCTGTCAGCACAGAGCCCGACACAGGGCTCGAACTCACAAACTGTGAGATCATGACCTGAGCCAAAGTCGGATGCTTACCCACTGAGCCACCCAGGCGCCCTGATGGGTGGATTTGAACAGGGAAACAAGTGGTGAGATGGGTCTCCCAGGCAGGCGGACTGGTTCTGGAAGAGCCAGAACCCAGAAAAGCAAACCAGGGATGGTGTGGGGTGACCAGAGCACAAGGTCAGAGGGAAGCAGGGAGAAGAGGCATGAGAAGCACAGGGCCTGGATCAGGAGGCTTCCAACAGCCGGGCTAAGAACTTCGAATTTACCCTGAGGTCCGTGGGGAACCGTTGCAATAGTTTTGTTTTATTTTGTTTTGTTTTGTTTTGGAGGAGCAACCCTTAGAGTCGTGCTGAGTTTTCAAAGTGTAAGAGGCGAAGGAAAAGAAAACTAAGAAAAAAGAAAAAAAAAAAAAAACCTAAGAGGGAGAAAAAATGGAGGCTGTCAGTTATGGAGGGAGCCGGATGGTAACTGAAGTAGGCTGAGATGGATGGGAGATGTGTCTGATGGGAGGAAATAGTGGATTTTAACATTTAGCTGAAAAGGGACAGCATGAGGGTAGAGGAAGAATCGAGATACGAGTGCAGTTTTGACTCTGAGTGACCCGGAGGGGTAACTGGAGGAGGGGGGGAGTGGGGACGAGGAAGGGCTGTGTCTTCGTGGGGTTTCCCAGAAACAGATCCTGAGAGGATCAAGGAAGTGTTCCCAGGAAGCCTCGGTTAGAAGTGGGGACGCGGGACGGGGAAGGGAAGGAAGCCTGCAAGAGTACGATGTCAACCTTGGCCTGATTGGGCAGGAAGCAGCGAGTGTACCTTGAGGCTGGGGAAGCGGCTTCCGTACTCCTGCACCGAGGAGCCCTTTGCCACGAGCCACCCTAGACACTTCCAGATCCAGGGCACATCCCGGAGAGGCAGTCACGATAGCCGAGGAAGACCTGGAACATGCAGATCCTGGGGGGACACACAGAACCAAGAGGGGCTTTGGGGGGCGTCTGGGTGCGTATGGGCAGCGTCCACCGCAGAAGGAATGTGAATGGCATCAGTTAGGTCGCGTTGTGCTTGCGGGCAGTTGCCGGTGGCAGGATGTCCACTGGCAGGTGTGTGCCGGGCGGTCAGGAGCCAGGAGAGAAGTCTGAGCTGAGTGAGGTCATGGGAGGCTGTGTGAGGCCGCGGGAAACCCATGAGGACGGGCCCACTGCTGCGTCGCTGACTGAGCCCAGCCCGTCGTGGTCCCCATTCCCTACACCAGATGCCTCCGGTAATTCTTAGAAAAGACGCAGTGGCTTGCCGAAAGCCGCGCTAAGTGAGCTGCTCTGTTCCAAATTGACCATATGCTTGGAGTCTGAGAAGTTTTTCCTCTCAGACCGCATCAGCAAGCTGTACTCCCAAGTACTTACGAGCAGCCCAGATTGCTGGATGAGTCAGCTCTGGCCGCCCAGTGTCATGTGATGCAGTGAGAGATGATACTTTTGGCTTTTTGCTGTTTTATTTCCAGGAAAGCAAATATCAGAAAGTGCCCAGCCTTTACCCCTTACTCCTTTTTGGGGGCTGGGAATCTGAAATCCTGAAGACTGACTTTTTTTTCCCCCCCTAAGATAGGGCTAGCAAACTGAGATGCCTCCAGGGGCCAGGATCTTGGGTTGGGGCTCCTAGGTATCAGAGAACCACTGCCTCACTCTGCCCTGTTGTTGCCAGGTGTCACCAGATCTTGTCCGTTTTCTTGAGAAAAGCCAGAAATCTGGATTTTTACATGAAAACTTCCCTTTTTTCAAGATTGCCTCACTTTTCCAAAATACAGGCATACCTTGCTTTATTGCGCTTCTCAGATACTACATGTTTTACAGATTGAAGGTTTGTGGCACTCCTGTGTCACGCAAGTCTGTCGGTGCCATTTTCCCCAACAGCTGCTCGCGTCATGGCTCTGTGTCACAGTTCGGTATTTCTTGCAATATTTCACACTTTTTCATTATCACTATATTTGTTATCATAGACTATGGTCAGTGATCTTCGACGTTACTGCTGTGATTGTTTCGGGACACCACAAAACACACTCATGTAATAAGACAGTGAACTTAATAGATCAAGGTGTGAACTGGCTGCCCCACCAACCAGCCATTCCCCCATCTCTGTCCCTCTCTTGGAGCCCCCCTACTCCTGGAGACACAGCAGTATTGAAATCAGGCCAGTTAATAACTCTGCAATGGCCTCTAAGTGTTCATGTGAAAGGAAGGGTCACACATCTCTCACTTTTAATCAAAAACTAGAAATGAGGAAGCCGAGGAAGCCATGTTGAAAGCCAACATAGACTGAAAACTAGACCTAACTAACACACAGTGAGCCAAGCTGTGAATGCGAAGGAAAGTTCTTGAAGGAAATTAGAAGTGCTGCTCCAGGGACCACATGAATGATAAGAAAGAGAAACAGCTTCATTGCTGCTAAGGAGAAAGTTTCAGTGGTTTGGAGAGAAGAGCAAACCACCCACAACATTCTCCCGAGGCAAAGTCTAATCCAGAGCAAGGTCCTAGCTCTCTTCCATTCTATGAGGGATGAGAGGTGAGGAAGCTGCAGGGGAAAAGTTTGAAGCCAGCAGAGATTGGTTCATGAGGTTTAAGGAAAGAAGCCTCCTCCTTAGCAGAAGGCGGCAAGATGAAGCAGCAGGTGCTGATGGAGAAGCTGATGGGTCAGCAAGTGACCCAGAAGATGTGGCTGAGACAGTGAATGAAGGTGACTACAATAAACAGATTTTCAGTGGAGACACAGCAACCTTCTATTAGAAGAAGATGCCACCTGGGACTTTCATAGCTGGAAAGAAGTCATTGCCGGGCATCCAAGCTCCAAAGGACAGACTGACTCTCTTGTTAGGAGCTAATATAGCCAGTGACCTTAGGTTGAGGCCAATGCTCATGGAAAATTCTGAATATCCTAGGTCCCTTAAGAACTATGCTAAATCTACTCTGCCTGTGCTCTGTACATGGAACACCAAAGCCTGGATGATAGCTCATCTGTTTTCAACATGGTTTACCAAATATTTTAAGCCCACTACTGAGACCCATTGCTGAGAATAAAAGATTCCTTTCAAAATATTACTGCTCATTGACAATGCACCTGGTCATTCAAGACCTCCGATGGAGACGTACAATGAGATTAATGTTGTGTCTGTGCCTGCTAACAACATCCATTCTGCAACCCGTGGATCAAGAAGGAATTTCGACTTTCATGTCTTATTATGTAGCAAATACATTTTGTAAGGCTCTAGCTGCCATAGATAGTGATTCCCCTGATGGATCTGGGCAAAACCAATGGAAAACATTCTGGAAAGGATTCACCATTCTAGATGCCTTTAAGAGCATTCATGATTCATGGAAACAGATCAGAATATCAATTAACAGGAATTTGGAAGAAGTTGATTCTAGTACTCATGGATGACTTTGAGAGGTTCAAGACTTCCGTGGGGGAAGTCACTGCAGATGTGATGGAAACAGCAAGAGAACTAGAATTAGAAGTGGAGTTTAAAACGGTGACTGAATGGCTGCAATCTCATGATAAAACTAACGGATGGGAACTTGCTTCTTATGGATGAGCAAAGAACGTGGTTTTTTGAGATGGAAACTTCTCTTGGTGTAGATGCTGGGAAGAGTGTTGAAATAACAACAAAGGACTTGGAATACCACATAAACTTAGTTGATAAAGCAGCAGCAGGGTTTGAGGGGATTGACTCTGATTTGAAAGAAGTTCTGTGGGTAAGATACTATCAAACAGCATCAGCACATGCTACAGAGAAATCATTTGTGAAAGAACAAGTCAATGGATGTGATAAATGTCATTGTTATCTTATTTTAAGAAATTGCCACTGTCACCCTAACTTTCAGCAACCCCCCCTCCGCTCCCCGCCCCGGTCAGTCAGCAACCATCAACATGGAGGCAAGACCTTCCACCAGCAAAAAGATTAGGGCTAACTGAAAGATTAGGACCATCAGATGAGGGTCAGCATTGTCTAGCAATAAGTATTTTTAATCAAGGTATTTTGTGTTTTTAGACGTACTGAACTACAGTATAGTGTCAGCATAACTTTGCTATGCAAAAAATTCATTTGACTTGCTTTATTGCACGAGTTACTTTATTGCAGTGGTCTGAAACCAAATCTGCAGTATCTCCAAGGTATGCCTATAACGTTGTGCAGCCCTCACCCACCCCACTGGCTGCCATCTTACAATCTTTCAGATTTCTGTATGATGCTTCTTTCAGCGGAGTTAATCATTCACCCTTTGAGCTGCCTCGTCTCCCTTTCGCACCCAGCAATCATCAGACTTCTCAGACCCTCTTGTTACCATTTCTGTATGTCTGCCCACCTCCTCTCCCCCTTGTTAAATCTTCTTTCATCTTTGGATTCCCATTACTTAGAGTGCCAGGTGGTGAGTAGGTGTTGCTCAATAGAATTTTCCTGAATTGAGTAGAATAAAACTATGCCCTGGAATTTTGCTACCATCATTCACTAAAAGACCATAAATTCACTGCAAAATGGATCTGTCTTCGGTTTACATATTTACCATACCAAAAGTGCATCTTGATAATGTAGCCACACAACATGGACCCCTAGTAATGGATCTCTCTCTCTCTCTCTCTCTCTCTCTCTCACACACACACACACACACACACACACACACACATCCTTTCATTGCCCAAATAAAAGTGATTTGCCACAAGGGTATATGTATGTTATTTTTTGTTCTTCTTTTTTCTTTTTAAAAATATCCAAAGGATGGCCTTCAAAGGAAAGGAAATCTTTGTGGACCTTAAGTGGAGTACAAATGTATTACATTGCCTTTTTTTTTTTTTTTATAGCCCACAAGATAACATGAGCATTTTCTTTGGCATTTGCAAAGGGCAAAATTGGGAAAGTACAAAATTATACTGGAACTAAAAAGAAAGTTCTTTTACAAATTATAATCAAAAGTGTCCTCTTTAAGTGGCCTTATGTCTCTTCATGTCTAATTTCTACCAATTACTTTGACTCTTGGGAGAATTATAGGGTTTCTAGAAAGAGGTTTCATAATTAAACGAAATACACAGGGGGTGGTAGCCTACAGGGGTGTGCCCTAGAAAATGCTCCCACACGAGGCTGAGGTTCAGCCCTGAAGCGTGCTGATTGTTAGAATCACACGTGGGGAAGAAAAGTAACGCTGGGCTTAGCAGTGATTGACATGTGTTACTGTGGTGGGGAAACCACAGCAGCTGGTTTATTCCCTGACAGCAGAAATTGAGGAAGGTGAATTCAAAGTTCTTTTCTTAAATCAGAGCAGGGAATACGAAGGTGTTTGTTTAGCATGGAGGTCGTTATTTTAGATTCAGATATAGAAAGGGTCCCCACTCTGTGCTCGCAGCTGCCCCTCATTGTTGGCGTGGTATCAGCCTTCATCAGTTTTCTCAAGCTTCCTGAGGTATTTGGAGGACTTGATTAGCTCTCCTGGGCTGCCACTGTACCCCCCAAGGAGCTGTCCGGCATCACCGAAGACTGCCTTAATTTATTCCTCCTATTTCCCATCTCACTCTGGAGTGACACCCTTCTCTGGTGTGTTGAAGTATCAGGATTCACTGTTAATTATTGTGTTTGCACTTTCCAATCTAATATGCTGGTGTAAAGCCACATTCTCTTGGGGAAAGAGAGTTTTCTTCAATCCACACCCCTAATGGCTTGCCTAGTTACTCTTATTCTCCACCTCCAAAGTGTTGGCCTTTGTCCCAGTGGAGAGAACAAGGGAGACAGACATGCACTGTTCAGTGAGAACTCATTCCTCCCGCCCGCTCCCCGTTTTATAGCTGTCCTTGATTGCCTGTGTTATTCCCCGTGTTTTATTTTTTATTTATTTATTTTTGTCTCCTCTGAGAGAGAGAATTAGCATACTAGTGATTTCCAGTTGTTCCCCAGTAGTTTAGAATGGCGGAGAATAGCAAACCGGTACCCAAAGCACAGAAACACAAGCACTAAATTTCTTTGAAATATCCTGTTGATCTTAAATCTTATGCAAATACTAAAGTACCATGAAATGTCTGTATTTGTTTTAAAATCAAATAAATAAGGCCCCCTTTCCCCACGGAACACACAATCTTTCAACAACAATGGAAGATTTATTCTGTGGCATTACAGGTGGGCTGTACAGATAGTTACACACTATTTTGAAGGCCTTGTGCACACAATGTAGGTAATTGAGTTGCAGATACTTTTACTGAAGTGTTAGATTTTTATATGCCTATTGCATATTAAATTTGGGAACTCGGATTGTCTTACTTTAAATATTCCTGGCAGTCTTTTTTGTCTTTTCTCTTTGTCAATCAGACTTAAATTAGTTTGTGTGTGTTTTTCAAGCCGAGAAAGACATGGGCATTACCAGTGTTGCGTCCTGGAAAAAGGACTTAATTTTACATATTTAGCTATGAATGCAGCAGCAGGTGAGAAATAACTGTCAGGTCCATATAAATATATTATTAGTGATTTCTGTGTTCTTAGGATTTTGATATAATGACTATCTTTATATCTGTATAACTGTCTCGTATAATTTTTTAAGTGTTTGAACGATGGAGCCATTTTACAAAGAGATAAAAGCTATAAATATGATTTAGTGGAGTACATCATTTCATTTGCCTTCCATTCATCAACCATGAGTTGGAACTGAAAGTGGCTCCAAAGTCTTTAAAAACCAAATTAGTAACTTGTATTCATACAACACCTGTTTTTGAGAGTCTGAGAGCACTTTTGCTTCACTCCTATATGTGTTAAGTCTTATAATCTGTTCTCACTATGTCCTCATGACGGCTGTTTTTGTTGTTAGTATTTGTTGAAAACATTATCGTGTGTTCAGTGGAGGTTTTAGACTTAATTCTGTTTTGTAGCTGAAAGGTACCATTTTCTTCCCTTATTCCCCACCTCCCATTTCATAGCCTAGGAAAATTAGCCTAAAGAAGGTATAAATGACTCCTTGGTATTGAAGTGTGGGGTGGGTGAGTGGGACTGTGGGGTGGGTGTGGGGCTTAATTCTATCTTGAGGCTCATGGCTCAGAAATACACCATCTTTCAGCTCAGGGGTCCTGGAGCTTACAGAAGAGTCCTCAGAGCATTCCCAGAATCCTCTGGGCTTTGCAACATTGTCAGTCCCATAGCTGGGCTCTGGGACCAGAGGCCTGGTTATCCCCAGACTAGTTTCAGGACACAGGGCTGACACTGCAAGCCATTTGGACCACCCTAGATGGCTCCATTCAGCAGACTGGCTGGGTCTTATCAGTTTCTGCACTAAAAAGTTCTGTGCAAATGGTTCTGAGGCCCTTAGTGAATTATTTTTCCTCTGTTTCCGAAAAATATAAAATAAAATAAAATAAATGTATTTATTAGGTGTCTTGTATCTTCTAAGGTAGTAGCCTTTGTTAGAATGAGATGAGCACAATCCCTGCTCTGTGGGGGGGGGGGCATTTATAACAATACCCAACTTGTTGAAATTTTTATTTTCAAACTTTTATAGTTAAAATCCCCAAAATGGCTCTGTCAAGCAACCTGGATCTTATTAGGAACAAAAAGCCCACTTTCCTTGTGAAGAACATGTATACGTTTGCAAGTAATCGTTAATACAATCCATCATTTACGGTACCAGCCATAAGAGCCACCATCTGTTAATTGCTGTGTCTGGTCAGAGCTCTTGTTCAGTGATTCAGGATATACATTATCTTTACTCCTGAAAGCCAAGACAAAGAAGCCAAGGCTCAGAGTGGTGACTTGTCCAGAGTCATACTTTTGAGAGAGTCCTGGTAGATAGTCCTGCCAGAGTCCTGGCAGAGGAGCCAGGATTCACATCAGAATCGGTCTACTACTAGCGCTGCTCCTCCTCGGGTTTTTAACCGTTAGGGTTAGGGGTAAGGTAAGATTTCTCAGCCTTCATAGTGTCTCAACTATTGACAGTTTGGACTGCAACCATCCTGTGCATTGTAGGCTATTTAGCAGTATCCATGGCCTCTACCCACTAGATGCCAGGAGCAATCACCCAGCACCTCTACCCCCAGCCCTGCAGTTAATGACAGAATGTCTCCAGACATTACCGATGTCCTCAGCCAAAATTACCCCCGGTTGAGAACCACTGGGTTAGTGTTAGAGCGTGAGGCAGGAAGTAGGAAGTCCACCTCTATTGTCTTCCGGAGAGCTACCTTTTTCAACAGCATTTATTGCATTTACCTATATTTACATTGGAATGCAGCGGCACCTTTATTGTAGTTTGGACTTCTGTACATACCCTGGTTTGTTCCCGATTCTTTAGTTTCCGTGATCTCTTTATTGGTTTTTGTGCCATGCCATGCCATTTTGATTACAATCTGTCTGTAATGTATATTAATATTTATTAAGCCACTCTTCTTGTTTTCCAGAATCTTAGTAGCTTTTGCATGTTGATTTTTCCATATCAAGTCTAAAGTTATTTTCTCCAGCTCCCAGAGAATCCTTTTGAAATTGTAATTACATTTACATAATAATTTGAGGAGAGTTTCCACCATGTGTTTTGAAGAACGTAGAGTTCACTGTTACTGTTGGAAGTAAATTTTTATTTTAGAGCTTTGTGATAATTCTGAAACTTCTATGCACTATCTAAACCAGTATGACCAAAGTGGGGAACGTGCCCATGTTGAAGGAGTACTGAGGCTTCTGTGTATATTTATTTATGTTGAAAAATTAGGAGAGAAATGATGTGTTACTAATATTGAACATTCGGGTTGGAGGTGGTACCCTGACGGGGTACTGATGTCAGAGACCACCTGTCTGCATGAAGCAGGAGGGGTCCTGAGGAAGGCCGGGTTAAGAAGACGACTTCATTTGAAAACTCAGTGAAGTGGTTTTGTGGATTATTTTTTGTGGATTATTTTAACTAATTAGCCCTCATGAAATGTACACATGGCTTAAAAAATTCCTATAACACGATCGCAGATTGAGGAAAATACCAGGAACGTAAATGTAAAATACTTCTCTCTCTCCTTCTCTCTGTCTTTGTCTCTCCTTTGTCCCTGTCTCTCTCTCTTTCTCACATACACACACTCACACCCACACACAGAGAAATGGCCACACTGACCCATCTCTCACTGTTTGTAAGAGCTTTCTTAGTGAGATTAAAAAAAAAAAAAAATCAATGCCCACCTATTCAGATCTGAGAGAAGATAGCCAAAGAAATTTGGAATCATCAAGAAGGCATTTTGAAATATAGGTTTACTTCCACTATTATTAACAGTGAATCTCATTCCAAGTGTATATTAAGTCTTGAAATATCAGCTATTCATAATATGAACTTACTGTGATTATAATTTTAAAATATTGTTCATTTCATTTGCTTCTCATCTCTTAAAACTTGTTTTGTAGGTATTGGTTTATAACATATGTAAGATGCCGGTATGGTAGTAGGCAGGAGTTTTGACTGACCTAGTTACGTGATCCAAAAATTTGGAGACCACTGGCTCATGGAACTTCTGGGCCACTCGGATGGTTCCCAAAGCAGTTAGAGTTTTGCTACTCAAAGTGTAGTCCCAGTACCAGCAGTATTGACGTCACCTGGGAGCTCCTTGGAAATGCAGGTTCCCAGGCCCCATCCAGACCTGCTAAATGGGAATCTTCATTTTTTTTAAATGTTTTTATTTATTTTTGAGAGAGAGAGAGAGAGAATGAGGGGGGGGGCTGCAGAGAGAGATGGAGACAGAATCCGAATTGGGCTCCAAGCTCTGAGCTGTCAGCACAGAACCCAACGCAGGGTTCCAACTCACAAGATCGTGACCTGAACCGAAGTTGGACGCTCAACCCATTGAGTCACCCAGGCGCCCCTGGAAGTCTTCATTTTAACAGGATCCCGGGGGGAGCTGTTTTCACATTAAAGTTTGAGAACAGAGTTAAGCTGTGCTTTCCTATTAGGTAGCTACTAGCCACATGTAGTGATGTAAATGTAAATTCATTAAAGTTAAATAAAATTAAAAACTCAGTTCCTTGGGTGCACTAGCCACATTTTAGGGGCTTGGTTGTGATATGTGGCTAGTGGCTACTATATTGGACAGTGCAGATATAGGACATTTCCATCATCTAATTCAGTTTGAGGGTGTAGATGGGAAGAAAAGAAGGAAACAATAAACAGACTTTAACATGGAAAATGTGCATTACATGTAGACAAGAAGAGACTTCTTGTCACTCAACTGGACATGGCCCATGAGAGGGTCATGGAGAGCATTCAGATATTACTGTTAGTTTGATTTGCAGCTAATGTGACTTTTCTGAACTAGTAATATCAGGCAGACTTGTTTTTATTCAGTGTTACATTTGTGATAAAATATTATTTGTGCATTAATACTGATATTAGTCCTTTCCACAACTTTCAGTGTAAATGAGGAGCCTTACTAAGGACCCCAGAGAAAGCAGGACGCTGCCCCAAATCCCATTCCTTGTGGTTCTTTTCTTTTCTGTAGCCCAGCCTGGCGGGGATTGAAATTCTTTCACAGCTACATTATACAGGGACCAATGGGGTAAAGGCTGTTTGTTTTCCTGTTGCTTTCAAGATTAATGGTGAACTCCTTGGGTTGCGCAGTCACCGATGGTTTATCTGCCAGAGAGCTGGCTCTGACTGTAAACAGTGAGACGGGATGTGGCAAGATTTCTTAGAATAAACAGCAGTACTGAATAGTGAGATGCCCACAGTGACTTGCACGCACTTGGCAGTGCACAGCTCCCTTGGAGAGCTTGTGGTTAGGGTATCATTTGCACGCCCCCCCCCCATCATTTCCGGAATGTTCCCGGTGATACCAAACCCTTATCGACAGAAGTGGTGAATGTCTGTTGGTGAAAGAGGAAGATGAAATTAGAAGAAAAAGCAGTGACCCATCTAGGAGTTCATTCTTCTCTTTCTTTCTACTTCCTGTTTCAGAACTCCCCTGATAGATTACATAGGTAGGTACTTTATTTAAAGATTTGCTAGGATTTGTTTACTTCCCCCGCCCCAAGCATTTCTTAAGCTTCACTATTAGGGGAAATTTTGACTCCAATAGCTTTGTATTTTATTTTGGTGGATTTGATTTATTTTGCAAGGGGGAGGAGTCATAAAATAATCAGATATCTTTTCTCCCATTGTTCTGTGAGCATCTCTGGGAAGCAGCGTCTGTTCCCCTCCTCTTCACCCCAACTACCACTGGTTGCAGAGATCAGGGAACACCTAAAATCTCTCTCCCACCCATCCACTCCCTCTGCAAAATCTTAGCTCAGTTCATTACTGCTCTTCTAAAATATTCTTCCCTTCTTTGTCCATCACACACAATGCCACCTGCTTAATCTTCTTAAAGTCTGTATTTTACTATCTTCTCTTATCTAAGACCATCCATGACTTGCCTTTCCCTCGAAATGAAGTCTAGCCCCCTCCTGCAGCAACACACCCCATCCTTTCTTTCCAACCACGGTTCTCACTTTTCTGCTGCCTACTGCAGACATGGCTCGAGTCCTTCCTAACAGCAGATTCATTCACCTGTTTCCTGGGGTCCTGTTTACTGGGCCCGCTGATTCCAATAGGCAGCCCTCACCTTCAAGCACCTTTTACCAAACTGACCTATTTATTATTTCTAGTATGTAACTCATGCTTTTTTCCATCAATATCGTTACTAATTTCTGTTCTCAGTGCCTGGAATATCCTTTCATCCATTGTTCCACGACTAATTTCATACAGCTTCAGACTCCCCTGACAGAGTTATTATTTACTTATTTATTTAACGTTTATTTATTTATTTTGAGAGAGATAGAGAGCGTAAGCAGGGGAGAGGCAAAGAGAGAGGGGGAGACAGAGAGTCTGAAGCAGGCTCTGTGCCGTCAGCAAAGAACCTGATGCAGGGCTTGAACTCACTAACTGTGAGATCATGACCTGAGCTGAAATCAAGAGTTGGATGCTCAGCTGGCTGAGGCACCCAGGCATCCCATGACTTCTTGCTTTTTAAAAAATTTCTTATTTCCTGATCCCTGACTCTGAAAGTAACTGAACTCCCATAGCACTTATGTTGTTATGTGGTTTGCATATAGTAAACAGCAGTATTGGGTAGTTAGATGCCCATAGACTGTAGGTTTCTTGAAGCAGGATCTAATTTAGTGCCTTACATGGGGTCTGTGGTCAAGAAGGTGATGAACAGATAAATGAATAATACATAGATCTTTTTATTGTCTTTAGTTTTACATTAGCTAATGAAACTAGAAAAAGCCTTTTTTTTTTCTTTCCTTGACAAATCTTCAGATCTGTAGTTCATTTCCCTCTCTACCACTACTTAAAAAAAAAAAAAAAAAGTCATTCTGATTATTCTACTTGAACTTGGTATTGCCTTGGGGGAAATATCTTAAAAATCCTTCCTGTTTCCCAGACATAGAGAATTTGTTTCTGTCAACTGACATTTAGTAATTTTTTTCTAGTTGGAGAAGTGCCTAGTAGTCTAAATTTGAGTTTATCACTATTTCGTTCTGATTATTCCTAAATGAAGCAAAAATAGTTCTAGTGATGAACTGCACATTCTCTCTCCTTTCTTTCCATAACTCAAGTTCAGTCTGTGCTTAATGTCCTGGGAAAAGGAGATATTGTTTAAACGCATGGTCTTTGAAGTTATCTAAGGGATTTAAGAGTTGAAGTGAGATATGTTACGTGTTTATTATTGAAAAGTAGTGTGTATGGGGGTTCCTGGGTGGCTTGGTAGTTGAGCATCCAACTCTTGATCTTAGCTCAGGTCTTGGTCTCAGGGTCATAAGTTCAAGCCCCATGTTGGACTCTGTGCTGGGGTTGAAGCCTACTTAAAAAAATAATAATAATAAAGTAAAAGTAGTGTGTATGGTAGTTTTTATTCACATGTTTATTTTTATAACAGTTTTTTGACTGTTTCAGATCTGCTCATGAAACCAAATGGGTATTTAATTAACTGCTTGGCACTTTGTCAGTATAATTTGAAGACTAGCCCTTTTGCCTACATTAATTTTGAGTATTTAAAGTACTCATAGACATGGTCTTTTTCTTTACTTGCAAACATGTTTATTTAATGGCTTAGCAAAAGGTTATGTCCCAGCCACTGTGGAGCTAACAGGGGCTGTGTGAATGCACTGACCAAGATCATGATGGTTTAGCCAGAATCATGGAAGGGAAGAATCTGTTAAGTCATTACAAGGAATGAAGTATCTGAATTGAGTATATGGGTTGGTTATTCTGATTATGATATAGTTAGATAATCTGCTCACTCTTATCTCTTCCGTCGCATCCAGCTTTCTGTGACTCAAATGGGAAGTTTGTCTATGTAACTGAGAGGCCAGAGGCTGGTGGCCAAGAGGTCAAATTCAATCCCAAGATGTTGGCCAGCATAACATTAAAAAATATTGACAGTTATGGCTGATATAAAAACACGATTTAATGACTTCTTTAAAAAAAACAAAACTAGAAGTTTTGGCAGCCCTGGTCTGGAATCTCTAGTGATGGCTGGGATGTAAACTGCCCAGGTTACCATGGTTTCCACTATTCCCACTGTCTCCCCAATACCGTAGTGACACAGCACTTGCCTATTTAATGTCACTCCAGCACTGTGACTTCTCTCATGGGAGAGACAAGTTTTCTGCAACCGCATTGCCCTCAGAAATGGCATTGTGAGAGGCGCCTGGGTTGGCTCAGTCAGTTAAGTGTCTGACTCTTGATTTCGGCTCAGATCAGGATCTCCTGATTTGTGAGTTCAAAGTCCTGCATCGGGCTCTGCACTGACAGTGAGGATCCTGCTTGGAATCCTCTCTCTCCCTCTCTCTCTGCCCCTGCCCCGCCTACTCTCTCTGTCTCTCAAAAATAAATAAATGAACTTAAGAAAAATTTATTTTTAAAGAAGAAAAAGAAAAAAAAAAAGAAATGTCATTGTGAGAGGACATCCAGTAGAATTCTGTGTCTGAATGAAAAGCAGAGAGAGCCTTGGTGGACATAAAGACCATTCCTATATCTTTTATATGAGAACAAAGTGTCTAGATTATGTGTTTTTGGTCAAAAATATCCTCTTCCACTCATTACCTGTGGGCCTTTAAGTTTGTATCCCTGATTTGACCTTCTGATCCCCTGGCTGCCTGGGGAGTGACTGCACAACCCTGGGCAGATGTGATCGTTGTAACAAGCACAGCTCTGATCTGCGCAGTTTTTATTATAGTTGATGTTTGCATGTCATGAGGTCAACACGACTCAGAGTAGGTGGTCTTTTCTTACGGTCCTAAACAACTCTGACATCTGTGGCCAGTTGTGCTGACGTCTGAGGTACTTCAGCAGAGGGGCTCTTTGCTCCCCTGCCCTACAATTAGGAAAGGTTTGCGCACAAGTGCTCAGCATCTAAGTCTGCTTTTATGTGTTTGTTGTGCAAGCGTTTATTTAAAATTTTCTACTCACTTTTGGCCCACATCCCATTTATAAGGTGTCAAACAAGTGAGGGCTGTTTGGGATGATGAGAAAGTTCTGGAAATGGATAGTGGTGATGGTTGCCTGACATTGTGAATGTACTTGATGACACTGAAAGTACACATAGAAATAGTTACAGTGGTAAATGTTATGTATACATTAGCCACAATTAAAAAAAGAAGAAGTGAGGGGGGCAAGAAGCTGGATATACTTTTTGAGTTTTTCTGACCAAAAGAGGCATAGAGAAAAGTCCTCATTCTTATTTTACATTTCCTTAATCTCTGGTCTTTTTTTTTTTTTGGAAGGTTTGTTTTTCTCCGGAGTCTACATTATTGGTCTCTGCAAGTCATTCATTCTGTGTTTTCTCTTTCCACGGGCTTGTTCAGTTATTGCCCAGGGAAGATCTCTACGAGAGTGGCAGATACAACATACCCAGCCTGGGTGGTGGTTCTTCACTCTGACTATACATTAGAATCACCTGGGAGTTTCCAGAGTCTCCTTGCCCAAGTCATACCCAAAACCAGTTAATCTGAATTTGTGAGAGCTCCCCAAGTGCTTCCAGTGTTGAATGCAGCCAGGGCTGAAGTTGCCTGCGCTGTAGGAAACCCCGTCTGATTAAAAGAGCCCATTCCAGTGCCTGAAGTCAGGGCACGTCAAAGGCCATTTTCCTTTTCTTCTCCATACCCAGTTGTTTCAGACATTGCCTTCATATGATTTGAAGGACCTCCGATATGAGAAGTAGGGTCAGGCAGCGGTGTAGGTTTAGTTTAGAGATGCTGACCCAGAGAATCAATATTAAAGAGTCAAAACAGGAAACACAAATACCCAAAAGTATAGAATGGCTTTTTTTCTCTTTATAAAAATACATTTTATTTTAGAATCATTTTATATTTAACAGAAAAATTGTAAAGAAATCACAAATAATTCCCTTATACCCTTCATCAAGTTTCCCTAAGTGTTACTATCTTACATTACCATGGTGCATGTGTCAAAGCTAAGAAATTGACGCTGGTACATTACTGTTAACTAAAATGTGGATTTTATTTGGATTTCATCAGTTTTTCTATGCATGTTCTCTTTTAGTTATGGGACCCAGCCAGGGTACCACGATACATTTAGTTGTCATGTTATGATGGCTTTTTAAAACTTTGCTGGGCTGTGAAGTCTTAGCTACTTCTCCAGTGTCCTGAGCAGTCAAGGACCGCCATGTGTACCTGCCTTGTTACCACTACGTTGCTACACTAAGAATTTGAATGCATTTTTTCTTATGTATTCTTGGCTTTTAGGGCATCACATCTCTGCCCAGTAGTATCCCTTTTATCCCTCTTCCTTTCAGAAAATCCCTTTGGAGTGGAAATAACCACCCCACCAACTCTCCAATGCTGCATACAAGTGGGGGCCTCAAGATGTGACAGGGTTAGAGGTTTTTTCAGTTAATTTTTCCCCAGGAAGTTTTTGAGAAATGACCTAACAGCATGAAGATGTTTTTATTTTTTCAAGGGACCAAACTGTTCAGGACCCAAGTCAATGGATTAATTTGATAATCAATGCATTTTAATCACATATCAAATGTAAACAGATTTCTTTGCACTTTTTCCGTAGGATGGATTAAATCCTATTTCCCTTTGGGGACTTCAAGACTACTGGTAAATTGAAGAGAAGATTGTGAGTTTGTTAATTGAAGCAGATGACAGGGTGGTCCATACCTTGCTCCTTGACATGCTTCCCTGGTTTGACTTTCAGGACAGACAGCATAGTCTCTTGGTTTTCTTCCTTCCTCCCTGGTTTCTCCTTCTTCTCCTTTGGGCTTTCTTCTCTTTTCTCCCAATGTCTTCAATGATGGAGGGTCCCAAGATTTAGTCTTTGACTATTCTTTCTCTATGTTAATTGAAATCTCAGCTGGTCTTATGCTTTAAATACCATCTGAAAGCTGATGACTCTCATATTTATATCTCCAGCCCCTCTCCTGAAATCCAGACTGGAATATGTATTAAACTGTCGACCAGACATCTCTACTTAGATGTCTGCTGCATAAGGCAAATTCAGAACATCTGAAACTGAATTATTGACCTTCCCCCAAACCTGTGCCACCCACAACCTTCCCCATGACAGCTGTAGCAATTTCTCCCGTCTCCCAGTTACTGGGACAAAAATTCTCAGTCATCCTCATCTGCTTTCTTCCCTCTACACTCCACAAGAAAGTCCTGAAAGTTCCACCTTAGAAAATATATTCAGAATCCAGCCTTTGTGACTGTTGCTATACTGCTAACAGCCCACGTTGAGCCACCATCATCTCCCCACTGGGCCACTGAGTTAGTCTCTCTTAGCTGCCTCCTATCAATTGGATCATGTTACTTCTCTGTTCAACACTCTCCAAGGGCTTCCCCTCTTTCTGTGTAAAAACTACTGTCTTCACTGTGGCCTCTACGGTCTACATTACCTCACTCCCCATTGGCTCTCTGGCTTGTCTTCTTTCTCTTCCTCCTCTGCCCTTCATTCACTGGCCTCCAGCCACAGGGCCTCTGTGTTATCTCACCTCAGGGCCTTTACACTGGCTATTCCCTCTACCTGGAGGCTCTTACCCTAGATATCAGCATGGCCAACTCCCTCACTTCCATAGATCTTTATTCTAAATGTCACTTCTCGGTGAGGCCACCTAGACCACCCTCATTAAAATTGCAGCTTTCCCACATACTCCTGATTCTCTTCATCTTGCTGTTTCTTTTTTCTTCTAAACTACTGCTGAACATACTCTTTTATGTGCTCATGTATGCTTATTGTTTTTGGCCTGTCCCTCTCCACTAGACTGTAAGCTCCACGAGGGCAGAGATTTTTGTCTCTTCTGTCTATTGATATATGCTTAAGAATAATGTCTGGCACATAGTAGTTACAGTCAGTTTTTATTGAATGAATAATTCTTAACTGTGAAGGGTGTTTGGAAAGTTAACGCAATTACAGATGATAGTCACTAAATCAGCAATGGCTAATGTTTGCTGAGCCCAGACCTCCTGCCATGGCCTATAGTAAGGGCTTTATAGGCTTTTGTCTTATTTAATCCTTACAATGATGTTAAGAGACAGTTATTCATAATATTTCCACTTAACAGTGAAAGAAACTGAGACACAGAAAGTTTAAATAAATTGTCCATAATTGTAAATGGCCCATCTCTAGTTTGCTTTAGCACCTGTAGCCTATAACCAGTAAGTCTGGAGGAAATTATGGAATGGATAATGGAGGGAGAGGGCGAAGCATATTTCGTTGTTAACAGTGCTCTTGTCAGAGTGCTCACATTTAATTTCAGAGTATGCGGTGTTAATTTCCAGATGAGGGAGGCTTTAGTTTGTAGTTAATCCCACATCTCCAAAAATGCAGTCTGTGTTCTTCCTTTTTCTTATTGTTTAAACCCAGGTCTCTGTCCTTTCCAGAACGGGAAGCCATTTAAGCCTCAGTCCGGGGGAAGTTTGGTTCCAGGTTTCTTGTTTCCTTTTCCAGAATGGCCTT
This sequence comes from Panthera tigris, assembly GCF_018350195.1. Classification (NCBI taxonomy): domain Eukaryota; kingdom Metazoa; phylum Chordata; class Mammalia; order Carnivora; family Felidae; genus Panthera; species Panthera tigris. The sequence goes on along the minus strand of NC_056668.1, from coordinate 132,468,445 downwards.
TGGGGAAAGATAAATGGTGTTCCCCCTCCTGTGAGGGCAAATATCTCCTCAGCTGAGAGTTTCATGTTAATGCTTCTTCCTTAGGAACTTTACTGACTGCAGAATACTATTCCCTCCTGATGTGATCCCTTGGAGGGCCACGCCCAGGCCCCTGCAGCCACTTCTGGCAGGTGTCTGCTTCTCTCTCCCAGGGTAGTCCTTGTCCTCAGAGATGTGGAACACTCATCACCTGTCAGTGGCCACTCTCAGGGTGCTGTCAGCTGTCTGACTAGATCTTGTGGGCCTGGGCCTGGACCTGGACCTACTCACCAGTGGGAGGCCTGTTCTGAGCATGAAGTTATAATATCTTCCTACTCAGCATCTGTATTATTTTTCTATGCTCTGTAATGAATTGCCACAAATTTGATGGCTCAGAACAACATGCATTCATTATCTCACAGATTCTGTAGCGTATTTAGGTTCTTTGCATCAGGTCTCATCCAGCTGCAATATAGGTGCTGTCAGGGGCTGTGATCTCAACAGAGGTTCAACTGGGGAAAGATCTGTTTCCACTGCTTCCCTTAGGTTCTTGGCAGAATTCATCTCCTTGCAGTCATAGAACTGACATCCCTGTTTCTTGCCAAATGTTACCCAGGGGCTGCCCACAGTTCCTTGCTATATGGCTCTTTCATAACATGGCAGCTTACTTTTTCAAAGCCAGCAAGAGGAGCATATAGCTCCAGTCTGCTGAAATGGAATCTTATAGCATAGTGTAATCACAGGAGTGATACCCCATCCTCTTTGCCATATTGTGATGGTTAGAAGCAAGGTTCAGTACCTGTCCTCACTCAAAGGGAGGGTTTTACAAAGGCATGAACACCAGCAGGTGGAGGTGATTGGGAGGAAGGGGTCACCTTAGCGTGTGTTCACCAGAGCAACCATATTTGATGTGGTTAAATTGTGGAGGTAATCCCTGAAGCCAGGGAAGACCTATTAGTTGCTCATCTATTCCCTCAGCAGATGTTGGATTCGCTTTGCCAAGACTGTAGGTCAGGATGTGATTTTTCATGTGGCATCTAGAAAATTTGTAATAATGCCTATTTTTGTTGATCTTTTGTGCTCCTTTCAGTTCAGATGTAACTGAGTCAATTATCTGATGAAATGAACCAGAGATGCCTCCCTTCTTATAGCACTTCTTGTTATAGAACCAAAGGTGGTAGCTATGAGGTCCTCTATTAAAGGTTATTCCTTATGAACCTGGGCTGTTGAGCTGCTGAGAGACAGACTCATCTTCCCTCTGTTCATCTTATGAGTGTTTTACTGAGTGGATACAGTGTCGACTTATTTTAAATGATTCCTGTTTTTCAGCCTACTCATTTAAAATCTCAGTGTGTGTGTGTGTGTGTGTGTGTTTATGTTTTTTTTTTTTTTAATTTTATTTTTGACAGACAGAGTGTGAGCGGTGAAGGGGCAGAGAGAGAGGGAGACACAGAATCTGAAGCAGGCTCCAGGCTCTGAGCTGTCAGCACAGAGCCCAACACGGGGCTCGAACCCACAAACCATGAGATCATGACCTGAGCCAAAGTCGGCCGCTTAACCAACTGAGTCACCCAGGCGCCCCCTCCAGTGGGTGTTTATAAATAACCTCACACAGTCTGACCTTTGTCTTCATATGACAGAGCAGCTGGGATTTCACATGTTAGAACACTGTCTTCCCACGCCTGTCTTTGTTGTTGGAGACCCCACGATACGCATGACAGGATGTCATGACCACGTCTTCTCTTTCAAAAGTCTGAAATATTCTGCTTTAGTTCCTCTCAATAGGTCTTTTGTTTGGGGGGGGGGGATAGAGGATGAGAATGTGGGGGAAAAATGAGAACATGATTCCAGTCTCTGATGAAGTTATAAATCAGGAAGACTGGAGCGCAGAATCGGTTTCTTTTTTGGAGTTAGTTTATTCCAGTTTGACCAGTATGGAATCAGTTTATTCTTTCACATTTCAAAAGTATGTGCCTCAGTCCCTATGCCTGAAAGGATATGTTAGAAGGAAAAATAAAATCAAGATATGCTATTGACCTTTGGTTACCCAATGATAATTGCACACCTGGGAAAAACCAAATCCTCTTTAAAAATTTTTCACTTTTGAATTCCATGTAAATCATACCCAGATGGTTAATGGTAGCATAAATTGCTTTTCATGATATATAAGAATCTTAGAAATCATTTTTTAAAATATAGCAAATATGCATTCAGAAACCATTGATTTGGTAGGATATATGTGTATTCAAGAGTTCTGTATGAAAGTGCCCACTTGAAGAATTTTCTGGCCACCCCTGCTCTCACAGTGGCTGGCATGGGCCCCTCTTAGGTAGAGCTCCTCATAAGTGGGCCGGGAGAGCCCTGCTCACCCCTCGGCCAGTGGGGAGTGACTGTGCGTGTGCTGTAAGCCCTTGGACAGAGTCCAGCGCCCAGGTCCCTAAGTCCTGATCCCCATGACCAGCCACCCGGAGAGAGCAGACACGCTCTCCTGACACTTAACTGCAGTCCATTTCTTCTTGCCTTATCCCTGGCTGGGTGGGCCAAGGAATCACCTTCAATTTCTGATGATCACGTGGCTTTCAGGAGTTCCTCAGGCCCCCCCATATAAGAGCTCCCTATAAGAGCTCTTCAAAGGCATGGTGTGGAGTGGTAGAATTCTGGCATCACTTGCTGCTGGTTCTCCTGAGTATTGCATGATGTACATGATGTGCACAGTTACATGTGGGAAGGACAGAAGCAGCCACACCACCTGGGTGGGGAAATGACAGGGCCATGCTGGATGCCTCTGCACCGACCAGAAGACCGAAATTGTTTGCCACAAACAACCCTTTATATCCACTCTTTCCCCAGGACTTTAGTTGCCATATATCTCGATAGATAGATAGATAGATAGATAGATATAATTTTTTTAATGTTTATTTTTGAGACAGAGACAGAACGTGAGCGGGGGAGGGGAAGAGAGAGAGGGAGACACAGAATCCGAAGCAGGCTCCAAACTCTGAGCTGTCAGCACAGAGCCCAATGCAGGGCTCGAACCATGATATCATGACCTGAGCCGAAGTTGGGTGTTTAACCGACTGAGCCACCCAGGCGCCCTGCTTTATATTCTTTCTTTAATGCATCTTTAATTTTGGTAGATTTTGCCAGATTGCCTTCTGTAGGGATTGAACCTTTTAAAACTTCTTTTAAATTAATTTTAATTTTCCAAGTGCTATAAGAATATACTATCTTCAGAAAAAGTGGAAAAAATTAAAGATACAGCTAAAGTCAATTTCAGTTACCGCCACCAGCCCTAGACCCAGTTCCCCTACAGACAGATCCTCTCCTTCCCCCAGAATTAAATGCTGTTGTTGGTTTGGTGTGCCTTTTTGTCTATGCCTTGGCAGATATAAACCCATGGGAAATAAATATTATGGGAGCGTGTGTGTGTGTGTGTGTGTGTGTGTGTGTGTGTGTTGTTTAACACATAAACCATATTGTACTAAAATTCTATAATGTTGTGTTTTACTTAATGCTATGTCTTGGAGGTCTTTCCATGATGTGTATAATTATACATCTATGCATAATTTGAGTTTTTACCATAAATTATTTTTCAGCAGTGCCTTTTTGGTATTTAGTTTCAGGAAAGAATTTGGGGTTTTATTAAATACCCAATGATTCATACATAAGTATATTAGAAAATCTTAACCTTTGGTTGTTTTTTCCCCCTCTCTTCAGATCTCAGAAAAATGATCTCCACAACGAACGCTACATCTTGGAATTAGATTGTTGTTCCTCCTTAGACCACCTGACGGGCCAAAAGCTCATCCCGGAGTTCATTAAGAAGGTGAGCCCTGTGGTCAGGAGACAGTTGAACAGTTGTGCAGCGCGAGCCGGCCGGGGGCTGGCCGAGGGCAGTTCAGCCACACCGCACAGGCCAGGGTAGCAGCCAGTGCCTCCTCACACCTGGGCCTTTGGGCGGCCCCACAGGGGTGCAGCGCCCCCTACCCCCCACCACCCCCCCACACACACACACATAGCTGGGCTGACGATGACTCTGAAACAAGATGGCTTCCCCCCTTCCCAGGCTCCGAGACCTTGGACCTTGTCTTTTAAGGCTGGAGCGGCATTCACAGCGAACAGGCCTGTGGGCCCACTGCTGAGACTCCTCCCAAACCCTCAGGGTGGTGGGCCACTCCCCACCGCCAGCCTGGATCCCACCTTCCACTTGTCCTGTGGGGCCTCATTGCTACGAGCCGCCTTTCTTTCCTAGTGTGGGAGCAGCCCAGAGCCCCGTGACCACTGGCATATGCAGTTACACAAGGGAAAATTGCCTACTTGCAGGGGAGTCCTTCTCTGCCCAGAAATGTGTCTGGTTTTGAATTTCTCATCATGCCATACGAGGTTTCCTGCCTAATTGCAGGGTTCACTTGAGTTTCTGTAGGACATTCACTGCAGAAGGAATGTCCTTGCCCGGACTGGGGCTAAGTTCACTCCTTAGTGCTTACCTTGTTCTCTCTCGCCCAGTCTCCCACAACAACTGACAATTCCCCATCCTGGAGAGGTGATTATGGCTTGTTTGGGACCTCATCTGTCAGCTAATGAATTCATTAATAAATAGTGTTGGCCGTCAACTTTGGGCCAGAAATACCGCCTGCCTGCTTGGTGCTGGGACACAGAGGACAGCCGTGGTCCCCGCTCTCAGGCCCTCAGGTCCTCACACCTGGAAGGCGGACCCCGGAGGAGAGTGATGAGCGTTACCAGCAGGGAAGCAGCAGACACCGTGTGGGGTGGGTATCAGTGGGGGGGTATCTCACGCTAAGACAGAGAGGATGAGGAGTTACCTGGTGATGGGGCTGCACGGGGAAGGTCGGGGACTCCTCCAAACAGAGCGAGCAGCGTGTGTGAGGGCCCGGTGCAGGAGCAAGTGAGGGGAGTGAAGAGATCAGAGGAGCTTTGGGGAAGAAAAAGAGTGCCAGGGGTGAGAGCAGGGCCAGGACTCTGCTGTAAACGCAATGGAGGCTGCTCAGAGGATTTTTGCAAAAGAGTGAAATAATCAGATTGTCCCTTTAAACACCCAGTGACCCTTTTGCTGTTGTTTCCTTCCTGCCTCCCTCCCTTCAACATTGATTGAGTGTTCAGGCTCAACGAGGCCTTAGGAATAACCCCTCATGTGTGGTGGCCAAGACCTGGAGACTGGGAGTCAGATGACCTCGTAGGTCAAAATTTCTGATAATTTTACTAGAACGATGCAGACTCTTCTCTGATGGAATTCAGGTCATTACTTAAGAAATGGAGGGATGAGGTGCCTGGTGACACTGTCGGTTAAGCCACCAACTCTTGATTACAGCTCAGGTCATGATCTTACAGTTTGTGGGATTGAGCCCCACATAGGGCTCAGCACAGAGCACAGAGCCTGCTTGGGATTGTCCCTCCCCCTTCTCTCTCTGCCCCTCCCCTGTTTGCACTCTCTCTCTCTCTGTCTCTCTCTCAGGAAAAAAAAAAAGAAATAGGGAGAAAGGCAATTTTTGTTTGCATGTGCATAAGCCTGACAACATGAGTTTTTGTGTAACTTATGTAGATGTCTGTACACATAGAGCCCTCTTTCCTGGATCGATGCAGACAAAATGTTCTAATAAGCTTGAGTAGGGACATGCTAGAGGTGGAACTTACCCCATGATCTGAGTACTGGGGAAAAACTGTTTTAGAAATAGGCTTGTAATCAAGACTCGGATACTTGGAATGTTTGTAGGTAATTGGGTAAGATGAGGGCGTGAGGCTCTGTCCATACTTTCACATATGCTCTTTTAAAAACATATGATTTGGTGGGGGGGGGGGGGTGCCTGAGTGGCTCAGTCAGTTAAACATCCGACTTCTGCCAAGGTCATGATCTCATGATCCGTGAGTTCAAGCCCTGCATCGGGCTGTGTGCTGACAGCTCAGAGCCTGGAGCCTGCTTTGGATTCTGTCTCCCTCTCTCTCTGTCCTTCCCCTACTTGCTCTCTCTCTCTCTCTCTCTCTCTCTCTCAAAAATAAACATTAAAAATTTTTTAAAAATAATGAAAAAACATATGATTTGGTACTTTGTCTTAACCAAACCAGATCTTTGCATGACTGTTACATTGTGCCAATATCAGGTCTTAAGGAGACAGCAGCCTAATTAGTGGGCTCTCAGATACTGGTGTGTGTAGTGTTTGGAGTGTAGGTAGACATCTTTCTACCTGTGTGTGTGTACATGCATGCATGCGTATCAGTATATGATGGTTCGTTTCATAGTAAACATTGACACCTGCTTATTCTATGTTAATATAAGAATTATGTTTTTAGCATTTTGAATATTATATACTTTAAAAAGCCCACCATGCCATCCTGCTCCTGCCATACCCCTGGTTTTCAAACAAAAAGCATTGGGTCCAGACAGACTAGATAACTTGCACACTAGGGTAGTAGTAAGATTCCTCATGTGTATCCCAGAATCTCTCACCTCTGCTCGTCTCTAGAGAGGTGGTTTATGGTCATGGTCAGCAGGTGGAGGTACAGTTTCTGCCAACAACCCAGGGGTGTTGAGATCCTGCCATTTGTCCCTCGCCGTCCAGTGTAGCCGAGAGCTGGACCTGGAAGGATCCAGCATTTCTGGTCATTGGTGCTGGCTGTGGCTGTAGTTTCTAGGCCAATGGCTGTGACACCCGGGAGAAGAGGGACAAAACAATGGGTCTGGGCCTCCTTCCCTCTGTTCCTTTTTTCTGTTGTTGGACAAGATGTCTGGAGAAAACACCACTTCTGTGTGTGAAGAGCAGAGGGGAACTTAGTACCCCTCTGTAGGATCAACAGCTTTTCCAGCTGATGGCAGAATTTTACACATGTGTAAATTTTTCTGTCATCGCGCAGGTAGAAGACCATGGGAGCTTCCTGGGAAGAAATACACTAAAAACCATTTGTGTCTTTTCAGTAAATATTTAATGAATAGCCTGGTCCCTATTTGTATATATAGAGAGTGGTGACACTTGTTAATTGCCATTCACTTAGGCCAAGATGAAGCTGTGTCACTGGCGGCTACAGCTTACAGTCATTACTTTTTATCTGGGTCATTATTTTGTGTGAAATAATGGCTCCTGTTCCTGTGACAAGCAGATCCGTCTTACGATGAAATGGTAATTAACTCATTTTGTCATTGTACCATCATACAGGATAAGCTCATATTCTCTGCCTATTAGAATTAAATTCAAAGTGATTAAATTTTTTTTTCTTAAGAACAATGGCCCAGTATTATTTTTCCACTGAATGTTTTAAATTAGCAGAACTTTTGGATAGAGAACATGGATGGAAGGAGGGAAAGGAGATTTCATTATTTCTCACAAATGGGAAAAATATAATCATCTGTATCTGTGTCATGTAAAATTAAGCTGAAGGTGCCATAATTCACAGCCCCTCTCCATCATGATTGTCGGCAGAGGGTGAGGGGGAATTCTGTAAAGACGACTCTGTTCCTTTCAGTGTGGTCTAATGATTTCTCTGGGCACTTTGGCTGTTCAAATTAAATCTGGGCTACTGCATTTTGTTTTTCCCCTCTTGTATCCTGCTGTGCTCCATCCAACCGGCCCTTTATGTAAATTATTTATTATGGACCACAGAACATTTAAAAGGCAGATTTATGATCAGACTTGGAGAGACTGTGTGTTCCAAGTCCTAGAACCGAATGCTTCAGGGACAAAGAGTCTCAAGGCTGTCTGAGAACAGAGATGCTGCCTTGAAACAAAGGTCCCGCCGCCAGGTACCTCCAGAGCCTGTCTTGTGTGGCTGGTTTGTGGGGCCCCTTGGAATTTCCTGTTCTTCAGAGTTCCCAGAGGATTGTAAAGGAGACAGAATGATGTCAAACAAAGGGCTTACATGTTCATCTTCACATTCCTTTACATTCTTTGGAGCTTCTTGGGAAAGAGCTCCTACGTTTGGAAAATGCTTTGAAGTTTTCAGAGTCATTCTGGGTTGTGCTTCACGGTTAATTTTGGGCAAGAGGCCACACCGGCAGCGGTGTCTCTCTTCTAGACACGAGGAAACGGCTCCGAGAAGATGAGGACTTTGCCCAGGGGCTGGGACTGTTCACGGATGCAGCCTGGGCAGGTCTTTCTACAGGAGCGGCCCCAGCGGGAGGCAGTGGGATTTGGGTGGAGCAGGAAGTTTCTGCGGCCAAGTGGGGAAGGTTTTGGAGAGGTGTGGTATAGAATGAGGGCCCCGGAAAGTGAGGGCTAGATGGAGGGGTGAGGCGGATGGCGCTGTTTTTGGTAAAGAGAGGAGCATGGAAAGAAAGTTCAAGGCTGAGAGTCAAGTTCTGTTTAGCTGGGATTTGGGATGAACAAAGGAAAGAGGAAGGCTGTTCTGGGCAGGATTCTTTGGCTTGTGTGAAAACAGAGCCTTCCTCAAGCCAGCTCAGGTGCGGTTAATCAGGGGGGTTTACTACAAAGATTCAGGAATGGCCTGGAGCCCCTGTGACAGAATACAGAAAAGCCCTCCCCCATCCCCCACCCCCCAAAAAAAGCAGCAGCAGCAGAAGAAGAAGAAGAAGAAGAAGAAGAAGAAGAAAAGGAAAGGAAAAGGTTGGGCTCTCTGGCTATATTATATGCTGCTGGCCCATATTTATGTACCTGTAGGTTTATTTGAATTTTAAATGGGATTTCACTCCACAGAGGGAATCCCTGTGTGTGCCAAGCAGACCCTGTGCTAACAGGCTTTACACACACTATACTCTTAACCCTTATCTCACCCCCTCTGGAGGCCCATCCCTGTTTTATAGGTGGAGAAACTGAGGCACAGAGATGCTGTGCAGTTTGCCCAGAGTTAAAACTGTGAAAGGCGGGACTGAGATTTGAACCCAACCCATCTGACCCAAAGGGTGCATTCCTAACCATTTGGCCATGCTGCCTATTCTGTGTCATCCTCAGGAACGGAGAGGGGGCTGTCCCAGCTGGAGGAGAGATGGCATGGGAGGCAGACAGGTGAAGCTTTGTCTGGTACATAGAGATAGATTTTAGAACCTCTTGAATGCCTCCCGTCTGTGGAGGTTGGGTCTCTAGGCCTCGCTGCCCATCTGAGAAAGCCACACTCCCTGCCACTCTCCAGGTAAGAGACTTCAGGGCCTTTGCCCTCAGGTACTCAACTCTGGGCTCTGCCCCGTAGTTTCACTCCCTTTTATGATGGAAGGGTGAGCACTAACCTGCACGAGCTACTCGGACCTAGGTTTGTCTTCCACTGGACCACAGAGACCTTAGAATGTAGCAGTGGAGGGGAGGCGAGGCAGACCCCTGCCTTGTCCTGTGGGGAACAGCTCATGGTCAGAAACTCAGTGGCTTAGATTAAGCTAGATGTGTTGCCCTTTCAAAAACCAAATGGTGCGGGGCACCTGGGTAACTCAGTCAGTTAAGCATCTGACTTTGGCTCAGGTCATGACCTCAAGGTTTGTGAGTTCGAGCCCCGCATCAGGCTCTGTACTGACAGCTCAGAGTCTAGAGTCTGCTTCAGATTCTGTCTTCCTTTCTCTCTGCCCCTCCTCTGCTCATGCTCTGTCTCTGTCTCTCTCTCTCTCAAAAATAAAATAAACATTAAAAAAAATTAAAAACCAAATGGTGCTTCTTAACATCGTGACCTAAAGAGAAGAATCCAACAGATCTTTAAAATAGAAATGTCTCCTTTTAATGAAACAGAATATCCCAAATTCCCAGGATTATGAAACTTGGCCATAGTATATAAATGACTCATCATTTGCTTTCTGTCTGATTGCTGAGTATTAGGGCCTCATTTCTACAAGTGTGGTGCAGAGAGTTTAATTTTAATTAGTGCAAGATGCTGATTCAGAATGAAAGAAGAAATGTTAAAAGGCTTCCCTTACCTCGCTACACCCCCACCTACCCCCAAGCCAAGTGAATTGTGACATTTCAAAAAGGTGGATCTGGTGGGCGCTGGGGAGGAGTGGAGGCAAAATGGTGTGTGAATGAGCATATGCCCTCAGAGTGGAAGACAGATTGCTGGGGGTGGGCAGGGAAGAGGCTGGTGGTGGAAGCGAGGCCTTGCTGGAGAATGAGGGCATCCCGTTTGCTATTGTCTCCTGAACTTAATAAACATTTGTCACGGGAATGAACAAATTAAAAGACGAATGCAGAGGAAAAATCGTTAAGATTGTGTCGTAGAAGGGGAGAGAGAAGTCTGAAATGACACTCCAGTGACTGAAGTGTGAGGTAGGGTCCCTTGTGAGGACGGAGAACACATGGCATGAGGAACTATTTGGGGCCAGAGAGGTAATGAGACTGGGGATGGGCATGTTGGGACTTGGTGGGACACTCAAGGGAACATTCCAGAAGACAGTTGTGATTTTTGAGCTGGAACGCAGGAGGAAGCTAGGAATGGAGCTGTAGTTATCTGAGGGGTAGACTCAGAGGCCCAGAGGGGCCAGGCAGGTAATGACAGTCAGAAAGAAGTTCAGGTGGTCATCTGGATGGCACATGCCCATCTCAAGGGGGCAGCCACCACTTAGCATCCACTCATTGTTGCCTGGTGGAAATACGAACCCAGTACCACAAGATCTTCTGTTGTATTTTGGTTGGCTAGTTGGTTTTGTTTCATTTAGAGAAGCCGACAATGTTTTTGTTTTCTTATTGTGACGTCTCTTGGTTTTTCAATGTAAGCCAATCGATCAGTTTAAAACTGTAAGATCTAGATCAGTGTTTCTCAAATTTTCTGTGCTGAAGGACCGGTTTTTTGTTGTTTGGTTTTAGTTTTTTTCCAGTCCATTAAGAAGTGATACTTATGTAAAATACAATAAAAACATGGCGGCAATGTCAAATGGCTAGAAAAGTGTCTACATGCCTGCCCTTGTTTTATGTACCTATCTTGTCATGGACTGTTAACAAAAAGTTGGTGGACCAGCAGTGTGCTGAGGACCAACCACACTCTGAGTAGCCACTGTTTGAGGTGGCAACGCCATGGGACAGGATAGAATCATGACCTGAGAACTCACTTGTGCTTGTGGAGGGAAGAGACGAGAATACCATGGCTGGAGCTCTGGAAAGGACCCAGAGAAGGAAAACAAAAGAAAGAAGTTCCATGAAGCAAGAGGAGAAAAGGAAGAACATGATGTTACAGAATCTGAGGGAAGAGAATATTATAAGAGCAGAAAAGAGGTTGAGTTAGAACCCACTGAGTGGGTGGCCCACTGGGTTTGGCCACTGGAGGCTACTGGTAAATCCTGTAAGAGCAGTTTTCAAGAGTGGAGCAGGCAGAGGCCTCCTTCCATGGGTTTAAGAGTAAATAAGTTTGGAAGGAGAGCGAGAGTGGTGGCTAAGGTACAGGTGGAGGAAGTTTTGGTTGCTCTCAGTAGGAGTTAAAAGCTACCAGTGGAGAGGAGAAAGCTAAAGAAAGTCAGAGGTGAGTTAAAGGTAGAGGCAGGTCCAGGTGGGGTGAGTCCACAGAGTGGACATCGGCTGCATACAGGGGACTGGATGCCCGTTCCTCAGGCTTGGAGAGGAGGTAGGAAGCCACTTATAGGCTTTGATGCTCAGAGTGGAGAGAAAAATGTAGGCCCTCCTGCCTGGAGGCCTCTGTTTTCTTATAAAGTTCCTCTCCTACCCCAGCCTCTCTTGATCTTCTGTCCCCCTGCTATTTTCATTGGCCTGCGACCTTCCTGTTCTGTCCAGGGGACACAGTTGAAGTTAATCTTAGCCTGAGGGGAGGGAAGGGATCATATGTTTGTCTTGATCACTCCCCAAGAAACAAGACAGATTGTTGTGGTTCATTGTCTCTCTGCATGAATCCAAGATCTAGTAGTGTGGGCCAAGATCCATTCATGTTTCTTTGAACAGATCTTTGAGGACCCCTATGTGGTAGTGTCCCGGGATACCTTAGTGAGCCAGTACAGGTAATGCCCCTGGTCGTATGAAGCTTACAGTGTAGCTGAGGACACAGACATGGAGCAGATAGTCACATGATGGAAGTATAGTGACAAAATGGGTATGCGTTCCAGAGCAGAACACTGTGAGCGGCCCTGACCCAGGCTGGCAGTGGAAGGAGGGAATGGTCCATTAAGAAGTGAGGTTTACACTTCGATCTAATGGGTAATCAGGTGAGGGAGAGTCGGGGCTAGTGGTTATTGGAATAGCTTGGACACAGGCTATGAGGTGGGAGGGAGCATGTTTGGTGCAAGGAACAAGAAGGAGACCATTGTGATTTGGCGGCAGAGAATGGAGGATGAGTTCTGGGGGTGGCTAGGACTCACACGTAGGCTCAGGATTTGGATCTTATCCCAAATGCAATGGAAAACTATTGGAGGGTTTTAAGGAGGAGCTAAAGAATGATACCAAATGTGCACTTTGGGAAGAGATGTAGAGATTGGATTGGGGGAAGGAGCCAGTGCAGTTAGGACACTGTTGGAGTATCTCTTTATAGACAGTTAGAGATTGTAGCTAAGCTTACAGTCAGAGTATCATCATAGTGGAGATGTAGAGAAGTGATTTGAATTAAGAACTATGGAGCTGGGGGGCCTGGGTGGATCAGGTGGTTAAGCGTCCAACTTTTGATTTTGGTTCAGGTCATGATCTCATGGTTCGGTTAGTGAGATTGAGCCTTGTTTCGGGCTCTGTGCTGATAGTGTGCAGCATGCTTGGGATTCTCTCCCTCTCTCTGCCCCTCCCCCCTTGTCTGTGTGTGTGCGCGCACTCGCTCTCTCTCAAAATAAATAAACATTTAAAAGGAAAAAAGAAGAACTATGGAGCCTAAGAGCTCACCAGAGTGAGTAACAGGGTGTGGCAGAGACGGAGAGGATCAAGCTGGTTTGGCTATGCAACTGGATGAATGGGATCCTTTGCTGAGATAAGGGAGACAGTGGGCCAGGACATTGTTTCCATGGTACAAGAGCTCAAGGCAGCCATCTGGGCTGGAGACACCAGCTGGAAAATGATAATTGAAACTGTGGTCATGGATGAAATCACTGATGAAGGAAGGGAGCTGAGCCCCGGGGAATTCCAGCACTGATTGCCATGCAAAGAAAAGAGGCAGAAAGGAAGTGGCTAAGAGGGCCTGGGAAACTCAAACATTGGGCGATGGAGGTCGAGGGTATCTAAGCAAGGAGGGGTTGTCAACTCTGTCAGCGACCCTAAGACTAAAAATCAGAAATAACCACTGATAATGTCATTGGTGATGTAGTCATGAGGCCATTGGTACCTCTGCGGAAGCTCTTTTGGTGGCCTCACCCCTTCCAGCACATAATTTACGAAGCCTGTTCCAAAATGTCTTTGACTTATAATTAAAAACCACTGCCATTTATTCCATAGAACTCATGTTGTTCCTGTATTATTCCTAGGATGGTTCTGAGATTTCTGGTCTTGTGGGCTTTTGTTTTTCCACTTTTAAATTTAAGATGTTCTTTCTTTCCTTGGGCTTGCTGAATCATCTTCATTGTTCTCCTTAATGTAATTTTTATTAAGCAACCGGATTTTAATACCTGACTAGGGGATTAGAACTTGCAATTCTATGTAATTTTTAGCTTTTGCAGCACATATCACATGAAATAATAACAATAAGCAAACTTGTAGTTAAATCAGAAACAAAATTAACTTGGGGTTCCTAAAAATGGCATTTAGATGTGCATAGAACAGAGAGTCGTCTGTTGTGGGCTCTGTGGGCAGCCTGTGGCCCTCAGACTTGCATTCCTTTGTGGTCTCTGCAGAGATATTGCCCAAATCCAAGGAATCAGAAAATATTCTAGGTGCTAGTGGAGCAGACAAGACTGGAGGGAAAACAGAAGTTATACCGAGAGAGGTGGCAGATATATGCCTGGCAGATATACCAGATATCTCCCCGTTTTGTTCTAGGGAGACATTCAGCCTGGGTGTTAACACTTTTCACGATACCTTTCTACCCTCCTGGCTCCCATTTGTCACCTCGGGAGGCTAATATCTCTTCCATCCCCACTTGTTGGTAGGAGGTTGATGATGCCGGGGTACACATAACTTTGCCTGAGGCCAAATGTTTGGTTGGCTGCAGGCAAGCCTGGGAGCTCCTGAAGGTGAGGAAGATGTGCGCCTCTCTAGGACATAGTAGTGGCCACGGAACACCTGAGATGTACTTTGCTCTCACAGTATTGAAGTAGGCCTCACAAGGAGCCTGGTGACGGGTGATCCGAATGATCACCAGGTTCTAGCTCCCATGGCCTGCGAACCATGCTTATAGCAGACAGTAATGTTCCTTTGGGGCTGAAGGTGAAGCCAAAAAGCGCCGAAGATCTGGAGTTTCTTTCTTCTAAGCCAGCGTTTCTTGATATGTGCTCTTCCTGCGATACTCCTCAGCAGAAGAGGTTCTGTAGCCCAATGTGTTTAAGAAACATGCATGTTGTAATCCTGTTGGAGGGTCATTGATGCTCCTTAAAGGAGTCAAGGTTCTGAAAAGGTCTGTGGTAAGAAACTTCTTCACTTACTTTACCTCGGCATTTCTCGGCTATAATTTAAGAACTTTCCCCTTGCTTCTTGTCTTTCCCAAATTCCTATTTCTATACCACCGTTGACAATCACAGATTGTTAGCAGCAGCGGGGTGAGTCTCCTCTCTTTATACAGTGGGTTCCTAACACTGATTGCCTCCTAACATTGCACACAATGGCCCTTGCTCGCAGGAGTGAAGGACTTTATTGCACTTTTTTGGTTCTCCTAAAATAAGTGTGTAAGCCCAGACACTTGGTGTAGCAACTGTGTCTCCTAATCCTCACCAGACCTCTAAAGAAGGGGAAATCTGGACCAGGGCAATTTAAAACTCCCTCCTCTCTTTTGTCACTCCAGAAAGACGTGCTCAGCGCCTCTGTCATTCCTCTTGCTTTTTTAGTAACAGACATAGCAATCTTCTAACACGTAGTCAGCAAAAACTAGGTCATTGGATTTGTTGACAGCTGTGGAATTCATAGATAGTGTTTGCTCTGTCTGGGTCAGTCCCAGCTTATCTGACCACGGTCCTTTAAAAGGACTGGTTTCCTGGGCATGTTTCTCCTTTTCTGCTTTCTTCCCCCACCCCCACCCTGCACTCTGCCATAGTTGTTAATCAGATCTTCAAATATATTGGTTTTTCCAGCTTTGATTTCTCATTCTTTTATCTCTCCCCTATAGTCACTAATCAAAACTGGCATTTTATCCCTTAGCAGTGCTATGGAAATACAGTGTCAGCCACCCATATAATTTAAAGTTTTCTGGTAGCCATGTTAAAAAAAAAGTAAAAACAAAGGTGAAATTAATTTTAATAATATGTTTTATTTAGCCTAATAATCCAGAATACTCTGTTTTCAATTTGTAATGAGATATTATATATGTACATATATATATATTTATATATTATATTTTTTACAAATGAAATATTTGAAATGTGTGTATTTTACACTTGTATCACATGTCAGTTTGGGTGCTACATTTACTAACAGTTAAAGAGAAATGTCCTACAAAATAAAATTCTGTAGGGGCACCTGGGTGGCTCAGTTAAGTGTCCGACTTCAGCCCAGGTCATGATCTCACAGCTTGTGCGTTCAAGCCCCATGCCGGGCTCTGTACTGACACCTCAGAGCCTGGAGCCTACTTTGGATGCTGTGTTTCCCTCTCTCTCTGCCCCTCCCCCACTCACACTGTATCTCTCTCTTATAAATAAACGTTAGAAAATTTTTTAACAAAATAAAGTTCTGTGTAACAGAAAAAAATATTTTCTACTGCTTCAATTTTTAAATTTAAATTGAAGCTGGGGTGCCTGGGTAGCTCAGTCGGTTAAGCGTCCGACTTCGGCTCAGGTCATGATCTTGCGGCTCGTGAGTTCGAGCCCCGTGTTGGGCTTTGTGCTGACAGCTCGGAGCCTGGAGACTGTTTCAGATTCTGTGTCTCCCTCTCTCTCTACCCCTCCCCTGCCCACATTCTATCTCTCTCTCTCTCAAAACTAAGTAAACATTAAAAATAAAATTAATAAAAAAAATTTGAAGTTAATTGGGGCACCTGGGTGGCTCAGTTAGTTAGGTGTCTGACTCTTGATTTTGGCTCAGGTCATGATCTCACTGTTTGGTTGGTGAGTTCGAGCTCTGCATCCAGATCGCCACTGACAGTGCAGAGCCTGCTCTCTCCCTCTCTCTCTGCCCCTCCCCTGCTCGTGCTGTTTCTCTCAAAATAAATAAAAGTTAAAAAAAATAATAAATTGAAGCTCATTAAAATTCAATAAAATTTAAAAATTAGCTACTTAGTTCACTAACCACGTTATAAGTGCTTGATAGTCACAGTGGCTAGTGGCTACTGTCGTGAACAGCATGGTTCTGTAGGGTTCATTTATACTTAAACAGTTTTGGCTCTCCGTGTTTTCTAGTTGATTAATGTGTTTTTAGCATGGATTAATGTGTTTTTAGTTGACCCAAAAAAATGTGGTTATGAGTCTTGTCAGCCACAAGGAGCAAGGAGCAGTATCAGTTGATAGCATATATTGTATAACTGAAGAAAATTTTCCTTGTGGAAAGATCTAGAACATAGTTTGGAGCCAAGTTTACAGCCTTTTAGGAATATATTTGAAAAATTAAATTTCTATTTATAAAATGAAGTATTAATTTAGTTGTACCTGCATTTTTAAAAATAGATAAAATATATAAGCTTGGGAATAAGACTTTTTTCCCCGTGTTTACACTTCATGAAACAATTTTATTCCTATGCTTTTCATGCATCTTTGCCTTCAGTGTCTTTATCATCACCAGAGTGACTTTTTGGGGCATCTAAACTAAGGTTTCAGCTCATCGTATGTACTTTCATCCAAATTGTTTGGAATTCAGCACTTTAAAAATTCATGAACGATGCTATCACTAGAAACTCTATCCTAAGTCAAAAATACTCATTCATCTAACACAAGGATAGTTGTGTTTTCTTATCCTGCTCAGATGTGCGGGAGAAATCTTGGTAGCAACCCCTTACTCTGCATTGCCCTTTTTAAAAAGTCTCTTTTTATTAAAGATAGCATAAATACAGGAGAGAACATAAATCATAAGGGTCGGTGAGTATGCACAAAATGAATGCACCTGGGTAACCAGCACCCAAAGTCGAGAAATAGAACAGCCCAAAGCCCTCCTTGTGGCCGTTCCCCTCACCTCCCCCCACTTCCTCCCCAGAGATAGCCTCTAATTTCTAACACCAAAAGTTAGCTTCACCTGGTTTTGAACTTTATACAAGTAGAATCTCTCATAAATGGCATTTTTTGCTCAACACTCAACACCCCATGAGCTCCATCAGTGTCCCGGCAGTTTGTTTATTTTCATTTGTGTATAGAATATTTATATTGCTTTTTTAAATGCACTCTTTAAGAAGCATGCTTACTGCAGCACCCAAAATTTTATTTCACTCCATAGGAATTATTTTACATTTTTGTTAAATGTCTTTCCCTCCTCTTAAAAAATTAAGTCCATCAGATGACTTTAATAAAGGTCCCAAGCCAGCTTAGATTAATGTGTTTTAATTAATAAACCCTAATAAGCACTTTGTTGTTCAAAACAAAGTGGCAGAGAGTCCTTGGATTGTGAGAGACTGTAAAATTATGTCAGTGTGTGAAGTAATTCCCTCTTTCCTGAGAAATAACATTTGCGGGCATAAAACCCCGGATATGTCCAGGAGATATGGCATGTGATTATGTGTGGGGCTGTGTATTTCCCCTTCCAGCCTCCTTTGGAGGGGGATCATCATGTTATTGCATACGGGTTTAACTCTCAGCAGGGGAGATCATTTGTATGGCCCTTCCTCCCCCTAGATATCCGCTTGGCTAACTTCTTCACTTCCTTCAGATCTCTGCTCAAGTTCACCTTCTCAGTGAGCCCAACCACCCTGCCCACCATTTGTAAAAGAGTGATTTTTTACACTCTTTTTAAAAGTGATTCCCCTCACTCTTCTCTATTTCTCTCATTTGTAGCTCTTTTTGCTTCCTAGAGATATTTTACTTATTGTTACTTATTCTGTTCATTGTTTCTTGTCTCTTGTTTCCATGCCAAGAAGAGTGTAGGTCAGATAGCAGATGCTCAGTGAATATTTACGGAATGAAAAAGCGAAAGCCCATGGATTTCTGAGGCTTGAACGGTATCAGAGTTGTGTAGACAGATACTTTCAGAGGTAACGTGATGAAGATAAAGTAGACAGACGTTCATACATTTTCTTTTTCCTGTAACTTGCAGTAGCTTTTTCCAGAGTTCAGGGTGTTTGAAACCTGTTGAGTAAACTCTTTCTGGAAGTGATTTGTGAAGGTTATATGTCACCCATTTCTACCTCATACTTCTCAGCAGACACGTTTACAAATATGGAAATTGCTGTTATCACCAGGAAAGTTTCCAAAGTGGCATGCATGCATATATATGTGCATATATATATATCTTTCTTTATGAGATGGAACATGTTTTGAGTGCTAATTATGCACTGTCAGTGAACACATGTGGTTAGCTGACAGGTTCACAGCACAGGTTGAACTTCCCCATCTGTGTTGTTCAGAGGTGCTGAATGTCCCCGCTCAGTGAGACCTCCTGTCTGCCAGATTTGTGTGGGATCCAGCACAGACAATGAACGTGGGAATTCGGACTAACCTCACGGCATGTGGAGGGTGGGATGTCTCATCTGAGAAGTGGGGTTTATCCTGGCAAGCAGTTAAGCTGATTGCTGTATCTTCCCCCGAAACTGGAAGGTTTCGCTTTTATTGCTTGAGATTATGTGGAATCTTTTCTGAGGGTCTTTGAGAGCCAGTACGATAGGATCACAACCCATGTAAGGTTTTCTCCTTTCTGCCTTTGGGGAGAATTTCCACTCAGAGAGCCAGTCCCGTTAGGATTAGTCAGCAGTGGAACATGGTGTGGGGAGGGACTGGTGGTGGTGGTGGTGGGAAGCACTTGGACACAAAAATTCCAGAATTTTCTCCTGATTCCAGTAAAGGAAACCTGCTGCTTAACTGACAGTCATTTAGGCAAGGCACCTCACTTTCTTGAATTCTTTGTTCTCTTCTCTGTCAGATGAGGCTTTTGCACATGGATAATCGCTAATATTCTGTGATTCTATGGTAAAGCCATAGAATTATTTGAATTATTTCTCCCTCATCAAAGAGGCTTGTTTGACTAATTCAGGTTTATGATGGTGGCATGCTGGATCTTAGCACCACACATCCTCATTTTGTAAATTCTGCTGGCCTCATTTTAGTATTCCCTGTGCTCTTCATCCAGTAAATCGATGTTTGTTGAGTGATAACTATTTTCGCCTTGCCCCCTTCACTAATAACTGTGATTGGAATTTAAATCAGGGCTATTATTTTTGTACGTTCTTTTTTCTTTTTATGAGGCTAGAAATAAAAGTTGCCTTCTAAGATTCCAGTGAAGAAAATATGTCGTGAGGAAAATCCAAACTTCAAATGATTCACTTGTTGGATCACTTCTGACTTAAGTGTTTACAGGACTAAAGAACAAGAGAGATTATCACTCTGTGGGTGGTGCTGTAATCTATAAAAGTAACACAAGATATGTATATTTGGACAAAAGGCCAAAGTACTTTCATAACCAGTTATTACACATCCAGTCTACGCAATAAGTGAAAATAGAACCAAAGTTTTCCATCTAATTAGTTACTTCCCAATCTGTATTTTCATTCTGTTAGCCTTACAGTAGTATTCTTAGGTATTGAAAAAGTAGTTGGTGGGGGCGTCTGGGTGGCTTGGTCGGTTGAGGTCTGACTCTTGATTTCAGCTCAGGTCATGATCTCCCAGATTGTGGGATCCAGCCCCATATCAGGCTCTGCACTGATGGCACGGAGGCTGCTTGGGATTGATTCTCTATCTGTCCTTCTTGCTGACCCTCGTGTGTGCTCTCTCGCTCTCTCAAAATAAATAAATAAGCTTAAAAAAAAAGAAGGTAGCTGGGGATGATGGGTAGGTAATTTGATGGGGTATTAGGGATGTTATTGTTTAGCCCTCTTATTGGTGGGAGTGACAGAGATGGTATATTGGTGGGGGTAGTGGGGATATTATTATTTTTCCAGTTTTATTGAGATATAAGTGACAGTACTTTGTTAATTTCAGGTGTACAACATGATGATTTGAAATACCTACATATTGTGAAATGGTTACCACATTAAGATTATTTAACACATCACTTCATGAGATCTGAAACTCTTTTTTGTGATGAGAATATTAACATCTTTTCTCTTAGCAAATTTCAATTATACAATATGTACAGTTTTGTTAACTGTAGTCACCGTGGTGTGATTACATTTCCAGAATGTATTGAGCTTATAACTGTACATTTGTACCCTTTGGCCACCACCTCCCCATTTCCCTTACTCACCCTGAACCCCTGGTAACCATCATTCTACTGTTGCTGTGTGTTTGACTTTTTTAGATTTCACATATAAGTTATATCATACAGTATTTGTCTTCTTTTATCTGACTTATTTCACTCAGCGCAATGCCCTCAAGGTCCATCCATGTTATTGCAAAAGGTAGGATTTCCTTCTTTTCAATGGTCGAGTAATGTTTCATTGTATACATATACCACAGTTTCTTTCTTTGTTTAAAGTTTTTATTTATTTTGAGAGAGAGAGAGAGAAAGAGAAGGAGTGTGTGAGCAGGGGAGGGGCAGAGAGAAAGAATCCCAAGCAAGCTCTGAGCTGTCAGCACAGAGCCCAATGCAGGGCTGGAACCCACAAACCATGAGATCATGACCTGAGCAGAAACCAAGAGTCAGACACCCAACCAACTGAGCCACCCAGGCGCCCCACCCCCCCACAGTTTCTTTAAGTAGGGTTATTGGTGGAGGCAGTACGGATGTTACTGGTGGAGTGATAAGGATATTATTGAGCAGAAGGCAGTCAAAGAAGCTTTTGTAAAGAAAGCTTCTTCGCAGAGGAGAAGGTTGGGATATGGAGGATACAAGGAGTAGAAATCACAAGAAAATACCTGAAAACATGGAAGAAACTTTAAAAGAAAATGTTTAAATATATTCCTGGTAGAAGTAAAGTTAGTTTTTGTTGGAACTCTTTATCATTCAGTTGGTGTAGAAACTTTGATTTCAATGACTTCCCGTTTTGAATGAGAGATGTAGCTGCTACTCTGACTCCCTTCTGAGACACTCCCCAGAGGGCAATGGAGGATTCTCTTTATGGCGCCTTAAGAATAACACAGATGGATTTTTTTCCTACGCCTCAAGCACAGAGGTCTCTACAACCCCTTCCGACTCTGATGGTGCCCGGGAATGTGGGCATTAGTCTGTGTCGCTCTTGAATGGTAGAACATCATCATTAATTCACATTCTGCACATTTGTAACTTGTGATAAACAAGAACGGAGCTTGTGTCTGTAGGTTTGCTCAGCCGATTAATAATGTAAGGCACGCTGCAGGGGCGATGCTTACCTCAGAGTACCTGCTAGTGGTAGCAGTTCCGAGGCATCATCGTCACAAACTGAGAAGCTAATTACAAACTGTTCTTACCTCTCGACTAACGCATATCCCTCGAGGCCCACTCCTTGGAAGTGTTCGTGTTATCCTTGTTTACATTTCTGCGTATTGAGAGTGCTGCCAACTGCATCCTTCATGAAGGATGGAGATTTTACTTTAAGACATTACTATGGTCTGGTGTCTTCCCATGGGTATGAGTTGGTGAGGATTGCTATATTTTAAGAGGTTGTAAATTGCTGTGTAATGAACTACCCCCAAGCATAGAGATATAAAACAAGTCTTTTATTTTGCTCATAAATCTACAACTTGGGCAGGATTTGGCAGGGGTGGCTAATCTTTGTTCCATGCGATGTCAACCGGGCGGCTTGGCAGTGGCTGGGGGTCCACTTTCGAGAAAGCCACTCACATGGCTGACCAGTTGTTGCTGGCTACAGGCCTCTCCACAGACTCTTGGACTCTTGGACTTGGACTCCTCAAAACAGGATGGCTGGGTCCTAAGACCAAACATCCCAAGAGAACAAGGTGGACATTCATGGAATTTTTACGACCGGGCCTCAAAAGTCACATAGCACCCTTTTCACCTCACTCATTGGTCAAAACCATACGGGTTCAAGTAGAGGGGCATAGACTCTACTTCTTGATGGGGGAGGGGCAAGGTTCCAGCAGATAGTTTGGAATGAGAAATACTGTTGTGGCATAGAACGCACAATCTGCCACATACCTGAATTCAGACATGCTGTTTTCATTATACTGGGAGAGAACTTTGAGACCATGCTAGGGCAAATATGGAATACATAAAAAATAAAAAGGAAGGCAAGAAGTGGAGTTGAGTATTGAATATAAGGGTCATTGGACATTGAAAATAATCTTGAAGTGTAATTCTCAACTGTTGTAAATGCAAAGCTCCCTTCCTCCCCCTTCAAAATAAATCCTAGTTGTTACTCACAGAGATCACATGTCTTCGTGAGATCTGAAACTCTCTTAAATCATTTCCATCTTCCAGAAGAACCGTCCCAAGGTTCTCCAGGGTATTTACAAAGGAACAATAAAACATTCATTTCTTTAGCACATTGTAATGAAAACCATCCCCAAGTACTTAGTTTAACTGCTCTGTTTACCATGGGGGTTTCAAATGCCATTAGGACCGTGTTATATTTTTGTTGGTCTGAAGTCATGGGAATAGAAAAGGATTTTTTTTTTTTTAACCAAGAGGTAAAACTAGGATAGCACTTGTCCAACCACACCATCTCAACATTTTGTTAAAGTGCCTTTCATTAACGTTTTGAAGGCCTATGTAAATCAGGGAATGGTTGGGGGAAAAAAAATCACAAATACTGGATGTTAAAGCAGTGTGGTGTGAAAGGAAACATCTGTTCTTGGTTAAAGTTCTTTAAACTTATGTTCTTTTGCCTCAGTCATTTAACTGCGGTGCTGAGATTTGAGTTCCATGAAGACTCTAAAACTGGTTTTCCAGAACATTCTCAGGAGTCTTAATAAGCCTTTGAAGTTCTTTGCCCCTAGCCTAAAATGCCAGGATCACTGGCATTACCGAAGCATAAAACTGGGATTGTCAACCTCAGCGGCTCCAGGATTCTGAATTCTAGCTGTTTTGTTTCATTTTGTTTTTTTAAAGAAACGCACGATCTTGTGTTAGGTAGTTCCTTTAAGAAAGAAGGCTCCAAGGAATGCCCAGTTATGAGGCATTTTTTACCTTGATAAGAAGCACTGATATGAACAAATTGTTTGTTACTATATATTTTCTTTTGCCTGAGGGGAAGATTGACCTGGTTTGTTAAGAGATGGGACTGGAAACCCAAGGGTTGCAAGTAATTTTATTTTAACAGTTGCTTTCTTAAGATGTACTCCTGGACTTGTAACCCCTTAATTTCTCTAGGCTTCAGGTTTTTTTCACTGTTAAAATGAGATGAGTAACAAATGATGTGCAGATTTTCAAAATCTCAAATGAGTGTTATTTGTAAAACAATATTAGTCCCAGATGGATAGTTCCTGAAATTGTAGAGTCAAAGACGCTCCACTTAGAAGTAACCTGAGATGCTGTAAATTTCACCTCTTTCCTATTCTTCCCTTTAATGGCATTTGGTGAGGATTTACGAGGTACCAGAAACTGTTTCAGATGCTGGGGACATAGTAGGGAACAAAATAGAGTTCTCACAGAGAACTCATTCCTGCCCTCACAGAGTTCTCATTCAACTGGGAAAAACACTAAGTTAGTAAGAAAACATTTAGAAATAAGGGATATGATAAAAATTAAGGAAAGAGATAATGCTGAAATATGTCCAGGCGACCATTTTTAGACTGGGATTTCAGGGAGGGCCATAAATGGGAAGAGGGGATCCTGGTAGCAAGGAGAATCCTGTCGTGGGGAGAGTGGGTGGAACAGCATTTCAAACAGAAGGTTCTGCTTAGACCGAAAGGGAAGGAACTTTGAATGGTAAAAGAACAAAGGCTAGGGAAAGTAGAGAGGTCTGAACAAGGTGCGGGGGTGGTCACCCAGGGGGAGGACAGGAGCGCTGGCTAGAGGTGGAAGGAGGGATTACAGGTCAGCACGGTGTCCACTTGTGGTCTAGATGGAAGACCTTAAGCCTTCCTTGTTGTGACCCTGCACTGATGGGATGGATTTGACATTGTGGGAGGGGCCAGGCAGAGGAAGCCAAGGATATAATACCAGGAGTGTGATGGAAGAAGCAGACCACATGTTGGGCAGGGAAGGATGAGAAAGAGGTCATTCGAGTCTTCTTTAAAGCAGCTTTCTGGGTCTTCACTGCTGGTCGTGTTTAGGTGACCATGTGCCTCGTTTCCCTTGGACAGTTCCAACTCATCCCTGTTATCACAGCATTATTATTCATAATTTCACCTTTTGTTTTCAAAGTGTTCTTGTTTGGATGATTGCCAGTTGTTTAACACATCAGAGTCCTGTGGTACAAGGCCTTTTAGTCGACAGACTGCTGTCTCTACTTTCAGTCTCCCATCCACCTTTCACTCACATCCTTTCCCAGGCAAGAGTAGCTCTTAATGACCTTTCCCACAACCTCTGCGGTGACTCCCAGGCCCTCAACCACTCTTTTTGCCTCCTGTCTGCTCATTTCTGTTACCACCAACCCCTGCCTCGATTCGTACTACATCCTGTGGACAGATTAATTTTCCTTGGGAGAAACATGATTATGTCACTGCTGCTCTGACACCGTGATGGTACCTCGTTGCCTACAGAATAAAAAGTCCAGACTCTAAAGATTCAACACTCTTCATGACCTAGCCCTGGTATTTCAAAATGTGGATTCGAGTATAGGATATAGTATAGACAATATAATGCTGAACGGTATAATAGGTAGGAGTCTGGAACCAAACTGCCGGCATTTGAATGCTACCTGCCATTTACTAGCTGTGTGACCGAGGGCAACCTGTGCAACCTCTCTGTGCCTCAGTTTTCTAATCTTTAACATGGGGCTAAAAAGGAAAATCTACTATTATTGTTACTATAAGGATTACATGAGTTAACTCCTGTAAGGCCCTTAAAATAGTCTGTGGCACACCAGTGGTCACTCAATAAATGTAAGCTTTTGTAATTATGGATTTTCTGTGCAGGCATAATGAGCATTTGCTCTTCTCTACATGATCTATGACACTTTCTTACCTCTTCCTGTTGCTAACCTTTGTTCCAACAATCCAGCTGTATTACTTCCATGGGAGCTACCCTGCCCCTGGCCAGAGCTGATTGGCCCAGAAGTGGATACCTGACCTAAGCTGGACCAATCAGAGCCCTTCTCTGGGATCTTTCGCAGTGTGTAACTAGGAAGTTTGGACATTTCATCTCTAGTTGCTAGACTGTAAGCAGAAAACTCAGAATCTGACAATGATCCTGTTTCCTGCCACACGGAGAAAATCTGTCCTAAAGAAGAAAGAAGAATGATGCTAACAAATAAAGACAAGTAGGGAGAAAACTTGGAGAAAGTTTCCTGACTGTGCTGAAGACACTGGCTCCAGGTCTTCCTAAGGTCCATCTCTGGCCCTATTTGAGGCCACTTGGCTGCTATTTGAGATACCACCGAGTCATTCCCCGTATATAGGCCTTTCCTTGTGGACCTCCCTTTTGCATCTTTGACTTAGACTTTTGACAAGTTGGAGTCTTCTAGTGGGTTGGTTTTCAGGAGGCACCAATAGCTAATTGAAGATCTTTGAGGAATAGGCATTAAACAGCACATCTCTCTGTTCTACTGATTTCTAACTCCCATGCACTATAATTTTAATGAATTGTGAATTTATAGGCACCCTCTAAATGAAAGGAGTCAATTAACACAGATAATGAAGGCCAATAAAAGTCCTTTTGTCAGAAATGCCTGCCCTGAAAGGAGCCACCAAAGAGGATGGATCCATTCTCTACTACCACCAGCACACTGGGCTCCACCTCTTCCTTTTGTTTTAGGGAGTTTGTAGTTTTCTGGGTTCTTTCAGAATTTTCCAAGCCTCCCACCAACTCACCCCTAATAGCAGAGGAAGAATAAAGACACCTCTTCCCCCCCAACCCCAGCCCTGCCAGGGCAAGGGGTGGTCCCTCAAACTGAGCATAGATAGTCTGAGAAGGATTGAACACATTAACTCTTCCAGAGTCTCTAAGTTACCCTTTGAGTTGGACACATACTAAATTCAAGAGGGCAGGGATATGGGAATGCAAGCTGGTGCGGCCACTCTGGAAAACAGTATGGAGGTTCCTCAAAAAACTAAAAATAGAACTACCCTACGACCCAGCAACTGCACTACTAGGCATTTATCCACGGGATACAGATGTGCTGTTTCGAAGGGACACATGCACCCCCATGTTTATAGCAGCACTATCCACAATAGCCAAAATATGGAAAGAGCCTAAATGTCCATCGATGGATGAATGGATAAAGAAGATGTGTTGTATATATACAATGGAGTATTACTCGGCAATCAAAAAGAAATCTTGCCATTTGCAACTACGTGGTTGGAACTGGAGGGTATTATGCTAAGTGAAATGAGTCAGTCAGAGAAAGACAAATATCATATATGACTTCATTATATGAGGACCTTAATAGACAAAACACATGAACATAAGGGAAGGGAAACAAAAATAATATAAAAGGAGGGAGGGGGACAAAGCATAAGAGACTCATAAATATGGAGAACAAACAGAGGGTTACTGGAGGGGGAGTGTGGGAGGAGGGATGGGCTAAATGGGCAAGGGGCATTAAGGAATCTACTCCCGAAATCATCGTTGCACTATATGCTAACTAATTTGGATTAAATTTTTTTTTTTAATTTAAAAAAAAAAAGAGGGTAGGGATAGTGCCTGTTTGACTCGCTATTGTTTCCCAAGCTCCTAGTGCCTAGCACATACTAAGGTATCACATTATGGCATGAATGAATGGGTATTATTAACCCCATTTTATAAATGAGGAAACTGAGGTCCAGATAGATAAGCTGGGTTGACCAGTAACTAAACTAGTGAGTTGTAGAGTTGGGTCTGAAGCTGTATGTCTCAGACTTCTTGTTCAGGGCTCATTCTAAGACCTCCTGGTCATTAAAGGAGAAAACCACAACACCAGCAGGTTTATAGGATAATGGAGCTAAACTCCCAGCAGTGCTTAGTAAAGGTTTCAATTTCTAAAGCTAAACGTTAACACATCCGAACTCAGGGCATCTTCAGACTTGAACTTAAATCCGTGCTATTTTTGAACCTTTCTTTTCAGAAAGCTGTACAAGAGTTTAGGTGACAAAAGATGAGAAGCGTTGTGTGTGTATGATAAAATATTCACTGTAAAGACTCATGTGTAACTGTGCAACTCAGAACAGCATTTTTGTGCCTGGTCTTGACATAAGTGCATGCCTCTGTAGGTTGCCTTTCTATTTCATAAATCCCCAAAGACTTTAAAATGTCAGCTGTTGCAGAACGGTGGCCCATGAATTATGGGGGAGGGGTCAGAGTGGGCAGTGGTCTGGTCTAGGGTAAATTTGGGGCGTGTGTGTGTGTGTGTGTGTGTGAGTGTGAGTGTGGATCTTGGTCTTTTCCCTATTGTTACATGCCCCTGAAGTCATTGTTGAAAACTGTTTCTATTACTCAGTATTTTTTTTTTATTTTTTAAATATTTATTTATTTTTGAGAGAGACAGACAGTGTGAGCGGGGGAGGGGCAGAGAGAGGGAAACAGAATCCGTAGCAGGCTCCAGGATCTGAGCTGTCAGCACAAAGCCTGATGCGGGGCTTGAACCCACTAACCATGAGATCGTGACCTGAGCCAAAGTTAGACACTTAACCAACTGAACCACCCCAGCACCCCTCTATTATTCAGCATTTTATATGGTTTATTATGCTCATAATAATACTTCTTATGTGATGATGGAAATGTTCTGTATCTTCATTGTCTTATATATACTATAGTCACTAGCCATGAATGGCTATTGAACACTTGAGATGTGGCCTGAGGAACTGAACTTTTAATTTCATTTTGTTTGAATTAACTTAAATTTAAATAGTCACTCTTGGCTTGCTTTATTTATTTATTTATTTATTTATTACATTTATTTATTTTTGAGAGACAGAGAGAGACAGAGCACGAGCTGGGGAGTGTCAGAGAGAGAGGGAGACACAGAAAGCAGGCTCCAGCCTCTGAGCTGTCAGCTCAGAGCCCAACATGGGGCTCAAACTCATTAACTGAGAGATCATGACCTGAGCTGAAGTCGGACGCTTAACCGACTGAGCCACCCACGTGCCCCTCTACATTTTTAAAAATTCAGTGAGTTTCTGGGGCGCCTGGGTGGCGCAGTCGGTTAAGCGTCCGACTTCAGCCAGGTCACGATCTCGCGGTCTGTGAGTTCGAGCCCCGCGTCAGGCTCTGGGCTGATGGCTCGGAGCCTGGAGCCTGTTTCCAATTCTGTGTGTCTCCCTCTCTCTCTGCCCCTCCCCCGTTCATGCTCTGTCTCTCTCTGTCCCAAAAATAAATAAAAAACGTTGAAAAAAAAAATTAAAAAAAAAAAAATTCAGTGAGTTTCTGATTTCCAGCATAAATTAGCTAATGAATTATAGCCATTCCATTAAGTTCATCATAAAGTTAGAAACTGCCTATAACTTGTAGAAGTTAAATCTATCAGTTAAGGATTTACTTTCCCTCATTTCAAAATGTGGTGGGGAAATTTCCTTTACCTGATGACAGTGACCACTGGTAACCTTCTTGCCTTACCTCACTCTCTCCCCTGGGACCTTGATTCAATGCCAGATTAAGTCCTAGTGGTGGTGTTTCTGTTTGGGGCACATGCTCTCTCACTGCCTTTTGGGAGCTCTTAGCCATCTCTTCATTTCACACCAAGTCAGATTTAGATTTAAAGACCTTTATCAGCCTGCCCTGTGCTGTCTTATACACCTCACTCCCTTTCCCTGTTTTCCTCCTGAATTCGAATTCTCTGGAGAAACAGACCTAATAGGATTATCTGTCTATTGATTGATCTGTCTGTAGAGAGAGATACTGGGATTGAAATTGATTGAGTTTAAGGGTCTTGGGAACTGACAAGTCCGAAACCTGGAGGGCTGTCCTGCCAACTGGAGGCTCAGGTAAGAGTGATGTTGCAGTCTGGAGTCTGAAGGTTGAAAACTGAGGCAGATTTTCTATTCTGTTGTCTAAAGGCAGAATTCCTGACAAAAAGTCAGTCTTTGCATTTAAGGCCTTCCACTTATTGAGTGAGGCCCATCCACATTATGGAGGGTAACCTGCTTTAGTTCTAGTCAATTAATTATAGATGTCAGTCACATGTTTAAAATCTCTCTACAGCAACGTCTAGACTAGTTTGACCAAGCAACTGGTCATCATAGTTTAGCCATTTGACCCATGGCAACTCTTTCACTAGATTAAGACAGAATGGTCTTTGTCTCTCACCCTTCACCCATGCCATCTGGTATGGTCTGTGGGCACTCCAGTTCCTACTGACCTGTCAGCAGAAGCCCATTCTGCTCCTTTCTCCGTGTGACATATAGCTTTCATTTTTACAAAATCCGATCCACGTTCCACTTCTCTGTAACTGGTTTCACCCTGACCGATCCTTGTTCTCTAAAACACAAACACATGTACTAGACAGAGTGCAGGTATCCCCTGCTTTTCAAGAGTTCATGTTATGCAGCTTCCCTTGTACAAAAACCTACCTTAGTACCCGTTTTCACCAAGTGGAAGAAATCCAATGAGGATTTTTGCTTTTATGAAAAAAGGCAAAAAGCAAAAATAGCATTCAGCGTTTGTTTTGCAGCAAGCCATTACAGAGGCAGCACGTACCCCAGGCAGCAACAGTGGCCCCACCAAGCTCCTTCCCTGGGGAACGACGCTCAGCATCTCAGCATCCAGCCTCCATAGCTTTGAACTATGCCTATGAGCATCTGTGCTTTATCTAGATTTATTTTGTGCATCTGTTAGCAAAATGTTTCCTAAGGTATCAGAAAGGCTTAAGAGAGGTTATTTTTTGGATCTGGGAATGCTCAAAATTTTTTCCATAGAAATTAACGATAATTCCTTCTTCACTTTATGCCATTCAGGCTTATAAAAGTTTTCGTAGGAACGCTCTACTTTCACATGGTAGGGCTAAGACCTGCATATACTTGAACTTATTTTTAGCAGCATGGTATTCATTTTGAAAGTAGAGTAACAGATTCTCTGTCTCAGTTTTCTGAGATTATTCCAATGTCATGTTGTTATTTTTCATGAAAGCTATTCTTTAAATAGAAGCTCTAATTTTTTACAATGAGTTGAGATTTTTTATAGAAATAAGTCTTTAAAAAGGAAGGAAAGATCTTTTTCACATCATAATCTCTGATTTTAAATTGGGAAAATAGAGTTAACTATCAAATTTGTGCTTACTCATTACAGAGCAGCTGAATGAAGTCTTGGACCAGTTGAAAATGGTGTTACTTAATTTTTGCTGCCTAACCCAGCAAGGGTTACTCCTTTAAGTATCGGGGGGGGGGTGGTTCTTAAATGCAGCAGAAATAAGAAGGTGGGTGAAGCTGTGTTTCAGTTTAAACTGGTATCTTGGACACAGGCTGGATGACATGAAGTAGAAAGAGTGGTCTCATTAAAGGAGCATCACGTTGGTTTTAGGATACTGAGTTGAATCCAGACTTTGCCAGTGATTATCCCTGGGTGGTTTGACCAGTCACAGTTATAACTGTCTCGGAACCAGTTTCCTTTTCTGTAGCGTATTCTTTTGGGGCCTAAGATCATGCACGTTAAAGTTCTTTGTGGAAGAGTTGTACAATGTTAACAATTATTGTTTTAATAATCACAGTTGTTAGAGAAGTTTTATAGGCACACGTGGTAATTTGCAGGGAATTCTCTAACAAGGTGACCCGGGTGGTCGTGATTTGATCTTCCATATTGACTTGACCCCATGCTCATGAAGACTTGGTATAGCTTGGAGGAACAGTGGTGTCCAGCAGCAGATGATGAGTACCTTAAGTAAGTCCATCTTAGATGTGTGGAGAGTGGGAGCGGAATTTCAGAAACACTGGGAGAGAAATCTGGCAGGATGTGGTGAGCAGATACACAAGGTTAGAGAAAGGCAAGAGCTAAGGAAAATGCCTGTGGCTCCAATTGGAGAGATGAGGGCAGTGGTGGGCCCAGCAGCCATGATCATCGGCCGTGTAGGTTTGAACTCCAGAGGAAAGTCATGGCTGGAGAGTCTGAATTTGGGAATAATTAACACATAACTAGTGGCTAAACCCAAGTGAGTGGAGAAGGTTACTGCAGGGAGTGTAGCGCGAGGAGACCAGGTGGCTGAGGGTGAACCCCGATGAGCAGTAACTAGGGCCTGCCATTAGTATGCTCACGAGATCTGCTCAAGAAAGGCTGTGAATGAACAAATGAATACATGAGTAAATGCGAAACAAACAGGGATCTGTTTGGCAAACACAGTCAAATGACTTTAAGAAGGAAAAAGAGAAAAGAGAGTGCTGTCCTAGAGTTAAGAAGAGTCAAGACCCTCAGGGTCTAGCCAAATATTGATCTTTATAAAATCTAAATGTGGTTCCTCTGGTTAAAAAGGACTACTCCCCCTTTCTGGTAAACAATTTGGCAGCCTGTACCCAGCCTTTGAAAAGTTAATATCCCTTGACTCATTAATTCCTTTTCCAGGAATCCACCTGAAGGAAGGAAGCAGAGCTGCAAAGATTTATGCACAAAGATGTTTCATATGCCTGAGATGCGAACTTCTCTGGAAGGGCTGGGGACGGGGGGAGGGAGGCATTTACCTTTGCCATCTTTTTAGACGTTCTGGTACTCTACAGTACTATGGTGCAGGATATAAAATTTTCATTAATGTTTAAGCTAAAAGATGAGCATTCAAAGAAATCTTGTGCTTTGCCCTCAGACCCCTATTCTCTGCCCTCGGAGTTACTATAGTGTGAAATGTGGGGGATATGCTGGCCTGCAGGGTGCAGTCAGAGCCTTTGTTGGCGTGGTATTCAGTGACATCCACCATATGGCCCTTATGATTTCCAGTTCACCCTCATTCCTGGCTTCTCCTGTCGTGATCCAGAAATATTTATAGAAGTCACTTCAATACATCAGGCTGTTGCATACTATCAAGTTTTTGCCCATGATGATTCTTCTTTCTCTTTACCTGCATTACCATTCTCCCTTTATTTCACCTGTCTGGTGAACTCCTATTCATCCTTCAAAGCCTCCTGCAGATTTGGTCCCCAAATAGAGTTTGTCTAGCATAGTATTTTGGAGAAAAAAATTGAATTTGAAAGTGTAAAGTGAGAGGTACACACTCTTGATAATGTCACACTCCTCACCTCTTCCTACTGTATTACATTATTTCATTTGTTATAGCCCTGACCTGTCAGAAACTTTTCTGCTTCCCCTTAAGGCAGAAATAATCACTGTCATTTCTATACCTTTATACCCATTCCTACATTTAACATGCTCTATGAGAAATTTTTCCAGTATTTACTGCATAAAAGTAATATGCAGGGGCACGTGGGTGGCTCAGTCAGTTAAGCCTCCGACTTCACCTCACGACATGATCTCGCGGTTCGTGAGTTTGAGCCCCACTTTGGGCTCTATGCTAACAGCTTGGAGTCTGGAGCCTGCTTCAGATTTTGTGTCTCCCTCTCTGCCCTTCCCCCACTCTCTCTCTCTTTCTCGCATGCTCTCTCTCTCAAAAATAAACATTAAAAAAATTTTTAGAGTAATATGCATACTCATCAGATAAATTTTGAAAAATTACACACTTCAGAAATATGACATAGCTGTCATGATACTGTGTCTATAAAATTTAGAATCTTGTTTTATTTTTTATTTTTGTTATTTGAGAGAGAGAGCCTGTGAGTGGAGGAGAAGAACAGAGGAAAAGAGAGAGAGAGAGAGAGAGAGAGAGAGAGAGAGAGTCTTAAGCAGGCTCCATGCTCAGTGGCTTAGCTCAGAGCCTGATGCAGGGCTTGATCCCACAACCCTAGGATCATGATCTGAGCCAAAATCAAGAGTCAGAAACTCAACTGACTTGAGCCACCCAGGTACCCCAGAATCTTGATTTTTTAATATAACATTATAAAATAAGCATTTTTGTGCCACATTACTGTAATTGTTTTTCAAAGCTGTTTATAGTAGTTAGCTGAATCTTCTTGAGAGTAAGGATTTCTATTTTTGTTTTTGTTTTTGTTGGGGCAGAGAGAGAGGGAGACACAGAATCCGAAGCAGACACCAGGCTCTGAACCGTCAGCACAGAACCCGACACAAGGCTTGAACTCATGAACCATGAGATTATGACCTGGCCTGAAGTCAGATGCTTAACTGACTAAGCCACCCAGGTGCCCCATTTTGTATCCCCAGCACCTAAGTGCGATGTTGGTCTAGGCCAGTGTTGGGACTTAATACAGTTGAATTCGGGAGCTGAAAAATTAATCAGTCTCCATCTCTACCTTCAAGGAGCTCATTCTGGGAGAGGAGACATACATATTCACTCATTATTTAATGTATTCATTCATTCCACAGATACTTAAAGAGCACCTCCTGTATGTCAGACATCATTCTAGCACCAGGGACAAAGCAGCGCACACAACTCCAGACTTCATGAAATGCGTATTCTAGAATAGTGATTCTCAAACTTTGGGGTGTATTGGAATCACCCGGAAGGCTTTGGGCCCTATCCCCAGGGGCTCTGATTCAGAGTTTCTGAAGTCAGCGAGGCCTTGGAATTTGCATTTCTGACAGGTTCCCTGGTGATGCTGATGCTGTTCTCACTTTGAGAACCCCTGGCGTAGAGGATAAGTTTGAGGTACAGGAGGGCAAAGGAGTATGGTTGTCCAGTTAGTTGGGAGAGAAGGGACATGTCTGATTAATGCAAAGCCTCTCACAATTTCAAGTCCCAGTAAGGAAAGAGAGGATTGGGATAATACCCTGTGTCCAGAGTCTTCACCTCCTTCTTCTGGATGACTGTCAGCAGTCAGCAGGGTCACAGAAGCCTGGGACCGATGAGGAGAGAGGGTAGAGCAATAGTGATGGTCAGGAGTGCCTTCTCTGTGCCTGTCCCTCGGCACACCTGCCGTATGTAACGTCTAACCTTCATAGCAACCGCAAGAGAAGTAGGATCTCCCTCCTTTTGTGGATGAGAAAACTGAGGCATAGAAAGTGATATAACATACTCTGGTTCCAGAGTCGTACATCTGGAGCTCCAAGCCAAGCCTTTCTGCCTCCAAACCCCATGACTCAAGTTGAGACTGGCCTGTGGTTGAGCCCCCGGTGGGACCAGCTTTTAATACTTCAACAGTCATAGCTGTTTTGTGTGTGGTGAGACACCCGCAGCAGGGGCTGTGTGCAAGGGGCGGGCGTGTGCAAGGCGGTGCCAACAGTGCACCTGTTCCTGCAGCACGGTTGCAAATGGAGAGGCTCAGACTCGCGGTTCATGAAAGGGAACGCCACCTGGCTGAAACAGAGGTGTGCAGCTTTGAGGGGAGCTGGCTCACTGTCCTTCCTGTAGGAGCAACCCCTGGAAGTTATTAGTGGTGTTTTCCCACGTATGAAAATTGTGGCAGTTAGGTTTTCGTTTACTTCTACTATAAATTCAGTGCCCTGAGAATGTGCATAACACGTTCAAAACTTTAAAAAGCCACTTTCTCAACCATTGGGAAGAAGCATAGGCAAATGATTTCTGAAATTATTTCACAAACTTTTAAGACGAGAACAAGCCACCTCACTCCAGTACGGTGGGAATTGGGGAAGTTAGTGCTGAAGTGGCCCCGTCCCCGAGCATGACACATCTCAGCGGGCTGCCATCGGCCACAGCTGCCTTCAGTTATCTGGCTTCTATCACGTTAGTGCCACACGGAAGGACTGTCGAAGATCTGTGCTTTAGCACAATGTCCTCACCTTCTATCAAGGGTTAAGAATATGTAAATGATGTAAGAAAAATGTCTCTTCGTTTTCTGTAAAACTAAGGAAGACCCATTTGACTCCATAGCTCTGCAAGAGTCATACGACAAATTTCTCTGTTCCTTACCAGCAAATTATGCTTCTCTCTTATTGACCTGGCATGTTTCCTCATTTCATTTAAGGATTATAAAAATCCATGGCTCTCCCTATGTTGCCAGGAGGCTCAGAGCAAGCCTTCATATGCAGTAGCTTCCCTTAACCTAAGGTTCTTTGGTAATAATGATCTCCCACTCTTTTCTCTTAAAACTTTGGTACCTGTGTCTTCCTTTAGAAGCTTTCCAAAACAGTTTCTAAAAGCAGGCAGCTATCACAGATTAATGGGTCAAAAATGAATTTTCGGAATGGGATGGAGTGACTTTAAGTTTTTTTGTTTAACTTTTGAAGAGTGAATTGATGGCACAAAAACAGACACATAGACCAATGGAATAGAATAGAAACCCCAGAACTAGACCCACAAACATATGGCCAACTCATCTTTGACAAAGCAGGAAAGAACATCCAATGGAAAAAAGACAGTCTCTTTAACAACTGGTGCTGGGAGAACTGGACAGCAACATGCAGAAGGTTGAAACTAGACCACTTTCTCACACCATTCACAAAAATAAACTCAAAATGGATAAAGGACCTGAACGTGAGACAGGAAACCATCAAAACCTTAGAGGAGAAAGCAGGAAAAGACCTCTCTGACCTCAGCCGTAGCAATCTCTTACTCGACACATCCCCAAAGGCAAGGGAATTAAAAGCAAAAGTGAATTACTGGGACCTTATGAAGATAAAAAGCTTCTGCACAGCAAAGGAAACAACCAACAAAACTAAAAGCAACCAACGGAATGGGAAAAGATATTTGCAAATGACATATCGGACAAAGGGCTAGTATCCAAAATCTATAGAGCTCACCAAACTCCACACCCGAAAAACAAATAACCCAGTGAAGAAATGGGCAGAAAACATGAATAGACACTTCTCTAAAGAAGACATCCGGATGGCAAACAGGCACATGAAAAGA
Organism: Panthera tigris; assembly: GCF_018350195.1. NCBI lineage: Eukaryota > Metazoa > Chordata > Mammalia > Carnivora > Felidae > Panthera > Panthera tigris. Next base: position 132,432,550 of record NC_056668.1, on the reverse strand, counting down.
TGTTCAACGTCTCTCCTTATCAGGGAAATACAAATCAAAACCACACTCAGATATCACCTCACGCCAGTCAGAGTGGCCAAAATGAACAAATCAGGAGACTGTAGATGCTGGAGAGGATGTGGAGAAACAGGAACCCTCTTGCACTGTTGGTGGGAATGCAAATTGGTGCAGCCGCTCTGAAAGCAGTGTGGAGGTTCCTCAGAAAATTAAAAATAGACCTACCCTATGACCCAGCAATAGCACTGCTAGGAATTTACCCAAGGGATACAGGAGTGCTGATGCATAGGGGCACTTGTACCCCAATGTTTATAGCAGCACTCTCAACAATAGCCAAATTATGGAAAGAGCCTAAATGTCCATCAACTGATGAATGGATAAAGAAATTGTGGTTTATATACACAATGGAATACTACGTGGCAATGAGAAAGAATGAAATATGGCCTTTTGTAGCAACGTGGATGGAACTGGAGAGTGTGATGCTAAGTGAAATAAGCCATACAGAGAAAGACAGATACCATATGGTTTCACTCTTATGTGGATCCTGAGAAACGTAACAGAAACCCATGGGGGAGGGGAAGGAAAAAAAAAAAAGAGGTTAGAGTGGGAGAGAGCCAAAGCATAAGAGACTGTTAAAAACTGAGAACAAACTGAGGGTTGATGGGGGGTGGGAGGGAGGGGAGGGTGGGTGATGGGTATTGAGGAGGGCACCTTTTGGGATGAGCACTGGGGGTTGTATGGAAACCAATTTGACAATAAATTTCATGAAAAAAAAAAAAAAAAGAAGAGTGAATTGAGCCAGCCACGGGCATATGTGTGGACACATACATGTCCGAGAACACATATGTACTTGATGATGCCTTGAGAGGCATCCACTTGGTCTAGTGATTGAGAATGAACTTGGGTCTGAGTCAGACCTGGCTTTGAACCTCAGCTACTCACTGCTTACTTTATGACTGTAATGTCTCTGGGCCTCAGTATCCTCATCTGAAATGGAGATAATGATACCATGTGGTGTCTTTGAAGGATTAAACAGACGATTTATGTAAAATGCCTAGTACAGTGTCTGGGACTTAGTAGGTCTACAGTAGATGGTAATCCCTACTGTTGTTGTCATTATTTCTAGAAAAAGCTAGACTTTATAGAAAGACTGGATGGTATATTTGTAACTGCTGTAGATTACCTTCTAGAGTGTGCACTGTTGAACTAAAATGACCTTCGGCTTAAAGTTAGGGCGTTTCATCCAAGGAGGGTGGTCACGGCTTACTTCTCCCTTAGAAAGAGTAGCTCCATGCTGGTGTTTCTTACTAATTCTCAAATGACAGTGGATGATCGCTACAGAGGCCTCAAGATTTTCTGAGGTCATCCACTCAGAGGCTGGTGACTAAGACTTACACAACTCTGAGGTCTTCACTTCCTGATTTATCTGTAAAATGACCTGAGCATCCTTGCCCAGGATGTCTCTTAAAGCCGATTTTCCAGTTTGGGTCGGCTCTTGCTTGATTTTATTAGGCTGTTACTTTCAATTTTTCTTTCACATACAACTATTACATTCAGTTGCCCAGGGGTATCTGTCAGGGAGGGTAGAGTTAAAGTGCCTTAGTACTTTGTGTGGTCATTAGCCTCCCCAACCCCCCCCCCCCCATCTTGCAGGCTCAGAAAGTGAGAAGCAAGTTACCTGTTACCTAGACTGGATGGTGTATCCCGTAGCCTGCAGAGTCACGAGACAGCCGTAGCAACACCTGTGGGCCCAGCATGGCTTTCAGGCGCCTTTGGCTTAGGCGGAGCACCAAGGAACAGGTGTCTGTCCGTCAGATTTCCCTGCTGTGGGGAATGTGCACACCAGCCTCCACGCAGTGATGATTTCCCCCACCTCCACCCTTCTTTGCCAAAACAATTGTTTAAAAGAGGAAGCTCTTTGGGTCATAAAATGTCATCTGGTAGTTAGTATATGGCTATATAGACATACTGGATTATACAGTAGCCTGACTGGCAGGAAGTAGGCGATTCACCAGAAAAAAAAAAAAAAATAACGAAAAAATAAACTCTTACCAAAATGAACTTCCTCTTTCAAACTCTTTGTTTCAACTCATCCTTTGGAACCTTCTTTCAGCCTCTTAGAGAAAAAATAACCAGTAGGGACTAATGCAGTATTGCGAAGAGAGGTAACCCCAGCCCTATTTAGCCACGTGCTTCATAATTTTTTTCATGTTTTATTTTTGAGAAAGAAAGAGAGAGCACAAGCAGGGCAGAGTCAGAGAGAGAGACACACACACAGAATCTAAAGCAGGCTCCAGGTTCTGAGCTGTCAGCACAGAGCCCAATGTGGGGCTCAAACCCACAAAACTAAGATCATGACCTGAGCTGAAGTGGGAAGCTTAACCGACTGAGCCACCCAGGCGCCCCCAATATGCTTCATAATTAAAAAGAGCAAGCCCCATGCTGTCTGTCCCCAGGCGGGCCAGGGTTAGGGTGAGGCCACTGCCTAGAGGGACATGGGACACCTGCCACCTTGAGAGACTTCGTGTTCAAACTGAATCATCCTCAGAATCCTCCGGTGAGACGTTTTGGATGTTGCCCGTGTCCCCCTTTGATAGAATAAAGTTCCCTTCACTCAGTCCCCTTCATTTTGTTTGCCTTACAGATCCAGGAGGCTGCAAGTCAGGGCCTGCAATTTGTCGGCGTCATACCTCAGTACCATTGCCCTGCGAGGTCGGCAGGCAGCAGCCCCCCAGTGGACGCCAGAGATGCGGAAAAGGAGCCGGGCAGGTGTGAGAATAACGAGAACCCGGGCGCTCCCGTGGGGATGGACGGCAGCCGGGAGCCAGGCCAGGGCCCAGGAGGGGAGACGCCCATCGCTGAGCAACCCAGCTTGCCCTCAGGAGAGGGGGACGGAGCAGAATTTTCTCCACACGGGGTGAGCAAGACTCTGGATGGGCCGGAGGGTGACCTGCTGGAAGTGAGTGAGGAGCCACTCTCGGGAAGTAAGTATGTCAGCAACCACTTAAAAGAGAGCCTAACGGCTTTTCAGTAGTCCCCATGGCATTTTAGGAAAAAGAAATGGAATTAGAGTGTAGAGACAGCAGTCCATCGCACAGGCATTCTTCATCAGGCATTTTTCCGGGCCCTCTGACTGATTGCGTACTGAAGTTGTGACTTCCAGGAGAGCAGAACCACACGGAATTGCCTTCTGGTCGCTCCAACATGTCACGTTCAAAGTAGATTCTAGAACTTAAGGGATTTTCGCCCCATGCTCTTGTGCTACCCTTGAATTGCCCTGCTCTTAGCACAGGAAAAGTGTTAAGATGCTGGGCACCAGTGCTGAACGTGTGCTCCATTTTGGTCCCCTCATTTTGAATATCTGCCTAAAGAAAGAAATCAAGAAAACCAGTTAAGGACAAATTGTGCAGGAAACTGGTGATTCAACTCACTAGGTACTGTAAACAGCCCGATTTCAGGCAGGGCGTATAGTTGACAAATCAGCAGTGTGGAGAGAACACTGCCAAAGAGAGGCCACCAATATGTGAATCCTCCTAATCACATTGTAACGGCCATTAGAGCAGGCATTTTAAGTTGGCAAATTCAAAGAACAACACTTATTAATAGCAGCCAACGTTTCTTAATTGTGGTGATGTGTGTGATGTGGGTGAGCTGGAGTATCATTGCCCATTTTACAGCTGAGTAAACTGAAATTTAGAGAGTAAATCTTCTCCCAGGCTAGGAAATTGGCAGATCTGGTCTGTGAACTTATCTTGTTATACCTCTCTACTCTAATAGACTAATAAGATTTACTGAGGCCCTCACTTCATGGTGAGTGAAGTTTCTCTCCCTTTCCCTGTAATTCCCTTTCCTTTTCTTTCTCCAAGAAATCTAGCATCCAGCCATTTCCCAAGAGCCAGGCACCTGTCTGAGCTGCGTGGCCTCTTCCAGCCTTCAGAAGGTGCACTGGTAACAAGACTTCCAGGAGACCCCCAGGCTTTAGGGGGCCTTCTGGGTCATCTTCCTAGTTCATGTTATTATTCATTGACTGATTCTTGAAATTAGCCTCTTCTTAATGATGAGGAACAGTTTATGCGCTTGAGAATCTAGAAGAAGGTGGAACAGTTTCTTTTGTTATATTAGGTCAGTACTTCCTGGAAAGAAAATTGCAGGGTGGGTCGTCATTCTGGACTTAACTTGCAACGTTGATTTAGAGCGAGAGATTGGCACTGCCTCCATTCTGGGATATATTATGGCTGTTGTTTAATATTATGGCTGGATCCTTCTTAAATATGTTCTAAAGTAGGGCTTTTCAGCTATGGAACTTTTCACACTGTTTGAGGTAGACTTCTCCCTCCAGAGTAGCCGAGAGCACATTTAGACCCTGTGTGTGCCTCCTGATGAATGTCCAGGTGTTATTCCAGAAACCTCCCATCTTCCCGTTGCTGTTAGGCTGCATGTGTTGTTCTGAATCCCCAGAAGGAAGACCGACCTCCTTGGAGGAGCATGCGAGGGTGAGAGTTCAGGGCAGGCACAGCCAGCACCCCCGAAGAAGGGGCCAGGAGTCATGGAGACAGGCAGCACTGTGGTTAAGAAACCAGACCCCACTCACATTCCATTTGCCACCTTCTACCTAGGCAGTCTTGGACAAGATACCCTCCTGTGCCTCAGTTTCTTACCCTGGAAAAGAGAGATGGAACAATAGGTTCATGTTGAAAGGTTAGATGTACATTTTTAAAAACGTTTTATTTATTTTGAGAGAGAGAAGCAGAGGAGAGGCAGAGAGAGAGATAATACCAAGCAGACTCCACACTGTCAGCACAGAGCCTGACCTGCGGCTCCATCTGACGAACCGTGAGATCATGACCTGAGCTGAGATCAAGAGTTGCACGCTTAACTGACTGAGCCACCCAGGCACCCCGAGATGTACATCTGAAGCACTCAGCACTGCGTGACTCTTAACTGTGAGCTGTTATTATTGGCACACAGGCTCAGTAGCCCTGACCACTGGCCTCCACCTTTGCATGGAGCCCTGGCTTTGAGAAAGGAGGCATTCAATACTGAAATTCCCCTCAGGACTTTTCTGAGATTTCCTGCTCTAGAATCCACCTTTCTCCAAGACTCCTTCCAGACTTCCTGCCCTCTTTGGTTGACTCCAGGGAGAATTAAACTGGGGAGACTTGTCCTAGGACCATTTCCCCCACGTGCCTCCCGCTGGCCTATGGCTGTTTGTCTCCCTCACCCAAAGAGCCCCCTCCATTGCTGAACCCATAAAGACCCCTCAGCACCCAAGGTGTCCTGGCCTGTGCCTCATTTCTTCAAGTCCCTTCTCTTTACTAGCAAACCAGATCCTGCTAAAGAATAATGGGTTAGTATGTGTCTGGAAGTGGTCAGGCCAACAGTGGAGGGGAATTTCAGCCATGGGGGGGAGGGGCGTGTTACAGTACCCCACTTTATTTTTTTTTTTTTCAACGTTTTTTTATTTATTTTTGGGACAGAGAGAGACAGAGCATGAACGGGGGAGGGGCAGAGAGAGAGGGAGACACAGAATCGGAAAGAGGCTCCAGGCTCCAAGCTGTCAGCCCAGAGCCTGACGCGGGGCTCGAACTCACGGACCGCGAGATCGTGACCTGGCTGAAGTCGGACGCTTAACCGACTGCGCCACCCAGGCGCCCCCCAGTACCCCACTTTAATCTCACTCAGTGGGCAGCGGGCTGGCTGTTGTTTACACACAAAGCTGGGCTCTTATCTCTCTGCTCATGAGGCCATGGGTCTCTCTGAAACTTAGGCAGCTTATTGTTCTCCTTTGTTCTTCGTCGTGTGGAACAAATGAGCCTTTGGATTTTTTTCATCAGTTAATGAACACGCAGGGGTTATTGGCCACATATATGGCCTTGCTGGGGATGGACAGTCATGATGGTGGTAACTCTCTGGGTGAACTGTTCTAAGTTCCGATGAGCCATCTTGATGGTGCCTCACAACAACAGTTTTATGATGGCAGATGCTATTATTAGCCCATTTCACAGATGAGGAAAGTCACCTTCCATGCTCTCAAGTAGTGACATTTTATCTCCTAGCTTGAGCATTCAGCCTCCTGAGGGCCGGACATGTAGGGACCCTGCCCACATTGGTCATGGCCTTCACCTGACCCAAGCCTCTCTCCTAAGTCTTTTTCCTGAGAAGTCTTACCAGTTCCTTGCACCATCACCCTTCCTCCCAAATCCCCCCAGCTTCCCCTCCCTGCTGCTTGCTTGCTCGCTCAGCTTTCAGCTTGCCTTTCTCGCAGGGCCCCCTAAGGAGGGTGAAGTGTTTTTACTCCTCTTTCTGCCAGGTGGGCTTAAATAGGCAATCACAGCAAGACAATTAAAAAAAATCCAGAGGGAGTCACCCTCTTTCCCCCTCCTTCTCCTCGTTTAATTTATTTCCTTTATAGGAGGCCTAGGGGAGCCGGGTCTAGGCTGCGACTGCTCATATGGGGCTTGCCAGTGAATTCACCATCCAGACACGGGGCAGGCTGCCCCTCCCCCTCCCTGTGGACTCTTGAATGGCCTCTCTGATCCAGAGGTTATGCTCCCCTTCGCCCATACAGGTCTCTCTGGGGACCCATCATGTGGTTCTCTTCCTGATCATTGACTTTTATTTCCTGGTCGGGGAGAATTTCCCTGATGGTTTGGTGTCGTTGCTGTGCAGAGACAGCCTGAGCTGGTGCAGGGACAGCCCCATGCCTCACTCCTGGACGCTGCCCTTCCCACTCCTGCCCCTGCCTTATGGTGAACACAGAGCACCCCAGTAGCTCTGCTCCGAATGGCCCCTCGTGATGCATTTCTGCAGATGGGGAGCATGGACAGACAGGCCAGGTGGGGAAGGCCGGTGCTGGGAAAGGTTAGGAAGGTATACCCAGACATCCACCTGTCCCTTGTCTCCTGGCTTCCAATATTCCTTTCTGTCCTTCCCTGGGTCGTCTCTGTTGCCAGGAAGGTTCACACAAATTCAAATTGTTCTGCCACTGAATAATACTGAAACATCTTCCAAGCGCTGCCCTTCCTATCCTGTGCCTTGTCACTTAAAATGCTCAGAAATGCCAGCCAGAAACCCAAGCCAGTGACCTCAACTGTACTTCTTGGCCGAGGGGGTTTTATTCAGAAGTCCTCCTTGGCAGCCAGCTCCTTGTGTGGGGAGAGAGAGGAGGTGTCCTCCTGAGTCTGGCCTTTCTGATGTGTGGCCCCGCCTTCCCGCGCCCCCAGAATGGCGCTACCCTGTGGCTCTCCTCCTCCCAAATCTGCCACCTGCCGCCATCTTTTGGCCTTTCCCTCAGTCCATTAACAAACAGCTATTGAGCTCCCACCCGTGGTCCACAGCTCCTGCTTTCTGTGTACTGATGAAATTAGCCTCTTGTTAGATTTGGAAACAGCCCAGGGCTGGGGGTTTGAAAGACTCTTGGCTTTGCCACTTTCCAGCTTGTGATGTTTGGGGGATCCACTTAAGGCTTCTGGGCTTAGAACTGAGGCAGCCCTTCGTGTGGGGGTTGGGAGAGTCCCATCAGATGGTGGAGGTGAAAGTGCCCGTAGCTGCTGCTGTCCTGACCAGGGGATTCCCGTGGAAGGCTGTATATGCCTGGTTTCCCCACTTTGCCTCCACAAACAAGCCCCACCCGGGCCCAGAGGTGTCCTGCTGCTAGTACCCGAGCCTGACGGAAGTCTGAAGCAGTTTCTCTCAGATTCAAGAATCCAAACGGGACTGAGGCCCTTCTGGCTTCTCATCCCATCACGGGGCCCACAGCCCTGCTTCCCAGTGCAAACCTTCCATCTTAACCCGCTGCCTGTCACCTCAGCAGAACTTAGCCCCGACTCAGCGCAGCTACCGGGTCAAGTCTGACTCCCACATGTTTCTGCCCCAGCCAACTCACCAGTCTCCTCCTCCTCCCAGTGTAGCCCTGGGAGTCACGCTTTACACCAGATGCTGCACGCTCCCTTCCCTCCAGGCTGGAGGTCTCTTGGAACATCAGGACCCAACCAGCCTGCCTGCTACCTGCCAGTCACAGACTCTCTGGAGCCTGTCTCTCTGCAGACAGACCACAGACTTCCATCCTATGCCTGAATCCCAACTGCCTGGCCCGGGCCTCAGAACTGGGCATCTATTTCCTTCTTCCCTGCTCCTGAGGAGCTTAGCAAGGCCTTCGTGGGTCTGGCTATCAGGCTGGCAGCACCCAGTAAGCCCAGCGCCCCCTTCTCCTCCCCTAGCTTACTGCACTTTCTGGCTTAGGTCAATCCAGCAACATACCTGCATCCCCTATCATATTACAGGGACTTTTCTGGACAGAGGGGATCCAAATGGCACAAGGCAAAGCCCCCCGTGTCAGGGAGAAAGAGAAAGACCAGAAGATTAAAAAATACAAGCGAGACAGTCTTGATTCTCCTTGGGTGCTCTGTCAGTCCAATTCTTCGGCTGTTCTCAGAACATTCTCAGAAACAATGCCTTCCCCCTCCTTTGGGACTTTCTGTCCCATGTCTGGAAAAATCTTCCAGCTGGGGTCATGGCAGAGTCACAGAGCAGCTGAAAAAATTTAAACAAACTTGGGACTTCTTTTTGGAACTCTCGGTGCTTGCTCATGTGATGATGTGTGTTGGAGAATCAGAATATTAAAACATCAAAAGGCATCATTTGGGGACAGTTTCTCTTGGCCGGTTTCCATGTAAGTAATGAGAAAGAGGAGCATGGCCAAGGATACAGCAGGACAGGGGAGTTAACTAAAGGGTTACACATCTGAAATCAGGTTTCTCCCAATATTTCACCACTACTAATCTTTTGGAGGCTCTTGATTCCAGCAGCGTTTCCTTCCTGAAAAATTTATTTCTGTCTCTGGCTTCGGCCCTTCTCCCTGGGGAGGATCCTGATGTGAGAGCTGGGGCTCTGTCAGCACCGCACTGTCTACCTCGTCCGTCCGGCAGTCTGTCTTCCCTTCACCTCACGCCCAGCACCCTCCCTTCCCCTTTTGGCCTTCCCCTTTTTCTGTTTCTTTACGCATTTGGGAAAGTTGTGTTTCTGTCTTACCATGCAAGTGGGGAATTCTTCTGGTTGATCAAGTGTTGTCATGTATTTTTGGACTTCGGCCACTGTCAAATTCTCTACTCACCTCTTCCATATAGAGGTTGTGGTTTCTTTTTCTTTTTGAGCTATATATATTCATGCTTGACTATAGCAGATTATGGTGACTGGTGCTCTGGTCCACCTTGGGTCACCTGAGGACAGCTTTCTTAGCCTCTGCCTGGAGGCGTTGTCTGGAATGGGAACAGGCCCCGGCAGGCCACTGCCCCAGGGAATTCATACCTCAGGAGTAGCCTCAATCCCTGAAGAGAAATGCCCAGGCTTCCTTGCCCCGTGGCAAGGCAATCGGAGGTATGTTCTGTGCAGTTAAGTGAGCCCCAATGGCCGTAGCAGTAACCTGCTCGGTAATGCACCCTTCCCTGGCTTTCGTCTCTTCCCTGTTTCCTACCCCTACTCCCTCTCTGGGAGGGATTTCCAGGGATCACTTCGCAAATAAACTGCTGGCACTCAAAAACTTACAGGGTCTGCTTTGGAAGAAATCCAGGTGAAGTCAGGGATTCACGAAAGCATTGCTTATCCTCTTGTCCTCAGTAGGTGTGGCTTTTATTTGGACACCTAGCACCTTGGACTGGAAAATGCCTGATCGTGTAGTTCACATCCCGTCCCCGCCAGCTCCGGTCCAATGCTTGATTTCCCTCCATGGCAAACCTTTCTTTGCATGACTCCATTCCTCAAGTGTGTATTTCAAAGTCATGAAATAGTCTGATTGCCACCTCTGTACACCAAGCCCTAATTTCTTGTGGGAAAGCATTTACTGGCGGGAGTCAGGCAAATGGACTGAGAAAGGTAACTTGGGGTGGAAATAATAAATAGGCCAGATTTGGTTGTTTAAAATCCAGGTGGCCATCTTTGAAGATGGGCACCTTTCTTTCTTTCTTTCTTTCTTTCTTTCTTTCTCTTTCTTTCTTTCTTTCTTTTTCTTTCTTTTTCTTTCTTTCTTTCTTTCTTTCTTTCTTTCTTTCTTTCTTTCTTTCTTTCTTTCTTTCTTCCTTTCTATTTGGTTCTATCCGATGGATAGAAATGGCCCCCCTGGTAGCTTAACTCTTGTTGATGACAAAGTGTCGTGGCCTGGCACTGCTCCCCAGAGATCCCTGCTGGTGTTTGCTCAGATGGAGCTGTAAAAGACTTCCTTTGCCCGGAATACAGTACCTGTGTGGGATAATTTTAGATGTTGTGTGGATGGACATATTTGGTGTTAATGTGCCTCATCATTCCCTTCTGTTTATAGCAAGTGGTAGTTGTTTCCCTTATGGTCATGAAACAAAGTTTCCTTTTTAAATTCATTTATTTAAATAAAGGAAAGCAATTCTGTTTAAAAGAAGAATAATTCAGCAAGTGTTTGGACACTGCAAAATTGTGAAGTACTGAAGTAGGGGATACAGGGTCCCGGAACGTGGGTCTAGGCCAGGTCTCTCCTGAGGGGAGCATGGGCATACTTTGTCCTTGTTGCTAATGTCAGCCATTGTTTACGACCTTTAAAATATTTCTCTGAAAGAAGGGTGGGGATTTTCTTATTATTCCAATAGATATTTTTGGAAACCAAAGCCTATTCCTGACTAGCCTGTGTTAGCAAAGCTTTTTAAGCTGGGTAAACTCTGATTGCTTGACTAAATGAGTAACACAAAAAAAGACCTTCAGGACTTAGATTGAAATTCCAGGTATTTGCTCCTCGAGGCTGATACTGTTCACTCATGGCCCAGCAGCACGTACAGCTGGCGCGGGTCAGCTTCTGGGTGCTAGTGAGTATTGATTTTTGAAGAACTGAGCTATAAATGAAGGAAAGGGAAAGCTCAGAGCCCCACTCCCAGTGCCACCTACCTACCACTCCAGGCAGGAACCCTCATTTACGGGAACATATTTATTTTTACATATCAGTGGTGTATTTTCGATGTACTTGATTAAGTATTATGGGTTCGGCCCCAGGAAACACCCCTGCAGTTTATAAATAGTGAGTTCAAGGGTATACAAGGTTCCTGGAATTAGAGTAGTATTTTTATTTTTATGTGCCTCTGTATATTCACCTTTTTTTTTTATAAAAAAGACCAGCTCTTACCCAAATACGTCCACTTTTTTCTTCCAAAACACCTTTGTATGAATTTCTAGAAATGTCTACCATGTCCTTACAAACACCTGACTATACAAATTGATCCCAGATAACAGCTATTCATTACACGCCAGATTCAAAACCCATGTGCCACCCGCCCGCCATTGGAAGCTCAACCTTTGACGTCCATGTCACTTTCAAGGCTCCCTAACTTACTACCTGAAATCAGGTTTTATTTGGCAATAGTGCCACCCAACAGAAAGTTTACCTTTGATATCATTTCTTCAGGCTCCTAAGAGATTCACTACACTCGATGAGGCAAGTTTTTATCACTCTTTGACCTCTTCTCTCCCACCTTCTTTACAAATCCCAACAGAAATGGAGATCCTTGCCCTTTTCAACAAGCCGAAGAGCCATCAGAAGTGCCGGCAATACTATCCGGTCACTATTCCTCTCCGGGTCTCCAAGAATGGCCAGACGGTGAGCGGTTTGGATGCCAACTGGTTGGAGCACATGAGTGACCACTTCCGGAAAGGAGGCATGCTGGTGAATGCAGTCTTCTACCTTGGCATGGTCAATGGTATGGAAGTTACAAACCTTGGGCAGCCCTCATGAACTCTGCTTCTCTTTTCATCTTAGACCATCTTTAGAGCCTGCCCCATTCAGAAAGCCCCACAGCTGATGAACATGCTGCGTTTGATTTCTCATTAACACCTTGAGGAATTTTCCACAAAAACCACCACCTGTGCTCCCTAAACCTCTCTAGGAGTCAGTCGGCCAGGTATCTTCTAGCACGACAGAGAAAACAAAGGGATTCTGTTTTTGATGGTGGCCTCAATCTATGTTGCTTTTAAAAACTTTTAAAAAGATTATTCCCCGTTCGTTAATTACCCCCTGGGATCCTGCCGCTCCAAAAGTGCAAATCGTTTGTAGACACTATTACCGTTTGAAGTAGCAGTAGCAGCACCTTGGAATTAACCACTGAGAAATGAATTGAACTGCCTAGTTTCTGTAAGCTCTGTAGAGATACACACTGTTTCTGGGTCTCACGGCACCGGTACCCCCTCCCCAGTAAGGCGTTGTCTCTGAGGGAGATAACATGGGGTACAGCACTGCTGATGGCTGCCCTTCTAAGGCAGAAGGTCTGCCCACAATGGGGAAACTCGTCAAGCGGAGAAAGGGTTTGGGGTTAACACGACGGCAGGTTGAGTGACTAGGGTGCGTCAAAGCCGGGAGGCGGTTTGGGGAGTGGGGCTAACATGCCAGCATGTAAAGATCCTGAAGGCTGCCAGTCAGCAGGATTTCTAAGTGCAACACAACACCAAATTTGTTGATCCCAGCAAAACCTGGCAGGGGGGCTTTGACACCGCCGTCTTGGCTGTTGAGCAGTTCTGTCTCCAAGAATTAGCAGAGTCAGGAACGGAGTTTGGATTCAATCCTTGAAATGCCAGCAAACATCTTTAGAACTGGAGACATCAGTATTAGTTCTGAATGTACATACTTTAAATCATCTGGAAGTCATAGAACTTTGTACAGAACAGCCGGGTCTTAAATTGGATGTGAGTCCCTTGTTCCTGTCTAAATATCAATATCTAATGCTAATGTGTTAATACAGTAGCAGCAGGCATTGTATAGTGTAAGGGGTCGCAACCATTCGTAGAATGGATGAATGACCTAAGAAAGGTGGTTGGCTCATTAAGAATACATGTCCCGCAGCACCATCCAGCAGAACTTTCTGTGATGATGGGAATGTTCTCTATCCGTGCTGTCCAGTATGGTAGCCACGACTCACACCTGGCTATTGACCACTTGAAATGTGGCTAGGATGACTGAGGACCTGAATTTAAAAATTTATTTGATTTTTATTAATTTAAATTTAAATCACTATATATGCTTAGGGGCTAGTAGTGTATTATGCAGTTCTAGAGTATACATTTCATGAATACAACCAATGAAGAGTCCATTTAGTTCTCTGGCGGCAAGGTTGGAAACCTCCCTCTACCTGAGGAGGCCCTGCATACTTGCAGAGGTCCCGGAAGCCAGAGAACATCACGGTCTGTTTTGAGATTCAGCATAAAACACGAGTTGCATTTACTTGGGGCAGATGTTTACAGCCCTGATTGATTCATTGGTATTAGAGGAGTCCAGAGAGGAGCCCTTCGCTTCCTGCTTCCTGTAAGGACACCCCATCACCCATCTTGGGTTGTGGCAGCCACACTTTTTATCTTCTCTTAGGGTCTCTGTGGCCATACATCCTTAACCCTGGGAAACCTATAGTTAGTTACACTAACATCTTTTTTTTTCATGTTTATTTATTTTTGAGAGAGAGAGAGCAAGTCGGGGAGGGGCAGAGAGAGAGGGGGACAGAGGATCCAAAGCAGGCTCTATGCTGACAGCAGACAGCCCAATGTTGGGGCTCGAACTCACGAACTGTGAGATCATGAGCTGAGCTGAAATCAACAGTCAGACGATTACCCGACTGAGCCACCCAGGTGCCCCAGTTATACTAACATCTTTAAAATGTTCAGGAAAGCACTGAAGGTAACAGCTACACAGGCGGCCCCACTTTAGAGAATTAGGATATCAAAAGGGAAGTTTTCTCTGGTCCTACTGCCCAGCATGTCTGGGGCAAGCTGAGCCTCAAGAGAGGACACCTTGAAAGTTCACAATGCCAAGTGAACTTTTGGGCCATTATGGCTTTGGCAATCAAGATAATTTCCTATTCCTTCTTCCTACACCATTCTCTGACCTTGAATCCAAAAGCACAGAGAATTCATACAGTTTTTTCTTCAGATTTGACTTGAGTGTTGGAAATGCTGTTATATCCTCCCTTGGCTTTAGCTGCAGTAAATCCTGCCTTCTTGCCTTGAAGACAGAACATGAAATTTCCCCTGGCAAGTGCAACTGTGGAAGCCGAGCCCCAAGCCTATGACATGTCTACGGCTCGGCCACAGCTGCACGTCTCAGTCTCGGGGATGGCTGCAAAATTTCTCAGAACAAAATTTATTTAAACCCACTCAAACTTCAAACGCAATTTCGCCCTGTCTGGTTCGATGTGGGGGGAATGTGACTTGGGAGTAATGCTCAGTGGCCAGGGTGTTTCTGCTCTGGAAAAGCCCAAGGTTTCCGTTGGGCAGGGATGAAATATACATATGCTGTTTTCCCAGAATTAAAAAAAAAAAAAGGCAAGCTAATCATAATTATAAAAAGGAACCTGTTTCTAATAAGATAATTAGTGTCCTTACAAGTAAACCTGGCAGAGCTAGAAGCACATCTTTAAGCTGTTTGCCACCTGGAAAAACACCAGTCCTGCTTCTTAAATGGATATTTGTACTCTGAAATATTTTCCACAGAGTCATAAAACCCGTGAGAACTTTGTCCCATAAACAGGGTGATGTTTTAGCTTGAATCGTTCAGTTAAGACTCCAGCTCCTGTTTTCAAGCCTTTACCCCTCGGGGACATGGAAAGACTTTAACGGTCCTCAAGTTTGGGCTTCTGCTGAGTCTCCAGAGCTCCTCCTCTGGAACCTTTTATTAAGCCTTAGAAGGACCAGGTGTCTTCAGCTGGGGTGGCTGTGCCCTTGGGCCCTGGCAAGCAGCGGCACAGATAAAAGAGAAGCATAATGATGCTGATGGTCTCGTGGCAGTTACTATGGGTTGGTGCTGGTCTGAGCAGTTCAAACACAGCAACTCATCTAATCCCCACAAGTCAGTAAGGTAGATACCATCGTTATCCCTGTGATACGGCTGTGGAAACTGAGGCACAGAGTGGTTAAGTCATTGCCAAGGTTGCCAGCTAGTAAGTGGCAAGAAAGCAGTAGGAAGAAAGAAGGGTCAGGCTAGGGAAAATGGATGTGAGGAGGGGGTAAAAGAGGTGGCCGTGTTGGCAAGAGGTTTAGGCTCCCAGTGAGGCCTTGGGTGACCCTTGAGAAGGGAGGGGAGCTTCAGAGTCACCCTTAGGAAAGTAGCAGGGCCTGGACTGCCAGCCACCTGTGTGGCTGCGTCCAGGGGTGGGTCAGACAGCAGGGCAGACAGGCACACAGAAACGCCACCCGATGAGGCAAAAGCTAGAGTCTGTGTTGTCAGCAGATGGGAGAGGCCGGGAGGGGAATCTTTCTGCCGTTGGTGAGGAGTTGGGTAGGTACAGGAGTCCAAGGTAAGGGCAAGGTGGAGCTGGGTGCCCAGCCTCTAAAGACCCAGCAGGAGCCTGATTTCTCACCAAGGGCCTCCAGGCCTGCAGAGTACCTGCTGCTATCACTGGCCATCGATGCTACGGCTGCCACCATCAGCTCTCCTTGCCTGCCCTGGTCTTCCCTGTGTCCCCTGGCTGGCCTTGTCGTTTGTTCTGCCCTTGCCCTATCCTTGTTCCCACCTCCCTTTTCCCTCCCTTGGCCCTGTGCTGGCTCTCCTTCTCCTGCTCCCCTGGCCCTCCCCTCACCCTCTCCTAGCCCCACAGTCCTTACACCCCTGGCAGTATCGTCTTTATCCATCCCACATTCAAATGTTTTCAGTTGGGGGTGCCTGGGTGGCTCGTTCGGTTAAGCGTCTGACTCTTGATTTTGGCTCATGGTTTGTGAGCTCGAGCCCCACATTGGGCTCCGCACTGACAGCATGGAGCCTCCTTGGGATCCTCTTTCTCCTTCTCTCTCTGCCCCTCCCCTGCGCTCGCTGTCTCTCTCTCTCTCTCTCTCTCAAAAGAAATTTTAAAAAAACGAAACATGTTTTCATTTGTTTCAAAAATGTCCTTGGCAGCAAGTGGTCTGATGGTCTGAACCAGAATCCAGTCCAGCATTATGCACTGCATATGGTGACCATATCCTCACTTCTCAAGTTTTACCTAAAAGAGTCCTTTTTTATAAGCCTCGCTGTTTGAAATAAACCCAGCCTCGTACACTGCTGAATGTCCTGCATTATTTGTCTGCGGTCGGTGCCTTGTGATGTCATTTACCTAATTTCTCTAGCCTCTGTATCCTGTACACTGGAATTTAGTTCTAAGGCCTTGATAAATTAAGCAGTGCGACCACAGTACATTCTAGAAGCTGTTGGGTTTTAAAGTTGCATCTCATCAGGAGACACATTATACTTACATGTTCCTCCATTCCTATCCTTTTGATAGATTGTCTTCCTTGAGACTGTCCCTGATACCCCAGCCACATGTAAATCCAAATAACATTCAGTATTTATATCATCATTTTTGATGCCCAGCATAACCTAAATTGCTTTATATTTGCAAAATACACAAGTTCAAAGTGTACCTGTTTCAAGTAGAATACACATAGAGCTACATTCACGTGAAGACTACAAACCCTCGGGCAGATTCTGCATCTGTACTTCTTAGCACCCCAGTGTTTGTACACCGTGTGCTGTATACAGAAGGTGACTAATGAAGGTTTCTGGACGACGCTCGGTAGTGCCGATGGCAATGAGGGGAAAAGCCGGTATTCGGGCGTGTATCACAGGAACCCGGGGAATTGAAGAGCTAGGTGTAGGCGGAATGGAAAGGAAGAGAGATGAGGCAATCCCAGGTGCTTCCAGCAGCCACTGCCTGGGAATGTTTGGCCTACTGATTACAGATATGGCCTCTGTTTCAGAGGAGCCACTTACTAATGTGGGGGTAGAGTTCCCTTATGCCATAGATGCATTTTCCCTTCTATTCATAGCACATCTTCAAATGACCCTTTTATTGGAGTATAGCACATATTGAGAAAACTATGCACGTTATGAGGATATAGCCCAGGAGATTTTCACAAGGTGAGCACGTCTCTGAAACCAGCACCAGATCAAGAAACAGAATGTACCAGCCCCCTCAAAGCCCCCTCATGCCCCTCATAGTCCCTGGTTCCCAGGGGATGACCATAGTCCCAACTTGAAACACCATAGATTAGTTGTAAACTTCATATGAATGGAGTATGTGAATGAACGCCCTTCTTGTGTTGGGCTTCTTTCACTCGTTGTATTTGTGAGATCCATCCACAGTTTTCCATGTAGTTGCAGATCATTTCTTCTCATTGCTATATACTCTCCTTTAGGTCGATAGATACAACTACTCCGCTTCCAAGTGTGTTTTTTGTCCCATCTAGGAAAGCATGGCGTCTGCATAGATTTGGCCCCAAACTGAAGCCCTAAGGCCAGTCTCACTGTGACATCCCTGGGATGGCACCCAAAACACCAGACATGGAGGATGGTGTAGTGGTCAGGCTGGGAACCTGAGATGTTCATCGCCACCACTAGCTGGAGCCCCAGCGCCCAGCACACAGAGTGCTAGCTCAGTAAATACCTGTTAGTTACTGAAAGGGCACAGGCTTTGGAATCGAACAAATCATACTTTTGATCTCTTTTGCCCCTTGCATTCCCTTTGAACATGGACACGTGATTTAACTTCTGAGACCTCCATTTTCTCACCTACTAAGAGGGATGATTAGCCTTGCAGATGTGGGGGAGGGATTCAGGGAGAAACTATGAACTGTGCCTGGGCGTGTGCCTCACATCCAGCAAACACCCAATCAGAGCGTTTCTTCCCCGTCTGGTTGGTTAAATGGCTCTGAACTTGCGGGTTCACCTTGCTACAACTGAAGATGGGTTGTACCTCCTCTAGGTCACTCACCACTTCAAAGTTAGAATGCAGGAGTGAAGGCAGGCCAACAGCAGCTGTGAGTGCTCAGGAAGGAGAAGGCAGTAGACCTGCTCACTCTTCTGATAATATCAGTCAATTAGGCACGGTATGATCGGGGAGCAACATGGCACCATTAGCCAGGATTGGTTAAACGGCGATTACATTTATGGTGGGGTCATAGGTCATCGTGACAGCAGTCACATGTGCAGTTATGGTTATATAATCAGGACGTGCCATTCCTGGCACATACGGGGTGCCGTGAGCACCATGTAGCCTCTGATGGGGAGAAGGGGCTCTCAGAGACTCAAGGAAATCTGTTAGGCCAGCTACCTCAGTGGGGACGGTTTAGTCCAACCTAGCTTGTTAAAAGGAGAACGGTGACTTTTTCTTTTTTCATCTCGCGTAATTAGACCACATACGTTGACCATTTGTCATGGTGTGCACATTTCCAGCTGGACTTTGGGGAACAGCACCGAGGATAAGCCTGAAGCTTAGTTTGCTAGGTTTCAGAGGCTGCAGGGAAAGAACAGTTGCCCTCCCAGAATTTACCTCTTGGAATAATGGGGCAAATCTCCTTTTCACACCTCCTTTTTATAAAATCATAAGCTTGGAATGTTAAGGTGGCCTTTTGCCAAAAGACTGGCATCAAATATTTATACAGTACTGGGGCAAATACCTCTCTGTGCACAGTAGGGAAGCATCTTTACTTTAATAAAAAATGCAGTGATAATGGAGTGTTTTCCATAGATGTAGGGTGATTTAACCTTTTACATTGGGAGCCTTCACTGTAAGAAAGACCTATTTATACCCAGCTCGGTGCGCATCACAGCAAGGCTGAGCCAGGAAGGTAATGAGAAGACTCGGAGTGGACGAGGCCGTCAAAACAAGGGGCTCTTTAAAAGCCCAGCTGTCTGCTCTCCGTGGTTCATTGACTTTTTTGCTGTTACAGATGATCAAATTTTGACAGCCATTCCGAACTTGCTTTGTAGTTAAGTGGGTGAATCAGCACTCCGGATTCAGAATAGCAGAGCAGTGGGCTGAGGGGCTGGAAGGCAGACGGTGGCTGAGGCAGCTGGTAAATAAGGACCTGGTTTATTCCTATTGCACACCCCAAGTCTGGCCATACGTCTCCCCACTGACCACACAGCCCTCCTCCCAGGCCTGTGACCAGGGAGGAAGCAGAGAAAGCCAGGCAGCGGCTGGGAAAGGAAGTCTGGATGGACTATGGTGTCTCATTCCCTCTTCTGGACCTCAGCTCCACTGCACGGTACTGTCGGCAGGCTAAATACCATCGTAATATTTATGCCAAATTGGGTACTCTATTACTTAAAGCAATGATAGGCACAATTTAAGGTCTTGGAGGTTTTCCATTGAGATTTGTACGTAAAGACTTTGGAGATTGGAGATAACATATTTTGGTAGGAGTCTTGTGGGGATTTGTGCTGTGTTGGTCTAATCCTGAGGGAATCATTGAATGTATTCTGGTCTCAAGCATCCCCAGGTCAGGACTTGGGAAAGCTTTATTCAAAGTGGTTCTATAGGGTATTCCTACTGTGGCAGGAGCTCCAGCTGGATCTTTATTCTTCAGAACTTTAAAAGTGAACTTTACTATGGTTCATCTTGTCCTGAGGCCCCAAATACCTATAATGTGGTTTAAAGAGAAGCCCTGTTCTTCGCTGGTTATCTCTGTAAAACATTTCTTAGGAGGGCAGCAAACAAACACTTGGGGAAAACTTTTTAGCAGAGCAGATGAGAGAGGCAACCTTAGTACTTTTGCTAAGGCTGTTTGATAACACACTCTCAGTTTAGGAAACAAATAAGAAACTGGAGCATGGTGCTGATGAACTTAAATTGATCTCACTTAAAATGGAGTATTATCTCGTCATATTGGACAAGGCTGCTGTGCTCCAGGAATTAGTCTCACGGCTGTGAGTCATTGAGCTGGTCATTCTGGAATAATCAAGAATATCCCCAAGCCAACCAAAGTACACCAGTCTCATATTTCTTAGGTTTAGGTTGGGCGTTGTATTAGTCAGCTATTGCCACAGTACTGCTGTGTAACAAGCCACCCCAGAGTCATTGGCTAAAAACAGTACTATTCTCACACATTGGTGTGTTGGCTGGAGCAACTCCATGAGGCAGTTCTGCTGATCTCAGATGGGCTCACTCTCAGGTCTGTGGGTCAGCTGATCTAAGCTGAGCTGCTCTTGGGCAGCTGGGGCATGTCCTCTCAAAGTGGTGGCAGAGATAGAAGAGGTTAAGTTTAACCACAAGGGCTTGCCAAGCCCTTGTTGCATCATACCTGCTAATATCCCATTGGCCAAACAAGTCACATGGATAAGTGCCTAGTTAGCTGGTCGTCCCACCCATCATCTTAGTCTTGACTTTCTTCTCTCCTGATTCCACTGCTCTTGTGGTCCTTGGCTACCCCTCATTAACTGTGCATCCCTACTCCAGCTGTATCCTCTACCTAACTCTTAAACCCTGAAGATCCAAAAGCCTTCCCTGCATGGTTAAGTACATATCTCTACTCAAAATGAGGAGACCCGTTTTGAAAAATACCCAACCACTGCCTCCACCTGCACTCTCTCCCCTTAGCCCATTTGATATTTTTATAGCATTTATCACCTCTAACATTATGTCACTGTCTCCCTCCCCACACTGCAAGGTAAGCTCCATGGGGCAGAGACTTCATATGTCTTGCTGCCTGCAAGATCTCCGGTGACCACAGGAGTACCTGGCACAAAATAGATGCTAGGTAGGCATTGGAATGAATGAGCAGCTAGAAGTGTTTTCAGTATAAGCTTAAATGCTTCCAGGAACACACTGCTCACTCTTCTGAGGTTTTACCTTCCATTTTTTAGACTACTCTAAGGAAGGTACTTTCTGTTTATATTGTACTCACATTTTCTCCCCATAGTTCCTAAAACTTTTTGATTCTAGTTCTGCCTTCAAGAGCCATGTAAAGGAGAGAAAAAGAAAATTCATTTTCATCTGTGTTGTCTGTTTGTATGATGCTTGTGTTAACTCTTGCATTAATCTTGTAGAAAAGGATAAGAAGAAATTCAAATTATACCTAATCCCACCAATCATAAGTGCTGCTAGATTTTATGTATTTCCTTAAAGTTTGTCTAACCCTTCTTAACATAAAAAAAATTCACATACAGCTCATACCGCAGGCTTGTATCCTGTTTTTTTCTTCTTCTTTATAACATTGTCTCTAAGGAATTTTTCTGAATCATTACATTCCCATGATTTTTTTGTAGCCACATAGTATTTAATTATATGGAAGTCTCCTAACTTATTCGACTACTTTTCCATGGTTGAATATTTGAATTGTTGAGCATTTAGATTGTTTATGTTTTTCAGGAATTTGTAAGTCATGCTGGTAGATAAATATTTGATGGCTTTAGTGGTTATTTCCTTAGAATAGACTGAACGAGGTAGAATTTCTGGGTCAAAGAAGATGGACTTTTTTGTTTCAGGCTCTTTAGACCTTGTGAAATTGCTCTCCTAAAAGATTGTACAGTTAAAATTCCCTTAACCACCATAAGCTTTTTATACACGTATAAAGAATGTTAAGCTTAGCCATTTATTTATTTATTTTTGTTGTTGCAAACAATTTTCTCATTTAATGGCCTTTCAATTGTCTTTATGAGGTCTAGTGGAAGACAGAAGCTAAATATTTGTTAAGTATTTACATCTGTCTGTCTTTTTCTTTGTGGCTTCTGGAAAATGCTGGCAGTTCCTGAACTCCAATGTAATACAAAGGACTTTCTGAATTTATCTCCCTTTCTTTTAAAAAAAAAATCATATTATTATGTGAATTATCCTTCTAAAATAAAAATAGTATATCACTAAAGATATTTTTAATGTGAATTGCCATAACAAAATACCACAGGCTGGATAGCTTAAATAATAGACATTTATTTTCTCAGAGTTGAGGAGGCTAGATGTCGTCCATGGTTAAGGTGCTGGCAAATTCAGTTTCTGCTTGAGGCCTCTTTTCCTAACCTGCAGACAGCCACCTTCTCTCTTCTTCATCTGGCATTGCCTCTGTGCAGGGAGAGGGGAGGGGGGTCCCTCTGGTGTTTTCCTGGTAAGGACATCAGTCTTACCAGATTAGGACCGACCCTTATGACCTCATTTAACCTTAGTTAATTCCCTAAAGGCCCTACCTCCAAATACTGTCACTTTGGAAGTTAATGCTTCACATATGAATTGGATGGGGGGAGGACACAATTCAGTACCTAATGGTGTGATTGATTTGTAGATTAGAATCTAGGGACCAGGAGTGATTCTGTGTACACATTCCCATGTCACAGATGAGAGACCCAGTCCCTGAAAGGGGTCACGTCACTTTTCATGATAGAGCATGGATCCAAACCACCTGCTTCTCTGTCTAGTCCTCTTTCCCACAATCTCTTATCTAAATGAATTTAGGGCATTTAAAAGCCATATTAAAAAAAGGAGGAGCGGCAGAAAACACCTCCCTTAATGTCTTCGGCTGTGGCGGGGACTCTGTTGTAATTTTCTTTATACTCTCACTGCCTAAGACAATGAATCCTTCTTGAATCCTGTTATATGTTTAACGTACATTTATTGAATCATATAGAACTCAGAACCTGGCACACAGACCAGAGCAATGCCCAAGGAAACATTTTCAGTGGTAAATCATTTGGGAAAATTCCCCTTTCCCTCAAATTCTGCCTCTTGACAAGAGCTAAAGCGTCATCTGTACAGCTGTCCACATGATGAGAACTTCCAAGAATCAGCGCATCTAGAGTGCATCCGACAAACTCAGATCTGCTGTGTTATATCTATCCCCCCTTTAAAAAAACCTTCCACCTAAATATAGTTTTCTTCTAAAAACTGTCTCTAAATGACTGTGTTTTGCCCTGAATAAGTTCTCCCCAGTGCATCCTGACGTTGGAGCGTGAAAAAGAAGGTAAACGCGTGAAATCAAATGGTGATTGCTAACAATGAAATTTGGGCTCATAAAATCAAGGATATTATTCAGAACTGCGAGGTAAATTAGTCTCATTCATTCTGATGGGGCTAGACTCTATGGCTGTGTGTGCCTTCTTTAATTAACATGCTGAAAAGATGTTCTGATTGGGATTATTAATGAATGCAGTGAAAATTTTTGCTGCTTGTAAGGCTTCTGCCACAGACGGTTTACAGAACTCCCCCCGCCTCTTTTCTTTTTCCACAGATTCCTTGCACAGCCTGACAGATGGAGTATTCATCTTTGAAGCTGTTTCCACAGAAGATAGCAAAACCACGCAGGGCTATGATGCTATTGTTGTCGAACAATGGACAGTCCTGGAAGTAAGTGTGAGATTGGCAGTGGTGCTTCCTTTGTTTGGACAATGATTGTTTTATCCGCTTGCTGGGTCTGACCGTGTCTGCTGTGGCTTTCCTCTGAAAGGCAGTTTGACCTGGGTAGACCTACAAGGCCCCTTTCAAATGCTTCTGTGCCCTCCAGTTGGGGCATGGGCCCCACTTTCCCTTTCTGTAGGAAAAATAGTGTGCGTGCTGGACCATTGGGTGGAAAGAGGTTCTTCATTCATTCATTTGCATATCACTGGAAACTCCAAGTGACATACGTGAGGCCAACATAGAGTCTGTGTCCACCAGAATGAGAGCAACATGATTGTTGGTGTTAGACCTTATGCCTTCCTCTGCCAAGTATCCTTGGAAGAAATTGGTGCATACACACTCAATCTTTGACAAAAAGCCCATGAGGCAAGTATATGACTGCCCCTATTTCACAGATGAGGAAACTGAGGTTAGGTCCCTGGCCCAAGGTTACACAATAAATGCTGAAGGATGTGCTTGAGAGATGTTGACCCTTGAAGCCACCAAACTGCTGTGGGCAGAGTAATTCCTTGAGCCACGTCCCACTGGGACATTCCAAGACCTGATTTCTTTCTGAGATTCGCCGGTGTGTACTTTGAGGGCGCTGTAGAAGGGTGGGCTTCTCAGACTCATCTCTTGTCCATCCAGCATCTTGGGTGTAAACGGGCAAGCTGTTTAAACATGCGGGACTGATTTCTGAAAGGATTTCTTGAGGAGGCCCTGGAAAAACACAGGGTTAGCATCGCTCGGAGGGGCCTTGCCAAACCGGACTCTCTGTGCCAGAGTAAGACAGGTGTGGGTTCAGCTCTTTGTGAGGGGCATGGGGTGCCGGGACCCACCAGACAGTGGGTGCTTGCCACATCTTTGTGCCCTCTGGCTGTGCCCTCTGCAGCCTGATGGCAGGCGACACCCTCACCTAGTTGCTGGAGGGTGGTGGGCACCTCAGCGGTCTGTCCCCTGTCCTCTACGCTGGCAGCAGTTCTGAGCAGGCATGCCTGCATCTGGGCAGTGATGTGCAGTAACTGCTTGCCAGGAAGGGGACAGAGTACAATGGAAAACTGTACTAATCAATCAGAAATTGGAATTCCAAAAACACAGCATCCAGGGCCCAGTTAGATGAGGGTCCAGGAGCCCTAAAGAAAAGTAAGGAATTGGGTCATGACCTGGTTTGCCATCAGGCTCTGCCAGCTCCCCCTGCCTGACCTTGGTCTCATGTCCCCTCACCCCAACACACACACACACACACCCCGCCTCGGGTCCCTAAACATCCTGAATTTAAGATGGGGCCATGCTGTTCATCCAGCCCACCTCATGTGGTCAGATGAAAGATGAAATAACAAGGGTGCCAACTGAGGATCTTAAGGACCCTATTAAAACAGCCCACAGGCTTTAACACTCAGTAACTCTGTTTGCTCTGTCACACTTAGCCTTCACAGCAAGCCACATGTGGCTGCACCAAAAACAGGTGCATGTGTGGAAGTGATTGACGGGTCACGGGACGTGTGCAACATCTCTTGCCATCAGCACATTAAAATGGCTGTTAAGGGAGGGCACCGCGGTTTCCTCAAGAAAGGTGATTTGATGGCTTTGATCCAAAGTCTCAAAGTGTGGTCCTAGGACCAGCAGCATTGGCGTCACCTGGGAAGTTGCTATAAATGCAGATTGTTGGACCCCACCCCGGATGGACTGAATTAGAAACTCTGGGGATGGGCCTCAGCAATCCTTTTTCACAAGGGAGATCCTGATTCACGGTTTCAAGAGCCAGTGTCTAAAAGAACAGGATAGATGCCACTCTCACCAGATGTCTGTGGTTGTGTGTTAGTTGATGAAAGTTGTGATAGGAAAAGTACCCCAGTGGCTTGTCTTTCTTCAGCCTTTGAAATTAACTGTGACCTTGATGGGTAACTGGAGTGAATGCATCCTATCTAAAATGTTTGTGGGAGGAAGTTAAAGTTACAAACTAAAATAAGGACACAATTGTCTTTTTAATTAGAAGAGGTCAATTTTATGGGTTAAGAGGCTAGGTCAGGAAAGATGAACATTTATTCAGAAAGTTTCCTGGCTGTGCAGATTGGTTTCCGTTAGGTTGATTTGTTAATTTTATTTCTTTCTCAGATGTTTGAACTTTTTTCTCTTGACCTCCTATTTTTGTGCATTAATCTATTTGGTGTTATTAGTGTTGGGTCATGTCGTCATTGTCCCTCGTCCCCTTCTCTCCCTCACGGACACACGCACACGCGCACACGCACACACACACGCACACACACACACACTTCAGGAATGCTGTGGCTTTTCTCCAGAGATCCTGGGAAATGGCGTAGGGTTTTAAGACCCACAATGGGCCCAGTGGTGTGCACCAGCTTGTGAAGCTGGTTCTGTGCCTCTCTTTCCAACTCCGTATTCAGTGACGGATTCAGTCATTAGTAGCTTGAAATTGTGTTTGTGGAAGTACCGCACCATGAAAACTGGCAAAGCCTAGAAATTAGGATTCCACCCTCCCACCCCCACCATGGCTCAGAGAGCCAGTTGTAAGCATTTACCAGCACATCACTAGATAGGCCTTTATTCCATCACATGTTGACATTATGATAGGCAGGTGTGGCTGGCATCCAGTTGGGCAGAAACACATTTTCTTAATTTTCCTGATAGTGACAAGTGAATTAATGGTTTTGATGTAGGTGTTCAGCCAGTTCTCCCCCCGCACAAGTCTTCAGTCTCGCTCTTTTCTCTGGTGCCTTTGGAGCATTCCCAAATTCCCCACAGTGGAAACAGACCCCCGTCCATTTTAGCAGCGTCAGCTTCTGAGTGCCATCTCTTGAGGACTAAAGGAGGGGAGATCTCTTCTGGACAGACTGTACCCCTGGGCATATGGGTTTCTCTTCCTCTTTGCGGCTGTATTGGCAGACTTTAGGTCAGCTCATAGGTGGCCTCCTTCAGGAAGCCCTTCAGACTCCTTCAGAGTAAAAGACTCTTCCTTTGTGTTTCCGTAATTCTCTGTGCATAAGTCTGTCAGCTCCTATTATGATCACTATGATTTCTTTATCCACTTTCCTTCCTTACTGCGAGTTTCTCAGCGTGGGCGCGTTCATCTTTGTTCTCTAAGGCTTCCAGTAAATGCTTCCTGAATTGGGTTGCAGGCCTTTTGGTTCAGCGTTAGGTACACATACACTTCTCAGAATGAAGCGTGAATCCCTCAAGAGCTTTTAAACACACAGGTATCCAGGCCCTCCTCACAGAGGTTCCTTTTCAAGCCCACTTTGGGAATCGCTGCCTTAGCAGAACCACATGGATACACTGTGTCCCAGCATGGCCCAGCGGTGTCCAGTCCAGGGCAGAACCCACAGCTCAGCTCTTTGAAGAGGCTGTGTCAGAAGTCCCCCCTCCCCCCACTGACGGCCCCCCTTCTGCTGGCCCCTCCAGGTGTGTGGGCCTTTGTCCAGCAGCCTCACCTTTCACCCTTGAGACCCACCTGCTTCCTCTCTTCACCCTTTTGGCCTCTGGGAAGGGTCTTTCCTGTTCAAGCCCTGGGCAGATCCCTCTTGGCTTGTGGTTGACCCTGCCTTTCTGGCAACCTCTCTCCTTCCAGGCCAGCCCATAAACTCCTGGGCTCTGGCCACAAAACACTGCTGACCAGCTTGTTCTCTTTGCTCACAGTTGGGACTGCCCTGTTCCTTTTCTGCCTCCTGCGCACATTAGTATCCTCAGCTCGCAGTACACACGTGCCATTCCAGTTGAGCCACATTTCCCGGCTTCCCTGTCCCCATGTGCACGTGCACACGTGGACGCTTTCATGAGAAAACCTACCTAACTCTTCACAGCTCTGCAAACACCGCAGCGTGTTGGAAAGAGAAGGTAGATTCTGGAGTCTGGTCTGGGAATGCATCCTGGCTGTCTTATTCCCAGCCAAGTGACTGAGTGTACCCCCTCTTTGTTTTTCCATCTTTCAGCTGTATGAGTGGGAACACTGTCAGCCTCTCAAAGTTGAGAATTTAAAAAATGATATATTCAAAAGTTGTGAGTGTAGCTCTTGGCATATCGTAGGGAAATAGTACTTTCTTTTATTGGTCCCCTGGTGTCATCGGCTAGAAAGATCCTCTCCCGGTTGCCTTGCTCTTGCTCTGAAAGCACACCAGAGGTTGCGCAAGGGAAAAGTGTGGAGCCAAATGCATTGCGTGTTTCTCAGTTGGAAACCTGTGGCAGTTTTGAGTAGTATGAAAGCCCGTCCGCACAGCATCTGTAATGGGTATTTTGTTTACTTTCTTTGAGTTTACAATTTAGAGTGTGAGCAGAAAGGGTCCTTCTTGGAAAGAAAGGGGGAAACTACAGAGATGAATAGGTCATATGGATGAGAGACGGAAAGACAGAGACAGGGACCCTCTTTTTCATTCTGAGGTTGCATGTCCTTCAGCCTGGGAGCCCATCACTGCTTATGGACACCATCAGGTGCCCTTGAGGCCTTAGAGCCTTCTCTGTCTTCACCCCTCTCCTTGGAATGAGCCTTCCGCGCCCCTTGTGAAATTTGCTGCCAGAACTGACCATGCGATAACAGTAAAAACTCTTTTAGCTGATGCAAGTTGGTATGGTGGTTAGAGAGTTAATTGAAAAGCCAATTAAAAAGAACCAAAGAAAATCATATTCATACCCCCACACATTTTATTTTAATGTAAAATATATAAATACGCATCCATTTGCCCATCTTTTAGAGTTTGAAGTCTGCTGATTGGAATTTCACTTCACCTTTCTTGTGTAAACCACACCCAAGGTGTTGCGATCACCAGTGTCCTGGGGCAGTGTCTTGAAAGTCTAGGAAAGGGATCTCACTGCCGAATCCTCGATTTCATGATTTTTTTCGTACTCTTTTCCAGCCCCCACCACTTCTAAGTCAGCCACAGTTGTTATTTTTAGGCAACTGCACTTTGTCAAATCTCTTCAAAGCATTCTACTTAGTTTTCCCAGAAACAACTTCTTTTGTCTTTACCATCAGTTTAAATAATGTAAATGAAGACACATAGTGATGACAGTGGGTCTAACTGACCTACGCGGGTCTGGGAGCCTGTGGGACTCAGCCTGATGTGCTCGGTGGCTGGGATCAGGGGGCCATGAGCAAGCTGGAGAGGAGCCTGCCACCTGTGAGCGCTTGGTCCTCTGACAGCTGGACTTGGGCTTCTGCTCGTCCAGCAGGTGGTTGGATCAACTTTGGGGCAGCCATGACAGATTGCATCATGTAGGGTGGCACATACTCAGCTCTCCCCATCCGCTCCCTGTGTATTCAATCTGTTATTGAACCGACTCCCAGTTCATCTCATCCTATTAATTTCTGCCCATTCTTCCAGCCTATGGAGACATTTTTGATCATGGTTATATCGTCCTGCATTTTTGGAGGATCATCTCAGCTTGGGCTTCTCTGAAGGTTTCATTTGTAGGATGGCTCCTTTCCAGTCCAATGTCAAACACACTAGATGGAGGACATGGTCTTTTGGCATGTTTGGGGGGTTTTTCCTCTAGTCTCTAACCTGACGCCAAACCCTTTTGCCAGAAGTTTCAGATGGCCCTCTTGTTCCACCTAACATGTCACCATTTTATCCCTGAAAGAATCACGAGAGGCTCGCTGAGATGCATTTCTGTAACTGACATCCACTCTGGGGTACACCTCCACCCCTCCAGTCCCCTAACCCTGGGGACACACAGGCCCCACTCGTTCTGCACTAACTTCTGTATTCTGTAGACTTCTGGGGATCCATCTTTTGTTTCTAGGGGCTCCCAGCCATCTCTTGAACAATCCACACAGGATTTGTAAGGGAGTAACATCAATTTCTGTGGTATCTACAATCCACCACCTTCTGCTGTGACAAGGGAGCCAATATTTATTCTTATTAAACCATCTGACATTTCTTTCATTGCCACGGTTTCTCTAGGATAATTATTTTGGTTCTGAGATCATAGCCTTGAGTGCCAAAGATAGTAGTTCTCTGTCTTTTTCCTGTGATTCAAAAGATTTTCCCATAAGTGACCACTGCCTTGAATGACCTTGACTGCAGACACATCCCCTTCCCCTACCAGGCTGTAACTCCACCCCTTTTCCAACCCAGAGCAAATCACGGCACAGAGGAGGCCCACAAGGTGTTCAGGGCAACGCTGAGTCTGTTCTAGCAGCTCTGGGTGCTCTCACTTGGTCAGATTCCTCGCGTCCCACTCGGTTTTGATAGTGACACATCAGTGCACTAAGTGGTATGACTGAGCATCTTTTCCCTAAAATGTAATGTATGTATACTTGATGAATTTTAAATTCATCGTTTAATGGGGAAAAACTGAGAGCTTTCCCCCTAAAGTCAGGAACAAGACAGGGATGTCCACTCTCATGCCACTGTTATTCAACATAGTATTGGAAGTCTTAGCCTCTGCAATCAGACAACACAAAGAAATAAAAGGCATCCAAATCGGCCAGGAGGAGGTCAAACTTTCACTCCTCGCAGATGACCTAATACTCTGTATGGAAAACCCTAAAGATTCCACAAAAAAACTGCTAGAACTGATTCCTGAATTCAGCAAAGTTGCAGGATATAAAACCAATGCACAGAAATCAGTTGCATTCCTACACACCAACATTGAAGCAACAGAAAGAGAAATCAAGGAATTGATCCCACTTACACTTGCACCAAAAACCATAAAATACCTAAGAATAAATCTAACCAAAGAGGTGAAAAATCTATACACTGAAAACTATAGAAGACTTATGAAAGAAATTGAAGAAGACACAAAAAATGGAAAAAGATTCCATGCTCCTGGATAGGAAGAACAAATACTGTTAAAATGTCGATACTACCGAAAGCAATCTACATATTCAATGCAATCCCTATCAAAATAACACCAGCATTCTTCACAGAGCTAGAACAAATAATCCTAAAGTTTGTATGGAACCAGAAAAGACCCCGAATAGCCAAAGCAATCTTGAAAAAGAAAACCAGAGCAGGAGGCATCACAATCCCAGACTTCAAGCTATACTACAAGGCTGTAGTCATCAAGACAGTATGGTACTGGCACAAGAACAGACACTCAGATCAATGGAACAGAATAGAGAACCCAGAAATGGACCCACAAACGTATGGCCAACTAACCTTTGACAAAGCAGGAGAGAACATCCAGTGGAATAAAGACAGTCTCGTCAGCAAGTGGTGCTGGGAAAACTGGACAGCAACATGCAGAAGAAGGAACCTGGACCACTTTCTTACACCATACACAAAAATAAACTCAAAATGCATGAAAGACCTAAATGTAATTCAGGAAGCTCTCACAATCCTCGAGGAGAAAGGAGGCAAAAACCTCTTTGATCTTAGCCACAGCAACTTCTTACTCCACACGTCTCCAGAGGCAAGGGAAACAAAAGCAAAAATGAACTGTTGGGACCTCATCAAAATAAATTCATCATTTAAAAGCTTGAGGGTTTGCTTTAGAAAGCAGGTTGCTAATCTCTATTTAAAATGTTAGAGGCTCCTGGGTGCCTCAGTCAATTGATCATCCAACTCTTGGTTTGGGCTCAGGTCATGATCCAACCCCAAGTTGGGCTCAGCACTGAGCGTGAAGCCTGCTTAAGATTCTCTCTCTCTCTCTCTCTCTCTCTCTCTCTCTCTCTCTCTCTCCCCTCCCTCTGCCCCTCCCCCGCTCATGCTCACTCTCTCTCTCTAAAGTAAAAACAGTAATAATAAATAATTTAAAATAATAAATGAATAAATAATAAAAGATGTTAAAAATGGGGGCACCTGGGTGGCTCAATCAGTTGAGCAGCCAACTTTGGTTTAGGTCATGATCTCACAGTTTGTGGGTTCGAGCCTCACATCAGGCTCTGTGCTGACAGCTCAGAGCCTGGAGCTTGCTTCAGATTCTGTGTCTCCCTCTTTCTCTGTCCCTGCCGTGCTCATGCTCTGTCTCTCTCTCTCTCTCTCTCTCTCTCTCTCTCTCTCTCTCTCTCAAAAATAAATAAACATTAAAAAAATTTTTTTTAATGTTAAAACTGTTAAATACCCACTCCTACCCATGACTAAGCAAGCCCGTACCTCACATCCACCTCTTGCAGAGAAACACATGCATTTGTTCACAAGAAGGCACACACAAGAACATTATTTCAGCATGATTAGTACTAGAAAAAAGGAAACTGCATACATGCCCATCAGTAGGAGAATGATTAAATAAACGATGGTACATCCTTATTATGGATGCAGTCATTCTGTATAAACTGCCAGGCAGGGAAGGAACTCCAGGAAATGTTAAGTGAAAAAACAAGCTGCAGAATGATGCTGTAATGGGTAATTTTATGTGGCACCCTGGCTAGGCTATGGTGCCCAGTTGTTTGGTCAAGCACCAGTTTGATGTTGTAGTGGAGGGAGTTTTTAGATATTATTAACATTCAAATTTCCAGACTTCAAGTAAAGCAGATTGCTAATCCTTCATAATGTGGGTGGGCCTTGTCCAATCAGTTGAGGGCCTTAAAAATACGCCTTTCCTGCAGACTTCGGAAAAGAAAGTAAAATGGAAAATAGGCAGGAAGTAAAATAGAAATAGGAAGTAAAATGAGGGTTGAATAATTCCACTTTCTTGGAAAGTGTACAACTTCTTGCTTTGAACATAGCTTAAAAAGGTGTCTGTGTATATGTGTACATAGTCATATACACCCAATCTCATTCTGGGCTTAACTTTCGTTCTTTTTTGGAGTTTGCCTCACTTTAGTCACCATCCCTGGAGGGTCAGGTACCTCCGTTCTGTCCTTGTAAATCCACACTCATCAACCTGTGCAAGACATTGATTTCCTTAGGTGCCTGCAACTTTTTTTCTAGAGCGACACTTCCACCAGGAGTCAACTTCTCTTCGGGTGTTTCTTGCCACGGGGCTGGACTGAACTTTCCCCTGAACTTTTAACATTCCTTTTCTTCTTGTGCCTGGAGAGGGTCTCTAGTGCTCCTTGGCTATTAGGAATTTGGCAGAGGACAGCTTAGTTTGTATGGTCTGTGTTCTGCCAGATAAGTCACTCCTCTTCCCCAAATGATGGAGATCATATTTAAAAACAGTGACCCCAAGAGGCGCCTGGGTGGCTCAGTCTGTTAAGCGTCTTGACTTTGGCTCAGGTCGTGATCTCACGGTTTGTGAGTTCAAGCCCTGCGTCAGGCTCTGTGCTGACAGCTCAGAGCCTGGAGCCTGCTTTGGATTCTGTGACTCCCTCTCTTTCTGGTTCTCCCCTGCTGGCTCTCTCTCTCTCTCTCTCTCAAAAATAATAAATTAACATTAAAATTTTTTTTTAAAAAAACAGTGACCCCAAAAAGCCTTTATCAGGTCACTGAGTCCTGACTTCTGATCTGAGTCTTTGGCCCTGTGCTCGGTTAGTGGGGCCCTGGGTGGCTGGCTGTCCCTGTTTCGTCTTTTTCGGGCAGAATTTTCCCTCTGTCTCCTTCTGGACAGCAGCTTCTTGACTTGGGGGTCATGAAATGTCACGTGGATTGTGGCATTGCCAAGAAGAGATAGATGATGGGCTTTTGGGTGGAAATCGGCCCTCCAGCTTTCCCATGGGATGGCTGGCAGTTGGTGGAGGAGGATTAGTGGATACGAGACAGAGAACTCCCAGGGAATTGGGAAGCCCCAGAGGGTCAGAGAAAGGGACTGGGACAAGAGTGCCACCCTGGGACGAAAACGTAAAGGGGTGTTCGCTGAGGCCCCTACCTGCAAGGAGCATCCAGGAGGGAAGAAGACTTCCTGCAGGATAAGTAGCAAGGCACTCAGTGCTGGATGGCATCCTGCTGACCGGAAGTGCTCTGGGGGAAAGTAGACACAGACCAAGGCCCACTGGACACCGTGGGCTCCCAACGGGCTCCGACAGGGTGTGGATGAGCCAAGGGGGTTGGGAAAGGGGCTTCCTGCCGGTGGGAAGTGCCAAGAGCCGAGGCAGGCCAGAAGGGAAAGCACATCTGTACATTTTGGTTTCACAATTAGAACATTAGTGGCTAATGTCAGAGTTTTTCTAGATCCTCGGATCCCCCATTTTTTAAAAAAAATAGTTTTGGGAGAGTGTGAGTGGGGGAGGGGCAGAGAGAGTGGAACAGAGGATCCAAAGCAGGTCCGCGCTGACTGGCTGACGGCAGTGAGCCTGCTGTGGGGCTCAAATTCACGACCCTCTAGATCATGACCTGAGGCGAAGTCGGATGCTCGACCGACTGAGCCACCCAGGTGCCCCTCCTTGGATCTCTTTTGATCAATGTGCTTTCACTTCCAGAAGCCAGCACCTGTGTCTTTGCTGACACCTGCACCTGGGCCTCCGGAGCCTGGTTTGTTGCTCTTGGCAAAAGCTGAGCAGGGAAATACCTGGATGTTTAGGTGCCCCTGGGGTAGCTCTTACCTGTGACTGAGGAGGGTGGGTGTATGAAAGGCAAGAGTGAGGCAAACTCCAAAAATGAATGAAGGTTAAGCCCAGAATGAGATTGGGTATACGTGACTACACACACACACACACACCCCTTTTTAAACTATGTTTAAAGAAGAAGTTGTACATTTTCCAAGAAAGTGGAATTATTCAACCCTCATTTTGCTTCCTTTTCTACAAGGAGAAAACAAGTATATCTAAAGCGGAACAGAAGAAAGGACATGGTGATACATAACTAGTTATCTTTTTTTTTTTAAGTTTATTTATTTATTGTGAGGGAGAGAGCACGTGCATGTGGGTGGGGGAGGGGCAGAGAGAGCAGGAGAGAGCGAGCATGTGCAAGCAGGGGAGGAGCTGAGAGAGAGGGAGAGAGAGAATCCTAAGCAGACTCTGTGCTGGCAGTGCAGAGCCCGACATGGGGCTCAATCCCACGAACCACGAGATTATGACCTGAACCGAAACCAAGAGTTGGACACTTAACTGACTGAGCCACCCAGGTGCCCCTAGTTATCTTTTAAATGTAAGTTTTTAATTACCCAAGTAAAATGAAGACTTCTCTCTATTAAAATGAAGACGTTACAGATAAAGCTACCTCCCACTCTTCCATTCCAAGGCACTCATAACCATTGTCAGAGGTGTGGACCTCTGAGTACAGCTTACCCCCCCAGAGCCTCCCTCGGGCTGAGGCTAAGCCTCAGGGGATGTTGCATAAACCTGTGTCCTCACTCGGGTTCAGCCTGTTGTTCGCCTCCCCCCACCCCCTCACCGCCTTATAATAAGCTACTTGCGCGTAAATCCTCCTCTCAGGGACTGTTTCTGGGGAAACTGGCCTAAGATAGAATATGTCTTTTACAAAAATTTCATGTGATAATGTGAATTATGTTGCAAATTGAGACAAAAAATTGTTGTGGGTTTTATAATAATTTTAAAGAAAACTCTTATGGTCCAAAACTGTATATATTTAAAAACCGAATCTTCCTCCCACCCACCGGCCCTCCATGCTCTCTCCAAGAGGGAGCTCTTCCCAGAGATAAACAGAGTTGGGTGACACACGCAGACACATGTGCGAGTAGGCTGAACAGGTGCTCTCCAAAAGTAAGCCCTGGAACTTGTAAATGTTACCTTATTTGGAGAAAGGATTTTTGCAGATATAATTAAAGATAAGCATCTTGGGGCGCCTGGGTGGCTCAGTCGGTTGAGCGTCCATCTTCGGCTCAGGTCACGATCTCACAGCTGGTGAGTTTGAGCCCCACGTCGGGCAGCTCAGAGCCTGGAGCCTGCTTCGGATTCTGCATCTCCCTCTCTCTCTGCCCCTTCCCCGCTCATGCTCTGTATCTCTCTGACTCTCAAAAATGAATAAACATTTAAAAAAATTTATAAAGATAAGCATCTCGAGATGGGGAGATCATCCTGGATTATATGGATGGGTCCTAAAAACATTCACGTATATCCTTCTGAGAAGGAGGCAGAGGGAGATTTTGCACACAAGGAGAAAGACGTGAAGGCAGAGTTGAGAGAGATTTGGAAATGCTGGCCTTGAAGACTGGAGACATGCAGCTACCAGCCAAGGGACGCTGGCAGCCACAGCTGCTGAAGAAATGGGTTTTCCCCTAGAGCCTCCAGAGGGAGCATGGCCCTGCTTTCACCTTGAGTTTGGCACAGTTGTACTGACTTTGGACTTCTGACCTCCAGAACTGCGAGAGAATGAATAGCTGCTATTGTAAGCCACCAAATTTGCAGTCCCTTTTACAGCAGCCCTGGAAACAGGTACAACATACATAGACCTAACTGCAAGGGAGGCCTGTGGCATGTTCTTGACAGCATGTCTGCTTGGGAAGAGCGTCTGCGGAGAACTCTGCCATCCAGGCAAGAGCCCGGGTTTGCAGTAGGTTGAAGGAGGCTACAGTAGGGATCTCATCAGAGAGCCAGGAGTCCAGAGTTGGCCCTGAAACAGTGTGTTGTTGGGAGAGATGGACTAGAATGGGGGAAAGGTAGACAGACGTTTGGAGGAGAGGTTCCAACGTGAGAGAATATGGGTGGTGGCCATGGTGTCGGTTAGGATGCTTTCCATGTCAACAGCAGGACATATGAATAGAAATGACTTGCAGTAGGTATGTTGCTTCTCACGTCACCAAGCAGGAAGTCTGGAGGAAAATTGGGGGTTGCAGAGTCAGCTTTTTCAATGGCTTAAGGACATCACAGAGGACCCAGGTGCTGTCACCTTTCTGCATTCTGGTCCTCACCCTGCCTGCCAGGTCTCTCTTTGGAATGCTAGGCCCAAAGTGGCTGCAGCAGCTCCACGCATCTCATGTGAACGTCATAAGAGCTGGGAAGAACTGGGCATTTCCTGCTACGTGCCCTTTTTTTTTATTAGAAAGTAAAACTGTTCCCAGAAACTCTCCAGTAGAGTTTTCTTGGGTCCCCTTAGCTGGGACGTGGGTCACAGACCCACATCATTGCCAAGAATCATGGTTAGCTGGAGCTGGAGAGTGTGTTACCTAGGAAAGGGAACCTGGGCTAACAAGTAACTGTTTTGGCACCAACAGTGTCTGCCACTGAGTGGGAATAGAAAGGCAAGGGATGCTCCTAGAAACATTTTAAAGAAAACTAGACTTGGTGACAGCTTGGATAGCAGGAAGGTGAAAAGGAAGAATTTGATGTTTTTCTTCCAAAAACTCAATGGTCTTATTCTCTCAGACACCCATATTTCATTTCTTGTACAAAATTTAGCTCTACAAGTTAAGGTAGACCTTTTAAAACATTTATTCAACAAATAAATATTGAGTTCCTACTGTGTGTCAGCCATTGTGAAAACATGACGAATGGAGGGAATTTGGGCAGGAAGGATTGATGTCTTTAACTAGAAGGAAGGAGCGCAGTCATTAAAAATGAATTCCCACCCCCTGGCCTTTGCATGCCCATAAATAATTTCTCTTCGCTGTCACACGTCCTGAGAGTAGTGAAATGTGCTAAATCACCAGGACCCTTTTAGAGCTGGAGACAGGGGAGAGGCAAGCATGCGTTCTGGCAAAGACCACAGGATGGGGTGAATTTAGAACTTTGCTGCAGAGAAAGAGAAAGGTGAAAGAGGTCAGCACGTTTTCAGAATCTTGTAACAAATGCATTTTTGAAAAAAACAGTATGCTTAAGGGGCGCCTGGGTGGCTCAGTCGGTTAAGCGTCTGACTTTGGCTCAGGTCATGATCTCGCGGTATGTGAGTTGGAGCCCTGCGTCGGGCTCTGTGCTGATAGCTCAGAGCCTGGAGCCTGCTTCGGATTCTGTGTCTCCCTCTCTCTGTGACCCTACCCCGCTCATGCTCTGTCTCTCTCCCCCTCTGTCAAAAATACATAAACATTAAAAAAAATTAAAACAACAACAACAACAACAATATGCTTAAAACCTCCAGTGTATGCCACAGAATGACAAGAAAGAGGCAACCCTCAATGTGATAAAATAGGCTTGATCTTTAGGTTTCTTGGATGTTTGAGATTAGAAGGGTGGAAGATAATTCTATGAGAATGTTAAGCACATGCACAGACAATTACCATGGGTCAGACAATTCTGTGGGTCAGAATCCAGGTGGGCTAAACTGCTAGGGTCACAGGAGGCTGAAACCAGATGTTAGCAGGGCCATGTTACTTACTAGGGCCTCTAAGGCAGGAATCTGCCCACCCCCCCCCAAGCTCATTCAGGTTGTTGGCCAAATTCAGTTCCTTGCAGTTGTAGGACTAAGGTCTTTGCTTCCTTGCTGGCTGCCAGCCAAGGGCTGGTCTTTGCTCCTGGGGACTGTCACATTCCTTCTCATGCTTTCCATGTGGCCCCCCAATAAGAACTTTTTAGATGCATAGACAGTCTGCAGGTTACAGATGAGGACAGGGCAAATGGTTCTCCAAGAAGAATTTAGTATATTAAATCAGTGAGTATAGAGGGCTGGGGGGTGTTCTTGTAGTTAAGTGGTCATTCATTGCCACTTCTTGGAATTTGTCCTTTTGAAATTCACTTGGCCAAGTATTTTAATACAACTAAATAAAAAGGAAGGGTCTATGGGTGGAGTGTGACTGGTTGAGAAGCTATACTCAACAAAGGTGTGCTTTAATTCAAGGAAGATCTTTCCTTGTGTGCCCTGTGACGCCATCCTGTGCTGTGTCCTCTTTTGCAGCTTTTTCAATGGTTTGTGTAGAGATTTACAAGGTGGTGGGCCTATGGAGAGAGACCCAAAGCTGGGAAGTCCCAGGGTATACCAAGTGGCCATGAGTAGCTAAAGAATAAAGAACATGGATGCTCTTGGGTTCTCCAAAAACATTCCGGCTGGGCATGGGAGAAAGAGGATAAAGGGGGTGTCTGAGAGTGGGGCGTGGGGAAGATTCTGGACAACCCACCCACACCAGTGTCAACAAGGGCTGCTTTTTCTGACTGTTTTTACACGTTGAGTGTCTAAATTAGATTACAGTTGGTGTTTGTGGAAAGTGCCCCATTACTTTAAAAAAAAGGAAAAAAAAAAAAAAAAACAAGAAACCTTGAAAATTACTTACCTAATCCTGCTTCTTTTTGGAGTAGGTCTCCCTGACTCCTTAATTCCCTTCTAATCTCATTATCTCTTAATTTATCACTGTTGGATCAGACCATCCCAATAAAATGTAAAAGAGATACATTTAAGTATAAAAAACATCAGTTGCATTTAAGTTCAAAAAAATAATATAGAAGGGAGAATACCTGATTTGACAGCAATTCTAATGAAAAGGAATTTAATACAGCTCAACAGTATACCTCCTACTCCCCTCCAAATTCTATGACAAATGCTATAAGCTATGACAAAGTGGTATTTACCAGATCATAACTGTGATCTTTGTCCCCTCATTTTGTTCTCTCCTTTCCTCTGCTGAATCCCTTCCCCATCCCAAGTCTTCACCGTGGGGATCCTCACCTTTCCTGACCCAGCTCTTTGTAGAATCATCTTCCCTTCCTTTTGGCACTTAGTATGTTCCATCTTACTTTAGAGTTATTTAATTTTTTTAAACTTTATTTATTTATTTTGAGAGAGAGAGAAAGCACGCACATGTGAGCAAGCATGAGCAGGGGAGGGCCAGAAAGAGAGGGAGAAAGAATCCCAATCAAGCTCCATGTCAACAGCATGAGGCTCAAACCCACAAACCATGATACCATGACCTGAGCCAAAATCAAGAGTCAGATGCTTAACCGATTGAGCCACCCAGGTACCCCTAGAGTTATTTAATTTTTAAAATTTTTAAATGTTTAAAATTGCACACACTCCATGACTCAAGGACTAGCTGTTCTTGATATCCATGTTCCCTGGTCCCAAATTAATTTCTCTCGTTTTACAAATTTTCCACAAACATTGGTTGAATGAACACAGAACATCCGGTTGCTGCTATTTAACAAGAGGTGACTGGCCATATTTACGAACATGCCCATAGGAAGTACCTGTCTTTCTGCTCTTCTGATGCTGGCTGATGCTGGCTGACTTAGAGCTCTGTGTCCCACCACACCCACCGTATTTGATGAGAAACACAGACAGACTGTAGGGGGCACAGAAGAAAGGGCTAGGGATGGAGACATATGCATATCTATCTTGAAAGAGGAAAAAAAAAAAAAACGGGCAATCAGGTAGCCGACTCCCTATCTTTGAAAGGCTGACCTGTCATAAAGGAGGTAGACTCTGTTTTCCTTGATTGCAAGGGAGTAACTCGATCCCTTTGAAGAACCCCTGTGGAGCTGTTCCACAGTGGAGGTGGCTGGGCCCTCGGGCTGTCAACAACCAAGTGCCAGTGTGATTCAGATGTTCAGCCAGTAAGTGAGCCTCCTCCCTTCAGCAGGAAGCACTACAGCAGTGGTTCCAGATCACATTGACCCTCACGATCACCTGGGGACTTAAAAATACACATTCCCAGGCATCACCCCTGGAGATTCAGTGCCAGTAGGTCTGGAGGTGGAAATGAGGGATCCACATGTGAAACATTCCACCGGCCCAAGAGCCACAGGACTGGGGGACTCCCCTGATCCCTTCCAGATTCAATGAGCTGGGATGCTTGGTTGGCCCATTGCTTTTAAGTTAGTGGCCTCTTTGAGGCAGAATTTTTTTTTTTTTTTTCCAATGGGTATTTATTTTTGACAGAGACAGAGACAGAGCTTGAGTGGGGGAGGGACAGAGAGAGAGGGAGACACAGAATCCAAAGCAGGCTCCAGGCTCTGAGCTGTCAGCACAGAGCCCGACGCGGGGCTCGAACCCACGGACCGTGAGATCATGACCTGAGCCGAAGTGGGACGCACAACCGACTGAGCCACCCAGGCGCCCCGAGGCAGAATTCTTAACATCCTCTTCAGCTAAGGTAGAAGGGGATTCTCTTTGCTTACATCACTTGACAAATTAGATTAAGAAGGCTCAGGAGATAGTCTAATGAGGCCAAGAGGCCTGTTCGTTTTACAAAAGTGATGCATGGACAGTTCCTCAAAATGTCAATAGTTAACAGTTGCCATGT
The DNA here is from genome assembly GCF_018350195.1 of Panthera tigris. Taxonomy (NCBI): domain Eukaryota; kingdom Metazoa; phylum Chordata; class Mammalia; order Carnivora; family Felidae; genus Panthera; species Panthera tigris. The sequence continues at coordinate 132,392,552 of NC_056668.1, read as the reverse complement.
GACCTGCAGTACGGCTCCTAGACACGTATCCAAGAGAAATGTAAACACATATCTACATAAAAACCTATACACGGGGCACCTAGGTGGCTCATTGGTTGCACGTCTGACTCCTGTTCTCAGCTAGGGTTTTGATCTCAGGGTCACGAGTTCAAGCCCCGCATTGTTCTCCATGCTGGGTGTGAAACCTACTTAAAACAAAATGAAACCTATATATATGGCTCTTCGCAGCAGCATTATTCATAATATCCAAAAGGTGGAGACAATCCAGATTTCCAGCAAGTGATGAAAAAATAAGCAAAACGTGACATATCCGTATAATGGAATATTGTTTGGCAATAAAAAGGAATGAAGTACTGATCCATGCTGTGGCATGGATGAACCTTGAAAACATTATGCTGAGTGAAAGAAGCCAGACACAGAAGGCCACATGTTTTACGATTCCATTTACGTGAAATGTCCAGATTAGGTAAATCCGTAGAAACAGAAATTAGATCGGAGGCTTCCTTGAGGTGAGAGGAAGGAGAGTGGTTGCTCATGGGTACAAGAATTTTGGGGGAGTGATGAAGATGTTCTAAATTCAGACTGTGGTGGTGGTTGCACATCTCTGAATATGTTAAATACCATTGAGTCAAAGACTTTAAATGGGTGAATATTTAGATATTTCAATTACATCTCAGTAAAGATGTTTTCAAAAAGTGGTGCTTGTAATTGAAGACAGGTTAGAAAATACAAATAAGGAAAAAGCAAAAACCCTCCTCTCCTCATCACTGAGGAAAGAGCCACATCACAACATAACATCTTGGTATATTTTCTTCTCATAGATATTCTGTCTATATTTTCATATTTGGGATCATACTCTTCATACTGTTTCTACTTCATCAATTTAAATGGCTGAAAAGTATTTCAGTATATGAACAATCATATTTTAATGTACTTCATTAGTTATCCATTGGTGGATTTTAGATGGTTTCCATTTTCTTGTGCTTGTAAACCAGGAATATTCTTCAGCTTTATCATTATACTTCATATCACTTTTTGATTTAAAGGCTCATACTTTTTAAGCTAGCTAATTTTTATTTTTATCACACTGGAATAAATTTTACCTTTTTCAAAGTTTATTTATTTTGAGAGAGAGAGAGAGAGAGAGAGAGAGAACATGTGCATGTGAGCAGGCAAGGGGCAGAGAGAGAGAGAGTGAGAGAGAGAATCCCAAGCAGGCTCTGTGCTGTCAGCACAAAGCCCGATGTGGGGCTCAAACTCCCAAACCATGACATCATGGGCCGAGCTGAAATCAAGAGTTGCTTAACCCACTGAGCCACCCAGGCACCTGGAAACAAATTTTACATTTGATTTTACCTTGAAAGTTCTTGATAGTGTTCAGAAGGGGGCATTGGGCAAGAAGGTGAAGTTCACGGTTCATCACAGAAGTATTGCTGTACTTAAAACTTAATTTGGGCCATGAGATTCTGTAGAGTCCCCTTCCCATATGAGGACAAAATCACTTTGAAAGAAGCAGGTAGCTTTGTCTCTATTAAATGGTAGTCGGCTGTTTTGTTTTCTAATCTAGATCAGTTTTTGCTGTGTAGCAATTCCAATCTCTGTAGCTTCAGACAGCCATTTGCTTAGCTCATGATTCTTTGGGTCAGCTGAGTTCTACTCTGGAGCAGCTTAGCTGATCTCTCCTGGGCTCTCTCATGCCTCAGCTGATGCCTGGGTGATCCAGGGTAGCCTCATTCACATGGCTGATGGTTGGCTGGCTGTTGGCTGGGGCAGCAGGGTCTTGCATATTCTAACGCCCGGAAGCTTAGCTGAGCTTCTTCACTGCCAGTCACAGGGCTCCAGGAGTCCCAGTGTGCTACCTTATTTCATGCCTTGGTCTGCATCACATTTGTTAATATCCCCTTGGCCAAAGAAAGTCACAAAACCAGGCTGAGATTCAAAAGGTGGGGAAATAGACACCATCTCCTGATAGGACGATCTGCACTGTAGCGGCACGGATACAGGAAGTGGACAAATTTGTGTGTGGCCAGTTTTAGTAATTTACCAGATAGTGTTTGCTAAAACATCCAGTGGCCTTAATGACTCCAGTGGCCAGCATATGACTCTGTGTGTTTCATTTCCATACATGAATATACTTCCAGCTTCCACATACGGAATGCCCAGAAGAAGGGTGTAACACCCTCCTGGCAAATTAACTTGTATTTTTTCATGGTAAACTCAGATCTCATCAATGTTAAATGTTTTGCTAAGACTTTGAGAACATAATAAGACAGCGGAAGCAGGCTCTACCCCCAAAAGGCAACGGCGGATGCATTCGTTCATTTACTCAACAACTATTTGTTGAGCACTCGTTTGTGCCAGACATTTGACTAGATGCTTGGGATTCATCGTAATGAGATAAATAAAATCCTTGCCTTTGTGGAGATTGTGTTCCACTGAAAGGGCAATAAATGGATAAACAAATCTGTGCCAAGTAGTGATAAGTAAGATGAAGTGATGGGGCAGGGGACAGCGGGTGATAAGGGGATTTTTTAGAGGACGCCGAATAGAGTTGGCCAGTTTCTCTGAGATCACTTTAATTTTTTTTTATTTTGGTTTGCTCTTCATCAGCTCATCCTTTGGTGAGTCACAGCCCAGATGCTGGTGGAAACCCAAGAGTGCTGTTACAGCCTCTGGTGGATTTACCTCTAGGCTGTAGTAGAGCAGGGAGCTAGAGAGAATGGAAGGACTCCTGGGATGGGGGTAGTGGACAGTCAAGGGATCTGACGTGTCCTGAAGGTTGTATATTCTTGTTGGAAGCTCTATTAGAAGTCCCCTTAGCAGGAGCAGGGTCCTCAGAGGACATGCTGTGGGATTAGTGCAACATAATTTGGCCCGAGGGAGAGGGGAGCGTGGGGAGAGATGGCTGAGTTAGAATCATGGTAACCATAGCAACAAGATGGTGACAACTGGGTCACTGTGAAGAGAAAATTGACTGAAGAGAATATTGACCGGATGCCGAAGTGGGAATGTGGCATCTTGAATTTACCAGGTGGAGATAGTCAGGGAGAGAAAATCTGTTGTGTTGTGCGTTCCGCAGCGTCGTCTTTTCAGAGTGAGCCCAAGGCCAGCATAGCCCAACACGCCAAGACACGGAGCTTTGTGTAGCTCTGTCTGTTGCTAGTTTGCACAGTGACAGTGGAATAATCCTTTCCTTCCGTTTCCTCCTCTGTTAAGATTTTGAACCAACCTTTGTTCAGGGCCATTTTCTGGGTTAGCATTTAACGATTATTGGTCAGGTGTCGGGACTCTACCGTGGAGGAAGGTGGTAAATGATGTAGTCTTAAAAGTTCTTGAGTTTTTGCTGACAAACTTTGGGGCTCCCAACTCCAAAGTAAATACCTTTAATGATATACTGTGGGAAAGCTCTTTTTAAATCCTCTCTTTTCGAGGTAGTAGATAAGGTGCAAAAACAAGAAAGAAAGAGGATTAGAAAATGACCCTCCATCCAGCTCATATTGTCTAAAGAGGGAGTAATAAAGTGGCAAATCCCATTTACCTCCTGAAAGCCTAATTTCCTCACTCATCAACGCAAGTGGGAGGCACTTGGCAAGTCCCTGGATGGAGAAAATGTTTCTCGTTTAATTGTTATCAAACAAAGCTGCTTCCAGGTCTGCCGGAGAGGACATGCTCACCCCTGATGCATTCTGTATGTGTGTGAAATGTCAGCTTCTGGAGGCCGTAAGCCCCGTGCTGCGACAGTATAAGGTCCCGCTGAGCAGCCAACAGGATGTAGATGCTTAACTGTTTGCACTCAGAACTGTGGCAGCGGCTGTCCCCACTAACGGCCAGGGTTTGCCCAGCCGTCACCCCCTTAACCTCAAAACCTCCGGCCTCATCCCCTCCGGCATAATCCCCGAGTCCTACGTTGTAACACGCGTCTTGTTCTCATTCTGCCCAGGCAGGCGCATGTTGGCACACAGCTCTGAGAGTAGGTACGGCATGCCGTCTCCTGCCACCCCACAACCCCTTCCTGCCTTCTGCGTTTGTGACTTCAGAGAAAACCACACATACCAGGACCAAATCACCCTGCTGGTCTGAGAATCCAGGGGAGTGTTATCTTGTACATGCAGGTTTGGTTTTCCTGCCAGCTTGGCGTGTGTTGTTCTTTACGAGAAGCCAGAGCAGTGTCTCAAGCTGGGATGTTCTTCCCCAGTGGGGGTTTTTATCTCTCCCTCCCAGGATATGCCGGTGGCAGTGCCGGGCCTCATCGTAGGTTATCATAAGTTAGACTTCAGGGCTCCAGGTGTAATGCAAGGTCACAATGTGTCTGGCATGGAGAAAATGAGGGCTGGGTGTGCCAGCTTTGAGCGTGGCGAAAAATTAAGAGCACTGAATTCCATTCAGTAGCAGCTATTACATTTTATTTCTCTCAAATTAGACCAGGAGACTTTCACCACGGTCTTCCTTCTAGAGATTTGTCTGGGCATTCGGCCCTTCCTAGAATAATACTAGTGGATCAGTTAGCTTCTACTGTGGAATAAAACACCCAAAGCTTAGTGAATTAAGGTAACGATTGTTGCGGCTGAGTCCACAGATCAGCCAGATGATTCCGGTGATCTGGCCGAGGCCTGACTAACCCCACCTGGGCTCACTCGTGCTTCGCCAGCTGTTGGCAGGTCCAACATGGCATCTCTCAAATGTCTGCCAGCTGGTTGGGTCACCTGTCTCACATCATCCAGCAGGCTAGCCCGGGCATGTCCCCATAGCATAGGCAGGGTTCCACAAGAGCACGTGGAAGCAGCAAGGCCTCTCGAGGCGCAGGTTCAGAACTCACGTAATGTCACGTCTACCGTATTCTGTTGGTCAGAGAAAATCACAAGACCAGCCTGGATTCAAGGGGTGGAGAAATGGACTCTACCTCTTTATGCAGAGTTATGTTGTAAAGAGGCCTGGAGGCAGGGAGGTAATAATTGAGGCCATTTTTGCAAACAGTGCATCTCAAACAACAATAACGACTATTATTATTTTGTCGGGCTCTCCAAGGGCTCCAGAGTTTGTTGCCTTTCTTGCATGGTGGAGAAAATCGGGCAAAGATGTGAATTAAGCAGCAGGCGTGGGTAAAGAGTCTTGGAATGGGAAGACTAGACTCTGCACTGCGCGGATTTCATCTGCCCCCTTTTCTACATCTGAGAACTAAGCCTTTTTTTTTTTTTTTAACGTATTCTCTTTGAACGTTATGAAAGCCAAAGTTGTCTAAAATGAGACCGACTGCTTTCTTAGACTCTATTATGTTGGCCTAATTACATATCAGGAAAATGTTTTTCTGGGGCATTGTGTGTAAAACAAAGAGGAAAACAACATCTCCAGCCGGCCCTGGCGTCCTTGCCCCTCCCTCTCGCTGGCAGGGGCTGTGGTCCTGCAGGAGGCCCCGGGGGGAGGATGGGGGCCTGGAAGGCAGGGCTGCTGCAGCTGGCCTCAGAGGGATTTACACTTTCTCCAGAGCGAACGGAGGGGCAAGTCATTCCTGCCTCTGTCCTTCCAGCACAGCTCATGGTGGCTTCCATCTGGTGGGGGAACTTGTTACTCTCCCCACGCCCCCTAGCCCAGGATCTCCTGCCGCAGGAGAAGAGGCTCACATAGCTTCCCAGGTGCTCAGCACAGAACCAGGTTGACTGAGTGTGGAGATTCGTAAATAAAGAGCGGTATGAGAATAGCCTTGCCCTTGGAAATGCTGAAGAACTCGCTGAGTTTCCTGCAAGACTGCCCCCAATGTTAATAGTGCCCACTTGCCATTGGATAAACAGAGATGACCCGTCCCTTGGCATTTCCCTTGGGCCCTGCCTTCGGGTCGCTGCTTTCCATCACTTGAGGGATGACTCTTCCCCACACGCCCTTGTGGCCGGGGTCCCTGCGGCATCCAGGCACAGTCAAGGTAAACCCACATTTCCTGAGACCATGGTTACACCCTGTCTCATCTTCACTACCAACCACATGCTCGACCTCTCTCCATCTGACACTTCCCTCCTGAAATGTCCTCGGCTGTGGTCTCCTACGACCTCGCTGTCCACTCCAGAGATAGTCTCTCAGGCTTTGTGTTGCTTGCCCTCTTATGACGTTTGATGGTGTGAAGTTTTCTCCTTAAACCCGTCTCCCACCCTGGGTGCTCAAGGGCTGATTTCTCCCCATCTGGTCTGTGTTTTATTTATTTTCTGCTCACCTCCTCACCAGGCGAGCTTGTCCTCAGCCAACCTCAAGGCTCCTTGAGTTTGCAACCATCCGAGCGTTAGCTGTGTCCCTTCCTGTTCTTTGTTTTCATCCTACCTCTCCCTGCCTTTAACGATGTATTAGTAGTTTCCTGTGGCTGCTGTAGTGGCTTAAAACAACATAGATGTATTCTCTTACATTTCTGGAGGTCAGAAATCCAAAATGGGTTTTAAGAAATTGCAGTCGAGGTGTTGGGAGAGCTGCGTGGTTTCTGGAAACTGTAGGAGGGAATCTGTTCCTTGACTTTTCAACTTAGAGAATCCATCCTGCTCAAGGCCAGTCACTCTGGCCTCTGCTTCCAACTCCCCACCTCCTTCCCTTACCCCCACCTCCTTCCCTTACCCTCACCTGCTTCTCTCTTCATAGGATGCTTTTGATGACATTGAACCCACCTGGATAATCTTCCCATCTCAAGATCCTTAACTTCATCACATCTGCCAAATCTCTTTTATCATGGAAGGTGACATATTCCCAGGCCCCACAGGTTAGGACGTAGACGTATTTGGGGGAGTGAGTAGGCATATTCTTTTCTACCACAGGCCCCATCTCATCTAGCTCCCTCCTGAACCTACCTTTCATTCTCCCTTGAACTCAGCATGTCTAAAGTGGAATTCACTCCTTCTCATTGTCCTCCTTGTCCTGCGTGCCTTAGTTCAACACGTGATCAGCCCGTACCCAGACCCCCAAACCATCATGTGCATCAAACACAATTTAATTTACCAAGTCTAATATTGATGGACACTTGAGTAATCTTCGGGGTTTTGCTATTGCAGACAGTTCTCCAGTGAATAACTTTGTACATTTGTCATGTCTTATACATACAGGATCGATTCCCAGAAGTGAGATTGTTGTGTCAAAGGGTAAACGTATTTGCAGTTTTGAGAGATACTGTCAAATTGTTCTTCATGAGGTTGAATCAATTTGCCTTCCTGCCAGCGATGTATGAGAATGCCTGCTTCCCCACAGTCTTGTCAACGAAGTGGTTGTCAAACTTCTGGGTTTTTATCAATATGATAGGTGAAAATATCTATCTTGGTAGTTTTAGTTTGCATTTCTCTTATTGTGAGATTTGGTGGGTTTTTTGTGTGCTTAATGGCCATGTGAATTTCCTTTTCTGTGACTCTCTTCCTATCTGTATGCATTTTAAAGCTTGGATTACCGGATTTTTTTTTTCTTGTCACATTTAAGGAACTCTTTCTTTTTTGTCTGTAATATGAGCTACAAATGTTTTCCCATCTTGTCTTTTGTCTTTTGACTTTACCTAGTTTGTCTTTTGCCATGCAGAAGAGTTTTTATGTCACCAAATTTATTATTTTTACTTTATGGCTTCCAGATTCTAAGCTAGCTAGAAAGACTTCCAGTAGGGCCATTAAAATTAAAATAATAAAATTGTGTTAAATGTGAGGAGTTGGCTACAGGCACCAATTTTGCTTTCTTCTGAAAAATCCCAGTGAAATGACACAAAAGAAATGATCAATGATAGGTAGATAGGTAGGTAGACAGATGATAGAGTCAGTCCTCATTATTCATGGATTCTATATTTGCAAATCCTACTTGCTTAAATTTATTTATAATCCCCAAATCAATACTCCTGGTGCTTTCACTATCATTTGCAGGCATAGAGAGTGCCAAAAAACCTTGCGTTGCCAAAATTCATGTTCCCAGCTAAGGTGATCTCTGCCTTCTTGTTTCAGCTCTCTTACTATAAACAAGTGTCCTTTTTGGAGTCTGCTTAATGCCACATTTTTCACATTTTTGTGCTTTTCGTGGGTACTTTTGCTGTTTAAAGTGGCCCCAAGCCTAATGTTGAAGTGCAATCTGGTGTTCCTAGGCACAAGAAGGCTATGATGTGGCTTACAGAACAAACACATGTGTTAGGTAAGTTTTGTTCAGGCTTGAGTTCTAGCACTGTTGTCCATGAGTTCAAAGGTGATCAACAAGATATAGTAAACAAGGTGTCTTTAAACAGAAATACACATAAAACAAGGTTCTGCACTGATCAGGTGATGAGATATTGTCATCAGTATCTCACAGGAACCCAACTCTGTATTTCCCCCAGAGCATTGGTTCAGAGTATTCAGTAATTCTTGTGGCAGCATTTCAGAACAAAGCTCCCATGGATAATGAAAACTGACTGTAGATGATAGATGATAGATAGATAGATAGATAGATAGATAGATAGATAGATAGAGATATCCATAAGAACAAAAAGATTGGAAGAAGAGAAGTAGAAGAGGAATGATTTCAACACATTTTTAGAAAATAGGAGGTGGGTAGAGGGATGCTAATTTGTTTAACAAAGCACAGGAAACCACAACCTGAATGTACAAGGAGCCATTTTCTCTTGCAGAACATGAGAAAGGCTCTGGTTTCCAAAGCATAAATGACCATGGAATGGTGCAGAGTGAACTGCAGAGCTGACAATTTGGGGCATTGGTTTAAAGTCCTTACATGTGGTAGTAAGGTCCCTAGCTCCCATCTCTGCAGCTTTGGGGTCTTAAAAAGTAGGGCTGCAGGAAATTTAAAAAGGTAATCAAAAGGCTGAAAAATAAAGTAAAGGAAATCTTTCAGGGGGTAAAATAAAAAGAGTAAGAAGATGGGGAGGGATAATAAAATGAAAATATCAATCCTCCATTTTGACTTCTAGAAGATCCAAAAAGAAGGGAGAAAATGGAGAAAGGGAAAATTATCAAGGGGAAATAAAAGAACACTTTTCAGAACTGAAGGACAAGAATCCTCAGATGGCAAGGCCATGAAGTGTATACAGCCCTTTGTGTATAAACAACGCACACTAAGGCACATTGTGAAAAGCTGAAACTTCATGGGGAAAAATATCCTAAAATCTTACAAAGCACAACAGGTTACAAAGTATTAGCAATCAAAAGAGATTTCGCAATAGCAGGGCTGATCTCTAGAAGCTAGTAGAGCAGTCCTTGAAAAATCGGAACAGAAAAATAGATTTCAACCCAGACTTCTGTATTTGAACTGTTAGTTAAGGATGATGACAAAGACATGTTTATGAACTCATGGATTCAAATGACTTCCAGGACATTGTTTCCTAGCCACTGGAGGATGAACTCCAACAAAATGTGAAGGAAACCAAGAAGGAGCCTTAGATAGCAGTAGGAGAAGAACCCAGCATGGAAAGCAGCCAGACCAGGATTAGAGCAAAGGTTCAGAAAGCTCCAGAAGTGATGTCTCTGATGGAGAAAAAAATAGAACTAATGTATTTAGTTAGACACATGGGATATTTGTTGATGGGCATAAAATAGAGGTGTTGAGCATATGGAATAAATTTGTGATGGGTTCATGTACAACCAGACACACGAAGAAAAAAAGTGAGGACATGATTAACTCCAGGAAAAATGAAGGCTCGTGTGAAAAAGAAGGCATAGTCACAGCGCATTACCTGACCCGGCATTGAGCAATATTTGCCAAGTTGTAATAACACAAACACTGACTTTTGATTTGATTAAAATTACACTATGACCATTTGGGGCACTAACAGGAAGAGAAGTGTATAGGAATGCTAAGCCTTTATTTCCCATGGTAGGAAATCAAAAGATATCTAAAACTGATAAGAAACAGTAGTATAAACGTACCATGCCAATAAGCGTTGGGCATCAGTGTTTTGGCAGCAATTTTACAAAAGACACACACGTGTTTTTGCAGGGCTCTGCCTTCACGTGCCCTCTCCATGAAAGGTGAGGGCCCAGCCCAAAGGCTTTGGGGAACAAAGGCAAACATTCCTTAGTCACTGTTTTCGGGTACAGACAGCATCCTAGAGCTGGCCCTGCACACTTTTCAGTTATGGGAAATTAAATTCCGCTCTTCATTTTCAGTCATGTAGAAGGGGCCAAGTCTTTTCTTTGCAACTGCGTTTCTCCCAGATTGCTTCCACAGATTGAAACGGGAGAAAAGAGAAGAGCAGGCTGACATTCAGGATACAAACTTTCTCACTGGACCAGTGTGTTACCTCCTGATTACTTGCCTGCACAGAAGGTCTTTAAAAATGATTAAAAGACAGAGGCATTTCTTAGTAAACTCGGCATTCTGTTGTCACGAGTTTTGGAGGGTAAGGGAAGGTTGTGTTCAATGTCTGTTTCCTTAGTTGATTTGCGACCACTGGAGAAATTATAGGGAACAAAGGAAAAAAGAGCCATAAATACAAATGAATTCCTTTTATACACGTTGAAAAACCACAGGACATGCTCCATTTTTTTTTAGCACTCCAGGTGTGATCAGAGATTACGGATCCACACAGGAGAGTGGAGAGTTAATTAAAATTTGTGCTCCGACTTCCAGAAAGAAATGCCTTTCCATTTGATAAGCAGGCTGTCTTTGGAGTGCTGTTTGTGCTTTTCTGTCCTCACTGGAGTGTCACAGAAAAGCAGATCAAAGGGAGCCTCCATTCGGATAGGTTTTCTACCACCTTTCTGAGCTAATGGACTTGAAAGCCTCTTGCACTGACTGCATGGGGCTCATGTCATATTCTAGAAACGCCGTCTTGGTACAGTATTGATAATATGCAAACAGGCTTTGATAGATGCTTACAGAAAATCACATTTAACATTAATTAAATCAAGACCATCCCCAATAGAGTGGGAGAGTCTGGCAGAGTGGGACACCTCACCCCCTACCATTTGTATTTTACTTTTCAACTCACCACGTGACGCCCAGACATTAACACTTGAGATTGAACCGTCAGCTCTGTCAAGCAGGGTTATGTTTTGTTGTGTTTTCTCTTTTCCTTTCAGTCTTTCTGCTTCTGCACCCTCTGGCTGACATCCCCTACCCTGAGGGGAAAAACTGTTGGGGAGAAATCCTGCTGTCTTTCTCTTTAAGATAGTGACAGAATGAAATAAAACAGAGCAAAACTGAGCAGGTCAGGCAGGCTTCAGCAGGGGTTTTGTCCATTGTCTTGCTGTGCTGGGTGCCCGCCGGAGAGAACCCGGCCGGCCAGGGCACAGTCACTAATAAAAGGACTCCATTCTGCCACTCAGGGCTTTGTGAGGCGCCAAAGCTTGTCCTGGTTGCCATGGCTACTGTCTGATTGTGGCGGGTTTGTCACAGTGCTTGATAAAGTGGGAAGGTTATTCTTGATAGGCCCAAGTAATCATAACCTCGCAAAGCTCGAGAGTGTGGATTTAACACTTTTTCCCTCCCCTCTCGAAATCGGGAATGCAGAGATGGGGGCAGGGTTGTCAGGATAAAGCAGCCACAGCAGGTGGTGAGGGCCATGCCTGGCAGGAGGGATGCAGCTAGCTGTGCCCAGGGGGCTGGGCGGAAAGGGGTGTCACTGGGTCATCTGCCGTCCCTTGGCTGGGTGGGGGCTTCAGAGAAGGGGTCAGAACGGGGTTCTCTCCTGACCGCCTCCCCCCATCAAGTGATTATACCTGTGCTCCTCTCTCCTTTCCTCCCTTCCATCCTTCCCTTCCTGCTCCCCCTCCTTTAAGGCCCTTCCTTTCTTCCCCTTCCTTAGCCTCCCATCCTTCCACTCCCCTTCTCCCCTGCTCTCTCCCCTTCCTCGCCCCAAATCCCTTACAGGTCTGGTCCTTTCAGAACCCTCTACTTACCCTTCTCAAGAGGAGAAGGATGGGGAACGTTAGCTCGGAGGTAACAACTGATGGAATTCAGCCATAGAATTGCAGTCTCTTCACTGTCATCAGAAGAGAACTAATTGATTCTCTGGGCAGTACCTCTCTGACTTGCCACATCAGAACTACTGAGAAGGTTCCTTCAAACAGATTCCAGGGCACACCCCCAGGTTTCTGATCTGGTGGGTCTCCGGGGAGGGGGCGGTCTGCAAGACTCTAAATTTCTAACAAGTTCCCAGGTGATCCCAATGTTGCTGGCTCAGAGACCGCACTTTGAGAACCACTGTCAGAGGCCAAGACTTATTTTTTACAGTTGAGGAAACAGGCTCCCAAAGGATAAATTCGTTGCCAGGAGTTCAGGTGGCTTGGTAGCCATGGTGGGATGGGTGCCCAGTGACAGGAGTTTTAAAAGACATTTGAGGGGCGCCTGAGTGTCTCAGTCGGTTAAGCGAACCCCAACTTCGGTTCAGGTCATGATCTTGCGGTTTGTGACTTCGAGCCCCGCGTCGGGCTCTGTGCTGACAGCTCGGAGCCTGGATCCTGCTTGGGATTCTGCGTCTCCCTCTCTCTCTGCCCCTCCCCCACTTGCACCTGCACGCTCGCGCACGCTCTCTCTCTCTCAAAAATAAATCAACATTAAAAAAAAATTAAAAGCCATTTGAAGAGGTAGGGCTCATCTGTCTTCCAGCCCCCTAGCCCAGAGCAGCCAGATGAGTGGTTCTATTTCCAAAAGGCCTCCAGCAGGACAGCCACTCCCACCAATGGTTCCCTTCTGAGCAGTGCCTCCCTCAAGAGAAGCCCACCTTCCTCGGTGCTCTAGGCCCGATGTGGCCTTCTGTAGTATATGCTGGAGTTTTCTCCCCCCGGATGCCCCTTCCCCCACTCCATCTGTCAACTCTCTGCCCGGCCCTTGGGCCCCAGGAAGCCCACCTTGACCATGGCTGGTATCCTTCCTCTCTGCTGACCTTCGAAGCTTCGTGGCCCTGCCAGTAGGCCATTCTGTATTTCCATTACTTGCATGTGGGTGCTGTTGCCTCTGTGAACTGTGACCTCTAGCAGCGGGACCGTGCCTTCACTTACCTCTGTACCCACCACTCTGAAATACTAGCCGGATGCATCCACACAGCTGCCTCAGTTGGAAAGAGTCTGGACACAGGTTTGAGAGGTTCTGAGGTCAACTACAAGAAGCCAGTCTAACAGGGATTGGGAATCCATTGTACACACAGGGCAGGGTGGGGGCTGACCTTCCAGTGTCAGCGAGGAGCCAGGAGTAAGGCATCAGGCCTGCTGCCTTGAGAGAGCATGAGGAACCCAAGGCAATGGCCTCTAGTTAGGGCGCCCCCCACCCTGTGGTGGCAGGACTGAGTTTTTAAATTGAAAGGCAAGTTAGCCCCCTCAGACACACGCAGAAAACACAGGCAGCACTCATTTATCCCTTTATGGCAGGATGTATAACAGGTGAAGCTCCCTGTGTGCAGGTGTGTGCGTGAGCACACATGTGTGTGTGTGTGTGTGTGTGTGTGTGTGTGTGTGTGTGTTGTTGCTGCCATGACTGGATGATGCTAACGACATGATCACTTATGAAATGCCGTCTAATGCCCCACGACACACTCCGAAATCACCAGTGTGTGGTGTCATGAATATGGCTTTGAGGCAAGGTGATTGCACTTCTCCAGTGAAACTCACAGGAGGCTAGTTGTCCAGACAAGAATAAACCCAAATGAATGCGTTAATCCTTTGGCTCCAATTCCTTGCCGACTGCACAGACTGAGTTGCGGCCCAGCAAGAAATCCCATGCTGGCAATTTGGCTCTGAAATCTTTAAGCATCGTTGGAGCCGGGCCTCCAGGCTGCAGGACGTCCCCCGCCTCTTTACTGAACAGCACCCCCTCAGTCACTCAGGTGTTGACATGGTGCGACTGCAGCCCTCACAGTGGCCTTTCTCCCCCAGGGTGTCGAGGTGCAGACAGACTACGTGCCCCTGCTGAACTCCCTGGCGGCCTATGGCTGGCAGCTCACCTGTGTGCTACCTACTCCCGTTGTCAAGACAACCAGGTAACAATAATAGTCATCGTTGTTCTTCTTCTTATCATTATTCAACACTTCCTCTGTGCTGCACACTGTTCCCAGTAAGTGCTTCATGCACATAACTTATCTAATCCTGTGACAAGTCTGTGAGGCTAGTGGAGTCACTCCGATTCTCTGGCTAGGAAGTGACAGAACCAGGATTTCAGATTCTTAACCACCACCCCCACAGAGCACTCCCCTGCACCCCTCTTCCCACACGGGGAGCCTTGGCCAGTGAATCATTACTGCCAGGCATGTCAAAGATGAGCCCCCGGGTTGAGGGGCCCCAGGGCTTTGAGGTGCAAAAGAAATTGAGCCCCTACTGTGTGCCCTGTGCTGGCCTGGATAGGTGCCTTGCGTTTAAATTTCATTTAGTCCTCAGAAAACCCCTAGAAGGTGGAATCCTTTTATTAAGCTGAGGCAACATGGCCAGGGAAGTTGAAGGGACTCAGCCAAGATCACAGCCCTGGGCCCTGGTCAATAGTCCCACAAAGAGGAGGTAAAGACCTGCAGTCTTGCCCCTTGCTTGAGGCACTTCTTACAGTTTCACATTTAGGGACACTTGTCCACCTGAGCTCAGCCCACCGTCCCCTCAGCTCACGGGCTGGTCCTGGTGTTACTAACCCTGAAAGGCCTTCCATCTGTATTTTGGGTGTATCTAAACTAATCCTCCTAACTATCCTGTGGGATTATAAGCATAGATAGGATTCCCATTTTGCAGATGAAGAAACTGAGGCTCAGAGAGGCTCTGTCACATACCTGAGGTCACACAGACAGTAAGTGGCAGAACCTGGGACTAACTAGCACCTCAGTCTGCATAGTCAGGCACTTCTCCTAGGCCAGGCAGCCCCTTTGCTGACCTGTAGGGATGCCCCCTCCCGTGACCCTCAGTGTCCCACCTTCCCCGAGTCCTGCTACGTGTTCACAGGGTGATGGCCAGCGTGAGGCAAGTTTGGCGATCTGGGGGGACAGCAGGGCGGTGCAGCCGCAGAGCCTAGACTGAGGGTGAGAACGATGGTGATGATCAGTGCCTTCCAGGGTCCCTCCCTGAACGCATCTGGGCTCTCATCATGTCCCCCTCCTGACACTGGGCTACAGTGGGGCACTGCACGCTGCGGGGGGCTAGTCTGCAGCATCTTTGGGCCCTGGGCCATTGGGAGCCTCCATGCTGCCTCATGGCCAAGACTCCTGTGGGTATGGGGTGATGCAGAGGGGTGGAAAGAACCCTACATTTGTGGCCTGAAAACTTGAACCCGAGTCCTGAGCCTGCCACTTGGTAACTGTCCGTCTTGGTCAAGTCCCAGAGCTGCTCTGAATCAGTTTCCTTGTCCGTAAGAGGGAAGAATGCCTACCCCACCACCCATTCCAGAGGACAAGAGTCGTGATGAGAATGGACTTGCACGCAAAGCCCCAGCTCTCTAAACCCAGAGGGTGCTGACAGGTGTCTCTGTCTCCATCTCAGATCTCACACCTGCTCAGTCACCACCCCAACCCCAGTCCTCTACTTCCCTGTGCCCTACATGCCACCTCGCGGTGGAGTGGGGGGCACATGGAACCAGGCAAGTTTGAGCTTGAAGCCTCGCTGTGTGATCCCAAGCCCGCTCCTTAAATGAGCTTCTGTGTCCTGACTGTGAAGGCGGTGGGCTTCCACTCCTTGGAGCTCTGTGGTGAGGCTTAAACGAGCCATGGTGTGTGAAACCACCCAGCCCAGCCCCAGCACAAAATACGTTCGTTTCCTCCCACCTTCCCCTCTGACATTCCACGCAGTGACGCTTGCCTCAGCAGAGAAGACACTTGCAAAGAGAGATTTAAGAAAGTGATCAGAAGAAGGAGGCAGTGCTGAGAACAGTGACCTTCACAAATACGTCTGCCATCTTTGAAGGCAGCTCTGTGGGGTCCGAGAGGAACGCGCACTCACTGCGCCTTAAACAAGAGCGGCCCTCCTGAGAGCCCCTCACCTGCGCCTGCAGGAGCCGGGCTGCCTTGGCGAGGGCTGCCAGCGAGGGTGAATCGGGCGCACAGCCCTCCCCTCTGCTCAGCCAGGCTCTGTGCCTGCTGTTCGGTAAAGGCTGGCCGGTGGGCAGAGCTCACCACCCATCCCGGGCCAATCTGACCTCTCCGTGGCTCATTACCAAAGACAGATTTGGAAGAGGCTTCCCACCTCTTGAGATTCACTAAAGACGCCAGTTTATCATCATTTGGCCAAGATGCCAGCTGTTATTCCATATCGAGGGAAGGAAGGGGAGTTTCCAGCAACGAAGCTGGTATGGCAGGGACACCCACAAAGCTTTTGTTGAGCCTCCAGCATAACCCTCTGGAAGCAAGACAGGGATGGCCTGGGAGGGGGCTGCTGCTTGATTCCTGACCTCTCACTGTCTGGTGGCAGCTTTCCTTTCTGCGGGTGGCCAGCCTTGACAAAGTTAGGGACAGAAACATCTGTGAGGCTTGGGGTCCCCTCCCCTACCGCCACCAGGTGTAACAACTCATTCTCCACTCTGCATGTGTTACAGGGAGGGGAATGTATCCACCAAGCAGATTGTCTTTCTTCAGAGACCGTGTCTACCTCAGAAAATCAAGAAGAAGGAATCAAAGGTAAGTGACCTTGATTGCCTTCCCCAGTTTTCCTTAGCAGGGCTCCATCCTCAAGTGAATTTTCTATAGCAGTTGAGCAGGCAGTCAGCTCCAACTTCCAGGGGCTCTCAGAGGAACGCCTGAGCCCTGCGGCAAACTGAATCACACCCGAGGCTGCCAAAGCCAGACAGATGGGGACACTGGAGGGTCGTGTCCTGCGGTCGGGCTGGAGAGTGGGGTGGAACAGTTCTGCTGGACACTCATGTAGGCCAGATATTCCCAGTAAACTAAAAATAGGGGCATGAAGTCAGCTGCCATCTGACCAGGGGGCAGGATGGCTTGAGTTCATGCCCAGCTTCTCTGAATCTTAATCTCATTACAAGCTCTGGTCGCAGTCCATTGGATCCGTCAGGACATCAGAAGTTTGGTGATTTTGGCGGAGGGACCCTGCCAGGGCTCCTTCTTGGCGTGCCCCGACCCGAGGGCCTCTTAGTGGCAGCGGCTGGTGTGGACAGAGACCAGCCGCAGTCTGTGGCAGTGGACCCTCGGGCTAGGCTGTCCAGGGGATGGCCAGGGGCCTTTCTCCCTCACTGGATGTCGCGTGAACCGGCCTGGAAACAGCCGTGCTGAGAGCCTGTGGCTGCTCTCAGAAATTCTCCCACGTTTCCAGAAGTCAAACCCAAGTCTTTCCCCTGTGTCAGATACTTCTGATGCTTCCCAGCCCCAGCCGGTGGGTGATTCTCCCATGGGCGTTTCACCATTTACTCAGGAAGAGATGAGCGAGTCAGTGTGTCAAAGCCCAAGTCAGGTGTCACCCGAAGCCAGCTTGAGCCACCTTTGCTGGCCAAGGCAGCGCTGCCTGGCAGAGCCTGGTGGACCCGCCCCGCTCCTCACGCTTGGCACCGTCCCGTGCTCCCCTGTTAGTTCCTCGAGTCCTTTGGACACGGAGCCTGGACAGGAGCAACAAGCAACGGACAGATTGTAGCAGCCCCTCACCAGCCAGCAAACCCGGGGGGCGGGAGGGAGGGTCCTGGGAGGAACGCCAAGGAAACAGCGACCTGAAGCCAGATGGTGTAGAATGCAGAGGAAGGTCTCTGTCTCCGCTCCAAGATGCTAATGTGACAGGTGACGGCAGCCGAGGACCAGAAGGCAACCGCTGAAGCCACCATTAACCACCAGGAGCAGTCAGCCGCCGGCTGGAAGATGGATCTTCCCGGGACCACTGTCAGCTGCAGCTTTGCCCCAGGCTCCTGGGGACCGTGTGCATTCACAGTGACATCCAACAAAAGCACAGGCGAGGCCTCCATCAAACACCAAAACACGCCAGCTCTGCCCTTAAGGGAGGGAGGTGGTGCTGCATTTTCTGGATCCCAGAGGAGAGACGTGTGGTTTGATTTTGGTACAAAGGCTGTGGGGCTCACAGAGGGCGACAAGCAGGAGATTTTAGAGGTAGAGTTTTAAAGCTGCTGTAACAAGTGGAGCAGCTTCCGTCAGGAAAGTCCTGAGGATGGAGTCATCTAGTTCGTGATCAGGAGAAACTTGCGCCCCAATCAGCCGCAATCATCTGGGCGGCTGCTCTCTCTTTTGAAGGACTTATTTATCTCCTGCCCATTCATAGGGTTGGGTCACGTCCAGCGCTTGTTTTCTGTGTGACCTGGAGAGGTCGCCTCACGGGCAGAGCCCCAGAGAGGGGACTTTACGGCCTGATGGCTTGTCCCCCTTTCATCGTCCTGGCCAGTCTTCCAGCGGCTGACTCAGGTCGGCATCCTACTCCCACTGAGGTCTGGGTGCCCCCACGTTCATGGCAGTAACTCCCATCGAGCCCTCGCAGGACTGATGCTGTTGGCTGCCTTCTGCCTCTTGAAGCACCTTTTCTCTTGGCGCTGACCCCACACCATCCTGGTTTTCCACTAGGTGGTTCAAACCTAGCCCCATTTCTCTCTCACTCCCTAATCTCTTCCTTAGAAAATCTCACTCATCCCCAGAGTGAAAAATCTGACTCCCCACCTCCGAGGTGATGACTCCTACACCTGCATTTTCAGGACTCGCTTCTGCCCGAAACCCAGCTCCACGTGCCCCGTCACTACTCAGCATCTCAGAGCGACTTGTGATCTGGCTATCCCCCTCCCCCTGTCTAGAACAAGGGCACCTCCACTGTCCAGAGGCACCCACCCACCCAGGGCTCATCCTTGACTCCTCGTCTCCTTGTTGCCGTGGTCACTCCATCCTCAAGACAGAAACTTGAATCCCTCCCCTTCTCTCTGCCATCACAAACCTCAACAACTCTAATCCTCGGTAACCGGTCTCCCCTTCAACTGTATTCTCCATCAGGAGCCAAAGTGATCCTTAAGAAAGAATATTGCAGGGCACCTGGGTGGCTCAGTCACTTGAGTGTCTGACTCTTGATTTTGGCTCAGGTCACGTTCTCACAGTCCTGAGCTCAAGCTTCTGCATCAGGCTCCACATTGACAGCACAGAGCCTGCTTGAGATTCTCTCTCTCCCTCTCTCTCTGCCCACCCCCTGCTTGCTCTCGCGCTTAATCAATCAATCAATCAATGAAAAGAAAAAAGCATACTGAATCATGTCACCCCACTGCTTAAAGCTTTGTGTGAGTCTTAACATAAAGGTGGAAATCTACAGTGCGATAGCCACAGGACTGTGTGTGATCTGGCCCTTCTTAGTTCTTGTGCCATCACCCCCATTTTCTGCATTCCACCTACTGTGGCCTTCATGCTCTTCTGTGTCCCTTCCTGCCACAGGGCCTTTGCTTTGACGGTTACCTCTGCTTCAGATGCTCTCTTCCTTTGTAATACATTGGGAATAACCACATTCCTGTCTTGCAGAACTCTTCTTTTGGTCTAGAATTATTTGTGATCATTAGTTTGTCCTCTGCTGATAGAGTCAGACATTAACTCCATGGGAGCAAAGCCCTGTTTTCCTGACTTTTACATGCCCAGTACTTGGCTTTTAGTTGGTACTCTACAGATATCTGTTGAACCAATAAATGAGTAATGAAACGTCTGAGCCCAGGACATTCTTATTACGTATGGGTTGAAATCGAAGAAGAGGGACCATAAGGTTGGCACAGCAAGGACACAGCATATTGAGTCCTCTTTTAATCAGCAAAGTGGAGGAAATTCTCCAATCAGGACTTTTTCGGCATTTGGAAGAAGCCTCTTTGTCTGTGTGTGAGTGTGGCTCTCAAAGCAAATAATTAAACTCCTTCCAAGGTAATAGGTGATTTCTGCCACACCAGAAGTCTTCCTTCCAGCTAACGCTCCTTGAAGTGGAGGCAGATAACGGACAGTTTTTAAAATGTGCGAATTAAATCCATTAGCCCTTGCCGCTCGGAGCTCTGGACACACACTGCTATAAAGTGAGGGATTTCTTTCTCTTCTGCAGTTATCGCTGACACGGACGGCTCATTGGATCCTTCTTGGTATGGGCACCAGCGGGCGGCACGCGAGAGTGCCACAGACACCCTGGC
This sequence comes from Panthera tigris, assembly GCF_018350195.1. Lineage (NCBI taxonomy): Eukaryota > Metazoa > Chordata > Mammalia > Carnivora > Felidae > Panthera > Panthera tigris. The sequence goes on along the minus strand of NC_056668.1, from coordinate 132,372,584 downwards.
TTGGGAAGCCTGCTTAACTTGTTCAGAGGCTCTCCCACTACTGCTCGAGATAAGGAATCCGTCCTCCCGGCTGGGCCGCCTGCCTTTAAGCATCTGAATGCTACACACCTCCCCTCAGATCCGCAACCCATAAAGCTGTCCCACGGGTGGCCTTTTTGAGCCTTGGGATCTGGAACAACAGTTGTTTGTTAAAGCCCGAGATTATCCTCAGCTTAAAGGAGGAGGAGAAGCCCAGGTTAGGAAGGGAGCCCGGTGAAGATGGGAGGGAGACAAGAAACCCCTCCATGGGGGACAGAGCTGGGGGCTGTGTTTCTCTTTAGCTCAGTGCTTCTCACACTGTGGCCCGTGGACTAGCAGTATCAGCCTTACCTGGGAGTTTGTTAAAAATGCAAAATTTCCTGGGAATGCAAGCTGGTGCGGCCACTCTGGAAAACAGCATGGAGGTTCCTCAAAAAACTAAAAACAGAACTACCCTACGACCCAGCAATTGCACTACTAGGCATCGATCCACGGGATACAGGTGTGCTGTTTCGAAGGGACACATGCACCCCCATGTTTATAGCAGCACAATCAACAATAGCCAAAGTATGGAAAGAGCCCAAATGTCCATCGATGAATAAATGGATAAAGAAGATGTAGTATATGTATACAATGGAGGATTACTTGGCAATCAAAAAGAGTGAAATCTTGCCAGTTGCAACAATGCAGATGGAAATGGAGGGTATGATGCTAAGCGAAATTAGTCAAAGACAAATATCATATGACTTCACTCATATGAAGACTTTAAGAGACAAAACAGATGAACATAAGGGAAGGGAAACAAAAATAATATAAAAACAGGGAGGGGGACAAAACAGAAGAGACTCATAAATATGGGAACAAACTGAGGGTTATGGGAGGAATTGTGGGAGGGGGGATGGGCTAAATGGGTAAGGGGCATTAAGGAATCGACTCCTGAAATCATTGCTTCACTATATGCTAACTAATTTGGATGTAAATTTTAAAAAATAAAACAAGTTAGAAAAAAATGCAAAATTTCCCTCCTCTCTCCAGGTTGCACATGCTGGATGGGGTGAGTGATGGGTTTCAGGAGCCCTCCAGATGATTCTGACGTCTGCTCAAGTCTGAGGGCCGATGTCTTAGGGGAGTAGTTTAGGGTCCTTTCTTGGCTCACCTGTGGACTGCCATTCAATTTTTATCATTATTGATTTTTTAAAAAATAGGCCTGTCAGGGAGGCTTCAGTGTAGATCTTTTTTTAAGTAAGTCAAAACAAAGTATCTTTAATGGCAGTTAAATCTGACTTCCATTAGCTAACCACTCGGCCTAACGAGTCAAGTGCCTGACCCAGCAGGTGCATCTTAACATTGTACTGTCTGAAAGCTGAGGCCCTTACGTGTCGGGCTAACCATTCCAAAGGTGCATATCCTCTCCCTTTGTTTCTTCTCCTCCCTGACCTCTACAGCAAGAGCCTAAAGCCTCTCGTCTGCCAAGAATGAGAAGCTGGAAGGGTAGTGTGGATGGAGCCAGAGACACCTGCGTTTGAATTCCAGCTCTGCTCTTTGCTAGCTGTGTGACTTTGGGCAAGTTGCTCAACCTCTCTGAACCTCTGTGTGCTCATCTATACAACAGTGCTAACAGTGATTAGTGAGAGGAGTGCTTTGGAAATTCAGGGAAATGGGAACCTTGCCACCGCGTGAGATACGCGGTAGGCACCTCGGTGTGTGCTTGTACTTCCCTCCGCAGGTACCCTGCAGCAGTCTGCCTTCACAGCTTGGTACGTTTCGCTTTCAGATGATATAGACCCTGAGTTTTGGCCCCTGCTATTTCCCCGCTTCATGAGAATGCCCCCACAAAGGACAGAAGGACAAGGGAAAAGTTGAGTCAGGACCTCCTCGGGACTTGTCTGCAGCACCCGTGACAAATGTGGAGGGGTGCCCCCCCCAGGAGCTTGGGGAACAAGTGGCATCACCACAGCCCATCTGGGGACACAGAAAACAGTGTAGTCCTAGAAGGCATTTGGCTTGACAGATTTCCCTGTGATGACCAAGAAGGACAGAAAACGGCTGGGAGAGTTCTCGCCAGCTCAATGCCAGCAGCCCCAGCTGGTTCCCGGCGAAAGCGGCCGGTGTTCTCCTGGCGGATTATAGCGAATCAACAAAATGTGATCTTCTACAGGAAACTAGATGTGGCTGGACTTCCAGGAGAGGCATGGAAGTTCTGTTTAGTTACCAAGAGCAGCGCTGAGAGAATAGCTGGGTTTGCGTTAGAAGACAAGAGTCGAGGCTAGAATGTGGCACAGGTAGAATCGTCCAGGGTTGTGCACTGCTCAGCTGCAGAGGGGGCTCTTGGCATCCACTATAGCGTGGATGGAAGCTTCCTCCGACTTGCCTGATAGCTGGCTTCCTCTCCAAGTACTGTATACAGGCAGGCTTACCTGGCCTGTTTCTAAAAACATGCAAAATGCAGGGGCGCCTGGGTGGCTCAGTCGGTTGAGTGGCCGACTTCGGCTCAGGTCATGATCTCATGGTCCGTGAGTTCGAGCCCCGCATCGGGCTCTGTGCTGACAGCTCAGAGCCTGGAGCCTGTTTCGGATTCTGTGTCTCCCTCTCTCTGACCCTCCCCCGTTCATGCTCTGTCTCTCTCTGTCTCAAAAAAATAAAGTAAATGTTAAAAAAAAAATTTTAAAAAAACATGCAAAATGCAGATAATAATTTGGGGACATTGATTTTTTAAAAAGGCTCTTCTGTTTTGATTGGAAATAAAACGTAGCAGCAGCAGCCTGTGACAAGGCAGCAGTTATGAACCACGATCGTGCCGTGCCCACGAGCCTCGGAGGTTGCCGTTGGGGGCGGCATCAGTGGTCCTCAGGTCCAGAGTCAGCATCCTGCCCTGGTGGGTATGAGGTTTGAGATGTCTGCGTGGCAGTCTCTGCCCAAGTGGGCACCACTGGGGCAGGGGTCCGAGGCGTCACCCCGCCTGCAAAAGGACTCTGTTGTGGGAGCTCATGGCTTGGGTGCAGGAAGCTCAAACCATCCCAGAGGGAAGTCTGTCAGTCTGTCAGGTGTAATATGAGAGAACCCCCAAACAGGAGTGTCCGGGGAAACGCATCCAACACCATAGGTGAACTCATCTGAGGACTTGGGGGGCGGGCAGGGCCGAGGAGGACAGGATGGATGTTAAAGCCTAACCTCAACAGGTACTTCTTTCTGTTGTCTCTACTTTGATGAAATACTCACATTTACCAGTGTTGTCCAAACTCTTAAATCCAAGAACCCCCATGATGTGTTCAATCTCAGAACCCCGCGAGTAGGCGGATATTTTGAGGAAATAGGGCTCCACCACTGAAAACTACACAAAGGTGGCAGATTAAAAACAAAAAAAAAGAAAAAAAATTCCTGTAGCACATGTTTGGTTTCTCCTAGCAAAGCACTAGGTTGTTTACAACATGGCGAAGCCTTAAGAAATCATTTTCCACTGATGGTGCAGCTGCATTCCTGGGCTCCCCCTCCAGCCTAGCAAGGAGTCAGCAGTGAAAACTCCTTTACTTTTCTCTCAGTCACAGAGTGCCTAACCCTCAACTCCCTATTAGGTGACACTATGTGGTGCCACTGAAATAGAAGGCAGTGACCATCGTGGGAACTTAAACTAAAACTCACCCTATGGTACCGTTGTCACAGAGCTGTGCCTGCCCCAGATTAGTTCCATGATGCTCTTCTTCCTGGCGAGACCACTCTGTCCCTGGGGGTCCTGACTCTGGCCTCACCTGCCCAGCTCTCGCTCCTTTGGGGGCTTCTCTCGCGTCCTTTGTGTCTTTCACAACCGGGCTTGGTACCTGCTCAAGATTTTGTGACTGTCACCCTCCTAAGTGTTTACCACGCACAGGTCTCTGGCATCTGACTCTGTGAGCACTGGGGACCCAGGCCCCACTGAGTGGACTGCCCCTCCCTGAGGTGGGGGCCATGCTGGGCATAGGTACCCCTCAGGATGGCAGAGGTCACAGGGATCTTTGCTCAGGAAGACTGAGAGCACCCCGTATGTTTGGGGTGTGGAAGAAGGCCACAGTCTCTGCTGGGCTGTTCGCGCACAGAACCCATCCCTCTTTTGTAACCACAGTGACCCAAGTATTCTCTTCCACACCCTTCGTATTTCCCTGTCTGCTCAAGCTCATTTGCCCAGATTTATTCCCAGCACAGTCTCTCAAACTGGCTTCCTCTGGGGCAGTTCGTGTAGTCAGCAGGCTCAGCGGGACTTTGAAAATTTTCCCTCTTTCCTTCCTTAAATTAGTTTCTCTCTCTGGAAAGTGACCAGAAATAATGTCTAGATGCACCAGTGCCTCCTCACTACACCCAAGCGAGGTTTTGACTCTGGAATTATAGGAGTAGCTCGGCTTGTGGGCTCTGTCGTCCTTCCATCCATTCACCCCACAAGTAGGTTTTGAGTGCCGACTCTATGCTGTATTCCAGGGATACAGGTATAAATAAGACCGCTGGCAGCCTTGACCCGATGGAATTGACTTCTAGCGTCAGTCATGGCAGCAGCGTATCTGGTATATTATATCCCAGGTGTGTGCTAAGATTTACATGGATTGTCGTGGTGCTAAGACGCATCACACAGATTGAATCCACATCAATACCCTTTAAGGCAGGGCTTGACAAATGGGGGCTTGTCTCCCGGGCCAGATGTGGCCCACCGCCTGTTTTTGTAGATAAGGTTTTATTGGAATACAGTCGCGCACATTCGTGACATATTAGCTATGACTGCTTTTACGATACAGCAGTGGAGCCAAATGGTTACAACAGAGACCATATGGCCTGCGGAGCCTAGAATATTTATTATCTGCCTTTCCCAGAAAAAGTCGCCAACGTTGTTTTTACAGAAAACCCAGTTGCCTGACGTTGACTTAGGTTAGAGTTACTGTCCCATTGTATAGATGAGAACGCTGGGCCACTGAGTGAGAAATCGGGCTGCTGAATGGCGAAGAGACTCTTCAGGAAGTCTCACGCCACATCTTCCACATGACCCGTTCTTGTCCAGCTCTATTACTGACTGTGCGACCTTGTCCTCTCTAAGCCTCTGTTGACTTCCCTGCCACATGGGGAAATGCTTTGCTGCAGGTCAGGCTCCCCAGGAAGCAGCCTTTGATAGATTTGGGTGGAGGAATTTTTAGGGGCGGGGGTGCCCCGGGGAACACCTGTGGGGAAAGGAGGGCACAGGAGTGGGCAGGGGGAAAGACGGGCTACGATGCAGTCACAGCAGTGGCTTTATTAGCCAACCCACGGGGGAGCCCTGGAACTGGGATGGCCTTTTGGAGTTCTGAGTTGGGACAGGAGGGTGGGGCACACGGCACAGGGCTGGCCCCATATTCTGTGCCCTTCTAATCCGGGAGATCTGGTGAGAGTGTGGGCCCAGTGCTTGGTAGCCCACAGCCTGCTCAGAAGGGAAGCAAGTAGCCAGCACCGTGGCTCATAGGAGGGGCAGGCCCCTGTGTGTTCTCCCATTCTGCTTCTCCAAATAATAGGATTTCAGGACCTCCTCTCCCAGAGCCAACTGAAAGACATACCCCCTCATCCCCAGAGTCCCCTGAAATCCACAACTAAAATACAGTGCATGGGGGCGCCTGGGTGGCTCAGTCGGTTAAGGGTCTGACTCTTGATCTTGGCTCAGGTCATGCTCTCACAGTTCATGGGTTCAAGCCCCTCATCAGGCTCTGTGCTGACAGCACACAGAGCCTGCTTGGGACTCTCTGTGCCTCCCTCTTTCTGCCCCTCCCTGTGTACATGCTTGCTCTCTCTGACTCTCTCTGTCAAAAATAAGCAAATAAATAAACATTTAAAAATAAGTAAATGAAATACACTGCATGGAGGGCATCAAACAGGCTCTTAGGGTGGGTGTGATGTGTGTGGACCATGATTCAAGTTTGCTGCTGGTAACACTCTGCTCCAGGAGTGCTGGGAATCGTGTCTTGCTCAGACAAGAGCTTGCGCACGCAAGCAGATGGTCGGGTGATGCTCTGGGTTCACAGAGACAACATTGATTTATCCCCATCCTCTCTGCTTTCTAGTTCCAGTGGCGATTCTCCCGAGAAGACATGCACAACAGGCAGATGAGGAAGTCCAAAGGCAAACTCAGCACCAGAGACAAGCGACAAGCAGAAGAAAATGAGAAGAATTTAGAAGACCAGTTTTCCAAAGCCGGAGACATGGGAAACTGTGTGCCGGGCCTGCATCAGGAGGACGAGGCGTCCGAGGAGCTGAAGGTCCCCGCCCAGGAGATCACAGAAGGAAAGCTCTGTGTGGAGGGTGGGGCTGTGCAAAACGGTCCTGCGGGTCATTACGGGGCCCCGGAAGGGGGCTGCGCTGAGCAGTCCCATCCCAGAGAGGATGCCAGGGAGGGAGGCGCCCAGGAAGTGGCCGCAGAGCCCGAGACAGTGGGGGACAACTGAGTCCTGAGCGGTTGGTGTTGCACGCCTGATGCGCTGGCAAAGCGGAGGCACCGTGCCGCCATCTGGGTGGGGGGCTGGTTTGCCCCAGCGTCACGTGTTACCCTTTGGCTTGGCTTGACCTCTTCTCGTGAGCTCACCGGGCCCTCTGAGGGCCGGGTCCCTGACAGTTTTGGTCTCTGCACATCCATTAGAAATGTGTCGTAATGCCCCAGTGTTAGAATGCAAGAGGTCAGGTTATTTCTTCATCTGTTTCCCAGTCCCATGGGAAGGAGTGGCCCATCCAGTGCCTGTGTCCACCCGCCCCCCCCCCCCACCACCGCCAGGTTCCCCAGGGAGCATTCGAGTCAGGTCCATCCATGGACCTCCCTGGCTACAAACCAAGACTGTTCATTCCCACACCCTGCCGGGGGTGCATTTTACATCCGCCGCTGCTCTCTGCGGCTCTTTGGTGATGTAACAACCCCCGGAGCCCATCAGGTGCCCTCCTCCATCTAAGCCCCACACGCCCTGCTGCTTTGACAAGGAAAATGACAGTAGGGAGGGGAGGTGCCCCACCTCCTGGCTTTTCTCGAAGTATTCCCATAGATACTGGTAATTTGAAAATGAAGAGGTAATTCTGTGTGTACACCTGCTCTTGCAGAGTTTCCAAGAAGGTATTCTGTATTAGTATCAATGCCAAAAAATTTTTTAAAGAATTTGTACTCAGCACATTATCTGAACACACGTTCCTTCTTTCATTTCAGGGCAACCCGACTGGTTGGGAGCTCTTGTTATGTGCTATTTTAATCAGTGTATCATTGGCCAAGTTGTTTCCATGTATGCTATCACGTGTTTATATTGTCCAGAAAGTATTGTTAAGGCTTTAAGTAGTTGCAACTGGTGAACCGTGGAGAGAGAATGCCGATTGTCTTGACCCAAACAACAGCCTTTCTCTTCTCTTTCTTGTTTAGTTACTTAAAGCAATAAATCATCTATGAGTTTAGTGCATTGTGAGCATTGAATATTGTGTCACAGTGAAAAGCCTGTCTAGCCTCATGTCCAAAGGACTCGACTCCACAGTCCCCATTCATTCTTTATGTAAGTTTCTGACTCCTGGCAGCATGATGATTTTGGAGAAGAAAATGAAGCTCCTGTAGAAAACAGCAGAGCCAGCTAAACACGCTGTGCTTTCCTGTCATTTGTAGAAAGATGGAAAGTGGGATTCAGGTGTCACCAGGTGAGGCAGGGCACAGCCACTCCCTATTGCCCGGGGTGGTGGAAACAACTTTTAAAACAAACAAAAAGCCCTACCTCGGCTTCTATGCATGTTTCCAGACTTTTAAGTAAATTATTTCATGAAGCAAGTCTCTTCTCTGTTTGCAAGTTTGCTGAAATACACGTTTACACTATATTTTGTAGGGCAGAATTGAAAACCCTGTACAGCCACATTGTACAGTTGTTTTCCTCTTTTTTTATAAAGTTTATTTATTTTCACAGAGACAGAGACAGCGTGAGTTGGGGAGGGGCAGAGAGAGAGAGAGGGAGAGAGAGGGAATCCTAAGCAGGCTCCGCACCACCAGCTCAGAGCCCGACACAGGACTCGAACCCACGAAACTGTGAGGTTGTGACCTGAGCTGAAACCAAGAGTCGGACGCTTAACCAGCTGAGCCACCCAGGTGCCCCAGTTGTTTTCCTCTTGGTTTTTGAACAAACTTCCACCACCGAGGCCCAGAGCTTCCCTAAAAAAGGTTGAAGGCTCTGTTCAAAGAGAAGGCAACAGTTTAAAAATGACATTTTCTGCAGTTATACCCAAGAACATCTATACAGCATTGATATTAAAAATTATCTCTTGGCTTATATCTTCGAGGGTCACGGCTTTTTAAAAATGCAGTAGTTCGCAGAGGCTGGGACAAAAACAATGCCCATCTCTCACAACTTTGGAAGGCGTTTGGTCCCAGCATGCACCCCTTCAGGTGGATGCCTGTATCACTCAGCAGTAGGTACGTTTTTCAATAATTAAATGACATGTATGTTGGCTGCATGTGTTATGGGAAAACAATTGAAAGTGACTGTAGCTAATTTGAATTCCTCAGGGGGTTTGACCCTAGCGCCAGGCTAACAAGTAATTCCTGAATGTCTTGTCTTTTCCGGCTTTTCCATGCTCGTGCTGACATCCGGCAAAATATTAGTCTACCTGAGGCAGTTCTCATACTGACTGGGGGAGCTTTAAAAATTCCTGATACCTGGGTCCCACTCGAGACTGGAGTGGCTGCTCCAGGGAGTGGCCTGGGTACCGGGTTTGCAACCCCGCTGTGGATTCCATGGTGCAACCAAGGGTGAGAGTCGCTGGCCACAGGATTGCTGTGAGCTGAATCACAGCTTGTTCCTTGTGAAATGAAATGCTTTTTACGAAAAGTAAGTAACCAACACCCTGACACTCCACCCCGACATCCTCCATGTGTCTTTCAAGCAGCGGGATTCCCAAAGGAAACGTTACTCTCCTATGATTGCCGATAGGGTGAAAGTCCATCGTTGGCCCAGATGAGGCCTCGTGACCAGGAAAAGCTGCAGAGGCTTGTAGGAGGCTTGTGCACATGGCAGCCTATGCATCTGTCACAGCAGGTCTGGAAGGAACGGGGAGTTCTGGGGGTGATCAGGTGACTTAAGTGGGGGCCTAAGTGACTTTGATGGCCCTGCTGCCACTGCCATCCAGCTCAATGGGACATTCCAGAGAGTCAGAGGCACCACGAGAAGGGGAGGCCAAGTCTGGCCTCATGGGAAGGACTGGGACTCTGCCGTGGAGGGTTCTGTTCATTCTTCGGCCCAGTTGGTTTGCCTGTGGAAAGAGGTTTTTGGAAGGGGGAAAAAAAATCTCTCCCAGGAACAAATGAGAAGTTCTTCTGAAGCTGTGGCTTAAATTCTGAGTCTTAGGCCAGGAGGGTATTTTTCTTTTTTTTTTTTTTTTAATTTTTTTTAATGTTTATTTGTGCGAGAGAGAGAGAGGAAGGGAGAGAGAAACAGGGAGACACAGAATCCGAAGCAGGCCCCAGGCTCTGAGATGTCAACACAGAGCCCGATGCGGGGCTCGAACTCACAAACTGTGAGATCATGACCTGAGCCGAAGTCCAGGAGGGTATTTTTCAAGACCTTTTCTTCACCTCCAGAGGTTCAGGGGAGGGTCGTGGGTGGGGAGGAGTGCCATTCAGGTGTGGTGCTCTCAAGCGCACATGGCCACAAGGTCAAAGAAGACACACGGAGAGCCTAAGGACACCCATGTTAATGAAGCAGTGAGCCTGTTCGACATCGGGCTCCCCTTGGTGGAAAAGCCCAGCTGGGCTTTGGATCGGCTGGTTAGGATGCTAACCTACGCATGTAATCTCCAGGTAATTTCTCCACATCTCCAAGCACCAGTGTCCCCACGTGTGAAATGGGGTCGACCCCCACCTCATTAGATTTTTGTATGCAGACGACGTGTGCAAAGTGCTTGGTGTGGTTGTCAGTGAATCCTAATGCCGTCCGGTAACAAGGTGGTAGAAGCTGTCAATGCCCAGCCGGTGCCCACAGACTCCCGTACTTCCAGCCTCTCTGCACTCCGGGCCATGTGACTGGGTTCTGGCCAACAGGAGATGAGCAGATGTGGTGCAGGCCACTTCTGGGCCTGACCTTTACAAAGCCCCTCACGCCACCTCTGCCCTCCCAACACCCTTGGCGTAGTTCAAGATGGACCATGACGTGAGAGTACATCAAAATGAGCTATGCTAGGGGTGCCTGGGTGGCTCAGTTGAGCGTTCGACTTTGGCTCAGGTCGTGATCTCACAGCCCGTAAGTTCGAGCCCCACAACGGGCTCTGTGCTGACGGTAAGAGCCTGCAGCCTGCTTCAGACTCTGTGACTCCCTTTCTCTCTGCCCCTCCCCTACTCCTGCTCTGTCCCTCTCCTTCAAAAATAAACATTTTAAAAAAATGAGCTATGCTAAACCACTGACAACATAAGTTTTATCTGTTACAGAAGCATAGCATAGCCCATCCTGACAGAAATAGTCTAATAACGTTTTTCAAAGTCTTCACGTATTTGTTAGTGGTTTGTAAGTAACAATACGGTCAGCACGGTCCAGTCCTTGTCTGAATGTTTTCAAATCTCCAAGCTGATCATACTTCACTTGAGCTGTGCTTGATGGGACCAGCTTCAAGAAAACACTAGGACGAGACGTTCTAATTCACTTCTTATGAAGCACATTTTATCAGTTCTCCAAACATATTAATCATGGCCGGTTTTAAGCCACAAGACATGTTTCAGGAAGAGCTCTCGGGTGGCGCAGTGTTTATCAGGAGGTTCACGTTCACCCAAAACTCCTCACTCAGGCAACACGCTGCGGGCGGGCGGGGCCTGGCTGACCCCGGGAGACCCCGCGGGGCAGCACAGTCTGGGCTCCGGGCCCCCACCCCGAGTGGGCCCAGAGCGGCAGCTGGGAATGAAGGCTCAGGAAAGGGTTGGTGGGAGGCGGCAGGAGAAAAGACGGGGGCCGTAGGCGGCAGCCTTGAGGTGACTTGGCGCCGACTCCCCAGCCATGCCAGCGGGTCGGGTCTCCCAAGGGTCCCGCCGAAAGTGCTGGAGCTGACTGCGTGGGCGGGGCCGGCTGCACCTCGGGTGATGAGCGCTCTGCCGGCTCCGCGACCTGCCCAAATGAGCTCGGGAGAGTCTGGTTTTCCTGTACCTGGTCCCCAGGGTCTGGAACAGGGAATCACGTGGACGTGAGATCTAAAGACAGGACCCAACAAGTCTTTGGCTGGGATTTCTGAGGTGACGGTTGCCAGGGAAGGAAGCAAAGCCAATGTTTACCACAGGTTCCTGTTGATAGAGATCATTTCTGTGGCCAGACTAAGCTCACTCCGGGTTGTCGAGAGCTGCTCTCTGAACCTGCCAGGTAGGTGCTCGCTTCCCTAGCCGCTGCGACACAGTAGGGTGTGGCATCTCCCTGCCGACGCGGCCGGGCCGTGGCAGACCTGTGGGTGCATTTTTCTTTTCTTTCTTTCTTTTTTTTTTTTTTTTAGGGTTTATTCATTTTTTAGAGACAGAGCATGAGTGGCGGAGGGGTAGAGAGAGAGGGAGACACAAAATCCGAAGCAGGCTCCAGGCTCTGAGCTGTCAGCAGAGAGCCTGATGTGGGGCTCGAACCCACGAACTGTGAGATCATGACCTGAGCTAAAGTCGGACGCTCAGCCGACTGAGCCACCCAGGCGCCCCCCTGTGGGTGCATTTCTACTGCACGAGGGATCATTCTCCGCACACACAGGTAGTTGTTGTTTTTCATGTTTACTTATTTTTGAGAGAGAGAGAGACAATGAGCGAGCGGGTAGGAGCAGAGGGAGAGGGGGACAGAGGATCCCAAGTGGGCTCTGCGCCGACAGCAGGGAGCGGGAGGCAGGGCCCAAGCTTGATAACCGAGAGATCGTGACCGGAGCTGACGTCAGACATTTAACCGACCACGCCCCCAAGGCGCCCCACGTATGCGGTTTTAAGGCCCACACCACAGTGCTAGGTGCTGGGAAGAGAGCAGTGAACGAGACCGAGACCGACCCCCATCCCGGCTCCCTCGGGCTTACGACACACGCTAGGTTCCGGCACCGGCAGCCGTAGCTGTGGGGAGTGGCGTGGACAAGGGCGGGATGCCGCGAAGGCACCGACAGGGAGAGGTCACCCACTTACGGAAGGCTTCGCCGAAGGATAAGCAGTCAGGTGAGCAGTCCACAGGGTGGCAGTGTGCCTCGCAGCTCAGGGCACAGACTGGAGCCCCGCTGCCCCGCTAGAACCCGGACTCTGCGGCCTACCAGCTGGGTGGCCTTGGGCAAGTCACTTAACCCGCCTGTGCCTCGGCTGCCTCATCTGTAAAAGGGAGGTAGAGGCCGTAGCGAGAATGAAGTGAGTGTATGCAAAGTGCTTAGAGAGCGTCTGGCACAAGGGAAGTGCTATATACAAACGTTAGCAACGAGGAAGCAAGACTGAACAGGAAGAATGTGAGAGCAGGCTCTGAAGGAAGCAGCTTATGTCCACGTAACTGAAAGAAATCGAAGCAGGTTCGCAGAGTGTGTGTGTGTGTAGGGGTGGGGAGTAGCAACGATGAGATTCGAGACAGAGATGGATGGGCAGGGCCTGAGGCAGCTGAGCCTCGTGAACCCTGGTAAGGATTCTTGTCCTCACAGTAGGAGTCATGGGGGGCCATTGATCAGTTTTAAACAGGGAGATGACGTCAAATTTGCATATTTAAAAGATCTCTCTGGCTGCTGAAGGAGAAAGGTGTGCAGGGGGCCCAGAGAGGATGCAGAGGGGGGCTGGTGCATTAGTGCAGGTGGGAGTGTGGGTGGTTTTCCCCTCAGTAGAGAGCAAGAGGAAGGGTCAGCTTTGAGAGTGATTTAGGAGCAAAAATCGACTGGATTCTGCACTGACCGGTGAGGGAGGTATGGAAGCTACCAGCCCTACCAGAAACCAGTGAGGACTGTCCTTATTAAAAGTATTTCCTCGGAATAGGGGTGTCTGGGGTGGCTCAGTTAAGCAGCTGACTCCTGATTTTGGCTCAGGTCATGATCTCACAGCTGGTGTGTTCAAGCCCCGCATCAGGCTCCACGCTGACATGGCGGAACCTGCTTGGGATTCTCTCTCTCCCTCACTCTCTGCCCCTCCTCTGCCCGTTCTTGCTCAAAATAAATATTTAAAAAAAATAAAATGAAATAAAAGTATTTCCTCGGAATAACAAATACTGCAGTGATACTGCCATCGTTCAAAACTTTTCTAGAAACCCTCTTGTGGATTAGTTTTCAGGATTTGAATGACTAACTCAACATGATTCTACAAAGTCACTAAAACATGAGTCTGGATACTTCCCTTAAGACCCAAAGAATAGGACTTTAATTTCTGGAGGGAGGAAGCTGTTGACAAACAGAAGCAGCTGGTGGGGAGGTACCATGGGTAAGTCATAGGTTGTAGAACGGGACCTATTTGTCTTGGGTCAGAAGGACAGAGCCTAAAACAATTTGTAATGGCAATGCTACAATTATAGCCAAGGCTGTCCACTGTGGGAACTGTGTCTTAGAAATGGAGTAAAAGGACTCATTCAATCCAGAGACGTTTTGAAAACATGGATCCCACGTTGGTTGACAGGTAAGAGGAAGCAAGCTTTCCTCGCTGTAACTAACACAATCTTTAGTAATCAATACTTCTGTATTTAAATGTGTTGCTCACTAGACATAAAGTTCAGTATGGCTTTGGATTTTCTGCTGCCTCTAAATAATATGAAGGTTTAATGAAGGTAAGAAATAGATTTCACTTATCAGGGTGAGCATTAAAATGCTTCCTGTAATGAACCTCTGTTTGTGAATCCTGGGTACCTCTTCTCTTGTTGATTCTTCAGCAAAGAGAACAAGAAAATCATCTGAGAAGGAAGGACAACCGGCAAGCCTGTCAGGGCCTGGATCCCGAAATGCCTAAGTTGCTAACTGTTGAGAAAACTCTTCTTTTCACGAAGCCAGGGAGCTATCAATTCAGCTGCTGTCTCAGTCCAGCCCACCTTAAGCCCCAACAGGAAAATGTTGTCAGTTTTCTTTCTTATTAATGGTGAATCCACCATTTCTCCTGAGCCCCAACTCCAGAATTTAATCAGTACCACAGTGCAGAAGTCCTCTATATCAAACCAAACTTTTCCCTTGCTTCGGCCCAAGGCAGTTTCTTCTTATTCTGTCGACACTGGAGATGCAAACAACAGTAATTGCAACAATGAATCAAGTATTTGAAGACAGTTAAGACCCTCCTTCGTCATCTCTCCTCAGAATGGCCAACCTCCGCTCCACTCGATCTCTAAGGCCCGTTTTTTTCCATCAGGAAAATTGCAGAATGATCATGCTAAAAGTGATTCTAGGTTGTGTAGTCCTACCCACTTGACAGATCAGGAGAGCAGGTCACGGACATAGTAAGTCGTGCAGGAAGCTGTACAACAGGGATGACTTAGGTCTCTCGATGCCTGGCACCCTGTTCTCTCCACCCTACTACACAGCCAACTAAACTTGTTCCATTCTTTCTTTCTTCTCTCTAGGTGCCTATAGTCCCTAAGGACAGACAGGCTTGGTTGGATTTTTTTTTTAAATCTCACTAAAATGGAATGGAGTGTTCTGGTTAAATGAATCTCTCTTTAAAAAAAAAAAAAAAATGGGAGGCAAGTCTACCCCGTTAATGAGTGGGGAGGATTTTGGAACAAGGTCAGGGCCGAGTCTGTGGAGAGGACTCATAAGTCACGCATTGTCACTGTCAGCCATGTGAGCTTGGGCAAGCCATCCAACCACTCAGTCTCATTTCCCTTACTGGTAAAATGGAACAGCATCTTCACCCTGATCATCCTGCCTACTTCACACAGACACTGTGGCTAATTCAATGAGCTAAAACAAATGTCTTGTCAAATGCCAAGTGCTCCTGTAGTATTCATTTGATAATAGAACTCTAGCCAAAATCTAGACCACCAGTGAATTCAGGTGAACTCCAGAGTTACTGTTTCCCATCCCTTTTCCTTTATTACTTTATCTGTGAAAATGAACCTCTATGGCTACATCTAAGACCTTTGTGTTTAAATAATCTAGAGGTTGGGAAAAAAAAAAAAAAAGGAGGTAAAGAAAACACAGAATATACTAAGAAGCTATAATAATTAGAACAGTGTTGAATCAGAGCAGGAACAAATAAATAGACCTATGGAACGGAGAGTCTAGGGGAAAAAAAATCCATCTGTAGGTGGGAGTTTCATATGTGATAAAGAAGGCATTTCAAACCACTGGGGGAAAGTGTGGAATATTTGATAAATGGTGATGGGCAACTGGAGAGCCATATGAAAAAGTCAGATCCTTATCCCCCATCAAGCACAAAAATTAATCTCCAATAGATTAAAGACCTGCCAAAGTATCAGAAGAAAGTATATCCATAAAAGCCAAAGGAAAATATGTGATTATATATAAATTTAAAACTCTGGTGTAAGTTATAACAAACAATTCAGGGACAAATAATACATTGGGGAAAATATTTGCAATGCATATACAGACAAAAGATTAGCATGCATTCTATTTTATAAAGAGTTACAAATCCATAAGATATCAAAGTGGACATAAAATGTGAACACACCATTCTAAAAAAAATGGCTAAAACATTTTTGGAAAAAATGCTAGGGAGCAATCAGGAAATTAATTTTTTAATTAATGTGACTAGGAAACACACTTTAAAGACTTAAACAACCTAGCGTCAGAGAAATGGGTACTTTCATACTCCATTAGAATATAAATCGATTGTGCATTTTACAGGGCCATTTGGCAATACCAGCCAATTTTTGATCCAGAAATGATCCAGAAATGACAGGATACATGCACAAGAATTGCACAAACAAGTCTGTTTCCTGCAGTACTGTTTGTAATAGGCCCAAACTGGGAACAGTGTAGATGTCCATCATAGAGATGTAATTACGTACATGATGGCATGCATCTACAGCTGGGAGTAGGCAAGAAGAGTAAATTCATAAGTGCACATACCTGTCTGTGTGTCCAAGGTTAATACACTGCAAAAGGTCTAATACCTAGCAAGCTCTTTATATAGAAGTTCATGCTAGCTAGGCCAGGGAGTGGGATGGGAGAGAAGAAAACTTTGGCATTTTGATGCACATGCTTTCATATTATTTGATTTTTTATAATCATATTCATCAGGTAATTAAGAAAGAACAAAGGAATAGACAAAATCTTGGGACATGGAGATGACACGGAGGTCAGGTTTATGGGCTCCTGCAGGGGCAGGGGCAGGGGTAGGGGCAGGGGTAGGGGCAGGGGCAGGGGCAGGGATGGGGGATGGTGGGGACGGGCCGGGGGGGGGTTAGTTAAGAACCCAGAACAGACAGGATGGAGACGGCTGCTTAGTAACGAGGAAGTCAGGACTCCTGAACACAAATAATTTTCAATGCACGCCTTGAGTGGATGGTGGGTCAGAAGGTATCTTCGTATGTCATCACCACGCCTGCTGCCGAGGCACGTATTAGGAAAGAAGAATATTAAAGACAAGACATCCCACTACTTCTCGAAGATGAGAATGGTATAATTCTTGGAGTTTCATTTAAAATAAAATGAAATAACAGCGCTCAGGTTAAATTATCAGCATACGATCATCCGCAGTACCCAGGAATGAAGGAAATTGCTGTTTTCCAATCAGAAAGAAAGAAAAAAAAAAAAAAACCTCTCCGACAGAGGTGCGTGACGCTGGGCAATCACCGGGCTTGTGCATACATATTGCTGCTCACACAAGCGTATGTGAACACACCTACAGCAGCTCTGCGTCCTGTGTAACAGCTCTCCTGAGCACAGTGTGGGCACAACCCTTCCCATAGCTCCACCCACGCCTCCAGTGACCTGTCCAGCCAGCCACCTTCTATAGCTTCCCTTTTGATTGGCAACACTTGCAAATAAACCATTTTGCCCTCTAAAGCATTTCTACTTTGTTTTCCAAATACTTAACTTGCTCAGGATAACCTTATATTTTCCTATCTACAATCTCTAGCACAGTGACTGCGCATACTAGGTGCTCAATAAATCACACTTAGTTAACTTCTCACCCTCCAGAAAACGCCGTCACCTCAGCATCCCAAGTGGTATCCCACTGAATGATTCTTTCATAGTTTTTCAGGCTGTTATTTCTCTCACCTTAAAAAAAACAAAACTAACTATGGCTTGGTTTATAGCACTGTACCAACCTAACTATACTGTTGTTGACTTCTTAGCTTTGACAAATACACCATGGTTCTATAAGACGGTATTCGGGGAAGCTGGGTAAAAGGTATACGGGAACCCTTCGCAGCTCTTCTGTAAATCTAAAGTTACTTCAAAAGAAAAAGTTTTAAAACAAAACAAAATTTTTAAAAGGAGTAAAAAGAAAGGTGGTGGTGGGTGAGTTCTATGGACTCTACTTGCCTTTCCTATCTTTTTTTTCCCCTTCATAGTAAAACTCTTCGAAACTATTATCTATCCTCATTCATTACAATTTCTTTCCTCCCAGTTGTGGAAAGGAAACCACTACAATAGGTTTTCCTTCTTCACATGTTTTTTTTTTCTTTTTTATTAAAAAATTTTTTTAACGTTTATTTATTTTTGAGAGACAGAGAGAGACAGAGCATGAGCGGGGAAGGGGCAGAGAGAGGGAGACACAGAATCCGAAACAGGCTCCAGGCTCTGAGCTGTCAGCCCAGAGCCTGATGCGGAGCTCGAACCCACAAACTGGGGGATCATGACCTGAGCCGAAGTCAGACGCTCAACCGACTGAGCCACCCAGGCGCCCCCACGTTTTTTTTCTTAACATCCATCTTGTCGAGATCACCAGGGACCTTCCAGTTGCTAAATCAACGGTCGCTCGTCGGAACTCACCTTTCCTGTCCTACCGGCAACATGACACAGCTGGCCAGTCTGTCCTCCTTGAAACGCTTTCTTCATGTAGTGTCCTGACGCCACACTGCACTGATCTCCTTTTCTTCCTTCACGTTTATTAGAGCACTGTTTGCAACTCCGAGAGCCATCAGAGATGCAAATATCAGCAACCCCCACAACTAACACAGCAGGGGCCAACCCAAAACAAGCTGAACAGCAAAAATCTGGCCACAATAGACACAATCAAACGTTCAAAACGCCATGAGTTCATATTGATACTTTTAAAAATCTCACCGGTGACCAGTTTTGGAGGTTGCTAGGGCACCAACTCCTATTAGACTAACTGATAAATACAGGGCAAGAATCAAGCATCCGTTCTTTCATAATTTTTACAATACGATTTTCAAAGTGGGGGCTACCGACCAGAACCAGGGCTCCAGGGAACATCTTTATCTCAGAGCTCCATGCCCACCTGCACACACCTACTGGTGAGGGACAGCAGACCATTTGGGAAAGACCAAGTATTTGATCCATTTTCTGGTAACTGCTGGTGCTCATACCAACACTTCAAATTTGAGAAAGACTCCTACATCAGCTTCACCTCTCTCTGGTATAGACTGTAGAAGGGTCTCATATCACTAAAAGCAACATCTTTTCACAAACTAATTAGGCTCGAATGATCTTTAAGAATCCCTGTAGGGGCGGCCGGGGGCCCAGTCGGTTCCGCATCTGACTCTTGATTTCAGCTCAGGTCATGATCTCACGGTTTGTGGGACTGAGCCCATCAGGCTCTGTGCAGACAGCACGGAGCCTGCTTGGGATTCTTTCTCTCTCCTTCTCTCTCTCTCAAAATAAATAAATAAATAAACATTAAAAAAAAAAATTCCTTTAACACAGCTCATCAGCTTGGGCACTCCCTTTCACCCATGGAAGAAATATTTACTAAGCACCTGTTATGTGCCAAGCATAGTGCGGAAAGAGACAGGGCCCTACCCGCACGTAGGTTAAAGGTTAGTGGACTAAACCTAAGCCATCCGGCCTCTTGAAATCCTTTCGGAATAAGACAAGGAGTAGCAAATTACTAACACACTCAAGCAGTGCTCTGCCAAGCACTTTATACGTATTATCACATTTAATCCCCGTGACAGTCCAGGGAGGTACGTAGGATTCTACTTTACATGTAGTAGCAAGTGTGTGCACACGTGTGTGTAATTACAAACTGAGGCGTGACACACTTGAGTGACTCACTCAAGGTCATCCATCTAGCAAGCAGTGGGACTCCAGGGCTCTCTCCAGTCTACACTCTCAGCCTCCACACTATAAATTCAAGCCCCCCTGGCTTAGTTCAGTCTGAGTACCAAAGAGATCTTGACTAGCCTGGCAAACGAGGGCAACAGGCCATTCTTGGCCAGCAGACCAGAAATACTGTCCGGCACTCAGCACCAGAAACGACAGAGCTGGAAGGGACTACGGTCCAGGCAGAGGTCAAGACCTGGCCCATCTAGAGAGGTTACGGATGGTGACGTCGACTGGCAGGGTGGTGGGCAGGACAGGTGGCCCTTGCTCTGTCACAACAGCAGGCAGACAGGCTGTGGCGGCGGGTGGACAGAGGCGGTGGGAGGCACCACCCTCTGCGCATATCTCGCGCTGTGAAGAGGCTTGCCCTGCGCCTCCACTCCCAACACAGAAAAGCCTGGGGCGGCCACTTTCTCTATACCTTTGTGTCCCCGTCCCTGCCAGCTGCCTTTGCCAGTCGGCACAAGAGCCCACTGCTGCTCCCACATCCCTGAATCTCAGTGTGCCGCACTCCTGTGCCTCTTGAGTACTCAGCCCTAAAGCCCAGCCCGTGGGCCTGGGCACTTGGGGACCAATTGAGGAGTCAGGGCTCCTTACTGCGGCCAGAGCGTCTCATATTCCCTCCCCTCACCTATGAAATGCGGGGATAATCACTGCCTTGAGCAGACTTTGAAATTCCCATCAAGTCAACAGCCTCCCTTTCTTCCTGCTGAACTTGAATGTGGGATTGAAATAGCTGACAGATGATCTTTGCTTAAAACGTGACAAAATTCAGGGCACTTGGGTGACTCAGTCGGTTAAGCATCTAGCTCTTGATTTCGGCCCAGGTCACGGTCTCGTGGTTCGTGGGTTCGGGCCCCGCATCGGACTCGGCACTGACAGTGTGAGGCCTGCTTGGGATTCTCTCTCTCCTCCTCTCTCCGCCCCTTCCCTGCTCTCGCTCTCAGAAAATAAATAAAAACTAAAAAAAATTTAAAAACTTGACAAAATTCAAAACAGAGAAGAGTCCACAATAACGATGCCAGCCATCATCAGGCCCCATAAATCAATAATGTGTTTAAGCCCAAATTCCCCGTGAGGCCTGTAGCCACAGAGATGACAAAGAGCAAGATGTCTTTCCCCATCAGCTGTTCCATCAGCTCAGGAACAGAATTCCAACTGGAACTCCTGTGTCTCCAGAACTGATCTTCCTTCCTTCCCAGACCCCTTTTACCCTCACACTCTTCTCCAAGCTGGTAGCCTTGGGCCCACACTGTGTGTCACAGGAGGAATGGCCTGGCCTCAACCTATGGACTTCTTTTGGCCTTTTAAAGATCTAAATGAAGATACAAAGAGCAGTCTGCTTTCTAGCAGTTTCATTAGAGCAGCCTTGCGATGAGGCTCCACCATTCTCTCCATCCGTCCTGGGGACTGCCTCCCAACCCAGGCTTAGCAAGGAGCTAAGTGTTAGCTGCTTCCTTTCAGTCATTCAACAAGTATGTATCGTGGAGCTATTATTGGTGCCAAGAACAACCCTGGCAAAGAAATTAAATAAAAGGCAGAAAAGCAGGATTTGGAAATGGCTCTATACTCCCTAATCAATCCTCAGCACATTTTTACAGCCAGCCAGCCTGGCCATTGAAGGTAAGATTCAACATGGAATCTAGCAGTCACCGACGCCTTTGTCCCAAACAAGAAGCCGCCTCCTACATGTAGTGTTAAGGCAGGCGGCCAAGACGCAGAGCACAGAAAAGGATTTAATTTGAGGAGAAACTAACAATTAGTCAGGATACATACTTAGGACGTTCATTAACACTAAGCGAACATGCCAGATATTCAATTCCCTAAAGAAGTTTTCCTAATAATTTTCCATTTCCAACCCCAATTTTGATGGTCTGAAGAAACAAGGCTTCAGGCTTGTAGTAAGGTGAACTAAGACCTTAAATATAAAGAATTTTCAAGGTAAGATTAATAAGAATGTGTTTAAATTATAAGTTTATTGGACATAAGATATATAGGTTGCTACCAAATAAGGACAACCTATATCTTACACACAAAACATTTTTATATGATTAAGTTTAAGGACAGTCTCTTTTTTCCCTAAGAGGAAAGAACATCTATATTGACCGATCCAAGATGCATCATGAGATAATCAAACAGTTATTAATAAAAGAAACTCAATATAGCAAAAATAATTTAATCAATGAAGTCTTGGCAAAAAGCTTATCATTGAAGTCTGTCGGCTGGTTTTTCTTTGATGCTCCAGCTGGTCACTTACTTAGTTCAGCCTTGAAAAAAAAAAAAGAAAAAAGAAAACAAAAAAAAAAAACCGCTGAGGAGAGGTAAATTCATGGTGCCACAAATCATGTCTCTGTTATTGTCCTGAGAAGATTTCACAGCTTTCTCTCTTCTACCTTTGCCTGCTCCCTACCACCACTTCTCAAAGCAAATGTGTTCTTTGGGAACATGGCTGTTTTCCAGTTGCTTGGAGAAAAAGTCTGTCATTGGAGGTGGGCCACAAATATAGAACAAAGTCTCTTTTGAAATATGATCTCTTATCTCCTTCTCCGTTATTCTTCCTTCTACCAAAAAAAAAAAAAAAAAAAAAAACAACCAGAATCAACAGCAAATAAGCCAGACATGCTTGTACTGAAATGAGGAAGGACTAACTACCACTCAGCAACTGTGTCTGTTTCCAGGAACTCCAGCTCAGGGAGTCTAGTGCTGAGGCCCTCACACAACGGCTCCTGGCGGTAGCACCGGGCGCCAGACCCAAGCGGAGAGTGCATCTCTAGGTTTCCGGCAGGCAAAGCGGGAAGCTCGTCATAATGCACTCTTCAGACAGGGCCAGTTAGCTTACTAATCTTTGGTAGAGATTCAGAGCTCACTTCGGCAAAGTAAATAAACTGGTGAAAAATCTTTCCAAGCAGGGGAAACCACGAGTAGTTTAAATGACCATGAATGGCAAATGGCATCGATTCAGTCAAAGCTGGAATATAAATTCTTTGTAGGCATACTACAGCGATGACGCAAAGGTCCCCTTAAAAAATGTGGAAAATACATTTTTAACATGGGCAGTAAGAAACCTGTATATAGTAAGTAAATCTCACTGAATCTGTCCTTACTTTTCCAAGATGAGTCACCCCCCAGCTCCCCAGGTAGTGACATTCCTAGGCAGCAACTCCCAACGGTAAAGCATCCACACTCGACCGACTGGCATGTCCTCCAAACAACCACGTGGAGATAGTCAAAATATCTTCAGGGGACTCACCCGTGATGTATGGCTGCAGTTCTGAACTGATTTGTGTAGTCTGTTTGGTAACATGCAAACTGCAAGCAATCTTCTCAGGAAATTCATTTACTAAATCGAGGATATTTTGCTGGAATGTCAAACATATTTGGTCACGCTACAATTTTAAAAAATCAAAACAGATGTGCACAACCCCTGCCGCTGAACCTCGACTCCCATTCTGCACACGTCTGCCACTCTTCCTCTCTACTTAGAGAGGTATTGTCTGCAGCCTACCAGGCCAGAGCATTCAGAGTACAGAGGGCTATTTGGCTTTAATTGAAATCTGAATATGCTAACAAGCATATTACTAACTCTCCGGGAGTTTTTTCTTCTTCCTTTTTCTCAAGCATTGGCAATTAAGCAGCAGTTTCACTGACCACAGTTGTGTCTTTTAACTGTTTCTGTTCTTTTGTTCATCCCGCAGCTGCAAAGCAATCCAGAGTGAAAGCCTTCTCCTGTCAAACGTACTTAGTTTCAACAGATGCAACCGACGGGGGCTTCATTTGCCCAGCGGGTCCAAACTCTGTGCCTCTCACCTACTCCTGTAACACACGAGCCCACTTGTAGGTCTCCTGACTCGACGGAATCTCAGGGATGTGGCGACTTTTCTGTTCATCCGCCTCCAGATTCAAGCCCACCAACCTGCCCTAGGCCTGTCACTTCAGTGGGCGCGTCCTCAACACTAGCTGTTTCACTGTCCGGCATAAAAAGTGTTGGTTAATTCCCATCTGAACATGATAAAGCCTTGTCAAGCCTTTTGGTGGAACAACGGTTGCAGAGAAGACAGAACTAACGGAAGAAAGTTCCATGGACGACTAATACCATGACACGAGTTTGCTCACGGCAAGCAACGAGACATATGTTTCTTCCTTACCTTAAAGAGGAGTTCACTGGTATTTTTTGCACTGTAGAAGAGCTT
The DNA here is from genome assembly GCF_018350195.1 of Panthera tigris. Taxonomy (NCBI): domain Eukaryota; kingdom Metazoa; phylum Chordata; class Mammalia; order Carnivora; family Felidae; genus Panthera; species Panthera tigris. The sequence continues at coordinate 132,349,251 of NC_056668.1, read as the reverse complement.
TATCGTTCCAACCTCATAGCCGCTTCCTTTGTTCACCCGGTCTCTGTGGAGGTCTGCCGCGTGCCGCAGGATGGACAGCAGAGGGTTAATTCCGACTCCTCCTGCAATCAACACCAGGTTTCTAGAGGCATCTGCAGGCTGAGGGTCAAAGAAGAACTCTCCACCCACTCTCACGGCCACTTCAGAGTCAAGGGTACACTAGGACAGGAAAGAAAAGATCCGTTAGTCCTTTGTGGCACAGGCCTTAAATCTAATGCTCTTCTTTAATAACACAGACTGTGTCTACCTTCTGCATGTTTATCAGTGTTTAGGACTATTTTCACAGCCAGCTCTCAATTGTGCCAGGGCCCTGTGAACTGATTCCACTTGTCCATTATACAGGCCATTTGCTACTCTGCCTCTGTGATCCACACTGCACAGCCACTCCAGTACGGACAAAAGAAGACTCGCGTCAGTAATTTTGCCATTTGTTAACTTCTTAGGTGAAGAGCTGGGTTGTGGAAAAAGGCACTGGGCTCAGGGGACGGCTCTGAAGCACGAGTCCCCTTTTCTCTGCGGCGCTCCTGTTTTCTGATCCAAGTCATGGAGCTGACACAGGCAGGATGGAGCAAGTGTCACTATGCTGCGGCTGCCCTGGGCTCATAAGAGAAGACCCTGGGGACCGGGGGGCTTCCTCCGGGTCACCAGCAGGGCACAGCCAGAGCTGTTGCACAGGCTCGAGGCCAGCCCTGAGATGCTGGTCAGTACTGTCCGCTCTTCCCTGGAAAGGTAAGAATAGACAGCAGAGGATTCACACTAGGAGGGGAGCACCACAGACACCCACCCCACCCGGGTAGAGCGCCTATTTGGTGAGGCCACTTAGACCAGAAATACGATCAGAGCTGAATGTACTGGTCCTCCATGGAGGTGATCCTGCCCCTGACGGGTGTTATGGAAACACGTGGTGACACTTTCTTATCGTCACCATGGTTTGGAAAACCCAACTGGCAGTCAGAGGGCAGGGCCAAAGGTGCGAGATGTCTTGTGAAGTTAGCAATGTCCTCGAGCCGGCTTCTGTTCAGCTGATGGTTAAATTTTGAGCAATTTCATGGACTAGTTTCTACTGGTTGTTTGAAATCGGCCATTGAGGGAGTATCTGCAGCACAGAAATCAGCAAATGCTGCAAATGAGGGCTTTTGTACTCAGAGAGCCGATCTAGCAGCAAATCATTATCTCCAATGCCCAGGACTGCCGTGTGGAAACTTCTGAATGGCCCATGGGACGTACATGTAGGTGAAAACTGGTTCGTAATAATCTGAGACTAGATCCTTTTTTTTACAAAAAACACAAAGCATTTTTTGCATGTATCTAGTGGCGTCGTAATAATCTGAGACTAGATCCTTTTTTTACAAAAAACACAGCATTTTTTGCATGTATCTAGTGGCATCTGAATTTTCCAGAATGTAACCATCATGTGGATTGTACTTTGCTATATCCAGAACTTTACCAAGTATGTTCACTATTCTGGAAAACCACATCCCAGTTGGTAACATGCATGTGTGATGCTTCTGTCACCATAAAGAATCTTACAATCTGCATCTGTAGAGGGTGTACTCATGGTGATTCCACACTGAGGAATAACCATCTGTCTACTTTGTTCTTCTAGTTAAGATATGCCCAACCATTCATACACTTAAACACACAGGGGCACCTGGGTGGCTCAGTTGATTAAGCATCTGACTTCAGCTCAGGTCATGATCTTGTGGTTTGTGAGTTCCAGCCCCGCCTGGGCTCTCTGCTCTCAGCACAGAGCCCGCTTCAGATCCTCTGTCCCCTCTCTCTCTGCCCCTACCCAACTTGTGCTCACTCGTGCTCTCTCTCTCTCTCTCTCACTCTCTCTCAAAATAAAAAAAATATAAAGAAACATATAGGCTCTGATTGTGAATCACTTTTCTTTTTCTTTAAGTAGGCTTCATAGCCAGCATGGAGCCCAATGCAGGGCTTGAACTCACGACCCTGAGATCAAGACCTGAGCTGAGATCAAGAGTCAGATGTTTAACCAACTGAGCCACCCAGGCACCCCATGAATCCCTTTTATTTCTCCTTGGCATTACACTTAGAGAATTATGCCACCCCAAAATTTTTCATGTGTTGATTACACTAACTTTGAATTTCATCTCAGGATAGTTCTACAAAGAGGGCATTGGATCTGACAGGGTTGAGACCTCTAGTTTGGAGAAAATGCACTCATCTAGGAGCCGGAAGACTGAATTTTAATCACAGTCTACGAAGTCCATCAAGTTCCTTAATTTTTCTGAGCCTCTGCTACCGCATCTGTTAAATGGGTACCAGCACCTGTCCTACTCACTTCACAGGGCTGTGGTGGCCGTCATATGACACACTATGGGGAAGAGCTTGCTGGCATCAGGTTCTATTATGAGAGGGTGTTTTAGTCATTGCAGCTGTCACAGAAGAGAAAGCACTGAGGGTGCCTGCTTCCTTCTTCCCTAAAAACGAGAGTCTAGAACTAAAGAAATTTATATCAAAAGCAAAGCTTCGCTCCATTACATGCTCCTGATGCAGATCAACTGAATGAACACCCTCCTAAGAAGCCTTAAGTTATCATGTGCTTTTAAAAGACCAAACCCTCAGCATTCACTCCTTGGCACCTTACATGGCAGGTAGGCAGCTAAGTACTTTTTGACATGAATTGAATTTGGGGCTTTACAACGGAAAGATGTTAAATCTTAAGAGTTAATCTTTGAGAAATCTAAGAAAAAATGAAAATTATTTTAATTCACTAAAGAGGTCCTTTCTGGAAAGTAAAGAATGATTAAATGAAGGGAAATCCTTTCTCAGAAAAAACATCTGAACTGAACAATTTTAAATATATAGGCCATTTTTACATGAAGAACGGTAAGTGGGTTTTCATTTTTGACAAAAGAAATTAGCAGCAAGGGAGCATTCTGTTAGGAATAAGTACAATCTAGGAATCACTACAGTGGCCACCAAAGTGCTTTAAAATGCCCCTTCTTTCCAAGTCTCAAAAAGAGAAGCTGTGATACGAGAGGCTCTGCCTAATGACGACAGATTACTCTCTTTGTACCCTCCCTCCCCATCCTGCTTGCCTGCACACGCTTCTCTTTATTTCCAAGAATATAAGAGAGACTAAGAAATGAGACAGAAATCATTTTCTCCAATGGTCATCTTCGGTAGGACTAGTAATGACAGCAAAGCCTTTAGGGTACTGTTTTTAGAAACCAGAGTATTTTCAAAACCCTAAAGTTGGCAACAACAACAAAACAAGTGCATGCCATCTCCTTAGTGACAAAATAATCTTAAATAGATCTATCTTCTAATTTGCTAGCATCTGGAAAGAATGAAAAGCCATCTTTGTCTTTTATTGATCAATAAAAACTGCCAAGGTAGCATGAACACAAGACTCAAAGTGCTACACGGTATAATATGTAAGCGAGTAAAAGGACATTACCCTCAATTACATAGCCATGTATCTAATTTGGGTATAGATTTTTCTACTTGCGAAATAAACAACTTTTCCACAGCAACTGGAGCCCAGCACACAATAGCTGTCTAGAACCCTTTACCCTGCCAGGAGCCTGAGCCAAAGCAGATAAAATAAAGGAAGACATTTATGGCACTTTATCCCCTGTCCCCACAGAGCAGCCTGCTGCCACCCAGACACTCACGTGCCTCCATTGTCCACTCTAATAGCTTCGTAAGACAAACCCTCAGGAGGAAAACAGCCACCTGAGAATGGTTCCAAGAAAAATCTGACTTCGTAAAGGCTGTTTGCAACTCCCACCGGGCAGAGTGGAGCAGGCACTACAATTAAAATGTGCATTCAAGCAATGCCACAGGAGATTTTCTACCGCCTTTAAGAATAAGTTCCTTCATTGAAATGTCAATGAGGCATGAAACCAAGCAGGGAGCTGTGGACCAGGACCAGGTCAGATCACGTGGGAGGCTGATCACTGGAGGGGACTCATGGAACTAGGAGCCAGGATGGCTAAGCTCATTTTAACACTGAGTGTGGGACACATGGAAACCTTGCTGGTTCCACCCCCATGGCATCTTTTAGAGACTCAGGATGCAGCCTACAGACAGCCATGGGTGGAAAATCCAAAGTGAATCTAAAAAGGAATGCAGCAGCTGAGGACACATGGAAGGAGTGACTCAGAAGGTCAGAGGGTAAAAATGTGACAGGATACACTTAGAATGGAAATGCTAAGGCAAGCAGCTGCCTTACTCTGAACAGATACAACTTGACATGCAGACCCTAATTAGAACAGCTATTTTTTATGCCCCTATATCTTTTTCTTTTTAATTACCTTACAGTAATACATTTTTTTTGGGTGGGGGGAGTACAGTTCTATGAATTTTAACACATACATAGATCTACATAACTACCACAAAAACCGAGATACAGAACAGCTCCATCACCTTCAAAACCTCCCTGTGCTCTCTATGCTCACAACTTTCCCTACCCCTCACCCCTGTTAACCCCTCATCTGTTTTCCATCATTGTATCTTTGTCTTCCAGAGTGTGACAAAAATGGGATTATGGAGTACGTAACCTTTGAGAACTGGCTCTTTTCACTTTACATGTGGCCTTTGAGCCTCACCCAAGGGGAGAGCATCAATAGTTCATCCATTTTTATTGCTGAATAACAATACATTGTTATGAATGGATCACAGTTCGTTTATTCACTCACCCGCTGAGAAACATTTAGGTTGTTTCCAGATTTTGATAATTATGAATAGAACAACGATAGATGTTCCTATACAGGCTTTTAAATGAACAGAGCTTTCATTTCTCTAGAATAAACACCCAGGAGCAGTATTACTAGGACTTATGATAAGTGCATATTTAATTCCGTACAAAACTACCAAATGTTTTCCAGATTGGCTGTATTACCTTGCATTCTTGCTAGCAATCTAAGCAATACAAGGGACTTCCAGTCACTCCACATCCTTACCAGCACTTGGTATTGTCAGAATTTTTAACTTCCGTCATTCTACGAGGTGTGTAGAGACACCGTGCTATATACGGTTTTAATCTGCATTTCCCTAATGATGGTGAACATCTGGTCATTGCTTATTTGCCATCTTACATCCTTTTAGAGAAGTACCTTTCAATCTTCTGCCTATTTTTAAATTATGCTTGTTTTCTTTTTGCTGACTTTCGAGAGCTCTTTATGTATTCTGGATATTACAGATCCTTTCTTGGATATCTAACGTGCAAATAACTTTCTCTGGGTCTGTAGCTTGTTTTTGTTTTTTTTTTTTTTTAATTCTGTTAACAGTATCTTTTGCAGAAAAATGTTTTTAGTTTTGATTAAGTCCTATACATCAACCTCTTCTTTTATGGCTCTTGCTTTTGGTGTCCTGCCTAAGAACACTTTGTCCACCCTCAAGTTCAGAATATTTCCTAAGTTTTCCCCCGAAATTTTTATAGTTTTGTGTTTTCCACTTAGATCTACAACCTATTTTGGGTGAATTTTCAACATAAAGTATGACATTTAGGTCAAAGTTCTTTTTCTTTTTTTTGCATACGGATAAACAACAGTCCCGTCTCTACATGTTGAAAAGGTTACTCTTTTGCCACTGAATTTCTTCAGCACTTTTGTCAAAACTCAAATGGCCATATGTATGTTGGTCTATTTCTGAACTCTTTATTCTGTTTCATCAATTTATGTGTCTATCCCTTCACCAATACCACACTGTTTTCATTACTGTAGCTTTATTTTCACCTTAAATTTGAGCAATGTGATTCTTCCCACTTTATTCTTTTTCAAAACTGTTTTAGCTCTTCTGGTCCCTCTGCCCTTCCAATAACTGCTAAAATCAGTTTATCTACAGCTACAATATTTATACTGGTACATTCCTTTTTGGAAAAGGTGATAAGAAAAGGCCTGGGATAGGATGGAGGTTGTTGGTAAATATAGAAGGCACAGTCCAGAAACAAAAGGGATGGTGGTCAAAAGGAGAGAAGGGTCAAAAAGTAAGAAGACAACTAATCTGTGCTGAGCTCATTCTTTGTTACCAGAGTTCTAGAAGGTAATGAACAGGCAGCTTCTGTAGGATTGTGCTGAGTCCCATGGTAAAACAGCAGTTATTAGCAGCAAATGTGGATTCCCTCTCAGAATCACGTGTGAAGAACTCTCCAGAAAGGCAATAACACCACAGATTCAGCAGCACTCAGCTCTGGGCACGAGCGGGATGCAATCAGAAATTGTTTCCTTTCCAAATGAGAGAGTGATGGTTTAATTTCCTTTGTTTAGGACAGTTAGGAAAAAATAATCTGACTTATAGATGTACCATTTACGAGACATATATACAGAGGCAACTTTCAAAAACTTACATAAGACATAAAATATTTTAGTACTAAAGAGTGTTCAACTCAACACTGGTAACCCAGAAGATATTATCAGTCTTCTTCCTTAATGCATCAAAAGGATTCTGCTTCTTTGACCATTATGGAGTCTGAATTGTGGATATAGGGGCTCTTTGTGAGCATGTACCCTTTTCACTCAAGCCTAGGTTTCTTAAGTGCATGAAGTGAGCTGAACACCAACTTTGTGGGAGGCAGTGATGCCCAGATCTCCAAGTTTAAACAGGTTTGCTCACCTGATTGTGAATCCAGAGAGCAGGGGGGTGGTTTGCATATTTCACTGCCAATTCTATCATCCTCTCTTGTTTTAGCAGTCTGGGGCTGGAGCATATTGAGAACCCACCAACCACAGAGACTCCTGGGATAAAGAAATCAACCCTAAAAAAAAAGAAAAAGGAAATAAACTCTTTCTGTTGAAGCAATTTTAAAAGTGGGCAATAGGTAAGTAAAACTGACAAACTTTTAGCTAATTAAGAAAAAAAAAAGAGAAAAGATAAAATGAATAAAACCAAGAAAGGAAAAAAGGACATCATCACCAACCTTACAAAAATAAAAAAGATTATAAAGGAATTCTATGAACAACTGGATGACAAAAATTTAGATAGCTTAGGTGAAATGGGTATAGTCCTAGAAAGACAGAAACTACCAAACTGGACTCAAGAAGAAACAGGAAATCTGAACAGACCCTTAACAAGAAAATAAATTGAATTAGTAATTTCAAAACTCCCTAGAAAGAAAAGGATAGGTCCAGATGGTACAATGGGTAAATTCTACCAAACATTTAAAGAACACTAATCTTTCACAAACTCTTCCAAAGAACAGAAAAGAACACTTCCAAGTTCATTCTATAAGGCTAATATTACCCTGCTACCTAAATCAGACAAAGATATATAACAAGAAAAGAAACTACAGATCAATATCCCTTGTGAATATGGACACAAAAATCCCAGGAATACTAGGTTGGTTTAACATCTGAAAAACCCAGGTACCATCTTAATAGATGCAGAAAAGGAATTTGACAATATTCAAGAGACTTACATAAAAATATTCAACAAACTGGGAATAAATGGGAACTTCCTCAATCTAATAAAGGACATCTACAAAATATCCAACATTTCACATTGAAAAGCTGAAAGTTTCTCCTCTAAAAACAGAAACAAGACAAGGATGTTTGCTTTTACCACTTCTTTTCAACATTGTACTAGAGGTTCTAGCCAAGGCAATTAAGCAAGAAAATGAAATAAAGAAGCTACAGATGACATGATGTTGTATATAAAAAATCCTAAGGAACCTACTATAAAGATACTATAATAAGTAACTTCAAATAATGTTGCAGGATACAAGACTAGCAAAAATCAATTGTAGGGGTGCCTGGGTGGCTCAGTCTGTTAAGCATCTGAATCTTAATTTTGGCTCAGCTCATGATCTCATAGTTCGTGAGATGGAGCCCTGCATCAGGCTCTGCGCTGACAACCTGGAGACTACTTGGGATTCTCTCTCTCTCTCTCTCTCTCTCTCTCTCTCTGCCCCTACCCTGTGCATGCTCTCTCTCTCAAAAATAAGCATTAAAAAAAAATCAATTGTATTTCCATACACTAGCAGTTAGCAATCTAAATGTGAAATTAAGAAAAATAATTCTGGGGTGCCTGGGGAGCTCATTTGGTTAAGTGTCCGACTTCGGCTCAAGTCATGATTTCATGGTTCGTGAGTTCAAGCCCCACATCGGGCTCTGTGCTGACAGCTCAGAGTCTGGAGCCTATTTCAGATTCTGTGTCTCCCTCTCTCTCTGTCCCTACCCTGCTCATGCTCTCTCTTTTCTCAAAAATAAACATTAAAAAAATTTTTTAAGAAAAATAATTCTATTTATAATAGCATAAAAAAGAATAAAACAACTGGGAATAAATTTAACAAAAGTGTAAGCATTGCACACCATTGCACTACAAAACATTATGGGGAAAATTCAAAGAATATATGAATATAAGAAGACATCTAACATTCATGGATTGGAAGACTCGATAATGTTAAGATGGCAATACTCTCCAAATTGATCTACAGATTCAGTGTGTGCAATACCTATCAAAAACCCCAGCTGGTTTCTTTGCAGAAATTGGCAAGTTAATCATAAAATTAATGTGGAAATTCAAGGAATCCAGAATCATCAAAACAATCTGGAAAAAGAAGTACAAATTTGGAGGACTCATACCTTCTGATTTCAAAATTTACTATTAAGTTACAGAAATGAAGATACTGTAGTACCGGCATAAGGACAGGTACATAGATCAATGGTAAAGAATTGAAAGTCTAGAAGTGAACTCTTAAATATACGGTCAACTCACTTTTGACAAGAGATCAACACAATTCAATGGCAAAAGAATCGTCTTTTTAATGACTGGTGCTGGAACAACTGGATATCTGAAGAAGCTGGACCCCTACCTCACACCATATACAAAAATTAACTCAAAATGGGTCACAGGCTTAAAGGTAAGAGCAAAAATTATAAACTCTTAGAAGACTTACATAGGAATAACTCTTTGCGGCAATGGTTACTAAGATACGATACCAAACATTTTAAAGAAAAAATGATGAAACTAGACTGCAACAAAATTAAATACTTTGTGCTACAAATGATACTATCAAGTTAAAGGACAACACACAGAATGGGAGAAAATATTTTTAAATCATATGTCTGATAAGGGACTTTGACACAGAACACATAAAGAACTCTTAAAAATGGGCAAAGGATTGGTATAACATTTCTCCAAAGAAAATACATAAATGGCAAATAAGCACATAAAAAGATGCTCAGCATCATTAGTTATTAGGAAAATGCAAACCAAAATCACAAGAGCTATCACTTCACACTCACTAGGATCGATGGCTAATCAGAAAGACAATAGTATTAGAGAGGATCCTGAGAAACTGGGACCCTTACACACTACTGGTGGGGACGTAATATGGTGCAGCCACTTTGGAAAACACTTTGGCAGTGACTCAAAATGTCTGAGTTACCATATGACCAACAACTCCACTCTTAAATACCCACAAGAAATGAAAATATATGCCCAATCAAAAACATGCACATGAATATGCATGGCAGCATTACTGGTAATAGCCTAAAAGGGAAAACAATCTGAATTTTCATCAATTGATGAATGTATACACAAAATGAGGTACATCCACAAGAGAATGAAGCACTGAGACATGCCACAACATAGATGAACATTAAAATCGTGTTAAGAGAAGGAAGCCAGCCACCAAAAAGACCACCTACTGTATAATTCCATTGATATGAAATACCCAGACTGGCAAATCCATAAAGACAGAAAGTAGAGCAGTTAAGCAGGTGAGGATGGGGAGTGAATGATAAGCAGTATAGGGTTTCTTTCGGGGATGATAAGAATGTTGTAAAATTTTGTTCTGTTGATGGCTGCACAGTTCTGTGAATGTAGTACAAACCACTGAATTGTACACTTTAAAGAGTACTTTTTTTTAAGTTTATTCATTTATCTTGAGAGAGAGAGAGAGAGAGAGAGAGAGAGCTAGCACGTGCACATGCAAGCGGCAGGAGAGAAGAGACAGAATCCTAAGCAGGCTCCGCACTGTCAACGCCAAACCCAAAGTGGGGCTCGATCTCACAAACCGTGAGATCATGATCTGAGCCAAAATCAAGAGTCGGACATTTAACCAACTGAACCACCCAGGGGCCTCTGAATTGTATACTTTAAATGGGTGAATTTTATGATATGTAGAGTATATCCCAATAAGCCAGTTTTTTAAAAGTGTAAAAAAAAAAAAAAGAGCAACAAAAATTCTTTCACTGGCATTTGACAAATTAAAATGCTGATGTGACCTAAGTTCCAAAAATCTTATGTTGTCTTTTCTTCTAACCTTACTGCTATAGTCTAGAACTCTTCCAAGTTTTAAGCCTTAGATACTTCTATGCCATAGAAAACCTTTTTTGGTGGGGCTTCTAGGCAATACAACAAAGCTAGTTACATACCAAGGAAAGAAAAATTTCTTAGAACCTGGAACCACAAAAAACTTCGCATCCCAATGTCTAGAAAACAAACATCTAATCTAGAAGTTTCTCAGCCCTCAAAGAGCAAAAGTATCATTATTCCCCCAGTTATTTTCCTACCAGTAGGCTTACATGAAAGGTACACTATGTTCTCTACTGATATGATCTATGACCTTAAAATATGTTCTCTTCTGATCTCTGGCCTTAAATATCCGGACATTTTTTATAATCTTTAAAAACCAGTTCTGGATTGGAAGTGCTCCAGAAAAAGTCCCTAGGCTATTTTTTTCTCTATTCACTTGATTCTTTCCCATCAATACTTTTATTTCCTCTTCATTTCAGGCAAGATATAAATCTAAAGATTGTAGTTAATATTTATTAATACAGTTGTTGCTTGCTTTCAGAGAAGAGGTTTAATAGTTATCTCCACAGCTTCCACATTCAAAACAATAAGTAAATCAATGAGCTAGGTTTGCTGCTTCATCTCCTGAACTACAGCGCCCTCTGCTGCTCGATGTTGATACAGACCGTTCTCTCAGGTGAATGACAGGGAATCCTCTAGTAACTTTGGAAACCAATCTTTTTAAAAAGGGACTCCTTCATTAAATGCTATAGAATTCAAATGACATAAAAACTTTATCTGAATGGATTTAAGAGAATATTCACAATACATTATTTCATAAAGCACGCCCTTTCCAAGATTAGCATTCTTGAAGCCAAGAGTTGAGGCACCTACTCTACTCTATATGAGTGAGTATAGAAGAACTGGGTGAAAGAGCCTAATTCTTTATGTAGTGAAGCCACATGTCCATATCCAACTGTGCACACCAGGCAGCCCTGTCCTGCCCACAGATGCAGCCCCAGTGCCCCGCACATACCTGGCATGCAAATTGTGACCAAATGGCAATGCTTCACCATGAGGTCCTAAAACTCTTTAGTCCTCAGCTTGAGTACTTGGAGCCCCTCCCTCATCCCTTGTGCAAACACCACAGACAGCACCTGCTTACCATGTACAGGCACTGTGGCCAGTGTTGGGTGTAAAGATGCAAGTATGTCTTGATTCCTGCCCTCAATAAACTCACCCTAATGGGAGGAAAATCAACAGATAAACATAATTACATGGGCTATGAGAAAATCTGCTTGGGAGAGATAAAATGCTCATCATTTAAGGCCTGTCTGGAAGTACCTGCACTTAGCATAGATTTCTTCTTAGCTCCAACATACGTGATCTTGTTTTTATCAGGAAAATACTAATAAAGCCACTATTTTATTTTTTAAAACTCTGTTTGGCAGGAGGTGGGGGTGGGGGCGCGTAATGGAAGAAGTAGTCAATTCTACCAGGGGTGGACGGATTAACAAAGACCTCAGAGGAGTCTTAAAAGACACACAGCACTCACCAGACAAGCGTGGGCAAAGACACAGTCTGAACAATGACACCAAGGAGTGGAGCACTTTCTATGTGTGGTCATGTAAGAGTCAGGGCTGCCGAACACTGCCATTTAGGTTCTATACTGTCTACAAGGCAGCAGCCCTGCTAGAGGGGTGGGGTGTAGTCTTATTTCTCTAACTTCACTCCTCTCATCTGTTTCTTCTTGGTGTCCGTGTGCTTCACTTAGTCACTTTCAAGCATGAAAACTTTTGTTACCTTATATGAAGTCACAGACACGTTTCTCTTTCCTAAAATGCTTTGGCCTTGCTTTCCCTTGGTCCTTGCAAGCCCACACGTGGAACGAGTACTGACTGTGGCAGGAGGGGCATCATCATAGTGGAGATGCACACTTACCTACTCCTACTTGGCCTGCTGCTCTATCGAACAACAGCAGGGAAACCAGCCAGGGAACAAAGAATTGGAATCTGTCCACTGGGCCTCACCAACACAGATAGACAATCTAACTGACTGAGTGAAACACTGGCTATAACAAAAAGCAAAAACAAACTAATAAAGTTAAACATTAGGCATTGTATTAAACACCTGACATCCCAAGACATAGGAATATTACTATTCCCTCTTTAAAGACATGGAAACTGAAGCCCAGAGAAAGAGGAAACTACCCACATCACAGAGCTAGAAAAGCCAGCATGTGAATCACGTGGTCTCCAGAGCAGTAGGCATGTGACGCTTCGATACAGCCTCCCTCAGAGGACGGACCCGGCCCACAGCAGTGAGTGCCACAAGGAACACTGACTCTGCCAACTTCAGGCACTCACACATGATACGGAGACCGTTGGTGGCACACTCCAGCCCCAAGAGAAAATCCCCATCTTTCTACCATCAGGAAGGAGGACTTTTGAGAAGGTCAAGAATGGGACTCACCTAGCTACTAGGCAGTAGATCTACTAGTGACAGAAGCCTAAAAGGTTTAGTCCTGCTCCAGTTAGCAATGGTTTTGAGGGAGTGCCCTCTTTTGGCCTTTCTCTTTAGATTGGATTACTTGAGTTCTTGGAACTGGTTTCCCAAAAGGAATTAGTCCCCTCTGGAAGGTCCAACAGGAACACAGTGTAACACAGAAGAGCCCCAGAGGCTGATCTCTGGCCTACATTAAAGTGTCTACCTGGAGACCTGTGCCCAAAGCTCCAGAGCATTCATTTATTTATTTAAAGGCAGGTCTAGAGCGTCCCTGTTTGGCAGGTATCAGAGGAGGCCAGTGGTCAAGAATTCAGAGACGTGGGATCGATCGTGACCCAATCTCTGACCCCAAAGATAAGCCCAGGGGCAATCCTCTACCTTATCTCTAGCAGTACTCCACTCTGATAATCCTAACTACACAGACTGCATGGCAGCCACGCCCACACTCCCTCTCTCCTAGATCCTTGCCCTCTTCCCCAAAATGCCACATGGAGGTTACTACCGAGCTGCTGATCTAAGAGAGCACAGAGCATGTGCCATCCCAGCAACAGCACCGAAGACACAGGCATCACCAACCTAAGCAAATGGCCCTTCTGTAACCAAGCAATAAAATACCCAAAGAAACTTACAACTTCCAGAACCATACAATAAGTCAGTAGTAAGGGAGAAATGTTTTATTTTATTTTTTAATTGTTTTTAATGTTTGTTTATTTTTGAGAGAGAGAGTGCAAGCCGGGGAGGGGCAGAGAGAGAGGGAGACACAGAATCCAAAGCAGGCTCCAGGGTCTGAGCTATCAGCCCAGAGCCTGACACGGGGCTCGAACTCACAAACTATAAGATCATGACCTGGGCCGAAGTCGGACGCTCAACCGACGCTCAACCGACTGAGCCACCCGGATGCCCCAAGGGAGCAATCTAAGGTTCAGATGATGCGAATGAGTGCTGATGGCCCCGTGACAGGGAAAGATCAATACTAAATAGTCGGAGATGACCACCCCTATGTCTGTCCTCTGAAACAGGAGTCTGTCTGGGCACATTCTAAAACCAATTCTGACATCAGTGAGATTACCAAATCCATTCATTGGTATGGGACACAGAACCCCAAACTTGAAAGATTTTATCTTGAGGATCACAAGGGAATCCTATTTCTACACATATCACTAGGGAATGATGGTATTTTTCTTATCAGGTGACTACAGTTGCAAGTGCTAATACATGTGCAGGTCCGTCAAGGTCGCAGCATTACAAACCAACGTACAGGCTTCTCTAATCGGGAGTCTTGGTGCAATTCGGTGTTGAAGACACAGAGACAATGCTGTGCGCAGGACCCAAACACTTCCACGGAAAGGGGAATATGGAAAGACAGATCATCACAATTAAAGTCTCCACTTTTCAATGTAATAACTGCTTAACTATTTTTGAAGGGTAAAAATGTTGCCCGCCCCCCTAAAACAGCCCAAATGCATTTAATATGCATCACCGAACATGTGCTAAGATTGCAGTAAATTGCCTCACAAACGCAAATTATGGCAATCAGCATCTTGTTTTCTAGTTCTAAATTCAAAGGCAAACTATGAACACAAGACTGCTAACTCTTGCTATTAGCACACTTGCTATTATCACACATCCTCCTTCTAACAAAACCACATTTCCAGATGGACTGCCAAAATTAGTCAAGTGACTCCTAAGAAAGACTACCAAGATTGACATGCCAGAAATTCACTTGGAAATGAATGCTTTATTTAAATAAAGGAAACATACACCCAAACACACCTTTCCTAAGGAAATACAAGTTGCTTTATTTACAATTCAACTTGAATTGCAACTCAGGGAGGCCATTCACAGGAACGGTGGGACAGCTGGGCTGTCCACCCTGTCTGTATTCTGACTGGTCCTTGGTGTCAAATCGGACAGAATCAGGAGTGTGATGCAGGCTGGGCCTGGTTGGGGGATCCTGGTAATAAATTCAGCAAAATACTTAAACTCAACTCAGACAACTGATACGGGAATTCAGTCAAGAAGGTGGTCAGCTCTGTGACATAACTGGGTATTCTCCTTTTCAGACTGCTGTGTTTATTCTGTATTTGACACAAAGGCTAATTTTTTAAAATGTATCAATCTCCAGCAACAAATAACTCAAGCAGATTAGATTATTCCAGTGCATTCTATTATAGCGACCATTCCTGAAGAGCATAATTATCAGAGATGTCAGGTCCCTGGCTCAGAACTAACTGCTTTGTTTCAATCCACAAAACTCAAGGCAGCAATTTTCATACACGACTGAGAAGGTCAAGGGCTCAAAACCAAGGTGAGCTCCGAGGCAAGGAAATGAATCAGATTCTCTCTCCGTGCCCAAAGGAGGCTCCCCCTGAATGGGGATGGTCTAGAATTCCTACTCCTCAGGAGAAACAGCCAGCCAATGTAGTCCTTTCCAGAAGAAAAACTAAGCCCTGCTATTTGATGGCAACTCCTTGAACACAAAACACCAAGGAAAGAGAGAAGCCACTTACCACTGGCCAGCTTTAAAAGAAAAATCTTTATCAGCAACAAGCAGGTGGAGCCTTTTCACTGATGGTGACTCAGCAGCAGCCCCACAAACCTTAGCGGCCGACACGACCTAGAGACAAAAGATGAACTGTGGCTGAGGTTAGTGTGTACACACGTGAGAAACAAACTATGCTTTCTGGTAACTAAGGTTTCTTGAAATCTACAAAGATGTGGTTTTTTGTAAACTGCAAAACAAGGGAAAGAGCACTTTGCTTTAAAATGCTGCCTACCACCAGGTCAACAAATTTTAGTTATCTTATTTTTGAGAGACTTGCATTCAAACTATTCAAATTTTATTCTGCATATAAAAATCATCTCTCTTTCTTTTTTTTTAAAGTTTATTATTTTGAGACAGAGAGAGGACACAGTGGGGGAGGAGCAGAGAGAGAGGGGGAGAGAGAGAGAATCCCAAGCAGGTTCCACATTCCAAGCTGAGCCTGACACAGGGCTCGATCTCACAACCCTGAGATCATGACCTGAGCCGAAATCAAGAGGTGGCAGCTTGACCGACTGAGCCACCCAGGGGCCCCACAAATTCAGCAGAATACAGATCTCGCGGTCCGTGGGTTCGAGCCCCGTGTCGGGCTCTGTGCTGACAGCTCAGAGCCTGGAGCCTGTTTCAGATTCTGTGTCTCCCTCTTTCTCTCACCCTGCCCTGTTCATGCTCTCTCTCTCTCTGTCTCAAAAATAAATAAATGTTCAAAAAACAATTTTAAATGTTTATTTTTGAGAGAGAGTGGGGGAGAGGCAAAGAGAGAGGGAGACAGAGGATCCGAAGCAGGCTCCGCGCTAATAACACAGAGGCTAATGCAGGGCTTGAACTTGCAAACTGCGAGATCATGACCTGAAGTCAGGTGCTTAACCGACTGAGCCACCCACACATTTCAAAATCATCTCTTAAAGGGGCTGTTTAACAAGTGTTTACTTGTTGAGTGTCTAGTATATTCCATGCACCAGGCTGGATAATCTGGAAAGAGCTTGGGGAACTGGAACCCTGTGAACCATCTGCCTGGTGTCTAAATTCTCGGTCAGACAACATACACAAAGTGAAACCCACTGTCAGCTACGAGCCTATGTTTGTTCTGAGCCAGTAAGAAGTCCATGACAAGCTAATTTCAGAAATTACAAGCACTTAGCAACTTATTTTTAGCAATTTCACAGAGTCTGTTGAATCTAATAATAGACAACAAATTGGGTTTGTATTCCCTATGATTTGTAATTTATTTTTTCTAATTCACTGTTGATATTTGCCAAAATATAAACAGTCCACAGCCTTAGAACAATATCAAAAATAGCTCCTCGCTACAGATAGTTTGAGAAGCACTATCCTAAACAACGTATCTGGTTTCTAGAAAATTCTAAGGTCTGAGCCAGGCACTCCTCAGTGTCATCCACACCTCAGCAGCTCTTGAGTTCAAAATGCCTCTGCTTCCTTCATTCTTTGTTTCTTCCACCTTTGGGTTTTTCTTCCTCCTGAAATCTGAGACATCTTCACATGACATCTTCAGAACATCTTGTCACAAAAAAGACAACATGACTCTTTCCTCAACCTCCTACTGCCATTCAACTCCACTTCTGGAAGCAAATCAAAGCAGTAGCAGGTGACCAAAATACAGTCATTCTCCTTGGATGGTGTTAGTTTCACGGCTCCACTAAAGGGTGCCTTGGAAAGCTGTCAAGGTCAATGAACCTCACACCCTAACACTGCTCCCCCTCAACCCCTTTCTCCCATAGGACTAGGTTTAATCAAATTACCAGTGGGAAGCAATTCTTAAAAACCCACTGCAAAATTCTCCAGATGGATGGTGGTCTCCCTCACCGACTCAAAATATCTCTGAAAATGTCTTATCTTTCTCCTGCTCCCATAAAATCTCTTGCCTCTCTTCCTCTGGATTTTTGCCTGTCCTCCTTCTCCCCTCCTTGAGAGCAAGTAGGTCAGTTTCCACACTGACCATCTCCCCGAGTTTCTGATCCTAGTCTTGCCCATCCTCTCCAAACCTGTGCTCCCCCACTCCCACCAGCCCCTTCCTTCAGGGCCACAGTTCCTCTCTCTAGACCTCCTGTTCATCAGGCAGGACACCTAACGCCATCTGCCTTCCAAAATAAAAGGAAGCAGCATAGTGTGGCTGCTAACAGCACATGTTCTGTAACCACACTGCCGGGTATATAATCCCGGCCCCAGCACGCACTTACCAACCGTGTGACCCTGAGCACATTACCCAGCCCCTCTCGGTTATAAAATAAGGTCAACAACACCTGTACCTCAGAGCTGCTGGTGATTAAATGAGATCATATGTGCAAAGCACTTATAATGCTGCTGGTTCATAATTAAGTACTCATTAAGTGTCTGTTACAACGTATCTCACGGCATTCATTATAATTAGCTTACTAGTATTTATTTATTACATTATACATTACATTTTATTCTCTCATTATTGTTATATATACCACCATACCAGTGCTTTCCATGTAGGACCTTGCAGAATGAGCACTACACACCCCCAGGAGGCCTATTCTCATAGAGGACGAGAAGAACCTGTAAAGTACAGTGGCCTTTGTACCCCGTCCTATCTATTTGCTAGAACAAACTTAAAAAGCCATAGTGGGGGCACTTGGGTGGCTAAGTCAGTTAAGCATCCGACTCTTGATTTCAGAGTGGGTCATGATCTCATGGTTTGTGGGTTCAGGCCCCACAGCTCGCTGTCTCTCTCTCTCTCTCAAAATAAATAAGCTTTAAAAAAGCCTTATTGTCTTCAAGCAACTTTAGAAATTTGGCCTTTATTATTTTTTTTTTAATTTTTTTTTTCAACGTTTTTTATTTATTTTTGGGACAGAGAGAGACAGAGCATGAACGGGGGAGGGGCAGAGAGAGAGGGAGACACAGAATCGGAAACAGGCTCCAGGCTCCGAGCCATCAGCCCAGAGCCTGACGCGGGGCTCGAACTCACGGACCGTGAGATCGTGACCTGGCTGAAGTCGGACGCTTAACCGACTGCGCCACCCAGGCGCCCCGAAATTTGGCCTTTAATCTCTGCCTCTGATACTTCCTTATCTGACAGAATCTTCTGAGGCGCTCGGTAAACACAGGTAACTCAGCTTCTGTTCTCTAGCAACAGGTTCTAATGATGTCTGCCTGAACAAATGAACTCAAATGTCCAGGCTCAGTTCTTGCCTTCTCTGAGCTCTATGATTTTGACACTTTAAAATTTTTTTTTTTTAATGTGCTACTTATTTTTGAGAGAGAGAGAGAGAGAGAGAGAGAGAGAGAGAGACAGAGTATGAGTGGGGGAGGGACAAAGAGAGAGGGAGACACAGAGTGTGAGGCAGGCTCCAGCCTCAGAGCTGTCAGCAGAGAGCCCGATGCGGGGCTCGAACTGGTGAACCACGAGATCATGACCTGAGCCACCCAGACGCCCCTGATTTTGATACTTTTTACTTCCCTTCCATCCTGAAACATTCTTCTGCCTGGGATAGCTGACATTGAACTCTTCTACAGGGTCCCCTCCTGCCTCTCCAACCCGGTCCTTGCTCCTTTACCTTTCTTCCTTGCCCTTCCCCACTGGGCACTCTGTCTAAACTGCCTCACTCCCACCCCCTCTCCTATCTCTTGGCCAAGGCTGTCAGCCATTCCCAAAGCTACTAACCCCCACCCCAACTCCTCATTACTTTGCTGGCAATCAGGCCCACATCTACACTCCCCTGTGAGTAACAGCAGCCAATGTCTGAGGGGCATCCAGGTACAGGCTTAGATGTCTCATGTACACCAATTCATTCAGTCAATATGAATAATCATATTATATCCCAACAGATGGTGTTCTTACCCTCTATTCTGTACATAAGGAAACAGAAAGGTGTAGCAGCTTGCTCAGGATCAGTCAGGAGTGGCCGAGTCTGGCTTCAAACCTAGCTGTGCTTGGCCCTTCATCACTTGTTAGTCCCATCCCAAGCGTAAACTCACTTATGTGTCCAACTAAATCTACAATATTCATCCCTTCTACAGGCATTTCTTGAGCATGTGCTGCCTGGCACTGAAGAGGCAGATGGAGAAAGCGGCTTCTGCCCTCAGGGCACCCTACAGAATGGCTGCTTTCCATCATCAGGATTTCTAGTCAGGGCTCATCTTGGATGCAAGAGAGTCAAATCCATTTTCAACTGGTACACACATATGCACACACACACACACACACACATACACACACACACACACACACACAGAATCTTTGACTCTCTTCTAGGCGTTCTGTCCCTACCATGAATAAGTTCCATGAATTCAGCTCATGTCTTTTCCTCCCTGTGCTCACTCACCAGCATCCTCAGCCAAGAATTTCTTCTCACGTGAACTGCTGCCTTAGACTCCTTCCTGTCTCTCTCAAAGCAGCCAACAGGTAAATACTGCTAATATTCTGACCTCACCAAGTTATTCTCCACCTCAAAAACCTTCAGGGGCTAATACTCAACTCAAAAAAAAAAAAAAATGCTAAAAGGCCTTTGTAGCTTAAGCCCTCCTCTATCCCTATGCTAGTGTTTACCAGCCAAACTGGCTAATTCGCTGGTCCCCAAAGGCACCTGACATTTGCCTGCCTCCCTAAAGTCTGCCTGAGTCATTGGGCAGGCACCTCTCAGTTCTGTCAACCTCCTGCCCACCTTTCCAGGCCCTGCTCAAAGCCTAACCCCTGTCTGAGGTTTTCCTGCTTTTCCCCAGCCTCTCAACTCTACCAATGTTTCCATCTTCTTATCACACTTTGCACATATTGATGTAACTGTAAGAACTCATGAACACGTCTCTTCCATCACACAAGACCACAAGCCTCCTGAGGTCAGGTGTAGGGTAGAATCTATACCTGATACTCCTTAGATCAAGCACAGGGCCCAACACATAGTAAGACTCAGCAACTATTTGCAGAATACATGAAAACTCTAACTTAAAGTCACTTAAAATTGGTTTCCTGAACAAAAACTAGTAGAAGTTCAGGGGCCTTTTGTTGTTTAAAAAGAAAAGGGACGAAGGGGGCAGGGGTAACCACTATAGAAAAATCGAGATTCATGTTTAAAACTGTGAGAGAGGTAAGGGAAGACAGGGATTTCTTCACTAGAACAAGGACTCTTCCTTTGTTTGCCACACAATTTCAAATATCTTATTACAAAAACAACTATTAGGAATCACCACAGGACTCCCCATTACAGTATTATGCTCATTTTTTTTTTTCAGATTTACCAAAAAAATGTTTATTTTATAAACATTATTTTCTTTTAATATTATAATCTGTAAAAACATAGCCAAGAGCTAGATTCTTTCCGTTTAACTGGCATCTATCAGATTCACTGATAAAACAAGACATATATAAGCTTGAAACACACCCTAAAGAGTCACCTGGTGGCAGGGAAACCAACGTTCATAATCAAGGGCGGAGGCAGGGGGGTGTGTACTGAATTTCAGCTGCAAGGTGAGCATGCCTCACAGTCAAATGCTAGAATGTACAAAATGAAATCACCACTAACTTGCTAATGTTCAAATATAAAATTCAGTGAAGAAAGGAAAGAAGTTATACTTTCTACTGAAAGGTCCTGTTTTCATGTAGACAGTCTCTATGACCAAAAATGTTCCCAGATGCTTTATGTCTGTTGCAATTAATACAAACAGTAATACACCTGTTGCTATTAGTCCTAATAATCTGGGCAAAACTGCTGTATCTGGTCACACAAAATACATTGCACGATTCGTGATTTTTTAAAGATGTGCCTTCCTATTAACACTTTATTTTATTCAACTAATGCGAATCCACATACTTTATAAAGATTTCTAGTAATGCAGATTAAAAACATTAGCAATATCTTTTTGAAAGCCACATCTTTATTTTACTCTGAAGCTAGTTTCATATAATTAAGGACTATAATCATGGCCTGTGTTATACATAGCTTTCTCTACTTTTATGAGTAAGCAAAACATGATGGGGAAACTATATGTTTTAACATTTGTACTTGTTCTCATGCTTAATGGATCAAAAGGTTTCACAACTAACGGCTCAACTAGCCATGTCCTAAGTTAAAACACATGGCAGGAAATGAAGTTTTCCATAAAATAATATTTAGACTCTTCTACTGTTCAATAAAATAACAATGCATTTGCCAACTTTTACTAGCACACATTTCTAATGGTTTGACGGGGTCAGCATCTAAAAGGAAATTCCATCATACTGATTTTAAAAACTGGTTTTATGTAGGATATTTTAATGTTATTGCTGCTGCAAAAGTCTCTGCGCAGGAAATAGGTCTTTCTGTGGGAAACCTGACTGGCTTCCTCTGTTTACCCCCATTCATTCGTTTGCTGGCTTAAAAATTTAGACAAAGCCAGGATTAGAGATAACTTTAAACAAAAATACAGTTAGGGCATAGAGAATTTCAGAGTCAAAGGAAAATTCAGTCATTATTCAAAATAGAACATCATTTTGGGGTGTCTGGGTGGCTCAGTTGGTTAAGCGTCCGACTCTTGATTTCAGCTCAGGTCATGATCTCACAGGTTCATGAGACTGAGCCCCATGTCAGGCCTTGTCCTGATAGCATGCAGCCTGCTTGGGATTCTCTCTTTCTCTTTCTCAAAATAAATAAACATGAAAAAAATAGTACATCACTTCACACATGAGGAGATCAAGGTCCAGAGAAATTACTTAAATTGTGGCAGAAAACCAATCTGATGAATAGGAATCTAACTAGAAGAAAGCGGTTTTACTGAAGGGATTTGCTGAAAAGGAAAGATCACAAATTTCTGTCAAGTGACAACTTCTGTCAACACCAGGTCCCGGCATGACAAATGGACTCTCCTTGCTCCCACCAAAGGCTACCCTGTCCACTTGGGCTGAGTTTCCTCTCTGCCTTCTCCAGCATACATCACCCCCTTTGGCCCTCTCTGTTAGACACACGCGAGCACTCGCATCTTCCACCTCACATCAGCTGCCAACACCTGTGTGTAACTTACCATCTGCCAGGCACTTCACATACACTCATTCATTCATTCTTCACAACAACCCTAGTCAGCAGGTATTATTATCATCATTCCCATTTTACATATGAGAAAACTGAGCTCCCAGGGCTCATAAGTGGCAAAACAGAGATTCAAATCCAGACACCTGGCCACTGTGCTTTGCTGCTTCTCAAAATATAAACAAAACAATCCTCTCCCTTAATCCAACTGTCTCGTCATTGATCTGTTCCTATTCACATAAAACATTTTCAAAAATTATATATGGCCCTGGCTCCAATTTCTTATCTCCCATTCTCTCTTCAGCACAGTCTAGTCAGGCTTTCACTCTCAGCAATGTATTACCAGTCATTCTGGTCACCAACCATCCATTTTGCTAAATCCAGTGACGTCTCTCAGCAGAGTTCAGCACAGTTGGCCACTCCGCCTTTGAAACACTTTCTCCTGGATTCACCAACACCCTGCTGATTTCCCTCAGGCCTCGCTGGCCCTTTCCTCTTCTGCTTCACCTCTAAATGTTGACACACCCCAGGGCTGAGTTCCAGGCCTTGTTCCCCCACTCTCTACATGGCTTACAACCTATTATTTCCAGCAGTGAACTCCAAACTCACATACCCAACTGCTGATTTCAATTTCCATTTCAAACAACACATCCAACACAAAACTCTTTTATCTCCCCAAGTTTCTTCCTTTGTATTATTATGGAAAACATAAACATATACAAAACTAATAGAAATAGTACAATGAATCTCCATTATAAACATGACCCACATTCAACAGTTGATAGAAGGTGATAAAACTCAAGGCTAATCTTGTCTTATCTGTAACTCTACCCACATTCCACCCTCCCACCTCAGATTATTCCAAAATCAAGCACTTTATTTCCCTTCCTGCAACTTGTCCTTCTCCATCATTATCTACCTGGATTATTCAAATCCCAAAGCTAGATATCTCTTGGTTTCTTCTCCTCTTACTAACTGCACCCAGCCCCCAATGCAAATCTGTGAATGCCATCAGCCCTACCCCTGTTAGATCCGCCCACTGTTCTCCATCCCTATCACCCTACTCTAAGCCACCATCACCTCTCCTGGGACTGTGTCAATAGCTTCCAACTGGTGTCAAACCACAACAAAAGCCCAGTGTCCTACCAGGCAAATAGATGGCCCATTTAAAATGTAAATCATATGTCATTTCCCTGCTTAAAACCTTCCATTCCCCCCCCACCCCCCCGCCCCGGGGCATCTGAGTGGCTCAGTCAGCTGAACATCTGACTCTTCATTTCTGCTCAGGTCATGATCCCAGGGTCCTGGGATCGAGCCCCAAGTTGGGCTCCACACTGAGCGTAGTGCCTACTTAAGATTTTCTCTCTCCCTCTGCCTCTCTCCCCAACTTGTACTCTCTCTCTCCCTCTAAAATAAATAAAATAAAATTTCCATCCCCTTTAGAATAAAATCCCAACTCCCTGCACAAGGCCATAATAGTTTATACAACCTGGGCCCTGCCTACCTCTCATCCTACTACCTTCCTCTGAACATCTCAAGCTAGTCCTGCCTCAAGGCCTGGCTCTTGTCTGTTCCTCTGCCAGAGATGCTGTGCACGTGGCTGGCTCTTTTCCTCTTGTCTTGGTTCCAATGTTACACATCAATTTAAAACAGCACCCCCATCCCCAGCCATTCTTGCCTCCCATGACAAAATTACCCTGTTTTATTACTTTAAGGATATATCACATCCGACATTCTCTGGCTTATCTGCACCAGAATGAAGCTCCACAGACAGCAGGGGCTTTGCCTGCTTCATGCACTGTTGTATTTCCTGCCCCTAGAACAGGGCTGGGCACACAGCAGGCACTCAAAACATGTCTGCTGGACCTAAAATAAAATCTATTTCAGCTGATTGGATAATAACAATGGCATAATGGAATAACGGAAATAATGGCGAGTAATGGAAAAGAGCCTTGCCTTTTAGATGACTTAATTTATTGAGCAGAAGTGTGTCAGTGAAGAGCACTGACACTGTACATTTTAGACATTAACCAGCTCTAGGCATAGCTAAAAAGTAGCAATACAGGCAGTGCCTACAGAACACATTGCATCGCCACTTCATCTCTTGAGGTGGAGTGCGTCACCATCCTGACTTGACAAAGTGACCCATCCAGGGCAGTGCAGGTAATCGACCACAGAGGTGGGATTCACACTTGTTTGCTCTACTCAACAAATGTGTAATGAGTGCCTATTCCATCAGCGCTGTGCTGGATACTGTGGCTCCAACACTGCTAAGCTGGGCCTTCCTCCAAGGAGCCTCTGTCTTTGCAGGTTTCCACTCACAGAGTGAGTCGTGCACCCTGACGAGCCACAGGCCTACTGCCGGGGCCATCAGACTAGAGCTCCCTGGGAGTTTCACCAAAAGACTAGAGCCCAGGTCCCCTATAAGCCACACAGCTACCTCTCAGCTGCGGATGCCTGAGGTTTCACCCCACCATGCTCTGCCGTCAGAACTGACAGCGTGGTAGGGCTGGAATGCCAACTACTGCTCATCCTAGGCTGGATAATCTGTACGAGAGTCTCTATCAGACTCTGACAAGCACAGCAAATTAGGTGCCCAATGGTTAGAAACACTGCATATTAAAGAGATGCCGGGGCGCCTGGGTGGCTCAGTCGGTTAAGCGGCCGACTTCGACTCAGGTCATGATCTTGTGGTCCGTGAGTTCGAGCCCTGCGTCGGGCTCTGGGCTGACTGCTCAGAGCCTGGAGCCTGTTTCAGATTCTGTGTCTCCCTCTCTCTCTGCCCCTCCCCTGTTCATGCTCTGTCTCTCTCTGTCTCAAAAATAAATAAACGTTAAAAAAAAAATTAAAGAAAAAAAAAAAAAAGAGATGCCTACTCCCATGCCCCCAAGTTGAAGAAGGCCATTCCACCAGACGCTCTTCCCAAAACGTAGCTGATGACTAGCAGAGAATTGGAAGGGTTAAACTCAGGACACGGTCCAGATCTTCAGCTAAGCAGCCCATCGCACCCAAACCCAACCCTCAGCAAAATCACAAGTCAAGCAGACTATCAACGCTCAGTAATCAACACAGGGACCATAGGACCCCCAAAGGTCTCTGTGCCAGGAGCCCAGCCATTTGACTTTATTAACTAACCACTGTGTCAGCCCCAATCTCTCCTTTCTTATATCCAGTAACACTTAAGTCAAGTTTTAATTTGGAACAGAGATGAGGAGATGTGAAATTTATCTTCCATTGTGTGGCTCAGTCAAACTTTGTCTGAACCAAGTGCCACATTTTTTTGCTGTCATAGAAAGAAAAAACAGTTTGATTATCAAAGGTCTGAGTTCAGAGACTGAGTCCTTCATTTACTTAAGCCAGTCCTTTAAATGTAGGCCTACAATGTCATTTTCATCCAAAACGGGGCAGTTGTGAGAGTGAAACAGGATGCTGGCCCAGGCAAATCAAGAATCAGGGTCATCACATCGAAGTCTCTGAAGTCTTAATTTCCTCACCTGTGCAGGTAATGGGGGCAAGGATCCCTTCACCTCCCTCCCGGGGTGGTTGGTGAGAATCAAGCAGCAACCTGATATAATCGAGTGCTTTGTCAACAAAAGGGTAATGACACACATAAGCATTTTTGGATAAGGCTTACACTTCTAAAAGAAGCAAACTAGTACAATTACAAAAGGATTCGTGGTTTTTCCACAATCAATTAGGTGCATAGAATCAGTCTCTTCTGAGCACAGTCCCACTAAGAATCTGAGGTGAAGGGCTTTATGTATCGTGCTCAGGGCCACAACCCCAAAACCTAGTCTAGTGTCTTGCATATTACCAAATAAGTGCATAAGAATTCGTGATTTTAAAAATTCTTTCCTTACCAAACTCTCCCATCAAATTGACAGACAGTCCCTCTTGCTCAGTGAGCCAGCCTTCTAGAGGCCAAGCATGGAGTGACCCTCCAGTGAAATCTTAGTCACGCCTCTACAATCCTTACTGCATTACAAAATCTTACTCTTATCTCCTTGACATTTCCAAGGTTACCCAGGCTGCTTATTCTTTGATCCTTAAGAAAAGACTGTGCACTTGAACACAAACAGTCAAATGTCATCTAATTCAGACCTCAGCTTCCTGCATCAGCATGACCTCAGGCTGGTTACATTTACAGCCTTAGATAAGAAGCATTAACATCATAATACGGTCATTCAATAAGTTCTTTGCAGGGAACTCAAGGCCCAAGAAGGAAAAAACATTTCTGGGTGGGTGAGTGCTCCATTCTTTGCCCGCTCCAGGAGGGGCAGCAGGGTCCTTTGGCCCAGGAGTCAGAGACGGGGCTCAATTCCCCTCTGGTCCAGGGAGCCGCCCCTAGCGTATCTCCTAGGCTCCACTTCCTCTTTCATCCAATGCAGATGCTATCCTGTTCTGAGACTACTTCACGGACTTGAAGTGAAGAGCAAGTGGCATGCTGGGAGCTCTTTCTATAAAGTGTACTTGCAGTACAAATTAAAGGCAAAAGTGGTATGAGACGGTGGTCCCGTTCCATTTCGACCCAGCCTGAGGTACTGTTCATTCTGGCAAGTCCAAGGTCAGGCTCCTGCTTCTACCGCTAGGAGCCATCCTCTGGAGGGATCGGGGTGAGCCCTTGCTGACCTATACCCACTGAAGTTGTACCTCAGCCACCATCTAGCTTTATCCAGCTCCTCCCAGCTCCTCCATTCTGTTCAGGAGAGGAGAGGAAATCAGAAACAAACGAAAAAAGGGCTGCAACTGGAAAGTTCTTCTGTCAAGGTAATACCATGGTTGCAATGACCCCTGTCATTTTCCGACTTCTGGGCATGAAAATTCTTAACTTTGCAATCATTCTATTAGAGCTTACATTAACTTTCTGTGTGGTTTTCTTAAACTTCACTCAAAATAACCCCTGACAGCCTCAGTAACTTTGTCCTGTAAAATTCTGAAATGCTACTCTACTTCAGGGATTGGCAAACTATGATCCACAGGCCAAATTTGGGTATTTTGGTAAATACTGTTTTATTGGAATACAGCCACTCAGATTTGTTTATATGTCGTATATGGCTATTTCACACAACAAAGGCAGAGTTTTGTAGTGGTAACTAAGACAACATTGCCCATGAAGCCTAAAATACTATCTGGCCCTTTACAGATAAAGTATACCAAGCCACGTTCTAATTCTACCTGCCTCAAAATACAACAGAAAAGAGTGCCGTCCAAGCGTGTTAAATAAACTGCTTTTTCTTCAAAACTGGCAAGATCTCACTTTAAAAAAAAAAAAAATTAATGTTTTATTTATTTTGGGGAGAGCACAAACGGGGGTGGGGCAGAGAGAGAGGGGGACAGAGGAGCCAATGCAGGCTCTGCACTGACAGCAGCAAGCCTGACGTGGGGCTCAAACTCACAAACTGGAAGATCATGACCTGAGCCGAAGTCAGACGCTAACCAACTGAGCCACCCAGGTGCCCCCAAGATTTCGCTTTTTAAACAGAAATCCTAACAAATCACACATTTACAAAATGAGCATTTTTGTGTGTTAAGTGAGCCAAAAAGAAAAAAGTATTTTCATATTTATCATCAGTGGGAAAAGTTCATTTTTACAGATCCATAAATCTATCATGCTGAACTAATTTTACACGGACTTTTCAAAAAAACACATCAGCCTAAAGCTGAATCCACAAACATACTACATACACTTGGTCCCAAAGCAATTTTCTTTAGAATTAGCTTGAAAAGCAGGGCCTAAACAATTGTCTTTTAAAGTGTATCCTACTATTTTATAGGAAATTTTATTGTCCGGAGGGCCTGGGAGGCTCAGTTGGTTAAGCATCCGAGTTCAGCTCAAGTCATGATCTCATGGTTCCTGAGTTCGAGCCCTGCATCGGCTCTGTGCCGACAGCTTGGAGCCTGGAGCCTGCTTTGGATTCTGTGTCTTCCTCTCCCTCTGCCCCTCCCCTGCTCATGCTCTGTCTCCTTCTCTCTCTCTCTCTCCTCTCTCAAAAATAAATAAAGATTAAAAAAATTTTTTTATTGATCCTCTTTGAGCTATTCAGTTTTATATTTAACTGGACAGCATGACAATATTCAAAACAACTTTGTAAATAACAGATGTATTATTTAAAAATACCTAGTTTTTCCAGATGCATGGGATTTCACAAAGCATAAATATGTAAATATTTCATTGTAAAATACCATACATTGTTTTTTATAAGTGTTTTGGCAGTCTAATAAGTAATTAATAATTGTTCTCTTAGGGTTATAGAACATTTTGGTGTTTGTTAAATGGGTTTTTGGGGAGAGGGATAGACAGAGCACCTTCCTTTTCTTCAGATTGTTACATTCTCATAAATATAAGAAATGATTAGATTTTATACATACAACAAACAAAAATACCCCAGGATGATTTTTATCTTTAGAGAGAAGGAAGACATGAGAAGGAAACTGTCATTTTAAATCACAGATATATTCGTAGAGGATTCTCATATTGCCAAGTAATTGTTACTTTGCTATGTTATATAAATCTACTCTTTGCAAATTTATATGTGTATATGCATATACATACATATTATAAATGTTAATATATGTGTGCACATGTTAAATTAGTTTTAGGAGTGTAAATCTGATAGCACTCTCCTTTTTTTTCTCCTTTTATTAGCTTATTGCTTTGCATTTTATCTTTTTGAAAATTATGGAAATATTCAAGTCTAAACTTAAATATTTCTAGAATCCCGCTTCATGTTATATCTATGGGTATGTTATTATTTTTTTTATTTTTCTAATGTTTATTTATTTTTGAGACAGAGAGAGAGACAGAGCGCCAGCAGGGGAGGGGCAGAGAGAGAGGGAGACACAGAATCCAAAACAGGCTGCAGGCTCTAAGCTGTCAGCACTGAGCCTGATATATGGGGCTCAAAAGTCACAAACTGCGAGATCATGACCTGAGCCAAAGTCGGACACTTAACGGACTGAATCACCCAGGCACCCCCTAAGTGTATGTTATTTTTAATATAAAATGAGTAACTCCAAAACAAAAGTATCCTACTATTAATACCAAAAATGTAAATTCTTACAACAATGCAATTTCTGACCATGTTGGTTTTTTTTTAATGTTTTATTTATTTTTAAGACAGAGAGAGACAGACCATGAGTGGGAATGGGGCAGAGAGAGAGGGAGACACAGAATCTGAAGCAGGCTCCAGGCTCTGAGCTATCAGCACAGAGCCCATTGCGGGGCTCGAACTCACAAACCGTGAGATCCTGATCTGAGCGGAAGTCAGACGCTCAACTGACTGAGCCACCCAGGCGCCCTTCTGACAATGTTTAGAGAAGTATATAAGTTTTTTTTTTACTGCTAGCTTAAATACACTACAACACTAAGATAAATATATCTAAATATGTGAAGATTCACTCAAAAAGCAAAATCAAATATCCAATTTATGTTTTTAAAAGAAAATGGGGTTACTCACTGAGGTAAAGGGTGAGGATCCTTTATTTCCCAGCCCTTGACACCCCTTCAGGTGGTAGATTAGTTTTTTAGAGTCTGAATATGGTGGGGAAAAAATCTGCACATGGCAAGGGTAACAAGAACTCATCCACCTTCCTTTCTCAGATGTTAGTGCTGTCTCCTTTGATGAAATAAGTTGTTCTAAAGTGAGGATAAGTACAAGGACTTTGAGACAGGGTGCCGAAAGAAACAACAACAACAACAAAGAACAGGAAGAAGAAAAAAAAAGAAGTAAGCTACTCATAAACTGTAGGCTATTAAAGTTCTATCCCTAAAATATAACCCTAAACATTACACCTGTGAGGGTAGGTCCCTCAATTGCTGCCATACTCCCTTCATCAAAAATTAATCCATTCAGGATAAAGTAGATGCGGTTTATATATACAGTGGGATACAACTTGGCGATGAGAAAGAATGAAATCCTGCCATTTGCAGCAACGTGGATGGAACTGGAGAGTGTTATGCTAAGTGACATAAGTCAGTCAGAGAAAGACAGATACCATATGTTTTCACTCATATGTGGATCTTGAGAAACTTAACAGAAGACCATGGGGGAAGGGAAAGGGAAAAAAAATAGTTACAGAGAGGGAGGGAGACAAACCATAGAGACTCTTAAATACAGAGAACAAACTGAGGGTTGAAGGGGGGGCAGGGGAGAGGGGAAAATGGGCGATGGGCATTGAGGAGGGCACTCGGGATGAGCACTGGGTGTCGTACGTAAGCGATGAATCACAGGAATCTACCCCCCAAACCAAGAGCATACTGTATTCACTGTATGTTAGCCAATTTGGCAATAAATTGTATTTAAAAAATAAAATAAATCACTGCATTATACACCTTAAACTAATGTAACACTGTATGTTAACTATACTTGAATTAAAATTTGAAAACTTAATAAAAAAAGTGAAATCCAAAAAAAATTAATCCATTCATTCTAAGCTTTAAATGAAAAATTTGAGTATCTGGCTGTCATCTTTTCAAATCAGTTGTCGTATGTCCTATCAGAAAAGGTTCTGAACAAAAAAATAACAAACTCTCCTGGATTGTCCTTCAAAGGGATCGAGGGGTTCCCTGTGAGCCAGTTGTAACCAGGTGCACTGCCAAGCCTCGAAAAACTTGCCGTCACCCAAGGATACAAACCTCCCGTCGAATGACATTTGCAGTTCTCTCCAAGTGATCAGTTTTCCTTTTGGATTTCATTATGCTTTAATAGAAAGTAAAATTAGATTATTAAGTATTATCTTCACAAAAATAATTAAATTAGTTTCCCCTGTAACATCATGACTGTTCAAAACGCACTGTAACATTATGGATCCTAGAAAGTGGTCGGTGAAAAGCTGCACATCTGACTGAAGCTTAACGGTCTACCACAGGCATGCATATATGAGCCAGATGTTCTGATGTGCCTTCAGGAGTCCCACGGCCATCCACGGGTCAGGGCTTTGAATCACCTCAAACGACACCAGGGCCAAAAACTCACCTTGTGAGAGTAAGGTGGCGCAAAGCACCGGACGTCAATCTCAGCGAAGCAGCCTGAGCGCAGATGGTGCCAACAGAGCTTCGCAACAACCCAGGAACCATGACAGCAGCACACGCCATGGTGCTTCCTGGGTAAACATGAAAGTTAAACCATTTTGAGAAAGCAGGGAAATATTAGACTATCTTAGGGGCCAATGAAGAAGAGTTTGGGTTTTTGCTGGTACTTTTATGTGCTGATCTAACAACACAGCACACATGTTAAAGGCCTAACTCTACTCTGACATAGTTTCTGCCACTATTTAGAGCTGATTCAACTGATCTCCACGGTACGAACATATGTAATTAGCGGTGCCATCGAATATTCATGCTATCAGTTTCCACAATCACTAACCAACCTCACGTGACTCATCTTATGCTATTATGGGAGACTAGATTTTATAACTGCCTAATAATTGTATTCCTCTCAAAGAGCATCACATAAGTCTTTAACATTTCTTGCTAGATAAAGTACAAGGAGCAAATTTTCTGAGGTTCACAGCGACGAAAATAAACAAACCGCACCTATGTGCAGTAACATAGATGAGTATCATTAATATCACGCTGAACGAAAAGAATGAAAACCAAACTCCGAAAAACATATTCTGTGAGTCCAGTCATATAAAGTACAAAAACAGACTAAATTAATCTATCAAGTCAGAAATCAAGTTAGCAGTTATCCTTGGGGAAGTAATAATCACCATGCTATTTCTTAATCTGAATGCTGACTGCATGGGTATTTTCATTTTGTAAAAAGTCATCAAGCCCCAGAAGATTTCTAGGGTATTAAAGATACTCTGCACGATACCATAGTGGTAGTGATAGACACCATTTGTCTAAATCCACAAAACACACAATACCAAGAGTGAGCTGTAAACTACAGCCTCTGGGGGGATTATGATGTGTCAATGCAGGTTCATCAACTCTAACAAATGTGCTGCTCTGGTGGGGGATACTGATGATGGGGAAAGCTACACATGTGTGAAGGGAGGGAGTACGTGGGAAATCTCTGTACTGACTCCTCAATTTTGCGGCAAACTTAGAACTGCTCTTAAAAAAACAAAAAGCATTGAAAATTAATCAAGCTATCTTCCTAGGATTTAAGTACTTCTGTTTGTATATTTCAATAAAACACAAAAAAAACCAGAAAGATTATCCAACATTGCAATTAAAAAACCTATAGGCTTATCATAAAAACAGCACGGATCAGGAGTCAGATGATCTATTTTTTTGGTTCCTACCATTCTGTTATCCTCTGCAAATTTCTGAATATTTCTTTGCCTCCGATGGTCCCTTTTAACATGTTATATTGCAATATATATTTGTCCTATGTTAGTTAGAGAATATACAAAAATGTATGTAAACACTTTTTTTCTGAGCTCTTTGGAAGGTACTATATATAAATTGTAATAAATTTTGGGTTAGAAAAATTCAAGCTGTGTGTGCTTACATTCCTACTCCACATTTGTTAAGTTAGTCCTTCATCTGACAAATACTTATTAAGAGTCCATTATGTGGCAGGCACTGGGGATACAGACATAAACAAAACAAAGACTTTCTTAGAGAGCTTACATTTCAGAAAATAGAGACAGAAAAGAAATAACAGTAAATAATCAAGGGATGATATAAGTCAGTTAAAACCAAGTCATATCAAAACGCACTGCTTTCTAACTAGTCTTTAAAAAACCTAAAAGACCAACTTCCTGCCACAGTACATTGTGGCATCACTGTGGATATAAACATGCTACTCACCATTTTTCTCTCTAGTAAATGAAAGAAGCATAAGGCCTTTCATCTCATGTAAGACTACTAAATGTAGTCTCTCTCCTCTGAATGTGCTAAACCTAAAATGCATTCATTGTTGAAAGAAAGAAGGTGAAACTTACTTTAGAAGTCCATGAGATTTTAGAAGTCATTAAGTATGTGGCTGGCTGACTGACTGACATGTAACACTTTGGTCCTGGTATTATACTGAGACCTTTGGATATACACCAGTTGGAACAAGGATGGTGTTTCCATATACTGAAATTCTCACAAAGTTCCTGCAATGGCAGAGACAACATGTAAGAACCAAGTGCTGGCAAACTGTTAAAAGGCAGTCTTAGCTGCAAAAGGAAAGGCTCATTATAATCAGCAAGCATCACCTCACAGCAAGTCTGCGCTCAACTACCTCCTATCCATCAATTCTTCCTCCTTGGGTTTCCACTTTTCTGATTTTTTTCTCTTATTGCTTCCTTTTTTCAGCTTCCTTGGCCTGTCTTTAACTCTTGCTACTTAGGATATCCACCCCATGAAAGACCAGACCAAAGGCTGGTTACATGTCAGTTCATGTAACATGTAACTTCGGTTACCTGTCAGTGAAGGCCAAGTCCCCTGATAAAATTTAACTGATACATAGTTAATATGGTAACACTGTTCTGTTCTGGCTCAGTGCTTTAGACAACTATTGCTAAAATAAATTGTCCTCAATTAAGATATGCCTTTTGGTGATTATGCTGTTTAAAGGGTCTACTGCTCAACTGAACTTGAAAATAAGGAAATGGGGGCACCTGGATGGCTCAGTCAGTTAAGCATCCATCCAACTCTGGATTTCGGCTCAGGTCATGGTCTCATGGTTTGTGAGATCGAGCCAGGAATCAGGCTCCATGCTGTCAGGGCAGAGCCTGCTTGGGATTCTCTCTCTCTCTCTGCCCCTCCCCTACTTGCGCTCTCAAAATAAATAAACTTAAAAAAAAAGAAAATAAAGGAATGTTAATTTTTAAAAGTTGTTCCCTCTAAAATTCTAAAATCTTATTTTTTAATGCTAGTAACCATGACCAAGGGTGCCATCTACTGACATATAAAGGGTATTTTTCATCAATTGTGTTCAAAAAGCTTCCCAAAGCAGTAAGGTAATAAAAATAAAAACCAAAACCTACCCACTTTTTGACATACATCCAATGGTTTCATATACTCAATGTAAATATTTAATTACCTCTTAAAAATTAACATACATTAAGGATTTTCTAAAATGATACAAAGAAATACTTCATCAATGTTTCTATTCTCATAGGCCTTACCTCAACCAAAAAATTCTTAATCAACTCTATTTCTGAAACAGAAAATTCTCATCAATGCCAAATAAAACATAACCACTTACACAGTAAAAAAAAAATTACTGCAGGCAACAGATTAAGCTTACGGTTTAAAATGAACTATACTGGTTCAGTAAGTACACTCTGTTTAAGAATTGCCAGGATGTCAGACACTATTCTACACCGTGGAGACACAATAAAGAACGAGACACAGGGTGCCTGGGTGGCTCAGTCAGTTAAGCGTCAGACTTCAGCTCAGGTCATGATCTTGTGGTTCTTGAGTTTGGGCCCCACATCGGGCTCTCTGCTGTTAGCACAGAGCCCACTTGGGATCCTCTGTCCTCCTTTCTCTCTGCCCCTCCCCCACTCATTCCCCCCTCAAAATAAATAAATAAACTTAAAAAAAAAAAAAAAGAACCAGACACAAAGCCTTTCTCGTCATGAAGTTTTATTAGTGTGTCCAATCAATAATAATAAACAGATAATTAATGAGACAAATATAGATTACAATGAGTATCATAAAGGAAATAAGTGGGGGAGTATCAGGAAAGGTCCCTCTCGAGAGACATGTGAGCTGAGACCCGACTGATGAGGAAGAGACAGCCGAGCAGACAGCAAGGGCAGAGCCACCAAGCAGAGGCCTGATTACAGAAACAAGCCTACTATGTTACAGGAACCACAGCCAGTGTGACTGGAGAGCAGGGAGCTAGGTGACAGTGACAAGAGAGGAAGTCCAGGGGCGCCTGGGTGGCGCAGTCGGTTAAGCGTCCGACTTCAGCCAGGTCACGATCTCGCGGTCCGTGAGTTCGAGCCCCGCGTCGGGCTCTGGGCCGATGGCTCGGAGCCTGGAGCCTGTTTCCGATTCTGTGTCTCCCTCTCTCTCTGCCCCTCCCCCGTTCATGCTCTGTCTCTCTCTGTCCCAAAAATAAATAAAAAACGTTGAAAAAAAAAATTAAAAAAAAAAAAAAAAAAAGGAGAGGAAGTCCAGCAGGTAGACACTTGCCAGGTGACATCAGACCATGGAAAGAGTATGACCTTTATTCCAAGGACAATGGGAAGCAACTGAAGGGCTTGAATAAGCCAGGAAAGGTTTACATTAAAGGATCTAATTTACATTGACTGAATGACCTAATTTACATTTATAGTAAAGGACCATTCAAACTACTATGTAAAGAATGGATCACAGAAGGCCAAGAGTCCCCAGTTTTAAGGCTCCAGTCTAAGAAGAGAGTAGGATAAAGCTATGAGATGGCAGAAGTAGAAAAACAGAGAGCCTATTTTGGAAATAGAGCCCTATGACTTGCTAACAGATTGGATGAGGTCTGGGAGTAGTTAAAAAAGAGAGGAAAAAAAAAAAAAAAAAGAACAACTCTAAGAGCATTCATACACTGAAATAAAGTAAATTCACAGAACTATCATAGCACCCGTTGATTCAGAATCCTAAGTGTCACTAAGGAATCAAAGCGGCTCCCAGCATTTGGCATTTGGTAAGGGAACTCTAGTGGTTCACGAGTTACGAGAGTGCTTGACCTGAAATCGGCAGAACTGCGTTCAGGCCTGACTCCTTCCTACTTTTTCATCTAGGGCCAGTCACATCTTAACATTTTAAAATCAAATGCCAATAGCACTTCACTGGATTGCTGGAAGGAACAAATGTCTATGCAAGTACCTGGCAAGCAAGAGGTACTAAAAAGCAACTCAATTCCATTAACCCCTGGCCTCTCCTCCCTGCCGAACAACCTAGAGAGGTTATCAGTTTGATACCGCCAATAAACTCGCCTCAGCCTGATGCACAACACCCAGTTGCTATTCAGAATTATAAACTAGTTCTAAATTTGATCATATGCTGAGAATTTTGGTCAATATTATTTTCCAGGCCAGCAGTGTTAACATTTTATGATTTAAACACCTTTTTTAATTTCTAAGTTTGTGATTGCAAATGATCCTATAGCAACTAGTAAGTCTGCTTTTGTCACACTCTCAAGGTCCAAAAATGTCTCATTACAGAACATTTCCATTCCCTTTCAGGAATAAAAGTTTAGTAGTCATTGTAATGTTTTCTTGAAAAATGCTGGGTGGGGTTAAAAAAAAAACAACTGCGTTACACGTGTGGTTATGGTTTTACCTTCTCCAGCACAGTATGAACTCAAAACTGGGCAGAACCATACAGGGAACCGCTGCTGGCCAGACAAGGCATATGGCCAACAGCTGGCAGGATGAAAACAGTATAGGAAGCCAAGGAGACTCCCAAATCTAGGTCTCAAGGAAACCAGCACTGCTCTGGCAGAAAATCTCTGAGCTCCAGGGCTGTAGGTTTCATCCAGCTCTGCTTCAATGCCATCCTATCACAGACAACATCAAAGTTCATTAAGAGCCTAGGTTCTGGAGTCTGACAGATGGGAGTTCTCACCACAATTTACCGCCACTTACCAGCTTTGCCTCCTTAGGCAAGCTCTTCAGCCCCTAAACAAGTTTCCCAGTGTTGATAATGGGATTAATATACCTACACCTCACTGGGCTTCTTTAATGACCTCATGCACACAAACCATTTGATAATAGTGCCTGACAAATAGTGTTCATTATAATTAATAAGCAGTTCACTAGTTTTTCTT
The DNA here is from genome assembly GCF_018350195.1 of Panthera tigris. NCBI lineage: Eukaryota > Metazoa > Chordata > Mammalia > Carnivora > Felidae > Panthera > Panthera tigris. The sequence goes on along the minus strand of NC_056668.1, from coordinate 132,312,274 downwards.
TTTCCATTTTAGGTAATACAAACTCAAAGTTGGAAAGTTACAAAGAAATTATACATAAAATATATATATATATATATATATATATATATATATATATATATATATAAAACCCAACAACTCCTGTAACTGCTAGGCTACTGACCTCAGATTTTAAAATTCCCCAGCAAATTGTTTTTGCTAGGTCCAAATTGCTTTCTAAAAGGCCTACCAATTTAGACTTCCAAAAACCAAATATGAACGCACCCATTTCTGCACATTCAAAAATGGCTCATCTTCAATTTGTAGGTACTTATGCTGAGAAGCACTGAAGAACTAAAGATGGTTCCCAACCTCAAAATGATCACCGGGACGAGTGAACAGACCCTGGAAGACTGTCCCTTGTCCTCCTGTCTCCAAGATACTACGTGGGAAGTATATGTGTCTACAGAGATACAAGGAGCAGCCATGGAGCTGGGTGGGCTTTGCTGGGATTTCTCCTTTGCCCAGTCACTCCAGAATCATCCCACTTAGCACTGGGTGTTGTATGGAAACCAATTTGACAGTAAATTTCATATATTAAAAAATAAAAAAATTAAAAAAATAAAAAAATAAAAAATAAAAAAAAAAGAATCATCCCACTTAATTGAACAAGTGTTTCCTAACTGCTGGGTAGGTCTCCAATTATGCTAATATGAGGCCTTCGAGATAACCTTCTACCAACTTTTATGTAACTTACTGATTTTCTCCCAGACTCCTCTTTTCATGACTTAAAAGAGCTAAACCATGTGGAGCTACACCTCAGTGTGCACAAAATTGGTAACTTCATGCAAACCTTGGAGTATGTGTATATAAATAAGCATAGGAATGTGTGTGTGTGCAAGTGTTACCCTCAACATACCATGTAAATATAAATGAAATATGGTATAAATAATTGCTAACCAAGTAAAACGGGTAACTTCCGTGCAAAAGTGGAATGTGAGATCTGAACGCAATCTTGTAAATCATCTCTAACCCAACCCCTTTTTAGTCAGAAGGCAAAATAAGGCTCAATGAATGTAAATATCCAGCTCCCAGAGCAAGTTCCCAACAGTCAGGTTCTGACCCCACATCTATTTCTCAAAGTGCCGTTTTCACTGCATTGCATTCCTAAGTTTGAATAAATGTGGAGTGTTGGAGCGATACCTCCCATGGAATCTCCTTGCACTAAAACAGGCACTAGCACTGCCTTCAAGACAAAGCACCTTTTATTTGCATTTCACTTTAATGTATACAGAGGTCTCAGGGTGATAACTCTGTCTGCAAATACCATTCCTTTGACAAAAAAGAAACCTGGTTCAAATAAATTAAGTACTTTGTTCGGAGGCTTTGTGGACTGACAGGGCCTTCATTTCCTAGACAGGTGGTTTTGGTCAAGACATCCAACTCTGTTATCTTAGTCTGAACATCAATAATACGGAGTAACATCTAAACTCCCAGGGTTGATAGAAGAATCATACTTAGTGCAATACTTGGTATATAGCAAACTCCCAATAATAAAAGCTGGTGTCATTACTATTATTACAAGTCATTGTCATTAATAATGATACAGGCTTGGCAAACATAGGACTAGAACTCAGCCTGCCTTCCCGGCCGTGGTCCTCTCAACACAATTTAGGGCATTTGAAGATAATCTGGAATAAGGGAGAGAGGCGGGGATGTACCTGAATGGCCGAGCGCAGCCAGGAACTACAACGTAGGCGTCGCCCTGAGCTCAAGGTCACTCGGTGAATCAAAATTCCAAGTGGACTTTTCGTCCGTCACCGGGGAGGCAGGAAGGGAGGTCCAGGAGGCAGAGCTGCTCCTGCCGCCGCCTGAGACCTAGCAGAGGAGCGCCCTCCTCTCCCCAAGGGCGTTGAAGACCGGGGGGATGCCACCGATTCCGCAGACTAAGGTCCAGGCCTCTCTAAACCCGGCGGACTTAAGCTAGGACGGCAGCCGCAGTAAAGGGCCTCCGCGCCTCCGGCGCCGCGGGAACTTCGCTCGAAGACCTGCCGGAGCTCCACCACCCGCGCGAGACAACTTCCGGTGTCCCAGACGACACGTCAGAGCGGCGCAAGCGATCCCCACATTTTATTGGTCGGTGCCTCCGACAGCCGGCGCGGTGAGCACACCACCTAGCAGCTGGCGCCCTCATCCAGGGTCTCCGCCCCCTAGCTCAGCCATCTCCATGGTGACCGCCACCGGGTCACCCATTTGGCCTCGAAAGCCGGCGTTGCGTCTTTGTGTATGCGCCGGAAGCGATAGTTCCTGAGCCGGTGCCCGCTGAAAACACCCGGCTGGGGTCCGCGCGGGAGAAATTAGACCGTCCCGGGGCAGTGTCGGCTGGCGGGGACGACAGGCATCTGCCGACCCCAGTGACAATGGCCGTGTTTCACGACGAGGTGGAGATCGAGGACTTCCAATATGATGAAGACTCGGAGACGTATTTCTACCCCTGCCCGTGTGGGGATAACTTCTGCATTACCAAGGTAACTTCAGGGCCCCTCCCTGAGACTCGTCGGAGCAGGCGCGTTTTCGCTCTTGCTACGTTCTTTCCGCGGTCCCGTCACCTTGCTGCTCACAATTTTCCACGCCCTTTTTGCCCTGTCTCTGAGTCGCCGTAAAGTTGATACCCTGATTTGACCGTGGCACATCGTTCTGGCCTTTAGGCAGGCGGAGGGCTGGAAGGTGCAGGTGGGAAAGGTCGGATGGCGGGCAGCTGCTATCTTGCCATCCTCCTCCATTTAGGATCCCAGTTCTTTTGGGAGGAAGGGACGCGTTTTTTTAAGTCTTCCCAGGGGGTTGGAGGCGACTGAATCTTGGCTAACCTTCCCGGGTATTTTCAAGTAGCGCTTCGCGGGAGAAATAGAGTTGATATCTCTCTCGGCAGGCCTTTTTGGCCCTCACATACCTTGTCGGGAGACGAGCCACAAAGGAGCTTGACCGTAAGGGTGGAAAGAGTTTGGGAGGAGGAGATCGCAAAGGGAAGACAATACCGTACGGTGTTTGATTTTGTTATAGGAAGATTTGGAGAATGGGGAAGACGTGGCAACGTGTCCTAGCTGCTCTCTCATTATAAAAGTAATTTATGACAAGGTAAGTCGTCGAATTTTAAAAGGTGCGGGGTGGGGGGAAGTGGTTGGAAGGCAAGGACCTAGAGCAGTCTGTGATATGTAAGTGCAGGTAACTCATTTTAGCTTTGGAGAAGGCAATAAAGAAAACTGCGTAGCTAATGAAAGTTATTGATTACACATTAAATAGAAAAATAATCATAAAGATTGACAACCTGTATTCCTCCTTTATTTACTAAGTAATTAAAATTGTTGAGAGCTCCTAGACTTATTTTGGAGGGAACAGTTGTATAGTGTTTCTTATCTGGCTTATACGTATAAAACTCTGCATTATCATGTCATAGCTGCAATTTTACAGTTTCATTTTGGTCTTTGTCTTACTGTTTTTCACTCAAGGATATTGACAATAGAAAATAAAAGTTCTGGGGCGCCTGGGTAGCTCAGTTGGTTAAGCGTCCATCTTCGGCTCAGGTCATGATCTCACGGTTCGTGAGCTGGAGCCCCGCGTTGGGCTCTGTGCTGACAGCTCAGAGACTGGAGCCTGCTTCAGATTCTGTGTCTCCCTCTCTCTCTGCTCCTCCCCTGCTTGCTCTCTCTCTCGCTCTTTCTCAAAAATAAATAAACATTAAAGAAAATTAAAAAAAAAAGAAAAATGTTCTTATTGCCCACCCCTACCCCAACTTTGGTCTGTACTTGGAATGGAGTCTTAAGTAAGAAGTTTGACATTGTTTCATTTTTCCTTTTTTTTTTTTTTTTTTGGTGGTGGTGGGAGGGAGATATAATTGACATATAACAGCTTAACATTCTTAAGAATAAACTCTAAAATGAGTATAGGGAAGGTGAGAACAAGGCACTTAGTCTCATGAGAGAAGCAGGCTATAATTTGGAAGCTTACAGATTTATTCCTGTATTAAAATGTGTTCTGGAACAAAAAGAGAACAGAGTAAGGGAGAGAAGGAGTGCTTGTATGAGAGGAGGTTGCAATGTTAAATAGGGTGGTCTGGGCAGACCTTCCCGAGAGAGGCCTTATTGAGCAAAGCTTGAAAGAGGTGAGGGATTGAGCCCTGGGGGATAACAGCAGTCCAGCAAAGGGAGCTTTCAGTGGCCAGGCCCTAAGGCAGGAACAGGTCTGTTTTTATTGAGGAACAGCAAGTGTGACCAGAGCAGAGTAGATGAGGGTGAGAGAGTAGCCCAAGATGAAATTAGTGGAGTGGGGCGATCGCAAAGGTGTTTATGGGCTACTTTAAGGACTTTTGCTTTTGCTGTGAATGACACAGGGGACCAATGGAGGATTCTCAGACAAAGGAGCGCTGTGATACAGCTTAAGTGAAAATAGAGTGATTCTGGCTGTTGTGTTCAAAGTAGACTGGGAGGCAGCAAGGATAGGCATTAGGATATAGCAAGGGTAACAGTTAGGAGGCTGGTAGACGAACCAAGAGGAGAAGATGGATGGCTCAGACCAGGCTGTGGCAGAGGAGATCATGAGAGGTGGTTGGATTCTGGATACACTTTAAAGGATAACGATTCTTTTTTTACTGATTGGGTATAGGATATGAGAGGAATCAAAGATGATTTCCACATTTGTGGCCTTCGTAACTAGAAGGTTGGATTTACCGCCAACTGACGGGGAGGTGTCTGGAGGTACTAAGTTTAGGAGGTCTGCTTCTGATCCAAGTGGAGAGCAAGTGAAAATGCAATTTGATGTGCAATCTGGAGTTCAGAGAGAGAGAGAGAGAGATCAGCTGGTGCTGTAAATTTGGGAGTTACCAGCACACAGATAGCATTTAGAGCCTTGAGACTGGATGAGATGACCAGGGCTGTGAATATAGATAGAGATGGACAAAAGAAAGGACTCAGCTCAGACCCCTCCCAACGTTAAAAGGTCAGGACGGGAAGCAAGGAAACAGCAGAGCTGCCTGAAGAAGGAGGAAGAAAACTACCGGTCTCATATCCTGGAAGCCAGATGAGAAAAGGTGGAGGAAGGGAACACCCTTGTCAGATGCCACTGAGAGCGAACTGACAGTCAACCATTGGCTTTAACAGGGAGGCCATTTGTGACGGTGGTGAGAGCAGTTTTGATGGAGTAATGGAGACAGAGCCCGATTGGTGGAAAACTTCTTGGAGAGAATGAGAAGAATAGGAAGCAGCAAGAGTAGACTTTTCTTTCAACGATTTGCTGCAAAGGGGAGCAGAGACATGGGGCAGTAACTGGTGGTGATAGAGGATCAGGAGAGGGTTTAGGGTGGTAGACATTCAGCTACATGGGTGAATGTAGACACAGGAAGTTAGATTTAACCATGGTTGTGGTTTTGTCAAGTAGGTAGGAGGGAGTGAGGGAACAGGGATTGTGATAATTGACTGTGGACTTTGAAGTAGGTCCAGAAAACAGAGAGGAGCAGCGATGATACATCGTGTGACTTAAGAGTCAAAGTTGGTGGGTTGTAGAGAGGGAAGGAGAGCAGTGGAAGAAAGAGCAACCAGCCCCTCCTCCAGTTTCTGTGGTACCGGCGCTCTGAGGGAACACAGTACCACCACTTGAGAGCCTATAGGGGAAACGGTGCCCTTAGGGGATGGCCTGTTCTCGAACCCAGCATTAGGGTCATTTGGAGCTGAATAACCGTTGTACAGAGCTGTAGGGTGTTTAGTAGCATCCCTGGCCTCTGCTCACTTGATGCCAGGAGCACGTCCCCCGAATGTCTCCCAAATATTGCCAAATGCCCCCTGGAGACAAAATCAGCACGCCCTTCCTACCACCTCTTGAGAACCACTGTATTAGAGCAGGAAGACGTGGTTATGTTTTAAAGAAGGGGTTGAGAATACGGATCAATGTGCTGGTGACAGACCATAAATTTCAAACAGCAAGCTGGGGTCGGAGAGGAGGTGCTAGGTGCTGGGCAGGAGTGAGAGAGCGATGACACGATACAGGCTGACCCTGCTGGGGATCAGACAGGAGATGCGGGGTAACCTGGAAGGCAGAGGTTTCTAGTAGCTGACAGAAGCCAGGATAACTAATCAGAGATTGAAATGCATTTACAACATAGCTGACACTGCAGATTATCTGTGTGGGGAAATGCATAAAGAGCAATCTCTTTTAGCTGGAAGAAGTAATTACCTTGGGGTGCCTGGGTGGCTCGGTTGTGCGTTTGACTTCCACTCAGGTTATGATCTCACAGTTCCTGGGTTTGAGCCCCGCGGTGGGCTATGTGCTGACAGCTCAGAGCCTGGATTCTGCTTCGGATTCTGTGTCTCCCTTTCTCTCTTTGCCCCTCCCCCACTTGTGTGTGTGCTCCCTCCCTATGTCTCTCAAAAATTAATAAATAGACTTAAAAAGTGGCACCTGGGTGGCTCAGTCTGTTAAGTGTCTGACTTCAGCTCAGGACATGATCTCACCATCCATGGGTTCGAGCCCCGCGTTGGGCTCTGTGCTGATGGCTGAGAGCCTGGAGCCTGCTTTGGATTCCGTATCTCCCTCTTTCTGCCCATTCCCTGCTCATGCTCTGTCTCTGTCTCTCAAAAATAAATAAACATTGAAAAAAAAATTTTTTTAATAAATAAATAGACTTAAAAAAAAAAAAAAAGAAGTAATTACCTTGAAGAGGATAGGCATTTGAATGACCAAATATTGAATTTGGGAAGTTAATAGTGTAGTAATTAATACAGAAACTTAAAAGGTGTGACATGTCTTTATAAATGTGATTTCTGACAAGTGGATGCTCTGTGGTGAAGGGGGTGGGCATGCTTGTTTCTAAGATAAGCTGCTTTGAATTAAGTGTGAGTTCAGGACTAAAAACTGAAGCACCTTTAAGATGATAATTTTGGTGCCAACATTGACTCTGAACAAGGATGAAGTGACACAGCAATGAAAAACTAACAGCTGTGGGGTGCCTCGCTGACTCAAGTCAAAAGAGTGTGTAACTCTTGATCTTGAGGTTGTGAGTCCAAGCCCCACGTTAGGTGTGGACATTACTAAAAAATAAATAAATAGACTTTAAAACAAATCAAAATAAAAACGAACAGCTGGATTGATTCTGCAACAAAACGAAAGTCTAATATTGATGCATTTGTGACACCTTGATGATTAATGTAATTACTTGTTCTGTCTTAGGATCAGTTTATGTGTGGAGAAACAGTCCCAGCCCCTTCCACTCACAAAGAATTAGTTAAATGCTGAAGAAGACTTTAGGATTCCAAATGCTGAACATTTGGGAATGAGCCAGGCTGGAAAAATCAAATGCAAAGTTACTGGCTTCTTCCTGAGGACAACCATTCTGTAGTCGGCTCTTCCATTAGAGTGTGGATCCTTGCCTTTGGCTGCCAAGTTCATCTCCAATTAAAGAAGCAAGTGCACGACACGACATGCCTGGATTTTGTGCTTAGAACTTTGAATTGGATGTGTTGTTAATTTTCCATGTGAATTTTGTGTCTCACACCTGTTTTCTTCCTTATCCGATCACAGCATCATCTTCCTCAAAGTCATTAGGATTCCTTAATAAAAGGGGGGATTATATTTTGGGTTTAGTTATTAAGATGATTAAAATTAGCCCTTTCTTTGAAATCGGACATCACCTTTGCTGTTCTAAACTCCAATTAGCTGCTTTGTCCACATGCACTTTCAGTTCCCACTTCTCAGTCTTGCGTTCATTAGAACGTTCATGTTCTGTTCAGCATGCCACTTCCATTATACTTCCTACATGGAGTTCTGCTCGTGGAAGTAGAGAGAAAATATACTGAGCTCACCCTTTTTCCAGAGCAAAAAGTTCGTAAGAAAGAAAAGTCAAAAAGTGAAATGGTCAAAGAATCTGGCGTTTCCTGATCAATCTTCCGCATGTTCCTCGAACGTTGGGACAAGACAAAAAGAAAAGCAGCCGAAGGAATGAAATTGGTTGCAGAACGAGAGGAGGAAAACTTGCCAACTTATAAATTAAACGCTTGAATGGTTTTGCCAGGTCAGAGCAGGTAATAACTGCGTATCTGGGTCTTGTTTGTCTGTTTTTAGATCAGGCTAATGAAATTGCTTTCGAGATAGGGGTTCGTGTCAAGGCCTTGCAGCTGGCAATGGTGCTTTCAGCGTTACCTCAAAATCGACTCACTGCCCCTAAAAGGCAAAGCTTCTACAGCAACTCTTGGTTTGCCGAGGATGAACTTGAAGATGAGATGCCGACTCTAAATAAATACGTCCCTGGGGATGCGTCTAACAAGTAGTTATAAGCTGTACCTGAACCAGACGTGCATTCTTCGAAGTGTAAAAAGAATTTATAAAGACAGACTATCAGACTTCCTTTGCTACAGTGTAGTAGCAAGAAATCAGAATCGCTTACACGAAAATTCAAGATTTTCTTTTATATACACAATTTTCCTATGTGTTTATAAAATTTAAAAATTCACTGATGTCCGGCAGGTTGTTTTGGATGGGAACGTTTCCCGTAATTGGAAAAAAATAGCTTGCCAGAACATGACCAGTCTGTCGCTGGTTGATACGTGTGCCTCACACACTCGCCAAGGGTTTAAATTAAAACAACTAAGTCGCCTTTTTAAAAAACAAAACAAAAACAAAACCCACAAAAAAAACACCTTGCAAAAGCACGGTTATGTGCAGCCGTTACGTTAAATCACCAAACATTGTATGCCAGAAGTGCATAGTACGTTATACGGTATTATATAGCATATTCACGGAATGAGAAGTCTCACTGCTGTTCAGGGACACACTGATGCCCCAGAAGAATTGGCCAGTGAATTTGAGCCAATGGCAACTTAGATGAGAGCATGTTATATGCTGACTGCTGGGAATTAACTGCAAAGAGAAATGAACTGTCCCATGCTCGGATTTGATGGTTTTGTAAATCCCAATATTAACTCCTTCAGCTGATGATGAATTTCAGACAGGAACAGGCACCCCTGATGTAGGTCTACTGTGAACATAGAAGGAATAAAAGTCCCCAAGTCCAAACATCCCAGGAGAGAAAAAGTGCACTGGCAGTCGGTGATCAATGATAATCTGCAGTGATTGGAGTGATTCTGTTTCCAGAATTTGTTAACTGCAAAAGAACAAGGTTTAATCCTATGTTAAGCAGAAAGTAACACAAGGGCCTTTGGGGTATGACTAGAGTTCTTTGTGATGCTATGTGCCTTGTGTACTTTACCAGACCTTTCAGACCACTTCTGAGAACTGATTTGTAATCCAGGCTGTCTCTTAGTAGCTTTGTAGTCTTTGCAGTGGATTTGTCACTTCTACAATTAGGAGACCAGATCGGGTGATTTCTAAACTGTCAGTACTAGAACTTCAGCCTTCATAGCCTGCGGGAGCTGAAATGGTCATTGAAACCTTTATAAACTCAGAACTAAATCATGAACTATTAGAGGAGACCCCATGCTTCTTTAGTGACTTAATGTTACCACACTTAAGAGTTTGAAAATAAAGTCGACTATTTAAAGGATTCTGCATATATCTTCGTGTACACCTCCAGAACCACTTTAGGGAAAGCGCCCCGATGCTTTTGATTGCTGTGCATATTAATTTATTATCAGGATACTAAATAAAGTCATAATTCAAATCCATTTGTTTTCATGTAGCTTTCTTCCCCTAAACACCAACATTTTGTATTAAAAGGTTTTGATACCATTTTCTGAGGTAGAAAGAAGCCTTCACCTGCTTCGGGAAATTTTAAGTAAGTTTCTCGTATGGACGATAGAGTTTTTTTTTTTGTTTTGTTTTGTTTTTTAATTTTTTTTTTTCAACTTTTTTTTTTATTTTTATTTTTGGGACAGAGAGAGACAGAGCATGAACGGGGGAGGGGCAGAGAGAGAGGGAAACACAGAATCGGAAACAGGCTCCAGGCTCCGAGCCATCAGCCCAGAGCCTGACGCGGGGCTCGAACTCACAGACCGCGAGATCGTGACCTGGCTGAAGTCGGACGCTTAACCGACTGCGCCACCCAGGCGCCCCATGGACGATAGAGTTTTTAAATGGGAAAGAAATTGTCACTGTTTTTTTAGTTTGGCCACATGGGTTTTGGTTGTGGATTTTTATTTTTCCTGGGGGAAAAAATAGCTGTGAATCAACTGGCAGTCAGGCAAAGACAGTTGAAGGTTGATATTTTATTTTAAGGCTGATGATCAACTCTTGCAGTTGTTTGAGAGCCCAGCTCTGGTCAAGACACGGTTTGAACCTCAGTTCGTCCACTATAATCTTGGACAAGTTACTGAATCTTTCTGTATCTCTATGTCCTGGTGTGTGAAATGCAGACCATCACGCTACCTCTTTCCTGTGGTTGATCTGTGGATTCATTCATTCAGAAAGTGTGTGTGGAGCGCCTGCCACATGTTAGGCACTCGGTAGGGTCTCTGCCATCATGGAGCCTGCAGGCGAGTGGAAGAGGGGAAGTAAGATTACAGACTGTGGTTACGGCCCAGGAGGAAACAAACTGTGATGTGACAGCTTCAGTAGTTGTATCGATAAAGGGCAGACACAAGGCATCGCAGGTGGGGCACTTCTTCTGAGACTTGAAGGGTAAGGATGAAACAGTCCTTGTGAAAATAATTAAACGAACTAATGACTAAAACATTTAGTACAATACCTATCATATGTGCAAAACAAAGGTTAACCATTCTGATTCCAAAAGGAATTCAACATTGTTTTGAGCATTGATAGCATTCTTAGAATAAATATGAGAAGTGCAAATTATTGGACACCCTTCCCCCGCACTTACTGAATCTGGGGGCGAGTGTTAACAAGCTCTCCGAGTGATTCTGATGCAGCTAACATTTGAGAACCACTGATCTAGAACCAGTGTTCAAACTTGGCAGCACATTGGAATTATCTGAGGAGCTATAAACCGATGCCTTAGAGAAGCTGATTTAATTGGCCTGGGTGCAGCTTGGACACCAGGATTCTTAAAGCATCTCCCTGGTGATTCTAATGTGCAACCAAAGCTGAGAACCACTGGACTAGAAAAACAGGAAATTCATAATCGCGAAGTACAGAGGGTCCAATTTTTTTAAGTGGTCACACCTGCTTTGTGGAGAAAGGCATGTGGACTCAGTTGACCCCCCACCTTGTATTCAGGCATGAAATCAGCCTTAGCAAGTGACCCAAGAGCCCAGGCTGGGCTAATGAACAGAGTTGGAGAGCGCCAAACTGGGCAGTCTCTGGCCTGCGTCCCCTGTTCAAACAGACAATCCCATCGTTTCTAGCACACACTCTGGCTGCTAATTACACACCTTACAAAAGTGACAGCTTCTGCAGGTGTGAGCAATTAGGATTTCTCTAACTCCATTGGAGGATGCCCGCCACTCCCTGCTTCCTACAAATTGCTCATGATTACATATTTGACTGGGAAACCATTTTACAAATTATTCCTTGTTAAGGGCTTGGAACAAAGGACAAATGAATAGGGAATCACAGTTAAAAATACTATCCCCTAGCTCACAAAATGCTTACATGGGGGAGGTGTATCTAAGGAAGTCAAATGAGGGGCATTTGACAGGGAAGGGATTCAGTAAGAGGTGGCTCCCAAATAGAGGTAAATGTCTAGTAAGGGATGAGGCATCCCAATAAGTGGCACAGAGCCACAGGTGCTATTCAGTGGGTCAACACTTGGGACCGAGGCAAGTAGTTCCCATCTGAGACCTGATCATGGTAGCAGGGTCCAGTCACTAAGCAAAGATTTGGGGGCAGATTTCATTCTTAGAGGGGAACTGAGTTCTTGGATAGAGTCAAATGTTGAACCTTTGGACAAAGATGAATGCCAAGATTGAGAGTGGAGAAGGGGAGGGGGGGGGAACAAACTGTTAATGGGCACTATCTGTGAAGGCAGCACAGGCCATCCAGGGTCACCCCAGAGGGCACTGGGTCCCAGTCTGCAATCCCAAGTGACAGAATTTGGAATATCACTTCCAATCTTTCTCTGGTGGCCAATGCTAACTTAGGACCACACAGGGGAGGGGATTCTGGAAATGTAGTTGTGTAGTCCCAGTTTAACCAAATTGGCAGCACATACAATGTTGGGAAGCCAAGGTGAGAGTGGGGCACTTCATTTGTTCTTAAGCAGGTAGAATGATAGTAGCACGATGTCATTTGGATTACATGTGGTGTTGATATCATTATCCCAGGGTTAACTGGAACCAAGTTTTTGTTAATGTGTCGAGTATTGTACTACAAACCACCCAAAACTTAAAACAGTAGTCGTTTGTTCTCTCTTGTGTCTAGGGATCAGCAGGAGTTGGCTGGTGACTGTAAACAGCAGGCTGCAGCTGGTTCTGGTCCCATGCCACCCTTCTTCCTCAGACCCGGGGACTTGCCAGGACAGCAGTGCAAGAGCCATGTCTGCCAGTTTTCCATTGGCCAAAACAAGTCACATGGCCAAGCCCAAAGTCAAGGTGCAGGGAAATACAATTCTCCCATGGAGATGGTGGGTAGGGAAGGGGTGGCTATTTTTGGAAAGTAATCTAAGTGTCAGGCTTGGCATTTCAATCCAATACTTTTGACTCCAAATCTCATGTTCTCTCTTCTGTGGCCGTGTTGGAATAATTGAAAAATTTTCCAAGTGATAAAATGGAAGCAGTTTGAAACATTAAAATAAGTCAGCCACTCTCATGTTGCTGGCCAGACATCAGACAGCAAGCCCATGGGACTAATTTTTTGCTAATTTTTTGTGTTTTGAGATGAGCGAGTCTTTGGCTGTGTTTTCCATATTCAAATTCAGAGCAATGTAACTCTAGCAATAACAGATTAATATTTCCAAAGTCTGCCATAAATATCCACTTGAAGATATTGAATTATTAGCCCTAATTATAGAGAGAAATGGAACATAGGCTCATATGATGTCATTAAAAGTGAGATGTAATACTCATGGGAACCTTCACTACCCACCTTACTGACATGTCTGTTTCCTGCTTGCTGGCCCTTTGGGATGTTCATTTTGAATGTTTTTATGACAACTAATTCCCTGATACATTTCAGCAGTACCCAATGGTTTGTTATCCAAACTGTTTCAAATCAGGTGAGCGGCTCTTGCTTCAAGTCTCAGGTGACTGTGGTGCCATATCTGAAACCTTGAACTTTAGACCTTTGACACAGTCCACCAGATACAGCTTATATGTTTCCAGCCAAATGTGGCCTACTCATGACTTGTCCATCTGGCATGGCTAAGCACTCGACACACCATGCTGAGGGGGAAAAAAATCAGTGAAGTTAGAATTGAAGCAGGACTTTCTGCTTATAAAAGTGTTAGGATTGTTAGTAGTTAGCCCCCAAATGGATAAGTACTCTTATTCAATCAGTAAATATGCTCCAAGGTATTTTTGTTTATGAGAATTGGGCCTCATCTCTTCAAAGGGCGATTAAAGAAATAGAATTATATTATGGAGACTCTTTAAGAACAGGATGGAAATGTTTTGCTCCTGTAAGTGACCCAAAGGCATGCATTGATAGTTAAGGATTAGAAACTTGGTTCTCTTTGCCAAACTTAACCCTTATTCACCATCACTTTTTTTTTAACTTTATTTTTTATTTTTTTAAAATTTACATCCAAATAAATTAGCATATAGTGAAGCAATGATTTCAAGAGTAGATTCCTTAATGCCCCTTACCCATTTAGCCCATCCCCCCTCCCACCACCCCTCCCATAACCCTCAGGTTTGTTCTCCATATTTATGAGTCTCTTCTATTTTGTCCCCTCCCTGTTTTTATATTATTTTTGTTTCCCTTCCCTTATGTTCATCTGTTTTGTCTCTTAAAGTCCTCATATGAGTGAAGTCATATGATTTTTGCCTTTCTCTGACTGACTAATTTCACTTAGCATAAAGCCTCCAGTTCCATCCATGTATTTGCAAATGGCAAGATTTCCTTCTTTTTGATAGCCGAGTCATACTTGATTGTATATATATATACCACATTTTCTTTATCCATTCATCCATCGATGGACATTTGGGCTCTTTCCATACTTTGGCTATTGTTGATAGTGCTGCTATAAACATGGGAGTGCATGTGTCCCTTCGAAACAGCACACCTGTATCCCGTGGATAAATGCCTAGTAGTGCAATTTCTGGGTTGTAGGGTAGTTCTATTTTTAGTTTTTTGAGGAACCTCCATACTGTTTTCCAGAGTGGCTGCACCAGCTTGTATTCCCTCCAACAATGCAAAAGAGATCTCTTTCTCCGCATGTTTGCCAACATCTGTTGTTGCCTGAGTTGTTAATGTTAGCCATTCTGACAGGTGTGAGGTGGCATCTCATTGTGATTTTGATTTGTATTTCCCTGATAATGAGTGATGTGGAGCATTTTTCATGTGTCGGTTGGCCATCTGGATGTCTTCTTTGAAGAAGTGTCTCTTCATGTCTTTTGCCCATTTCTTCACTGGATTATTTGGTTTTTGGGTGTTGAGTTTGATAAGTTCTTTGTAGATTTTGGATACTAACCCTTTATCTGATATGTCATTTGCAAATATCTTCTCCCGTTCTGTCAGTTGCCTTTTAGTTTTGCTAATTGTTTCCTTCGCTGTGCAGAAGCTTTTTATTTTGATGAGGTCCCAGTAGTTCATTTTTGCTTTTGTTTCCCTTGCCTCTGGAGACGTGTGGAGTAAGAAGTTGCTGCGGCCAAGATCAAAGAGGTTTTTGCCTGCTTTCTCCTCGAGGATTGTGATGGCTTCCTGTCTTACATTGAGGTCTTTCATCCATTTTGAGTTTATTTTTGTGGATGGTGTAAGAAAGTGGTCCAGGTTCATTCTTCTGCATGTCGCTGTCCAGTTTTCCCAGCACCCCTTGCTGAAGAGACTGCCTTTATTCCATTGGATATTTTTTCCTGCTTTGTCAAAGATTAGTTGGCCATACGTTTGTGGGTTCATTTCTGGGTTCTCTATTCTATTCCATTGATCTGAATGTCTGTTCTTGTGCCACACCATCACTTTTAAGGGAATCACTGCATGGACGTAACCAGGAAAGAGGAATGCCTGACCATGGCCAGATGGCTCCTGTTTTCTTGCTTACACACGCGTTCTGCCCCATCTGTGAGCTCAGTGGGTCAGGGCCCTAGGCAAAGAGGCCAAGGACGTTACTGGTCACCTCTCCAGGCCTTGTCTTAACTGTGAAACAGGGTGGGTGTGAAGAAAGAATTCTGAAGGTCTCTCAGCTGTGTTCTGATATGACTTTTAAGCAGGTGAACAATTATTTCTATTCTCTGATGAAGTTGTCCTGTCCTGATTTCTATCCTCTGATGAAGTTGTCCTGATTTGCCTGAAGGAGCAACCTGGGGATGAGTGCCGTGCTCTGGGCTGGGAGAGGGGACAGAGGAAGAGAAGGAGGGGGAGCTGACAGGGGCCAGGCCCTGTTGGGGGAGCCAGAGCCCCACTGGACAGGAATGTTGACAGCCCAAGCCATGTCAGCAGCTGAAACCTCTCTGGCCCCACATGTTCTTCTTCCCAAGGGGCAGCCTACTTAATGTGAATAACATCTGTGGAAGCTTCACTCCAAGGCCTGAGGCAAACACAGCCCACTGGTTGCCAGGCAAGGGGACATCTTACCCACCTAGCAGGGCTTTTGCTTTCTGGAGCTGCGCTGTTCAACATGGTAGCCACTGACTATGTGTGTTTTTTTAAATTTACATTTCAATTAAGATGAAATAAAATTAAGAAGTCAGTTCTTAATTTCAAGTACCCATGTACACATGTGGCTGTGGCTTGTGGCTACCATATTGGATGGTTCAAGTAAAGAACATTTCCATCATCACAGAGAGTTCTATTGAGTGCCTCTGTTCTAGAATGCAGCACAGTGCTCAACTGAAGAAATATAAAATGCCTCTCCCTACTTCCTCTTCTTATATGACCTTTCTTTCTTTGCTTGCATTAGAATGGCCCAGCAATTTATTCTGGGAGGCTGAAAAAGATGAGCTCTTTGATATCAAAAACCTGAGTTCACATCTCAGCTCCCTTAAGTCAAGTTTACGATAGTCACTTTGTTTCTATGTCAGTAAAATGATGAGTTTTGAAGATCAGATGGGATAATGAACATGAAATTACTGATAAGACCAATGAACTGTACAGATTCGCACCAAATGATGCACCAAGAGAAAAAGGAGGGGAGATTGTCATTAGAGTTCTATCAAAAAAGGGGTGAGTTTTGGAATAATATTGGTGGCTTTTCCAAGGGGACTGTAAAGGTAAAATAAGGATACTGTCTTTATTTTTATTTATTTATTGTCTTTTATTTATTTATTTATTTATTTATTTATTTATTTATTGTCTTTATTTATAGGGAGAAAGCACCTATCTCCCATTTCTCCATCCTTAGGGAATCTTCATGCAAACCAAATGGGCCTAAGAAGAGGCACAAACTTTTGATTTTATAATGCAAGGTTGAGGGGCACGTGGGTGGTTTAGTTGGTTAAGTGTCTGACTCTTGATCTTGGCTCAGGTCATGATCTCACAGTTTGTGAGTTCAAGCCCCTCATCCGGTTCTGCAGTGATGGCAAGGAGCCTGCTTGGGATTTTGTCTCTTCTTCTCTCTGCCCCTCCCCTGCTCGTGCGTGTGTGTGCGCGCACGCGCACGCACGCGTGTGCTCTCACTCTCAAAATAAATAAACTTTAAAAAAATAAGATAATGCAAGGTTGAGGTCCTTCTGACCTCTGGAACTATAAACACACACCATGAAAAATGAACTCAGGAGTCTCTGTATGATAGGGAAAGATAGGATAAAATAAGCAGAGAGGGAAAGGTTAGGACCTGAGGTTCCTGGGTGGGGGAAAACACATGTTTTGGAACAATGCTTGGAGCATCTGACTATAGCAAACCTCCTCGGATAGAAGGTTCCTCTTAAGAATGTAACAAATACCACCTACTTCCCCTTAGGAATTTGACAAAAGACCTAACTGAAAAAACATGGTAGACCATAAAACATGACCCACAAGGAACATTATGGCCATAGACCACCCCCTCATACTTGGAATCCAGCCAATCAGGAGTGGACAACCCAGCATCTAGAGTTATCAAGCCAATAAGGGTAGAACCTGAGAAGGAACGAGGGGACAGGGAAGAGGACAACCAGAACCTGATAAAACAAGGACCCCTTGCCTATAGAAGGCATTCACCTTCGAATGCCACCTCTCTGTAAAGAGAGCTTTCCTGCTGTTCTTCCTTTCTGAGCTTATACTCTCATAAACTTCTGTCTGCTGCTCGTTCTGTGTCCACCTCTTCATTCTTTGAAGCGGTGAGCAACGAACTCCGGGTTTTGAGGTAAAAATTCCTACAACATCTGGAGGTACTCAGGAGATCCTCACAAGGCCTACTCCTTAGCCTCTCAAGGAGATGAGAGATGAGAAGTTGTCCTTATTCCTTCTTCCACTTTACTGCAGAAATTCATGTGCAATCATGTCGACTCCAGTCACTTCTGAGTTACCTCACATGTGAGTCTGTTGGTTCTTATGTAACAATAAATTGTGTTTGCTCTCTTCTGTACACACATGAAGAGGTCTTTTTGTTGGCAGGATTGTTTTACGGCCCCAACAGAACCAGCGAACACTTGGGTTTCTGATGTGGAAAGGAGGTGCCTAAGGGAAGGCCTCCTTCTGAAGGAGATGGGCTCAGAGGAGGGCAGGGCTGGGTTTCAGGCTGACTCGCAGTCCAGGGATGCTGCATTTGAGACCCAGGCCAGTCTACGGCCATACCACCCTGAACGCGCCCAATCTCGTCTGATCTCGGAAGCTAAGCAGGGTTGGGCCTGGTTAGTACTTGGATGGGAGAGACCCAGGCCAGAGGAGAGCAGCAGCTCTGGTGTCCTGAGGCCCAGCAGTGGTGTAGGCCAGGAAGGGAGAGGAGTAGTATAGACCAGTCCTGAGACTGCCTGGTAGTAGGGCGGCTTTCCACCGCCAGCATGGCAGACTCCCTGATAACTCCAGAAAAGTCCTTGAAGTGAAATTTCTGTTTTAAGTGCTACAGGGCTTCTTTGCCTTACATGAGATTTCAAGTCACTGAGCTTTCAACAACAAAAGTCCTCATAGTTTCCTAGACGCTGGGAAGGAGTCCCAAGTCATACTGTAACTTAGTGGTGGAAGCAGGTGGAAGATTTGGGAGCCTATGTGCCCTTGGCTGAATGGTGGTGAGTGATCACACACTAGTACAGTGCTACACAGGGGCAGGGCGAGGGCAGCCCAATGGCTGTAAGAACTAAGGGACTGAGGGACAAACGAGGGAGGGAACCACCTCGTCCTACCAAACCTGGCGTTGCAGGATTTTCTGTACATCAATACCCAGGCTTCGTTGTCTCGCCGCTTCGACGAATGAAGAGGTGGACACGGAACGAGCAGCAGGCAGAAGTTTATTAGAGTGTAAGGTCAGAAAGGAAGAATAGCAGGAAAGCTCTCTTTACAGAGAGGGGGCATTTGAAGGTGAATACCCGCAACCATAGGCAGGGGTCCTTGTTTTATAAGAATCTGGTCACCCCTTCCCTGCCCCCTCGTTCCTTGTCAGGTTCTACCCTTACTGGCTGCACAACTCTAGGCGCAGGCGCTGGGTTATCCATTCCTGACTGGCTCGACTCCATTGTGTGAGGAGTCAGACTGGTCAATACTGTCCCTCGGTTAAGATAAGTTTTATGGTTTAGTTATTTCAGTCAGGTATTTTGATTGTCAAATTCCTGAGGGAAACCTGAGGGGGAGTAGGTGGTGTCTTACATTCTTAAGAGGGTCCTTATGCCTGAGGGGGTTTGGCGTAGTCAGATGCTCCCAGCATTGTTTCAAAATATGTGTTTTTCTCCACACAGGGACCTCAGGTCCTAACCTTTCCCTCTCTGCCTATTTTATCCTATCTCTCCCTATTATAATCCCCACTCTGAACACATGACTCCTAACTGCTATTATGAACCAGGACGACGACCGATCTAAACTGCTTCCTGCTGAAGGGGGACGATGACAGGGGAACCGCGCAGTCAGGGCACGTTCAGAAGTCGATCCAGAGATCCGATCTAATGAGAGGGGTGTTTGTTACATCTTGGTTTGCAAAATTACCTTGGATGTCTTATTTTTCTGGCGTATACAACAGCGTCTACGAATGACACACAAAAAGAATATCAGACCAACAAGCAATATTCCAAAGGCAACGCCCCCTAGGGAGGAAGCCACAACATAGGAAGGAAAGCTGCATTGTAGCCATTTTAAAAATCCCTGGCATGTCTGGTCATAATTTTTTACCAATTTAACTATAGCTTTTCCTCCCTCTTCCATACTTATTTGGATCTGGTGATATTGTTGATTAGAATAATTAAGCACCTGAACTAGCTCGTGGTCCTCAATCCTCAATTCTTCCTTTGGCCATCCAGTTTCCATAGGAACAATTCCATGAGGCATATTTAATTCTACCTCAAGGAAAGATTGATCTTCAATATCCAGATTACTATAAGTCTTGTTAATCTTTTGTAAATGTATTCGACCAACGGTTCCAGTGTTGCACCATACTCCAGTATGATTTAGTACATGGTACATATGCTCACAGGTAAAACTCTCTGTGTCAGCTATTTCTCCTTGTTTACTTTCCCAGCAAAATTTCCCTCTACCCATGTACCAAATGCTATTGGTTATCGGGGTAGAGACGAGTGGCCAGACCTGAGCGAAATCAGGGTTCCAGCTTTGTTGAGGGCACAGCCAGATTTTATTTCTCTCTTCGCAGTTAGAAAGAGATATGGGAGCCCAAGCTGATTCATTTGACATTATGGCCCATCGACTCCCCATTGGCAAAATCCTCGTCTGATTTAATATAATCCCTATGCCTGCAAGCTGAACTATTGGATATGAATTAGCATGGTCCATCCGAGGCACATGTGCCCTTAAGATGCAACGCCTCGAGTTACAGCCCCCAGTAATAATCTTCCATAACTTGGGGCTTCCATATATAGGCCATAATTTTTGAGTTTCCAATTCAGCATTCATTAGAGTAGGCCATTGTCCCATGGCCACCTCAGATTCCATCTGCATTAACATGGTGAGCAATCCTTCCTGGGTGAGAATACATGCCCTTTCCCAGGTTTGAGTTTGGAAATGCCTTTGTACGGTTTCTCTGGTCTTACTTATCCACCTTACTAAGACCTCGTTTTCTTTTGAAAGAGTTTCCCATCCTTTGCCTTCTTCTTGAAACAAAGTGCCTTGAATATGGCCTATTTTGGATAAGGAATCCTTTTCCAAATTGTGTCGTTCCTCAGCAGCAGCAAATTCTGCCTGCCCCAATATGCCTAATCCTGTTCCTATCCCTCCTATAAGATCTCTTTTCATTATCTTGTTATTTTGGGGCCAGTAATGTTGTATCCACCATAGGTGTTGTTTCCATTGTAAATCTACGGAGTGGGAGCAATTAGGATAGTAAGTATCAACCCAAAACCTCTTGGTGTCCCAAGTTAGAGTCAACAAAATTGAGGAGACTCCAAGGTAGGCGGTGGTTTGGCTTTGCCACAAAGGTTCCCAGAGCCTTCCGGGTCTAACCGTGATGTTTCCCGTAGGCACTTGGGTCCACCATTGGACCTTTAAGAATAATGCGTGATTAGCCTTCCAGCCGCATTGGCAGGGCAGGAGACTATCTGGACAAGCAATACTATGGCACATCACACATCCAGCCGCAATATCTTGGTCTTCATAACCTGGGACCTTTTTAATTTTTCGATCATCTATATCTATGGCAATACAATGTGTCTTTTTAGTTGAGTTATATAATTCCCTTCCAGTTTCATTGCTGGGCAAAATTTCAGCCCAATATTTATGACTTTGTTCTAATTTTACAAATAAGTAACCTGTAAAAGGTTTGCCCTTAGGTAAGTTAAGGATATGGCTATTATCCCAATGCCAAATTGTAAAATTGCCATATTCCAGGTCATATTTTAAAACACGGTCTCCCTCTGTAAAAGTTAGGTTAGCTGCCTCAACCAAAGGGGTCCTATCATTCACCCCTAATAGTGGTGGGGTTCGTGGAATACATACAGGAAGTGTTTCTGAACCCCATAGGCATATTATTATTATATTCCAATATATTGTGTTACTTATCTTCATTCTGTGCTGTCCTTTTCTTGAATATCAATTTAAGGCCTTCTCCTGTTTCACAACTTAACTCAGGCTCCGCGTTGTCCTGTTCTGATGGAAACCACGGCTTAACTCAGGAGCGATGAATCAAGGAGTCAAATTCCAGTACTTTGACAGCAGTAGGATTTGCCAAGATGACCATGTGTGGACCCTTCCACACTGGTCCTAAAGATGGGGACAAAGAAGGAAGGGTTTTCATGAGTACCTCATCTCCTGGGTTATACAGGGGACGCTGGTCATCCCAGAGTTAAGAGACAGATAATTCCTGAAGAGTCTGATGGAATTTAGCCAAAGGAATTACATAGTTTACCAAATCAAATACCTCTTTACCTGCCATCAAGTCATTAACAAGAAAGGGTCTTCCATAAAGAACTTCAGAAGGGCTTAGGCCCTTTTTCATGGGGATAGTTCTAATCTGAAACAAAGCAATTGGAGGTAGGAGTATCCAGTTCTGACTTGTTTTTTAGGCCATCTTTCTAAGATGTCTCTTAATGCTTTCTTTGGTCTTTTCCACTTTCCCTGAGGTTTGTGGCCTCCAGGCACAGTGCAGATGATAATCAATGCCCAGAGCCCTAGATACCCCTTCGGTTACTGAAGACTTAAAGGAGGGACCATTAGAGCTTTGAAGGGATCTAGGGAGTCCGAAACAGAGGAACGATCTCGTTTAATAGTGCTTAACCACCTCTGAGGCTTTTTTAGTCCTGTGAGGAAAGGCTTCAACCCAAAGTGTTGAAGGGTTGAATACCCATACCAAAAGATGTTTATATCCTTGTGTTTTTGACATATGTGTGAAATCTATTTGCCAATCATCCCTGGGATAATTTCCAGTTCTTTGTAACCCTATTGGAGCCTGGGGGTGAGAGAGTGGGTTATTTCTTTGGCAGATATCGCAGGTTTTTAGAATATATTCAATAGTCTCATCTAAATTCCTTCCTGTAGAAAGTTTTTGAGCCATTTGCAGGGTTTTACCCTACATTTACGTAGGTAAAACCCTGCACATGTAGATGGAAGGTGTAATGTAGAGTTTTTAAGCCTTCCACTGGCTAGCGGCCGGTAAATGAAGTCTGCCGTCATCCATCTACAACTACCCTGTAGGCTGGGGTGTGGAACCCCGTTCTGATGCCCATTGTTTTTTCTTCTGTCGAGTAGTGAGGCTTTTCTTGAGTTATACAGCCATCCCAGATAAGGGAGGCAATGGTAGGAGTAACTTAAGATCTGGCTGCCGATTGTTGTGGCTACAGCCAGCTTGTCTCCCTCTGCTATCTCATCCATTCCTTTTTGGTGTCCTTTGCAGTGTTCTATCTCTAAGGGCTGGTGAACAGCCTGTAAAAGCTGTAATTTCCTGGTAATACTTGATAGGAGACCCTGAAGCTGTTAAAAAAAAATGTCTTTTGTATCATGAGCATGTAAGACTAGGAAAGCGTACTTAGAGTCAGTATAAATGTTAACTGTCTTTGCTTAATTCTAGGGCTCTAGTAAGGGCAACTGATGCGGCCAGCTGAGCACTAGTTCCTGATGGTAGGGTGCCACTTTCCAGAGTTTTATGAAGAGTCACCACTGCATACCCAGCTTTTTGGGAGCCCTGCTCAACAAAAGAACTCCCATCTGTGTAGAGGGTCCATTCTGGGGTTTCCAAAGGAGTTTCCCTTAATTCCTCTCGGGCAGCATAAGTTTGGGCTAACATTTGTTGTGTTAGCTCCTTACCTTCCTCTGGCAGGAAGGCTGCTGGGTTCAGAGAGGAGCAGGTCTTTACGTACACAGCAGGCTCCTTTGGCAGGAGTGCCTGAGGCTGCAGAAGGCGGCTGTGAACTAATGGCTGCCGTCCACCAGTAGGAGCCCCTGGATATTATGTGGGGCCTAGACTGTAAGGTCTTGCCCAAGGGTTAGTTTTGTAGCTTCAGGAATTAAAAGGGCAACATCTGTGTCGGCCCTAAGACATGTAGGCCATCACAAGCTACCAGATCAAGTTTTTTGCCAAGATACCCCACTGGTTGCTGTATTGGGCCTCATTTCTGAGTCAGAATGCCCAACGCTACCCCCTTTCTCTCTGTAACATATAAGTTAAAAGAACTTCCAATGGGAAGGCTCGAGGCTGGGGCACCCAACAACGTGAGCTTAAGGTTTCTAAAAGCTTGTTCTGACTCAGTGTCCCATACCAGTAAGTGAGTATTTGTGGCCTGTGTGTCCGTGATCAGAGGGAGCGAGTTACCTCTCCATATCCTGATATCCATAAGCGACAATGGCTGGTAGTGCCTAAAAACTCTCAGTTGTCTAAGAAATTTCTTCCAGACGGGGGTACGAGACAATAGGCTGAATTCTGTCTTTTCCTAGTCTTCTTGTGCCTTCCAAAAGGATTAATCCTAATATTTAACAGAAGTCTCAGACAAATGGGCCGGTTGGAAGACTTTATATCTTCTTTCTGCTAGAAAATTGAAGAGGGCCTTGGTACCAGCCTGTATAGTTGGTTCAGAAGGGGCACACAGCAAGAGGTCATCCACATATTGCAGCAAAGCGCAATTATCGGCTGAAAATTCCAAAAGATCACGTGTGTTAAGATAGATGTGGACTATCTCGAAAGCCCTGAGGCAACACTGTCCAAGTTAATTGTGAAGCTCGAAGGTGGAAGGACGGGATCCTCAAAGGCAAACAAGAATTGAGAATCTGGATGTACTGGAAAACAGAAGAAAGCGTCTTTTAAATCTAAGACTAAACCATTTCATATCTGGTGGAATCTAGGCCAGCAAGGTATAGGGGTTTGGAACCACAGGGTGGATGGGGACAACCACTTCATTAATGATGTGTAGATCCTGCACTAGCCTCCATCCCCCATTAGGGATCTGTACTCCCAATATCGGAGTATTACAGGGGCTGTTACATTCCTTTAAAAGCCCCTGTTCTTCAGAGTTTCTTTAATTTTTACTAGCTCTGTTTTAACCTCTGGTTTTAGAGGATACTGCTTCCGGCATGGAAGAGAAGTGGGATCCTTAAGGTGTATTTGCACAGGTATTGAGGTTAAGGCTCTGCCCAGTTCTCCCTGTATCGCCCGTACTGGTGAATCGTTACCAGTTTCCATCAGAAGGAGGCAGTTGTTTATTTGGCCTAGAGCCAGGAGCACTGTAGTCCCTAATTCAGTCATAATATCCCTTCCCAGCAAGGGAGTGGGGCTCTCTGGCATTATCAAAAAAAGAATGTGAGAATGAGAGCCTCACTGGGGTTTCTTCCTGTGTCTGTAAAATAGTGGCCAGTTTAGCGTAATTTGAGGGCTTAACCTTAGTTCTTTTTTTTTTTAAGTTCATTTATTTATTTGGAGACAGAACAAGCAGGGAGGAGCAGAAAGAGAGAGAAAATCCCAAGCAGGCTCTGCACTGCCGGCACAGAGCCCAGTGTGGGGCTGAAACTCAGAAATCATGAGATCATGACCTGAGCCAAAGTCAGATGCTCAACCGACTGAGCCACCCAGGCGCCCCTCCTTTTATCTGTCTTAAGTCTTACAATGAAAAAGGTGCTTGTGATCTTATCATAGTGCGGCCCTCCTCCTGGCACTCCAGCTTCTCTTAGGGAAAACATGCCTGTTTCATTATGGGGAAGGCCTGGCTAAGGTGGGCATCAGGGAGCAGAAGTGCACGTTTTTAAGTCTGGATCTATGGATGGAGGACCCGAGGAGGAGATGGAGGTGGGAGACTTTGCTTCCTCCTTCTCTAGGTCCTGCTTTGGGCACAGCCAAAGGGCCCTTGATTGTCTCCCCTCCTGATTGCTGGAGCTTGGAAAGGGCTGCCAATAAGCCAGGGTCGACCTTGCGTTGCATACACATGTCCTGATTTTCTCTTAAAGCCCAAAAACATTGAACAGGGGGACTTCTCCCCATTTCCCCTCACATTTACAAAACAAGTCCTATTGTAGGATAGTATTATAATTGATACTTCCCTCTGGCGGCCAGGTTACCTCCTCCAATTTGTATTGAGGCCAAGCCTCGGTGCAAAAGAAAATGAGTTGCTTTTTCTTCAGGGTTTGTGGATCAAAATCATCCCAGTTTTTCAGAATGTATCCCAAAGGAGTATTGGCCTTGGTTGGGAAATTGCCCATCTATAGGAAAAAGGAGGAAAAGGCGTCCCTTATCTCAATTTCCTATAGCTGGCCAGGAGATACCTTACCTCTTGATCCTGATTGTTGGCCAGGAGAAGCCTCATCTCCTGGCCCCGAGTTTTGACCGGCTATGCGACTGGCAGCCAAAAGCCCTGCCGGTCTCATGAGGTGTTGGGAGTAGTTCTCTTACTCAGGCTTGACCCTACCTCTGAGAGCTGATCTTGTCTTCCCCGATTTCTCCTACCCCTCCATTTCCCCTCCGTGGGATTTTGGGGGGATGGACTGTGACCAAGCAAGACTGCCCTGGTTGTAGAAAGATGCACTAATTTTATTTTGGCCCAACAGTAATTTATATATCGATCGTTGGCCATTGAGGGGGGTGCTAAAAGGGCCAAAGTCAAGGTCTATTCCCCTGCCTTGTTCAGCAATGCCCACATAAATATCTTCCAGCCATGTGGACGTCCATTTTAGAGTATCTAGTTTGTTCCAAATCAGCATACACTGGGCTAAGTGTAGCAAAATGGCTCCCATGTAAAAGCCCTTCCAATATTATCCATCCTTTACATGGTACAGGCATCTATTCCTAAAGAGAAACAACACAAGTGTGGAACATTTGGAGGCTACTAGCAAGGTCATCGCCATCGTTTTCTCAGCCTTTGGATCAAAGGAGGGGCAATTTTAACCAGGCCTCAAGCAAAACAACTCAAAAGGTCATGCTGTCCTGATCTTTTGGGTAAAAATCACAGTTCTTTCCATCTTTCTTTCCAAACACCATTAAGTACAAGGAGTACTGTATGTTCTCTCTCTCCTGTATATATCTCTCAGACATATAGTAAATCTAGCATCCTGCAGTTGAAGTTAAAACACAAATTAGAGACAGAAAGAGGAGAATTCGCCAGACACCCAAACAGGCAGTCAGCGATCAGGTTCTACCGACAGCCTTCAGGCATTCACCAAAGAGTAGCCTTTGTCAGGACCCTTCACAATTGCTGTTCGGCCTCCCCTGAATCCAGCGCCATCTGGGGGTTCTTCTCGAAAGGCAGTTGGGGCTCCGTCACACCGACAGTGCCCACTATGTTGGGGGATCAGATGGGAGGAGACCCAGCTCTGCTATTTATTCTTAACTGGCTAACGGGTGCCCATTATTTGGGTTTGAGAGTTTTATTTAGGATAGAAAGGAAAGGCTGGGTGCTGGCTGCTCTTTACTTACAGTTAGAGGACATTGATATCCCGGGATGAGCCCCTAAAGAAAAGTTGCAGGATTTTTTTTTTACCTCAATACCCGGCGAGTTCGTTGTCTCGCCGCTTCGAAGAACGAAGAGGTGGACACGGAACGAGCAGCAGGCAGAAGTTTGTCAGAGTATAAGCTCAGAAAGGAAGAATGGTAGGAAAGCTCTCTTTACAGAGAGGGGGCATTCGAAGGTGAATACCCCTGACTGTAGGCAAGGAACTTTGTTTTACTGGCTTTTGGTCAGCCCTCCTCCCTTCCCCCTCGTTCCTTCTCAAGTTCTGCCCTTACTGGCCGGCCAACTCTAGGCGCTGCGTTGTCCACTCCTCATTGGCCCAACTCCATCGTGTGAGGAGTCAGACTGGTCGTACTGTCCCTCCGTTAACATAAGATTTATGGTTTAGTTCTTTTAGTCAGGTATTTTGATTGTCAAATTCCTGAGGGGAAGCCAAGGGGGAGCAGGTGCTGTCTTACATTCTTAAGAGGGACCTTACTCCTGAGGGACCTTACACCAGAGGGGGTCAGAGGCTCTGGCATTGTTCCAAAATACGTGTTTTTTCCCCCGCGCAGGGACCTCTCTGCCTATTTTAGCCTATCTTTCCCTATTATACTAGAGCTTACGCTGGGGTCCAAAAGGAAGGCAGCTGGAAATTTCAAAGAAGAATTTGGTCAAAACCATTATATACATACATTCCAGTCAAAATTCTTTCAAGGATTCCTAACTTTGTGACAGTATAGAATATTTGGCAACTGCTTTGCACATGTACACACTTTTGGAGAACTTTCCCCTCACTCTGTCTCGTCACATAAGCATTTTGTCATCTCACGTTATCACAAAAAGGAGAGTGAGTACAATACAGTAAAATATTTTGAATGAGAGAGACTACATTCACATAACCTTTATTACAGTGTATTGTTGTAATTGCCCTATTTTATTACTAGTTATTGTTGTTAATCTCTTACTGCGCTTAATTTATAAATGAAAGTTGATCACAGGTGATGAGGGAGTTTAAGGCAAGCTGACATCCCACAAACCGCCCCCTCTTCTAAGTGGGATATATATGACATCCCTCAGGCACTCCTGGCTGCCCAGGAACAAAGGAAAGGGGAAAACTGTGATAAAGATCACAGTCCTGCAGGACGTGAGTCTCCATCAGTTTACAAATGTTTTAGTAAATTACAAGAAAAAGGCAATCTTATCAATAGCCTAATCTCCAGAAACCTATAGACTCAGTTTCCTGGAGAACTAGCGTCACCCTCCCCTCCATAGTGACCTGGGGAACAAAGGCAAGAAGAATACGGTAGGTAAAATTTAAAAAAAAATTTTTTTTTTGAGAGGGAGAGAGAGACAGAGCACAAGCAAGGGAGAGCAGAGAGAGAGAGAGAGAGGGAGACACAGAATCCAAAGCACGCTCCAGGCTCTGAGCTGCCAGTAGAGAGCCTGACGCAGGTCTTGAACTCACAAACGATGAGCTCATGACCTGGGCTGAAACCAAGAGTTGTTGCCTAACTGACTAAGCCACCCAGGCACCCCTCTTCTGAGTCCTGTTTAGAATATGAAAGTCCTTTTGGAAACCTCCCTTTTGCCTTTACCTTCCCCAGCTCCACAGTATATAACCTTTCACTCATCACGACCCCAGTGCAGCTCTTTCTGCCCATGGGTCCTGTCCCTTGGCACTGTAATAAAAATCACCTTTTTTTTTTTTTTAACCAAAAGCATCCCAAGAATTCTTTCTTGGCTGTCAGCTCCAGACCCCCTCCATTCCAAAACCTCATCAATAGCTGTGTATGCATGGAGAAAAACAATATATGTAGGGTTCAGTACTATTCGTAGGGTCAGGCATCCACTGGGGGTGTTGGAATGTATCCCCCATGGTTAAGGGGGTCTATTGTCATGAAAACAGGAAAGATAGTGATGTGACATTGGCCAGGAGTAAACAGTCAAGAAAGAATACTTGAGACATTTTTGGTGCAAAAAAGTTTTTTTATTGAAGCAGGGAGACAGGACCTGTGGGCAATGTGATTGTGGGGAGCGATTGACTGTATACTTTTCTTTAGGGTGAGGGGCTGGGTAGAAATAAAGGAAGTTTCCAAAAGGATTTGCATATGTTAAAGAAGACATACAGGATCCTGGAGGTCTGGCTATTGTCAAACTAAGGTTGTTTTTTGCCTCTAGCGAAACATTAACCTGAAGATAGTAGTGGGTTCTTTGACGAACCTCACACTAGTCCTGTCTCAGGTATTTCTCAATGGGCTGCAAAATAAGGACGTTTAATTTTATCTACATTTCTTTTGCCTTTGTTCTCCTCATCAATAGAACTACAGCAGGGTGGGGAATGGAGCAGTGGGTGGGCAGATAGTTAATGACTGGGTTGGAGAGTTATAATTACCCAAATAACCCCCCACCCCCATCCCCCGCTGCTCACAGATGAGCTGGAGGCCTCACTGCTACACACACAGGCCACGTGGTTCCCAGGAGCACCCCCCCCCCCCGTACTGTGGGAGGTGTCCCCCCTCTAGCTGGGTCTTGCAGGCACAAGGTACATCTTCAGTATTAAAACAGTGCTTGTTCAGGATGGGGACGGGGGCAGCAGATTCGGGTCAAGGGAAGCCTTGGAAATTTGGAGGGGCCAGGGAGATGGTTAGGGGCTTCTATATTCCTGGTGTAGAGAAAACATTTTATTTCAATAGAAAACTGCTTTGTCTAGAGGCCACCCTTACAGGTCTCCTGAGTCTAGCCTCTCATTGTCTTTGAGCTATTTTGCAACTCTGAACTACAGCCACCAGATCGCTCTTGCCTGCAGGCATGCAGGTTCTGTGCTGCCCAGTAAAGTTTCAATTGTCTGACCTCCCACCATATAAAAAAACAGGTTTTCCCCTCATTTACATACTCATTGAAATACTCCTCATCTATAAACATGCCTCTTCCTTGGATTCTCTTCTGAACTGGCTATAACGTCTCCTAGTCTCCCATTAGTTAAATAAAATAGTTCCCTATTAGTTAAATAAAATCTTTAACATATTCATTTTTTACATCTGTATGAGGGTCATGATTTTACCCTTTTGTCTTTTGACAGTTTCGGCAGGACTGAGGAGAGGGCAGCTGGAAGGTGAAAGAGGCTATGAGCTACCTGGACACCCCTGGGGGTTATAGGGAAGTCGGCGATGGGACCAGAGTGATGCAGTTTTGGAGTGATGGTGGGATTCTGAGCTGACGGCCAAAAAGAATGCTTGAAGATGTCTTTGGTGCAAAAAGGTGATTTTATTAAAGCACGGGGACAGAACCCGTGGGCAGAAAGAGCTGCACTGGGGTTGTGCAGAGTGAATGCTTACATTCTGTGGAGTTGGGGGGTGGGGGGTAAAGTCGAGAGGAAGTTTCTTAAAGGGATTTCCATATGCTAAAGAGAATTTACAGCTTACTGGAGGCATAGCTGTTGTCAAGCTGAGGTTGTTTCGCCTTCTAGCAAAGCATTAATCCTTAAGAGAGTAAAGAGTTCTGGAGATGAGTCTATTGAGGATATATTTGTAAACTGATGGAGACTATCGTTTACCCATTTGTTTTCTGTCCTTTCCTTTGTTCTTGGGCAGCCAGGAGTGCCTGAGGAATATCACACAGATCCCCCCCCCCCCCCCCCCCGGTGGAGGGAGGGGTGTTCTCACTTGTGCTTGACCCTCAGCTTGCCTTATGGCCCCTTATCAGAGGCACCAGGTGTGTGTGGAGGGGCAGAGAATGAGGGAGGGCAGGTTAGGGTTGTCAAATGACATTGAGGGGGCATTTCTGGAAGTCTGCAAGGGTTGAATATCTGGGAGCCCCAGGGAACCCACAGCCCTGTGTGAGGAAGAGGGGCTCTAGACTGGACTCCCCTAGCACGGCACCAGTTCTCTGGCGACAGATCTTCTTATCCTCAAATTCCTCATCTACAAAATTGAAGGTGTTAGGTGCTTTCTGAGAATCCCTGCAGCATGAGGATTCCACATTGTTCTGGAAACATCTCAGGACTAGTCCAACAGTTCTGCTGAGAGATCATCTAAAACCTGTAAATAAGGCAAAAGGATGGCTGTATGTCCTTCCAGTATCACCCTGGGGCATTATCCAACAAGACCTACTCAAGAATAATCTAAATGTCTATAGAAACGTGCCTCTGGCTTACTATTTATTATTGATTAGGGCTCAGAGTCCATGAGATTGGATGTTAATTTGTGAAAGAGTGGTCACTTCTAAATGGTTTTTCTTCCTCGTACAGATGCAAAATAAATTCTATCCACCAGAAAATAGAACTCCCAAAGGTTTCATTGTCCTGTAAGACTTAATCTAATTTAGCGTTTCGTTTCGATATCCTTTCTTCCTCTGATTATGCCAGCCTCTGCTATTCTTTGACCCAAGTTTATCATTCTGCTGATTCCCTTATTAATGAGTTAAATAAACCTTTGGCACATGCTTACTCTAATTTGAATGAGGGTCATATTTTTTTTTTTTTAACTTTTTGAAACTTACACATTGACAGTATGGTTGCCAGCCTGTGGTAGAGTCTGCATGATCCTGCCCCAAGGTCTCCTCACAGAATAGTGTGATCTGCACTTTCTCATTATTCAACATGCTAGGCGCTGAAGTTGGTTGTGACGGGAGAGGGGGGGAGCTTGGGGGTGGACAGGGGTGGGGATAGAATTCACACTTGTGGCCAAAGAAAAGTTGTTTATTTGTTTCTCAAATCTGCAATTACAATGAAATGTGCTAAGTCCCATAATAGAGGTTTCCAAATTAAAGATTAGATACTTACAGAAACCCTTGGCTGATGCTTGTGTTCATGTCATCTTTCCCATAATGTACACTTAAAAATGGATGTTTAAAATGGTAGCTGGATGTAAAAGAAGAATGAAATCTATGGAGCACCCGGGTGGCTCCGTCGGTTAAGTGTCCAACTCTTGATTTCGACCCACGTCATGATCTCACAGTTCATGGGTTCGAGCACTGTGTTGGGCTCTGTGTTGACAGTGTGGAACCTGCTTGGGATTCTCTCTCTCCCTCTCTCTCTCTGCCCCTCCCCTGCTCATGTTCTTTCTCTCAAAATAATTAAACTTTTTTTTTTTTAAAGAGAATGAAATCTTACCATTTGCAACAACATGGATAGATCTAAAGGGTATAATGGTAAGTGAAATTGGTCAGAGAAAGACAAATACCGTATGATTCCACTCATATGTGGAATTTAAGAAACAAATGAACAAAGAAAAAGAGAGACAAATCAAGAAACAGATTCTTAACTAAAGAGAACAAACATGGTTACTAGAGGGGAGGTGGGTGGGGAAATGGGTGAAATAGATGATGAAGAATAAGAGTATCCCCAAAAAAGAAAAGGAAAATAAATAAAATGGTAGCTGGAATCTTCAGTGGGTGAACGACTTTTGAGCTACTCAAAAGTGTGGTGATGCTTAAAAGGAAATAGGAGTTTCCTCTCTCTGAATCACTTCACCCCATCAGGGCACGCTCAGCAGCCCAGGGGTTTTTAACTTTCCTGAAATCTCCTGGCACTATTTGTTCTTTTTTGGTATTGAGCTGGATTGGATTTTGCTGACTTTTTTTTTTTTGGCCATGAGGTTGGGGTGAGGGTGGGACACAGATGAACCTGTTTGCTTCACCAGGTTTCACAAACTGTTTTAGGGACAGGTAGCTTGCAGCTTCAATAGCTTGATGTCCACTGACCTGGTGCCTATTCTAATCCTGCCACCAGATGGCGCAAGTTCCCTTGTCAGGACTGCCACAGCCCAACCCAGAAGAAAGCGAGGGCATTGAGATCTGGTGTTTCTGGATTTGAATCCTTTGTTAGTTTTGTGATCTTGGGCAAGCCAGTTTCTCCCTCTGTAAACTTGGAATGATGAAAATCACCAGCCAGTGCTGCTGGCTCAGGACAACTCCCTCAGGATGGGGTTTGTAGGCCAGTGTGCCCTGAGTGGAGGGTGTGTGAGAGAGAGGTGGTTAGGGCTGGGCTGTGGGCAAATAGCATGGAATATTAAGCAGGTCAGTTTTTTGTCATAGGCAATGGGGAGCCAGAGCAGACTTCTGAGCGGACTTCCGCTGGGACAATATCACTAGTCATGACCCCTGGAAAGAGCAGGGACTGTCCAAAGCTGGGAACTAGGTAATTTCATCCTCATTTCCTCCCAAACCTCCTTCCTTCATCTCTACCTCCTCTCTTTCCCACCTTCTCTTCATTCATTCATTCACTCACTCATCCATTCAATAAATACCTAGTAACCACATACCATATTGAAGATATGTTTTGGTACTTGAATTAATCAGTGAACAACTTTTTCCTGAAGCTTACAGGAACCCATTCACATTATGATATTTGTATATGCGTTTGTCTTCTTTAATATGGGCCTTCTGAGTTTTGGGGGGCCATCTTCTCCAGCCAGGTAAAGAAGCCAGGGTCATGGGGAGCCTGAGTGCCTCAGTCAGTTAAGCATTCGACTCCTGATTTTGGCTCAGGTCATGATCTCACAGTTTGTGAGCTCGGGCCCCGTGCCGGGCTCTGTGCTGACAGTGCGGAGGCTGCTTGGGATTCTGCCACTCTCCTGTGCTTCCCCTCCACCTTGCTCACCGTCTGGGCACGCTCTCTCTCTCCCTCCCTTTCTCTCTCCCTCTCTCTCTCTCTCTCAAAATAAATAAACAAACAAACAAAAAAAGAAGCCAGTGTCATGCTCCCCTGTGTTATCCAGCCCTTCCTTCAATTACATGAGATACTTCAATATTCTCCTACTAATCTCCCTGCCTCTGTAGGACTAAGCTCATTTAAGTGCATTTATGTCACTTGCCATTAAAGGTTCCTGCTAGAAAGGCTGACCCATCCAAAAAAAAAAAAAAAAAGGAAAAGAATTTCTTGATTACGTTAGGATGTAGGACCAGCCCTATAGTGGGGCCTAGGGCCCTGAGGTAGGATTCTCAGAGGCATCTGGATGTCTGGGCTCTGTTCTAATTCTGCAGCCCTGAGTTGGAGAACAAATGTACTTGGCACCAGCTGTGTTTGTCTGGAAAACCCCTGTAATAAAGGAAGACTGTGTTCGTGCATGGTTTTGTGAGGATTCTTCTGAAAGCAGAGCCTGGCACAAGGATTGGGTGCAGTTGGTTGATGTGGGAGATGAAACTGGGAAGTAGGCCTGGGGAAATGAGGAAGTGAGACGGGAAAGAAGGAAAAGCCAATATAAGGGCATGTTCTCAAAGTTGCAGGTTGATTCTGCTAGGCCCTTCTGAGAAGTATACAGAATGCCTCCTAGAATTATCTGCTGAAAAAGTAGAGACTGGAGCTTCTACCCACTGGTTCCTATCCCTGCAATGACTAAGCATTGCCTTGGGAGTGTTAACTTTCCCAGCAAGTCAAGGGGCTTGCTCCCTGGCTCTGTGAACAACTCTGTTTTCATAGAAGATCCGGTGGGGGCGGGGGGGCGGTGCAGAAGACCCTTAGCATGGGGTTAAGGGAATCAGAGCTGCATAGAGCTGTCCAGCAGCCGTGGCTGAAAGCAGAAGTGGTCTGACGGCATGTGAAGCTGGCACCAGAGGTGTCTCCAACAGCACCTTACTGAACTTTGTAGTCAGAAGTTGCATAACCCCAAGTTGGGTGAGGTGCTGCTGGCCAGATGAGGTTGTCTCTGGCTCATGCTAGTCTCTGTGCAGAACCCCAGTTTTAAGCATGGGAAGAAAAATGTTGAGCTTCCAGAAATTCTGATGAGGTCCTTCTTTGACTTCGCATAGTTTAAGTGGCAATGGTGAGGCTGATTTGGGGATCAAGGAGTCTGATCCTCTTTTGGAACATGTAATTTTCCCTACCGGGTACCCCAACTGTGCTGACTTCCTTAAACCTTTGATTTGCCCAAAGGCATTAAAATGCCTGGCTGTCCTCCAGCCTGGGCCACTATTGTCATTGGTCAAAATAGTGGTCATGCACAAACCTTGCTTCAGAAACTGCCCTACAGGCTCCAAGTCCCATTTAAAGCACTCCTGTGATGGTTTCAGCCAACAGCAGTCTGCAACATGCAATGCCTGTCACTCTCCTCCGTGACAGCCTGGCTCCATTTAGATTAAGTATTGTGTGGCCGGGAAGGTTATCTGAGCTGTCACCATCATGTTTTGTCACCTGCAAACAAATGGCAGGAAATGGATCGGTGGGCCCTCCCTACTTCTGAGGTTCAACCATGGACATCACAGTTGTGAGTCACTGAAGAGGTAGAGAAAATCTACTCATACATCTCCAGGCACCCTTAGAGCTTTTCAAGAGACAGAAGAGCCCTCCTGATCTGTGCCTACTCTTCTGAACCATGTACTTCATCAGCTGATTCTGCTTACAGCCTCGTTGCACTGGGCTAACGAGGGCACCTGTCACTCTCATGAGGGCAACACAGCCTGTATCATATGAGACCCAAGAAAGAAAAAGGCACCAGCCACTTGGCCTGGTACCCATACCTGGGCTGCAGAGTTCCCTCCCTACTTAACACAGCATTTCACAGAACACCAGCATTAGACAAAGTTACTTGTGACCACAATGGAGTGAGACAGAACAAAGCCACGCTGTCATCATGTGAAAAGACAAAAGCAAAAACATTGGGCAAACTACAAAAATGACCAAATAGCTTCCTCTCCCTGGAAAGCATGAATGGTTGTTGATCAACTACAGCTTTAGCCCCACTCTGTGCCTCCCATCTCCTTCTATATAAAAGATGCTCAACCATAAAATTGCCCCATTTGCTGACAGCATCCAGTCTAGAGCAAGACATACATCCTGGAACTTCCTCGAACCACCTAATCCAAGATCTGCTCTCATAAGCCTCTTTGGACAACCTCCTACACGGTTCATTATGGTGGGTGGTCTCCCTTGTTGCAACGAGTGCCAGGGAACCCACCTTCGATTGGCCACAGGTGTGTTCTGGTGGTGTTGGCTGGTGCCACTGACAGGCCTAAAGGGAAGATGTCCTGCACTGATCTGCTATACAGGAGGGGCTCCCTGGATGCCCAGCACATCAGCTGCAGAAGTGCTCCTTGGAGCCATTTGGCAAAGTGACTTTGGCTCTGACCCTGCGGGAGCCATTTGTTGGTTGGCTCCTGTGACAGATATTTTTGGTACCTAGAGTCACATCCCTGGCCCTCTGGATTTCAGCATCAGCTCTGGGAACACGTTTCCATACAGGCTAGACTCATCTTGCACCGTGAGAAGGTCAAGCTCACATCCTTTTCTGCCTTGGGACCTTCTCTGAAGCCTTGGGAGCCTGCTCTGCTCCTGCAAGTTCAGTCTTCAAGGTGCATTTGGAGATGCCCCCAGGAGCAGCCTTTAACCAGTTAAGAAAGGGAACTGGTGGAACAATGTCCCAGCCTGCTGTCCTTCAGGTGGTCAGGTTTGGAACATGTTCTGTGGGCATCTCAGAGTAGGAAGAATCAAGCCTCATTGCTCACAACGCTCTTACATTGGCTTTTCCTCCCTCTTGTCTCCTTCCCACTACTTCCTCACTCTTGCTCCCTGGGGTTACTTCCCAAATAAAGCACCTGCATCCAAGACCTTGTTCAGGTCCGCTCCTTAGGTTACTCCAAACTAACATCCCTGCCCAGGACCCATGCACCACCATTCCCTCCCTATAGGATTTCTTAGCCATAATATTGGCTAAAATTATTTCTGCACCCAGCTCCAATCAAAATTTCCCACGCTCCTTGTCAGAGAGATTGGTTCAGGCACGGGTGCGTTCCCCAAGCCAGTTTGACCACAGATTAATCTCAGGGCTTTTGCTAGGGGTTCTGGAACGTAGATTCAGTCTTTGCCACTGGGCCTGTAGGGGTGGTGGTTTAAAGACACCCCATACAGTTTTTGTTATTCCTTCCTTTGTTAGGTAGGATTCATTTCCCCTCTTCTTGAATCTGAGATGACGTGTGATTGTTTTGCAATGGAGAACGGTGCAAGGGGTGCTATATCCATTCCAAGTCTGACCTTGAAGAGGACTACCAGCTTCTGTGTTGCTCTCTGGGTGTGCGGAGCCACTTTACGAGACACCTGACAGTCCTGCTGGAGAGACCGTGAAAGGGGCCCTGAGGCTACCGGAGAGGGGAGGGCCCAGGTGAGCCCAGCCTGCCACATGCTCCTGCTCAAGGGCCCAGCATGTGAGCGCAATTCTAGAGTAGATGAGCCACCAATTGAATGCCACCAAGTGACACCCGTTGGAGTCCCATGAAGAGAGGAACTGCCTAGCCGAGCTATTCCTAAACACCTACCCTACAAAATTGTGAGCTATAATAGACTAGCTGGTTTAAGCCATTAAGTTTAGGGATAATTTGTTATGTGGCAGTTGAGCACTAGAACGGTGTAGTGGGAGGACATGTGGTCTGGAATTATTGTGGCCCGAAGAGAAGTCTAAATCCCTCAGGTGGCCATTTTGGGCAGCCAGGTAATGGAGCTAAACCAGAGGAAGTGATGGATCCCTGTGATCTCTTTCGAGTCCTGGATCAAGCCAGATCTGAAGGCAAACCATCCCAGATTTGCCAATTACATGAGTTTATTATTTCCCCTTTTTGCTTAAATCAGTTTGGGTCAGGTTTTCTTTTGCTTATAAACCAAAATATCCCAAATGAGCCAACCCTGAGTTTTCCTTTATGTTGTAAAGAATATAAAGTTTAGTTTTGTTCTGGCCTCTGCAATTGTTGAAGGGCAGTTACCTGATAAGGGTACATTTCAAGGACATCAGAAACCCCTGAACCTAGCGACATGTCAGAATCATCTAGACACCGTTTAGAAATATGGATGTTCAGGCCTCACCAGGTGTGTAGCATTTACTGCCTCGGGGGAAATATTAAAATTCAGAGAAAAGATGTGTGAGTGTGAAAGTCTAGGTTCTGAGGGGAAGTGGGGTATATCCACATAGCCTGAAGCTCTCCTGAGGAACCAAAGTGAAACTTCCATATAAGCCCCCACTCCGTTGTCTGGGATATTGGATATGCCCGGATGGCGCCCCGGCCGACTTGGGAGAAGAGTAGGGGGTTAGCTGCTGATATGTGCCTTGGGAAGGGTGCTGGGCTAGTCCCCACTCCAGACTGCCATCAGGGGTTGTCAAGTGCAGGGCAAACCTATGACTCCACAGGAGGACCCCACCTCCCTGGCTTGCTCTGGGACCCACAGGCTCCAGGTAGAATGCCAAGCCTTCTGTAGGGGAGGTGGGTGCTCACTTCCTGCCCTCAGCATGGCTATCTTTCATGTCTACCACTTCCAGCCCCTTTCAAGTTGTTCTCCTTAGTCTCCTTAGTTAGAACAATGAGTTGTGCTCAGTCCATTTCCAGTCAGCACACTTGGCTTTTCTGATTTGTGTCCCTGGGTGCACTATTTGGAAAAAAAAAAAAAAAGGTGCTTCTGCTTTTTCAAAAAGGTTCCTTTTTCGTTCGTTTTTTTTTTTTTTAATATATGAAATTTATTGTCAAATTGGTTTCCATACAACACCCAGTGCTCATCCCAAAAGGTGCCCTCCTCAATACCCATCACCCAACCTCCCCTCCCTCCCACCCCCCATCAACCCTCAGTTTGTTCTCAGTTTTTAACAGTCTCTTATGCTTTGGCTCTCTCCCACTCTAACCTCTTTTTTTTTTTTTTCCTTCGCCTCCCCCATGGGTTTCTGTTAAGTTTCTCAGGATCCACATAAGAGTGAAACCATATGGTATCTGTCTTTCTCTGTATGGCTTATTTCACTTAGCATCACACTCTCCAGTTCCATCTACGTTGCTACAAAAGGCCATATTTCATTCTTTCTCATTGCCACGTAGTATTCCATTGTGTATATAAACCACAATTTCTTTATCCATTCATCAGTTGATGGACATTTAGGCTCTTTCCATAATTTGGCTATTGTTGAGAGTGCTGCTATAAACATTGGAGTACAAGTACCCCTATGCATCAGTACTCCTGTATCCCTTGGATAAATTCCTAGCAGTGCTATTGCTGGGTCATAGGATAGGTCTATTTTTAATTTTCTGAGGAACCTCCACACTGCTTTCCAGAGCGGCTGCACCAATTTGCATTCCCACCAACAGTGCAAGAGGGTTCCCATTTCTCCACATCCTCTCCAGCATCTATAGTCTCCTGATTTGTTCATTTTGGCCACTCTGACTGGCGTGAGGTGATATCTGAGTGTGGTTTTGATTTGTATTTCCCTGATAAGGAGCGACGTTGAACATCTTTTCATGTGCCTGTTGGCCATCCGGATGTCTTCTTTAGAGAAGTGTCTATTCATGTTTTCTTCCCATTTCTTCACTGGGTTATTTGTTTTTCGGGTGTGGAGTTTGGTGAGCTCTTTATAGATTTTGGATACTAGCCCTTTGTCCGATATGTCTTTGCAAATATCTTTTCCCATTCCGTTGGTTGCCTTTTAGTTTTGTTGGTTGTTTCCTTTGCTGTGCGGAAGCTTTTTATCTTCATAAGGTCCCAGTAATTCACTTTTGCTTTTAATTCCCTTGCCTTTGGGGATGTGTCGAGTAAGAGATTGCTACGGCTGAGGTCAGAGAGGTCTGCTTTCTCCTCTAAGGTTTTGATGGTTTCCTGTCTCACATTCAGGTCCTTTATCCATTTTGAGTTTATTTTTGTGAATGGTGTGAGAAAGTGGTCTAGTTTCAACCTTCTGCATGTTGCTGTCCAGTTCTCCCAGCACCATTTGTTAAAGAGACTGTCTTTTTTCCATTGGATGTTCTTTCCTGCTTTGTCAAAGATGAGTTGGCCATACGTTTGTGGGTCTAGTTCTGGGGTTTCTATTCTATTCCATTGGTCTATGTGTCTGTTTTTGTGCCAATACCATGCTGTCTTGATGATGACAGCTTTGTAGTAGAGGCTAAAGTCTGGGATTGTGATGCCTCCTGCTTTGGTCTTCTTCTTCAAAATTACTTTGGCTATTCGGGGCCCAAAAAGGTTCCTTTTGATCTCAATGAACTAGATTTATGCATTCTTTAAAATTTTTTTTTTTTTTTTTTTTTTTTTTTTTTAGCTTATTGAGGATCTTTGTCTCCTAGTCCATAGACTCTGGAAGACTGAAAAGTGATCAAGACAAAATTCTCTTAATAGCACATAAGAGTTCTTGGGAGTCTGAATTTGGGTTCTATAGCTTTTCTTCTCTTGCTTTCACTCTACCTGACTCAGGGTACACATACATGCACAAAAGGTGCTGTTACCACTTGAGTTCAAGTTCAACAGGCATGTAT
Organism: Panthera tigris; assembly: GCF_018350195.1. Lineage (NCBI taxonomy): Eukaryota > Metazoa > Chordata > Mammalia > Carnivora > Felidae > Panthera > Panthera tigris. The sequence goes on along the minus strand of NC_056668.1, from coordinate 132,272,645 downwards.
TATGTGTCTAACGAAAGTCAGAAAGTGTGTGAAGAACTTGGGGAAAAATATGTGCAAAATTTGATTAGTCTAATGGAGGAATGTGTGTGCTCATTGTAATACTGAGTGGTTGTGTTCAGACAGAGCCACATATATAGTGCCCCTGAAGACGGGCACTTAGCCCAGCCTGGGAGCATGGAGAGATGGTGCATGAACAGATCCTGCATGATGGACAAGAACAAGCTGGTGAAAGGACAGAAGGGCGCTCTGGGCAGAGAGAACAGTGTGGCAGAGGCAGAGAAGAGAAAGTGTTGTACTGGAGACTCCATGTTAAGAGATGGTGTGGTAAGTCCAGAAAGTCAAGGCCAGGCTAGGAATGACCTTGTAGCCAGGTTGCATTGGGGAGGCAGAGCATTGTTTTGAAGGTGGTGGGGAGCCATGGGAGGATTTCCAGCAGGGGAGAACTTAAGGTTCATCACTTGGGTTCTAGTGTCAATTGAAGTTGCCTGAATGAGTGGATCTGAGGTTCCAGGATGAGTCAAGGCTGGAGAAATACCTGGAAATTATCTGAACATAGGTGGATTATGTTTTAAGGGTCACTGAATGCTAGGATGTCCCTACAGCGATTTTGGGAAAATAATTGTTATTTACAAATTTAGGTCTGTTTTGTGTCCCACTTGGCTAACGTATCAAAGGACACATTTGCTTCCTTTCCTGGAATTGTTTTTGAAATCTCTCTGCCTTCCCAGAAACTGAAGAGTACATATCCAACTCTGCCTGAGCCTGTGCTGACATAATATGCAGTGAAGATGATATTTTGCAATTTTCTGATTCACGGGTGATTCATCAAGGTCATCAGAGCTAACAGTTCAGAAAACACATGGGTCAAGGACCTGGAAACGTTCTTGGCACATAGTACGTATTCAAGAAATATGTATAGTTTTTTAATTTGGAAAGTGACCCTAAGAGTCTAGAATTCACTCTGGAAAGAGCATTATAATTTGGGTTTATAACAGTAAACATACCACCCAGACACTTAACTTTGTCTGGGTGCAAATCTAAAGCCCAGGCATTGAAATTCCTGGATTTTTCATTGCATTGCATTGCTTTCAGAGCACAGAAAGATTTAAACTTTTCCAACTCAGCACTCATGGGTATCGGCCAGATCCTCTTACCTTCTGTGGTTACTGACTGGCCTAAGAGGGAGCAGATTAGAACCAAGGGGTTGGAGGATTTTGTCGTAAGCCCCCCGCCTTATGGAAAAGCCTTGAGAAAATCCAGAGCCCCCTTGACATGATCACATAATAGCTTTCCTGCTCATGGGAAGCAGATGGGGTTAATAGGCTGTAACTTGTTTTCAGCAAAATTCCCAGGCATCTTCCTGTATCATATACTCCCATATGATCTACAACAAAGGAAGGAAATCATTATGAATCCCATGGGAAGATGCCCCCTCTCATTTTTATAAGCCATGCTTACTTGCTTTTTATGTCTCTTTTTAAAAAGCAAATAGAAACCTGCCTCTCAGAGACAGAAATAAAGGAAAAGAGCTTTGTTAGATGGTACTTTGGGGCCACATTTTCCCCTAAAATGTGTGTAATAAGAGAGATCAGAACACTTTTGCTTCATAGAATATCTGACCAATTGTGGTAGTAGAGGGTAAGATCCAGATGGCAGGTACCCTTATGCCTTCCTTTTAGCCAAAAATGAGTAAACTGAGCTGGGTCTGGGGCAATTAAAGACTACCACTTTGGACAGGAAGCAAAGAGACCTGACCAGCTGGGAGGGCCGTTGCTCAAACAAATATGTGAAGGGATGTTGTTGCTGGGCAAAGAGCTGGAACCTCAAGGAGACAGTAGTGGCTCTGTGCAAACCAGCCCACCACCTAGAGCTGTGTGCAAGGCCCTCCCATGGAGAGTGGTCAAGGATATTCTCAGGGGCGCCTGGGTGGTTCAGTCGGTTGAGCATCCGGCTCTTGATTTCAGCACAGGTGATGATCCCAGGGTTGTGGGATCGAGCTCCGCATGGGCTCTGTGCTGAGTGTGGAACCTGCTTAAGATTCCCTCTCTCTCTCTGTCTCTCTGTCTCTGTCTCTGTCTCTCTCTGTCTACCCCTCTCCCCTTCTTGTGCTCTTGTGCTCTCTCTCAAAAAGAAAAAAAAAAGGTATTCTCCAAGAGTTGACTAAAGAAATAATGACATTCCCAATGAATAGTAAGAACGGGGGCTTCTCATCCTTCTATTACTTTAAGCATCTGAGCAACAGGGGGGAAGAAACAGGATCTCTCCAAAATAGAAGTCAACAGGCCTCAACTGTGGCTTCCATCTGGGTACCCAGCTCTATGGAGCTATGTGTCCCTTGTGCGTTGGTGAAGGCTCACTGGACAATGACACGTAGGCTCAGCAGTGTGGAGAGCAGAACACTAGGTTATAAGGTAGAGATGGGGTTGGACAGCTCTAGCCCTGTCCTTGAGGGTGGGGAGGAGGAGGCACCCCAGGATCTTTGTTTTATCTGGAGTCAGCCTTGGATATGCCAACACTGACACTTGAAGGGGCATGATGGGCTGGCAGCCCCAAACATAGGTTATAACAGGCAGGAGGCATCACTGGGCCTGGCCTTTAAACCTGCATTATGGACCTGTGCTGGCCTCGGAGCATAAGGAGTGAGGTTTGCTGGCCTGGTGCACCCCCGGGGCTCAGGCCAAGCTTTTGGAAATCACTTTACTCTGCTTGCCTTTTGCTGTTTGTGTTTTGAAGTCTGGTGAACTTGGATGTCAGGGAAGAGAGTTTATAGAAATACCCAAAGGTTATTGCTCTTGCCCATGTAAGAGCTTGTATCTGATTGTCTCCAAATCCCAGCTGCAAGAGAATTGTGTCAGGGAAGGGAGGGAGTGTGTGCATTGCCCTTTGTGAGTGTCTTCATCACAATAATGAAAACTACAGTAACAAATTTCATCTGTTAGCACAATTTAATCCTGTTTGCTCAGCTAAAATGCGGAGAGTTGCTCTTTGCTTCTTAGCAGCCTCCCACATTGCTGTTCTTGCAGCCTGTGTGCTCGTTAAGAAAGCTTGTTCTGCCTAACCTCTGGGGACAACGAAGGCCCCTGGAATCTGTAGGTCCCCGGAAGAAAGAAGGCTATGGGCTGAATGTCAATGTTTTATGTTTTTATTAAGAAAAAAAAAAAAAGATTTATTTGTTCCTATTTCTTTCTAAAAAGGATTGAGGTCTGCTTACAGTGAGAACACATGCTGTATATTGTTTTCCCCTTTTGTTTTTCTTTGCTCTTTTGTTATTTATAGTACAGAAATATTGTACTTTTACATTTTTCAAGCATACTCACAATTTCTTTGGTAATATTTTTCTGTTTTTTGAAATCTATAATTTATCTCCTTCTGCAGCTGGGTCAAAAACTCTATTCCAGGGGGGGTGGCAGAGTATGGTTATGCACCAAGTCTGGTTTTCTTTTTTTTTATATATTTATTTATTTATTTTTGACAGAGAGTGAGGGAGAGAATGAGTGGGGGAGGGGCAGAAAGAGAGGGAGACACAGAATCCGAAGCAGGCTCCAGGCTCTGAGCTGTCAGCACAGAGCCCGATGCTGAGCTCAAACTCATGAACCTCGAGATCATGACCTGAGCTGAAGTCAGACGCTCAACCAACTGAAGCACCCAGGCGCCCTGAGCCAAGTCTGTGTTTGTAAGTAAAATTTGATTGGGACACAGCCATACTCACGTGTTTATTGTTGTCCGTGGCTGCTTTTGTGCTACAGTGGCGGGTGTGAGTAGTTGTGATAGACCATAGGCCCCGCAACGCCAAAAATATACTGTCTAGCCCTGTAGAGGCAAAGTTTGCTGACCCCTACTCTAGTTCACAATCTAATATAATTTTAACACGTTATCTTGTCTCATTGAATTTATCCTTATTGACACGGTGTGGTGGCCAGACTTATATTGGTTCTTCTCTATACTGATGTTTCCCCACTTCCCTTGAGCGTCCAGTCTCACTGGTATCTATCCAACCTGCAAAGGCCGCTCTCTTTCCTCTCTGTCCCAGACGGGTTTCTCAGCCCTGTTCCTTCCCATCCTCCAACACGGCACACATGTCAGTATGTAAGTCTTGGCTAAAAGTTTCAGGTGAAAATAAGGAAACATGTTTATATTGAGGACTAATCACCTAACTCCAAAAATCCCTCTGGCAACCCCTCCTGCCCCCACTGGAAATCCCTCCTGGATCATCTTGCTCTTCAGGACTTTACCATATCATTTGGCCCATCTCTTCCATAATACCCCCTCGTATCCGGATCCCCCTCATTTTATCATGGAGAACAATCACGATCTCCACTCCTATCTTACTAGTATGCCTGCACATCCTCTAACGCTGGTATGCACCAGTTATTGGAAAATAACTAGAATATGAAAGAGAGCATTTTGTGTGTATGTGTGAGATTCAGGAGGAACCTGGGCCTCCCTAGGCTTTAGGCTCCTACAAGGAGGAATACCAGTTAGTGGAATACTTGTGGCCTCTCTCTATGCCTCAGTCATTTTCCCCTAGGGATGAAGGATGTCTACCATTATTGATATGTTTGGGATAAGGACTGAGGATGTTGCCCCTTCCTCAGTCCCTCCCTCCTGAGACACAGCTGCCTAGAGGTCCATACCCCGGTCTTGCAGCTCAGTGGGATAAGCTCAGCTCAAGGGAGTGGGGCATCGGGTACATGGGGTAGGATTACTGAAAAAGAGTGGAATTGATGAAGGGCACCTGGGTTGCTCAGCTGGTTAAGCATCCGACTCTTGGTTTTCGCTCAGGTCATGATCTCACAGTTCTTGAGATCGAGCCCCATGTCGGGCCCTGTGCTGGCAAAGCAGAGCCTGCTTGGCATTCTCTCTCCCTCTCTGGGCCCCTCCCCACTTGTGCTCTCTCTCTCTCTCTGTCTCTCAAAATAAATTAATTAACTTTTTAAAAAAGAGTGGAATTGATAAACAGAGTAACTCCTGCAGATGGAAGCTTTTGGAGGGTCAGGCCGTGTATCTTAAGGTGGGTTTTCCCATTAAGAGACACTGAAATAAGGATTTGAGTGTAAGCAGTTTACCTGCACCAGTAGGGAGTGGGAAGGAGATGTGGCCCATTAAAGATGTATTATAAAGCCAGCTACCACTGTGGGTGATTAGAGTAATCCCACAGTAAGCTCTAGGAAATGGTATGGAATTTACACCTCAGAGTTATCCTATTGTAGAGGATGAGGGAGCTGAGGCATCTATACTCCCAGCAGTCATTGATTGAGGACCGGTCCCTGGGGATGACTTTCTGGCCTGCCCCACATCATAAAGCAGCCTTCTTCAGCTTTTAGGAAAAACCCTCAGGCAAAGAAATGCAGATACTGACAGTTGGAAGTTCTTCAGGGGCTCCCTGAAGCTGTAAGGCCAGAGGGAGGTGGGAAGGACCAGAATACTCTATGTCACTACCAGAGACTCTGATGTTGAAGGGTGGATTTGGCATCTCATCTCCTTAGTTGTGCTTTATCTTTATTGTGCAACTCAAGGATTGAGGGAATCAAATTTCGGGCTTTGGCAGAATTTGTTTACTGATCATCTAATCTTATGACTATTAGATGTGGCTAGTTTTCAGAGGTCACAGGTCCCGGCCCATCTCCCAAGGGTCCCCTACAGCTGCCTGTCTATAGGTCCTCTGTAGATAGGGCTACCTGCCTGCCAGACCGCAGCTGTCTCCTCAAGACAAGGGCTGTATTCCCATGACTAGCAGCCGCACTTCCAACAGCACCAATCATCCCATGTCCACGTGAAATGGCATTTCTACTCCTTCCTATCCTGGAGTCTTCCAGGAGAGAAGCGAGGGCTAAGAAGAGCTGAAAAACGGAGCAACTAATTGATGTGATCCATGCTCCAAAAATCCTTTGGAGAAACCGATAGTGTTCATTCCATCAAGATTAGTCAGTTGTACTTGGTAATGGAAGGGCATAGAGGGCCAGATGGAGGAAAGGGAGAGTCAGAGAAAAGCTGCCACAGGAGCATGGATGCTGTAAAAACAGCTTTGATCAGAGATGAGAAAAAGAGAAGCTGAAGGCAAGATAAGGAAAGCAAGGAAATCACAATACAACCATGGACCAAACAGCAAGAACAACAAAAAAAGTAAAGAACTCTCCTGGTCAAAAGAGCAGAACTAGTAGACAGAATGAGAAGGAGGAAAAGTATCGAGGGGAGAAAGGAAAAGGAATTACTTTGAACAAGGTGTATTGTCCTACATCATATAGGATCAAACCATCCTGCCATGTGGATTCAAAAAAAGATCTGTGAGAAGCAAAGAATCGTTCAAGAACTGGTCCAATGAGGACTCTCCTAGTTCCGAGTAACAACAGAAGACTACTGGAAATGTTTAAATGTTTGCTACTCAGAGAGTGGTCCACAGATCAGCATCAGCATCCCCTGGGAGCTCATTAGGAATATAGAATCTCAGGCCCCACCCTAGACCTACCAAATCAGAATCTGCATACAATCCCTAGCTGATTTGTGAGCACAGTGAAATTTGAGGCCTGCTGGATTAAATCAAAATATTAAGAGATGTCTCATGGACTCTGAGGACAAGGATCTAGCAAGACCTTGAGAACAAACTGGAACCAGCAACTTGAATACTATCAAGATATTCCATCTATCTCTTGCTTCTCCTTCTGAACAATAAAGTCCAATCATAAAAGTGAAGATCAAACTCTTGGGAATCAAATCTTCCAATTGTCAGTTTTCTCTACTTTTAAAATGATCATTGTGGATAAAATCAAAGCAGAATCCACAGAGAACAGAATTTGAACACTTGGTTACACTGTGAGGAGAAGGTTGAATTTCTATTAGAACTAAATGGAGACATCTGTTTTGTTTAAATTAAGGATCTGTAAGTATCAGCCAGGGACCAAGTTGACAGCCATTTCTATAATAAAGCAATAAATCATGGGGATGGTTAAGGAAGCAAGGAACCCCACATTCTCACTTTGTTCAACCAATTAAGCAATAAGCCATCTGGGTCCTTTTGTTAATTACTGTCAAACACAACTCACACAATTGAATTCTGCCTTTTATTTAATTATATTAATTTATTCCAGCAACTTCAAACACAATGCCAATAATTAAGTTCATTTAAAAAAATAGAGGTCTTGTTTAATTTTTATTTTGCAACTATTAATACCATTTACAAGGTTGACATCTGAGAATGTTTAGCTCCATCTCAGTCTCAGGATGTTAGGGGAATTTGCTTTAAATATAATCATGTCCGAAGGAAGAAGACAGTGTCCAAAATCTCTTCTCTCAATGGGATGATGAATCTATCCAGATCAGCACTATCCAAATAAAACTGTTTGCAGTGATAGAATGTTCTATATCTGTGCTCTCCAAGACAGTAGCCACTAGGCACAGGAAGCTATTGAGCACTAGAGATGTGACCAATACAACTGAGGAACTGAGTTTTAATTTTTTTTTTTTAATTCTAATGAACTTACATTTAAACAGCCATGTGCAGCTAATGGCTACTGTAGACAGCACAGGTCTGGAGCGTATTCTAAGGAGGGAGAAGTGCAGCAGGCCATTGACTTAAGCTGGTAGAAAAAAATATGTTAATTATGATAGGCCTTGTTTAGAAACCCTCACTTCCTACCTACTTTTTCTTATTTGAAATGCACTGAGTTCTGAGACAGCCCAGAGGAGATCAGTATCTTCAAAGGGAGGTTTCCTAGCTGACCATGTGAAGAGTAAACTCCACCTGGAGGAGAAATGGGCATAAATGGTGTCTTCTTAACAGCAGAACCAACCCCACTCCACAGCTCTTTATGGACAAACTAGGTAGGCCAGGTCACAGCCAGGAGAGCCTTTCAGCTCTTGCTAGCACTGGCTCTGCTCTAGCAGAGGCACGCTCTTCCCACAGTTGTGGACATTCAACCTGCAGGCCCATTTGGGGGACTGAGGCTCAGAGATGGCCACATCAGCCCTAACGAACATTAACTCCCAACTCTGGTTCCTCTCATGTGAATTTGGGCTCAGATGCTGGCATTCCCCTACTGTGGAGGTTTGCCTCTTTGCAGAGGTTGCTATTTCTGATCCAGTCCATGCAAACCCTGTAACAGGGCATCAGGAGAGCTTCTCCACTGTATACACCTTGTTATTGGGAATGCTTAGTCTGAGCTGACCCAACGCCAATGACTAATGAGAAATACATTGCAAGAGATTCTGGTTGGGGTTAACCAAGCTAGAGAAGGGCTAGGGCAGGGTGAATGGAGGTAGAAAGTCAGGAGGAAATTCTCATTTACATGAAAACATCCTATTCCAGGTGTGCTGACTCTTTCCAGCTGCCAGGCTGAGCTGGAGAATTGGGTCAAAGCTTTTCCATCTTCTCTTCAACCCCGTTCTTTGCTCAGTGGCTTCCCTTCCTTCTTCTGAGCTATGGCTCAACCAGTGAACATGGAATTTGTCCTAATGAACTTAATCCAAAGTTTTGGGGATGTCAGGCCTTTACACCCTTCTCACACTTTAACTTTCATGGTTGGCTACACAGATAGTTCAAGGTAAGGCCATTTGCAAAAATATTATCAACCGGATGTATGTATCCTGGAGGTGTTGCCCAAGACGGTCCATGCCTCTCCTTTGTCAGAGATAAAAGCAATTCTCAAGTGCACGATGGAAAACAAAATAAAACAAACAACAATCTTCTGTACTACGTAATGACCATCATCCAGTGATAAAGACAATGAGACAATGAATCCTCTTTTTTTTTTTTTTTTTCTAAAACAGCCAACAGTCAATGCAATAAGGGGCGAGAAGGAAAGACTTTCTATACTCATTCATGGAGTTTTCTTCTCTACTATCACCAGGAGCGCAAACACAAAAGGGTCAGCTTCATGAAATATATATGCTCTTTTAGTTCCCTTGGGGATGAACTGTAATGGCTAAACTTCTCTTTTCCCTTTGACACAGGCATTCATCGTTCATCCACAGTGTAGACGTTGTCAAATCGCCACAGCTGGCTGGCTTTTCCATCACACTGGCGCAGGTACAAATCTTTGCTGTTTTCCTGCACCACAGCTTCCATGCATTTCCCAGAAAGAATGTGAACAATCATTCCATTCTGAAAAAACAGAAAAGACGAGGGAAAAAAGTCATTTCCCTGTAATCAGTAGGCAAAGAAGGATATTTCTAAGATTTGTGTTAATCATTACGAGAATTACAGAGGTGGTGTGAACTCGCCTAGTAAAGAACTGCATTATGTTGGTTAGTGTAAAAATAATTTAGGTAAATATATATAATATAAATATATTATGAATATAAATATCATTTGAAACCTTGAGATCATTAATTCAATTACTTTATTGAGATTGTATAATTGTGCCATTTCTTAGTTCTGTTTAGTAACATGCCAGTGTATAGAGCATGTTCAGTCTTTATACCATATTGGTGAAATTCATTGTTATCACTGTGCTTGTACATTTCTGCTTTCAAAATGATTTAGTTTGATCTCTGCCCACTGTGACTCCTGCAATTTAGTACTGTTGCCACCACGTCGCAGTAGAGAGTAAAAGCTCAAGGATACACTGAGGGCCCAAGGCAGCCATGTTTCAAAGACTATAGCTGCCTCCTGCTCAAAGTCCACCAGACTTAATACTGAATCTAGCCATCCCTTCTTCAACAAAAAATTGATTTCTTTATGAAAAGTTAAACATTTTAACCAACAATGCCGATAATGTCCATTTGTTTATGTACTTTTGAGATAGAATTCACATACCATAATATTTACTCCTTTAAAGTATACAACTTGATGGTTTTTAGTATATTCACAGAGTATATGCAACCATCACTGTAAAAAGAAACCCACTATCATTAGCAATCACTTCCTGTCCCTCCCTTCCAGCCACTGGAAATCACTAATTTGCTTTCTATATTTATGAATTTGTTTATTCTGGACATTTCCTAGAAAGGTAGTCATATAATAGACAGCCTTTTGTGATTGACTTCTTTCACTTTGTATGATATCTTCAAGGGTCATCCATGTTGTAGCATACATGTTACCTAATTTTTTTTCTTTGTATTGTAGTAAAAATAGATAAGATAAAACTTACCATTGTAACTGTTTTTTTTTTATTTTTTTTTAACATTTATTTATTTTTGAGACAGAGAGAGACAGAGCATGAATGGGGGAGGGGCAGAGAGAGAGGGAGACACAGAATCCAAAACAGGCTCCAGGCTCTGAGCTGTCAGCACAGAGCCCGATGCGGGGCTTGAACTCACAGACTGTGAGATCATGACCTGAGCTGAAGTCGGACGCTTAACCGACTGAGCCACCCAGGCGCCCCCATTGTAACCATTTTAAAGGATAAAGTTCAGTAGTATTAAGTATATTCACATTGTTGTGAAACATATATTCAGGACTTTTTCATCTTTCAAAACTGAAAGTCTATTATTTATTAACCAACTCTCCTCTCCCCCCATTCCCTGGTCAACACTATTTACTTTCTGTTTCTATGAATTTGACTATTTTAGATACCTTATTTAGGTGGAATCTTACAGAATTTGTCCTTTTGTGACACATTTATTTCACTTAGTGTGATGTCCTCAAGGTTCATCCATGTTGTAGCATGTGATCCTTTTAAGGCTGAATAGTATTCCATTATACACACACACACACACACACATACATACATACACATACATATACATACATACATACCACATTTTGTTTATCTATTCACCCATCGCTGAATGTTTGGGTTGCTTCTACCTCTTGGCTATTGTAAATAGTGCTACTATGAACAGTAGCTGAATGATAATACTTTTTTAATGTTTATTTATTCTTAGAGAGAGAGAGAGCACGAGCGGGGTAGGGGCAGAGAGAGAAGGAGACAGAGGACCCAAAGCAGACTCTGCACTGACAGCACAGACCCTGATGTGGGGCTTTAACTCATGAGCCATGAGATCATGACCTGAGCAGAAATCGGATGCTTAGCCGACTGAGCCACCCATGTGCCCCATAATACTTTTTTAAAGTCTTAGGTTTTAATGCCTGAAATATATTGGGTATATCTTACTCACTAATCTTGTACTTATTATTTTAACATGCTGTTTCTAAGATGTATCTTATCCACAGGACTTGGTTAGAATGATCCAAGACGTCTTTGAGCATGTATGGGCCCTAAGTCTTAGGTTCACTTGTCACCAAGTAGAGAAGGAAGGGCCTTTCTGTTGCTCCTAAACCACACCACTGAGGTAGTTGGCTGCTTCTGTAACATGCTCCCTGGTCTTACTGGTGACCTGAGCTAATAAACTTCAAAAAGGGACCGTCTCTTCTCTCTGCCACGATCATGGTCAGAGCTTTACAGAGACATGGCAAATGAGTACACTTTAAGATGCTTGTGGTCCAACTTTGCTACAATGTTGGCTTTACTTCCTCCTGAGGCCTTAATGCCAGGTCACTAAGTTCAACAATAGGGGCTCTGGCCTGTATGGTACTATCTGACCCCTTAGAAGACCCTGGGCCACAGCCCCAGCTAGAGGCACTGCTGAGCCCTTCCTGGACAGATTACTTACCTCTTGGAAGTCCCAGTGCTGTTGATGGATAGCAGGCCCTTCCTCGGTGCAGTTCTGAAGAGTCACCTGCTCTTGCCTGATGTCAAGACACAGGTGCTGTGGGCTGCCAAAGTGTATCTCCTTCCTGCCGGTGTGCTTCAGGTGCTGGGACAGAGGGGATGTTTGTTAGCACAGCTAGGAGACCTTCTCCAAAGCTGGAGATGAAAGAAGGGGAGTTCACAATGGGGCTGACGTCAAGTGGCAATCTTTAGATTCTCTTAGGGTCAGCCAACACCGTATCTCATAGCCGAATCCACACGTGCAATGCCAGACTGGACCAAGCCTCTGAAATCTGCACGTGCCAGCTGCTGTCGCATTCATATTTCTACACTGTGGCATGTTTCTCCATTAGTCTCTCTTACTGCATCATGGTGAGGCCATAAAAGAGTGCCGTGTGTTGTGTGAGTGCACTACCGCAAGAGCACATGAGGAGCACTTCTGAGGCCCAAGGGATCTCTTTCTGGAGAGAGCTGACCTGGCCTGTCACCTGGCCCAAAACAAATTGTCTGTTGCATCTGATGACTCTCACTCATGGTCATTTTTTTCCTCCAGTGTTTTATACGATTCGATTGTGCATATCTTTGCAGAGGGGCTCTCACTGTAGGAAGCCTGTGTGCTCTGGCAGGAGAGCACGCTCTGACAAAACCAATTTCTGTTTATTCCTGCCAAGTGCAACCTGAGTGGATCTTATATTAATTTTGCGGTTGGGAGGCAGTGTTGCCCTCAGTGATCTGCGCATTCACATGGGGCCTCGCGCTTAGAAGGGGTTAGTGTTCTTGGTTTAATGTATTTGGTTTAATGCTCTCCTGTTACTATCTTGAAATCCTTTTTGTTTTTGTTTTTGGTTTTGTTTTGTTTTGTTTTGTTTTTTGAGATAAGGCACAAGTGAAAGAAGGGCAGAGAGAGAGGAAAAAGAGAGAGAGAGAAAGGCAGGGCTCACCTGATGTGGGGCTCAAACCCACGAACTGTGAAATCATAACCTGAGCCAAAGTTAGATGCTTAACCAATTGAGCCACCCAGGCGCCCTATCTTGAAATTCTTTTTTTTTTTTTTTTTAACATTTACTATATTTGAGAGAGAGTGTGAGCAAGGGAGGGGCAGAGAGAGAGACGACACAGAATCCGAGGCAGGCTCCAGGCTCTGAGCTGTCAGCACAGAGCCCCACGTGGGCCTCCGACTCATGAACTGTGAGATCATGACCTGAGCCAAAGTCAGATGCTTAACCGACTGAGCCACCCAGGTGCCCCAAGATGTTACACAGTTTTGAAATTCTTAATAATTGTTGAACTGTGGGCTCCACATTTTCACTTTGCGCTGGGCCCCAAAATTAGATAGCCATTCCCGCTTGAGGATTCTCACACCACACAATTCATATAAATTTGAATCCTACACCCATATTAGATGCAGACTTGTGGTTAAAAAAATTTTTAAGAGTGATTTTATCCTATACAAAGACCCTGTGGAGACAGACAAGCTTCCTTGTCATCTTCCTGTGGCAGTGGGTGGATTTTTCTAGTCAAACTTTTCACAGGTAAGTTACTCTTTGAAGGTCAAAGCTGGCTTTCTATGGCATCTCATTTCCAACTTCTCATCTGTCAAAGGCTGCAAGTAGGCTCTCACTGACTACTGCATGTAGCTAATGGCTCATGTATCCTGAGGCAGGATAGCTTGGCCAATGCCCTGTGGCTCTATTTTCAGATGCCTCTTGATTTGTGGCCCCTGGAGATTTCCCTTTGTTACAAATTCACTTACTTATGTGTTTCTTCTTAATTTTTTATCTGGCATATCTAGGTGCTTTTAGGAAAAGGGCTTTCAGCTTATCCAGCTCACAATTTTGCTAGATATAGAGGTCCTTGCTAGTCCCCTCCTCCCCACCAAGAATCAGAAAACCCACAAAAGCGAACATTCTGTTCGCATGCCTGAGACTGCATTATTCCCGGTTGCAGAGGAGGAAACCAAGACTTGGAGGGTTTAAGAAGCCTCTGATGTCACACAGCTAGAAAGTGGTGAGCTCTTGCCACCATATTACACTGCTTCCTCACTTAGCACTTTATATCTGTATCCTTCTCCCCTGTGCCAGGTGTGAATGCCTTTTGCTGTGTTCCGGAACACTGGTAAAGGGCAAAGCGGAAAGAGGCCACATGGGTCCTAAGAACCTGCTTCCCCATGTGCCCTCCAGATGCAGGCCTCCCTGCCCCCAGCCCAGCCCCCTCCCCACCCCCCACCTCCAGGATCCCAGAACCTGCTTTGCCAAGCCTGGCCTCACCGGTCCTCCCTCCAAGACATGTTCTGGCATTTGCCCCCAGGCTCTCGGGGCCTCATCTGACTCATTTGATCAATATCTCTAGCAACTCGTACTTTGTTGCTTATTTTTAACACAGGCCTTTGGGATATGACACCTTAATGCAAAGGCCCCTGTCACAGGCTAAAAGAGATTTGGGGGCGGGCTAGGCCTTTCTAGGTTCACCCAAGTTGTGAAAAGAAGTGGACCCACCGACCCTCAGCCAGCATCTCTGAGCCTTCCCACCACCTCGGGGAGTTATTCTGTGATGGCAAATTTGAAGAGAAGCTTAGCCTAAGATACAAAGAGATCTTCCTGATAAACAAGGGGTCTTCATGGATGCTGGAATGACCCTGCTGCATCGAGAGCCTTTCTCTGACTCAATTACCTTCTTCTCTTCTCAGACACTTGAGGGCGTAAAATATACCAACCCCTGGGGTGCTGCAGGAGGAAATATGGTTCTATCCTTTCACTCATTCCTTTAGCTTCTGGGAATTATGAACTAGGGATTTCAGAGCGCCAGGGACCATAGGGGGCTTCATGGGAATCTATTCACCCTGGAAATTGTTAAAATTTTGTGCAGCTGTGCTTATATGTGTTTTTTTTTTTTTTTTTTTTTTTCTGGGAAAGGGTCCTTAGAATTTATTACCTTCTTAAATGAACGATGTGACCTGTAATAAAGAGTCTAACTCCTTGTCTAATGTCTGGTCTCTTAGCATTCAAGCTCCACTCCTTCACCTTATATCCTTGCTCTACTTCTGGGCAAGCTCTTAAGAGAGCCCCGTGCTTTCTTCTTTGGTGCTGGTGGGAAGTTCAATCCAGGTAAGCCCAGCCAGAGCTTGGGAACCCTCACCTGACCAACCTCCCCCCAACCACATAAGAGCCAAAGTCAGCCGCCCCTTCTTGCTGTCTTGCTGTCTTGCTTGTCTTGCTCGCTTGGGAGCCTGTCCTGCTCCACTAGGAAGTCTCATTAGGTGAATAATGATGCTTTCCATTCTCTGTTGTTGCATGTGGGGAGTCATCAGTTTCAATATCTGAACCAAATTTGGGGTCAGGGGTTGATCTTGCCCCCACCAGGCAACCACTAGATACAACCTAAAAAGATGAGGAAGCACAGGGAGGGATGGAGGGCCCTACTAGGGCTTCCTAGGCCTACACTTTAACCAGGTGCCACCTGGATTTCTTGATGTCAGTTTCAAATAGTCTGTCCTGTGGTGAACCATCTATATCCAAGAACAGGAACCTTGGCTCAAGGAAGGGCCTCCCCCTGTGGGCAGGGTGCCTGTCAGGCATGTTCAGCATCTCTCTTCGGCTGCCCTTTGGGCCATTAGCTTTTTCTGTCACCAGGGCAGCCCCATCCATCTTGGGTACTGACAGGTCTGGCCACACTGCAGAGTGGGGCCTCGGGGAAAGTCGTGCAGTTTGTCTTCATTGCTGCATCTCGGTCCTTCCCCAGCAGTCATCAGAGCCCTTTCTCCTGGGGAGAGGCCCCATCAGCCCTGGCATCCCAGTACAGCTTATGTGCTGTTCCCCAGGGGTATTTGTACTCTCCGCTTTCCATCTGACTGTGGAATGAAAGACTTTCTCCTTGTGGAAGGAATCCCATGGACCAAATTGCTCTGTGCCTGGGAAATCTTCTGAATGACGCCAGTGCTCTGCAGCTTGGAGCCAGGGACCCCATCTGTGTGGAAGCCCTACTCTAGCAAGTGCAGCAGATGGTTGGCCAAGGCCACGAGGCCTATCTGCTCCAAATCCAGCCCTCCTTCTCTGCTTCACACACACACACACACACACACACATGCGTGCATATGCAGAGACACCCACACAGACAGACAGATATATGCACAGAGACACAGACAGCAGACATGCACACACCAGGCCTCTGTTGTGCAGTAAAGATCCCCCTCTGTGAACTCTGGCTCCCATAGAGCCCTGTTAAATCCTGGAAAGCCACAACACATCTGCGTGGGAGGACTCGGAATCAGAGGACTGAGACAAGACTGTAACCACAAGTTGTGGGTTGGAGGCACCACTGTAAGTGGGGAACACACTCTGGGGTCCCCTTCCCTCCTCAGTGCTTCTGTGCCTACAGCGCCCACTTGGATGACCCATATTACCCCATCTCTGGTTCTAGCTGGCTGAGGATCTCTGGCTGGTCCAGATGTTTCAAGTGGTGCCCTGATAGAAATGTGTGTCAATTTCTTTGACCTCTGATTAGAGATTTTTAATTTAAATAGGGAGGTTTTCCACAAACTCCGGATTTCCAATGTCTTTTAAATTTGGGGGCTAATCTCATAATACTGGACCCACTTACAAAAGAGAAAACATGTGTTGAGGCTGGGGGACGGGCATAGCTGTCCTTTCTGATGGGCACGTGCTCCTCAGGCATAGCAGCCTCCACCCAGCTCACTGTGCTCATCCCTGCCTGACCCTGGGGATATCTGAGTTTGCAACCCCTGGGTCAGTCACTCTCTGAGCCTCAGTTTCCTCATCTGTTAGATGAAAGCATTGGCTAGATAGTCTCTATTTGCTTCAGGCTCAGATGCTTGTATTCTCTGATGATGGCCCATGTCTGTGATTGTGCCTGGGGGCGGCGTGGGCAGAGCTGGGATGCGTCATTGTGGTGGGGGACATGGCACCACTGAAAGGAGGTGCCCCAAAGGGAAGTGAGGAGCATCCCAGGAAAAACCATTCTTAGGTCTTGCCCGGATGTTACCCTGAGAACTCTGACTACCCACCTGTTGCTGCCGGCTGTCACTGCAAGGAGCTAGCATCATGGTGCAGCCCAGGATGTCCCCTTCTTCCTGGCAGTCAACACAGAAGCCAAGTCCGGTGTTGTGGAGCTGAAAGTGGACATCCATACGGAAGTGAACCCCGCCCTCCACTGTTAAGACACCCTCCATCAGGCGCTAGTCCTCCTCTCCTCCTTCCCTGCAGTGTAGCTCACGGTTCCAGGTTCAGGCCACAGAAATAAGCAAGGTCAAGCTAAAGCCTCTAATCCCAATGGACAGGAGGCAGGCCACATCTGTCATGATGAAAGGACCTGAAACAGGTTTTGGGGCAACCCAGTCACCTCCCTCAGGGTAGGCATGGAAGCCTCCGAGGCTCCCCTGACCTCGGGACTGTGTGGCCAGGGTCATGGACAAACATCTGAGTATCCAGTTTCTGTATTGGGAGGCTGCCCATCCCCTCCCCTTCCTCCTCATCTTCCCGGGGGCATGCCTTGCCTTTCCAGAGAACCTGGGCCTGCACTCAGATGGGTAAAGCTCAGGGTAGATGTTGGCCAGAAACCAGTGGAACGTCCGACAACCCAGTCTCCTTTGCAGCTGCAGGCGTTCTGTGCAGTCTGGCTTCTCAGCCTGATGGAGGAGAAAGACACGGGCACTGAGATGGGGGAAGGCCGACTGTTCACCACAATTCACACGTGGGGGAGGGACAGAGGTAGCTGGGAAGAAGCTGAAGGATTGGGACAGAGTGAGGGGACCAAGGCCACGGTTCCCTAGGGCCGTAGCCAGGCAGGGAAAGTCATGTGTTAGGGGAAGAAGTTTAGAAGGGACAGAGTAGGATGGTCCTCCCTACAGAGAGCTGTGGAACCAGCAGTGTGGTTGTGAGAGCACTCCCTCCCCAATCCTTCACATCTTCAGTCTACAAAGACGATTATACCTGTGCTTTAAGGACTTTTTGTGGAAGCTGGCAAAATGGCGGGGCTTTGCACCTAGGCTGGTGTGCTGCAGCACCATAATGAGCCATATGGAGGCAGGAACTGACCCAAAGGCAACTGAGATGAAATAAGCTAGGAAATTGTGGGGTGGGATGGGGGCAAGACAAGTTTACTTTTCTTCCCCTCCTAGTGCCCAATTTCCTCCATTACCATTAATAAATCATTCCTTTGGGCTACTCTATCCCCTTTCCTTGAGATTCTCCTTTATAATACAATTGTCCTGGGATGGATATCGGGTAAGTCCTTAACACTCGAGTATAAATTTATACATTTGGCTATATTGATAAGATACAAGGAAACCTACCTATACATTTAGTATTAAATCCTGGATATCTTGAGGGAAGACAGGGGTGCTAAGGAGGGGTAGGAAGGACCAAAAATAAAAACAAAAAAGAGAGATCATATTTCCTGGGGTAAGGAGAGGAAGGGAGAGGGGGCTGGAACAAGAAGTCCATGTCAGAGTTCCAGTTTGATGGCCTTTAGTCTGGCAATTAAACACTGGGCTAACAGGCTGAATGAAGTGATTCTGCTTTTTTCCATCTTTTACTCCTCAGATATAAATGGTGTGGATCTGCCATACTGACATGCTCTCGGTATGCTTCCAAGACTATGATCCCCTGAGCACCTGGCTCAGAAATACCCATGGAACTTGTTAAAAATGCAGGTTCCTAGGCCCTATACCAGAGACTATGATTCAGTAGGTTGGGCCAGCAACCCTGGAATCTGCATTTTGACCGTTTCTCCTGCTGAGTTTTATCCACAGAAAGTTTGGGATCAACTTCTCTAAGGCAGGGATGTCTTGTTTATTCAGCACACCTGCCTACCATTAAACCAAAGAGATCTATTACTCTTTACTCTAAGGAAATTAGTGTAAGTTTTTTATGGTTTCTTGGCTTTCTTAGTGTTCGTTTGAGACCTCACCAGTCATTCTGCAGGGCTGGACTTTGCTACCAAAGCAGGAACATTCCCTCATGAATTTTCCATCACCTTCACCTTTCTCAGTGGTCAAAGTGGCAAATCTCTCCAGCCTTTTGTTTGATCTCAAATGAGGGGCATATGCTGACAATGAACTTTCCCTTCTGTACAACCAAACTTGACAGGGGAAAAACAAGAGAATGTTAACTCCTCCAACAGTGAAACCCTGACCTTGTCTTTTGGATGCCTATAATTTCTGTATCTCAAAATCCATGTGAGGGTTTGGATAGAAGGATAGAAATTGTAGAGCAAAATTAATTTTTAGCTACTTAAATTTAAACTAAGAGCATAAAGTTAACGTCTCCAACCTTCAGGGAAGCAGTGATATTATTAAAATCTTAACATCGATGTCAGCCATAGGACATTTCCAAAACATGAATTAAGAGGAATGTACCAAAAAAAAAAAAAAAAAAAAGCCAGAAAAACAAATGTCTTCTCATTTACCAGTAGGAGGTGCCATTGTCCTTGTGAAAGTCATCAGATGACCAGATGACGGGGAGATTTGTGGATCAGAGAATGGAGCACACCCAGCAGTGTGGGCAGGCTGGTGAGGGGCTTATGGGAGTTGTCCCAAGACCTTTGCGGGTCACGGAAATCTTATCTTCGGAGCCCCCACTCCCAGCCTAGGAAACAGTAATGGGAACCCACGTCTCATGCTGAATAGTATTTATGTGCCAGTTCCACGAGAATTGGGCTACGTGGCAGTTGAAGATGTGCTGTTTGTGGACATTAATGAAATGTTGAAAATTTTAAATTTTTTGTGGCTTGTTTTGGATCTTTTATGTTTATATTTATATTTATATTTGTTTCATGTCTTGGATGATTCCACAGTTTGAGTGCTTTACTCAGGAGGAAAGGGCGCTCTGAGACCCGTCACTGCTTATTCCCTGCCCAGTCTGCCCTCTGGCCCCACGATAAAGGATCGCAGCCCATAGATGTCCCACAGACCTCAGGGGGCTCCAGGCCAAGACTAGCCGTGATGCTGTGTGGAGATGCTTGGGACAGACAGGCAGCTCTGCCAGGGGGCCACTTGAGAGGGGCAACTTAAGGGAAGCATAAGCCAGAAGCTTTTGTTTTCCCCTCCAGGTTGGACAGAGAGGCACTCCTTGGCCCAGCCTCCTGCTGGCGGCCCGTGCCGGGCCCAGAGGCCCCTGCCAGGATCTCTCCTTACCTGGCTCAAGGAGAAGGCCTCTGGGCTGTGCCTGTAGAAGGTTTCTTTGAATGAGCCCAGCCAGGTCTCGGCGATGCGAACCTTGTTCCGCAGAGTGGCCTCCTGATCACGGGGGGACTGGGCTTCCTGATTTTGATAGATGTGCCCCACCCGAGAACAGGGAAGGATTTCAACAGAGCCACCACAGAGCCAGGCCTGCCATAAAAGGAGAAAATAAATATCTGAACACAACTCCAAGGACATGGAGTTAGGGATCCTGACTGGGGCTGGAAAAATGCACAGGAAATCACGAACACAAAATGGTGAAGAGAACAATAGTCCGCGGGGTGCCTCAGAGTTTCCAGATCTGGTAGTTCCGGGCAGGCGAGTGACAGTGCGGGAAGATTGGGTGCGGTTGTCCCGGGACAGAGCCAGTAGAGTAAGGGAGCCACATCCATGCAATACCGGAACGGGCCCTTTCCCAAAAGCACATGGACACGTTTGGCACCTTTAGAGATATAGCTGTGTGGATTAGCACCCCTGTTCCCCAAAGCTGCTTCCTCAGGGAAAAAGGGGTCCCTGGTGGTCAGAGAGTTCTCCAGTAAAATTCATTTGAAAGGAAGCCTTTCGTTTCATCCTGGGGATCAAGAGGAAAGCGAAAACATTTCTAGCAAAAGGCAGCATGTGGACTGAAACACACCAAAAACAGAGTTCCCAAACTCTGGGCCATGGTACCCCTGGGGGTGCCCCATCAACCTCAAAGGGCCGTGCGGGATATTTTAAATGTTTGAGAAAAACACGGTGACATCTATTGGGTGTTCTGCAAACTACAAGCTTGAGATAATTCATGATTTCCACATTAGATGGCTGTATTTTCGATAATGTACACCTTTACGGGGTTGGGTTTTCAGTGGTTGCTGTGATGAAAAAGCCAGTCTCGTGTTCAAATCGACATGGAACGGGAAATGAAGGTGATGGTGTCTGGTCTGATTCCAAGGCTTGAGAAGTTGTGCAGTGCCCAACACTAAATTTAGGCACTAAATTTTTAGCACAAATACTTATTTTTTGGAACTATAGTAGTTCCCCCTTATCCATGGGGGACATGTTTCAAGACCCCCGGCAGATGCCTGAAATCACGGATAGTTCTGGACCCTATATACACTATGTTTTTTCTTATACCATACATACATACATACCCGTGATAAAGTTTAATAAATAAATGAAGCACAGTAAGAGATTAACAATAACTAATAATACAATAGAACAATATCATGATATACTGTAATAAAAGTTATGTGAATGTGGTTTCTCTCTCTCTCAAAATATCATCTTATATTGTACCCACTCTTCTTCATGTGGTGATGGGAGATAATAAAATGCCTACGTGATGAGATGGAGTAAGGGAATGACAAGGCATTGTGACCTAGGGTTAGGCTACTACCCGTCTGATGATACCTCAGAAGGAGGATCATCTGCTTCTGGACCAAGGTGGACCATGGGCAACTGAATCCGTGGACGAGGCAGGACCAGTGAGCTCAATGCACAGAACTGTTTGGCATTTGTTTTGGCCTATGGGTGCCATGAATAACGCCTGAGATGCCAAGGGTGCTGTGAACACAGAATGTACGGGAACCCCTGTGCTACAGTGTAGACAGCTGATATGATGCCCTTTCCTATGCACAGGTTGGATAGCTGGTTTCAAGAGGGAGGCTGGGGGCACAATCAGAATAGGGCATGAGAGACGTGGGAAGGGAAAGAAACACACTACATTTCATGACTCGATACATTGCCTGCAGCTTTATCCCTGACCAGGGGCATTTCTAATGGCTGCATCTCAGCTGGGACCTCACATACTACTCCACAGAACCCATCTGGCTCCTCCCTTGGTCCAGGACATACCTTGAGAGACAGTTCGAGGTTTTCACCACCCCGCAGTGACATGAGAGGGTCATATGCACCAGTGTTTTGGAAGTAATGTCTGTCCATGGCCACAACACCACTGGGCACCACAGGGCTCCTAGGCAGAGAGAAGACAGGAACAGACTGCAGTTCAGAACCTCAAGTATATCGGGAAGTCTTACCATGTGGGAGCTCCAGGGGCCGAGAGAGTGGACTCTGGGCCCAGATAGACCTCAGTGCTTTTAATTGCAAGACTGGAGCCAAGCAACCAGGTCAAAAATCCCAGTATTCTTTTTTTTTTTTTTTAAGATTCATTTGTTCTTGAGAGAGAGTGTGTGAGCAGGGGAGGTGCAGAGAGAGAGGCGGGGAGAGAAGATCTGAAGCAGGTTCTGTGCTGACAGCAGCAAGCCCAATGCGGGGCTCAAACTGCAGATGGAGGGCGACTGCCCGGGGGTAAACACCACATGATCCCTTGTCCCACGGGCCCTTCTTACAATGTGACATTGATATTGCTTCCCCCTGAGAGGTGGGGTCTAGTCTTCTTCCTTCCCATGAACCTGGATGGGCCTGCGATTATGTTGGAAGTGACCCTGGGTGACTTCTGAGGTTTGGTTATAGAACGGGATACATACTCTGAAACATTATACTGACTGAAAGAAGCCAGACACAAAAGGTCACATATCCTATGATTCCATTTATATGAAACATCCAGAACAGATCAATCCATAGAGACAGACAGTGGCTTGATGGTTGCCAGGCACTGGGGGGAGGAGAGGGTGGGAAACACCACTTAATAGGTATGGGATTTTACTGTAAAGTGATGGAGATGTTTTGGAACTAGATAGAGGTGGTGGTCGCACAACATTGTGAACGTGCTACCTGCTGCTGAATTGTTCATTTTTAAACGGCTCATTTGTGTTACGTGAAATTCACGGCAATAAATTGTTCTTTTAAAGGGGGAGAGGGATACAGCTTGTTTCACCTGGGCCTCTTGAGTGGGATACTTAGTCTTAGAACCCAGTGCCATGGTGTGGCCAGCCCCACGTGCAGTGACCTCAGGGAGAGAGCGGGTGAAGTTCCCACTGAGGTCCCCCTGATAGTCAGCATGAACCTTCAGACATTCAAGGAGCCTCACGGGGATTCCAGCCCCACCCCCACGGCCCCTTGAGCCATTTCCTGCCATTCTAGTCTAGTGCATGGTCCTGCTGAGGCCCCAGATACCACGGAGCAGAGACACCCAACCCTGATGCTTCCTTTCATAATTCATGACACACAGAATCTGTGCGCTTAAAAAAACGGTTGTTGTTTTACAGTGAAGTTTGGGTGGTTTGTTACAGAACAGAAGATATCTAGAACATCTTCTTAAATAGAATAATTGTCCCAAACCCAAACACACCCAAAAACCAAAGCAAGCAAGCAACCATAAAATTTGATATATTTTGAGAGTTACGGTGTCTTAGCATTCACCTGGCTGAATTCTTCCTTTTTAGCAAGAAAGTACTTGAGGCCAGGGAAATTCCAGTGTTACCTGGAGAAGTAGAGTTAGCTCAAGATCCCAGCTCGGGTTCTCTCACTGCCCCACACAGAGGCATCCACTGACGCTCCCTGGAGGAACTTCAGCTGGACCCCATTCCCATAAGAATATAACACTAATAACACCAAGTGTTGCGCTCGGCACTCTCTCCATGGTTTTCACGCAGGAACTCTTTTATTTAGCCTTCCCAACAACCCTTTTGCCCTCAATTCACTGATAAGGAAACTGAGGCACAGAGTAAGCAACTTGCTAGGAAACTGGTGGGGCTGGGATTAGATCCCAGGCAGTTTGGCTGCTGAGTCCACCCTGAGGAAGCAGAGGTATAAAGCAGGCTATGTGACAGAACCTCACCTGATGGGGCTGATGGGGGACCGGAGGGCCTTCCTGTCTCGCTCTGGCAAAGGCTCCCAGTGGAAATCCAGCTTCCAGTCCAACACCCCACGCTGCAGGTCCTTGGAAGGGTAATACTGCAAAGTCTTCCAGTCAATCACGTCTATGACTGGAGACACCACCCGGCTCCTGGAAAGCATTGTGGGATCAAATAAGGGATACAAACCATTCACTTACTGGAGGTTAGAAAGATGATCTACACTTGCACTGCCCAGTATGGGAGCCAGTGGCCACAATATGGTCTGGGTTGAGGTGTGGTGTAAGGGTCAAATACACACTGGATTTAGAAGACTTAGTATGAAAAAAAGATGTAAAAATCTCAGTAATTTTTCCATTCATCACATGTTGAAATAATAACATTTTGGATATATTGGGTTTGCTAAAATGTATTATTAAAATTAACTTCATCTGTTTCTTTTTGTTTTGAAATGTGACTATTAGAAATGTTTAAATTATATACATGGCTCATTATATTTTTGTTAGTACTGTTCTAGAAAATATGTTTTTGCATGAGGAGCTGGGAGCTCATTTCATTAAATAGCATGCCTGCCTCTTTTTTTTTATTTAAAAACATTTTTTTAAATGTTTATTTATTTTTGAAGGAGAGAGAGACAGAGTGTGAGTAGGGGAGGGGCAGAGAGAGAGAGAGAGAGAGACAGAATCTAAAGCAGGCTCCAGGCCCTGAGCTGTCAGCACAGAGCCTGAAGCGGGGCTCGAATTCACAAACCGCGAGATCGTGACCTGAGCCGAAGTTGGATGCTCAACCGACAAAGCCACCCAGGCGCCCCCCTACCTCTTTCTTTGTTCACAAACCTCTGTTGATAACACTGAAAGACAAGAGAATGGGGTTCTAGGCTCAGCTCTGCCACTAATGGGCTGTGTGGTCTTGAGACAGCTGCCATACCTCTCCGGGCCTTGGTTTCTTCCTTTGTAAAGCGGGAGGTTGAACCACGTCCCACAAATACCTTTCTCAGCAGTAACACTCTAGGACTATGGCTATTGACTTCTTTTGGGGTCTTTTTCCCTTTGAAAAGTGTAGACTCCTCTTCAGAAAAATAATCATAGGCACATATCCAAAGTATTATGCATAATTTCAGAAGGTTCATGGGCCCCTGCTCTAGGGTCTGTTTCTTGTTCCTGTATTATACAACTTGATTGGCTTGAGGAATCAGGTTTGCCAAGCCCCAGACGTGTCCCTGATGTTAATGCAAGTGTATGTGGGCACATGGTGTCTACAAGCAAATGGCGGTCCTGTGTCTAGACTTATTTGCTTGTTCATTTACTGATGGCTGTTGGTGACGGTATTTTATCCTTTTGTGTGATTGTTGTTTGTTTTGTTCTGCTTGCAACAGCCTGGGATATGACCTCAGGGAGGGTAATGTGGGAAACTGGTACAGGTCAGAAGCTTTTTTTTTATCTCAAATATAATTTATTGCCAAGTTGGCTAACATACAGTGTATACAGAGTGCTGTTGCTTTTAGGGGTAGGTTCTGTGGTTCATTGCTTACATACAACTTCACATTGTAACTAGACAGGTGATCACTCAGGTGGTGTGCCAGGAGCTGATCTCCACCTAGCCAATATCTCAGTCGCATTGTTTTCTGTTTTGTCACAGGTTTTCTCTCATGGCTGTTACTTTTTTTTTTTTTTAATTTGAGACAAAGAGAGAGAGCATGAGTGGGGAGAGGGCCAGAGGGAGAAAGAGAAAACCTTAAGCAGGCTCCACGTTCAGCGTGGAACCTGATGTGGGGCTTGATCTCATAACCTTGGGATCATACAAAATCAAGAGTCGCGTTCAACTGACTAAGTCACCCAGGTGCCCCCAATGACTATCAGTTCTAAAATCTATGCCAGGAAATAGATCAGTCCTGAACTCGGGGGTGGCTGGGAGGTGCCACTCTAAGAGAAGAGAGATTCCTGGCAGGAGAGATGCCAGCCACGCTGTGTTTTACACTTCTATTGATGTCCATCTCTGTTCCTTCCATCTTGGAGATGGCCAGGACTAGGGTAGCCCAGGCTACATGGAGAGGGCCAGGCTGGTCTTGGGACTCAATTATCTGTCCTCAAGTGACTGACGTTGGCATAAGAAGTCATGGGGTTTATATTTAGAGCAAGGACTCTGATATGGTTTTCCTGCCCTTTTCACATTGTTGCCTCTGGAAGGGAAGGGAAACTTAATCCCTCTGGGTCTCCACTATTTCTGGCATCCTGAATTGACCAAAGAAAACTGAGAGGCAAGATCAAGGAAGAAAGGAGGACACCCAACCCCCCCACCCCACCCCAAGTCCCCACTTACGGCAGAGTGAACTGAGCAGATGGAATGGATTTGGCTCCGGGCAAAGCATTTTGTGGAATTTCAGAATCGAGAGCCAGGGAAGCCGTGTGGCTGAATCCTGAAGAATACCCTCAAATGTGTGCCATCTTAGTAATCATAACAGGACAAGAAAGGAAATTGCATCCGAGCATCCATACAGCTTGCTGGTCCTAGATCTTCGAGCTGTGTTCTTCCTGACAAAGGTGTACATTACTTTTGACCAGAAAATGGGAACTCTGGAATTTATCGAATTTCTCTTTTTGCTCTGTCTTGCTGGAACCTCAGAGTCTATGCGAAGCTCGCTGTTAATAACTGTATCACCCCTCATATCCAACTCTACCTTTTCCTGTCTGAAATCTCCTTTTGCTTCTATCTTGACCAGACACTTAGGTGATTATTCACGAACCTCTCTAAGTGCCTTTTGGGTAGAGATTAAGAGGATAGCAGCTGCTTGACCACGGCTGAATTAGGGAGTGACTGTAGTCTAGTGACTCAAAACTGGTGATTTAAAAAACCCAAACAGTCTTATATTTAGCTTTGGGTTTTGCACCTACAGATGTGTCTGGTGTTCTTGGAATACGCTTAACGCAACATGGCAAAGCTGCCTTGTTTGACTTGGAAGGAGCTCAAAGTGTCTGCTTATTCCATCATTCTCTCTTTAAAATTGAGCTTTAACTCTCAGGCAAGTGCAAGGCTGATTCTCTCGTAAGCCTCTCTAAGTTCCAGGTCAGGCGATTGGGTTTCACAAGACACACAGAGGTAGGAGAGCTATCAGCCAACACTGGTTGACTGTTGACTGTAATACATGAGGTCGGCTTAACTGGGGTTTCAACCTTACCAACCAAACCTAGTTTATTTGTAAGCCCTAGTTTATCTCATCCTGCATTATTCCTGTGCTTCAGTGTCCCTCTGGGTCTATGATGACTACAGTCATTTTGGAAGTTCACCCAGATTCTCGGTGTTGGGGAAATTATCAAGGCTCTAAATTCTCTCGCCCCAGAGCTCTTGCTTCTCAAGGGTGACCCCAGGACTGCCGCGGCTGGCTCTTTCAGACTCTGTCATGCTGAGGGGTGTGGAGCAAGATGAGGGCTGGAGAATTTCCCAGGGACGTGAGACCAAAAGGAGGCTGCTCCCTTTGTGGGCTGGAGGCATCTTGGGCCCCTGCTGCTCCTCAGCGTGCGCGCACACACACACACACACACACACCACTTTTACACAGGATTCCTCAGACTGCTTTCCATCATTTAACCTCTTGCAGGGCAGAGTGGTTCTTGCTTCTCCCCACTGAGCAGGCCCAGCCCTGGCTAAGCACTAGGTGACCTTAAGAACTAGGTATCTCGGGGCGCCTGAGTGGCTCAGTCGGTTAAGCGTCTGACTTCAGCTCAGGTCATGATCTCACAGTCCATGAGTTCGAGCCCCACATCAGGCTCTGTGCTGACAGCTCGGAGCCTGGTGTCTGCTTCAGATTCTCTGTCTCCCTCTCTCTGACCCTCCTCCGTTCATGTTCTGTCTCTGCCTCGAAAATGAAAAAATATCAAAAAATATATATATATTTTTTTAAATAATAAAAAAAAAAAGAACTAGGTGTCTCTAAGATAGAGGACCAGACCCAATTTAAGTGGAAAACAACTTAAACAACCTCTGGAGCCAGCATCGCCCCTCAGGGGGTGTTGTCTTTGAGCACTTCACTAAGGACTGCCCCCTTCCCACTGGAAACCTTCATTTGTCTAGGGCCATGACTCTCACTCCATGGCTTGGGTACTAGAGCTGGCAGTTAGCACATGGCAGTTGACCGCTACCCTTGATCTTCACCTTTGTTGCTTTACATGGAAACCAACCACCAATCAGCACCTTTAATTCTGCTCTACAAAAACTGCTCTTTGAGTAACTCCGTCTGGGGCTGCTATGTACAGTTATGTGGGCTGTGCACTGCCCAAACTTAGAGAATGCCTCAAATACTGACGTTGGAAATTTGCATACCTATTTCTAAAATTTCTGGCAGTTATCATTAAGGTATGTTGTTCTACAAAACGAATGTATTATGACACATGTTCTGAGGAATGGGAGTAAAGGGTAATGAAGAAAGGAATCCTTTTACCAGTTCATACAAAGTTGCCATATGGCTCTCCATAGACCTGTTCTGTGGGCAAGGACAGAGAACCAGGGCTAGGAACCAGGCCTTGAACCCTCTGACCAGGTTGATGAGGAAGTTATGGCTCTTTGAAATAGTTGATTTATGGCTTGTTACACTGTTACTCATCATCCCACTCCACCTTTTTAATGAAAGTTCTTAAAGACCTTTTCTTACCTTCTGCACAGTGGGTCCTCACCTGGTGACAGAATGCCTCTTGCCATGAACCTCAGCTGGGGACCCTTTCCTCTCTCAAAGAGCAGCAGCTATTAGGAACTGTGCCCACTGGCTTCTATGGCTTTGCTTTACACGAGGTGAGTGGCCACAGGAGGCCAGAGGAACACTTGAGCAAAGTTGCCATGGGAGTAAAACAAACCTTAAAAGGGGACCCAGCTGCAGGTTTCAGAGTATCATTGTGTGCAGTGGAGAGAGATGAGAAATCAGACCCAAGAGAGGTAGCTTTTCTTTCAGACCCTCACCTGCAAAGGCCTTCAAGGTGAACACTAGGTCCCAGAGCAAATAGGGTGCACAGGAAGCTGTGAATGAGGTGGGGGGTCGCAAAAAGATGGTCAAACCACAGAAGGGAGGGGACATGATGAGGAAGCCAAGCCAGAATGGGTCTGGGACCAGAGGCTGTGTATGTGTGTGTGTGTGTGTGTGTGTGTGTATACACACGTGTGCAAGAGAGAGAGAGAGAGAAACAGACAGAGAGAAGGAGGGAGAATGAGAGAGAGAAGGAGAGGGGGAGAAGTTTGATAAAGAGAAGAAGGGAAGAGCCCAGGAAATTAAAATTTCATGGACCCACCTCTTCACTGTGGAAGGTTTCTCAGGGAGACCCATTTTATTTCAAGCTGAGGACACTGAGGTATTGCCAAGTCTTCCTCACTCAGCCTAGAGTGAGAAATCTCCAGATCTGTGAAAATGGCACCAATGTGAGAAGCAGACATGAGGGGCTTGTTCTAATCAATGTTTTAACACGTGTCTCACAACCAGGGTGGGGGTGGGTATGACCAAATTTTACTCCCTGATCAGCTTCTCCAATTCTTTTTTTTTTTTTAAATAGAGTTTATTTATTTATTTATTTTGAGAGAGAGAGCAAGAAAAGGAGGGGGAGAGAGAGAGGGAGAGAGAGAGAATCCCAAGCAGACTCTGCACTGTCAGCACAGAGCCCGATACGGGGCTCAAACTCACACACCATGAGATCACAAACCAGAGTCAGACGCTTAACTGACTGAGTCATACAGGTACCGCTCTCCAATTCTTAAAAAAATTCCTAGACAACAAAAAGAGCAGTGGACCCAGAGTTGGAACACCTGGCTCACCTGCAGAGTCTCTGTGTGCCCTTGCAGATCATTTCACCCCAGGGAGCCCCAACATCCCTCTCTGTGAAACGGGAGCAGAATTAGCCGCCTGAGACATCTCACGAGGAGGGCAGGTCAATGAAGAATTATACGAAAGCGATCTGTTAGGGTTATGCATACATATGGCTTAATAATATATGACCAGGCTCCTAAATGTCTGCATAAAAGAAAACAGCCCAGCTATTGAGTGCCTGTATGACCCTGAGGGGTCTCCTTGCCCTCCTAGGAACTCGGTTTTTTTCAGCAGTGCAATCCTGAGGTAGGACTAGATGGTTTTACAGGTCCCTCTGAAAGCCATCTGTCTATGCAGGGAATAGGCAGGACCAACTTTAGGTCCTGCTCCAAAGATACACGGTCCTTGTGATTTTGAGAGGAGAATCCAAGATGGCAGAGTTGCAGCCTTCGCGTGTTTGCTTGCCTTGGTCTTGGTGCTGGACTTATGCACGTTTCCTTTTCTTCTGAGATAATAGCCAAGGATGGGCAGTAATCTGCGTCATGGTCCTGCATAATTAATCCTTCTTGATTTCGCTTGAGCTCTGATGGTTCTTTATTAAAAAGGAATTGCTGGACTATTAACAATTTGCATTGTGCTGCTTGAAAGCTCCTCCGTCTAGTGGAATATGCTAATTCTTCTACCTCCTCGTCCAGTAATAACTTTTTTTTATATGTGGTCATCCCCAACTTCAAAGGAGACAGCGAACATTTACCAGGGGAAGGAATGCAAGAATAGAAGTCATAAGGCTTGGTTCTAGCATCAGCCCTGTCTGGCGGGGCATCGTCAGAAGCAATCATTTGTTGAACCCCTACTGTGTAATAGGCCTCTGCAAACCCCACGGGCTGGTCCAAGGTGGGCTAGCCACCAGGTTTTGCTTTTCCTTAGTGGGATATTCAGGTTGAAGAAAATGGTCGACAAGACATGTTTAGAAACTGTATAAGGAGAGCAGGAAGTGGGGGAGTAAATGACAGTAAGATGGGGAAAGAAGAATGGAAAATGGTCAAGGAAGAAATTTTAAATGTTTGGCTAATGCAATTGTCTCTGACTGCACATTCCTGAGGCCTTGGTTAGAACATTAGAGACCCCTCATCCAGAAAAGCAATGCTGGTTCTTGATAGAAGTTTAGCAATCACCGGGTCTAATGCTTTCTTTTTAGGGATAAGTACCTATGAGCAAAGTATAAAGACTTTTTCTCAGGTTATATTACAATCTTGATTAAAATTGCTCACTTTTCATCAAAGAGAGTGATAACCATGGTAAGATGTTACCCTATCCAGGAGTATTTGCAACTTAATAGAAGCTGTTCTCCAGGCCTCAGTCTTTGTGTCTAGAAGGCAGCAAACAAGGCAGATGGACTGGAGAACCTCTAACTTCCCTTCCAACGTTACCTCCTTGTGCTTTTGAAAAGGCTCAAACTCAAACATCAGAAAAAAAAACAATGACACATGCTGCTCTCTAATGGCGGAGGAGACTTGGGGACTCTTTCAGTGGTGGATAGATGCTCTGTGAGTGGCTGAGGCTGCCGATAATTTCTCCCAATCCCACCTCTTCCTCCCCAGACCTCAGGGGCGAAGTTACCTGTCACCAGCTATTCTGCTGAGGAGGGGCTCCAGCCAGCCCGGGTGGCACTCACAGTGGGAATCCATGAAGACCAGCACGTCCCCGGTGGCCCTGGTGGCCCCCAGCATCCGAGCCCCGATGGCCCCCAGCCTCTTGTTGCTCCTGAGCAACTTCACCCCCTCCAGCCTGGCCACGTATTCGCTGAGAGAAGACTTGAGTTGTCCTGGAATCGACAGAGTCATGGTCAGTGGGGTCACAGACACCACAGCCGGTGAAATTGTGACGACTGTCACTAGGATCACTATCAGCAATTCTCTTGGGAGCTGGGGTGAGCATAACGTCCTGAGACTCAGATACGTTCCACTGTGGCTGTTGCTAGGATGTAAGTTGCTTAGTTAGTTTGGGGTGGGTCAGTATTCTCTCTGGTAAAAACCAGCAGAGATGGTCATAAAACCAGGAGAGGAGAGAAGTGGCTAACCTTCTCTAACTGCAGCAGCGAGGGTATGCAGATACTGTTGGTGCCCTACGCAGATGCCCTAGGGTCCCTTTTACTGGTTTGGTTTTGGTTTTCATGTAGCTGTGGGTTTACTACTAATTGTAGTCTGCATCCTTCTCTGGAGACAGGCCCTTGGATATGGACCTGCCTCTCCTGTGAGTGCCAGAGAGTCATGCAGAACACCACCCTTGGCCCCACATGCCCAGGGCCAATGACCAAACAGTGCAGGGTTACCAAAACCCGCTTTCTTGCCCCAAGGCAGGACAGATCCTGAGGTGCAGCTTGCACTGCAGAGCTGTCTGTGGGATCGGGCTGTGGCTGGACTTCATCTGAAACCTCATCTTGGTTTAGCTCCTTCCTCTCCTTCTCCTACTTCCCCCACTCTTCTATGGGGTTCCCCTGAGAGTGCAGTGCCCCCCAAATCACGAGCACATGAATCTCATCTCAGGCTCCACTTCTAAGAAATCTGACCTAAGACAGTGGTTCAAGACAGAGGGTCCGTGAAATGTGGCTGCTGGTGGGCCACTGGTGGTGCTGGCCAAAGTGGTCTCCTTGTAGTGGTAGGGGTGGGTGGGCAGCACAGTGGGTCGAAGAGAATGAGCCAAGAATCTAGACTTTCTTTAGGAACAATGATTCCATAGGGGATAAAGAATGAGAGAGGCTTCTTAGGTTTTTCATGTAAGATAAGAAAAGCTGTGTGTGTGTGTGTGTGTGTGTGTGTGTGTGTGCACATACGCCAAGATGAACAAGCCAGTGGAGACCAAAGGAATAATGTATTCAGAAAGAAGTAGCGTCCTCCATGAAGTCGTGGAAATGGGGCGCCCCTAATCACTGAACTAAGACGTTCTCAAGGGCAGGGATCGTACCTCACCCATTTCCACTGCTCTGAGCCCTAGCACAGGGCTGGCCTATGGTAGGCATTCAGTGCGTGTGTGTTCAACAGAACTAAGCCAAAGAGCAAGGATTTCCTCAGTTCCTCAGCCCAGAGATAGTCTTGACAGGGATACACCCAGCCCTGCTGCTTTGGCGACAGGGTCTCCGGCGAGGGGAGGCTCAGGCAGTCTTTTTAAAGCTCCACCTTTTAAACAGCATGTGGCTCCCCAAGGAGACTTTTCTGCAGGGGAAACTGTCGAGCAGTGGATGGATTTCCAGTCACTTGGCTGTTGAATTTCTTGGTGGTAAAATTTTTTGCCTATTTATTACTTTATAATTATTTTTCTGGTAAGCTTATTAGCCCCAGGTCCATTCCCTCGAGAAGGACATCTATTAGCAAAGCTATTAAAATTTCTGAACTTGGATATGTGAAAAACAGCCCGATGGTGACTCCACTGTAGTGAACACTGCTGGTTGTCTTATCCAACATTCATTCCCCCCCTCCATCCTACTAGAAGAAGCTTGACTTTGTTCAGTGCAGCTAAAATCACTCACTTACCCCAAGACTCCCTTGCTACTAGTAATAGACTTTTGATCCAACACTGGTAGAAATACACAGACATATGGGCCTGAAGCCCCCCAAAGAAAAGCAGTGTTTCTCAAAGTGCAGTACATAAACCAGCAGCATCCCCATCACCTGAAATATCGTTAGAAATGCATATTCTTGGGCCCAATACCAGAATTGGGGGCTCTCTGGGGGAAAAGCTAGTAATCAGTGTTTTAGCAAGCCCAGTGATTCTGATGTACATTCAAGCTTGAGAACCGCTGAACCTTCTTCTGTCTCCATCATCTTTTAGTGACTCAGTCATGCAACGGGCTGGTCCCTAGTAGTGAGTTTCCCGTCAGTGTAAACATCTGAGCAGATTCTGCGAGTCTAGGCTCTGGGCCCGACTCTGCTGCGCTTGGCCTGACTCAGTCCTGGTCAAGTCTCATCTCTAGGCCTCAGCTTCCTCATCTGAAAAATGAATGGATTAGGCTAACCAAGAGTGATTTAATGACTAATCCGCTCAAGTGCATCACCCAGTGTCTAGGAGGCAGTGAGCACGTATGAATGGCCACCCTGCTGTGATTCTAGAGTGTCTTGGGAAGAAGCATATTAGGATGTGTGGAGGTTGGGACTGGGAGATACCTCCCTGGGATCAGGCTGGAGTTACTTCCCGGGACTCTGGCTCAGACCTCTTTGCCTTGCTTGGTGGCTGTGCTCTCTATGCCTTCTCCCCCTATTTCCTTACTGGTTGCCCCTGGGGCTCTTCATTCATGAGTTACCTGCACCTGAATCCTCATATGGAGGTACGCTTCTGGGAACCTGGCCTCCAGGGGCTCCAAACCCCAGTCTTTGCATGGGAACCCCCCAGGGTCCAGGCCCACCCGAAGAGCTGGGAGGAGCCCATAGCCACCTTGCTGGCTGAGGTCGTCCACCAGGATGATCTCCTTCAGGAAGGCCCTGGGCACTGTGTCAAGGATACTGTGCACGGTTCTCAGGAGGGTGGACCAGGCCTCGTCGTGGAAACAGAGGATGATGCTGGCTGTGGGCAGGCTCTCCTCGGGGTGCTGTTGCAGACACCTGAAGGGCAGAGAACCAGAAGAACAAAATAAACACTGGACGGCCTCTAACTCCCTCCTTAGGGCCTGACTGGAGCTGCTTTAACCAGACGGCTCACCCCATCCCCCAACTTAGTAGCTGTCTCTCTGGGTTTGCTTGAAACTTCCGTGTAAAGAGAACCCATCACACCCTCGCAGTGGTGCTATGATCTCCCAGTCCTCATATCCCAGGAGCATCTTGACAGTGTTTAATCCATGTCTCTCTCATAGCAGTTGAGGGGTGTTTCCACCACTCCCAGGAGACGGCTGTCCTAATCTGTAAAATGGGAATGAAGGACATCACCCACCTCACGGAGCTGTTGTTAGGCTTGAATAGGACGAGGTACACAGTGCGTGTCTTATGAACACAAATTATCATTCATTGAAGGGCAGAAACACTATTCTCTTTGTGTCTGCTTCCATACAGTCTAGCATAGCACCTGGCACATAATAAATGTTAAGTATTATTCTTATTCTTGCGGAAGGACAAGGATTGAACATGTGCGAGGGCCAACAAAATGCCAGACCCTTTACACATATTACTGCTTGTTTACACTAAAATACGTCTTTGGTTTGGGCTTTTACCCCCATTTGGGGGATAAGGAAACCGAGGCTCAGAGAATGGGCAAGACTTATCAAATGTCACAGTACCAGTAAGTGGCAGAGAGCTTCAAAGCTGTCGTGCCCTTTCCCCTCTGCTGGTTCATGGCTGGACAGATGGGAGTGTGAGGAGCTCCCTCCTCCAGGCCATTCGCAGGCCTGTCTGGTTCCTTCCTTCCTCTGCAGATGAGCACGATGCTTTGGATTTGCTTTGCTCTGCCTCTGCTGAGGGTTCCGACTGAGACCACAGTGGAATGAATTATAACAACAATGGGATGCGTAGAGCAGTGCGTGACTCACAACTGTTCACGGAGGCACTTGTTTTCCTAGGTCTCTTCTAAATGTCCCTCCGTGGAGGAGTATTTGCTTTTGAGTAGGGCTTATCTCAGGGACCTCAAACTTCTAACACCTAAAGGCAATTGTGATGGTCAAAGTGCATGCGGTTCTTAGTCTGACAGCCGGACTAAGGCTGGCCCCGCCTGAGAGAAATACCAGGCTGCCCCATTGGCTCACCATCCCTCTGCCTGGCACCATGCTAACCAAGGCTGAAACCCTCCGTGTGCAGGACACCTGCATGTGACTCGGGAAAAATCCTATCGCAGGCGGTGAAGGGAATTGATAGTCAGGAAGAGCTTTAAGGTAACAGTAAAACAGAAATCCTAGATTTCAAAAAAAAAAAAAAAATGAACATCTCATAAACTAGCTGTGCCAGTTACTTTATTAGTTTCTGTATGTATGCACTCTTTCTTTCCATAAAGGATTTGAAGTCACTCAAAAGGAATACGTACAATCAAATAATGGTAATATAAAAGTAAGGATGAAAATCAGGAGTAGGGAAATACAAGCAAGAGTAGAAAGTCAACATTTGGAGAAAGAACATAAATATATAGGCCATAAGGGCCTGGGTGTTTCCAGAAAGAATTTTAAATGTGAGCTTCCTAGTAGCCAAAGGAAAACAGGAGGTTTATTCTGCAACGGAATTGACACTATCGGAGAGGTTACATCCCAGATTTTTTAAGGGAAAGTGATGTTCTTTCTAATACTTTTTTTAAAAATAACTTTTATTTTGAAATAGTTTAAGACTCAAGAAGTTGCAAAAATAGTACAGAGAGTTCCTGTGTTATCATCACCCAGCTTCCCCCAGTGATGATATGTTACGTAACCATCCACCACGAGCAAAATCAGGAATTTCACACGGTTCAGATACTATTAGCTCAAATACAGACCTTATCTGAACTTCACCAGTTGTTACATCCAGCACTAGTTTTTAAGAGAAATTCCTATGGACTTTAGAGAGAAGTCCCTAAATGGGTGACAGCGTGCTTAGCAGCATGCCTGTGACAAATGAAATAATGAATTTTATATGCACTTTTACAGTCTGCTTTCAGGGCTGTTCAGATAACAGGTCCAAAGGGGAACCCATTCCCGTAAGGTTTTTGGAAGATAAAGGGGTCCCCAGCGCATATTGTGGGCTATGCGGAGGTATTTTACCCCTTCATCTCCTCCCCCCATTCCCCCCTCCTTTCTCCCCAAACCCCAGTGGAACTTTTCTCCCCCACCCCACTGACTTTGAGAATTTCCACTCTGCCCTCAGAATTGCTCTAGACCTGTTCACAAACAGATTCAAAATTTCCTTTGTGTCCTCTCTATTTCCTTTGTGGTTGAGAGTGTAGGCAAATCCCGGAGTCCTAGGACGGGGGCATCTGGTGGCTGTGAAAAGAAATCATGCCTCCTTCGTGAATCCAGTAGGTACTGAAAACATCACTAGGGCAATGGCTTGGGGTCATGCTTGGGGACAGAGAGGCCTGCATATGGCATTCTTGAGGCTGCAGTTTTGTCATTTGTTTGTTTTTAATGTTTATTTATTTTTGAGAGAGAGGCAGACAGAGTGAGAGCAGAGGAGGGGCAGAGAGAGAGGGAGACCCAGAATCCGAAGCAGGCTCCAGGCTCCGAGCTGTCAGCACAGAGCCCGACGCGGGGCTCGAACTCACAAACCATAGGATCATGACCTGAGCTGAAGTCAGACACTTAACAGGACTGAGCCACCCAGGTGCCCCGGGGGCTGCAGTTTTACTGGGACTGAAGTCTGTCACCTTGGTGCAGAACATGGCCTTGTCTTTTCTGTCCCCAGTCCATAGAATGTGAGCACTGGAAACAGCAGTGTGTGGTGCGTGTGTCCTTGAAGAAAGGTGCTTAAAGAGCTTATACTTTAGGATCATATTTAGATTTGAATCTTCACCTTGCTGCTTCCTAACCCCTTGGGTAATATACCCGATATTTATAAGCCTTCATTTACTCATCTGAACACTGGATGATATTTACCCCTTGGGTCTGTTGTGAGAACGTAAGCCTTTTTTTGAGCATGTCATAGGCTTAACCTCAGTTTTCTCATCTGTAAAATGGGGTTGTTGGGAGGGCCAAATGAGTTAATACATATAAAGTACTCATAGTAAGAGTTCAATAAATGTTCATTTTTATTATTTCTTACAAGCCTTCTGTGTGCCAGGATACTTCACTACCTGAATTTGTTTGTCTATAAAATGAGGATAACACATAGATTTACTTTACGGGGCTATGTAAAGATTATATAAACAAAGATGTGTGTTGTGTGCTTTGTCCATACAAGCTTTCAATAAATGGAAGCTGTTGCCATTACTCAGGTTAGTGTTGTGTGCGGGCTGGTTTCCGGTGTTGCTTTCTATCGTGGTAGAAGACTGGTCAGGTGTTCTAAAAATAAGGACTGCTGGTACTTATAGGATTTTCCCACGTGCTATGTCATTTAATGCTCACTCCCATCGCGGGGCTTTTGCATTGCCCAACTCCAGTGGGTGCCACGCTCATAGAATGCCACGTGATGGTGCCCCTCGGAGTTGTACAGCATGACGGTAGCATCCACCACAGAGGATTCCAGGCAAAGAAAGCCATATGAGTGATTGGAGTTCATCCAGATCCCCTGCCGGACCCATTCTCTGTAGAACACCAGCCTACAATCGCCCAGGCAGCCATTGGGAACAAGGGCCTCCCAGCCCCTTTGTTCATCCAAGTGGCTTAGGTGGCTTCCATTTTGTTTTGTAAAAATACAGGATGAACTCTCCTCAAGAGAGTAAGGCTTGTGATAGCAAGCATCCACTCACTCCTTAACTGACGTGAGTGTGTGAGGCTTGGGAGATTCTGATGGAACAGTAAGGAATGGTCCGGATCATGGGGCCCTGATCACCTGTGTCTGGGAACCCTGGGCCCCTGATGTCACCACGGGGATACTAGGTCCCTAAGGAGAGAGAGGGCACAAGGAAGGAGGTGGGAAATGGGGAAAGGAAGGCAGTTGGCACTAAAAGCCTGCCGTCTGCTTCACAATATACCCATGCTTCCTCCCCACCTCCCACCAATCTTACAGAGCTTTGGAGGGTGGAGAGCGAGGGGTGTGGTAGGCCAGAACTAGGGAGAGAGCTTGAGCAGTGATTCAGAGAAGTTGCTGGAAGCCTCTAAAAAAACAAGCAAGCAAACAAAACAAACCCTCTAAAATCCAGCCAGCAAAGATTGTTAAAGGGGGCCTTAAAGTTTATCTAGGCCACCACCTCCTTGCAAGTGCTCCTTGGTTGGGTACAGAGTGAGCACACACTCAAACGTCCGCAGAGACTGGCATACATCCAGAGGACAGCAACCTGGCCCCGTGGGGGCTGCAGTGAGCTGAAGATCACATGCCTCACCCGCCACCCCCCACCCGCCGCCCTCCCCAAGAGCAGCCAATGTTACTAGGAGGAAATTCAGTCCAGTGTTGCCGGATCTTTCTGATTTTCAGAAAGAGCCATAAACCTGAATTATTTATAGGAAATCTCTTGGTTTGATTAAAAAAAAATTTTTTTTGAGGGATACCTGCGTGGCTCAGTCAGTTGAGTGTCCGACTTCGGCTCAGGTCATGATCTTGCAGTCATGAGTTTGAGCCCCGCGTCTGGCTCTGTGCTGACAGTTCAGAGCCTGGAGCCTGTTTTGGATTCTGTGTCTCCCTCTCTCTCTGTCCCTCCCCTGCTTGTGCTGTCTCTATCTCAAGTAAATAAATGTTAAAAATTTTTTTTTTAATTTTTGAGAGAAGGAGAGAGAGAGCAAGAGGAGGAGAGGGGAAGAGGGAGAGAGAAAGAACCCCAAGCAGGCTCCATGATCAGCATGGAGCCCGACACAGAGCTCAATCCCATGACACTGGGATCATGACCTGAGCTGAAATCAAGAGTTAGACACTCAACCGACTAAGCCACCCAGGTGCCCCAAATCTGTCAATTTTTAAATATTGGTCACTCTTCCAATATTAAAAAAAAAAAAGACTATGGCCTAGCTGGCTCAGTCAGTAGAGTATATGACTCTTGATCTCAGAGCTGTGGGTTCAAGCCCCATGTTGGGTATAGAGATTACTTACAAATAAAATCTTAAACAAAAACAACTGTGGCCAAACCACATGTCTGTGACAGGATACAACTTGTGAACTGTCATTTGGTGACATCTGAGTTACCCCTGACTCCTGTGACTCCTGTCCTTCATCCCAGGCAACAATTTGCCTTCGGTGCTTCTTTTCCCTCTAAGACCCTCGTGCTTGGAGTCAGCAAGCGCTATGATTAGAGCCCGAGCCGGGGTACTGGTCTGGAGGGAAGAGTGTGAGACGAGGTGTCAGAGAGCATGTGCCGTGTGCACTGAAGAAGACCTATGTCGTGCTCAGACTTCCGAATCCCCTGTGAGGAAGGGAAATAAGGGACTTTGAGCAGGTCTGTCTCTTCTCTGGGGCCCAGTTTCCATATCTGATGAGGGAGGAGTTCACTCACTGCACAGTGTCTAAAGACATTTCCAGCTTTGTCGTCTACACTCTGTTCTCTCATTGTCTACAATGGGGGACTGGGGAAATTAGGGTGGACCATGTGATATTGCAGTGTCTTATTAATGTTCCTTATAGCCACCACTTAATGAGTCTTCTCTTCCTGTGTACCAGGTGCTGTGCTAAATACATGCGTTATCACATCTAATCCTCCCAAGTGCATTTTGAAATAGGTCTTTTCACGTGTGCAGAGATGGTCACCATAATTCTGTCCACCCTCACATGCATGTTCCTTTGAGACGTGACTGTGCCGCTTTTCTCACTGAGAAGTGCAACCTATTTCTCCACCCCCCGAACCTAGCTGGTCTTGTGATTTTTTCTGATGGATAGAATGTACTGGAAGTGATGTTCTCTCAAGATTAGGTTCCCAGGGGCCTTGCCGCTTCTGCTGGCTGCCA
This sequence comes from Panthera tigris, assembly GCF_018350195.1. Classification (NCBI taxonomy): domain Eukaryota; kingdom Metazoa; phylum Chordata; class Mammalia; order Carnivora; family Felidae; genus Panthera; species Panthera tigris. Next base: position 132,232,879 of record NC_056668.1, on the reverse strand, counting down.
TAAACTGCAATGCCAGGAAGGCTATCTACTCTAACAGAGGGTGAGAGGCCACTTGGAGAAAAGCTGAGTTTCCCCAGAAGACAACCAGCATCGGCTGCCAGGTACGTGAGTGAGGCCATCTTGGATCGCTCAGTCCCAGTTAGCCTCCAGAGGACAGCAACCACAGGAAGGACCCCAGGTGGGGCTGGCAGAAGAAATGCCCAGCTCAGTCCAGCCTAATTATAGAATCATGGGTAAATGGTTATCGTTTTAAGCTACTAGTGTTTTGAAGTAATGATTGCATTGAGACGTAATTGACACCTCATAAAATCCACCCTTAAAAAAGTATACAATTCAGTGGTTTCTAGTATCTTCACAAACCTGTTCATCTACTACTGCTATCTAATTTCAGAATATTTTATTTTTAGATTTTTAAAAATATTTCTTTCTTATTTTTGAGAGAGAGAGAGAGAGAGAGGAAAAAAACATGAGCGGGGAGGGGCAGAAGGACAGGGGGGTGCAGAGGGTCTGAAACAGGCTCAGTGTTGGCAGCAGAGAGCCAGATGCAGGGCTCAAACTCATGAACCGCGAGATCATGGCCCGAACCGAAGTTGGACGCTTAACCAACTGATCCACCCAGGTGCCCCCCCAGAATATTTTCATCACCCCAAAAGAAACCCATTACCCATTAGCAGTTACTCCCCATCCCTCTGTCATCCATGCCAGCCCCAGGCAAACACTAATGTACTTTCTGTCTCTATAGACTTCCCTACTCTGGACACTTTATACGTATGAATGGAATCACACAGTACGTGGCCTTTTGTGACTGGCTTCTTTCACTTAGCATAATGTTCTCAAGGTTCATCATGTTGTAGCATGTATTAGTACGTCACTCTTTTTTACTGCCAAATAATATTCGTTGTTTGAATACACCACGTTTTATTTATCTGTTTGTCAGCTGATGGGCATTTGTTTCCATTTTCGGTTGTTTTGAATAACGCTGCAATGAAAATTCATGCACAAGTTGTTATGAACTCATCAAACAAGTTTTTGGGAACATATGAACTATGTTTTCAGTTCTCTTGGTTGTATACCCAGGATTGGCATTTCCGAGTCATGTGGTAACCGTTAAGCGTTTTGAGGAGCTGCCAGACTATTTTCCAAAGCAGCTGCACCACTTTGCAACCCCAGCAGCAATGTGTGAGGATTTCAACCTCTTCACATCCTTGTCAGCACTTGTCATTGTCTGTCTTTTTTATTTTAGCCATTCCAGTGGGGGGTGAAGTGGTATCTACTGTGGTTTTCATTTGTGTTTCCCTGCTAACTAATGGCTTGAACATCTTTTCATGTGTTTTTTGGCCATTTCCATGTATTCCTTGGAGTAATACCTATTCAAATCTTTTCCTATTTTTTAAATATAAATTTTTATTTATATTTGAGAGAGAGAGAGAGAGAGATAATTGACAGTGTGTGAGTGGGGAAGAGGCAGATATAGATGGAGACAGAATCTGAAGCAAGCTCCAAGCTCCCAGCTGTCAACACAGAGCCCGATGTGGGTTCAAACTCACAAGTCGTGAGATCATGACCTGAGCCAAAGTCAGATGCTTAACTGACTGAGCCACCCAGGCTTCTGGAAATCTTTGCCTATTTCTAAATTAGGTGTCATTTTGCTGAGTTGTAAGGGTTCTTTATGTATTCTGAAACAAACCCCTTATTAGATTTGTAAATATTTTCTCCCATTCTTGGGTTGTATTTTCGCTGTCTTGAAGCACAACACTTTTAATTTTCATGAAGTTCAGTTTATCTGTTTTTTTAAGCCATGGAATTTTGAGGTGGTGTGTGTGCAGCACTAGATAATGGGTTCATATTCCCATTTTAAAGATGAGGAAACTAGAGCCCAGAGAGCCTAAGTTACACAGCAGATAGCAGATGGCCAGTCTGACTCTACACCTAATGCTCTTAACCAGTATAGATATCGCTATTTTTGACGAAAGTGCTGACAGAATGTTCTGGATTCAGAGTCATGAGGCTTGGGTCCCACTGTCCGGATCAAAGTGACAATGATGGAGGGTTATCTGAAGAATACGCAATCCATTGATTCCTTCACATGTTCTGGGCTGTCTACACTGATTCGTTAAGGTCCTCAGAAAGCACTGTCTTGGCTGCCTTAGAAATGTGCTTATGTGGAGTCATGCTTGGCATCACTCTCTCAGCTTTCATCAGGTTTATGAAACCTGCTTTGCATTACAGAGGGAAACTGTTGAGGCTGTCGTGTCCTCTATCACTGACTATTCCCTCTACGCAGCTTTGAAGGCAAATTCCTTTCAGGCAGAAGTGTTGGGAAAAGGCACTTTTCTTCCTCTGAGGACTTGGTATGTTTTCTCCTCATGAGCAATAAGGATCATGATATATCTAAGGTGTTTCCTTTCTCAGTTTGGCTGCCAGGAAGCTCAGAGTAAGGAAATAGGATATTTAGTCACCGAGACGGTTCTACGGATTGTCTGTCTTCATTTTAATTTTCTCTTTGATCCTGACCTTCCATCGTCCAACTGGTGGTTTAACAGATATTTACTGACAAGCTTATATGCATGAGGACTAAAATAGATAAGATCGTTGAAGCAGAATTGTGATGGCCCAGCCATATCCCCTTCGGCCCTATCAATATAGTACAGAACAGCCTGCCTTCCAATCGTGTGAGGGCTTTCTCTGACTGCTGGAGATGCTCTCCTCAAGCAGGGCTGAAGAGCTGGAGAATTAACCTCCCACCCGCCCCTGACAGCTGTCCTCAGCCAGCGATGAGAAAGAGTTGGCATATTAATACCCAGCAACCCCTGACCCTAAGGAGGTCTAACACATGGAGCTGCGTGTGCCACAGCCTCTCCCAGATTCCCCCGCAGGCCGAGCTCTAGCTCTAGTTAGCCACCGAGGTAACTGCCTTGAAAACACACCTTTCGTTGCTGTCCTATTTTCTGCTCCACATTGCCAGTCCCCTACCGGTGCTCCCTGACATCATCTGCAAAACAAATGCTTGTCTCAGGGTTTGCTTTGGAGGAACCCAAGCTAAGATAGTCTCTGGTGTCATGGAGCTTACATCCTATTAAGCGGATGACCAAATAATTATTTAACCACTGTAGCAAGTGCTCCAAGGAGATCCTCAGGGAGTGGGGCAGCAGTGAGATGACAGGCAAGACCTGAAGGGTGGGTAGGAGGCAGTTGAAGGAAGGTGTGTGGGTGGGGAACAGTGTTCCTGACAGGTGTCATAGCGTCTGCTAAGGCCTAGAGGTAAAAAGGAGCTTGGTGTATACCAGTAACTGAAGGAAGGTGTTCCAAAGTATATTTCCCCTTATCTTGATTAACATCATATTAATAGCAATTTTCTATTTTATGATGTATTTTTAAATCCTTTGAGGGATGAAGGTAGGTAGGTAAACAAACAAGTGAGCAAAAGGTAAATGGTCCATGCAAGTGGCCCCGGGCAAGTCACTTCACCTGCCCACGTCTCGAATCCTTTCTGTCGAGTGGGGATGCACATTCTTCCTACTCTATCTGTGCCATGGCTCTGTTGGGGGGAATCAGTGGGGCGGCGCATAGAAACAGCTTTCGGACATTGCAGAGCAGTATCCAAATGTGACAGGTAGTTGTGAAAAGGAAGAAATGCACATTCTTCTTATTAGCTAATAGGGTTACGTTCTTTGTTCTTCAACCATATATCTGGTGGATATTTTACTATCTCAGTTCGTATACATGAAAAGCTCACCTGACCTCATGTGTCCATCTTCTGAGTGGCAGCAGTGGGGAAGGAAAGACCAAGGGCTTTGGAATCCAATCAACTCGGCTTTGAATCCTGGTTCTGCTATTTACATCCCCTAATTAGTCAACACAAGGATGCTGTTACTTTTCGATAGCCCAGGGGAACTTCTTGGATTAAAGGGATCGTCCTGGCTCTAGAGAGCTGCTGAATACAAGTTAGTTTCATATCTTCACACTCCAAGATCAGGGGAGTCCGGGTCTGGCTTTATACACAGATGCATGCCCTCTCTGCATGCAGCTCCAGGGTCCCCTGTGAACTCAGAAAATGCATTTGGATGATGATTCTGGAGAGGATGAGTCACAGCTTTGCGCCAGATGGCCTGGCTGTGGCACAAACACCGCCCCCACCCTTTCCTCACCTGGCCAGGGTAGAAAGCTTTCTGCTGGGTTTTCTGTCTTGGGGTTACTGACCTCCAGCTTCTACCAAATCAGCAGAAGTCCCCCACGCAGACGAGTTTCCATATCGCTGCCCTGAGCCCAGCGATGTAACAACCTGGTTGCTTATCTGTATCCCTCAACTCACCCCAAGCTCCTTGGGTTTGGGGCGGGGTCCTGCTCACCTTCTCACCTTTGATAGTTGCTAAATAATCATTTGTTCAGTGAATGAAGGTAGACACTGTTCTTGCTCACAAGGAGTATATAGACTGGTTGTCTATATAAATGGGAGGGTAATAACCGTAGACTCAGTTCTCCACAATCTGTGAAAATCCCAATGTTTAGTACATTTTGTCTGTAGTTAATGGGGCTCATCTTGGGAACACCAGTTTCCAGGCCATGCCTGGAGACACAAGGGCTGGGACACGGCCTGGGGATGATCCTGTGAGAGATGGACAGTGTTCCTATGAATGAGAGGGAAGTATGTTCAGGCTGGAGCCTGTGGGTAAGGCTAATGCTGCCAGCCTATCATTCCCCAGAGTTAGAGAGAAGTCATACAAGGGGCACACAGTCTCTTTGTAGGGTCCTCAGAAGCCTCACAGCCTCCTTCTAGGGGCTCCAGGCATCCTTAGCTTTGCTCTGATTCTGGCTCCTCAGCCCTGGACTAAAAGTGGGCACTGACAGGTAGTTGCTGGTCTGAACACTGACCAGAGCCTATGAAGCATCCTGGCACAGTAGTTTCCCCCAACAGGCATAGCCTCCCCCAAATAATGGCCAAGTGAAACTTCCAGATCCTCTGTCTCAAGGAGTTTGATATTCAGACATACAGAGAGGATCAGCAGTTGGTAGCAGGTCATAGGACAGGCAGTAAGTCAAAGGTGAGGCAGCAGAAGCCAAGAGGTAGCCCAGTGCCTCTCACACGTTAACCTGCACCTGTACCACCAGGGCATCTCCATGAATGCAGATTTGGATCTAGGAGGTCTGGGTGGGGCCTGAGGTTCTGCATCTCAGGTGATCCCGATGCTGCTGGGCCTCCAGACCAGAGCTTGAGTAGAGGACAATGGTTGTTAGTGATGAGACACCAGCAAGTAAGTGGCCATGAGCAGGCTCCAGGGACGCCAGCTGCTGGAGGACATCAGGAAGACTGAGCCCTAGAAGTACCATGGCTCGTGAGTGTCTTTCCTGTCCTCCTCCTATACCCCCTGCAGTCCTCCCTGGACTGTCCCTGTTCCTCACTTCCTGTGCAAACTGCAGGAACCCCACCACCTGCAGTAACACCAGTGTTTCTGCTCCTTTTCACCTAAAAGGGCCTTGGCAGGAGTTCTCAGCCTGGCTGCACATTAGAATCACTTAGGAGAGTCCCCGCGAATTGTATCTAATTGGTTGGTCTGGGGTGGAGCCTGGGTGTGATGATTTATAAAATTCTGCAGCTGATTCCAATGTGCAGGCAGGGCTGTGAACCATTGGCCTCATCAGCATTTCTCAAGCTCTGACATGAATATAAATCAGCTAGAGATCTTGTTAAAAATAGAGATTTTCATCTAGTAGGTCTGAGTGGGGCTTGAAAGTCTGCATTTTTGATGCTGCAGGTCTGAGGGCCATACTTTCAGCGGAAATAGCAGTTTCCTTAAGAATTAAACAAGATAAGATGCAGGTTGACCACCTCTGATCTAATCCCCAAGCCTAACCCGAAGCACAAAGCAAGACTCTACTGCATTGGCTACCACGGGCACATTTGATCTCAAGGGGTTACATTTTTTTTTTATGTTTATTTATTTTTGAGAGAGAGGGAGACAGAGTGTGAGCATGGGAGGGGCAGAGAGAGAGGGAGACACAGAATTCGAAGCAGGCTCCAGGCTCCCAAGCTGTCAGCACAGAGCCCGACCGGGGCTTGAACTCATGAATCTCAAACCGCGAGGCCATGACCTAAGCCGAAGTCGGACGCTCAACTGACTGAGCCACCCAGGCGCCCTGTGATCTCAAAGGGTTATACTCAGCCTTGTCTACACCACAGGCACTGAGGATGGGTGGAGATCTGGGGACGCACGGCTCCCAGCCCTGGCTACACTGGGCTTGAGGGCTGAAAGCTTGGTACTTGTGAGTTCCCCTTGTGACCTGGCTGGCCGGGCGCCAGAACAAGCACGCCTATTCACCACACTGGGTTGTCTTCCCTCCTTTCCTGAGTGGGGGGGTAGATAAGCTGAGTTCCAGCACCAGGTGTTTGCCCCAGGCTGCTCCTTCCTGCTCTCCCCTGCAAGCCCCCACTGCAGGGCCGCACCTACTCACTCCGATTTATTGGTGCCCTGCCAGCCGTCTTCTCTCACTTTTGTAGCCCAGGTGTCAGGGCCAACATAGGGGTGGGGAGACATGCTGGAGTGGCTCCCTGCCTGCCTGGAACTCGACTGACCTGACCGGAAGGTAGACTGCACCACCACCTTCTCCTTGACAAAATAGAGCTGCTGCCAAAGCGGCCTCTGGGCGGGAGGGAGGGAACGAAGCGGAGGATACCCCTTCCTATGTCTTCCCACTGCCTGTGAAATGCCATTGCCCACCTGGTGCCCCACAGCGTTGCTTCTCAGCCCCGGCTGCGCATCAGAACTACCTGGGGAGGCCCAGGCCCCTCCCCAGACCAACTAAATAAGAATCCCTGGTAGTGGGACCCCAGTATGGGTCGTTTGTAACACTTACCAGGGGCTTCCAGTGTGCCACCAAGTGAGTGATGATTTAGCAGCCCACGGGGTAGAAAATAACTCTTTGATCAGAGAAAGGACAATGACGTGATGTCCACAGCTGCCTGCTCTGGCTTTTCTCCATCTTTCAATTCACTCCTAGACCCTATACTCCAGAATATGATAAGGACAACTTCCGTTTGGACTTGAATTCCGGGGTGCGGGGGGGGGGAGGGGGAGATCATCAACATTTTATCTCATTTAACCTACAACCCCATGCAAGGGTGTTATTTTATCTACATTTTACAGTTGAGGAAACTGAGGCTTAGAGAGGCTGAGTGATTATACAAGGTCACACAGTAAGAGATGGGGCCGGGTTTCGGCCCCAGGTTTCCTGTTCTTTGGGCATGTGAGTTAGTCACAGTTGCGGGTATATAAACCAGGCTAACACGGGCCAAAATATGAACCCAAGTTATAAACTGATGCGAGTAGGTAGGTAGCACAGAGCCAGCAATAGCCGAGCTGACATTTATATTTAAGTACAAAACTCCAGGTCATGAAGGGGACTGTGTGGCTCACTACTTCTCTTTTCTATTTTCCAATCCCGCGACTCCCTTCTCTGTGGAATCTTCCAGAGCTCTACTACCTCTCTGCTCATTGTCTGTATCAGTGGTTCCCCAAACTAACATCAGCTTTTTAAAATTCAGATCACTGCATTCCAAATCAGAACTATGGGGAGTCTCTAGAAAAGTGGTCTGAAAATCTACATTTTTAACAAGCAATGTGGGGGAATCCACAAGTACATACTTGGCAAACCAGCGATAAAGCCCCTTGCTGCTCAAAAACGTGGCCTGTGGTCCAACAACACCGGTACCAACTGGGAGCTTGATAGAAGTGTAGCATCTTGGGTGGAACCCCTAGCCTACTACATTAGACTGTGCATTTTAATGAGATTCCCCGGGGCAAGGGGTTTGCATACACTTGAAAGTCTGAGAAGCGTGGCTCTGTCCAACCTGTTAGATACAAAGAGTGCCCACACATCAGCAGCATGAACGTCTCCCAGGAAACTTGTCGAAACCAAATTCTTGGGCCCCACCCTTGACCCTTGAGTCAGGTACTGTAGGAGAGGAGGCCAGGAAGCTGCATTATAGCAAGCCCTCTCAGTGGTCCCATGTGAACTCAGGTTTGAGAGCCACTGCCTAGACCAGATTACAGAGCGCTTTCTCCGTCAGGAGCCTCTTTGATGCGGGCAGTCGTTGCCCTACGCTAGGCCCCAGGATGATCAAGGAGAGCTGGGCTCGGAAGAGCCTTGAAAGCTGTTGTGCCACAGGAGGCTGAAGGGCAAGGCCTGCTCCTCCCCGACCCCCTCTGTGAGAGCAGCTTTGAGGCGCCGAGTCAGTCCTAGTCTTCAGTCTGGGGCTCCCATGTGGGCCCCTCTCTTTACTTCCTCTATATATTCATTCGCTATTCCCGCGCCTGCCCCAGGACCCAGCCCTCCACACAACACAGCCACTCCCCGGAGCTTCCTCTGTTCTTGTAAAGAATGCATTGGTCAGCACGCATGGAGTTCACATTTCCCCAGTGATGTCGTGCTATGGACCCCTTTTCTGCGCCTTACTTGTGTCACTCAGCATGGTACTTGAAGGTCTCCCTCCACCGGGTATTGTGCACCGAGTCTGTTGCTTCTACGTCCCGCCGTGTCTCTGGGCTGTGCCCAGCTTCCCTGGTGCCCACTCGTGACGTGTCCAGGTGGTTTCCAACTCTTCAGTGCCACCAAGGATGCTGTGACAGACATCCTCCTCCGTGTCTCCCTGAGGACCAGTGTGAGCTCTCCCTAATTTATAGGTGGAAAAACTTGAAATTCTTCTAGCCTAAGTGACTTGCTCAGAAAGTACAACGTGGTGGTTAAGAACATGGCTTTGCAGCCAGAGAAAGACAGATATGATATGATTTCACTCAGATGTGGAATTTGAGAAACTTAGCAGATGATCATAGAGGAAGGAAAGGAAAAATAAGATAAAAACAGAGAAGGAGGCAAGCCATAAGAGACTCCGAAATACAGAGAACAGGGCACCTGTGTGGCTCAGTTAAGCGTCCGACTTTGGCTCAGGTCATGATCTCATGGCTTGTGGGTTTGAGCCCCGCATAGGGCTCTGTGCTGACAGCTCAGAGCCCGGAGCCTGTTTCAGATTCTGTCTCCCTCTCTCTCTGACCACCCGCCCCCATTCACACTTTGTCTCTCTCCCTCCCTCAAGTATAAATAAACATTAAAAAAATTTTAATACAAAGAACAGAGGGTTGACGGGGTGGGAGGGTGGGGAAAATGGGTGATGGGCATTAAGAAGGGCACTTGTAATGAGCACTGGGTGTTGTATGTAAATGATGAATCGTTGGATTCTACTCCTAAAGCCAAGGCCACACTGTATCACACTGTATGTTATCTAACTTGAGAATAACAAAACAAAACAAACAAACAGAAAGAACATGACTTTGGTGTCAGACACACCTGGTCAGATAACCTGGCCCCAGTCCCTTCACCTTTCTGTTTCTCAGTTTACACATCTGTAAAATGGAAATATTAATGGTATCCAGCTTATGGGTTCATTAGGAAGATTAAGTGAATGAAAACCACTTAGCAGGGTTCCTAGCACATAGTAAGTGCTCAGATAAAAGTTCACCGTAATTTTACCTTTCTTTCCAGAGTTTGCCTTTTGACCTTTTACACTGACTTTTTTCTCTGTCTTGGTCCTACATTATTACTAACTTCCTGGCATGCCCCTTTTCAAAATGACCTCCAGCAGTGACCCCGGAGGTACTCAGAAAAAAGCCTGTGGCCTGGATGGGGGTGATGAGCAAAGGCCAGGGCTGGTCTAGAGGTTTCGGTGCACGAAGGGCGCGCGGGACTAGCCCAAGTTGGGACAGGCTTGCGCAAAGCCCTGGGGTGGGTGGTGCTTGGCACACTCCAGCAGAAGGCAGAGGGACTGGGGTCTCCAGAGTTCTCCCAACCCTGGTGGGAAAGCAGAGCAGGACTCACACAGAGTAGGTGCTTAATATATGGCCGTTCTTTTATAAGCTGAATTTTGGCCTGGTTTTAAAGCGCTGACAGTAGGAGAGTCCTGTCACCCTGGAGGGACAGTGGGGGCTTGTTGCCTCAGTTTGCAGAGGATCCCTTGTATGTCCTGAGAGGGGCCAGAAGAGACACCCAGCACCTGAACTGCAGAGGGTAGAGGAGAGGCTGGGGGCCAAGGCCCAGACCGCACAGGCTGCAGGGAGCAGCTGCGACCAGCAGAGGGCGCCACACACCTCTAGACAGAGCCGATGGCTGTCGTTAGAACCGGGGCAAGGGGAGGGAAGTATGGGGCGGGGAGACCAACCGTTCAGGTTTGCCAGGGACCGGGAGGCGTCCCAGTCCGGGGAGACCGAGACAAACTGAGCCGACGTGGTCACCCTGGCTTGAAGCAGTGACCACTGAAGTGGTGCGCATGCGATGTCAGTGCACGTCGCACACGTGACACAAAATGTGCCCACACTCACAGCGCAGGCGCGCAACACCTACCAGGCACTTCACACCAGAAGCATAACACACACAACACACTTGCACACACACACGTACAACTCGCCCAACGCCTTTCTAACCTACGTGCACCACACGCACACACAACGCCTGTGCGCTTCGCGCTGCACGAATAGCACACACAGCACACCTACCCGTGTACAACTCTAACAAGGCGTTTATACCACACATGCGAGTCGCACACTCACACAGGCACATCAAACACACGTAGCCCGGGCACAACACAACATACATGCACACACGTCCCGCAAAAACGCATACACAACAAAAGCCAAATCACAACACACGTGCGCGCGTCACACCAGGGCGAAACATACGCAATCACGCGTGTACCACACACGCCACTGCACCTATCAATGTGCACACGCGCATAAGGACACGGACACATCCACACACACGTGCACGTGTGATTACACGTGCACAACTCACACCGCAACGCACGCGGGTACTAGGCACGCGGGCACCACGTAATCCACTACGCGCACGTACTACACGCAGCACACGTACGTAGCATCCATTCGCCACACACGATACAGTGCGTGTACGACACACTCACGCACAACTATATGCAACGTACCCACAGAACTTCATAGTCACAACGCACTTGCATAATGCAGAGACACACATACACGCCTCTGGGTGGCCAGAGACCCTCTTGCTTGAGGCAATGCTTCTTATCAGCAAAATGAAGATACTCATTTTTGTCTTAGGCCAAAGAGAAAGATGTATCCAAAGACTTTGAGAACAGTACGTTCACTCATTCGGCAATCACTCGCTTCCTGTGTGCGTGGCAGGGACCCCGGCATCGATCAAACCAATACGTCAGCGACCGTTTGGCTTTGACCCCGAGGGTGACTGCCAAGCGGCCAGACCGACAGGAACCCCACCAGGGATCAGAGGAGTACACTGTCTTGCTCTTGACGGCGGCTCTAGATGGATCCACTCACTCGGAAGGTCTGAACGTGGGTTTGCTTCGTGAGAAGCACTCTGGGCTCTAGGAAGAGCAGTGGCTTACAGGGAAGGGTTTTCCCAGAGCTAACCAGTCGCACCGGCCACGGATGCCCGACTGGGGCCCTCCTCTGCAGCCAGCCACAGTAAGGGAGGGGGAGGACAGGGGATGCACAAGGGGAGCTCAGCATCTCCTGGGTATAGCCTGGATGCACTCTCCAGCTTGGCTTCCGGGGGTGGGGCTACCCCGCCAGGTCAGGCTGCAGCACCACGCATTCTAGCTCCTGCGCACTGGTACTGTCCCCTTAAGTCTAATGGGGTGGCAGTTCAGGCACAGTGGAGCTTCTTCCTTCCTGGATTCAAATCCCTGCCTTGGCACCTGCTAGCTGTGTGACGGTGGGCAAGTTACTCAGCCTCTCTGTGCCTTGTTTTCATACCTATAAAATAAGCCTGATGGTAATAATAGCACTCATCTTGTAAGGACTGATAGACGAACAGCTCTTAGATTAAAATCAGGCACATGGAAGGAGTCACGTAAATGTTAGCTGCGATTGTTACTTTGACCCGAAACGAAAGCAAACCCTAACAACAATCATAATATCAAAACGTCCTGGAGGCAGGGTGTTAGAACTGGAAGGTGGGTTGGAGAACATCTGCCCCAAGCTCCTGTGTGGTATATGGATAAAGCTGTTTGACCTGATAGTCCTGAGACAGAAGGACTAGAACAGGATGGGGAAGGGAAGAACCAGTAAGAGCTCCCCTTTTCCTCACCTGCAGGGCTGGTTAAATCAGTTTCTCACTCAGTGGGTCTGGGATGCGGTCTGAGACTCTGCGTTTCTAACAAGTCCCCAGGTTATGCTGCTGCGGCTGGTCCAGGGACCACACCTTGGGAACTGCTGCCCTAAGGACAGCCGGTGGCAGGAAGTTGGCATTCCTGGGTCTGTTGATGCCTCAGTACCTGGGGGAAGGGGAAGCCAGGGCCTTACTTACAGTGGATGCCGTACCTCGGGCAGCGCCCTCTGCAGGGGGATGCGGGCACTGAGCGCCTCCTCCAGGCTGAGTGGGGTCAGCTCATCTTCAGATACCTCCCCATCTTCCTCCTCGGCCCCCCAGTCCCTCTCTGGGGCCTCCTCATCCTGCCTTCTGCTCGGCTGTCTGATGAGCCGGTAGCTGCCACCTTTCCTGCCCTGGGTCTTGTTCCTTCTGGCCCTGGGTGAGGCCACGGCCACCAGGAGCTGATCCTCCCGCAGTGAGATAAAGGGGGGCAGGCCCTCCAGGGGGCTGTACTCTTGGCCCTCATCCTCGGCCTCCAGCACCCATTCCTGGGATTCCCCGAAGTCCAGGCGATACCCAGCACCTGGGCTGTGTTGGGTGGCCAGGACTGTGACCGCGTGGTGCGGGGCGTGCGGGGGAGGGTGCAGCATGGCCACCATCAGCAGCACGCATCCCAGCATCAGTAAGAGCAGCAGGAATTGCAGTCTGCACGGCCCATGCCTGCATCGCTTCCTTAGGAGCATGTTGCTGGAACTTGCCATATGCAACAGGTCATATTCACGTTCGCGTCCTCCTCCTGCTCCAGGTTCCTTCGGGCTTGCAGGAGAACCTGGCTTCCTAGTTCCACCTGGAAGTTTTTTGCTGGTCACTTAACCTGCTCCTTTTTTTCCCATCTGACATTTGCCAACAGCATGTGTAAGACTGACTTCCACTTATAATCAGAAAGCCACAGGACCTCTCTGAGTGGATTTCTGTATTGCCTTCTGAGAGCCCATTCACAGGGACTTCAAATTGAATTGTTTGGCCCCTTTTACCCCCTTTTTCTCCTAAGGAAAAAAAAATTATTCCATTCTGCTCAGGTGTTTAGTCCCACGTGTTTCGTCTCCCCCCTTGCATGAATGGTCAGGTTGCTAGGCGATGTCTGGAGAGGCAGCTGGTGGGTCCTCAGTCCAGCAGCGCTGACAGTGGTCCTCCTTTGGACGCTTCAAGTCAGGTCAGATCAACAGATGTGAAGCCGGCAGGCAGCGCCTGATTTCCTTTCACACATAGCTCTGCGCTCAGCTGAGAGCCCTCTGCCAGACGCAGCCCCAGCCAAGCCAAGCCTCGCTCCTGGTCCTAATGCCCTCACTGTTCCCGGGGCTTTGCACAATCCCGCAGCGCACAGCTCCAGGGCAAAATATAAACCGTCACTGCTAGGACCAAACCCAAACAGGAACATCCCAGAAGTTCAGATCTGAATCTCGTTCATAGTTCATAGGAAGACTTCTTTCCCCCACCCACAGGGGAAGGAAATAGTACTCCCTCCTGGTTTCAGAAAGCCTGTGCCTGTGGCATAGATGCAAACAGCTGTCTATTTGTACCCTCAGCCTCCCACAGGCGATGTGTGAAGTTAGGCTGGACTCTCCCTCCTTGCTGAGGACCACTGTCCTTGTCCCTCTGAAAATGACGGAAGCTGGGGGGGGGGGGGGGGAGACGCTCCTGTATGCCCCTCCTGCCACCAAAGCATCTGAAGGCACTGGCCACTAAGCAGGGGCATCCGGTGAGGAGTGTTCCTTCAGTTGTAAAACCTCCTTCATCCAACCAACAGATGTTGACGCGCACCTACTATGTGCCAAAACTATTCCGGGACTGGGAGTCCAGCAATGAATAAAGCACCAAAATTTGTGCCTCATGGAGTTTACCTTCTAGTGGGAGAGGCAGACAGAGAATTAATTCAGAAAGGCAGTGGGTCAGGGGTGATACGGGTGAAGGAGAAAAGTAAAGCAGGGAAAGGGGCTGGAGAGCATGAGCTGGGGACTGACAGGGGACACTGAGTGGTGAGGGGAGGCTTCACAGAAGAGCTAGCATCTGTGTGAGAAGGAGGGGCAGGCAGTGATGTGAGGATGAGCATTTGGGGCAGGGGGCATAGCAAATGTGAAGGTCCTGTGGCAAGCACGTGCCAGGCCTTTGGAGGAGCAGAGAGAACCAGTGTGGCAGGAGCAGAATGAGGAGGGCAGAGTGGGATGGAAAACAGGACGAAAGAGGTAAGGTGGGGGCAGGAGGTGAGGGGGGATCCTACGGGACATCGGAGTGCATCGTAGGAATTTTGGCTTCTCTTCTTTCCTCTGAGTAAGATGTGAGCCCTTGGAGGGTTGTGAGCGGAGGACAGACACAATTGACTCAGATTTAAATGGGATCACTCTGGCTGCTGTGTTGGCATCAGACTGGGGGAGCAAAGGGCAGAAGCAGGGAGTCAAGTCAGGCTAACATTATTGCAGCGAGAAACGATGAGGGTGTGGACCAAAGTGGCATCAGTGGAGGAGGTGTGGAGTAGGCAACTACTGGACATATTTTTTTAATGTTTATTTATTTGTTTATTTTGAGAGAGAGAGAGGGAGGGAGAGTGGGAGAGGGCAGAGAGAGGGGGAGAGAGGGGGGAGGGACAGAGAGACAGAGAGAGAGAGAGAGAGAGAGAGTGGGAGAGGGGCAGAGAGAGAGAGACAGAGACAGAGAGAGAGAATCCCAAGCAGGCTCTGAACCGTCAGCACAGAGCCTGACCCGGGGCTTGATCCTGCAAATCAAGAGATCATGACGTGATTTGAAATCGAGTCAGATGCTCAACCAACTGGGCCACCCAGGTGCCCCGGCTTCTGGGTATATTTTCAGGAAGAACCTACAGCAGGTGCTGATGAACTGATACCCAGTGTCAGAGAAAGAAAGGAGTCAAGGATGATTTTCAAGCTTTCAAGTCTGGTAGTTGGAAGAGTAGAGTTGCCATCGGCCGAGATGTGGGAGACCAGGAGTTGGTAGAAGGGGATGAATGGCAGTGGCTCCTTGGGCCATGTGAAGTTTGAGATGTCTTCTAGACAGTCAAGGGGACATGGAGAGTAGGCAGTGGGACATGCAATAGCTGGAGGTGAAGGGAGAGGTCTGGCTTGCAGGTGGTAAAACTTCACAGGGATGATGTCTGAAGCCATGAGATCCAAGGTCACGGAGCGCGAGACGTAGATGGGAGACAGAATGGATGCCAGCATGCTCAGAGTTCCTGAGCTTCTGGCCCGAATAGCTGATCAAGGGTGACTAACTCCGCATTTCTTCTGATGACTGCAGAACGGCCCAGCCTTCCCAGTAATCAGGAGTGGAGTGGGGGGAGGAACGCCACTGGGGAATTCCTGAAATGAATTGCTCGTTGTTTCTGTTTTGATTTTGATCTTGGAATGTGAGCTTAAACATCTCATGGAAAAAAAAATGCTTTTCCTTTTGATTCTGTTGCTTCTTCTAGAGCGTGTGTGAGTGTGCGTGAGTGTGTGTGTGTGTGTGTGTTTCCCCTGAAGCCTTTCAGAGTCAGAGGTGACATGGTGGGTTATATGTGATTGTTCCTAATAGGCTAGCACAGTGTCCCGATGGACAGCAGTTAGGGATTGCTGGATTGGACCGTGCTTTCCGAATCCCACATCAGGGTAGGCTGGGGTGAGAGTTGTATGGCTTTCAGGTTCAAGACACAGGCACTCTGGAAGATGTAATTTAGAATTTCTGGTACATTTTGAGGCTCACGAGGATGATTCCAGGGGACTTTCAGAGAACAAGGTAGGCGCAGTCTCCAGCCTCAGGGCAGAACACCCTCCCCTACCCTCTCCGGCAACATTGGTTTCAAACTCGTCAGCCACATCATGCCTCCTCGGGGCCTTTACCTGGCCCGTCCTTTGCTTGACTGCTTTTTCCCCAGAAACCAGCCATAAGGCTCATTTACTCGCTTTTGTGTTTTTTCCCCACCGTTTCACAGCGGAAGCCCTCCATCTTACCCATGGTGTTCTCTGTCCTCTTGCCTCGCTTTCTTTGAGAGTCTCTGGAGCTCTTCCCAACAATTGATAAGTAAGACACTTGGCTCTTTGTTGTCTATGCCCCCATCCCACCTCCATAAGAGGTGGGCTCCACAAGGAGAGCTGTTCTATCAGTTTGTTCACTGCTGTTTCCCCAGAGACTGTATCTGGCAGAGCGTAAGCACTTAATAAATATTTGTCGAATGAATATAGGGACGATGCTGTAGCTATTCTGATTCAACTCAAGTGAGGTCTGTGTGTCCTCTGAGACTCTGGGATATGGATCAGCCCTAAAAGGTTCCACACAGCCCATAATCATGGGGTGATACTTTCAGTCTGCCCAGAAGGAAATAAAATTCCCATGTACATCCCCCCGTGGACAGAGCCACCCCAAGTAGAGGGAGCAGCAGGCCTTCCTGGCCCATCCCAGCCCCTGGCTCACAGGGGTGTTACTTTGCTGCTTGTACCAGCTAAAGGAGCCCCCCTTTAGCACCCAGATATCAGCCATGCATCTTCAGTCTACAACGCTGGCACTTAGCTTCTGTCTTCATGCAGCTGGAATTTTCTTCTCTGTGTCTTCCACTCAAAACAAAAGCAAGCAAGCCATGGATCTCCAAACACAACATAAAGTCCTTTTAGCCTCCACCTTATTCCTCTCAGCCTGGTTGGCTTGGTCGGAAAAGCATGTGACTCTTGATCTGGGGGTCATGTGTTCAAGCCCCCACTGTGTGTGGTGATTACTAAAATAATAAATAGGGATGCCTGGGTGGTTCTGTTGGTTGAGTGTCCGACTTCGGCTCAGCTCATGATCTCACGGTTCACAGGTTCAAGCCCTATGTCAGACTCTGTGCTGACAGCTCAGAGCCTGGAGCCTGCTTCGGATTCTGTGTCTCCCTATCTCTCTCTGCCCTTCCCCCGCTTATGCTCTCTCAAAGATAAGTAAAATAAAACATTAAAAATTGAAATAATAAATAAATAAACTTAAAAAAAAAGAGAAAGAAATGGGACTTCCCTGAGGGACATCCCTTCTGTCACTTCCCAGAGCCTCAGGGGCTACCCTGCCCCTGTCCAGGTCTAGTTAGAGGAGGAAGGGCTGGACACAGTCCCATAGGCCCTGTCCCCCATTATCTCTCTCTTCTCTTTCTCACCTGTATTCCTATTACGGGTTGAACTGTGTCCCCTCAAAAGAGGTTGAAGTCCTATACATGGGTACCTGGGAATACGACCTTATTTGGAAACAGGGTCTTTGCAGATGATCAAGTACGATGAGGTCATGAAGGTGAACCCCAATTCACCATTACCGATGTCCTTATGCAAGGAGAGGTTTGGACAGAGGCGCACACAGGGTGAAGATGTGAAGAGGAAGGCAGAGATCAGAGTGATGCACCGAGGGACACCAAAGATTGCCGGCGAGCCACCAGCAGCTGGGGGAGGGGCATGGGACAGGGTCCCCCTCACAGCCCCAGAGAGAACCAAGTCTCCGACACCTCGATTTCCGACTTCAGCCTCCAGACTGTGAGAAAATGGATGTCTGTCGTTTAAGCACCACCCGGTCTGCGGTGCTTTGCGATACCAGCTCCGGAAACTAATATAGTTCCTTTTGCCCGCCCACCTTTTCCTTCCCTCAGCTCTCCCTCTCCCTGGCTTTTCTCATAGGACACAGCGCCTTTAGTGTAGAAAAGACTGCTATTTGCCTAGAAAAAAGTTGAGTTTTCAGTTCAGTTTCGTAGCAGGTTAAAGTGCCTGAACAAGTCAGAGACTGAGAGATTCACAGTGGGCATCCGCTAGTAAATAAACACTGTGCCTTGTAAGAGGGGACCTGACCCAGGTGATTCAAGATGTCAACAGGGGTATGTCTGGTCACCATTCGGATTCCCATCTGAACCTGAGGTGAAGAGAAGAGCAAGAAACAGGATGAGAAGATAGTTCCCCAAGGTGCGTCCTCTGCTTTACTTCGTTATCACACATGGTGATGGCTGTTTGCTTTTTTGGCCCCCCTGTTACCGGTCCCTCCATCTTCGTCTCTCCCACAAGCAGCGCGGTGCCCGCTCAGCAACACGCGTCAAGTTCATGGCTCTTGAAGATGAGACCTGATGTACACTGAACGCAGCATTGAGAATAAGGTGACAGCCTGGACGGGTCCCAATGTTCAGCCTAAGAGAGGGGAGAAAAGAAATGGGAGGCCATGCCAGCCCCACCTCCCCCCTTCCCTCAGACCACCTGACGGAACCGGGCCTGAGGTGGCCAACCCCACCGCACTCCTGGTTCTCTGCTGTAACCCATTTGGCTTGGCTTTCCTTGTGCATGGATTGTACTGGAAAAGAGCATCACCAGTGGTTAGGTTGTGTGTCAAGGCCACCATGACAAGCACTGACAGAGAGCAGGTTTACACAGGGCTACCTCAAGGGAGGAGTGGCATCCTTGATGCCTGTAAGCCACCCCTCTGTGCCCAACCACCACCAGCAGGGTCATCTTCAAACGCAAGAGTGACCAAGAATATAGACCCCTCTTAGGCCCTTCTCAGACACACTGAGCTAGAGTTGATGTGGGTGGGCCCAGGCATCTGTGTTTTAACAGGCCTTCCAGATGCTTCTGATGTCAGCTAAGGATGGAGAGTTCTCTCACAAAGAATGTATCTCCCTCAGGGCACCTGGGAAGCTTGGTGAGTTAAGCATCCAACTCTTGACTTCGGCTCAGGTCATGATCTCACGGTGTGAGTTCGAGCCCCACGTCAGGCTCTGCGCTCTCAGCTTGGGATTCTGTCTCCCTCCCTTGCTGCCCCCCAATCCCACTTGCTTGCTCTCTCTCTCAAAAAAAAGTTTCTTCCTCAATGTATATAATTGTCAAAGCACTATGCTGTTTACCTAAAATGAATATAATATTGTGTCATTCTACTTCAATTCAAATAAAAAATTTTTTAAAATAAAGAATACATCTCCCTTAACATGACAAAGAAGAAATCCAAACTCAGGTTGCTTCTCTCTTTCTCCCTGGCCTGGGACATATGCTTCTTGGGCATGAAGGGGAAGTAAGGGAGCTCAGTTTTGTGTGTACAAATCCCGGGTCACAGACTCAGATGTGCAAGGACACATTCTCCTCAGTGTGGGTTCATGAGTTTATTTACAACAAAAATAAAAACACCCATCCAGCCTTCACACATAAACCGGTCTCAGAAAGTTCACATTTTTTTCATCCCCTTCCTCTCCCCAGGGCAGAGTCTAGGTTGTGGGTGCTACACAGGGCCCAGGCATTGAGAGGGAGCACGCCTGTCCTCGTCATTGTCATTTATCTATGCCAGAGTCCCCTGAAAGGGCCCCGTTCCCATCTGGCCTCTAGAAACTTCCCTACAGAGGTTCTGCTGAATCCACTTGTTCTCCAAACACAAGGCTTCCTTGGGTCACAGTCTTCCCAAGGCCCAGCCACACCACTCTTTTTGGGGGGCCCGGGGAACTCTCTGAGACTGCCTCACACCCACCAGCCTAAACCTATGTAAGAATTTTCTCCTGCTCTCCCGCTCTTGCTCTGTGCTGGTCGAAGAGGATTCTGGGAAATTACCATCACCCTGGACAGTACCTGAGCATGGGGACACTGGTCCTCTCTATGTGGGGCTTCTGTCATTTACCTCCGCATGTACTTTCTGCCTTGAGAATTGGCTTAGAGGAGGGGCTTAGGGCACTTTTTAGGAACCCATCAGGATCCAAGGTCTCTTTGCTTTCCCTTCCCTTCAATATTTCCTCTCCTGGCCTAGTGGATTCAAACAAACAAACAACAACAACAACAACAACAACAACAACAACAACAAAAAAAATATATATATATATATATATATAATTTTATTTTTAATTCCCCAAGAGATTTGAGCAGCCATGGTTGATTGACTACACTAGACCCACTTGGCCTTGCTCTGAGTTCAACCACAGCTGCAGATGGACACTAGCTGTTCGTGCAGAGAGCTTACCACAGTGCCCACATCTCCCTGCCCATCTGAGAGTCTCTCCAACATCAGGGAGCTTGCTCACCCTTCATGCAGAGTGAGGCAGGAAAGTTAGGGATTTAACTACCGGAGCAATTTCCGTCATTAAGGAAAGGAAATTGGTGGATAATACTGAATAAGCTCAGAGAAACTATTCTGAGATATGACTTCCACAATTCATTAGAGAATTCCTAGCAGGATTGAGGTCCCAGTTGTCCCCAGTGGCAGTCTGCTTATCAATACGCCCTTTGTCCATGTTCTCCCTTCTTTGTCTCATTCTCGCCATCCCCTTGCTTGGACTTCCTGTTTCTCTCCCCACATAAACTACCTACATCCAAGTTCTTTTAACGGAATCCAAACTAAGAAAGAGATGCCAACCAGCATAAAGACTTTATTTCTTTTCTTCCTGGTTGTAGAGGAAAGTAATTGCTGAAAGAAACAACTTCCTATAGTATTCTGCAAGATTATTTCTGTTCATTTTATGTAAGTCTAACTATGACACATTTCCTGATCTGAAGACTGTGCAATAAAATGGATACCTATGTAATCAGCACTTTATTAGATCTGAAGTCCTTAAAGGAGTGAAACATTCTTCAGCATATTCTATATTATGCCTGGAAAAATATGTTGAAGGGTAAAGGCCATGCCTGATATTGTAAAGTCAGACTGTCTTAAAAAAAAACAACAACTAATTTTTTAGTTTAGATATACTAATTAGATTAACTAATCCCAGTGACCCTAACAGTACTTTGGAATTCATTCTAATCACCCAATTCCACTAAAAAATTTTTTTTAAAAAGATCCCATTATTTTGTTTTCAGGTCATGATTATGTATTTCTTTTAAGGCAACAGCTGTTCTCCTAAGTATTCAGAAAATTCCCCCTGCTGCTCGGCAGGCTGCTCAGTGATACCAGCCAGGGGCAGACAGGGAGGGAGATCACGAACACTAAGCTTATCCCCTGTGGATCCATCCGGATAGGTGGGGGAGTGACAGCACTGACTCTGCCTGCCTGGGGAAGCCTAGACTTGGGCAATGGCCATGACCCAAATCAACATCGTGCTGAGCCCAGAAACAAGACTTCAGACAGCTCCTGCCAGCTCCCAGCAGCAATGTACCAGGCAAGTGACTCCATACAAATTCAGTTGGTGTGCATTTTGGCTTCATGTTGTGAGAACACTCCAGAAGAGCCTCTTCTTATTTTTTCCATCTTTTCAGCTGCCGATGACTCTCCTGTCCTTCTGAATGGGGACCAAGATTCTCGTAACCACCCTCAGACCTGCCACGTGAGCCCTCTCTGGGTGAAATCGGTCGCTACTGATGCCACAATCTACTCTCAGCAGACTGTACTTTGGGGACCTTTGGCTCTTGTACAGAACAGGGAGGCACTGTTGATACTCTTCAGGTGTTCTTCCATTTTTTGGGTTTCTGTCCCTATTTAGCCTATTAGACTTCCAAAGCCAAGCATTTAATTCTTTGCAAGCAACATTCTTCAGTGCCATCCTCTTCTCCCCAAGGTGCCACTTGCCAGAATGGGGAAAGGCCTAGGGCACAGAAGAAATTATGAAGAGCAAACACACCAGTTATCCCGCCATTTGAGCCCCAGGTGCTTTGAAGGCCTGAGATCTAGGAGAACAACGTGTCTCTGTCTTTCGTTATTCCTCTAATTCTGAAAGCAAAGGTCTACTTTCTGTCCTGGTGTAAAAAGCAGGGTGAATGCACCACCCTCAATACCCAAATTTGAAAATGTGTAGCTTGTGTGTGTGTGTGTGTGTGTGCGCGCGCGCGTGCGTCTGCGGGCGTGCATATGCATTTGTAGAATACATGTGGGATAGACTTTGCAGAAAGTTACACTGACTTGAACTGGGGCTGAAGGGATTAAAGATGCTGCTAAACTTTTGAGAGTACTTGGAAGAATAATTGCACCGGGGTCGATGTGGATTTCGGAGAGAGAAGATGAGTCAAGTGACCAATATATGAGGTTTGCAGTACTTATAATTACTCTTTTGGAAAAGCACTGTGAAACCCTACTGGGTGTATTTATTATTATGTTGCCTCCATTCATTCTGAAAACATTACTGAATATTCATTATGTGCCAGGCAAGGTGCCTGGCATGAAGGATAAAAAAATGAATGAGATATGGTCAGTAAGAGAGGTCCACAAGCAATTACAGCCACATACTTTGCTGGGAGTAATCATAGAGATGTGTACAAATATTTGGGTAAATATGAAGAAAACAAAATAAAATGTAAAGGCCTGACGTTTCTCCAGGCCTGTTGATGAACAACGAAAGTGCGATTATCTCTCCACCCATCCACAGGCTGTAAGATCTTAGAAAGCTGCGTGGGATCTTGCATGCTTGGCACCTGCTGGTGCTGTAATTTCCAAAGGGCTTTTTAGTAGTGTGTCAATAATGAATTAAAGCCAAACTGGTTCCAGCTTTGAGGCTGTCACTCTCAAAGCCCTGCCTTCGGTTCTGTGACATATAGACAGAACTAAGAAGGAGCTTCAGCAGGTGACCTTGAGGGAGGAAGTTGATCCTGCCATGACCCTCCCACTGGGTCTTGATCCATGGAAGGTGGGTTTAGAAGGAAAATTTTTGTCTTCATCAGCTCATTTTAACCACATGGAGAATTCTGATCATATGGAGAGCTTTCTCCTTATCAACCCAGTTCCTGGACTTTTTGTGTTGCAGTTTTAGGAAAATGGATAGAGAGACACTGAACTAGAGAGGCATGGGGAAGAGAAATGGATTCTCGTGTTGGTCAGTTCTCAGGTTCTAGTTTGGTCTGGGAGAATCTGAATGACGGGAAAAGTGGAGAATAAAGAGGAGAAAGGGGCGGAGGAGGGGGATCCACCATGAAAGAGGCTAAGTCGATCCGTCTAATAAAGAGGTGAGACAGGAGAAAAGGGAAAACGTGAAGAAAGCCCAACGGACTGGGCATGAGAGTGAGAGATGTCAAGTTTGGAGGATGAGATGCCCGGAAATAACTACAGAAAACAACAGTAGGAGAAGAGATGAAAGGAATTTTAAGAGGTGGCTCTGTTCTTTACTCATCAGTCACAAAGCCCACGCTCTTCTCAAGTGCACATAGAACATTCTCCACAATAGAACACATGGTAAACCATAAAATGAGCCTCAATAAATTTAAAAGTATTGAAATCGTACAAAATATGTTCTCCAACCAATTACAATCAATAGCAGAAAGAAATTTAGAAATTTACAAATATGGGAAACTGAACAATGTACTCCTTAACATCCAATGGGTCAAATAGGAAATCGTATGAGAAATTAGAAAATAATTTAAAATAAATGAAAATGAAGATAAAACATACCAACACTTATGGGATGTAGCTAAAGCTACATAGAGGGGAATTTATAGCTGTAATTGCCTATATTAAAAGAGAAGAGGGACACCTGGGTGGCTCAGTCGGTTAAGCATCCGACTTCAGCTCAGATCATGATCTCACGGTCTGTGAGTTCGAGCCCCACATTGGGCTCTGTGCTGACAGCTAGGAGCCTGGAGTCTGCTTCGGATTCTGTTTCCCTCTCTCTCTGCCCCTTTCCCACTTTCACTCTGTCTCTTTCTGTCTCTCAAAAATAAATAAACATTAAAAAAATTAAGAGAAAAAGAGAAGAAAAATTTCAAATCAATAACCTAACCTACTACTTTAGGATTCTGCAAAACGAACAGCCAACTAAACCTAAAGCAAGCAGGAAGAAGAAAAAAAAAAAATAAAAATCTTGGACATTATAAAGCTCCCTCATTTTATTTAACAGCCACATAGTATTTCACTGACTGGATAAACTATTCAGTGGTTAATTTAACCGGTCTTGTACCAATACACATATAGGTTGTTACCAATTTTTGCTTTTATAATAATCCTGCCTTCCATATCCTTACACACACAACATCTCACATATGTGTGCATATTATTTGTGAATTCTTGCAAGTGGAATTTCTGGGCCAAATAAAATGTGCATTAAAAACTTTAAAGCGGGGCGCCTGGATGGCGCAGTCGGTTAAGCGTCCGACTTCAGCCAGGTCACGATCTCGCGGTCCGTGAGTTCGAGCCCCGCGTCAGGCTCTGGGCTGATGGCTCGGAGCCTGGAGCCTGTTTCCGATTCTGTGTCTCCCTCTCTCTCTGCCCCTCCCCCATTCATGCTCTGTCTCTCTCTGTCCCAAAAATAAATAAAAAACGTTGAAAAAAAAATTAAAAAAAAAAAACCAACTTTAAAGCTATTACAAATTGTACTCCAAAGAGGTTGAATTAATTTACACTTGCAATAATAAAAGATAAAAATGTCTGTTTCCCCATGGTATTACCTGTATAGAATATTAACCTTTTTAATCTTAGCCTACCTGATGAGTGAGAAATGGTATCTGAGCAACAAAAACTCTAAGGTACCTAGTAACAAGTCTCACAAAATTTGTGGGCAAGATATAAATTTTATCAAAGGAATAAAAGCAAACCTGCAGAGAAACAGCATGATCCTGGGTGAGAAGACTCAATATCATGAAGATGTGAATTCTTCTCAAATTCAGCTATAAATTCACTCTCGTTTTATTCACAGTCCTAATTGAGCTTCCATAGATCTTCACAAGCCGTCCTACAATTCCTACAGAAGGGTAAAGAACCAAGAATGGGTAAGTATGAAGAACAAGGATGTCTCTAGATATCTAAATTTATAAAACTATAATAATTAAATAGTGTGGTATTGGCAAATGAATGAGAAACAGATCAATGGAACAGAACAGCGAGCCCAGATACAGACCGGTAAAAATTTTAAAACCTGGTGATACTAATTCAGTCAAGGATGGGGAGGAGAGGGACGGTTCACATTACTGGCGGCTGTGTAAGCTGGTGTCTTTGAGGAGCATTTTGGCAATATCCAGTAATGTCAAGGATGCACGCACTGGACAGCCCAGCATTCGCGCTTCTGGGAAGATCTTTTGTACATGTTCACACACACACACACACACACACACGTACAAGGATATTCACTGAATCACTGTAATGACAGAAGATAGGAAATAACCCAAATGTCCACATAATGTCACATAATGAAGTTCCATACAAGCAGTTAGAATGAGTGAACAAAAACTACATGAACTACATCAACACACACAAATCTGTAAAACATAATATCGCGTGAAAACTTACGTTGTAATGGGACAGTGTAATACCTGTGTGCATTTTTGAAATAACCAAAATAATACCACATATTAAGCACATGTGGTAAACATAAAAATTACTAAAAAGTAAAACACTTCTAGGAGATGAGCACTACTGGAAATGGAGGAAAAAATGGAATAGAGTAGGGGAGGGGGATGTAGCTGTTCCGTAACTTCAAATATTGATTAAAATGAAAGATCTGAGGCCCGTATGAGCACAAATCAACTTTTTAAAAACTCGGAATGTAAATACGTGAGTGTCTATTACATGGTTTTCAATATGTTTGAGATATTTCATAATCAAAAGAAAGTTAGCTGGTATCTTACTAATGTTTGAATATCCATTTCTGCATGGCCTCAGCCTTTACTCAGTGTATATTATTAGCATCAGAGATGTCCATTGAAAAGAGCAAACCCACTGCCATTTTTATATTTTACCATCCAGTGGAAACAAGATCTGTGAAAACTTAATGTGGTATTTAGGACATTTCTCTCATCTTCATTTTGTTGTTCTTGTCACCTATCCTTTCTGATTAATGAGTGGACAGACTTAAAATGAAAGGTTCCTATGTTTTTGGGAGGGCAAAAATAAGGAAAGGAACTGGAGAGACAGAAAATTCCACAGCCATTCCTTCCATTTCCTGGGAAGAACATCCCTTAAAATTATATAGTAGGCAGCTCCCCACTGAATCTCTAAGGCCTGAAGGAAGAAATCTAGGGAGCGTTGGAAGCCACCTTAAGCCAAGCATGGCAGGAGGCTTGTCTGTGCCTTCTCCTTGACAGGGTATTTGGGAAAGTTGGCCCCTGGTCCAGCTTCTCCATTGTGTCTCCTCCCAAGGACCACAAGTGCCCGCATACCACCAGGTACCAGGGATGGGCCTAAATGACCTGCAATTTGAAGCCACCCTCTAACAAAGCCTCTGACTTCTCTTACTCTTTTTTTACTCTCTGAATTTGATTTCCTATTTCTAGTTTCTGTCGCTCTGCCTTCAAGTGAAATAATCTTTCCTTCTGTAGCATCTAATTTTCTATGAACCCCATCCAGTGTACTTTTTCATTTTTCATCTCAAACATTCTAATTTTATCACTAGCAGTTCTCTTTGGATCTTTTTTTATATCTTCCATGTCTCTACCTAAGATGCTCAATCTGTCCTCCACTTTCAAATGTTGGGAATATGTATTTATGACAATGGTTTCCATGTTCTTGTCTACTGATACTATCTGTGTCATTTCTTGGTCTGTTTCTATTAATATTTCTCCTCACTACAGGTCATAATTTACTGGTTCTTTGCATGCCTAGTAATTTTTTCTTTGATGCCAGACGCTGTGAATTTTATCTTCTTGGTTGTTGGATATTTTTGTATTTCTGTATTATTGAGCATTGCTCTGGAAGGTAGTACACTTACTCGGAAACAGCTTGGCCTCCGAGCAGTCTTTAGATGAGGGCCAATTTCTCCCCACTACCGAAGCAAGACCCTTTTGAGTTCTCTGCCTGATGCCCCCGGAATCACAAGGTTTTCCACTCTGGCTGGTGGGAACATTAATATTCCCCACCCTCTGTAAGCTCTGAGGATTCTTCCCTCTGTTCCCTTCTTCCTCATGTTTCCTCTCACACATGTCCTGATCAGAACTCATATGAAGACTCACAGATCCTTGCAAACCTCTGAAGCTCTCTTTGCACACAGCTCTTGACTCTCCAGTACTTTGCCTTGTAAATCCCAACCAGCTTGGCCTCCTTGGTCCCCCCAGCTCCATTTCTTCAACTCATGGCTACCCCCAGGTTCCACCTGGGTTCCTCTTTCCTGCAGTGCAACCTGGATACAGTCTCTAGGCAACACTCCGGGGAAATCTTAGGACTCACCTTGTTTGGTCCCCTCTCTTGGGGATCCTGTGCTGCCTGATGGCCAATCCCTGCAAACCATAGTGTAATATTTCTCCCAGGGTTTTTAGTTGCTACTGAGTTATTTGAGGAAGAAAGCGTTTCTGTGGTGCTGTCTTTATTTGGGGTCCCCCAGAAGCTGACTCTGGGGTATAGCTGATTATTCATTATTCACAGATATTTGTGAATTTGCCTCCTTATTATAATATTTGTAACCTCAAAACCAACATCCGTGGCACTTTCACATTCACTTGTGGACATGCAGAGTGTGACAAAAAAGATGGGGTTACCTGATATGTCCACTGCCAGCTGAAGTCAAACATGGTAACACTCTGCCTTCTTGTTTCAGCTCCTATATTGTAACCAAGTATCCTTTTTCACGTTCTATTTTGTGCCACATTTTCCCCGTTTTTGTGCTTTTCGTTGGTGCCCCCAAGCCTATTACTTAAGTGCTGTCAAGTGTTCCTAAACCCAAGAAGGCTGTGATGTGCTTCATGGAGAAAATATGTATTAAATAAGCTTCGTTCAGTCATGAGTTATAGTGCCATTAGTGACGAGTCCAATGTTTATGAATCAGTGGTATATATTGAATAACATATCTTTGAACATAAGCACAAAAAACAAGGTTATATATTGATTGGTTGATGAAAACATTGTGACCAAAAGCCTAGGAACCCAACCCCCAGAAGCAACGATTCAGTATTCGCTACTTCTGTGTTCATGACAACTGCATAAAGCGTAGCTACAAATTCTCATTATTGTATGATAAACTGTACACTTAATTTATTCAGGTGAGATAGGAAAGGAAAGGAAAGGAAAGGAAAGGAAAGGAAAGGAAAGGAAAAACACTGGCGGGGAGAGAAGAGAGACAGGAAAAGTCAGGTAGCCTTTAAAGGGTATGTCATCCAGGCAGTTACCACGGTGTGTAACTAGAGCTTAATATCCTTGGGGACCTCTGGGACCCAGGGTACAACATGTGTCTCAGAATAATCCCAAACAGGGGGAGGAATCTGGGGTTTGCATGCACCAACTCCCATCAGTTGGAGACTGTTGGGAAGGGGCAATTTATGACCTTCTAGGGAGCAGAGGGAGTAGCTACCAAAGAAAAACCTCAGGCAAAGGGGTACAGAGCCTGGCAATTGACATTCAGCCTGGGTTTCTACTATAGTGGGAGAGGGGGATCTGTAACAGACAGGACGGCCGGGGCTGTAAACTCAGATGCCTCCAGAAGTCAGGCAGGTCACAAAAGCAAGAGAAATAGGCCAGGTGGGACTGCAGGAGCTGGCAAGTTCCTATCTCGGTTGGACAAGAACAGCTGTCGCTCAGCACAGCCAATTTTTGCCATGCAGGAAAAATAGGCCTATCCTTTTCAAATCTCCTGATCTTTCAAGAAAAGTGGGAAATTCATATTTTTAAAAATGTGAAATCCCCAATTAGTAAAAGTTGGCAACGAATTCAAACATTTTAAAATACACCATTAAGGCCAAAGAAAACATGTTGGCAGGCCAACTTCAGCCCACAGACTGCCAATTTGCAACCTCTCTGATGGAAGATGTGCAAAACTCCACCTGTTGGGTACGAGCCCAGGAAAATGTATCTTTATCTCATGTACAATCTCAGGCATCCCGGGACAGTCAAGAGATGCTGAGAAGTCTGCCCTGACGTGCACGTGGCAAAGCACCTCTGTGTCTGTCTAGTGAGCTCACCTCTCTCCTGCCTCGAGGTTTATCAGATGTCCAAGGACAACCATTTGTCATGGCTGGTGGAGTTCTCCATGATTTCTTGTCCCTGTGCTGGCATTTTTCTTCTCGTGAAAAAATAGCTGAGCCTACTGGGCTATTTGTCTGGCATCTGCTAGTCTGCACAGCCAGTCAACCCACTCCATAGCTGAGACAGGGCTGCCTGCCCAACCTTCCACCTGCACACAAAACAGAGATTGTCAGAAGGAGCTTGCAATGGCAGTATTTGTGGAAGCAGAGACTAGGGAATTAGCCACCATCTGGCATTTTCTGCAACCCAGATGGAGGGAGAGGTCACTGGGGAATGGCAGAGTACCTATTCAGTCAGGGGTCAGTGGTCAACCAGAAGGGCAGAATCACCAGGAAATACATGTATATTCTTCAATTCTAAGCCATTACTCTTAGCCATTACTCTCCCAATTGGTGAGTCCCAGCCTGGTTGACCCTACCAGACATGATTCTTTGACTCATAGTGATCTAAAGACTGTTGTGGTTTTGTTTTTTTCTGGTTTTTTTTGTTTGTTTGTTTTGTTTTGTTTTGTTTTGTGGCTGAGTCCAGGAGGACTTGGCTGTTCTGGCCTGTGACCTCATTGTTTATCTTCATTTTTTAAAGCTTCTGCCTCCCTTCCGTAGACCGGATCAGAGCTGGACACAGCAGGGTAGATGTGTGAAATAAACCCTAGCCAGCGTTACTATAATCTTGGACACCCAAACAATGGGTCACATGTCCACAGCTCGTGATTTCTCCACAGTTTGGCTGAACCTGAGTTCTTCCACTTTTATCTGCCATTTGAGATGGGAAGGCATTGGAAATAGCTAATCTGTGAACATTGACAGTGTAAAATCCAAAAGGATAGAGAGGAGGTGAATTTGTGAGCAACCCAATCTTAGTCCCTAGGGAAAGACTAGAAAATACATATAGTCTGATATGCAAAGGTCTGACATGATCCAGATGCTGGATGCTTCTGGTTCAGCATCCAACTCTCCTTACACTCTGCAGCACCTGGAAGGGGAAGGGCGGGTGCTATAGGCCTTCCTATAGGACAGGTATAGCCTATATATAGGATATATATATCCTATATATATATACAGGACATTCAGGTATAGGAAGATAAAGAGGTCAATGGTCCCCAAGATGGGGGACTGGGATTTGCTCCTTGGATGTCCTTTGCACAGTGTCCCAATTTACAAGAGTGGGACTGTCTCTAAAGGAGGCTTTTGAAAATCTTTTGTGATCTCTTTACAAACATGAGATGATCCTTGAGAGAAAGTGTATAGGCTGGAGATGACTCTTGACAACAGCGGTTTGCCAATAAGCAAAAGTGGAGCAGGCAGAAATGTAGGCCCTCCCTGACTTTAGAGAGGAGGCAGGGCTGGTTCCCTGAACAGAGAACTCTCATGGCCTGCTGGAGTCTTCCAGTAGACCTCATGTTCAGAAGGCTATGTATCTAGACAGTTTGGGGCATAGACACCCCCCCCCCAGGTAATTCTGCAATTCTTTTTTTTTTTTTAATTTTTTAACGTTTATTTATTTTTGAGACAGAGAGAGACAGAGCATGAACGGGGGAGGGGCAGAGAGAGAGGGAGACACAGAATCCAAAGCAGGCTCCAGGCTCTGAGCCATCAGCCCAGAGCCCGATGCGGGGCTCGAACTCACGGACCGCGAGATCATGACCTGAGTTGAAGTCGGACGCTTAACCGACTGAGCCACCCAGGCGCCCCTGCAATTCTTAAATAAGGACATTGTGAGTATACTAAGTTGGAGGTAAGTCTGGAGGAAATTTCTGAGAGATTGTCTTAGAGGCTAGAACTGAAGTTTATGCACCTCATTTGGGGTTGCTTACAAGTGTGGTGGACATTGGATCCCAGTCCAAATTCTGCAACTCATTGTCTATGTAGCCCTGGAAATGCTTCCATATATTCACAGAAGGAAAGGATGAGATGTTCCCCAGAGAATTCTCACAGCTAACGTTCTCTGATGGAAACTGGACATGCATTATAAAATGGAGATTTTACTTGAGCCATTTATATAGAACCTCTGAATTGTCATGCAGCTGGAGGAAAGTGAATAAATCTTAAACAACCCACACAGCGTCCCTGCTTTCCGAACAAGAGAGTTCTTGGAAACCAAATTCCTAGCATCTGCAAATACAACCCCATGGAGAACCAAGTCACCAGCCACAAAGAGCCATAGCTTCAGGCATAAAACTACCCTGAATTCCCATTAAAAATGCCCATGCTCTTGGCTCAAAATATTGGTCTGCATTTTAAATTATATTTGCATATTGATTTTAAGACTCCCTCACAACTCTGTAAATAAATCAAATAAATTAATTAGAAGAACTGACTGTGGTAGCTCTCCAACCCAGCAGTGAAATCACTCTCACAAAGTGCAAAGTTGAGCTTGTAACCAATCTACATAATTGTGTCCTTGATTGGGGAAGATAAGTGTGCTTTGAAGGCAATCCTCTGCTCCTTACTGGGCTTCTTGGAGAGACCAGAAGACAATGTCAGAGAAAGGCCAAAGGACGTTTCTTGGGTTGGGTATTTGGGCATCAGTCTTTTTTCTGCATGAGTTGTGGGGGAAAGCATGCATCCTGAAAAGGTAGCTTTGGATTAAAAATTGGAAGCTTTGCATCACAAGAATCAGCATGAACTGCTTTGTAGAGTCTGTACAACATTTTTATGCTCTGCTTCTTCCTAAAAATAACAATTACCATCTGCATTTTATTTGTTTGTATTTTAGGACTTTCTTCTGAAAGGGTTTGTGGTGGCTTGTGTGTACATTCAATTTTATTGAACAGAATAAATAGCTAAGGACGCGGGGTCAAAGGGAAAGTCAGCTTAGGGAGTAAGATGAAACCAGAAGTCAAATTAGCATATGAAGCGTATATCATGAAGTCTATGCAATTGCTAAAAGTGAGCCACTCTGATCTTCCTAGCAGTCAATGTAAAGAAGAAAATATGACTAGTCATCAGAATCACGGTATTCATAGAATAAGAACATTCCAACCGTATAATCAATAGATTCCCCTGGTCATTGTCTATGAAACCTGGGATCCAGGATTTTAATCTTTATTATTTTTTTTTCAGGGTTTTAATCTTTAAACGGCGCATACCTAGAGAAAAAAATGTGCATGTTGGTCAGTTACGAGTAGTATCAAATGTTTTGACAGTCAAGAAAATGTAATATAAGGGTTATATTCTCTTTGGCTTGAAAAAAATTGTTACGGTTCACACTGGGACTTATGCCTGTGGAGATCCACTCCACACTCACAGGGAGGTGGGCTGGAGCGGACCATGGATAGAAGCAAGGTTTTCCTCAGAAAACTGTATTTTGGACATAGAGACATTCGAGCGCCCAGTGTTTCAGGTCCTTAGGGCAGTGGATCTTAACTCTGGCTGTGCATCAGAATGACTGGGAGCTTTGAACAACATTGAAACCCAGTCCCCCAGGGGATTCTCACGTGTATCCAGAGATGAGGACCACTGCCCAGGGCGTGGGTGGGGTTGTTTCAGGTGGGAAAAACCCAGGGTAGCTGCTACCAATCATCGATCATAGCCATAGTTAGTAGGATGCCCTTGCTATATCTGGCTGTGAATGATGGAAGATCCTGGTGAACAATGAGGGAAAATGTACCTGGAGATAGTAAACCAGGAGTTGATCTGTTGCATCAAATTATTGGAACTTAGCCAGTTAGTCTTGGAAGACGTCTGCCCACAGGAAGGACTTAAGCCTTTTCAGAATGGGGCCTCCTGCTGTGACATTGGTTTGTAGAGTGACCAACCATCTCAGTTCTAGGTTTCCCAAGCCATGGGGCTTTCATTGCTAAAACTAGGAAATCCCAGGGATGAGTTGGTCATTCTGTTGGTTTGGCTCCTTCTCAAGGCAGCATCAGAGAGTAGAAAGGGGTGACTTGGCCAACGAGGAAGAGTCAGACCTGAGACACTTGGGACTTGTTCTGAGGCAGAGCAGGGCTGGGGCTTCCTGTGGGTGTTTATCTGCTCAGCTGTGACCTCCTTTCTAGAGGGACTGCCAAGGGCAAGGTTCTCTGCCTTCACCTCTGTCCCTATCTCCCCGGGACATCTCTGCGTCCACTCCAGATTCCAGTAGGGGCCCAGGGCTCTGGAACCTTTGGGGCTTCAGGGAAGTGGAACCTCCTCAAACCCTGAGATCTATTCTATCGGCCTCTCCAGGACCATGGCTCTCCTCCAAAGTTAGGGCATGGGCTTTCAAGACTTTTGCCTGGAAACTTTGTCCTTGAAAATCAAGTGGGCAGCCCCTGCGTTACAAACACTCAGATAATACAAGATTCCCACAGGCAAACGGTGACCTGCTACCAGAGTTGGTTTTGTGGGCATTCACAAGGGGCGCTGTGATCACAAGGGCCCATGCTTAGTTTAATGTTCTGCTGTTGCCGTTTTGAAATCTTTAATAATTTTTGAGCAAACCACCCCATATTTTCATTTTACACTGGGTCCTGCAAATTATTTAGCCCACCCTGCCTGCCACCCCGGCCCAAAGGCAACCCTTCCACTTTCATTCTACCCCAACAAATTGCCTTCTGCGGCTTTCGCCAGGGGCGCCATTATAGACAAGACTGACAATAAAATGGCAGAGATTTTACCTCAGGGCCAGTTCCTGAGACTATTTTACCGCACGTCATTGTATAGTGTTTCCAGACACCATATATGTAAGTAACCTTAGGTACATAGATAATAATAATAAAATGTAGTCAAATAATTAGGAAGTGATGAATTTTGAGCAGCCCATTACCTTTTTTTTTAATGTTCATGTAGGTATAAATGTATATAATTTAATTTTTAATAATGAGCATGTTTAGCAACCAGCTAGCGAGATTCCTAACATTTAACAACTGGCTGTCATGAGCCAGCACCATTTGGCTCAAGCACGTCTCTACCTCTGAAACTGGACTCCATGATTAACAGTGCTGTGATCAACCAACGATGTTCTCTTAAGAACATAGAAGGGACAAGCGGTGGAACACATTTTCTAGAATGTCAGTGACTTTACGAAAACAACTTTTTTTTTTTTGTAATTGCAAAGAGCCTGGAAAGGAAATGGCACATTTCTCCCTGGGAGGCAATATGTCAATCTTGCCGCTCGTTTACAATGCTTCTTCAGTGGTATCTCACTGCGTTTCACTGGCATGGTCAAAGTTCTGGAAAGAAAGGAGTGGGAACAATCTGGGGAAGAATTTCTCATTTTTGCCCCAAGTTGCTAACAACTCCATTAATACTGTACTCTACAGAAAAGTCAACTGCTGAAATGTGGGCGTAAATACTTTTACAGATTCTTTTGCTTGAGTAGAGGGAGTGTTTAAGGTCTGAATTTCACAGTTTAATATCTCACCAAGACTTTCTACACCAGCTTTCCCATTTCTCTTTTGTTTTTCCTGGTGGTATTTTCCAGCAGACGAACAGATCAGGGGTCTGCCTGGTTCTTGAAGGGAGCAGGCAACAGCTGCCTCAGTAGAAGCATGAAGGAATTAATGTGACTTCCAGAGTGTCAAAAGTCTCTTAATGAGCTGTTAGCATTTGGTACAACTTGCCACAGTGGCTGTGACTTGAGGACTTCCAGATATTGCTTTTGGAGTTGAAAAAACTCCCTGAGATCTAGGGCCCAAGCTCCCTTTTCCCCTCTCTGTCATTGTATCTGTGGTTACTGCAAGAATCTGCCCATAGTGGGTGTTTGATAAACCAATATCCCAAGCTGATCAGTTAGAGGGTGTGAGTTATAGTGAAGGGATAACCGTTCTTACCATTTTTTTTTCATTTCTTTATTGAGTTACAATCTACATGTAGTAAAATACACATATCTTAAGTGTATAGCTCGATGCTTTTTTGCATATACATATGTAAGTATCCATGTGACCACCACCCTATCAAGATGTACATTTCCTTCACCCTAGAAAATTCCCTTGTGTCCTTTTCCAGTCAATACCAACTTCCCCAGAGGTAACCACTATTTTCATCCTTTCATAGGGCTGCCATAATAAAATACAATAGACTGGGTGGCTTAAACAACAGAAATTAATTTTCTCACAGTTCTGGAGCCTCAAAGTCCAAGATCAAGGTTCTGGCCAATTCAGTTCCTGGTGAGAGCCCTCTTCTTGGTTTGTAGATTGCCACCTTCCCACTGTGTCCTCACATGACCTGTTCTTTGTATGTATGTGAGCACTGTGGTCTCCCTTCTTAAAAAAGACACTAATCTTGGGGCGCCTGGGTGGCTCAGTCGGTTGGGCATCCGACTTCAGCTCAGGTCATGATCTCGTGGTCTGTGGATTCTGGCTCCATGTCAGGCTCTGTGCTGACAGCTCAGAGCCTGGAGCCTGTTTCAGATTCTGTGTCTCCCTCTCGCTCTGCTCTTTCCCCGCTAACACTCTGTGTCTCTCAAAAACAAATAAACATTAAAAACAAAAATAAAGAAAGACACTAATCTAATTGGATCAGGGCCTCTCCATTACAGCCTCATTTATCCTTGATTTCTTTCTTAGAGGCCCCATCTCCAAATATAGCCACACTGGGGATTAAGGCTTCAACACAGGAATTTGGCGGGGGGGACACACAAACATTCAGTCTATAATAGACCTCTATCACAGAGTAGCATTGCTGGTTCCAGAGTTTCATGGAAATGGAATCATACCATATATGCTCTTTTGTGTGTGTTTCTTTTGCTCAATGTCATGCTTTTGAGATTCTTCCATGTTGTTGCATGTGTCAGTGCATCTTTCTATAGCTGAATAACATTTTGTTGTATAAAGAAACCATAATTGGTTTATCCATTCCCTATTGATGAACATTTGAGTGGTTTCCAATTTTCCAAGAGATATTTATTCTTTGTAGGGCTCTGTGTTCGCTCCTGGGCTATCAAGAGATATAAACTATGTCCCTGCCCATCAGAAGCTGATGCTTGGGATCTGTGCTTGAAAAACAGCTAAGATTGCACCAACATATCAAACAAAATATGACTCTGACTCAATGAACACAGACTGAGTCAAGGACTCAGAAGGAGGGAGTTTTTTAAGGAACATCAGTACAGTCTGTTTGTAAATACATGTACTTAGAAGATGAGCCAGCTTTAAAACATCAGCTGCCGGAGAACCAAAAGCAACTTCAAGCGAGGTCAGAGCTGGCAGGTAGTTGGGCCTGTTGCATGGGTACCTCTGGGAAGCCTCATAAATGTCCCATTGCCTGTGTCCTGGGCCAAAGAGCTTAATGAAGTGGGAGTAGGGTGAAAATATTCCCCTTGGAACACAGCTGGCTCCTGTCTTGTTTTTGTGGTTTTCTCCAAGAGGGTGGGGAGGGAAAGGTCTGTCCTCAGAAGGACAACCAGATGCCACATCTATGGTCAGGAAGGGCTCTCCGTGGCCAGGCATAGATGTTCCAAGCTGTGGGAAGGCAGGGTGGGCAAAAGGGATATTGGTCTGGGGTCCCAGTTTGGGGTCTAGAGGGTGCATATTCAGCAGCTCTGACCCAAAATTGAATTTGGGTGAGTTGGGTAGAGTTTTGGGCACCAAGAACAGTGCCATAAGCGTAGATATGGGGCTGGAACATGACTGCCCCCAAAGGGGACCTGAGAGTCTGTGGGCAGAGCTGCTAACATCCCTGTCTGTGAGGCTGAGAGTTGAGGTCTCATTTGTTTTCATAAACCTTTGGAAGCTCACCTCTCCAATTCCTACCCCACCAACCTCTAATTCTTAGAGCTTTGCCTTTCTTTAGAGCTTTGCCTCTAAGGTCACTTTCAACTCAATCATGCTGTGTGAGTGGTCACACAGCATGATTGAGTTGAAAGTGACCTTAGAGCTCCTAAGCATTCAGAGGTGAAAGAGTGGTAGAATGGGCAAGTTTGGGGAGATTTCAGGAGAGTTATTCAGTGAAATCTCCTAATGATAGTTTTATGACCATGTTGGTGTTAATGACATCAATAATATTACATAATAATGATGTCCTGGTTGCTTGGGTTTTAAATTTTCTTAAAAAAAATTTTTTTTTCATTGAAAGGACAAAAAACATCTTACATAAAATTTGGGGAGGGGGGGATGAGAAATCTTCCTACGAGCACCTCCTCACAGATATTTTCATGTTTGTCTTAACTTCCAGTTCCTATCTTAAATACTGTCTTCTCACAAGCTCACCTCAGCATTTTCCATGTTGCTGCAATAGTCTTGACAATGATTATACTTAATAGCTGCATAATATTTAATGTTGATGTACCACAATTTTTTATTTTCCATTGCTGGACATCTTAGCATCCTGATTTTCCTATTATCTATAACTCTGCAACTGAATAATTCCTTAAGAAAAAAAATTTTTTTTTAACCTGAAGGTGCCCCTTACCGCAACCCTGAGGGAGGCCCAGGGTGTCATCAGTGATTGAAGAACAGAAAGATGAAGAGGACTCATGACTTAAGACTGCATTTTTGTGGATCCAAGGGGAACCAAAAATAGAGGTGCTGTGGGGATAACTTCCCAGGGCATAATTATGAAAATGCTTTAAAAAAACCATAATTCCCATAAAAATACATTATGAGTACATAATGTTTTTTTATTTGTTTTTATTTATTTATTTATTTATTTATTTTATGTTTTGGCACCTATTTTATTAGGATAAACTTCTAGAAGTGGAATTGCTGTGTCCAAGTGATATGGTGATGCTTTTTTTTTCTTTTTCAAAGAAAGGAAATAATTTTTAATTTGAATTTCCTCTTCTAGTTTTATGTTGGAAAGGAAAGCCTTTCAGTCAAATTACCTAAGAACCATATTGCTTAAAACAAGACATGCTAAAAAAAAAAAAAAAAGATGAAAACAGAAAATAGAACTTGTGTTTTAAGCCACCCTGATTAGCCTGTCAGCTTATAATTTTGGTAGCACTTTCTCAAAGAAAGTCATTGCTATGCATGTTCTTTTCTTTAATTTTATTTTTTTTAATTTACATCCAAATTAGTTAGCATGTAGTGCAACAATGATTTCAGTAGATTCCTTAGTACCCCTTACCCATTTAGCCCATCCCCCCTCCCACCATCCCTCCAGCAACCCTTTGTTTGTTCTTCATATTCAAGAGTCTCTTACGTTTTGTCCCCCTCCCTATTTTTATATTATTTTTGCTTCCCTTCCCTTATGTTCATCTGTTTTGTCTCCTAAAGTCCTCATATGAGTGAAGTCATATGATATTTGTCTTTCTCTAATTTCGCTTAGCATAATACCCTCCAGTTCCATCCACGTAGTTGCAAATGGCAAGATTTCATTCTTTTTCATTCCCGAGTAATACACCATTGTGTGTGTGTGTGTGTGTGTGTGTGTATATACACAACATCTTCTTTATCCATTCATCCATCGATGGACGTTTGGGCTCTTTCCATACTTTGGCTACTGTTGATAGTGCTGCTATAAACATGGGGGTGCACGTGTCCCTTCGAAACAGCATACCTGTGTCCCTTGGATAAATACCTACATAATGTTTTTTTTTAAATGTTTATCTATTTTTGAGAGAGAGAGAGAGAGAGAGACAGAGCACAAGTGGGAGAGGGGCAGAGAGAGAAGGAGACAGAGAATCCAAATCAGGCTCCAGGCTCTGAGCTGCCAGCACAGAGCCCAACACATGGCCCAAACCCATGAACCACGAGATCATGACCTGAGTTGAAGTCAGATGCCCAACTGACTGAGCCACCCAGGTGCCCCTCACAGTTTTATCTTAACTCGTTAATAAGGAACCAGGTGTATAAGATGTACAAGATAACGTATATATGGAAGTACAAGAAAAAATATGGAATAAGTTCACTAAGTTAGAAACAAACTAGTTATTTTTTTCAAGGCAATAAAACCATAACCTTTAGAATTATAGTTTCTATCAAACAGATGCCACTTTTCTCTCTACAGGAAAACAATCGTTTGTACCACTATTGGATAAAAACCATTTGTACCTTAATGATTTTCAACAAATTAATAGCTAACCTTGGAGAGTCATAAAATATTGACTCAAGACTAAATAGCAAGTCAAACGAAGTTTGACTAGAAAGTCAAAGGACCCCAAGGTAGGCTTGACAATAGGGGTCATGTATCTACTTTGCTTTATTTCTGACTTTTTGCTATTGTTTTTCTTGAAGAGAGAAGTGACCAAGGAGGAGACTCCATATTATTGATGATATTAACTGCCTCTCCAGTTCCTTCAGTGCAGGAGGGCCCAGCTGGGTTGTGCTCCTGGCTTCCAGCCGTGTGGGGTGCAGAGGGCCTGTGAGCACAAGAAAGGGAGCTTTGAATAACGAATGCACAACCTCTGGGGATGGATGGAGAGGGAGGGCCCACAGCGTGTGGGAGGAACAGGAGCTGAGCCCTGGGATTTGGCTAGAGCCCCAGCCTACCCCTAACTCACAAGGACTCTTGGAAGGCTGCGTGGAAGGGAGTTTAAAAGCTCAGGTGGAATCTGTTCATTTTACCTAATTGAGTGATCCTTTCCTTACAGGGTGGAGTTCTGCCCGGTGCTTTTGAGCCATTAACAGGATTGTTCACTCTCATCGCTGCACCTTTTTTGTGTTGTTTAATTTTTTAAGTTTGTTTATTTACTTTGAGAGAGAGAGAGAGAGAGACAGAGACAGAGACACAGAGAGAGACAGAGAGAGAGAGCACTGGGGAGGGGCAGAGGGAGGAAGAGAGAGAGAATCCCACTGGCAGTGTGGAGCCCAATGCAGGGCTCAGACTCACAAACCATGAGACCATGATCCGAGTCAAAATCTAGAGTCGGATGCTCAACTGACTGAGCCACCCAGGCGCCCCACCACTGCCCCGTTCTTATCCCAAACATCCCTTACTTAGCACACTGAACCTGGAAGTCTAAATGACAGTCTCTGCCTCTGGCTTTGTTCTTTCCCTTCCAGTTCCTGGCCTGGGATCATCGTTGCCCCTTCCTACCTTTCCAGAGCAGAACCTGGCTCTTTGAGGCACAACAGTGGGGGTAGCTTCTGATTAGGAAAGAGAGCTCCAGTCAGGGTGGCAAACTTGTCCCGGTATTCCCAGAACTTCCTGGATTAAAAAACTGAAAGTCCCACATCCCAGGAACCCCCTCAGTCCAGGTAAACTGGGACAGTTGGTCACCCTAAGTCCAGTCCCACTTGCCATCCAGGCATCTGTTGGATGCTGCTGTTCCCAATCCCTGATGGTTCTAACTCTTTCCCCTCGGGTTTCCTAGTCTTAATGTTCTCATTGAAGCGCGTGAAACTCAGGCCTTAGCTCCAGACTCATAAATTTCCTGTGTCTTTCATTCTG
This sequence comes from Panthera tigris, assembly GCF_018350195.1. Classification (NCBI taxonomy): domain Eukaryota; kingdom Metazoa; phylum Chordata; class Mammalia; order Carnivora; family Felidae; genus Panthera; species Panthera tigris. The sequence continues at coordinate 132,192,680 of NC_056668.1, read as the reverse complement.
GAACAGAAATGGATACAAGTTTTACATTTTTGTTTTCTAGCAAGGAGGTATTTGTGGAGGCTTCCAAGAAGACAAACTGAACAGGATGGGATGTTTGCTTTCATGGATCAGAAATGAATCACATCACTTTCTTTCAGTAATGACACAGAGTTGCAGAGTCACAAGAAAGAAACAACAGAAAGAAAATGTTTTTGGGGTGGGGGGGGGGAGGTTGTGAATAAAGGCTCCTGCGTGGAGACCCGGGATTGTGAGACAGAGATTGACAGTGTTTGACTGTGGTTGCCTCTAGAAGGACAATAAACTTGCCATGCTTATTTACAACTAGCGCTGTTTCTGAATGCTCTCTCTAGGCATTTATTCTGCTCCAGGGTCTTTAGAAAAACAGGTTAATAACTGGCCAAGGGAAGGGGGGAAAGGGAGACTGTTGGTGTGGAATGGTCCATGCCTGAACTCCTCTTAGGGATGAAGGCAAAAGCAGATCCCTGGAGAAGGGGGCGTCGTGCACAGCTCTGAAAATAAAATGTTATTGGCTCAAGTCTGAAACTGTCACTTTCCACTGAGATGGAATATATGACTCAGAAAAGAGAAGCACCAAATATTATGCAGACTGCCTTTGGGGAAAGAAAAAAAAAAACACCCACTTCTTATAAAAACACTTTTTTGGGATGAAGGATCTGATTTCAACTGATGAGTCATCACTGTGTTTTTTTACCACTTAGCCAAAAAATGAGGTTTTTAAAAAAGCATTTCTTGAAGCAAATTCTTCCACTGCTTGGGTTTCTCTCATCTGAGAGAGAAGGTATTCCAAGCACTTCCATCCACAGTGCCAGAAGCTGTCCCAATTAGCAGGAAGGATGTAGTGGGACAAGATTTGTAACCATCAAGCTCCAGATTCATCATGAACAAGCAACCTGAAGGTAATAGTTGTGATTTAGAAACAAGAAATTATCAAAAAATAGATTTTAAAACACAAATTTCAATTAGTAAAGAGTATGTTTTAAAATGACACAGTGAATGTTAGAAGCAAAGGGATTTATGAGAGCTTGGTGAGAGCATTGTAGTAGAGGTGACCTGCCTTGGTTTACCAAGGACAGTTTTATTCATGCTTGAAAAGCACCCACTTTTGCTCTCAAAACGTCTTGCATTGGACAGTGAATTATATGGTCATCTTAGCTATATTGATTCTAAAATATGCCTGAAGATTCTTTGACACTCTTCCCGTCAAGAAGTCTATATCCATTCCTCTTGAAAATGGATGAGCTTTTGTAACTGCTTGGGTAAGTGGTGCGTGATATGATATGGCTTCTATCCTGCTCTCCCTCACACACCCTAGAAACTCAGCCACCATATTTCAGGAAAGCCCAGGCCACATGGAGAGGCCATGCGTATGTGTTCCATCTGATAGCCCCTGCTGAGGTCCCAGCAGATAGCCATCATGAACTTTCAGACAGCTGAGTATATTTTCCTTCAGATGATTCCAGTTCCCAGCTTTGGAGCCAGCCCAGCCAATGCGAACTAGGGCCAAGATGATGCAGTCCATCGTCATTGTTTTAAGGCTACGCTTTGGGATGATTTGTTATGCCGCAATAGACAATCAGAACATCACTGTGTTTTTATTTCTTAAAACTGTCCCAATTGTGATATATAAGTATTTTTTAAACGATTTGCTTTATGGATTTGTTTAAATTTTAAATTTTAAACGATTTGTTTATGGATTTATGGAATGAATAGATGAATACAAAAACCCGGAAAGTACACGGAAGCGCCAGTAAGGTGGAAATGAAAATCAGACCAGTTCCTGAGGATCCAAAAAATTATTTTGGTTATTAGAAAAGCGAGGAAGGAATATTGCTCACATAAGGCATCTGTGGAGCTGGCTGCCATTTTGTAAGTTTGCATTTGCCAACCATCCAATCATGTCTGGGCGTACACTATCTCAACAAAAGCCTTTGATAATCTTTTGACACCTTTAAGAGTTAGGTTCAGGGTAGATTCTTGGTTCAAGCAATTTCATCAATGCACTTATACAAGATTTAGCTGTAATCACATACCAAAACAAGTATCGTCTCTCATGGGTGGAAACTTTTCAAAGGGAAATAACTTCTCAAGAAAGGAGCAAAACAGAACAAAACACCAATTTGTCAATTTGTGAACACCAGGCAGAACTCAAGGTCCTGATGAATGAGCTTGGCTAGAAGAAGATGGATTCAGGGCCAGAAGCAGCTAACTGCCTCAGATGAGAGTGACGGGCCGTGCAAACAATCACAGAGTATGAATGACTGTCTTTGGGCTTCTCGGGTGTTGACTGCAGGTGAACAAATTAAATGCGTCTTCAAAGAACTGGGCCGCAGAAGAGTTGATACATATCTCCTACTACTGGGGGAGGAACAGACAACCTTGTGAACTGGAGCCACTCAAATATCACATAACTTAACACTGGTAATCCTTCTGTCTACACCTCTTCCATCCTCCGCTCAGTTTCCCCAGTGTCTGTATCTCCAGTCTCCTTGGAGGCGGGAGAAAAGTAGACATTAAATACTGAAGATGGGGAAGGGGTTCTTGCCCACTCTTATTGGCTGGTGTTTGCACACACGCCCTTCTTTTTATTTTTTATTCATTTTCATTTTTTTAAGTTTTTTTTTAATGTTTATTTATTTTTGAGAGGGAGACAGAGCACAAGGAGGGGAGGAGCAAAGAGAGAGGGAGACAGAATCTGAAGCAGGCTCCAGGCTCTGAGCTGTTAGCATAGAGCCTGACGTGGGACTCGAACTCATGAACCATGAGATCATGACCTGAGCCGAAGTCGTCCACTTAGCCGATGGAGCCACCCAGGCACTCCTATTTTTTTAAGTTCTAATCTATTTACTTTTAGAGAGAGAGAAACTGCACGAGGGGCAGAGAGAGAGGAAGAGAGAACCCCAAGCATGTTCTGCACTATCAGTGCAGAGCCTGATGCGGAGCTTGAACTCACGAACCAGAAGATCATGACCTGAGCCAAAGTCGAAGGCTTAAACGACTAAGCCACCCAGGTGCCCCACTCCCTGCTTTTTAAATCCAGTGTTCCATTTATAGTGCAATGGGCTGAATGTTTGTGCCCCTGCCCCAATTTGTATGTTGAAATCCTAACCCCCAGTGTGATGGCAGAAGCGGAGGGGTGGTGGTGGGGGTTTGGAATGTGAATAGTAGTGTAATTACTACTACAAATAGCAGGCAAGAGGGCTCTCTTGCCCTCTTTCTTCCACGTGGGGCTACAACAAGAAAACAGCAGTCTACAACCCCGGAAGAGGGGTCTCACAAGAACCTGACCACACTGGACTGATCTCTGACTTCTGGCCTCCAGAACTGTGAGAAATAGATGCCTGTTGTTTACAAGCCCCTCAGTTTGTGGCTATTTTGTTATAGCAGCCTGAGCTAAGACAGCTACCAAACCTCTGTCCTTTCTAGAGTCATTGTGTTCTCTCTTCCCTCTGTAAGTTTGCCCTGAAATGCCCTATCATTGCCCGTCCCGTATATTCCCTATAGTTAACTTTGAGTGCTCTCCTCTTTCAGGGGTCAGTTCAGGTGTTATAGTGGAGGCTGCCCGCACCCCACCAAGATCCCTGTTAGTCGGGCAGGTACACTCATCCCAGCTGCTGAAAGCTACATCCTTTCCCACAGATTCACCCGCAGCCAGCAGGAGCTCCTTCTCCCAGAATTATGCAGGATGTTAGGCACCCTCCTCCCAGGGAGCAGCCTATAGCCCACGACTGACTGATAAGGAGAACAGAAGTCTGGCCTCTTCGACTCCATGAAGGGCAACTCTGGTGCAACTGACACTACCTTCCAGATACACCCTTGGGATCAAACTAAGGCTAGACTCCACCGCTGAAATCACATCTCTGCCTACCTGCTCCCCCTGCTCTGTCATGCTTCCCTCATTTCTTCACAGAATTTTTCTGATCTCCTTCAATAAATCACTTGTCCAATGGGGCTCCTGGGCGGCTCAGTCGGTTCGGTGTCCGACTTCAGCTCAGGTCATGATCTCGTGGTTCGTGGGTTCGAGTCCAGCATCAGGCACTGGCCGTGCTGACAGCTCAGAGCCTGCAGCCTGCTTTGGACTCTCTGTCTCCTTTTCTCTCTGCCCCTCTCCCACTCGTGCTCTGTCTCTCTCTCTCTCTCAAAAATAAACATTAAAATTTTTTTAAAAAATCCCACACTCTAAACATAAAATTAAAAAAATAATAAATAAATAAATCACTTGTCCAAGATTTCTCCTTTCAGGCTCTCCTTGGAGGGGGCCTAACCCAAGCAGATGATGTTTCTTCTGGGAGACTTTCTCTAACCATTTCCCATACAAACTGAAGGGAACTTCTTTTTTTTTTTTTTTAATTTTTTTTTATATGTTTACTCATTTTTGAAAGACAGAGAGAGACAGAGCACAAGCGGGGTGGGGCAGAGAGAGAGGGAGACACAGAATCGGAAGCAGGCTCCAGGCTCTGAGCTGTCAGCACAGAGCCTGAGATGGGGCTCAAACTCACGAACCGCGAGATCATGACCTGAGCCGAAGTCAGACGCTCAACTGACTGAGCCACCCAAGTGTCCCCTGAAGGGACCTTCTTTTGTGCACACACCTCTACACTGAGCTTCTCACCAAGTATTGGAATCATTGGTTGATTTACTTATCAGTCTCCCCACTAGTCCACTGACAGCAGAAACCCTGACCCACTGATCTCTTCCTCCCCAGCTTCCAGGACAGTGTTTGGCCTTTAGCTGGTGCTCTGGAAGAGTTTGAGGAGTTAAATTCTTGGGGACTTTTTGAAAGAGAATGGATGAGCCTCACTTTGGCCTCCCATGTTGGAAGAGGGTTCAGAAAAAAAAAAAATCACAGAGATGGCTATAGAAACAGGATCTGGACCCTGGAATGTTGGTTAACATTGTTGAAAATGGACTGTAATCTTCCAGGTGGGTCAATGAATGATTATCAGTTCAATCACTTACAGGGTGCAATGGAAGGTTTTTTAAAAATGTTGGGACACCTGGGTGGCTCAGTCAGTTAAGCATCTGACTCTTGATTTCGGCTCAGGTCATGATCTCACAGTTTGTGAGTTTGAGCCCTGCACTTGGCTCTTTGCTGACAGTGCGGGGCCTGCTTGGGATTCTCTCTCCCTCTCTCTCTGCCCCCTTCCCCTCCACCAAAATAAATAAATAAATATTTTTAAAAAGTAATACATAGGCCGTGTCTTCAAACAACTTAAAATCCAGTTTGGAAAAGATTGATTGTAAATATATGAAGAACCATTCCGAAACAGATCATGAACCAACTTGTAGCTCTGGTGAAGAACAGGAAGAAATAGGTTTAAACTATGGTCACAAATACGGGGAACTCTCTGACGCAACTTTCTGACTGGCAGAAAACTGCAAGTCTCGTCAGCCCTGACTAAGTCTCTGTCTTTGACCAGATTTGAGTCTGTTCCTCTGAGCCCTCTTCTTGACTGGGCCTCAACCTTGGCCTGTGAAAACCGCAAACACCCAACACAAATTATTTGTCTGCCCTCTACACTGAGAGGCTTGCACAACACTAGCATCGTTTCTAACAGCTCAAGGGCGCATTCCTAGAATGATGGCCCTAGTCTACTTAAATTCCTGCTTGAGAAAGCTCAATGCTGCCAAAAGAATTTACTGTTTGTTCTAAAACCTGACTATAGGCTCCTGGCCTCCCTTTTCTTAGAAGCATTTATTTTCAAAAACTTGCAGTTGTAAATCTTTTCTCTTTTTGTGCTGTATCTTCCACAAGCTAGGAACGTTTTTCTCAAGGGCCTGAGAGCCATCGCTCTGAAATGTAATCATCAAGAAAGGTAGGGCCCTGTCACCCAGTTTTCGGCACATCAGTTATCCTGCCCTGACCCCAACTCTTAAAAGTGCTTTTCCTTTGGCATACCCCAGCACGTAAAAAGCCGCCTGCCCTTCATCTCAGCAAAGCCGGGCGGAGGCCTCTCCCCTACTGCAGTAGTACTGAATAAAGTATGTCTTACTGCCTTTAGCTAGTGGTTTGGCTGTTTCTCTTTGACAGAACCCAAGGAAGCTGTGACTTCAACATGAATGGAAAGCTCTGAAAAGGAGGGCAATGGGGTTCCACTTCAGAGGTTTTGTCCCGTAGGGAAGTAAGAGGTGGACAAAGTAAACTTTTCAAGCCCCTCTCCCAGCCAATTTGTCAGATGGTTGGTAAAATATCCTTTAGGAGCCTGTGGGTTTAAGGAAAGGATCAGCAATGAATTAGGTCCCCAAAGGAAACAGAAAAGTTGTCTTTCTAGTAATCAAGAACGAGGCCGGTCCTGACCCTGTTTATCAATTCCTGGGTGACTTTAGATAGATTGCAGGACTCCCCTGAGCCTCAGTTTCTCCGTTCTATAAAAAGAAAGGGTTGTACAAATGATGTTCAAGCACCGTTCCCTGAATTCCTGAATTATCTGGAAAATCCCTCCTGCTAATCACCCTTGATGGTTATGTTGAAATCCCTGTCAGCTGTGTGTTGAGGTGGGGGAGGAGCTCTCTGTTGTGTGCCAAGAAAGAGCTGTCGCACCTCTTCTAGGGCCATATGTGGCCAGGATCCCCTGGGAAACCAAAAGCACACATGCTTGCCAGAGAGTCTAACTTTGTGACTCAGAAACTGCCATCTGCTAAACAGCTTTTAATTGAAGCTCCAAGAGGCAGAAGCTGGCTGGAAAAATCTTGCAAGTTGATCCAATAGGATTATCTCCTCTAAAAGAGGTTTTTCTATGTTTAATTAGTTGGAAGCCATTTTGCTACAGATGGATTATTCAGGTGTCAGTCCTTTTGGTGCCCTGCCCCCTCCCCTCTGTATTTGAGTCCCACAGATTCTTTAGTTAGTAGCAGCCTCCAATTTCCGCCCCCCACCCCCACCCCAAGACTGCACTGCCTAACCTCTGAGGCATCCAGTGCCACAGAAGCCTTTTCCCCACCATTCAGGATACAGGTGAGCTGTTTCAACCTGGATGGAGAAGCCTAATGTAGTCAGTTCTCAATTTTTGGTAATCTGAGTCAGTTACATATATTCAGGAACCAAAAACTCATGGTCACATCGGTCTACTGAGTCATCCTGAAGTCATGAGCCTGAAAGGCAACACCGACCAAAGGGAAACCCAGTCATTTCAGGGGCAGAAATTTAACCCTTTGCAGTCAGAGCTACAGAGGGCTTTCAGTGGCTAAGACCAGCTTCACCTGCAGCTGGCAAGAGGTGGGTGAAGGAATAAATACCCAGAGTCTGAGGCTTCTTCCAATCTGGGATTTGGACTGCTGCGATTCCTTGTCTGTCCTCACGGGACGTATTGTGAGATTCTGCTATGACAAAATGGGTAGAGTCAGGGAGTGGAGACAGCGTTGGAACCAACGTCAGACACGGCTGCACAAGTGAGGGTGCAGTTCAAAGTGCTTCTAGGGTTGCAAGTGGGTAAAATACTCCATTTCAACGCACAGGTAGGTAATATTTTCTTAATATAACCTTTTTATTATGGAAAATTTCAAAACATATGGAAGTGGAGAGAACATTTAAAGGATTTCCATATACCAATAGCCTGGTTTCAATAATTAACAACTCAAGGCTAATCTCATTTCACCCAAATCCCCACCAATCTCCTCACTCCCACTTCACTCCCCATATAACGTCTTCACGTTTTAGAAGGGAACCAAGGCTATAAGCATAAATGAGGAAGAATAATTGGGTCCGTTATTCTCAATGAGTGGGGAGAGGTGAAGGGTAGAGGGCATATATTACATTCTTTGGTATGACTTGTCTGTTTTGGAAAAAGCAAGATTGATAATACACTTAATAATACAATTATTATATTATGTAATTATTATCTGGAACGTGAAAAAACAATACCTATTGTTGTCATAATATAAATTACAGAAAGCAAAGCAAGACAAAAGTTTTCACGAATCAGGGTGGGGATGACACCTAACGTCTCAGTCTGTGAGGTTTGTATGTTTATCAGAAAGAGGTCAGGGGTTAGAATAGGTCATAAAATACAGAATTAGGATCTGTCCAAAATCCCTCTCCTCTTTTGCCTGCCAGGATTTACAGTCCTAACACCTGGGAATTGGAGGCCATAGCTAGTCTCGTTTATAGCATCTAGCATAGTTCTGTGTAACTGTGGGCTTCACTGAACGCCTGGGAGAAGTGGCTTTTCCTAAAGTCATTGTTAATATATGAACCAGTGGGAGATTTAGAGGAAATGACTTCTGAACATCTTTCACATAGCATTTCCAAATTTGAAAAGTAAGCAAGCTCCAGATTGGAAACATTGCTTGAAAATAAGCAAATCTTGTAGTTTTAAAACTCTGTTCCCTGGAACCTTATGGCCCTATGAGGGGATTGGCAAGCATTGACCTGTCCCGATCAACCGTGGAAGAACTGAACTCTCTATTGCTTTTGTTTTATATTTGGGTTTTGTTGTACACTTTCATCAGAATTTCATAAATGAGTTCTGCTACTGAAAAAAACAGTGATGGAGCACCTGGGTGGCTCAGTGGGTGAAGCATCTGACTGTTGGTTTTGGCTCAGGTCATGATCTCACAGTTCTCGTGAGAACGAGCCCCATGTCAGGCTCCATGCTGAAAGCACAGAGCCTGCTTGGGATTCTCTCTCTCCTTCTCTCTCTGTCCCTCCCCCACTCACACTCTCCTTTCTCAAAATAAACAAATAAATTTGAAAAAAAAATTTTAAAAACCAGTGATGATAATCTTCTTTCACAGAGGAGGAGCTGGTGGTATGGAGAGAGACATGGGACTTGCCCGAGCTCACACGACAGGGTAGTGCAGTGCTGGGACCAGAGCCTGGTATCCTGATGTGGTCGTTGATGTGGTCGTTGGATTGGGAGCTGCAGAAAAAGGGAAAAACCTTTGGAATGAAAGTGCTATCCACTCAAGTTCTCCTTCCAACTCCAGGGTCAGGCTCAGCAACTTTCCAATGGTTTGTTCTGTAATGGTTCCAGTGAGGAAGAGTCACTGTGGTTCAAGAAAACAAATGACTAAACAAACAAACAAGAAGCAGAATCGAACCTATAAATGCAGAGAATAAACGGATGGTTGCTGGACGGGAGGGGGATGGGGAGATAAACAATATGGGTGAAGGGGAGAGGGAGATACAGGCTTCCAGTTATGGAATGAATAAGTTATGAGAATAAAAGGCACAGCATAAGGAACACACTCGATGGTATTGGGACAGTGTTGTGTAGTGATGGATGATAGCTACAATTGTGGTGAGCATAGCAGAATGTATAAACTTGTCAAATCACTGTCATACCCCTGAAACTAATGTAACCTTCTGTGTCAACTAAACTCAAAAAAATTTTTAAAAAGAAAAGTGGTGTCCTAGAACACCCCTGTGCTGCTGGTTGAGGGACATGGTAGGCTGAGCCCCTGAACTCTCAAACAGAAGCTTACCTTTGCTAAATGTTCCTCTCGGACTCAGCTAATCCCCCAGAAAGGAGAGTGTGGACACATCATACCCTTAGGGAACAATAGAGGAACTCTGGACTGGATATTTGGGAGGATTCCTGCAGAGGAAGCCTTGGATCGGACACATGGCAACACGATGGAGAATGCAAGCTGTGGTTTTCTCTGCTGAGCTGGAGAATCCTTGACTCACGGCCCTCAGAGTACGTGCTATGAGCTAAGTCCGTGTCAGTGGTTGCAAATGCGTGGTCGGGAGACTGAGCACTACCCTCAGACATGTTTTGTTTAGATTGCAAGGTGTTTGAATATATTTTGGGGGTCAGTCACCAATGTAAATTGAGAGATTAAAACCTAGATTTCTGGTGCCTCTTAGGAAAGAAAGAAAGGAAGGAAGAAAGATCTGGTAACTCTGAACACCACCGACAACACACTCTTCTCAGCCATCTGGAAGCTTTAATACATCCTTCTGTTTGCGTTAGTCCCCACCGTTCCCTATTGCCTCACACCCAGCCTGCTTCACTTGTTCAGTTTACCTCCAGGGTCCTTAGCAATCTGGATTGGGGTGACCTAATATTCTGACAGAATGTTTCAGACAAACATTCTCAAATGTTAGCGTCAGAATCCTCTTGGTGCTTGCCTGAGGCTGTGCCCAAGAGACCTGGTAGATTTATTAGGCTCAGGATTTGCATTTTAAACCAGCAGCCCAGGTGGTTTCATGGCATAGTCTAAGAAAAGCTACTATAAAGTCAAGGTTCTCAATGCTGGGTACACATTTGAATCCTGTGGTGACAGGGAGATTTTACAACATATTCAGCTTTTACCCCAAACTAAATGAATCAGGAAACACTAGAGCGACAGCCCAAAACGGTTAATACTTCCTCATTTGTATTTTTTAATTCCCCAAATACACAAAATGCGGAAGAAGAATTTGTTTGACTCCTTTAAACTTCTTAGCTAGATTCACCAGCTATTAACATCTCGCCGTCCCCACGCCATCACACACACACTTCGTGCAGCCAAACCATTCATAAGAAAGCTACTGACTTTGCTACTTTGCCCCTAAATGTTGCAGCATGCCTCCCTTTAGAAAAAAGTGTATTCTTCCACACAAGCACATAGCATGGCCAAGCCTGAGAAGAATCGCGGTTTCCTTGTGCTAAGATTCAGCTCCAATACATCCAGCAAGAACCTCACATAGGTGATTCTTGGGGATGTTCTGTACCTTCCACATCACATCAGGAGGCAATACACGCAGTGGTTCACAAACTTCAGCATACACCTCGAGGGCTTGTTAAAACCCAGATTGCTGGGCCCTACCCTTGGAGTGTCTGATTCCAGAGGTCTGGGATGGGGCCCGAGCCTTTTCATTTTTCGTAAGTTCCCAGGTACTCCTGGTGCTGCCAGACCAGCTTCTCAGTTTGGAGAACAACTGACCTCATGGCAGATCTTCCCACTATTGCAATAAGTACTGATTTTTTTTAAGTTTATTTCTTTATTTTAAGAGGAGGGAGGGAGGGAGGGAGGGAGGGAGAGAGAGAGAGAGAGAGAGAGAGAGAGGCGCGGCAGGAGTGGGAGAGGAGCAGAGAGAAAGGGAGAGAGAATCCCAGGCAGGCTCCACACTGCCAGCACAAAGCCCAATGAGAGGCTCCAACTCACGAAACTGTGAGATCGTGACCTGAGCTGAAATCAAGAGTCGGACGCTTAACTGACTGAGCCACCCAGGTGACCCAGTGTTGATGTTTTTAAAGTTCCAGGAGGCGATGACAACACACAGCCAGCATGGGGAACCAGTGCTAGTCTGGCCCCTTGATGCTCAGATACAGACCTCGGAGCTACAACAGCGGCATCACCAGGGAGACTGTGAGAAGTGTGGGCTCTCAGGCCCCCCCCCCAGACCTACCAGACCAGAACCTGCACTTTCACAAAATCCACAGTGACCCATGCACACGTTAAAGTTTGTGCAGTGCTGCTTTGGAGCTTCTCTAGAAGCTTCCAGAAGCTTCTCCCACACCTCACCTGGCCCCTGGAGGTGGCTCTGCAACCATGGCACCAGGGTGGGTGAGGTGGCTCCAGGTGTCTCTGGGGGCCAGATGGAGCCTGCGCTGATGGGTCCCCCAGCCCTGGAGGAAGCGGAAGAAAATACAACCTACCAGCTTCACTCTGCACCCACTCTCTCACCCCCACTTCAGGGTTCTTAAGTCATTTTGAAGAACCCCCTCGCTTCAGTTCCATCTCTAATTTTGGTGCCTTGTATTTCCTGCTCCTCTGGCTTGGGCTTCCTCCTCAAGGGTGGCTTTGTTTCGTCTTGGGATTTCTGAGTGCACAGTGTTTTGCTAACCCCTGGGGATATAAAGGTGACTAAAACAAATTCCCACCCTTAGGGACCCTGCAGCCTGGTTTCCCTGTTTCCCAACTGGCCACCTGCATGGCATTGTCAGGTCCCTACCTCAGCCTTTTCGGTGGCCTGTTGTCCCCACTCACTTGTTGGCTCCGGACCTGCAGGGTTGGGTTGGACACAGAGCTCACCTGACCTCTTCTTCCTGCCAGTTTTGGGACGGGGGCTATTTAGGGCCATCTACCAGCTATCAACAAATAGTCATTCATCAAACATCTACAGGGAACCAGCTGTGAACTAGACCTCGGATTCCATGGAGAGGTGGTTCCTGGCCTTTGATTACCCACAACATGGAAGAGGAGATGAGGCATTTGTGGAAAAGGAAATAATACCAGGAAGAGTGTGTTTGAAGACGTTCATGAGATCTCAGACTGGAGAGAAACCATTTCCCGTTATGAAATTAAAGCAGGCTTCAGGGAAGGGGAGGTGATATTTGCAAAGAGCCATTCGACATCTTCAGGGTTGGATAAAATAACCAGGTGGCTTGGCTTGGCTTTGAGACTGGCTCGGGAGTTGCTCAGAGTCAGACCCTGTTTACGGCAAACCCACTTCCACACCTTCGGCGTCAAGGAGAAGGCAATATATTTGCTCATAAAGCATTTTACAAGCCTGAGCAATGGGGCATGGAACGTAAAGGGCTCTAACTAATTCAGTGCTGTGGTGGAAATAGCTTCAACATGTGGGAGGAGAAGAACCAAGTGGGTAATGTGACGACTGGGGATTAGAAACAGCCATCAGAAGAACTGATCTGCACTTTCCACTCCTGGCAGAGAGCAGGTCTGTCAGGAACATAAGCAGATGGCTGGTCCAGGGAGGCTCAGAAGCAAGTCTAGGGCTGGGTAAACTATTGTCCTGGGTGAAACTGAGTTCAGGGATGATCAGGAGAAGGGGACAGAAGAAGAATCAGAAAGAGAGCAGCAAAGACGCCACTTCCCCATCTCAGAGCACCGGGCACCAGAACCATAATTCCTTAGCTTGATCATCAGTTCAAAAGGAGGCCCCTGCTGGGGATGGTCAGGGATGATTTCAGGGTGGAGGGAAATCTTACAACTTGAGTTGAAACTTTCCATGTAGTTCGGGAGTTGTGGGAAAGTAGAGAACAGCACATAGGAAGCACATGAGCACATGTGCTGGTCCTGGGAATGATGAGACCATGATGGGCTTCCACAGTGGCCCTGTGCTGGCCCTGCTTCTCCACTTCTCCCTGCATCCCTGCCCTTTGCTGTGAAACTGGGGTGCCCTCCCACTGGGACTCTGGGCCGGTCATGTGCTTGCTTTGACCAATAGCATGAGACAGAAGAGGTTGCATGCAATAAAGGATTAACTCAGCAAGTGTGATGGTCCAAATCCTGAACATTCCAAAAGAAATTTTGGCCCTGGGCGGCACCTGGTTCCCAGGAGGTAACCTCTAAGTCCTCCGAATAGCCTGCCTCATAGGAGAGAGGCCTTGGGCCAGGCCAGATAGTCATGCTAACAGTGTTATTAATGATGGGGGCCCTGGGCTACATGGTATTAGCTTGATCTCTGCAAGGACTGGAAACTAAGGTCAGTCACACTGCAGTCAGCCAAGCCAAGTGACCAACCTCCAGTAAGAACACCGGGCACCAAGGCTTGGGTGAGCTCGGCAATATGCCACGTATGTTGTCACCCATTGTTGCTGGGAGAAATACGTACTGTCTGTGTGTAGAACTCCACTGGAGAGGTCAGCTGGCAGCTTGCAGCCTGGAGTCTCTTAGACTCTGACCTTTAAGCCAGGGCTAAGTTAATCAGTATCCTTTTGCTGTAGCAAATTGTAACCATGAGTGTAACAGCATTGCTCAGTTCTGTGACCCCTTCTGGTGAACCTGAGGGTAGTCTTGGTGACCTCCAAACTGTAGGCACTATACCAATCCTGGGCCTAGTCCTGAAGAGGCCTTAAAAGTGCTTCTTCTTGGGGGCCCCTGGGTGACTCATTTGGTTAAGCAACCGACTCTTGATTTGAGCTCGGGTCATGATCTCACAGTTTGTGAGTTCGAGCCCCGCATCAGGCTCTGTGCTAACAGTGTGGAGCCTGCTTGGGATTTTCTCTTTCCCTCTCTCTGCCCGTCTCCAACTCGTGCTCTCTAGCTCGAAAAAATAAACTATCAAAAAATAAAAATTTAAAAAAAAAAGTGTTTCTTCTTGTTCTCTTGCATGCAGTCAATTGTCTTAAGAATTACCGCCTGGGTGGGGGCACCTGGGTGGCTCAGTTGGTTAAGTGTCCCCCTTCAGCTCAGGTCATGATCTTGCAGTCCTGTGAGTTCAAGCCCCACATCGGGCTCTGTGCTGACAGCTCAGAGCCTGGAGCCTGCTTCGGATCCTGTGTCTCCCTCTCTCTCTGCCCCTCTCCCACTCCGCTCTGTCTCTGTCTTTCAAAAATAGATAAACATTAAAAAAAAAAAAAAAAAAAAAAGAAGGGTATGCTTGAGTCTTCCCACTAGTCCAGGAGGGGAAAGAGAGACATGTGGAGCAGGGCCACGTCCAACAGTTTCATCCTAGATCAGTTCACCACCAGCTGGCTGCACATGAGCGAGACACATTGAGAACAGCAGAACCACCAGGCTGAACTACCCATCCCTGACACCAAGCTGACCTACAGGCTCATGAGAAATAATATATACTCATTGTTTTAAGGCGCTGAGCTTTGGAGTGATGCATCTGTCATGCAGCAGTAGAATCGATAAGCCTCCAAACAACTGAGGTGTCAGTCGTGCTCTAACTGATATCAGGGCCTCAAGAGGCCTCTGCAAGCAGGTTAATTTGAGGGACTATCCATCCCCGACTTCCAAGTCAGGATAGAGTCACAAAGCCTGCAGCCACGTAGCTTCATTCACGCAACACAAGTGATCAGCGTCTCCAAAACATGCCCAAGATCACCAAGGCCTGGGAGAAGTAACATGGCCGAAAGGAGAAGGGTGGTCTGAAAGCAGGGTTAGGTAAGAGGGAGAAAGAGTGGGTCCCAGGGAGAAGTGCAAAAAGAAGAGAAAGAAGAATAAACGTGAAGAAAAAGACAAATGGAGGGAGGGGTGGGGAAAAATCTTGGGAGTATTTTTTACAACCTCCCAACAGGTTAATGCACTCTTACACCAGGCAGCATGTGCCTTCCAAGATGCTGCAGGCTTCCCAGGCTCATTCCTGGATTCAGGAATCCTGAATCCAGGCTCCTACTCTTCTGGGATATACCACTGACCTTTTGGACTTTACCGGTTTTGAATTCTCTGGCTCTGACTCTCTGTACCCTCCCTTAAACAAGGTTTGCTTCATTCTCTGGATCCATCCACTCCCAGGCTCCCCGGTGTCCCACTACTACTTGATGGAACCCTAGTCTCCAGGACCCTGCCCAGGCTGATGCCCTCCAGCCTAGGACTCCCCCGACTACCTGTGGTAGATCAGATCACTTTATAACAAATATTCGCTGCCTTTACTCCAACTCCTTGAAGGGAGTTACTTACACACACGTTGATGTGGAGCTTGGCCATGTGACTTGATTTTGGCCAATGAAATGTGAGTGCAAGTAAAAATTTGCTCATTACAAGCTTATATTTAAGGGACATAATGTTTCTGCCTGCTTCTCCAGGAGATTCTGATCTCCACCATGAGAGATCATGCCCCAGGTCACTGCTGTCCCTTCATATCAGGTCCAGAATGAGACATGAGGCGCAGATGTGAATTTGATCTTCAGCTTGAAATAGAGCTATCTTGGTCAACTCACGGGCATTAAAAACCAATTTGGGGGCAGCTTGTTATGTAGCACATTATAATGGTTGATGACTAATACACCACTCATGAAGAAGGAGAGACACCATCTTACTGAAGTGGGATCACCATTATGACATTAGCTACCCCAAATCACCAATTAAGAAAAGTTCTTTTTATTCAGATACACTTCCATAAACCCATCCTTGGCATCAACATTTTTAAGCACGATAGAATTTGGCTATTACTTTGTTCACAAGAGGTGGGGGAAATGATGCTAAAACATGGATGCTCTGAAGAAAACCCCCAAGTGAGAGCTGGTCCACTATAACCAGTCCAAATGAAGGCGAAAGAGACAAAGTGTTACGATTGTCTGTCTCCGGGAAAGAAACTTGTATAAAAGCAAATTGAACTCCTCGCTTCTCTCTCGTTTGGCTGCTTTGATGTCAGGAGGATGTAAGTCTGAGACTATGGGAGAGCTCACTCGGTACCCTGCTACAGGCTGTGCTTAGAAGAAAAAGATTTTGCAGACCTCATAAGATAGGCACCTTGGAGTATGTGAAGGGTTGCCATGGGGAAGAGGGATTACACTGGTTTTCTATGTGGGGTGGAAGACACAGGAGTCAGAACATTCAGAGGAATTCTCTGAAAAGAGACATCACGTACTGCCAAGGGAGAGAAGGATCCTGTTTTCCACCATGGGAGGTATTTGTGTGTTGAATGAATGACGACCTTCATTCAATAATGAAATTCAATAGGGGCGCCTGGGTGGCTCCGTCCGTGGAGCGTCTGACTTCGGCTCAGGTCATGATCTCGCGGTTTGTGGGTTGGAGCTCTCCTTCGGGCTCGCTGCTGTCAGCACCGAGCCCGCTTTAGATCCTCTGTCCCCCTCTCTGCCCCTCCCCTGCTTGTTCTGTCTCTCTCAAAAAAAATAAATAAATAAAACATAAAAAAGTTGAAATTCATTCAATAAATATGTCTTCAGAGCTGGCCACATGCCAGGTGTTATGCAAGGTGCTGGGTGATGGACAAAGCAAGCATAGTATCTCCCTTCCTGTGGTTTTTAAGTCTGGTGGTGAAATTAGGTATCGTACATGCAGCACATAAGTGAACATATAATGCAGGAAGCGCCTTAAGAGTGTAACAACTGCTTTACGTTAGGTGGTCAGGTTGGATAGGTAACATTTGTCACTAATGTGACTGATTAAGTGTTTGGAAACCCTTTTATCTCAGATGTATAGGCCCTTCCCCAAGCCCAGTTGGTGATTGAAATGGTTCTAAGCAGTCAGTGACCTCTCATCTCCTTTGACCAGTGACAGATTGTAGGGAGGTCATTTACCAATGAAATGAAAGTCATTTCTGGCCAATGATAGGAAAGTCAAAATCTGTTGGCTAGGCCTTATTAGAAAATGTTGCTTTTCGGATAAAAGATGGACAGACTTAGAGTAAATGGCCTTTGCTCTTTGTCCTTCCTTCTTTCAGACTAAAATATTTGAGTGATGCCTGGAGGTATGGCAGTCATCTTGTGACCATGAGGCAGCAGGCCAAGTATTCTAAGAGTAGAGGAATGGAAGGACAGGAAGAGCCTGGTTCTAGCAACATTAACAAGCTGCTGTGTCAGCCCTGAACTATGTATGTCTGACCTCTTCTTAAGTAAGAAAAAAAAAACCTGTTTGTTTTAGCTGGAGAAGCTGAGTTTGCTCTCCCTTGTAGTCCAACACTTCCCACTGATGAGTCCAATAGAACTCTCGAAGGAAATAACATTTCCTGAGACCTGAGGGATGAACACCTGCTATCCAAGTGGACAGTGAGACAGAAGCGTGGCAGGAAGAGGGGCAGCATGTGTAAACAGCCTCGGCAGGAAGATTGGCTTGTGTGAAAAACTAAAAGAAGGGCTGATGGTCTGAAGTTAAGAGAGCAAAGCATGGCCAGATCAGGCCAGGCCATGTAGGATGTGGTCTTTTTTTTTTTTTACAATCTACACTTGACATGATTTTCAACAACTGAAAGGTTGGAGTAATGAAGCAGACCTTCGAGTCGCCTGTCACCACTGCAAGCCATGTGCTCTCCAGAGTACATAGCATGTGCTGCTGACTCTTGCTAAGCCTGGACAAACATTTCCCTGTATTTTTCCCTTAACCTGATTAGTTGTGAATCTGTAGCCAGTGTCAGAAAATGGGATAAAATATTTGGTGGTTTGGTTCCTGGCCGGTTTGCTTCGGTGCTGGCTATTGATCATATAAAGAGAAAAATAGTCATCTTTGCCCTTGAAATATGAATTCAACCGTTTTTACTTTGAGTGATAATGGAAGGCAGATTTCTACTGTTCACAGTTAAGTCTTTCAGGAACCTCGCTAACTTTTTTTTCTTGATATGAGGAGAGTTGATAAAGATCCTGTTTTCAAAGTGTGTAGGGAAACTCCAAGGCATCATGCAGGATGTTGAGGCTAGTAACCACAGGACACTGGCACCACCTCTAGGGCTGAAGGTTCCAGGAGGGAGAATGTTGCTCAGGGACTGGTAAAGACGGACATAGCAGAGTCCAGGGGAAGAACATGCTGAGTGACGAGGGCTTCCTGCAGAAGCTGTGAACTCCTGTCGAGGGACAGTCAGCCCATAGAGACTCTGCAAGGAGGGAGCCAAAAGAATAAACACCCCCCTGGCCCTCCCACTCACTCCCATCTCCTCCCAGCGGTCCTCGTTAGCAAAACCTGACCAGAAGCCAGGAGCATGAGAGATCCCACTGACTTTTAAATGACTAGAAAAGGGAATGTAGGTTTAATGCAACAGAAAAACAATGTAGGAAAGAAAATTCCTATTGCAGCTAGAGAAACAACACTGTTTGTGTATAACTATTTGTTATAATTTTTTAAGTGTCTAAATTGTGTCCCTCAGAATTATTTCATTCAGGACAAATCATCTCCACTTAGAACTCCAGGCTGCTGGAAAGAGGCAGAACGATCTAGCATCAGAACCACCCCAGTCAAGTGTCTTTGGCCTCTGGGAGATGGAATGAGGCCAAGCCAGGTGGGAGGTGGGCTGGTGGGTGGTTCCTTCTTCTCACTCCCACGTTTGTTTTAACTCATGTGCTGAGCCCTCCTGCCACCCCCACCCTAATGTTGATAGTACGCAGAGACATTTCAGACCAACGATGCTTATCCTTTGGATCTCAGAACCCTCAATGAGAAAACTCTCCGGTGGGGACATCGGAAACCCAGACTCAGTGGATTGATGTGGGCACCCTGGCCTCAGTCACCATGACTCCGTATTCACTCAGGGAAACGCTGAAGTAAAGGAAAATGAAGTCCCCAAGCACCAATGGTGGGGAAACCCTCACATGCACTCCATGTACCTATAACCACATTCCTTCTCCACCGTCCCCTCGGCAAAGATGGGTGGGACCGCTTTGTCCTTAATGTGCACTGTGGGTATACACAGGTGGCTTGCCCTAAACCTTGCTGTGTTTCGAGAAGACCCAGCACACCTGGGCCTGGTGAGGAACAGTAAAGACGAGACACGATGTGACACCAAATAGATCCTACACGTAAGGTCGTAGCAACCTGGTCTTGCTCCCACTAGAAAATCAGGGCCTGGTGAACCTGGACGTCATGTCCCAATGCCTGGGCCTTGCTGCCATCCCAACCCCCCCACCCGGCCCCCCGCCGTCCAGTCCGTCTGCATCTGCCTCCCACCAAGTAAGTCTGCAGGTGCTGCACGGCCGCCACTTTGTTCCACGACATATGAAGAACAATCGTCTCCAGGAGAGTTTCCGACCCATTCCTGGCACGTACTAGTAGGTCTGATGGAGCAAACTTCACATCTGCAGCTTCCTGACTCTAAGTGATGAGACATCTGATGAAGAAAATCAATATTTAGTTGCCACAGTGGAGATTTATTGTATTTGCCATTCCAGTCTGACAGTTAAAATTCGTGAGTGGCCATAATTGTCATTGATTGGTGTGCAGATGAGTTCACGGAAACAAGGAGGAGGGGCGATGTATGAGACGCAGCTTTCACTCTGAGCTGGGCCCCGTAATTGCACCTTCACAGCAAAAGAAAGGCATTGACTGAATATCTCTCAGGTACCGGCAGAGATTTTACCAACTGGATTTGGGCCGAAAGGGACACTCCTGGGCCCTTGCCCATGAGGTCAATGCCTTTCCCCTTCCTCCTTTCCACACCCCTCCAGCCCTTTTAAAAAAGTGTTCATTTATTTTTGAGAGAGACACAGAGAGACAGAGCACGGGTGGGGGAGTGACAGACAGAGAGGGACACCGAGGATCTGAAGCAGGCTCCGAGCTGTCAGCACAGAGCCCGACGCAGGGCTCGAACTCACGAACCGCGAGATCATGCCCTGAGCCGAAGTTGGAGGCTTAATGGACTGAGCCACCCAGTCAACCCCTCCGCCCCTTTTAAATCCCACTTGCCAGGTGCCCCCAGACCTCCTCCCTCGAGGGCCTGTGGATCCAGCCTGCCGGGATGTCTCCCTCTTGGGAGCTTTGCCACCAATATCTGTGCACCTGTCTGAGGCCCCAGCACCTCCTTCCCCATCACCCCCACCACCTCGACTTTGGGTCTCAGTCAGCAAACACTGTTTTGAGAGTCTTCCCTACTAGATTGAAATCTCTTGGCAGTCAAGGACTCTTTGTGACCCAGCTCAGTCGTGGCTACTTGTAGTTATTATCACGGATGATAAATGAAGATGCCGATTCCGTCCTCAGTGATAGAAGGAAATGCCACACCTCCTGTTTATCTCCTTTGCTTGCAGAGGTTAAGGAATAGTTGGTCTCCCAACTTTGTTTTTACCCCCACCTTTCAGAAAAAACTGTTTTGGGGTTGCAAACATTGCTTCCTCCCAGTCATCAACACAGGGACCCCCCCCCACCCACCCACAAAGGGTTTTGTCCTGGGAGGTTGCAGGAGATGAGTTTCTTTGTTTACTGAAATCGACTGGACAGGGGATTCCTGCATTCACAATTCACTTGTTCTTCTCAAACCTCCCAAAGCATTACAAAGGGAGGAGCTTGTACTCAGCCTCAGCAGGAAAAGTCAGAGCCTGGGCTCCTCTGGGGAGTACCAGCGGAGTCACATTAACGACGAAACCCCACGTTTGTCCAAGTCTCTCTCTCTCTCAGGACATCCAGCCTCCGGTAGGACTATCACTTCTGGGAACCCACAGAGGATGTCTTAGATGTGCTCTCAGAAAAGTGCTCTTGACCCCCCTGTGACAGCCGCCATGTTCCCTGGTCCTGCTCTGACTCTGTTTGGTAGTGCCCACAGTGCCCAAGAAGATCCTTCCAGGGTATGTACACTAGGTTGGGCATTTCTTTCTTTCTTTCTTCCTTCCTTCCTTTCTTTCTTTCTTTCTTTCTTTCTTTCTTTCTTTCTTTCCCTCTCTTTCCTTCTCTTTCTTTCTTTCTTTCTTTCTTTCTTTCTTTCTTTCAGTTTATTTATTTATTTTGAAAGAGAGAGAATGAGCAGGGGAGGGGCAGAGAGAGAGAGAGGGAGAGAGAATCCCAAGCAGGTTCCATGCTGGTCAGCACAGAGCCTGATGTGAGGCCCCAACTCATGAACTGCAAGATCATGAGCTGAGCCAAAATCAAGAGTCAGATGCTCAGCCAATGAAGCCACCCAGGTGCCCCCTGGGCATTCCTTTCTGATGACTCTGATGCCTCACACTTTGCTACATGAGGACCAACTCCTTGTGGCTTTTACCCTTGTGGCTCATAGCACGAGTGGTGAGAGAAGTCTTGGAGTGTTTCCTTGCTCCCAGCTTCTCAGTCTCCTTCAGGACTCAGATAGAAACTCCCAAGGGACTTGGCTGAGGGCAAGTCTGAATGACAGCAGCCTCCTTCCCCCCACCCCCCCCACTGGCTCTGAGTGGTCTCTGCCCTTAGATCTCTAAGGTTCATATTGTCTAGAAGCCCGGCCCTCTCCTCCTGTAGGATCAGTTCTCTCCCAGAAGCCTTGCACATGTCCCTACTCTGTTTAGAGCTCTAGCCACAGGAAGACAGTCTTGGCTTAGGGAAGATGGGTAGAAAGGATGCTTCAAGCTGGTGGGAACAAATATGCAGAGGTGGGATGTCACATGGGGGGAACAGCAGGCTGAAAACCTTACGTGACCCAGAGCTTCTGAAGTGGGGTCTAGAGAACTGGGGTTGATGAAAAGGGGTTCAGTCAGGTTCTGATTTGGTGCCACACAGCCAGGCAGTAAGGAACCCATGGCAGTCGTTGAGCACAGGGTGACTTAGTGTAACAGTTGTGGTGGCCAGTCTCCAGAGCCCCTCCATAATTCCCACTTTCCACTTTTCATGGTTTTGTGTAGTCCCCTCCCACGCTGGATGGGGCCAACCTATTAGCCAATAGTATTGAGGATATGATGGTGTGTGACTTCTGACTAGGTCCAAAAAGACACTCTGGTGAAAAAAGACATTTTTTCATCCTTATAAAATGAAAAAATTACTATTCCATTGTAAAGAGATATTGAAATAGAACAGCAGGGCTGGGGATAACGGTATAAGAATTATTGCACAATTTATCAAGATACAAGTACTTAGATATTCTTTTGTTTCTTCACATCCCACAATATTTATTCTGCCTTAGCAGAATAGTCTGTCCATTTCAGGCAGATCACCCTCATTCAGTTCTACATGTTTCTAAGCAGTCTAATTCCCCTGCCTGAAATTGGTACCTCATTTTCCCCATTTATTCTGAAGACCAAATAAATATGGCCCACAGACATTCCCATGGTCTGCCATACCTTCACAAAGCCAGGAGGGATGGTGCTGGCTGGGCCCATCAAGGTCAAATATAACCGCATATGTCCATCTGTCTCTTTAAGGCTAGCTTTAGCTTCCATAGACATTTTTGGAAAATCATTAATAAACATCAATGACTATTGAAATGTTTGGAGTCTTGAGGACATAGCTTACTGTGGGGAGAGGGGACAGGGATAGAAAGAGGGGTGGAAGATTTAAGTTCTCATGAAGAATATGAACAATGTATATAGTCGATCCTCGTTAGTCACGGATTCCACATTTGCAAATAGCACTTACTCGCTAAAATGTATTTGTAACCCCTAAACCAAACACTTGCAGTGTTTTCATTGTCATTTGCTGACGTATGCAGAGAACCAGAAATTTTGAGTGACCCAATACGCACAAATCCGACTGAGGTGGGTCGAGGCAGCACTCTGTCCTCCTGCTCTGGCTCTCACACAGAGGTGTCCAGAGGACGGAGGGGGTGGGGGCAGCACAATGTAGCTCAAGAAGCTGTGTCTGGGGCTGGATGAATAGGGTTTGAATCCCAACTCTGGCACCTGTTAGCGAGGCAGCCTAGGGCAAGTCACTTCACACTTCTGAACCGCGTTCTCTCTTTTGTAAATTAAGAAAATAGAATCTACCAAGAAAAATTGTTTTTAGGATTTAGGAACTATAATCTATGTGAGATGGGTGTGTGTGTGTGTGTGTGTGTGTGTGTGTGTGTGTGTGTGTGTGTTTTCCCCTGAAAACAACGTTTCAGTATTCACTGATTCAGTGGTCCCGATGACTATATAGAACATAACTACCACAAGTAACAAAAGACAACTGTCTTTGGTCTAAGCCAATGGTGGGCATGTTGCTCTGTCCAGCAATGACCATAAGGGAGAAGTCCCATGAACAACGCGTACAGGAAAACTGTCCAAGATGGTAGTTCAAAGACTGGAAAAATTGGCCAAGACGTCAGCAGAGGCAAGTCTACATTATTTTTCAGCTGAGCGAAGCCGTGGTTGAGCTATCCAGCCTGGAATCAGACCAGGAAGAGGGGTCACACGGAGTCTGCCCCAAGCAAATCAAAGGGGGGTCCGTTCCACTCAAAACTACCATTTTATTACATGTGCTTAGCTCCCGCTAGATACAAGGACCAGCTCTGCGGTCTTCAGCTCCTGCCAGAGGCACAGCAGTATACAGAGAACCCCTCAGATGCTGCTGCCAGGTTTTGGTTCATGTGAACCATTTGTAATTATTCTGTTTCTACAATGAGCCTACCCACTGTGCCAGTGAAAACTGCCAGCATGTGGAGTCTAGTGACTTGTGTGATATGCCCCGGGGACAACAGACCACGAGACAAGAGGTGGCTCATAACAACAGAGAAACACAAACAAACAAACACACTGTATTTCGTGGCATGCCTCCCGATTACTTGAAAGAGCTCCGAGAGGAGACGAGGCTGAAGGAAAGGCAAGTAAATTGTGTGAGGACTTGATACAGTCTGATTCGTCCAAGCGTCACCACCAGCGCCTCCATCTGAACTACTGAGTCATGGGGCACATAAGTATGCCCGCTGTCCGAAGTTTTGGTACCGGTTCACGTGTCCGTCAGCCGTGTAAGAGAATTCTAGTCGCTCCACACGGTCACCAACACTCGGTGGTATCAGTCTCTTTAACCGGATCTTGAATCTTGAGTGGACAGTCTCAGGGGCAGGGAAAATAGCCAGAGCTTGTTTGTTCCCATGAGATCATCCCGCCAGGGTAGTCCCACAACCCTGGTACATGGTCCCCGGGAGCGCCATTTCTGTGCGAAGCTCTTCTGCCTTCCCAGCAATTTTCTGAGCTCCCTGATGTCCTCCTTTAAAGACCATTTTGCCCAAAGACCATTTTTGCCGAGTCCGTCTCTGCCACCTGTCACCAAGGAACACAGCTGAGGCAATAGTCAAAGCTACTGAGGATTCCAGACTGCGCCTCCCCTGACCTGAGCAGCAAGGTGCAGCCTCATGGGCCACACGCTGTAGCTACATTGAAATTCTTCCTTCCTCCAAGCTCACCAGGTTGGCCCCGCTTCCCTGTCTTTGCAGAGTATCTTTGCTCTGTCCAGAATTCGCTTCCAGCTCCCTGTTCACTTGGGAACATATTTCAGAATGAAGCCTAAATATCACCTTCTCTGGGAAACCTTCTCCGACCACCTCGTGCAGTTGTGTCCTACTCCACTGAGGAGAATACTGGTCACACCCTGCCAACGGCTGTCCCCCATGAATTCATATGTTGAAGCCCCAACCCCTAGTACCTCAGAATGTGACTGGATTTGGAGATGGGGACTTTGAAGCAGTGAGTCAGACAGTCAAGGCCCTAACCCAATCTGACAGGTGTCCTCATAAGAGAGATCAGAACACAAAGAGGCACCAGGGATGCTCATGCCTGGACAAACTCTATGTGAAGAGGACACAGGCAGTGAGCAGCCCTCTGCAAGCCGAGGGGAGAGGCCTCGGGAGAAACCAAGCCTGACTGCTGACACCTCCATCTCAGACTTCCAGCCTCCAGAACTGTGAGAAAATAAATGTCCGGGCACCTGGGTGGCTCAGTCGGTTAAGCTTCCGACTTTGGCTCAGGTCATGATCATCTTGTGGTTCGTGGGTTCAAAAGCCCCGTGTCAGGCTCTGTGCTGACAGCTCGGAGCCTGGAGCCTGCTTCAGATCCTGTGTCTCCCTCTCTCTCTCTCTCTCAAAAATAAACATTTTAAAGAATTTAAAAGAAAAGAAATTTCTTTTAAGTTTAAGCCCCCTGTGTCTCAGGTGTGACACAGACCCCCTGTCTGTGTCTCAGGTATGACAGCCTGAGGTGACTAATGCACACCCCCCCTGCTAGAGTACTTCACGGTGTCACCTGTAGTCATTTATCCACCTGACTGATCCCTGTTCCCAAGAAAGCTCTCATCTGTACTCCCTGAACCCATCACAGTCCCAGGCCCCTTATGGAGGCTCCATGAATGTTTGGTAGGCAAAGGAGGCATGAGTGCTAAGGACAAAGCCAGGAAGGATAGACAGTGGTTCCCTTTTGCCCTCCTCCAGTCCTCCAGTCCTCCTCCTTGGGATCTGGTGTGGTCCACGGAAGCAAGAGACCCCTCAGAGTTTCACTAGCTTCTTCAGCTTGGAGCTGTCACCACCTTTCAGCCACTTAGGCCCACAGCTTGGGTAAGATCCATCGGTGACTTCAGCCCCTGACTAGGGTTTATAGAAAACACATCCTTCGCTGATCTCAGCTGTCTGCAGCTTCAGGGGCTGCTCCTGGAAAGAGAACCAGTGGTTCTCAAACTTTGGCATGCATCAAAATCAGCTGGCAGGCCTATTAGAGCACAGATGTCTGGGCCACCCCCATAGTTTCTTATTCAATAGGTCTGAGGTAGGGCCTGAGAGTTTACATTTCTAACAAGTTTCCAAGTGATGCCAATGCTGCCCGCCAGTTTAGACACTAATCTAGGCAAAGGGAAGTAGGCATTCTAGGGAAGGATGATAGAAAAGATTCTACGAATCCAGGCAGAATGAGATAAAAGGGGATAGGAATGTATGACTTGGCCAAAAAGTGCTCAGCGTGGGCTGGGCAAAGCCTGACAGTGGAGACGGATGCTGACGAAGTTCTAAGACCATCTCACAGCACCCAGGTTCAGGTGGACCACCAAAGGGCAGTGAGAACATCTCAGTTTATTTCCAGATCTGCAAACATTCCTGGGGATTCTACAGTTTATAGGTTAGACACTGAGCTGGTGCAATGGGGTGTCGTGGGGAGGGGTAGGTTCTGAGTGGCTTGGTTGCCCTCAACTGTGTGCCTGGATCACTTAACCTCTCCTTCCAGGCCTTTGTTACTTTATTCTCCTTAACCCCTTCAGGGCTGCTGCAAGGATGAAAGGAGAGTTGGACAAAGAAGCACTTTGTAAATTGTGAAATTCTGCAGAAGCACAAAGCGTTTAGGCACAGCAGGGATGTTAGAAATGAGCAGGACTATGTCCTTGTCCACAGGCGGTCACGCCCTGGAGCAGGAGGTTCTTTACACAAAGCACCTGTAAATCCTACTAGGACTTTGCTTCCCTTCATCTCTCTCGTTACCATCTAGCCGAAGTGGCCTCATAGCCCTCCCAGACCACTCAGCAATTCCCTGGGTCTTGTCCTGTAAGCCAACTATACAGCAGCCAGGGGGATTGTTTAAAAAATCTAACCACATCATCTCACTCACACTTAAAATGTTCTGAGAGTCTTTTCCTATTGTCTTGAAACAAAGTTTAAGTTCTCTCTGGAACTCTAAGACTGTGTATGCTCAGCCTGAGCCCATCGTTCTAGCCTCAGCTTGGACCCTTCTTGAGGATGCCAGCCAATCCTTCTCCGAATGCAAGAAACTTCTCTCTGCCTCAGGGCCTTTGTTTGTCTCCTGTCCTCTGCTGGAAAAGCCCTTTCTCTCTGCTCTCTCTCTCAGCCTGCTCACCCTTAAGGTCTCACTGTGGCCTTCAGCAGCCCACAATCTCAATCAGGTCATTCTTCTGTTCTCTTCCATTTATTTCACAGCTCTTTGTAATATGTATTTTTCGTTTGTTTAGTGCATGTCTTCTGACCCAATTGTTAGGCTCCGAAAGCTGAGATTATGTCTGTTTCACTCATTTTTTTTTATCCATCAGGGTGTCTTGGATGAAAGTAACAGAAATCAATCTGGCTAATCTAAGAAAAAGGGAATTTGTTGGAAGGACGTCTGGAGTTAGTAGTCAGGCCAGAGAACAGGTCTTGGAAACAAGCAGGAACAAGGCAGCTCTAAAAAGCAGGAAGCTAAAATGGCAGGAAATATTCTGGTAAAAATGGCCTGATTGGGGTGTGAGATCCCTGAATGCCAACTTATTTTCAGTTTCTTTAATAATCTGTTTTGATTTAAAATCCGGGGCGCCTGGGTGGCTTGGTCGGTTAGGTGTCCGACTTCAGCTCAGGTCATGATCTCACGGTCCGTGAGTTCGAGCCCCGCGTCGGGCTCTGTGCTGACGGCTCAGAGCCTGGAGCCTGTTTCAGATTCTGTGTCTCCCTCTCTCTCTGCTCCTCCCCTGTTCATGCTCTGTCTCTCTCTGTCTCAAAAATAAATAAACGTCAAAAAATTAAAATAAAATAAAATAAAATAAAATAAAATAAAATAAAATAAAATAAAATCCAGAGTGAAAACACTTAATTGGCCTGGCTTAGATCATGGGCTTACCCTTGGCTTGAGGAGGGAGAGAAGCCTCATTGGACTGGTTCCAAAAGAAAGTCTAAAAAAGGAAGGAAGGAAGGAAGGAAGAAAGAAAGAAAGAAAGAAAGAAAGAGAAAGAAAAGAAAGAAAAAGAAAAAGAAAAAGGGAAAAAAAAGTGTGTTTGGTTGGCTCTTCCGAAGGGAAGAATGTGTGACACAGCCTCAAACAAGGTATCTACTAGGCCACTGAATTGATTCCTGCTGACTATCCAGACAGGGTAGCTACCCAATAAAAATATTTGTTTAATGAATAAATGAAAACTTACTTCTGGGCAAAGTTCAGAGCTTGCTCAGTACACATTCTTAAAAAGAAGAGATTGTAAATGCCGGTCTTGGTGCTTTGGAATGTAAACCTCTTGGTACATTTAACAGTACTTGGAACCACACATCCTCATTTAGTGTAATAGAATCTATAAGCAATTGGGGATAGTAGGGAGTCATATACCTTCAGCCAAGGACAAACCCAAAATATTCCTGAGATGTCATATCCAGTCCTACTTCTAAGGAGCTCAGAAGATGGTGATTTTTATCTCTCTGGGTAACTTTCTCTAGCATTAACCAGGAAGACTTCCTCTTCGGTCTTTAGGGACATACAGCCCATCACGCACTGAGCCACCTCACAAGAGACTGGGCAATAGAACAGGAGGCATTTGAAGGCAGTTGCCTCTCTTGGTGTCTCAGGAGGACCAAAAAAAAAATCTATAGCCTTCCCTTAAATTATGTATTTATTGAGGAAGAAAATAGATATGTGAGAGAGGAATGAGGGGCACTGAGTGAGAACTTGGTCTTATCTGGCTAGTTAGCAGAACATTCTTATATCTCATGGTTTAAAGATTTCTTTTTCTTTTCAGGATTTGTGAGTAAAATATTTTTAATTTTCAGGAGAACAGAGACATTTCCAGATTCCACTTCCAGGGCCCTTTGGCTACCCTTCCAGTGCCAGAAAATGTTCTCCAAAGGTCTCAGACCAGACATCTGCATTTCCCAATGAGTTTTGTAGCCAAGAAAATTTTAAAGAGGAGACATTTTCAGTTATCCTTTGTAGCTTTATAAACTGCTCCCAAAACTGACTTAAAAACAACAGCGATTCATAATTTTTCATGATTCTGTGGACGACTGGTATCAGCTGAGTTGCTCTTCTGTTCCACATGGTATAGCTGAGGTCACTCATGGGCTATATGCAGCTGGGAGCTTGGCTGGATCTGAGACGTCCAAGATGGACTCTCATCCTCCAGGACCTTTCACCATTGGGTAATTCAGCCCAAATGTCTTTATAGCATGGCGGTTGACTTTCAAGAAGGAGCATTTCAAGAGGACAAACTCCAATGTGAATTCATTTGTCACGCCTCTGTTGCATCACTTTGCTAATGTCTCAATGACCAAACCAAGTCTCTGGTTAAGTGCAGAGTCAGTGTGGGAGGGGAGTACACAAGGGTATAAACACCAAGAGGCATGGTTCATTGGAGGCCACCAATGTAGCAATCTACCCCCAAAAGAGCGGGGTTTCTGTGCAGGTGGAGTCTCCCCCATTGTCAGTACTTAGGTAAGGATCCATAATCCAATATCTGGTCTATGACTTTGCAGCTCCAGAAATTCAAGGTGATTGGGGTGCATCTAGCCCCATTCTTTTCTCTGAAAATGCCTCTTATCCACAGACCCTGCCAAAGAAATGAGTTTTGGTTGTCATGCTTTTATTTTAAGATCCTGTCTCCTTTATTTTATTGTAAGCCACTGATCTCTTAAGGTTGTTTGTTAGGCAGCATTGTTATGCCAGCAGCTGACTAATACAAATCCCAATGTTAAAGGTCCTGATTGGTCAGTTTTCTGCTCCACTGATCATTGAGGGCCTCAGTCTCCTTAACCTTGCAATTCTACCAACCCTTAGTGTATGATCCTGATCTGCATGTTTGGAGCCTGGGTACGGGCCTGGTCAGGTATCATCTTTGGGAAGGGGAAAAATGCATGGAGAAGCACAAAGGCAATACTTAAAGGCCAAAACTTGGAAGTTGAGTGCATCATTGTCATTTATATTCAACTGGCAAGAATATAGTTACATGACCACCCCTAACTGCAAAGGAGGTTGGGAAATGTAATCTCTAGCTGAGTAGCCAACGGACAATGGAAGAAGAGGAAAATAGCTTTTGGTGAACAATTAGTAATCTCTACCAATAGATGGGGGAAATAGCTAAAAATCTTTGAAGATTTTCATGGATAGTAAGATAGTATGAGGTATCATAGTGACATAGTTTCTGAAACAAGCCAGAAAATGAAACAAATTTGATACAGCCTGTACAAATAACAATGAGAAATGTGATAGTCCTGTTTTGTTCTGTGCTATTTAACATTCCTCTTACAGTATAGCATCCAGTTCATGGTCACCCTTTTAGGAAGAACAAAGACAAACACAAGTATATTCAGAGGGAGTGAACTGGTGATGAAGGCCTCAGAAGTAGGTCATAAGCAGAATAGGTAAGGACTTGGGGACTTTTACATTGAAGAGAATATTTGGGAAACAAAATGGCTGCCTTCAGATGTTTTAAAGTATGTCATGGTGGGGGTGCCTGGGTTGCTCGGTTGGTTGAGTGTCTGACATTGGCTCAGGTCACAATCTCACGGTATGTGAATTTGAGCCCCATGTCAGGCTCTGTGCTGATGGCTCAGAGCCTGGAGCCTGCTTCGGATTCTGTCTCCCTCTTTCTCTGCCCCTCCCCTGCTTGTGCTCTCTCTGTCTCTCTCTCTCTCTCAAAAAAAAAAAAAAAATTAAAGTATGTCATGGTGAAAAGAGATAAAATTTATTCTGTAGAGCCCTCAGGAATAGATATAAGATAATAAAAGGAAACTACAGAGAGGGGCACCCAGGTGGCTGAGTTGGGTAAGTGTCTGACTCTTGATTTCAGCTCAAGTCATGACCTCATCATGGTCCTGAGATCAAGCCCCTTATCAGTCTCTGGGCTGAGCATGGAGCCTGCCTGGAATCCTCTCGCTCCCTCTCTCTTGCCACTTCCCAGCTCATGCACATGCTCTCTCTCTCTCTCAAAAATAAATAAACATTTTTTAAAAAAGGAAATTACAGAGAAATATATGTATGTTCATATAAGAAAAGATGATTTAGCAGAGAGGTCCAAAATGATTTACACCTCAGATGCATTTTGGACTAGAAACGACTGAAAAAATGCTAGCACTTGTCGATGACCTACAATGTGCTCAGTATGGTGCAGGCACTCTCACATACTATTCCTTCCAAACTCTGAAAGTCTATAAATGATGAGGCTGCACCCTACAACTTTCTGAAGTCTTCTGAAGAGGCCACATTCCTCCACCTATATTAAATCATACTAGTTCCTATCTGAGAGTTTTCTCTTTTCCTGACTTTGTCTCCAAATTCTGGAGGCAATTTACTGCAACTCTCCATACTTTTCTTTAAATCCTTTTTTTTTTTTTTTTTTTTTTTTGACTCACTGACAATCTTGCAGAGAACATATGTGAGTTAAATTTGTGGGGCGGAACTTCCTAGGGAGAAGATCCTGTTGTATGTATACCAAGTTGTGGGTTCTGCGGTGGATGAAGAAGCTGGCCATGGCAGGGAAAGAGGAATCCTATCACTTAGTAATTTTCCGATTCCCAGCAGAAACCCGAGATTTTTGAGCGGGAGATTATAGTCTGGGCCGGCATAGCTTTGTGGTGACCCTCATGTCTACTGCATTACCGCATGGGGGAGTCTGGAGAATGCTGCCAAGGAGGGTGAGTGGGCTGGTTTGGAAGCTCGGTCCGGTGCACAGATGTCCAGTGTCTTCCATAGACCTCCTCTGGCAACTAGTGGGAAAAGATGCCTTTTCTGATAAGTTAGGAGTTCCTCTTTCCTCACTAGAGTTAAGAGTCCTTTTCTTATTCCTTGTACCACCGGAACCAAAGTTCCTGGATCTCCCAGATGTATCCCCTTGTCTCTCTTTAATTCAACAGTCACCCGAGTCAATACAGAACCTCTAATGCTATGTTATTTTACCAGTGGGGAGCCCAGACAGGAGATAGAAAGTGACATTGAGGAAGACACCCTAAAACTCCAAATCTCCTGAAAAGTTTGAGAAGCTTTAATATTTTGTACGCACCAGCAGTTAGTGGTAAGAACTTCACACGCATCCCCAGGAAATTGAGAGACAGCTGAGAGGGTGAGGTAGGAACCTCTCTGGACACATAAATATTCCAGTTAAGCTGTGAGGAAAGTGCACAGAAGACAATTCAAAGCCCCAGGAGCCATGAAGTAGCATGCCTGAGAAGACTGCTTAGAGAACAAGGGTGTCCTCTCTCTCGTACACACCCATACTTCACCTCCCAGCCCCCAGTCTCTTCTTGTGTCCTTGAAACCCTAGAGCCTCATATTTTGCCAGATGTTAATAGAGATTGGCTATGCTCAAGAGTCACAGACTCTAAAGTGTGATTGGGAAGGTTCTTGTCTTGCGACCTTGTGGAATAGAATTGTGAGCACGATCCCCTTCAGCCTTTCCAGCGATGGGAGCTCCAGCCAGCCGCCAGTGATTTACCTAACAGAAAGCATATTTCATCACAGCAAGCAATAATTTTTTCCCAAAGCAACAGAATGTAGACTCAAATGAGAGATGCATATTCTTTCTGTTGACTTTCTTTGTTTTTCCTCTTGATTTTCTAAGGACCTCTCATCTTCTGTCTTCAGCTTCTCTTATGGCAAGTGCTACCAAATTACTTGAGAACAGTTCCAGCTGAGCAACCAAAAGAAATGGACCCAAAGAAGATTGGGGATGGATATGATGTCATTACTCTTCATTAGGATTATTTCCTTGTTCTAGATTCCAATAAAGTGAAATTACTGAGTTAAAAGATATGAACATTGTTAAGGACTTTGATACACATCACCAAACTACTTCCAGAAAAGTTACACCATTGCTGCTGTCTTGTATTTTTCATATTTAGTCCCTTAGCAATGTCCTTTTTCTAAAGCTAGTGGCTATACTATCTTCCTGAATTATATCACAAGCCCCCATCCTTAGAACTTAAGTCCTAACTTTGATACTTAGAATTTGCCCCACTCACTTGCCCCACTCACTAGAGCTGGGAATATTTGAAAATTGAGTTTAGAATAAATCCTTATTCATATCTGGAGCTCCCACTCCAGGATTACACCAGCCTCATTACACACCCAATACACTAGCCATACTTTTGAAATGAACTCATCACATTAACTGGCAACATTTTGTTAGTGAAGGAAATAAGCAAAGGCTACCTTCTCTCAAGAAGAAAGAAGTGTCGCTGGGAAATCTCAGGTTGCCTCCTATGTAATTGTTTAAATATTCCTCTCATTAAAGTATTTGCATTGTCTCTGGTCTCTTGTTGGGGAACAGACTGAGGAAGACAATCAGGAAAAAGAAATATTGAGAAAAAGAAATATTGAGATCTCCATTAAATTGCCCTCCAGCTTGGGATACATAATTAATTGGACTGATTTTGACCACAAGCAACAGAAAAGCCAACTCAAAAATTAAGTTATGACCTCACACAGAATGGTCCAACAGTGTTTTCAAGGACACTGACTCTTTCATCTTCTACTCTGTCATTCTCAGTGTGTCAGCAACACTGTTTCCATGCTACCTCCTCTTGGTCAGAGGACAACTGTAACCATATATTGCTGCCATAGCCTTGGACAGTCAGTTTCATACATGTTAAGTCTAAGATGTCTATTACTCTCCCAGGTGTGGATGTGGAGAAGGCATCTGTGTGTATGTCTCTGAAGTTTAGGAGAGACATCTGGTCTGGGTATATAAATTTGTGAGTCACTGGCATAGAGTTGATGTTTAAAGCCATGAGACTGGATGAGGTCATCAAGAGAGTGAATGCAGACAGAGGAAAGGGTCAAAGATGGATCCCTAAGGACTCTCGTGTTAAAAGGTTAGAAAGAAGTGGCAAAGCCAGCAAAGGAGCATGAAAAGAAGCAAACAAAGAGACGGGAAGAAAACCAGAAGAGTGTGGCGGCCTGGAATCCAAGCTTAGGAAGGGCACCAAGGAAGAGGGAATTATCAGCTGTGCCCAGAGCTACTGATGGGTCAAGAAAAAAGACTGAGAATCAGGAATTATATCTAGCAACACATTCATTTCTGTCCTTGATAAGTACAGTTTTAATTTAGTGGTAGGGGCAAAATCCTGCCTGGAGTGGTTTAAGAGAGAGTGGTTAGAGAGGAATTAGATACTGTGAGTTTAGAAAAATCTTTCCAATTTTTCTACACAGGGAAGCAAATAAAATGTAATCAAAAGCAGATATTTTTTGATGGGAAAATAACAGCATATTTGTATAAATAGGAATGATCTGCAAGATAGTGAAAAATTAATGATATAGAGAAGAGACAAATGGTTGGGGTAAGGTCTTTGAGTATAGGAAAATGGTTGGGAATTCCTATACAAACAAGATCGTTCTTTCTAGAGGAGCACAGATAATCCATCTATAGTATTGGGTGGGAAATCAGATGGTGGCTGGTGGGTAGTAAGTGTAGTGGTGGGAGTTCACAGAAGCTCTTCTTTAATTGTGACGAACAGAGTCCTCAGCTAAGAGTGAGGATGGAGGGGGCAGAATTGGAGGTTTGAGAAGGAGGGAAAAGATGTGGAATCACTGTGTGATTTAATAACCATGTGATGGGCAGCAACAATAAGGACGCATTTGAAGTTCATGCCTTTAAAATGCGGATGATAATAAAAACACTTCATGACAGGCTGTCATGAAGATTAAATGAGTCAACTTATGTAAAGTAATCAGAACATGCTTGGCATGTGGTAACACTTTGGAAGTCTTAACTGTTATTAGGAGCAGCAGAAAGGCATAGATTTGTTAAGTCAGCGGAACTTGAGCAGTGAGTGAGATTCTAATTCAGTTATATTATTTATCACAGGGAGGTCTAATAGTAAATATAATAGTAAATACAAGAAAAAGCAATAAAACTAGGAGGAGGCAAAACACATTTATCTTGAGATGACTTTGAAGCACTCAGCATCAACCTCATGGTGGCCCTTAATTTATCTAGATGTTAGAGGTCAGGAGAGCTGTTGCCTGTGGGAGGTGAGCGGAAAGGCGAGAGAGAAGGTGTGCAGAGACACAGGCAATAATTCCGTTTCTTCATCTGGTGCTGGTTCTATAGGTGTGATTAGTTTGAAAACAAAAAGATCAAGCTGTACATTTGAGATATGTGTACTTTTCTGTATATACATATACCTCAATAAAAAGCTTTAAGTACATAAAAATTTAACTTAAAAAATTTTTAACAATGGGAATGCAAGCTGGTGCAGCCACTCTGGAAAATAGTATGGAGGTTCCTCAAAAAACTAAAAATAGAACTACCCTACGACCCAGCAATTGCACTACTAGGCATTGATCCACGGGATACAGGTGTGCTGTTTCGAAGGGATACATGCACCCCAATGTTTATAGCAGCACAATCAACAATAGCCAAGGTATGAAAAGAGACCAAATGTCCATCGATGGATGAATGGATAAAGAAAATGTGGTACATATATACAATGGAGTATTACTCGGCAATGAAAAAGAATGAAATCTTGCCATTTGCAACCACATGAATGGAACTGGAGGGTATTATGCTAAGTGAAATTAGTCAGTCAGAGAAAGACAAAAATCATATAACTTCACTCACATGAGGACTTTAAGAGACAAAACAGATGAACATAAGGGAAGTGGAACAAAAATAATATAAAAACAGGGAGGGGGACAAAACAGAAGAGACTCTGAAATATGGAGAACAAATAAATAGAGGGTTACTGGAGGGGTTGTGGGAGGGGGGATGTGCTAAATGTGTAAGGGGCACTAAGGAATCTACTCCTGAAATCATTGTTGCACCATATGCCTACTAAGTTGGATGTAAATTATAAAAAATTAAAAATAAAATTAAAAAAAATTTTAATGAGCATAGAAACCATGAGATGAATGTCTACTAATGTCAGTAGACTTCCTTGGAGAATGATAAACTTGCTCCTTATTTAAATTTTCCTTTTTTGAACTGAAGCTATCTTGAGTGGGTTTCTTCAGCCTGGGGGATGAGCTGCTGATCCCCAAGCCTCTTCTCCTGGGAGGCAGCCCTCCATAATGACAGAGATGTGGGGCCCAGAACTCTTCCCTTCCCTTCCCCTCATCCTGGCCATCTTCAAAAGTAGATGGCTCTATTCTCTTCAGAAAGTTAAGTAGTCTTCAAATTATTAATCTCTAACATCTCATCAAGATCAACGTTTATCAAATTCTGCTAAGAATCTTGAGTTCTTTAAGAAAAGATAATGTGAACCACTAGTGACTAACTCACTAGTGACTCTCTCATCTAACAAGTCACTGCAAAGTCACTCCAAAACAGAGGCCGGATCTAACTAATTTTGTGGCCATTCTAGTCTCCACTCGCCCATCGAACGCTCTGCCTGTGCGGAAGAGAAGCAGCGTCTCACATCAGGCTGGGGGGTGAGATGGGGTTGCTGATGGCTGGATCATCAGCCAACACAGTTTCAGGATTCAGGCTGAGATGTCTTGTAGTCAGCCCAGGCCCTTAGGACTGTGGTTAGAGCTACGCTCTCAGAAGCTTGGTGATTTATACCCCCACCTCAGTCCCCTGGATGGCTTCATGAGAAACTAGAAACAACTCAGAGTCCCGGTCCTCCCACACACCTTCAAGAGAACAGACATCCAGCCCGTGAAGAAGCGGCTGAGCAATGAGGTGTCGCAGCCAAGAGGAGATCAGACCCTGGGCGCTGAGCCCTAACCCTCTCCAGATGGCTCAGCTGTCCAAACCTAACCCAGGCCCAGACAACTGAAGCAGCGCCTTCTCTAGACAGACTCAGATCGACCCAGTTTCATCCAATACAGTAATTATTGTGAAGCCAAATCTATGGAAACTCGACTCTCGATATCCAGTCTTCATGCATCTAATATGACCATTTTCATATGCATCTCTGACCTTTTGTGGGGTGGAATAGATGACTTCACTTGCCTCCAACCGCAATGACTAAGACTTAAAGGCTGTGTTTGCTTGGAAATGCAATTTGGCTTCAGTGGAATCATTCTGTCTCATGTGGATTATGCATCTCCAGATCTCCTTGTGCCGTTCAGAAGACAAGAGTTCTGAGGGTGAGTGCTTCCACTCAACATCATGGCCAAGTGGGAGCTTTATTCATTTACAACAAATATTTAATGAGCACATATTCTGTTCCATGAACCACTCTAACTACTAAGAATATGTCATGAGTAAGGTAGATGAAACCCCTTCTTTCATAGGGTTTACATTCTAGAGAGGAGATAGATAACGAACAAGATTTTTGGTAAGATTTTTAACGATAATTCCAGCTATGGATAGGGACTGTGAACACAAAGGAAACAATGTGGTGAGAGGAAGAGGGGCTAAGGTGGCAGAGAGCTCCCTGGGGAATGTCACATCTAAGCTCAGATTTAAATAACAAGGAGGCGCCTCCAGGCAAAGATCTGGGGGAGGTATTCCAGGCAGAAAGAACAGCGCTTAAAGGCTTGAAGGCAGGGACCAACTTGGCATGTTCAGAACCAAAAGAATGTCGGTATGGCTGGGGTAAAGGAAAGAAGGCCAATGAACTGCATAGGGGCTAGATCATGTAAGACTGTGGGCCGTGATAAGAACTAAAATTTGCCTGCCTGATACGGACAGATCATTTAAATATACTGAGTAGTACCAAAGGGAAAAATGTAGTTTTGTTATATAGCGAAGTGGTTAGGGGCTCAGGCTCTGGAAACAGAACTCTCTTGGGCTATATTCCGACTCTACCACTATGATGTGTGAGCTTAGGCGAGTGGCCTAACCTCTCTGGGCCACAGTTCCTTTATTTTTAAGTTGAAGGTAATAGTAGTTTCTACTGAGAGATATTAATTTGTTTTGAGGATCAAATAAGTTTACATATTTATGGAGCCTAGGATAATTCCCGGCATGTGGTAATGCTTACATTTTAAGTGTTTCATTGTTGTTGTGCTATTGTTATAGACTTATTGATAATGAGAAGAGGACTTTCTCTTTTTGTTTAATGTTTATTTATTTTTGACAGAGAGAGAGAGCACAAGTGGGCGAGGGACAGAGAGAGGGAGACACAGAATCTGATGTAGGCTTCAGGCTCTGAGCTGTCAGCACAGAGCCCGATGTAGGGCTTGAACCCACAAGCCGCAAGATCATGACCTGAGCAGAAGTCAGACGCCTAACTGACTGAGCCACCCAGGAGCCCCAAAAGACTTTTTTTTTAAGTTTATTTATTCGTTGAGAGAGAAAGAGAGAGTGAGCACAAGCAGGGAAGGGGCAGAGAGAGAGGGAGAGAGAGAACCTCAAGCAGGCTCAACGCTGTCAGTGCAGAGCCCAACACAGGGCTTGATCCCACAAACTGAGAGATCATGACCTGAGCCAAAATCAAGACTCAGACACTTAACCAACTGAGCCACCCAGGCGCCCAAGGAAAGGACTTTAAGTGTGCTCTTCACTATGCTACATTTAAAATTTTTAAATGGTTATTGTAATAACATTGTCACAAATTGCATTATGTGTCCTTAATTCTCTTTCCCTTCCTTCTCTTGCCATGGCTTCTGTATTAATCTGCCAGAGCAAACAACAGAATTTTTTAAATTTAAAATAAAAATCTTAAACAACAGAAATTTATTTTCTCACATTTCTGGAAGTTGGAAGTCCATGATCAAGGTGTTAACAGGGTTGGTTCCTCCTGAAGGCCGTGAAAGGAAGATCTTCTTGACTTGCAAATATCTTCTATCCGTGTCTTCACATTGTCCTCTCTCGGCCTGTGTCTCACTATCCAAATTTCCCCTTTTTATAAGGACACCAGTCACTTTAGATGAAGGCCCACCTTATTTATTTTTTAAATTCACATCCAAATTAGTTAGCATACAGTGCACAATGATTTCAGGAGTAGATTCCTTAGTGCCCCTTACCCATTTAGCCCGTCTCCCCTCCCACAACCCTTCCAGTAACCCTCAGTTTGTTCTCCATATTTATGAGTCTCTTCTGTTTTGTCCCCCTCCCTGTTTTTATATTATTTTTGCTTCCCTTCCCTTATGTGATGAAGGCCCACCTTAATGACTTTATTTGAACTCGAATATCTCTGTAAAGACCCTGTTTCCAAATGAGGTCACATTATGAGGTGCTAGGGGTTAAGAGGTTTCCATAGGGACTTTAGTGGACACAATTCAAGAGCTTCACCAAATGGAATCCACCTCTTCATCCCACTTATTTTGGGCTTGGTCATATATGACTTGCTTTGGCAAATAGAATGTGGGCAGAAGTGACACTTGCCCGTTCCAAGACAATATCTTAAGAGGCATCACATGTTTTCACATGTTCCTCTTGATCATGTGATCTCTGCAATGAGAATGTCATGCCCTGGGTCACCAAGGTGACTTTAGTCAGAGTTTCAAAATGAAATTAAGCCGAACCAAAGCTAAAGTCTGGAGTCCAGCCTAGCCAAGCTGATCTACATCTGGCCCACAATCACTCAGCAAACCAATTGGCAAGACATAAATATGTTGTTATAAGCCATCAGAAGTTCTGGGGCTATTTGTCAGGCAGCATTAGCACAGTAAAAACTGGCTAATGAAACATTTAAAATATTTCAAACATTTTCACTCAGAATATAATAATCAACGATTTTTGTTTGCTCACCTCCAATCTTCCAGTCTTGATCCTGATGCCTTCATACTTTTTTAGCGGTGTTTAATTATGTGCCATTATCATTTCAGGCTCTGATTTTTTTTTTCTATTTAGCACCATGTCAGACACCTTTCATGCTGCTTCACAGTTGTCATAACAGTCAAAGGTCCTGTCTACATAGCACCTCCTTCATCTTGTCCTCTCTGGGGGTCTCCCGTGAACTCAGCCCATCTCTACCACAGTTTGCTTCGTCCCTAGCATTTCTAACGCTTCCAGATTGTTGCAGTTATAAACGCTGTCGCAAAAGGGTGTGGTAAAGCCAGGCTGCCTGCAGGCCTGCCTGCTGACCGTTGGCAGGCCCCCAGGATGTACCAGTCTATTCCATCTTGCCACTGGTCAGTGAGTGGTCTTCAGCCTCGCTGAATTTTAGAAGCCCAACTGTGTCAGTGCTCCCGAATTAACCAGATGCAGAAAGACAGTGATATACCAATCCCATGCATTTCCAGCAAGGAGAAGCTCCCCAGGTCAGGGATTGGATAGTTTCTAGCTCATAATGAGGGTTTCCACTTTCTCAATACTCCTGCCTGAGGAGCTAAGTTTGTCCCAAGATTGGCAAATTTACAATCAGAGCAAGAGGAGAATGAGGGCTATTTCACTCAGCCTGGGAGGGAGGTCTGATGAGTGACCACACAGCACTGTGCTTGAGACTCAGGTCTCTTTCCTCAGGCCTATACGAGACAGTCACTGAGTCCTTACTCTCTAACACCTTGGTGTTTCTATGTTCTCTACAGAGGAATCAGAGGGCCTCAGCTGCTGGAGATGGGGTGAATAACTGTCATCAAATTGCGCTTGTATAGCTGAAGAAATGTGACTTCCACTGCTTGGGATATACATTTGGGCTAATCTCAAGTAACATACTTGAAGAAGTATTATAAGGATATTTAGCACCGGGGGTGGGGGTGGGGCACCTGGCTGGCTCAGTTGGTGGAGCATGCATCTCTTGATCTCAGGACTATGGGTTTGAACCCCACGTTGGGTTTACTTAAAAATGTTAAAAAAAAGAATATTTGGAATTTGAAGAAGTAGGTTTGCGTTTCATCCCTTATCAGTGTCCTAAATGGCCTTGGCTGAAAAACTTAACCCCTCTGAGCCCAGTTTCCCCATCTGCCCCTGCAGAGGCAGACTTTCCAAGGTCATTAGGTGAACATGTTTTGAGATCTAACAGTGTTGTAAAAATGGCAGTTGTTTCTACGGCTGCTTGGGGCTCCCCTCCATCACACAGAATTCGCCAGGCTCACCAAACTCCTTGCAAAGTTTGCCATGGTAGAATGCGCCAATGACTATTATACCCCAAGGAGCCCCCCCAAAAAGTCCCTCAGGGGGTAAAACAGGGGATATAAATAGCTGTGTACCTTCTACACACATTCCATGGCTTAGTGACCTGAAATTCCATCCATTGTCTCCCTTCTTCAACTCTCATTAAGGAATGGCTTTAATTTGGGGGTCCAGGGTGGTGTAGGTGATGTATGGAGATTCTAGTGAAATGTCAGGGTATGCCAAAGTGAGGCGAGCCATGATTACAAATGCTAACAATCATCAAGATAATCATATCGTGGAGCGCCTGGGTGGCTCAGTTGAATAAGCATCCAACTTCAGCTCAGGTCATGATTTCATGGTCCGCGGGTTCGAGCCCCACGTTGGGCTCTGTGCTGACAGCTCGGAGCCTGGATCCTGCTTCAGATTCTGTGTCTCCATCTCTCTCTGCCCCTCCCCTGCTCACACTCTGTCTCTCTTTCTCTAAAATAAACATTAAAACAAATTTTTTTAAAGATAATCATATCTCGTGACTTTTATTTCTCAAAGTCCTCTTGGAAAAAAAGTATGAAGTAATCTTCAGTATTTGTAAAGTGAATAGCATCTATACACAATTTTTCTTCAGTTTGTCTTTGCCTTCATCTTCTGGTTTATTGAAAGCAGAAGGTGCAGGTGATAATTAGCAACTGGTGTTTGTGTGCATGTGTGTGGGGAGACAAAAACAGCAAGAGACAGAAAAGGAGGGGGAGAGAGGAAAAGTAGGAGGAAAGAGAAGGTAAATAGAAGAAGAGGAACAAGAGACAATAAATGCTCACAATGGTAAGATAGAACTGAAAGAAAAAAGGGAGGATAAAGAAGATGAAGAAGAAAGAAGGGGTGAGATGTAGCAAGAGAGAAGAGAGGAGGAAGAGGAAGAAGAGGTAAAGGGAGGCAGACACCTTCCAGCGGGAGCTGGCCCCTCAAGCTGGTTTCAGGAAATGAGCCATATGTTCTAGAGGGCATCTTGCTCCATTGTTTCTAAACTTCAAAGGTTCAGGGGCACCTGAGTGGCTCAGTCGGTTAAGCGTCCGACTTTGGCTCAGGTCATGATCTCACGGTCCGTGAGTTCAAGTCCCGTGTCGGGCTCTGTTCTGACAGCTCAGAGCCTGGAGCTTGTTTCAGATTCTGTGTCCTCCTCTCTCTCTGACCCTCCCCCATTCATGCTCTGTCTCTCCCTGTCTCAAAAATAAATAAACGTTAAAAAAATTTTTTAATAAAAAATAAATAAAATAAAATAAACTTCGAAGGTTCAGAAGTTTAATTTTGTTAGAACACCCGGAGATGACCATGGGCTAGGAAAGGAGTTTCATATGAGCCAAACTCAAAGGAAGTTGAAATAAGTTCCAGAATAACCCTTCATTGTCAAAGATAACACCTTCCCAATATTCACAGATTGGTGTCCACTCTCCTGAGTTCCCTGTTCCTGGACTCAGACAACATAATTAGTGTCAGACTGGAGCTCTGGCAAGTCTGGTGGGATATTTTGATGACCTCCCAGAAGGGCCCAGACTGAACTTTTTTTCTGGCCCGAATTCTCATTTCTGCCTATGACTCTCCATGAAGTAGGCATCATCAATCACTACGGCAGTTTTTCAGAGCACAGAGCTGAGGCTTATAGACATTAAGGAACTTGCCCAAGACCAAACCATAGTGAGGATTCAGGCTTCAGTTTGACTGCAGGGTCCAAGGACATGACAGGTGTGAGAATAGTTAGAACCACACCTGCCCCGTGGTAGACACTCAGCACAGCTGTCACCTCTGCTACTAGATGCCATCACTGAGCCCAGGGAAATGGGCAATTCCGACCACTGCTGCCCAAATCAATCCTCTGCCATATTTGCTTTTTACATGTCTCCTTTCAGCTATGGATGGCTTAAATTAACGAAGCCTAAGTCATGTATTGGAGACTCCAAGATGTTCTGGGAATTGCTACGTAGTGGGCAGGAAAATTCATAACCACTGACCTGGCCTGATGCACACAAGCATGTTCAGGCAGCCCTGTTATTAGGTGAAACACAATACAGTCAAAGCATGTTAAAATATCAAAATCCTTCCGAACCAGCTGGTAAGTCATCACTATCTCCAGCTCCCAAGTGCCCACCACCATCCAGGAAATCCCAGCTTTCCCCTAAGATACTTCCTCAGTTCAGCGACTGGGATGTTTACCTTTATGTCACCTTTACTGGGCCATGCGGTGCCCGGATATTTGGGTAAACATTATCGTGGGTGTGTCTGTCAGTGACAGTATTTCTATATGAGCTTAACATTTGAATCAGTGGATCGAGGATAGCAGATTGCCCTCCGTAATGTGGGTGGCCCTCACCCAAACAACTGAAGACCTGAATAAAACAAAAAGTCTGGGCAAGAGGGACTTCTCTCTGACTGTTTCAAGCTGGGACATTGGTCTTCTCCTGCCTTTGGATTCAGACTCAGGCTGGAACTAACTCCACTGGGTCTCCTGGGTCTCTAGCCTGCTGACTGCTGCTCTTGGGACCTCTCGGTCTCTGTAATCAT
This sequence comes from Panthera tigris, assembly GCF_018350195.1. Taxonomy (NCBI): domain Eukaryota; kingdom Metazoa; phylum Chordata; class Mammalia; order Carnivora; family Felidae; genus Panthera; species Panthera tigris. The sequence continues at coordinate 132,149,567 of NC_056668.1, read as the reverse complement.
ATAAGTCAATTCCTTCTATATTGGAAGAAGATAGATAGAGGTAGATAGATAGATTAGATAGATGATAGATAATAGAGATAGAGACAGACAGAGATGATAGAGAGAGAGACAGAGAGAGATCTGGTATATATCTGTTTCTCGGGAGAATCCAGATTAACACATTATCTAAAGGGTTGACGCCTGGCCAACAGCCTTTGGGACCTTCCTCAAGCCAGCGTGGCAGAGTATCACCGTGATTAGCTGCTGCCAGAGATGCCCCAGTAATTAAACATTTTGGCTCCCCCAACAGGTGCGTGCCTCTGACTGCTCCAGGCAACAGCGTCCCCGGAGAGCACAGAGTGGAGGAGTCACCAATCTGAACTTCTGTATCACGCCAGGTCCCATCCATCTGCTGGAAGAGAGGCGTCTTGTCCTGCCAGTCCAACATCAGTGCCTGCTCGCCAGGCCTGAGCCAAAATGCTTCAATAAGTCTTTGCCATCTGGGGGTGGAATCGACTGAGGGGAAGTGAGGGTCCCCCAAGAGGCATGGTGGTTGTTACCACGGGTTGTTACCAGACATCCATAGGTGTCTGGCTTGTAATAGATCTGTGTCCAAGATCCAGGTCCCATACCTGTTAAGTCCCTGTGCCAAGAGCCCACATAAAAAGAAAGCACAGTTTTGTCTTCATTCTTCCTGGACCCATTCACACACAGACCTAGATGGGAGGGAACTGCATGGTCTTTTCCACTCTGCATATATTTTCCAGGATAATCGGATGTAGGAGAAAAACATATTTAGTCAAATAAAGAAGTCAGTTTGTCACAGAAACTTCTGTAGGAGGGGAAAAGGCTCAGAAAAACCACAAGAAAGTAGACAAACCCCCAGGTTTATAGGGAGTGGCAATTGCTGTTTGTTGTCTGTGCTCAGCAGTAAAACAACTCAACATCGGAGATTTAAAAAAAAAAAAAAATCATCAGTTCCAGTGTGTTAATGCGGGTTTAGCTGCGGGCTTCGGGCCTCTGATTCTACTCGTTCTGGGTGAGAGATGTGTGAAAAGAGGGAATGTGTGAGTGTGTAAGTGCTGGGGCAAAAGAGGGAGGAAGGGTGGGAGAAGGAGAATATAGAAAACAGAACGAAAGCAGCATTTGAGACAGATGGTGAGGGAGGAAACTACGACATTTCCTTTCTTGGCTTAACTGAGGCAGTGGATCGGAGCAGAGTGTTCGGCTCCAGAAGATGGCTGTGTGAGAAGCCCTAAGGGGGAGCACGGGGTGACAACCAGGAGCCAGAGCAACGCAGCCAGGGGTGCCCCCCGAGTCCTGGGGGCTGCTGTGTTGGCCACTCTCTGTCCCCTTTCGTGTGTAGGTTAGACAAGATTGACGAGAGACTGGAGCCTGGCGTTCCCCAACAAGCTGGGGAAGGTCCACATTGCTGTTTAGTCTTCAAATATTTCACCTTGACCTCCCTGCAGCTTTGGTATTTGTCTGGTCCTGCACTTGGGGGAGGATGCAAGCGATCCTGTTGGTGGCAAGATATTGGTGGCCAGCTCCAGATCCAGGGCTCTTGGCTGGCAGGTGGAGGGGACAGGATGCCTGGGGCCCCAGGGAGGAAGAGTGGACTCCAGAGACCCCAAGATGAAGGTCACCAAACTGGGAGCAAAGGTAGCACAGGCTCCTTCTGTCTCTCCTGATAATGGCCTAGGATGTGTGCTGCCATGGCTACGGGAAGGGAGTGGGGAACAGAACAGTTTTATAGGCTTAGATAAGATTTCAGCTGGACTGGGAGGTCTCCTTGGTGTGCTAAAGTGTCAAAAAGCCATTCAACTTTCCCAAGGTCCTGTGAGCCAGCCTGATCTCTGTCCTACTCAGAGGAATTTTCCAAGACCCATGACATTAATATGATATGAAGGAATTAAGTTTCCTTCTGGGCAGGGGATGGACTGCAGCAGATTCTGTTTTTCAAAAACAGCTGCTACATCTCTCATCGTACATGTTCTTCTAGAACAGGGGTCAACAAACTACAGCCTGTGGGCTAGCTGTCTGTTTTTGCAATTAAAGTTTTATTGGAACACAGTCTTGCTCATTTTGTCTATGGCTGCCAGGGTGTTGCAGCTTCCTGACGGAGCACCGGGAGAGCTCCGGCAGAGTCTGGCTGCCTGCCGCCCATTGTCGGCATAAGCCATGCATCTGAGCACCACCCAGCCCCCCTTCCCTCGCCTCTGCTGGGCTTCTTCCATCAAGGTGATGGGCTACAGCTTCAGGTCCCCTTCTGTACCCCGGCTCCCCCAAGCCCCACCTTAGCTGTCTAGCCCTTCCCTGTGACTCTTCTCCCTTCCCCCTTTCTATGGCTGGAATGCAGAAGTGGTGGTGGCCTACCCCTAGGGCTAGGATGGAATGAAGACAAGCAAGAAAATAAAGGCTGGAGGGGGGGGGGAGCCAGTCACCGAAAAAGAGGTCACAAATTTAAAAGATGCCTTTCTATTTGGGGAGGACTCACAGGGTTTCCCCCACAGGGCAGCTTTTAATTTAAATTACTTCCAACCCACAGCAAGACTTGTCTTTATCCAAGATGGGTCGGTTCCCAGGATGGCCCATGGCAATGTCTGTGCAGCTGAAGGGTTGAACTGTCTCAGGAAGCCAAATGGACAGCCGAGAGCACTGGAGACATGCCCTTAGTGATGCACATGCTGTAGCAAGGCACCGACACACCACATTCTCCCCCCAAGAATTGGGGATCATTCCAAATGGATCGGCTGCTCTGGGGAAAGGCACATCAAGTTCATCAAGTCAGGGCACAGTTGGCAAAAACAGCCATTTCGTTTTATGGCTGATTTAGTAGCTGTTTCAGCTGGCTTAAATTTCTTTGCACATTTAGCAATTAACCCCTTCTTAACATGTTCTAGAAAATAAAGTATCTTGTAGGGTCCGCTGAGCATTCAGGTCTGGTCCACAGCCTGTCGTCTGCATGTTCCCAACAACAAATGAGAATCTCCAACAGCTGGCAATGGCATTTGTGTAAATAGGTTAGGCAAAATTTATTGGTTTGTGCAACACCCTTTCAAGGAAATTTTCCAAGGTAGAAGGTTGGGTCTCTGCCTTTAAAGAATTAATTGTACTTGACTTTTTCATTATTGAGGGTGAAGAGGGAGGAAGTGAATGAACTTGAAGATATCAGACCTTCCCCTGGATCTGCAGAGATTCAAACTCTTAGCACCTCAGTTTCTTCCTCCAGAAAGAGGACATGGGATTTATCTACCTTGTAGGGATGCGGTGAGGATCAAAAGGAGAATCTGGATGGAAGACTTCTGTCAACTGTAAGGTGCTAAAGGCTAGTCAGAGATTTGTTAAAACTAGTTCCCTCTCATATTCTCTCTCCTCCTTCCACAGGCACGTAAACTCCAAGTGTGCAAACTCAAAGTTTGCTGTTATTAAAATTATAGATGATCAGACCTGTGCTTGATCTTATTTTAGCTCCCTGTTTGCACTGTCATCACAAAACCAAGCTATGATTAGACCAGGAGCTCAGGCTAAATGAGTCACAAATTTGGCAGGATTTGCCTCTAGTGTTTTGACAAGTGTGTGTGTGTGTGTGTGTGTGTGTGTGTGTGTGTGTGTGTGTGCATGTGAGCCCATGCATATATACTCATGAGCACCAGGCATAATCACTCACTGGGATCACTCTGATTAACAACGCCATAAAACCCGGTGAACTCTGCAAATGTCTCTCCAAGACACTCAGTCAAGGATCTTGCATACTATACTCATCTCTGCACTTTCTTTCCTGTGGATATTCAACAAATAGCTGATGGTGGAAGGCTCTGAGGGTGTTAGGCTGGGCCTGGGTGCTCCTTCTGGGCCCAATGTATTGGATTCTTATATATTTATGCATTTGGAGTTTCTACGACTTTATCCATTTTCTTTCCCATGTATGATCTTTACACTAGTAAGTTGGCAATGGTTCATGGTCCCACACCAAGCTGCCTGCCTTAGCATACTAGCTGCTGCCCTGGAAAAACTCACCTTGGGTCCTATAAGATCTCTTCCACTTGTACTTCCAATACAGAGCCTTTACTGTAGGACAGAACTCCCAAAATAAAAGACTCCCTGTCCCTAAGATAAATGTGTCAATTGTAGAGATAAGGGGGAAGAATCAGAAAATAATTAAAATTTGCTTGAGATCCTGAATGTAAAATTCCTCCACAGTTTCCTCCTCTTCCTGTTAAAAAAAAATTGTTTTGGAAAAGTGACCTTGGGCAGGGGAGGAGAATGTTGGAGCATGGCTGTGACTACTCTGGTCAGATCACTTCCACCAGCTCATTCTCCTGGAACTTCCACACCCTGGAACGTTACTTCTCGTTAGCAACATGGCCTAAAGATCTAGGCTGACATCTTTGGTGGGTTTTGAAAGAGAGTCATGTCCTGGATGAGGTAACTTCCACAAAGAGCTGCAAACTCAATGCTCCCTACTTATTCCCTATGCTCATCCTGATGGTGTGAGTCTTGGAGGGACAGAGGCCAAGAAACTTTGTCATTTGGTGAAATCCACAAAAAGGGCACAGCTGAGCAATTTCAAGAAAACCATAACCCAAGGTGAGTTCAAGATACAATGCTTTCTACCATCATTTGTAATCAAAGGATTATAAAAAGAAATCACTTTTTAAAATACATAAATTATTACTGGCATAGCTATTAGCATGCTTGCTTCCTGACCTCCAGAAAGTTTGTCTCCATTTTACAGACCATCAGATGTCTCAGTCTCCCAGCGCAGCTGTTACCCCCAGACCACTCTCCCCACCACTGCTCTGAGCATGCACTGGCCCACCCCAATCTTTGACACTGCTCTCCCTCAGACACTTCCACTGGGCCCTTCGGGTCTCACATTCCGCCATCGCTAAAATCTTCTAGAGCTTTGCCATCTTCTCTGAGCCTTCCCTTCACCTCTTGTCCTAACTCTGGAAACTGGGTCTGTTCTGAAGATACCACCTCCCCCTGAGCCCTACCGAGTGGAGGCTGGTTTGTTCTCTCACAATTATCCTCCTTTGCTCCGTAATTACCACTTCCAAGCCATTTTCCATTCTTCTACTGAAAGAGCAGACCTAGGCCGGCCGACTCCATCTTGTTCTGTATCCTCCATCTTGAGTGACTAGGTCACCGACATGGTCACAGAAAGAAGTTCCCGCTCAAACCTCAGACCACGCCTCCTCCCCTTGAGTAACTTCCCGCTCACCTGCTCACCCGTTCAAACTTCCTGATCAAACCATGCCCAGCAACCTTCGTGATGGGACTCTGACCTTTCCCCAGCCAATCGGCTAGCAAGCCAATCGGCTGAGGCCACGACCCTTCCCCAGCCAATCGGCTAAGGCCATGATCCCTATAAAACCTTTGTGCTTTTGAAACCCACTCTCTCTCTCTCTCTCCGGCATCTCACCGCTGCGTCGTTGCAGGTAGGGGATTGAACTCGAGCTAGCTCGAATAAAGGCTCTTTGCTTTTGCATCGGACTCGGCTCCCTGGTGGTCTTTGGGGATCACGAATTCTGGGCATAACACTACCTGCAAAACCCAGGTTCCTCTGAAGCTCATGCTTCCAAATTAGATCTTCCCAACCTCTCTCTGGCCCTGTAATCTCATAATCCCTAAGGATCATCCCTTAATCATGGAATTTTCCAGCACCTGGCCCCCTATCTTTCTCTCCACTCAGGCTCTGTAACCACAACTTTAAATACATATGTGGATGACTTGTCTTCATTTCTCACCTCCATTTATCCTTTCCTCTAATGCCCTGCCCCCAGTCAACCTTGTCCATAGTCATTCTGACCTCATCACCACTGACAAAAGCACCACCTCAGAAACCTCCTGCTCACTTACTCAGACAAGCCATTCCAACCTACCAACGCTGCTTCTCCATGGAGACTTTCAGTCCAGAAGTGATGGTTTCTTTATCCGTTACCCCCTCAAGAGTCTACCCTCCTGTTTCTCCAAATTACATTCTGTGATCCATCTTTCCACTCACTGCCTGGCAACCTCCCCCGACTCCCTTATCCTGTCTCCCTGCCACATGCTCACCTGGTTAAGTCCCAGCTCACCTGGTTAATCCCAGCTCAGGTTGAATTCACCCTCCACCCACTCCAGACCTCTGAGTAGCAGCTCCCGCTGAAGGAAAATGCACAACTGTGCCAACGGGTCTCACATTAAATTCACAGTGACTGCAACCTTACGTGGGCCTTATCTGGATAGCTTGTCCCACCTGCCAACAGATGCCCTGCCATTCTTGAACATGACCCTCATGGACTTTCTTTTCTGTCCTCAAATTGCCCACATGCCCTCCTCTGGCTTTATTTCCAGATGAGTATCTTGTCTGATATTTTGATGAACAAATAGAAATCAGTCAGAAACTCTCCCACCTTCCTACTACCAAATCTGTCAATCCACCTGTGTCTGACCCCAAACCTCTACTCTCCCTCCTGCTAAGATGGATGAAGTATCCCTGCTCCCGTCTAAAGGCAACACCTCCCTCTCACCTTCTCAAAGTTGTCGCCCTAAAGTTATTCCTGCTCCCTAACTTCGTGGACAACCTCGAAGCCAGACACTTACCCCAAGTAGCTCTCAAAATAGCATCCCTTATCTCCCACACCTTATCTGGGGGCAAGGCCAAGACTAGCATGGAGAAGGACAGATACCGGGGCACCTGTGAGTGTGACCTTTAACTTCCAGCCCTCAGTGCCTTTCTTGCCTCTTTCTAGTCCTGACCTTGTCTCTAGGCTCTTTGAAGCCATGCCCCAGTCTCTTTTTGTATCTTTTCCCCAGACTGTGACAAACTCCTAACTCCTCTCTAACATTCACCACAGTTATAATCAAATAATTGTGTAATTATTTGTTCGATGTCTATCTCTCCTACTGGAACACGAGCTCCCTGAGGCCAGGAGCATATCGACCACATTCACTGTCATCTTCCATAACAACTCTGTTCCTCAGTTTCCCTGTCTGTAGAATGGGGGAAAATAAAGTACTTAATAGATTTTGGGTTTTATGATTAACAATATCCACAGCAGTTGGTAAATTACCAGCACATAAGAGGTACTTCGTCAATAATTTGAATGAATCCATAAATGAAGAAATCATTCCAGGACTGATGCATGGATGAAGATTCAACAGGTTTGAGTACTTTTCTGAATGTAGCAAACTATGAAAAATTGGCAACAAAATGACCTGAGGATACAAGCCTTCTCCTTTTTCTGGTGGCTCGTGAAATGCACTCCATATATATCTTCCTCTCCCATACTCGTGGTTACCTTTATTCTGCTGTCCCAGGTGCCCATTATCAAACCGGGTCCAACCTGCCCTTTCCTTCCCAGCTCCAGGGGAGTCACTGCGTGAAATCTTTGGCAAAACAAAATCAGTAGCGCAGCTTTCCCCTGACATACTGGATAAGGCTTACCAAGCTCTTCAGGGAAATAGAAAGACAGGGAGACTGTTCTGCAAGTTGCTACAGCAAAGTAGTTGCTAAGGAAACAGCCCTATCTCTGGTCTCCTTCTCTACCCCTCAGGGCCTTCCCACCCTTCCTAGGGCCCATGCCACCCTCCTGACAGGCCCCTGTACTTCTGTTCCCTCCATCTCCTTCCTCTCCTTGGAGAGGAACAAAGAGAGACCAAGTCTAGGCCAGACAGCCAAGGAGGCCCTGCAGAAAGCTTTCAGGCTCCTGTTCCTAATGACCCATTGCCTTCAGGGGCCTCAGCTCTCAAATCTGATTCCCACCCTTCCCTGCACCTCCCTCTCCATTCCCCCCCTCCTCAAACACTGCAAACACGGCACCACAAAATGCCCAGATGCAGGCTTCGGTTTGGCCCTGCAGGATTGACACAGATAACCCGGGCACTTGCCAAAAAGAAATAATAGCTACAACCTGTTCATAGTATCAAGAAGTAAGTGGTATGGGGCAACGCCTTGGTCTCTGGGTGTGGTTTCTCTCCCATTCTGGTGGCCTGCACTACACATCTCAGAGGAGTCACGGCAGCACAGCCTTCGGCTCCCATGGGTGCATCCGCAGGAGCAATTTTCCTTATTGCTTCCCCTTACCCACTGTTTCTCTTCCCCCCTCCCTCACTCCCTCCATACAGTCAGCTTTCTGACTTTCTTCAGGTTTCCCTCAGGGTCAGCTGTCTAATATTTGATTTCACTTCGAAGGTGCTATGGCCTTCTCTGTTCCCCTCTCTTGAAGCATGGCCCAGATCTGAATGGCTGCCAAGCTGGGAGTAGAAGCAGCCCCGTGTTTCCCAGCTTCCTAAGACCCTCCCATGTCTGCCTCCCTTACCCATCAGCCCTTGCTTCAGGGTGACCTTGTTTCAAAGCATCAGTCTTGGCAGACGCCTCCTTTCCTTAGCTTCCTGGGAAAACCTGTGGCTTCGCTACGAGACAGAAGCTCTTTTTTTTTTTTAATGTTTATTTACTTATTTTTGAGAGAGAGAGAGAGAGTACGAACAGGGGAGGGACAAAAAGAGAAGAAGAGAGAGAATCTCAAGCAGCCTCCGTGCTCAGTGCAAAGCTCAATGCAGGGCTTGATCTCACGACCCTGGGATCATGACCTGAGACAAAATCAAGAGTCAGACATTTAACTGACTGAGCCACCCAGGGCCCCAAGATGGAAGCTCTTTTAACTATACACGTTGCTAATAGAAAGCTCTTTAGATATTTGTTTTACAATAGGAATTAATAGGAAAACATAGACTTTTTCCAAACCAGCCTTTCCTTTATATTATTTTGAAGGGACACTCCTGGATCCAAAGGAATAAGATCTTTCCACTGGGAACGACTCCTGAATGACTTGATTTCCAGTCACAGAAAAAAAAAAAAAAAAAAAAAAAAATATATATATATATATATATAGAGAGAGAGAGAGAGAGAGAGAGAGAGAGAGTCAGAAAATCACTGTTGGATTTAACTGGACACTGAAAATTCACACTAACGTTAGCTCCTTATCTTTCTTATCTTTCTGTCTTTTACAAGGAGACTGCTGGCATGCCAGGCTTTTGGCAGAAAAAATATGTTATTGTTCCAAGTACCTGACTGAGTTGAAAACATCCTTGTTGGGTGTTTCATTCTGTGTTTGAGTGAACTAAAAAATGAGACAGGCACAGCTGTTTGTGTAGGGACTTGCCTACTTCTTAGCTGTGTGACCTCAGGTGAGTTACCATTCCTCTCTGAGCTTCAGCGTCCTCATCTTTACAATAGGGATAAAACTGCGGTCCTTACGCCATTATTGTTAAGAATAACATTGAAATAACTTATGTGGAACACCTCGTATGGTGCCTGATACATAGAGGTAATCAGTGAATGGAAGTCACAACAGGAAAGCTGGCCTGTGTGCAGGTTCAGCCAAGGGTGGAGGGGGTTTGGGGAAGAGACTGTTTTCCACCCAGGGCACCAGACTCCTCACTGCACAATTATCCATTAGGCTCATCCTTCTCAGGCCTCCTATCTTTGATATCTAAAGACGTTCACTTATTAGGGACTTCCTTGGGACAAGTGTAGGTCTGACAAGGGACGTCTGAATCCAGGAGATGAAGTGGAAACTACATGTATTTTATTGTAGTAACTAAAAATCGAGTTAAGTAAAGCTTGCGGTTTACTAAGAACGGATAGTGGGGCTGCCCACCAGGGTTTTCTCCCCGTCTTCCTCAGAAAAAGAAGCTGTCACATCACAATTAGGCAAGTCTTCTGGGCCACTCTTTGCTACGAGCATGTAAGCCGGGGACACCCCTATAATGGAAAAAACACCTTTTTGGAAAATGTTTACTTATTTTTGAGAGAAGGAGAGAGAGAGAGACCCACCCCCCCACCTTCACCAGTGCTCCGTCCCACAAAATTCAAATCTTTGAATTTAGAAAAAGGGATCTTGGCCTAGGCCCATTGGCCCCAAACCCAAAAATATAGTTGAGAGAGAATTCATGAACTGGCTTTGACCCTAAAAGGGGAAACAGAAGGAAATGGTAGTTTTGTCCTTTTGAGGCCATGGCTCTTTGGATCTACTTATGCCCTGGTAATGAGCAGTATATGTGAGTGGAAAAACACAGCTGGCCTTTGGGAGCTCAGACCCTTAAGGCTTGGGGAGCCCTTCTGACAGAGAATAAAGGATGTTCTTCCTTCTTAAGGTGTGGCTGAGTCTATCAGTCTTTTTTTTTTTTTAATTTTTTTTTTTAACGTTTTATTTATTTTTGAGACAGGGAGAGACAGAGCATGAACAGGGGAGGGTCAGAGAGAGGGAGGCACAGAATCTGAAACAGGCTCTAGGCTCTGATCTGTCAGCACAGAGCCCGACGCGGGGCTCGAACTCACAGACCGCGAGATCATGACCTGAGCCGAAGTCGGCCGCTTAACTGACTGAGCCACCCAGGCGCCCCTATCAGTCTTAACCCAACCATTTACGAGGCAAATAGACTCCAAAAACAGCTCCGATTCCACTCTCATAGGACAATCTGTCATGAAAGGAAATGGCAGGATGAGATCAGCAAGCAGCTCCCAGATAGGCAAGCTTAGAAGGTGGTTAGATACAAACTCTGGTCTTTCTGATATTCCTAGTGAGCGAAGGAGGCCCGAGAGTTTCTCTTTAGGGCCCAAGGACACATATTCATCCTAGCGCAAATGATAAAAAGAAAGTCAGAAAGAGAGACTGGCGAAAGAAAAATGTAAATCAGAGGCAATTGATTTACTGTGTGATTGTGGTATGAATTTCCAATCTCTCCTGACTATGAGTCAAAGGAATCCTCACTGGGGAGTGGGCAAGAACATCTGTGTCCTGATCCTATCTTTCCCCTTCTTTTATCACCTGGTTCTGCAGTCCTCACTGATCCCCCCTTTGTGTGTCATGCCTTCCACAGTTCAGGCAGTAGGAAGGATGCTTTCTTGAACAAAAGTGCCCTGGATATTTTAGCTTTTACACTGAGATTCCTACTCTCTCCAGCTTCCGATTGCTCATGGTTCCAACCTGAAGGCACAGAGCTTCATCACCTGTATTCGTAGCTTTAGCTCTGCCTTTGCTCTTGGGACATTAAGGGAGTTTGCCCTCTTTTCCCGAGTTGTGAAATGCCTGCTCCTGGTTTACTGGGAATGCCTTGTGCTGCCTGAGCAGCTGAACACCTGCCTCTCTTCCCCTGTGTCCTCTCTGCCTGCCTTGCAAGAGGACGAGGAGATCTTAAAGCCTTCCTTGTTTATTGGGTGGCGAGAGATGTAAACAGACTGAAAAGGCCTGTCCTGAATCATCACCAACTCTGCCGGTGCACTGTCAACAGCAACCCCGCCACCCCCCCCCCACCCCCCCCCCCCCCCGCCCCGCCACTGGCCAAACCCCAGCCTCAGCTCTCTGAGGCCTTTATTTTCCTGGCTTGTTACTTACCTATTTTATGCCCATGTCTGTGCAAGCTCCCTAGGCTCCAGACACACACTGCCCAGCTCAGTTAGGCCCCAGGAATTCAGCCTGGAAACCTGTAATCAACCAAAGTACCACTAGGGTGGCCGCCACTAGGAGCACATTTAGTGACACAAAAGGTCCCAGACAGACCTTGGTCTCTAAGGCCTCCAGCTGCCGGGGACTGGCATGTTAGGCCAAAGCTTGAGGAGTTTTAAGTTTAGAAAATTCTCAGTCCCTGATATCAAAATCACCAACTTTAGATGCCCTGTGTAAAACATACAAGGTATACGCACTGAAAGGGTATCAAATTATGAATACTGGAGTTTTTGATTGATTACAGGTTTTTTGTTTGTTTTTAAAATTATCAGCCTGGGGGCGCCTGGGTGGCTCTAAGCGTCCGACTTCAGCTCAGGTCATGATCTCACGGTCCATGAGTTCAAGCCCTGCATTGGGCTCTGTGCTGACAGCTCAGAGCCTGGAGCCTGTTTCAGATTCTGTGTCTCCCTCTCTCTCTGTCCCTCCCCTGGTCTCTGTCTCTCTCTATCTCAAAAATAAATAAATGTTAAAAAAAAATTTAAAAAAAAATTATCAGCCTTCACAAGAATCTCTATTGTGTTTTTGCAAACTTTGTGTGTAATATTCAGGTGTGTACTATAACTTCAAACTTTTTATTTTGCAACAAAAAGCCCAGAGGATCTTTTGAAGAAAAACACAAATAAGCACAGGAGAAATAATACAACAATGATAAGATCCCCAAACAGCCCATGCAGTAAAATTAAGGGGAAAAAGTTCTAACGGGTTCCAGTCTAATTCCAGCAAAGTCCTCCTCAGAGAATGGAGATAAAGTATGTGTGTGTAAGAGTCTGAATGTGTCTGGGGGGGTGGAGGTGCATGTGTGAGTGTAAGTCACAGGAGTGTAAGCATGTGTGTGAGTGGGGATGTGAATGCATAAGCATGTGTGAGGGTAAGTATAACTGAGTGTAAATGTGAGTGTATAAGTGGGAATGTGTGTGTGTGTGTGTGTGTGTGTGTGTGTGTGTGTGTGTGTGTGTTGAGTGGGCGTAAACAGCAGTGTATTTGTTTGTAAGTGCAGCTTATGTGAATGTGAGTGAGTGCACATTGAGTGTGGGCGTGAATGTGTGCCTTGAAGTTATGTGAGTGTGTGTTAGGTGTGTGAGTGTGTAAACATAAGCTTGTGTAAGCAAAAGCGTGTGAGTGTCCACATGCACGAATATAAATTGTGTTATGAATGTGAGCGTGTGTGAGTGCAAGTTGTGTGAGCGTGTGCGTTTACTATGAAAGAGGATCCAAAGATGCAACGTGACAGGATCTGGGCTCGGAAAATCGATCATTTCTTCTTCTTTTTTTAAATGTTTATTTATTTCTGGGAGAGGCAGAGAGAGGGGAACAGAAGATGTGAATCGGGCTCCATGCTGACAGCAGAGAGCCTGATGTGGGGCTCAAACCCATAAACTGTGAGATCATGACCTGAGCCAAAGTCAGATGCTTAACTGAGCCACTCAGGCGCTCCTGAAAGTCAATCACTCCTGAGCACGCACAACAGCTTGATTATGAGACCGTCTCAGGAACTGGTAATGATGAGGATGACCATTTGTCTCAATTTGCTCAGGTCAGAGCTCACTTATGCCTGTTATCCCGGCATAATTATGATTATTTTGTAGCCATGTTGATATTGTGGCTGAGGTATAGCTTATATCAGTAAAATACACACCTTTTGAGAGAGCTGGCCAATGACTTTTACAAATACACACATCCATGGAATCATCCCCATAATAAAGATACAAATATTTCCAGCATGCATTCTCAAAAACATCTTGCTTTGGAAGAGTTGTCCTAGTAAAGTCCTCCAGGATTTCTCCTCAGCCCACCAGGAGGAGGGTGGATTTCACTGTCCACTGACATTAAGCCATCTTCTGGCCTTTGTATAAGATTTTACACATGTGGGGGCACCTGGGTGGCTCAGTCGGTTAAACGTTCGACTTCGGCTCAGGTCATGATCTCACGGGCCGTGAGTTCGAGCCCCGCGTCAGGCTCTGTGCTGACAGCTCAGAGCCTGAAGCCTGTTTCGGATTCTGTGTCTCCCTCTCTCTCTGACCCTCCCCCATTCATGCTCTGTCTCTGTCCCAAAAATAAATAAACGTTAGAAAAAAAATTAAAAAAAAAAAAGATTTTACACATGCTGGAGAATCGCAGTAAACGTACCGCAGCTGTTTGGAAACCAAGAAGAGTTAAATTACATCGGGTTGACTTGATGGGCTCAGAGGATGTGTGGATTCTGGAAGGTGGAGACTATTAGAACAAACACCTTCATGGAAATTACCATTAATCCAAAGCGTCTGAACTTCCCTTTACCCCGTCTCCACCACTCTGGCCTTCCCCTGCCAAACTTTCCTTTGATTAAAGGAGTGACTCATCCCCATCGGGAATCATATAGGATCTGTGGGAAAGAGTATGGGATTTGGAGTCTGCCAGGCTTGGCCTTGCAACTTGACTGCACCATTAGCTAGCTCTGTGTCTTTGGGTAAGTTAGTTAACCTCTTAAGGCCTCAGTTTCCTGATCAGTAAAAAGGATAACATGATCTACTCTGCAGAGTTGGGGTCAGGCTTTGAATGAATACAACGTACTTGGTACATGGGCACCAAATATATGATAACTAATGTTTAAGTCAGATTTATTGATCAGAATAAAAGCAAGCTGTGGCAGATCAGCTTTTCCAGAAATGGCCACAGCAATGTCTCCAGTCCCACTCATTCTTCTAGAACTTTGCCACTCCCCACCAAGAGGCAGAGTCTCCCCCACCCCACCTTGAATTTGACAGGACTTTGTGACTGCCTGAATGAATAACATGTGACAGAAGCAATGCTACATGACTTCTGAGGATAGGTGGAAAAAGGCAACATAGCTTTTGCTTGATACTCCCTCTCCCTCAGGATGATCTCCTCTGGGAACCAGCCACCCTCCCATGAGGAAGCCCAAACTGGCCCCCATAGAGAGACTGAACGGAGAGGCCCATGGGAAGAGGAACTAAGACCCCCAGCCAAGAGCTATAATCAACCACCAGACACGCTCGAGTGAATGAGCTTTTAGATGGTCCTAACCTTCAGCCCCTGAGTCTTCCAACTGAGGCCCCAGAAACTGAGAAACAAATTTAAGCTATCCTTGCTGTGCCCTACTCAAATACCTACCCCATGAGTCTATGAGCATAATAAGTGATTATTTAAGCTTCTAAGTTTGAGGGTAATTTGTTACACGGCCATAGCAACTGGAGCTCAGGGTAATCAGGGTTTTGTTGGATGGGGCTGACATTTCTCACAGACGTCTGACTCAGACCAAATGAATGTGAACACAGCTCTCGGCTTTTGCCCATCTGAACCTCAAAGGTGGAGAGTCTGCTACACAAGTGTGTCCTATTGCCTGTTCTTGCTCACAAAATGAATTGATTCCATTATTCAAACTCAAAGTGGTTTCCTATATGCCGACTCCTGGAGCCCTGTCTGTTCTTGAACACTAACCATTTACTAGCCTGTGGGAAGGGGAATCATAAAATAATCAACTATATTATATCCAAAGACGCTTTAAGTTCTGTATGCAAACTGGCTGTTATCCTCTCCAAATATCAGTTATGAAAGCTTTAATCCTGTTTATTTTCTGTCTCACAAAGATGGAAACTTTACTCAGTGCCACGAATGCATCTGGGGAAGGAGGGAGTTATGGCAGACTAGCCAGACCTCCAGTGGCAGCCAAGAATCATCAGGAAAATGAGGCCAGAAAGAGGGGCAGCAGCAAGATCAGCTTTCCAGACTGGCCCACAGCAAGAAAAATGGGTCCAATGGGCAGACCATGCAAAAAGAGCCTGACCATGGCCTAGAGCCTATCACATGGTCATGGCAAGGAAGCCAGTATAAGAGAGTAGTGAGACCATGGGCTTTGGATCAAACAAACCTGGGTTCAGCTCTGGTTTCTCCACATACAGGCAGTGTGAACTTGGTTAAGTACCTTAACTCCTCAATTCTGTCAACTGTCAAAACAGTACCTACATGTGGCAAAGGCAGCTCACTATCTACCAAAGATGTGTACTCCTCTTGCGTAGTGCAGTTATGGCTGGAAAGCAGATGCCTAGCATCTAAGTTGGACCATGTGACAAGATGGACCAGTGTGATTGATGTATTAGTGTGCCTTGCCTACATGATCATCCCCTTTCATGGTGACCTTGGAGGCCAAAAGTTGAAGATGATGACTTCACAGGATTGAGTGAGGCTGTATCCCTATGTCACCACGTGGAAGAGACCCACTTGACTAGGAACATGCCCATCAGACTTTGTGTGAGCGAAAAATAAACTTTTACTAGGCGAAGACACTGAATATTGGAGGTGTCTGTTACAGAACGTAGCCCCCTAGTTTAGAGAATTGAGACATACATAGTTGTAGATAATTATAGAGTTGCTTACTATCTGGCTTCTCCATTTGGCTGATGCTCCTTGAGGGCAAGGATTGGGCCCTGGGGAGCCACAGTGCCCTCCACTGTGTCTGGTACATACCAAGAAGGTAAGCAAATTTGAATTGCTTATCTGCAGCTTGATGAAGAGAAGAGAATTAGAACCTGGACTTTTTAGCAATAGGAGAAAGAAAAGGTTGATGTTAAAAAAGACATTTACATTAATACTTCACTACAAAATGTACTTATTTAAACTTTTGTCAAAAGGACCAAAAACAAAACAAAACAAAAAACAAAAACAAAAAACAAAAAACAACACCCACCTGGCAGTAGTCATAATTTGCCAGTTTGAAACTTTGATGCCAAAGAGGTCCAAGGAAATGAGTTTTCCCATTAGAAGTTTTGGAAACCAAAGCTTACTATTAGATTTTCTTTAAAGTTTCACAAAACTTTTACAAGTTAATTAAATGGTTCGCTTAACCACTGGTTCATGTTTCCAGCAGATGGAGTGGAGTGGTCTAGGGGAAGAAACAATTGTGTAAATGCAAATTTGGTAGAAAAAAATGTACCTGAAAATAATATCTTATCAGTAACATCAGGGTTTTCTCTTTGAATCATTAGGGTGAACAAACAACTTGCATTTATATAGAGCACTTTCCTTTTTTATTGTTCCCAGTGTGTTCTCACAACAATCCTAAGAGTTAGGGCATGTTTTATTGTCATCGTTTCACTGACAGAAAATCTATGAAATAAAGTGAGCTGTGATTTGGCCAACATCTCATGGCTCACGTGAGAATCAGAAGCCAGGCCCCCTGACTCTCAGCATAGGACTTTTTCTCCACAAGACCTCCCAGGTTGATATGGGTTCAACATGGATGACCGCCCACAGAGAACCAAGTCAAACAAACTGTTTTTGAGCCCAGTCTGGGTAACGTCTCATGATTGGGTGTCTTACAGGGTAAAAAGTAAACTAAAACACAGTTCCACAATCCAATAATAACCCAAAAATAATAAGTAGGTGAACAGGTAAAAAACAAAATATTGTAGTAGCAATTCCTCTTCAGGACAGGTACAAGGTAAGGACAAGGTAAGACAATAGGTGTGAAATGAGAAATACGCAGCATACCCAGGAAGTGTGATGGCCATCCAGAAGAGGGAAAGAGGATGTAGGGCTAGAATTTCAGAAAGGCTGGAGGGGTGGAGGAATTGGGATTTCAGAAAAGGGTAGAATTATGTAATAAAAACTGTCTTATATGCTCAGCACCCCTCCCTTATTCTTCTGAGAACATGCCCCCCTTTATTTGGGGGGTCATTCCTT
Source organism: Panthera tigris (assembly GCF_018350195.1). NCBI lineage: Eukaryota > Metazoa > Chordata > Mammalia > Carnivora > Felidae > Panthera > Panthera tigris. Next base: position 132,132,411 of record NC_056668.1, on the reverse strand, counting down.
CCCCTATTCCAGTCATTTGGGATTGATTCAGGATGAGGTTGCCAGTGATAGCATCCTACACCTTGGCTGTTAGTGGGCATGGGACTCATTCTGGCCAATTAGAATTTTTAGGGGGAAAAAAAGAACTGGAACTAAAAGAAGGAACCATTCCTGCTTGTATGAGACCACTGGTGGCCAGGGGTCCTGCTTTGTGGAGGAGATTGGGCTGAGAAAAGGAAGCTGAGATGAGAGATAGGACAAGAGACTACTGGTGGCATCAGGAATGTGGTTCCAGTAGCCTCCACCTCAGCACACCCCTGCCTTCCCTGCAGCTTATGGTCACATTGAGCTAATCACTCTCTCCTTTCTCCAATGGGGGTCAAGTGGAGCTCATGTCACTTCCACACATAGTCTTGCCTAACGCAATAGGCGGAGAGAGGAGGGGAAGCCGCCCTCTCTTTGGCAGAAGGTACTAAACGAGCCTACATGGAAAGTGTGGAGGCACAAGACTTCTTTGGGGACAGTGAAGAAGCCCGTTGTTCTAGGGCTGAGGATAAGCATAAAGAAAGAGTGAGATACCAAGCACTGAGCATGCTGATTTTGAGACTAGAGCAGGATATGTCCATGGAGACACTGAGCAGGCAACAGGGTGTGGGAGTGGGTCTCCAGAGAGAAGCTAACGCTGATGCAACTCTAGCGAAAAGGGTGCTACACTCAGAGTCAAAAAGACTCCAAAGATAAAGGGAATATGTGCAGATTAAAGTGGTTCATGAATTTAAGAGAATATTTTTCATTTGGGAGCTATCTGTGTGGAGTCATAGATGTAGAAAAGGGAAAGAAGAGGAGAGAGAGTCTTGGATAAATGATTAGTCACAATTAGTCCCTACAATTAAAGCATCAAAGAATCAAGAGAAAGCAGAGTCACAAAAGCCAGGGAAGCAAAGAGTTTAAAGAAGGAGAGATTGAACTGTGGTTAAAAAAAAAAGAGAGAGAGAGAGAGAGAGAGAACCAGTGAAGCCGGTAAGAAGGTTGGTGCGATGTCTGTTTGAATTTGAGGAGCAGGAAGTTATTGGTGAATGAACTTGGATATGGCAGAATGGTAGCGAATGATGGAGAAAAGTTACGGGTAAGGTGATGTATGCTGTCAGTGCCCACCCGCATTCCCTCAGTTTTCCAGTGAGCTCCTGCTGACCTTCCAGTGTGGAATCTGCATCTCTGTGCCTGAGAGATCTTTCCCCACGGAATCACAGGAGGCCGCTCTGCCGGTGAGGAAACCCGGAAGTTGTGGGGAATTAACAGCCCCCAGAAGCAGCCCTTGGACATACGAGTTCGGGTTTGTGTATGAACCCCCCACCTCTCTTGCCTTGCCTCCGCGGGGGGAGGGCAATTCTGAGGGATGGATTTTGCAGCATTTGCGCAGCGTTTCCTCCACTGTGGCACTGTGCAAGTGCACTCGTCTGTAGCTGGGTTCTTTTTCCCGTCATACTTCTCGAGTCCCCAGCAGCAAGTTCCCTGCATTTCCCATTTCCCAAGTGAATGACTGGCACCTGAATCCTCAGCTCAGCATCTGCTTCTGAGTGAAACTGAGCTAAGAGAGGTGATCCTGTGACTTTGGGCTCAAACTAGGGCACCTGTGAGAGTGAAAGGGAGGGGACGTTGTTAATAATGATGCTGGGACAAATAATGATGCTGGGGCAAAGGAGGACTCTGCATATCTGGAGGTATGGCCTCCCTGGCTCTGTGCCTCTCCTTTGAGAGGATGGCATTCAAACACCAAATCCTTAGGATAACAAAGAGTGATTACCGACCATGCAGGAAGTAAAGATGCCTTTTCTTTAGTGAGTATTTGTGTCCTGTGCCCCATTACCTGGAGGGCTCTGGAAAAGAATATGTCAGTTCAAGAGGGGGAAAATATCTCAGGAGGAGAATGGACCATAAGAAGTAGGTCAGTGTCCAGCCCCCAGGAAAACGAGGCTCATGCGTTTCTGTGATTCTGGGCTCCGAGGCTGCGAGCAATCCTGTCAACCGTGGTCGATAAGATGCTCGTCTTGCGGCATCGCTGGGCACCCCCTTCCTGCTCCCTCTCGCCTTCCATCAGTCACCTGGGTATGCGCCTCTCTGCAGCTGCACAAATGGACAAAGCTCCTCTGACAGCCCTTCCTTACCATCTCGGCTGGTACCAACAGCCCTAAGGGTATCATCTGGAAACCTGGCTGCTTTGATACCCGAGCTCTTCCACTTCACACGGTTCCACAGTATCCTTTGATCATGCCTCCTCTAAAAAGAGAATGTTTTCTGCCAGAAAATCTTTCAAGAAAGCTGCTCCATTTTCTCACATGGTTGAAGAGCAGCTGGATGTGATAGTGTTGAGAAAGGACGAGACACCAATATTTTTTTCTCTGCCCTGTGCACATATTAATCCCCATCCCTGGATTCAAGATGCGAGTTGCTGCGTAATGTCAATGGTGCGGATGAAGTGACTCTGGAGGGGGAGGGACCTTGGCCTCTCCAGTGCCAAGTGCCGGCTGCTTCCTGCAGCTCCCAGGACATCCCTTCCTGGGAGATGCACCTCATCCCTCTGACTGTCTGTTCTTGACAAACTGGCTCCCAGCTGCCCCACTTGAATGTGGAGTTGATATATAAATAGATAGATCAACATGTGCTGTGCTAAGCCCCTTCTATGTGTGAGCTCGCTTCATCCCCACAATTCCATGAAGCAAATCTCGTTAATCATTCTGTGTTACAAGTGCGAGCTAAGAGGCAGAGAGACTAAGTAGCTTGCCGGAGCTCTCAGTAAAGTTTGCAGTTTGAGCAACGGAAAACAGAAAAGCCCATGGGGTACTCCCTGAGTACTTACCCTGAGGTAAGGGGGGTGGGTTGGCTGGGTTGGCTGAGGAAGGAACAGCTCTGGTGAGTCTCAGTACCACAGAGTTTTCATTAACTCAGTAGATTAAAATACGGTTCTGTAGCTCCACTCCTATCCTAGACCTCAGGCCTGGGGGTATGATGTCCCATGGATGGCCCAGGCACACTTTATCAGGACACCAGACTGTGCTCCTTGTCTCCAGAACCCAGCTCCTTCTCCAGTTCTCAGCTTTGCTGTGGGTTGTTCTCCTGATAAAAGCTGCCCCTCACTGTGCCCTTGTGTCACAGATCAAATTCATTACCTCCTCAGGAAAGACCCTAAAGACCCTTCCACCCTCTCACTGCCCTTAGATCTTATACACCGGTGTCCTTCTCTGCCTGTCCTCTGCGCAGAACTTTGCTTGTCCCCCATCATGGCAGACAGTAGGCAAGTGGCCATGGGTATCTCTCAGCTAGACCAGCAATAGCTGAACAGGCTCCTCTCACGTTTATATTCAGAGGGCGAGTTGCTGAACCAGGCTCTGTGATGCTCCCCAAACACACACATGATTTCCCACCTTGATGGCTTTGCTCATGCTGTTCTCTCTACCACGAATGACTCCTCTCTGACTGCCCATCTGTTAAGGCACAGTACCAGGTAGCCACTGCTTGATGCCCTCACTAAGCCCCTCGCTGGACATCCTCCACATCCCCCTGGAACCCTGGAGGCTTTTTGTCTGTATCCCTCTTAGGTCATACGTGTGCTGCCTTCTCCTCTGAGATATGCGTATTTATGTTCACGTTTTCTTTTCCAGTCTGTGGGTTCATCAAAGACTGAATCACAGTTATTCAACTGTGCTTCTTCAATTTGCTTAGCAGAGAGCCTGGCATGTGGGGTGTTTTTGAATGAAAGAAAAGGGTATACTCTTGCAGACAGGGAAAAAAGCAATGTCTGGTTCTGAAAATTGCAAATAACATATTTGCTGAATAGATGATGTACTTGATGCATCAAATAAAATAATACTTATATCCCAATTCCTATCCTTTGGACATGGGGTCCAAAGGGTAACTCTGAGAATCCAAACAGATCAACGCTCTGCTTAAAAGAGTAGATTCTAGGGGCTCCTGGTGGCTCAGTCGGTTAAGCGTCCGACTTCAGCTCAGGTATGATCTCATGGTGCATCAGGCTCTGTGCTGACAGCTCGGAGCCTGGAGCCTGCTTCAGATTCTGTGTCCCTTTCTCACTCTGCCCCCTTCCCCACTCATTCTCTCTCTCTCTCTCTCTCTCTCTCTCTCTCTCTCTCTCTCTCTCTCTCAAGAATAAATAAACATTAAAAAAAAAAAGAATAGATTCTAACATTGAATTATATTAGTCATGGGAGAGGGCCTAAGAGAGGTCACGTGGGAGTGAATCTTCCCCACCTTCTCTCCTCACCTCCATCTTCCATTGGAATGTTGACAAACCAACTCCAAGGTTTCATACCCTCTCTATGATTTTTCTTTTAAAGAGTCTGATATGGAATTGATTACATAAGGTTTATAGCAAGGTCTTCTTCATTCTTGACTCTTCAGAAGCCTTGTACCTTTTGAGTAGACTTGGAGATAGTGTCTAGTAATGATAATAAGGATAGTACCAGTAGCATAGTAATAACTACCAAGCTCTTTACAAGATTCCTTACTCGGGGCATTTTGATCACAGGCAACGAGAACTAATTCTGGCTAATTTAAGCCCAAAAGAGAGACCTTGAGAGATGTACTATATGCCGTCAGTGTTCCACTCAGATCCTCTGTAATTTTGTCATACTCACCCAGCAGCCACTGTTGGCTACAGACAGTGCATAGCTGGCCCGTTCACCGGACATCTGGCCTGTGCCAACGCACGTCTCCTCACCTGGCAGATTACCCTCCAACTCCCAGCAGCCCAGGGCCAATGACTGACTAATTTGGGGGTCAGAGAAGGCCAACCACTTGGCCTCAAGGCAAAATTTGCTCCGGAGTGCAATTCACACCCACAGCCACTAGGCTGAGGCTAGATCCCTGCTGAGATGGCATCCTAGCTCTTTCTCTGCTCAATCCTGCCTCCCTCACTTCCTTCCAGATTTCTCCTGAGGGCATCAATAACCCATATGCCAAGAGGCCCCACCTCAGGCTCTGTTTCTAGGGACCCCAACCTAAGACAAAAGGGCATTGGGAAGACCACAGAGCCAAGAGAAGATAATACCCAGGGCAGCCCTCGGGGCTCTGAAGAAGGAACTAAAATCTGATTTCAGTCTGCCTGTCTCAGGATGAATTAGCTCCAACAATTTTCAGGGGTTTTATTTCTGCCTACTGAAGATTCAGATTTAAAAAAAAAAATCCTTATCCTGGATCATATGCCCACCTTAGTGCAAGGGTAGAACGAGGCATCTCCTACAGCTGTCCTACCAAATTATTATTGCCTGGGTACCTTGGTACCTTGAGGTAACAAATACCATCTCACTCAATCCTTAGAACAGGCTGTGAGGTAAACCTGTCATACAACTGAAGAAACCAAGGCACAACTCAGGAAAGACCAAAGAGTATACCCCCAATTTTTTACACCCAAAATTTTTTGATTCAAAAATCCTACTCTGTAGAGTTGACTCCCCAATATCCATTTCACCCTCATATGGATAGTAAGTCCATCATGGCAATCCCATCCCCTTTGGCAGTTATTGGTTTAAGATTGGGCCTTGTCTTTGTCCTGGCCAAAGAGACACAAGGGGAATTTTTCTGGGCTCTTCTGAGGAATATTTCTTTGTTCCTAAGAACAAGACCCAAGAAGAGACCATCCCCGACTCTTCCCCTTGACATTGCTAAGTCTGGGTCCAACAACCAAAAACTTCCTCAGACATCTTGCTCACCCTTGTTCATGGGTCAGAGAGGTGGGCAAGTCTGAAAGAATCACAGAGACATGGAGCCAGTCTGGAGCCTGCTAACACTCTGGTGTCTTTGTTATATGACAAAATAAAATCCCACTATCATTTAGGATATAGCCCAAGATGGGGATGTCTGTTCCTTTTAGCCAAAAGCAACCCAAATGATGTACTTACTACCCTGGGCTGAAAAAGATGCCAAAGGAATGAAGACATTTTCAAAGATAAGTCCCGGGACAACTCATGACTTTGAGAATGGCCATTTCCTAGCTGTGTAACCTGAGACAAGTTTTCTGACCTCTCTGAATCACAGTTTCCTCATATGTAAAACAGAGATGGTATTTGTATCTACTCCATGACATGGCTGTAAGGATTAAATAGGGTCAAGCATTTAGAAGAAACAACTTACCACCTGGCACATAGTAAGTGTGCACTAAATACTTGGCTATTAGATATACTCTCGAAAGAAAAGTTGAAATAGAATAAAAAATGAATATTGATTGCTTTTATATAGCTAGTGAATATTTCACAATTTTTTCCTCTACTCTCTCCAGATTGTTTCTGAGATCTGCATATATACCTGACTCAGCCATCACATCCTTTCCTGTCACACACACAATTTTGTCATGCACCCACTTACAAGTTTGTTCATATTTGAATTGTGAACTTCTAAAAGGCTAAGACTCCTCCTGTTCTGTTTATTTGAATAACATGATTCCAAGAACATGTGAACACAATATATTCTTAGCTCAGTGGTTTCTAACCACAGGTCAAAAATCAAATGGGATTGCATTGGGTTCTTAAACATTTTTGGATCATGAACCCATTTTAAGAATCAAATAAACGCTGTGGACCAACTCCCAGGCAAATAAACAACCAAGCAAAATGTCCATACGCTGGATCTCTTCGCCTTCCCCAGGCATGAGACTCCCCGAATTAAAATCTTTAAAATAAACCAGAAACAAAACAGTGAATGAATAATGTCATGTGCAGCAGCTTCACAAACTACATCTTGTTTAATCTTTAGAAAAATGCCAAGGTGAAGGGGTGGCTCTTCTCTGTAGGTTCAGAGATGGTAGATTTCACGCGTAACATGATACATCTACGCGTTTCACTGTCCTGGCTTATAAGCCCTCCTTGTTTCCTCACAGGCCTGCCATAGATCACCAACCAAATTTGTAGGCAGAAACAATCACTTCCATGTCAATTCTGCCAGTGAGGAAACTGAGACATTCTGAGGAGTAGGTCTCATGAGAAGTAGAGATAGTAGGATAAGGTCAACCCAGGTCATCTGGCCTTCATTCATTGGCTCTCTCCTTCCTTCATTCTCTTAGACATCTGAGCATTGAAGGTGATATTGTAGGTGCCAGGCACTGGACCAGGATCTGGTGCATGCGGCATTGTAGAAAGAATCCATGGCAAGTAGGCCTGGATTTGGATTTTAGTTCCATCAGTTAGTTGCTATGTGACCTTGAAGAAGTTAATTAATGCTCTGAGCTGCAATTTTCTTGTCTGTAAAGTGGGGTTACTTGTGGGGGTTGTCCTACAGATCGAGGAGGTCTATGTCAGGAAAGTAACCTATCCAGGGCCCCCACAGAGTACACACTGGACAGGGGTCACTTGCAGACACACTTGATCTATTTTAGGTTGTCAGATGAGAAGCCCTTCGAGAAAAAAAGTACAGTCCTGCCCAGGAGCGGGACTCAGTAAAAAGGGCAGAGCAGAGACGACGTGCAGTAACACAGGGAACATTAACTTCCTCTTCTCTCCAGACCGCTCAGCTGACACTCCTCTTTGTTTTCATGCTGAAAAGGGAAAAATCTTTCCCTGGCAGTTGGAAGCAGATTTTTTCCATTAATCTTCCCTTTGCGTGTTGTTTCACCAAGTTCCAAAGTGACACCAAACAAACCCCAGAATTTCACACCAAGGAGGATGGAAAAATACACCCTTGCCAGGGCTGGGCACAGCCTTTTCAGTCCAGGGTAGTGAGTATATCAGCTGGGTTGTTGTTGGCTAAAAGGAACAGAAATCCCCACCTTGGGCTACATCTTAAATGATAGCGGATTTTATTCTGTCATATAACAAAGACTCCAGAGGGTTAGTAGGCTCCAGACTGGCTGCATGCCCAGACAGAGGAGCAAGGGGCCATTTCTTCAGGGGGAATTATCAGCACCCTCTACAGCTGTATCCCAAGAGAACACACAAAAGCGGCTTCCCACAGACCTCCCCAAATATTTGAATGCAGTCTTGAAAGAGTGCTTTAAAAATTTCTGGACGTCTAAATAAAAATGATATGCCTGGGAAATATGAAGACTGCCACTGGGGGGCCAGCCAACCACATGAGTCCTGTCTTCCACCCCAAAGTCTCTATCAGGGGCTAGACTTCAATTTTTCTATTCAGGGGCTCATCAGTTTCCTTCCAGTCATGCTGGATGATATTTAAAATGGATTCCTTGAGCCAGTCCAGTCTGATATCCTCTCTAGATATGGAAAAGATCCTCTCCACACACATAGAGTAAAATAAATGGGGACAAGGAAACCAAGCCAGACCTGCAGGCCCAGAATCTAGTCAGGATTGGCTAGAATGTGCCTTGAAGTATTCCCAGTGTTCAGTGGCAGAAAATCAGCCTCCTTGCTCAATGGGATGGTTGTTTTGCCACTGAATAGCTAGCTATTAATTGTGCCAGTGGGTCTTTTCTTTCACACCAGGGTGGGGCTGGAGTCAGGAGGGTCACCCAATCATCTGAATGTGAGCGTCTTGTCTCTGGACACTGTCCTGCTACTTGGAGGCTGCTGGGTCAGCAGGGGGCTAAGGGAAGGGAGTAAGATGTTGCTCTCTCATGCATCTTTCCCTGCATGGGCTTGTGGAGCTATGGGGCTGGTTCCTGTCCAGGGTCTACCACCCATGGCTGCGTGTGTCTGGGATGGAGGAGGGGGACAGACAGCAACACAGCCTGCCGCTGGTCCATCTCGAAGCCCCTCTCCCAACCCCTTCCAAAGAAACTCATCCCTCTCCCTTTTTCAGCCAAAGAACAAAAACCTTTGTGGATGTTGACCTGGAGACAGATCCCCAAGAAGTCACAACCTACCAGTTCCACAAATAGCCAGACTCGAATCTCAGTGTGGGCTCAGCTGGAACACTCCATTTTCTTGGAACCCATAGGGTCTACCCACTGCCTACCGTGGTTGAGAGCACAGCTCATGTTTACACTGATCCCTTCATGTGCATTTTCCCATTTCGTCTTCACTCCCACCCTAAGAGGATGAGGAAACAGCAGGAGGAAGTTGATTAGCTCCCCCAAGGTCACCCAGTTGATCAGCAGAGAGCAGGGATTCAAACCCACCATGGCTGAATGGTCTCCCAACATGTTCTGCTGCCTCCCACTGGTTGGATGAGCAAATAGCCCCTCAGAAATGCAGTTTTCTCCTCTGTAACATGGGGTATTCTGATGTTTGCATGGGTTAATGTTTGTAAAGAGCCTCACTATGTTGGGTACATAAGGCCTTTTCCTCCAGCCACGTAAGTGTGTGAGAAGTGGCAGAAGATGCACGTTGAGTCAGAAAAGTCTCCGGAAATTAAAGTGTGCGAAGTGTATCTTTTTTTGCCCATAGATAGCCTGTCCTTTCTGAACACATGTTACTGGTCCCTCTCACTGCTGTCACTGGAATTGTGCTGTCGATGAGGTCCAGGGCATTTGTATTTTTAAAAAGTCCATGAGGAGAGGAATGCTTCATGTAAAGGATATAATTACTTGTGGTAGGATTTGAAGCACTGAGGTGTTTGCGGTTCTGCCATTTAGATGACCTATTCATAAAGATAGTCCTCCGGCAGCCATAAACCAGAGGCATCACCGCCCAAGAACCAGCAATGGCCACTGGTGAGTAGTGCAAGGCCAGATAGAAACAAGGGGAAAAGGGTTGCCTCTAGATTACAAAGCCACCCCTACTCCCAATTAGTAAAGATTCCAGGAAGAGGAGGGGGAGTGAAGTGGGACCCATCCTGGGCCATGAAGCAGAGGACTTGAATTCAAGTTCTCCATGCCTACTCTAGACCTGGCTGTGAGTACCACCCTTGCTCCACCCTGCCAGGCTCTCCATTCAGCGTCACACTAATGTCACACATCCCATCTCACCTCACCCACACCCACTGCTCCTCTTGAATTGTCCCCAACACCCCCCATGGCGGACTGATCTAGAAGCCCCTGAGTCATGTCTGGCTCCGTCAGGCCCTTGGCCTCCCCACCTTACATCCACAAGGTCTCACACTCACTCACACACACCTGTTCTCTCAGCAAATGTGTAATGAGACCTGACCACAGTAGTGAGGGTATGACTCTCCCTGCCCTGGCCTTCTCCATCAGGGCCCTCCTTGAGTGACAGTTCTCCCCACCTACCTTCTCTCTATTCCTTCTCTTCTGACCCACAGCTGCCAGGGAAATCTTTCTAGAGAACTGCTTGGATCATACTCCTCGTTGCCTCTCTCTCAGCCCCACCATTAGCCCCCAAGAAGTCACAACCTACCAGTTCCACAAATAGTCTTGAAGAACTGCAGTGAGTATTAAAGGAGATCATGTTATATAGACACTCTCAGCCACACAATAGGTATTTAAGAACAGTTTGTTGAATTGATCTGACTTGTTTGGCTTTTCCCAGGTTAGCTAGTTACCAGTTACCAGGGACTTTCTGGACTCCAGGCACTGAGCCAGGTCACTTATACACATCATCCTTTGTTGTCTTCTTATCAACCCTGTGAGGAAGAGTCTTCTGTTATACCCATTTGTAGCTGAGGAAACTGAGGCCCACAAAGCTGAAGTACTCTGTCCCTGGTATCTTAGAGAAAGGGCAGAGGCGAGACTAAAATCCAGGTCTAACTGTGATGCCACAGAGCCTCTCTCAGTGGCTTCCTTCTTTGTGAACATAATGCTGGATGTCCTCCCCTCCTCACAGAGAAGCTTGGAGAATCAAATGAGTAATAAACCCAGAATGGTAGGCCTGAGAGGGCCCTCAGAGATCATCCTGTCCAACCTCCTCGTTTTATAGATAAGGCAACTGAGGTCCAGAGAGGAAACTTACCCAACACCCAACAGTTATTGGCAGAACTTGGAACTATAGGTTTTTAACCACCCTTTCTTTTATTGTGAAAAATAACACGCATACAGAAAATAAAATGGCTTAATGAAAGATTTAAAATGAACACTCTTGAATCATCAGCTATTTCAAGAAATAAAACATTCCAACATGCCAGAAACCCCCTCTCACATCTGTCTCCTTCTTAAAGGTAACCACAGACCTAACTTTTATGGGAACCATTTACTTGCTTTTCTTAATAGTATCGTCACTGCAGTATACACCCCTACACACTAGAGTCAGTTTTTCCTAACATTGAACTTAACAGTGTAATGTAACGGTACATTCCCCTTTGTGTGTAGCTTCTTTCACTAAATAATGTTTGAGAATCTCATCCATATTGTCACATGTAGCTGTAGCCTACCCATGTTTATTGTTGTATGGTACTTGTACTGGGTTGAATACTGTCTCCCCAAAATTCATGTCCACCCAGAACCTCAGAATGTGGCCTTTTTTGGAAATAGGGTGGTTTTTTTTTTTGTTTTTTTGTTTTTTTGTTTTTGCAGATGTAATGAGTTAAGATGAGGTCATAGTGGATTAGAGCGGACCCTGAATCCAATGATCGGTATCTTTATAAGAAGGCCATTTGAAAACACAGAGCAAAACAGAGAGGAGAACACAATGTGAAAACAGGGGCAGAGATCGGAGCCATGCAGCTACAAGCCAAGGAACGCCAAGGGTTGCTGGCAACCACCATGGGAGAGACATAGAATAAATTCTCCCTCAGAGCCTTCAGAAGGAACCAGCCCTGCAGACATCATGCCTTGGGACTCCTAGCCTCCTGAATTGTGAAAAAATAAGTTTCTGTGATTGTAAGCAACCCAGTTTGTGATATCTTGTTATGGTAGCCCCAAGAAATGAATACAGTATTCCACTGTGTGAATCAGTCACAGTTGGTTTATAAACATACCACCATTTCTTGATCCATTCTGTAGTTGAGGTAGTTTGGATATTTCAGGTGGGAAACACTTATGGATAATGCCTCTGTGAACACTGTTGTTCATGTGTCCTGATGCAAAAGGACATGTGATTCTCTGGATGGCGTGCCTCCAATGCACCCTACTGCTACCTGAGTGGCCATCCTTCTATGGCCATAGCAGAACTTCCTGGTCCTGGTCATGAAACACACTCAGATGAAGGCAAAAAGGACAACAGTATAATCAGCAGAGCTCTTCTGGGGATGCCCCCTCTGACCTGCCCCAGCTGCAGCCAAAGCTTCAGAATCAGGGCCCTTCAACCTTTCCTGCCAGAACTCTCCCCCAGGCCTCCATCCCTGGCCTTGCCATGGCCCTGACCTAGTCATCACTTCCTGTGTTCAGGAACCACCCTCCATTGACTTTGACCTTGCGTCTGCCCCCAGCCAGAGTCTCTAAACTCCCGTTCAGCTCCTTTCTTCTTTTGCTGGTCAACTGGGTTTGGAACTGCACCCTACTCTATTGTTGTTCACTGGGCTCAGCCAATACATCTCAGATCAAAAGTCCTTAACAATGGGCCCTTTATGCAAGGAGAGGCTTCTGAATTATTTTCTTTCCATCTACCAGGAAATCCATTGGCTTTAGAGAATGGCTTCTTTTAAGGACAGGGGAAGGTTGAGGACAGAAAACACAGGCATCATGGGGCAGAAGAGGTAAATGGTGTATGTGGTAGAAGCAGAGATGTCAGTACATGTGGCTGGAACAGCATCTCCCAGTGGGAAAGTCACAATAAAAAAGAATGTTTGTGGGGCGCCTGGGTGGCTCAGTCGGTTGGGCGTCCGACTTCAGCCCAGGTCACGATCTCGTGGTCCCTGAGTTCGAGCCCCGCGTCGGGCTCTGGGCTGATGGCTCGGAGCCTGGAGCCTGCTTCCAATTCTGTGTCTCCCTCTCTCTCTGCCCCTCCCCCGTTCATGCTCTGTCTCTGTCTCAAAAAGAAATAAACGTTAAAAAAAAAAATTAAAAAAAAAAAAAAAAAAGAATGTTTGTGTCAGCCTCCAAACGGTTGCCTTTACTCGGTGCCCATTCTTCAAGATGAGTCACTTCCTAAACTTCCAGGGCCATGAGTATGATTGTTTATTTGACACGAACATTGAGCTTGTTTTCATTGCTGCAATACTATCCCAAAGCATATTGTGCTGGCTTGTTTCTGAGTAACAACATCCTCTTATTATGAATTCTGTATTTCATTTGGACCTATCTTCATAGCATTTGTATTACTCTGTACAACTCGTTCTGGGAAATTATGAAAATAGCAATATTGAGGTGGATAGAATTCTTTTTTTTTTTTTCCTTTTATTTTTAGGGAAATCCTACTGCTTTGATTTTGAAATCTGATGACAAATCTGTGGTTAACTCCACCCATCAGTGCTCTGAAGCCAGGAGTTGAATGTTTTTTCTGTGAGGATTTCAGCAGCCAATACTCATTCACTCTTGCTCTTCCTACAGGGAAGTTCTGGGAAGGTGATGGGTGAAGGGGAGGTGTGGTTGAGAGCCCAAATGCCTAGAGTTATGGTAAATGGGAAATTTTTAAAAAGAACCATGACTTTTCAGTGATGCCAAGGTCTTCCCTCCCAACTCATAAGTTAACTGGAGGTTGGAGGTATATCAGCCAAGGTTAAATCAGGAAAGCAGAACCTTCATGAAGAATACAGAAAAACACAGATTTGGTATAGGGATTAGACCTTGAGTAATGGTGGGATTTGGTGAAAATGTGTAGAGCTGTTACATCTGCATCTGGTGGGAGTCAGTCCTAAAGTCATTGTAGATTGGCAGGTCTGATAGTTTGGAAGGAAGGAAGGTGGGACAGGAAGTGGAGGAGAACAAGGGCAACGATAACTATAAACTATGGGAACAAACAGTAATCCGCAAGGACAATCTGAAATCCATGAGAACCAGCTGAAAGCCATATCTGTCTCCCATCACCTCAACATCAACTACATGGAAGCTGGGACCCTTCATCATGGAGCCGCGCACATACCCAGCCAGGACTGGGAGAAGCTTCAGGAGGAGGTCCGGAGGGAGTAGGGGAGGTGGCAGGGCCACTGCTGCCCTGCACCAGCTGAGTCAGCCTGCAGATCAATGATGAGCTACAGCAGCACCTTGTGCCCTACCCTGACCTTCAGATCGTGGTGACTGCGGCTTCACTTCCAGCTGCCAAATCTGATGTGAATTTTTCATATGACAATTCTCGCCCAGACAACATAAGGAAAGGAATTCTGGGAGATGTGGTTCTGGTAGCTAGATTAACATAATACAAAACCATCAGAGGGGTGCAGTCAGAAATACCAGGCAGATGTTAAGTATGATGCTCCATTTTGGAGGCACCGCTCAGTTAACATATACATCCTACTTACTGTGTGCCAGACACCCTCCTAGGCATTTGTGTATATTCATTACATATACTCATTCAATCCTTTCAACAGCCCTATGAAGTAGTTGCTTTTATTATCCTTATTTTTCAGATGAGAAAATTGAGTCCTGGAGATCACAAAGCTAGTAACCAAGAGGCAAATCCTAATACAACAGCAGTAATGTTAGGCAGTCTTTCATCCATCCTTATTTTTTTATGACCTGCCATTCTTTAATCTGAATTCTGCTTTTGTTTACTTTTCTATTTTTTAAAAAATATATTTGTCCTTCTCTCTGAGAACTGAGAGCCTCTGACTGAGGTCCATGAATACATGATCCTGGTATGATTATAGCTCTCCTCTTCCCTGCAAACCATCTGAAAAAGAAACCAATGTATTTTCTCATCTCTTCTCTATTCCAGGGTAAAAATCTTTGCCTGGGAAGAACTCACCAGAATACTAACTAGGTTCATTTCCCAAGGTTATATAAGGTGGCGATTAAGAGCCCAGAATGTGAATTCCATCTTCATTGGGCACTGGCTGTGTGACCTTGGGCAAATTATGGGCAAGTTGAGCTAATATTGTTATTTGTTTTAGTCAGTTATTGCTGCATAACAAATTAACCCAAATAGTGTTTTAACCAATTATTAATTCTTGCTTGTGTATCTGAGGCTTTGTGTATCTGTAGGTCTGCTGATCAAGGCTGGCAGCAGCTGGGTGGCTTTGCTTCAACTGAAGATTCAGCCAGGCTTCAATCTTCATTGATTTGGGGTGCATTCTGTTCCATGTGTATTCAGTGTTACTAGGAGGCAGCAACTACTGAGTATAAACTCTTCTCATGGAAATGGAAGAGGTACAAGAGAAACAGAATCCAGCACTGCTCCTTTAGAACTAGGCTCTAATCTGTCATACCATCATGTCTATGCACATTCCATTGGCCCAAATGCAAGTCAAGGTCAGGGAAGTACAAATATACATGGCAAATATAGATGGCAGGTGGTGTAGACTAAGAGAGGGGGACGAACTGGAGCCAATAATGTATAATACTTAACAACGTTATTATTATTTAAAAGCAAACAATTATTCTTAGGTTCTCCTTTAAATACATTTCTAGATTGCAGAAGTTTAACTTTCAGAAAGAAAAGCAGAAGTGAGTTGATATTTCCAATTTGGACAGTTGACTAAATGGACAGCATTCAGAGGAGAACTTTAGGCTTGTTTCTCTGCTCTCCTCCCAATACCTCTAGGTCAAATTCTGCGCACAATATCCATTGTAAATTCCTGTGATCCACAGGCTTTGGTTCATTGATTGATGTCATCCACATATTGGTATCCTTCACAGCATCAACTGCATGCCTCAAACATGGTCAGGTGTACTTGAAGCCTGACCTAGGAGACAGAGGCCCCATTCTAAGGTCTTACCATCTTCTGCTTCCTTTCTAAGCATCCCACCCAAAGACACTTCATCTCCAACATATAAAATTTGAACCATGATTCTCAAGAATTCTGGGGATAGATTGTGCCTCCAGGGAGAAAAGTCTGTTTCATCTTTGTGACTCAGGTATGTCAACGGCACAAGCTTGAATTTCCTTGCTTTTACATGTCTGCATCTTGTATCTTCTTATTGTTAATGTGTCATTTGTTAAAAAAAAATGTTTTGTTCCCGTGGTGGGGAGTATCATCCATATTTATTCTCTGGGGTGAGCTTTCTTCATTTATTTATCTGGAAAAAAAATAAACACTTTTTTTTTTTGGAGCAGAATTAACATTGGTCAGCTGACCTCCCTGTAATTGGGGCAGACTTCCCCTGAAAGAACCTTTTACTTGCAGAAGTCTTAACAACAACAGCATCAAATCAAAACCAAATCCCTTTGCCAGTTCTCCACCACACTACAAACTCCTTGAAGGAAACAAGTCATGTTGTCTTCACGTTTAAATTTGCGCAAAGCCTGGCACACTTGGAATTCAAATTATCTTTGTTAATTAAATGAGTAAATTCCAAACTTCTGTGACAGGGTCCTCGTGGCAATACTTCTGAAAACAAGAATATCGCCAGGTTAAGTTGCAGTGGGTGTGGAAGCAATTTTATAGGGAATGATTAATTGTAGGCAAAATTATGACATGGGTGTATAATTCTCTTCAGATCTCCGAGTCTCAGTGCTACAGACCTCATTCTCAAAGTCCTGCTACCCTACAGTTCTCTGGCTCTCTCCCATGATGCAAAAATGTAGATGGGGTTTAAGGCTATTTATTTATTTTTATTCACAATGATTTATGGGCATCTATTATAAGTTGGGCACTATGTAGGTTTTAGGGACTAAGAAGTCAAATATAGCATGGTAACTGCCCTTAGGGAGTTCACAGTTTGATGGGGGATATAAATGTGTAAACTAATGATTATCACACTGCATGACAAACTCCCAAATGCTTCATGAATCCAGAAGAGGCATCCCCCGTACTTCCTGGAAGAGGTGACATCTGAGCTGATTTTTGGTGGACAAATGAGTTGGGGATGGGGTGCCGTTCCAGCAGAAGGAACGGTATGTACAAGGACTCATGTTGGACACCAGCAAACGTTCTTGGAACACCACGGAGGTCCACATGGCTGAGGAAAAGAGTGTGAGTTTGGGTGTGGCCAGAGCTGTAGCCGCAGAGGGAAGCCGGCTCAGGCCTGCCATCTCTTAAGGCGTCTTGAGAAGTGTTGATTTATCCTGGGGCAGTGGGGAGTCACCAAAAGTTTGTAAACAGGAAAATGACCTGATCAGATTTGTGATTTAAAAAGATACAGACATAAATCAAGGAGACTAGTTCTGAGACCACTGCAATTATCAAGCAAGAGCAAGTGGCCCTGTTGAGAGGCCCCTACTCAGTGACAGGTCAGTTGTAGAGTTTCACCCCACGATGCTCTGCACATGCTTTGGTCTGTGTGCCTTTAACACATTACAAGCTTTGGCTAATTTTTTGCACTTGACTTGAATTTCCTTGTTTGGTGGTCATTTCATCCTGCCAAGTTTGAAGTTTACAGCCTACAACGTTTGATAGCTTTTCAGTACATAGTTTTCAGACTTTTTTTTTTTTTTCTAAGTGGAAAACTATGGGGATATTTCATGCTTGAAACCCAGGAGTGCATAAATGGCTTAGTTCAAACTTTTCCCAAAATATTGACTTTGGGTAAAGACCAAATATCTGAATTTCAGGCCAGAGCTCAGTAAAAGGTTAGATATCTTTGTGGTTTCTTCTTAAAAAAGAGAGAGTCTCAGAGAGAGAGAGAGAGAGAGAAAGAGAATGAGAGAGGGAGAGAAGAGGAAAGAGAAGAAGAAGTTTCTCATTTCATCATTTGAAGAATTAGCATCTGAAAAAATAAAATCATATCCATCCATGTAAACTTCCCCGATTCCATGGAAGATGTCAGTATCAAATTCTGAACTTTTGGATCAAAATGTAAGACTCCATATTCCCCTTCACACTCAGCACTCTCTTGCCATCTTCCTTCCTTTCCTGGCTGTACCTGCAGTCTCTCCCTAAATTGTCACCACCAGCAGGACAGAGTCCCAAGTAAGAGTGGCCTGGGCTGTTTGTCACTAGAATATAAAAGAATTTTCCAATGATTCTCCAAAGAGAAGCAATAAGCAAGTAAAATTAAAATTTTGCTTTCCATTTTCTCAGGTCTAAGCTAACCATACCTGATTCTGAAGCCGAGTGTAATGCAACTGGATATAACCCATTTGCTGTCCCCTCACAGCTCCCTTAGACCAGGGTTCTGAATGCTGTGGAAATTTAGGGGCTGTTTTGGTTAACTATTACTGTACAAAACCACCCCAGGACATAAGGACTTAGAACAAAACATTTTATTATCTCCCGCAATTCTGTGGATTGACCAGGTGTTTATATGTCTTGCTGGTGTTGCCTGGGGTATTGGGATGGTTGGAAGGTCCTCAAAGGTTTCACTCATATTACTGCAAGTTGGTGCTGGCTGTCAACCGGGAGTTCAGCTGGGACTATCTGCTGGAGACCTCAGTTCTCCTCCACTTGGGCCCTTCACATGGCTAACTGGACTTCCTCATGGTGAGGCAGCTGAGTTCCAAGAAGGGATATTCCAATAGGTGAATGAAGATAGAAGTGGCCATTCTCTTACATAGAGTACTTCTATGTTCTGTTGGTTAAAGCCAGTCACACAGCTAGCCCAGATTCAAGGGGAGGTGAAATAAACTACCACTTATTGGAGAAATGGCAAGGGAATATTTCATGAGAGCATATGAGATGGGAGATAGAGCTGTGACATCTCTGGCCAGAAGAAGAGGAAAGACAATTCAAAGAGGCTTTGTGGACAGCTAACTTTGAAGTGCTTAGACTTGGATGGTAACGGTCAGACTCAGTGGTCCCTGGGGAAGGATCAGTGTGAGTAGCTATGCACTAAACCCTTTACAGAGAACAAGCACCCTCACAGGCTTGTTGCCTGGGAGGTGGTTAGAAATATCCTTCTTGTAAAAATGGTCTTTAATTCAGTCTTTGTAATTCTGGCCCAGCACACAACCTGAACCTGAGGAAAGTAGTCATTGTCATTTCCTTCAAAACAAGTTGCCAACTCTGGGTCATGAGACCCCAGCGACAACTAATGGACTCAGGATCCCAGAGTAGAGAAGCTAGACCCAGGGGAGACCAGCAGCCAATGAGAAGGCCTAGCTGAAACTCTGTCCAATAGGATCACTTCTTATTGGTAAGGCATAGACAATTACAAGGATGCCCAGTTCCTCACCCTTTGGAAATTGTAATGCAAAATGAATTGAGAATTGAGAGAGGAATGGTGAAGCAGAAAGCTGAAAAGATGAAACAGAGAGAGAAGCAGAGGCAAAAACAACAACAACAACAACAACAACAACAACAACAACAACAGCTGAGTCATGAGGTTCTGATGGAGTCAATGTGGCAGAAAGAAGTGGATTCTCAGTTTTGGGGAACAAGATTCTTGGGACACAGAGCAACAGTCAGGTTGAAGGGTGAACACATTAGTTTTCTTTAAGTCTGACCTCATCGCCCAGCCCTCACCTTTACTACCTATACTCCAGCCACATTGGCCTTTGTATTCCTTAAACGTGCCAGAGTTGTCACATATGAGCTTTGTACCAAATGATGCCTATGCCTGAAAGATTCTGCCCCAGCCCTTCTCCCAGCTGGCTCCCCTAGAGCTCTCAAGTCTCGGCTACCATGCCACTTCTTCAAAAAAGTCTTCTTGGTCCATGCAATCTGACGTAGCCTCACCCCCTTCTCCCTTCTCCCTCCCTATCACATCCCCAGATTCTTTTCTTCATAGCACTTGTATTTTTGTACTATCTGTCAACCCTCACTTGAGTGGAAGCTCCATGCAGGCAAGAACCTTATGTGTCTTATTCACTGCTAGAGTCCCCAGAGCCTAGCACACTATCAGACATAGTTGGTGCTCAATAAATATTTGTTCAGCTGAATCTTTATTCCTCACAAATTGAAGGAGCCTCACACAACAGGACAAGGTCCTGAAACACTTCATGGTAGAGACACCCTTTATGCCTACAGCAAGATAGACAAAGCCATAGAACCCACCTGTATTGATGAATATTTAAGTTCCCTAAAAATAGAACAGAAACTGTTACTGAATAAAAGCAAAGCTAAGGACATTTTGCACCCTTTTAATTACTGGATAGGATTAATCCAGACAGAATATTGGATACTTTCGGGGAGGAGCCAAGATGGCCGAACGGCATGGAAGTTTTTTGTGTGTCTCGCATCCATGAAATACAGCCAGACCAACACTAAACCATCCTACACACCTAGAAAACCGACTGGAGGATTAACACAACATGATGCACAGGATTGCACAACCTGAACCACAGAATTCAGCAGTTATGCGGCGGGGAGAAGTGAACTTGGGGAGCCAGAAGGTGCAGGAACGGAGGTGCTTTTGTGAGCGGAGAGAGGACAGAGACTGGGTGGGGGGAGGATAGGGAAAAGCACCCCTCCCCAAAAGCAGGTGGAGAGAAAGTAGAAAATTGGAAACAGCCGCAGGGACTAAACCAAAAAGGGAGAAAGGAGAAAGGAGAAGGTTTAAATTCCATTAAGACTATAAACAAGGGGAGCACAAAGGCTGCAACTCCGCAGCTCCATACCTGGCGGTGCTCTGGTGGGAAAGGTGAATCCCCAGGAACAGAGTGGGGTCCAGGAGGTCCTCAGGCCACATGGGGGAAAGTTGTCCCAATGCTGGAAGGACATTTGGTAGAGACTGTTGAAGCCACCTGGTCCTGGCAGACCCCAGAAAATGGCACATTCGCTGGTGCTGGAACAAGGTCGTTAAGGTGAAGCCTGGTGCCAGATGTGTGTTGTGATTTTCTATAATCCCTGAAATGCTGCTGCTACACTGTCTCGTGAACTTTTTCTGGGGCGGGTGGCACCTGGCCGCAGTCTCGGGGCACCGGCAGCAGCAGGGTCCAGCAAGCATTCCTGGGTGCAGCCAGCATTCGGCCACTGCTCGATGAGACCCTCCCGCAGAGAGGCGGAACGGGTCAAAGCCTCAGTCCTTCGGAAGTAAGGGGCCGGGGAAAACAGCCGCATCTGAGACAAAACTCGGGAGAGAGGTACTGCCTGGGGCCTGGTCATGGAGAGTGAAAGAGCGGGAAGTGGACGAAAGCTGAAGACAGAGGACCAATGCGCGATTGCTGATCCGGGAGAACACACTGGGTAGCTGGGTAGCGCCATTTTAACCGTTCCGCGCATGCGGATACGCACCTACGAGCGCTGCAACAATCCACCCCAGTAGGCTAGCAGCGCCATCTAGTGGAGAACGGAGCCGTTACACTGAGCCCCGCCCAACTGGGCCAACCTGGCTCTTCAAGAACAAGTCTCACAGCCGGCTTAGTTTATGGACTATAAAGCACTACATAGACTGACTTCTAGGGAAAAACGAAGTAATTTCAGTCCTACTTCAATCTGTTAGCAAGTCCATCTATTCCATTTTCCTTCTTTCTTTTTTTTCTCTTTTACACTTCTTTTTCTTGAATACAGAAAGAGAAAAAACTCATTTTTATTTTTAATTTTTATTAAAAATATTTTTCTTTAATTTTTATTACTATATTTTTTAATTTTGTGTAATTTTTTTCAAATTCTATTTTACTTCCATCATTTTATTTTAGTCTACTTCAGTATATTCACCTTTTCAAATTTTCAAACTATTTCCCTTTTTCTTTCTCTTTTTTCTCTTTTTCATTTCTTTTCTTTTTCTTGAATGCAGAAAGAGAAAAACTTCATTTTTACTTTCAATTTCTATTAAAATATTTTTCTTTAATTTTTTTACTATATATTTTGCTTTTATGTAAATTTTTTCAAATTCTATTTACTTCCATCATTTAATTTTAGTCTACTACAGTGTATTCACTTTTTCAAATGTTCAAATGATTTCCTTTTTTTTCTTTATTTTTTTAATCTTTTTTCTCTTTTTCGTTTCTTTTCTTTTCCTTGAATACAGAAAAAGAAAATATTCAAATTTATTTTTAATTTTTATTAATTTTCTTTAATTTTTTTCTACTTTATTCTTTACTTTTGTGTATATTTTTTCAAATTCTATCTTACTCCCATCATCTCATTTTAGTCTACTTCAGTGTATTCATTTTTTTAAATTCTCAAACGATTTCCCTTCTCCCCCATTTTTTTTCTCTAATCTGTCAAACCACTTTCAACACCCAGACCAAAACACACCTAGAATCTAGCATCATTTATTCAGTTTTTGTGTGTGTTTAATTTTTTAATTTTAATATTTTTTTAATTTTAATTTTTTATTTTAATTTTTCTACCTCATTAATTCTTTTTCTCCCTTCAAAACGACAAAACAAAGAATTCACCCCAAAAGAAATCATGAAGAAACGACAGCCAGGGATTTAACCAACACAGATACAAGCAAGATGTCTGGACCAGAATTTAGAATCACGATAATAAGAATACTAGCTGGAGTCGAAAATAGATTCGAATTCCTTTCTGCAGAGATAAAAGAAGTAAAAAATAGCCAGAATGAAATTAAAAATGCCAAAACTAAGCTGCAATCACGGATGGATGCAGTGGCAGCAAGGATGGATGGGGCAGAACAGAGAATCAGCAATATAGACAACAAACTTATAGAGAATAATGAAGCAGAAAAAAAGAGAGAGATTAAGGCAAAAGACCAAGATTTAAGAATTAGAGAAATCAGTGACTCATTAAAAAGGGACAACATCAGAATCATAGGGGTCCCAAAAGAGGAAGAGAGAGAAATAGGGGTAGAAGGGTTATGTGAGCAAATCATAGCAGAAAACTTTGCTAACCCGGGGAAAGACAGACATCAAAATCCAGGAAGCACAGAGGACCCCCATTAGATTCAACAAAAACCGACCATCAACAAGGCATATCATAGTCAAATTCACAAAATACTCAGGCAAGGAGAGAATCATGAAACCAGCAAGGGAAAAAAAAGTCCCTAACCTACAAGGGAAGACAGATCAGGTTTGCAGCAGACCTATCCACAGACTTGGCAGGCCAGAAAGGAGTGGCAGGATATATTCAGTGTGTTGAATCAGAAAAATATGCAGCCAAGAATTCTTTATCCAGCAAGGCTGTCATTCAAACTAGAAGGAGAGATAAAAAGTTTTCCCAGACAAACAAAAATTAAAGGAGTTTGTGACCACTAAACCAGCCCTGCAAGAAATTAAAAAAAAAAAATTTTAATGTTTTTATTTATTTTTGAGACAGAGAGAGACAGAGCATGAGCAGGGGAGGGGCAGAGAGAGGGGGAGACAAAGAATCTGAAGTGGGCTCCAGGCTCTGAGCTGTCAGCACAGAGCCCAATGCAGGGCTCAAACTCACAAAGTGTGAGATCATGACCGGAGCTGAAATCGGACACTCAACCAACTGAGCCACCCAGGTGCCATATATATATATATATATATATATATATATATATATATATTATATATAATATAATAAAATTTGGAAAGATAACAAATACTTGGAGACTGAAGAACATCCTACTAAAGAATGAATGGGCTAACCAAGCAGTTAAAGAGGAAATTAAAAAGTATATGGAAGTCAATGAAAATGATAACACCACAACCCAAAACCTCTGGAATGCAGCAAAGGCAGTCATAAGAGGAAAGTATATAGCAATCCAGGCCTTCCTAAAGAAGGACAAAAGATCTCAGATACACAACCTAACCTGACACCTTAAGGAGCTGGAAAAAGAACAGCAAATAAAACCCCAAACCAGCAGAAGACAGGAAATAATAAAGATTAGAGCAGAAATTAATGCTATCGAAACCAAAAAACAGAACAGATCAATGAAATCCAAAGCCAGTTCTTTGAAAGAATTAAAACTGATAAACCACTAGCCAGTTTGATCAAAAAGAAAAAGGAAAGGACCCAAATAAATTAAATCAAGAATGAAAGAGGAGAGATCACAACCAACACAGCAGAAATAAAAAAAATAACAAGAGAATATTATGAACAATTATATGCCAATAAAAAGAGCAATCTGGAAGATATGGACAAATTCCTAGAAACATATACACTACCAAAACTGAAACAGGAAGAAATAGAAAATTTGAACAGACCCATAACCAGGAAGGAAATCGAATTAGTAATCAAAAATCTGCCAAAAAACAAGAGTCCAGGGCTGATGGTTTCCAGGGGAATTCTACCAAACATTTAAGGAAGAGTTAACACCTATTCTCTTGAAGGTGTTTCAAAAAATAGAAATGGAAGGAAAACTTCCATACTCTTTCTATGAAGCCAGCATTACCTTGATTCCAAAACCAGACAAAGACCCCACTAAAAAGGAGAACTATAGACCAATTTCCCTAATGAACATGGATGCAAAAATCCTCAACTAGATATTAGTCAACCGGCTCCAACAATACATTAAAGATATTATTCACCACAACCAAGTGGGATTTATACCTGGGATGCAGGGCTGGTTCAATATCTGCAAAACAATTAACGTGATTCATCACATCAATAAAAGGACAAGAACCATATGATCCTCTCAATAGATGCAGAGAAAGCATTTGACAAAATACAGCATCTTTTCTTGATAAAAACCCTCAAGAAAGTAGGGATAGAAAGAGCATACCTCAAGTTCATAAAAGCCATATTTTAAAGACCCAATGCTAATATCATCCTCAATGGGGAAAAACTGAGAGCTTTCCCCTAAGGTCAGGAACAAGACAGGGATGTCCACTCTCGCCACTGTTATTCAACATAGTATTGGAA
Source organism: Panthera tigris (assembly GCF_018350195.1). Lineage (NCBI taxonomy): Eukaryota > Metazoa > Chordata > Mammalia > Carnivora > Felidae > Panthera > Panthera tigris. The sequence continues at coordinate 132,107,985 of NC_056668.1, read as the reverse complement.
GTCTTAGCCTCTGCAATAAGACAACACAAAGAAATAAAAGGCATCCAAATCAGCCAGGAGGAGGTCAAATTTTCACTCTTCGCAGATGACATGATACTCTATATGGAAAACCCAAAAGATTCCACCAAAAAACTGCTAGAATTGATTCATGAATTCAGCAAAGTTGCAGGATATAACATCAATGCAGAGAAATCAGTTGCATTCCTATATACCAACAATGAAGTGACAGAAAGAGAAATCAAGGAATTTATCCCATTTACAGTTGCACAAAAAAACCATAAAATACCTAGGAATAAATCCAACCAAAAGAGGTGAAAAATCTATACACTGAAAACTATAGAAAGCTTATGAAAGAAATTGAAGAAGACACAAAGAAATGGAAAAAGATTCCATGCTCCTGGATAGGAAGAACAAATATTGTTAAACTGTAGATACTACCCAAAGCAATCTACATATTCAATGCAGTCCCTATCAAAATAACATCAGCATTCTTCACAGAGCTAGAACAAATAATCTTAAAATTTGTATGGAACCAGAAAAGACCCTGAATAGCCAAAGCAATCTTGAAAAAGAAAACCAAAGCAGGAGGCATCACAATCCCAGACTTCAAGCTATACTACAAAGCTGTAATCATCAAGACAGTACGGTACTGACACAAGAACAGACACTCAGATCAATGGAACAGAATAGAGAACCCAGAAATGGACCCACAAACGTATGGCCAACTGATCTTGGACAAAGCAGGAAAGAATATCCAATGGAATAAAGACAGTCTCTTCAGCAAGTGGTGCTGGCAAAACTGGATGGCGACATGCAGAAGAATGAACCTGTACCCCTTTCTTACACCATACACAAAAATGAACTCAAAATGGATGAAAGACCTCAATGTAAGACAGGAAGCCATCACAATCCTCGAGGAGAAAGCAGGCAAAAACCTCTTTGATCTTGGCCGCAGCAACTTCTTACTCAACACGTCTCCAGAGGCAAGGGAAACAAAAGCAAAAATGAACTACTGGGACCTCATCAAAATAAAAAGCTTCTGCACAGCTAAGGAAAGAGTCAGCAAAACTAAAAGGCAACCGACAGAATGGGAGAAGATATTTGCAAATGACATATCAGATAAAGGGTTAGTATCCAAAATCTACAAAGAACTTATCAAACTCAACACCCAAAAACCAAATAATCCAGTGAAGAAATGGGCAAAAGACATGAATAGACACTTCTCCAGGGAAGACATCTACATGGCCAACTGACACATGAGAAAATGCTCAACAAAACTCATCATCCAAGAAATACAAATCAAAATCACAATGAGATACCACCTTACCTGTCAGAATGGCTAATATTAACAACTCAGGCAACAACAGATGTTGGCGAGTATGTGGAGAATGAGGGTCTCTTTTGCATTGTTGGTGGGAATGCAAGCTGGTGCAGCCACTCTGGAAAACAGTATGGAGGTTCCTCAAAAAACTAAAAATAGAACTACCCTACGACCCAGCAATTGCACTACTAGGCATTTATCCACGGGATACAGGTGTGCTGTTTCGAAGGGACACATGCACCCCCATGTTTATAGCAGCACAATCAACAATAGCCAAAGTATGGAAAGAGCCCAAATGTCCCTCAATGGATGAATGGATAAAGAAGATGTGGTATATATATACAATGGAGTATTACTCGGCGATCAAAAAGAATGAAATCGTGCCATTTGCAACTACGTGAATGGAACTGGAGGGTATTATGCCAAGTGAAATTAGTCAGAGAAAGGCAAAAATCATATGACTTCACTCATATGAGGACTTTAAGAGACAAAACACATGAACATAAGGGAAGGGAAACAAAAATAATATAAAAATTGGGACGGGTACAAAACATAAGAGACTCATAAATATGGAGAACAAACTGAGGGTTGCTGGAGGGGTTGTGGGAGGGGGGATGGGCCAAATGGGTAAGGGGTACTAAGGAATCTACTCCTGAAATCATTGTTGCACCATATGCCTACTAATTTGGATGTAAATTTTTAAAAATAAAAAATGAAATAAAAAAGGGTATTGGAAATTTAAATTATAAAGGTGGTAGCATGAGTGAGTAGTTGTGATTATTGAACTGTTCCCTATTTTGACAGCGGTGATGGTTACAATTGTCAAAATTCATAGAACTGTATACCAAGAGTGACTTTTATTGCTTGTGTAATTTGAGGAATAAACAATTTAGGTAATTACAAAAAGAAAAAAGAATACTGGATACTTTCCATTGATACTCAAGGACAATCAAAATGAGTCAAGTAATTTCTGCTCATTGGAAACTTTTGAGGATCTTCCTTCCCTCAACAGCTCACCATCTGCCCTCCCACCACCGCAAACATGCATTCTAAGGTAACACTTGTAAATATGTTTGGGTTTGCAGATGATATGCCTAAGCTATATGCATATCTTTCTGAGTTTTGTCCTCTAAGCAAGCATTCAATGTCCTGAACATTTTAACCTCTGATCTTAGAGGAAAACCTTCTAAGGCCAAAAGCTTTTGAATGCCTGAAAAAATACCTGAAAAAAATGATATTGTTTCTCAAACAGAACAAATATAATTCAAGAGATGTTTGAGCAAAATGTACATCAAACATTACACAATGTCTACTTGTTCACTGAGCTATGTTCTTGTACTTCCCACGGGGTAGAAGGGTCAGAGTACCTTTTAATATCCTTGGGGGATGGGAATACTATCAAAGGTCGTATGCCAAGCATTGTTTAACCTCGTTACACTCACACTTTTCAGTGTTCCCAAGCCTTGACTGACATGGCCTCATCTATACACACATCTATACGTGAAGTCTTTGCCACATGAACAAGATCTACAGAAGTAAACTGACATGTACTTGATTTTTGAGTTAAGGCTTAGTATGTGATCTGTGACTAGGATTCCCAATTCCCTGGGAGAGAACCAATCTCAAGTACATCCCATTTTCCCATCAATACACTTGTCCTTGTCAGATCCCATGTCCTCACTTTAGTATAGAGGACAAGGATCTCAGGGTATGACTCAGGGTATGCAGCAAAGGGGGTCTCAGGATCAGGGTTCCCCTGATGGCGTCCCCAGGCTGACTCTCTCATCCCACTCTCCTGCCTCCATGTTTCCAGTGGAAGCAGCAATAAGGGATTAAGGACCCATCAAGAGAATCTTCTGGAAGCCTTGGGAACTGGATGAGAAAGGAGGTCAGGAAGTGAGGAGGGAGACTGGGAAAAGCATGCAGAGATTACAAACTCCCATATATAATTAATGGAGGTGGGAGGTTACTTAATGGGGAAAATCCTGTCAGTCCTTAAGAGGTGAATTTTGAACCTCCATTTCTGTGGTGCATGTAAGTTTCCATACAAGTTATCTCTCAGAGATTCCCTGCCAGATATTGATTCCCATCCTCCACATTGGAGCTTTAGTGTTTGGGTTTGTTGCAAAGCATCTTCAATATGTGTTTAATATTGTGTGAGCAATTGAAGAATGTAGGGACTTATAACAAATCTAAAACAGCTTAAAATCAAGGGTTTGGTGTAAATAGCTTTGCGGTTGTTATGTTTTCAGTGTTTTCACAGGCTGTTATTCCAGACCATTCCAAAGTAGAGAGAAGTCATCCTATTTTTAAAGACCTCCAGAGTAGATTCCACTGTCTTCTTTCACAGCCTGGTCTGGTGTCTACCAACTCTCAGAGTTGGCAAGTGTTCCTCGGATCTAACTAAATTCTGCCTACAGAAGCTCAGGCCACCCAGCCATGGGAGCCAGAGGAACCTTCTACCATCTTGGATATCATCTTCTTCGGGCCTTCAAGATGGTCAGTGAGCCTTTGGAGACTTGATCATCTTAATTCCCATAGCCTCCTTTGAATCTGGAGTATCTGCTCTTCTAGAAGCCCAGTATTGAATTTCCCCCTCATCGAAGAGGTCGTTTCACCTGCTGGAGAGAAGGAAAGTGGCACTGTGAGCAGAGCTTAGTTTCGAGGGTGAGTGGGTGAGGGAGCAAGAGGTCCTGGCGCCCACACAGGCCTGCCTGTTCATACTGCTAGCCCTGCCAGCTGCTGTCAACTGCTCCCCCGGCACTCTGTGCTCCAAGCCAGGGGACTAATCTCCTTCCCCCCATGTTTGTCCTCTGCTCTTCAAGGAATAGGGGCCAGAAGTGTCAAGGAAGTATGGCCTCACCCAAGAGGAAAAGGAAGCTCAAAAGCTGGCTCAGAGGGTGAGGTTCTGCTGGGTCATAGGATGCATCTGGCCTTAACATTTCTGAGGAAGGAAGGGAGGCAAGAAATCAGATCCCAGTGACCTTCTGAAAGCTGCTCAGACTCTGAGATTTGCCACATGCCTGTGATTGCCCAGATTAAGGCTCAAAACTGACTTGAGATCTCTTCCAGCTCACATCCTGACTCCAATATAAGGGCTACGCAAGAAAGAGAATGGAAGTTATGACCAGGAAGTGTTGCCATGCCATAAAATTCCAGGGGGTACTATTCACACAGGAAGGTAGAACCCTGAAAAAGAAAGATTTGTGGGTAAAAGGTGTATGGGGGCGCACTGCCTGCATTGAGAGAGTAGCCCTGAATACAGGCACAGCTTAGGAGCTCCCAGACTCCGCATGGCCTGGGTGCAGGGAGTCCTTCAGAATGCAAGTTTCACTGACGTGCAGTTGTGGGTGGAAAGAACATTTGTCTTTAAGTCAGAGGCCTAAGTTCCACCCCGATCTCTAGGGACACACTGGGGGTCTTACGTTTTTCTGGGTTAGATCAGTGGTTTCCACACAGGCTACCCATTTTGTGCCAAAAAATTTCACAGACCTCCACATGACACATCTTCCAAGGTGAGTTAAGGCCTAAAGATAAAATATAGGATGAAACTATTGCCCTATAAAAATGTCCCTTTAAAATCCTTTAAATTACTTGCAAACACAGAGATACACTTATTTTGATAGGCATTTGTTAAGATCAGAGACCCACTGAGGGGAAGTAGTCACATCTACCAATAATGCCCAGCATCTCTTCATTGAGAGGAATAGTAGTCAAATCTCTAAGGTTATTAAATGGTTATGGGTTTAATTTTTGTTTTGCTGTTTGTGAGTTTGCTAAGCCCATCTCCTCTAATTGCATGGATTCAGTATGCACACGATGCAACTCTCTCCTAAATGTATTTAAATATGTTTGTTGATTAGAGGCTTCTGGGTGGCTCAGTCTATTTATTAAGCATCTGGCTCTTGGTTTTGGCTCAGGTCATGATCTCACAGTTCCTGAGTTCGAGCCTTGCATTGGGCTCTGAGCTGCCCGTGCAGAGCCTGCTTGGGATTCTGTCTCTCTCTCTCTCTCTCTCAGAATAAATAAATAAACTTTAAAAAATTGTTGATTAAAAAAAGTTCGGTGTGAGGGGCACCTGGGAATCTCAGTCGATTGGGCGTCTGACTTCAGCTTAGGTCATGATCTCACAGTTTGTGAGTTCGAGCCCCGTGTTGGGCTCTGTGCTGACAGCTCGGAGCCTGGAGCCTGCTTCGGATTCTGGGTCTCCCTCTCTCTGCCTCTCCCCCGTTCATGCTCTGTCTCTCTCTTTCTCTCTCAAAAAATAAATAAACATTAAAAAAATTTTTTAGGGGCGCTTGGGTGGCTCAGTCAGGCGTCCGATTTCGGCTCAGGTCATGATCTCGCAGTCTGTGAGTTTGAGCCCCACGTGGGGCTCTGTGCTGATAGCTCAGAGCCTGGAGCCTGCTTCAGATTCTGTGTTTTCCTCTCTCTCTGAACCTCCCCCGTTCATGCTCTGTCTCTCTCTGTCTCAAAAATAAATAAACATTAAAAAAATTTTTTTTTAAGTTCAGTGTGATACATGTGACTAGAAACTCAGAAAAGTTTTTATATGAATTTGTGTTTTATTTGTTGCAACAGCATCTATGCACATTTGTAAAAACTTCTAAAAAAATGTACAGGTATGGGGGTGCCTGGGTGGCTCAGTCAGTTAAGCATCTGACTCTTGATTTCAGCTCAGGTCATGGTTCTTGAGATCGAGTGCCTGCTTGGGAGTCTCTCTTCTCTCTGCCCCTACCTCCACTCACTCTCTCTCTCTCTCTTAAAATAAATTTTTAAAAATGTACAGGTATGATGAGATGTATGAATTATCCAGGGATGGATGGTGCTAGATGCAGATGGGCTAGCTGACCCCTGGCTGTATGGCCAAGATGGTCAAATGGGAGCTAAATTAATGGGAAGCTCTGAACAATCCGCAGCTTGAAATCTCAACCTGTCTGTGCTCCGCAGGCAAGTCTGTGCTGATTGACCAAGAAGGGTATCTTGGCTTTCAACCCACATGTCAAAAAACTAATTTTGAAAAAGAGTAGTTGGACTTATTTTTATCTAGTCCCTGGACGCCAGTTATACCTTACATGCTGCCTTGTCATTTTTAGGGTGTTTGTGTGCATTATTACCTGTGGATCTCCGAACAGCCCTCGGAGGCAGGCAAAATGAGTACATTTCCCATTTTTCAGACTCAGAAACCAAAGCTCCAAAATCCAAGGGTCTCGTCTGAGATCCAACAAGCTAAATAAATATTAGAGCTGGAACCAGAATCCAAGTTTTCTAGTTTAAAAACGGTCTAGTTTCCAAAACATTAACATAAAACACAAGCTCTATCACTGCGCTTATCTGGAAGGGTTTGTTTATTCTTGCCTAAAACAGAGACATTCCTATGTGACCACTGAACTTTCCTTCCAGCCCCAGAATAATTCTTTAAATTCTCAGCTCGAATTCCTCTAGATGAGTGCTGTTCTCTGGACCTTGTTCGTCTGCCCCCCTCTGGTGGCCGTTACACAAATAACAGGTCGTAGAGCAACTCCTAGGGCAGTGGTTGCCTTCTCTTTCATCAATCATTCATGCAAACAGCACCTACTATGTGCCGGGCTCTGCACTAGGTGCTGGACATACAAAAGTCAACAAGTTAGGCACTGCCGGCAGAGGCAGTAGACAAACAAGTGAATCGATGATTACAAAAGAGTCATGGGGGAAGTATGCAGAAAATGCTAGGAATATGCAAAAGACACCTGGGCTGGCCTTGTGGGTAAAAGAGTAGATACCTAGGAAAGGAAAAGCAGTGCCTGAGCAGAGTTCCAAAGACCAAATAGGAGTGGGAAATGGGAGGAGGCATTGGGACTTCAGGGAGCTGCCAGGATCTAGTTCAAGATGGTGGAATTCAGACCACAGGTTGCAAGGGAGAAGACCAAGAGGTAGGTCAGAGGGATTGACTGGGGCCAAATGAGGAAAAGCTTTTTATGTCATGCCAGCATTTGAGCTTAAAACCCCTAGGCTAGAGGTCTCCAAACTTTTTCCATCATTTGCACCATCAATTAAAATATTTGAGTATGGGGGCACCCTGGTGGCTTTGGTTGGTTAAGCATCCAACTTGAACTCAGGTCATGATCTTGAGGTTTGTGGATTGAAGCCCCGCATCAGATTCTGCAATGACAGTGTGGAGCCTGTTTGGGATTCTCTCTCTCTCTCTCTCTCTCTCTCTCTCTTTCTCTCCCCCCATCCCCCACTTGAACTCTCTCAAAAACAAATAAATAAAAACTTAAAAAATAATATTTGGCTATGCATCTCTAACAAATGGGAGTTTATTTAAACAATTTAATACCTAAGCAATGCAGTGTGATGATTAAAAGTATGAGGTCTAGAGCCAAACTGACTAGGTTCAAATCCTGACCTTGCTAGTTATTCACGGCGTGACATTGAACAAATAACCTCTCTGTACCTCAGCACCTTCATCTGCAAACTGAGGAAAATAGCAGGCCTAACTTGTAAGATTGTGGAGGAGGATTCAATGAGCTAATTCATGGGGAAAATTTAACACAATGCCTGATATGTAGTATATGTTATATTAGCTAATGGTATTAAACACATTTACCATTTATTGTTATTATAAAAGTGGAGTTGAGATTTACAACAAGGAGGGACCCACTTTACTCCCAGAAGGTCTAATTTTTAAAAAAAAAATTTTTTTTAATGTTTATTTATTTTTGAGACAGAGAGAGACAGAGCTTGAATGGGGGAGGGGCAGAGAGAGAGGGAGACACAGAATCGGAAGCAGTCTCCAGGCTCTGAGCCATCAGCCCAGAGCCTGACGCAGGGCTCGAACTCAAGAACCGCGAGATCGTGACCTGAGCCAAAGTCGGACGCTCAACCGACTGAGCCACCCAGGCCCCCCCAGAACGTCTAATTTTAACGCAAACTTAGTCCAAAATGTCAAGAATTAATCTGGTCTTCAAAATCTTCAACATGAAGAGCAGACTACTCCCAACCCCCCACCTGCCTATCTAGGACGAAAATAGCTTTGTCATCCCTGGATCCTACTTATGCCCAAACTCATGCATGTAGGTGATTCCTCCGTTTAACTCAAAAAGGGGCGAGGGGGCAGGGCCAGAGAGCCCCAGGGGATGATGTTACTTGTCTGAGCACCACCCTTTGGAATTTTAAAAAGAAGATATAAATACCTAATAAACTACCTTTGAAAAACATTTTTATTTTAATTATTAGGGTACAAGCTGTTACTGTGCTCTCTAAAAATGTGTTTGTGCAAAGATAAAACTTGTTTGATTTTTTTTATAATCTCGGTTTATAAAACCATGTAATGTAACTATTCAAATTTCTAGTTCTAAATTCATATTATTCCAGTACTTGGTTTTGAAATAATTGAAAAGGAGCTTCACCAACATGCATAGATACCAAATGCAAAAAGTGCTTTATGGCTATGCCCTAAAAAATAGTGATATTCATCTTCCTGTCTCATCCACCAATTATGCAAAGGTATTTGTTGAAATTTAGCTGACAGTTTCCATTTTTCCTGAAGCCAATCCGTTGTTCTTGCAAAATAATTGGAGGGTTTTACCTTTTCACACTGTTAACGAATTCGTTTATTTAAATAATTTTTTTAATGTTTATTTATTTTTGAGATAGAGACAGATTGTGAGCGGGGGAGGGGTAGAGAGAAAGGAAGACACGGAATCCAAAGCAGGCTCCAGGCTCTGAGCTGTCAGCACAAAGCCTGACTCGGGGCTCAGACTCACCAATCGTGATAATGACCTGAGCTGATGTTGGACACTCAAACAACTGAGCCATTCAGGAACCCCACAAATTCATTTATTTTAAAAGATTTGTATATAACGTTAGAATACCCTGTTTCCAAGTTTTTATTTCTTTAATTTTTTTTAAGGTTTATTTATTTTGAGAGTGAGAGAGAGAGAGAGCACAAGCAGGGGAGGGGCAAAGAGAGAGGAAAAGAGAGAATCCCAAGCAGGCTCCCTGCGGTCAGCACAGAGCCCATTGTGGGGCTTGAACTCACAAACCACCACATCATGACCTGAGCTGAAATCAAGAATCAGATGCCTAACGATTGCACCACTCAGCGCCCCAAGTTTTTAAAGTAAGTTGATAAATGAGCTTTTATAGATGTCCCACTTAAATAATTTTCAGCCTTAAAACCACATAACCCTGGAAAATTTTCCACTCTCCATTTTCAGTATAAACTAAAGGCAGGAGTTTATTTTCAAAAGCTATTACTCTCTCACACTTTGTTACAACATAACCTTTGCCTCCAAGAGACAAGTGTATTTATTTTTTTCCAAATATCTTGTAGGTACATTTTCCTGACACCACTTTCGTCATGGAAAAAGGTCAGCAGATTTAAAACCTTGTCCATTTATAAAAGAAAGATTCATAACATGCTTACCTTTGATAATTCTTTTAAGTACTTTGCCAAGGGGAAACCCTTTTTACCTCACCTCGTATTGATTATGAGACCAGCTGTATTTCTCATCTTCATTTTTTTCTTCTTCTAGGTATGGAGTTGTAACTTGCTTTTTTCTTCTTTTTGTTAAAAAAAAAAAAATTCGGGGCGCCTGGGTGGCGCAGTCGGTTAAGCGTCCGACTTCAGCCAGGTCACGATCTCGCGGTCCGTGAGTTCGAGCCCCGCGTCAGGCTCTGGGCTGATGGCTCGGAGCCTGGAGCCTGTTTCCGATTCTGTGTCTCCCTCTCTCTCTGCCCCTCCCCCGTTCAAGCTCTGTCTCTCTCTGTCCCAAAAATAAAAAACGTTGAAAAAAAAAATTAAAAAAAAAAAAAAATTCATACGTACACATATCTATAAAACAAAAAGCCCTCACTGGGCCTACAGATGAAATATATAACACTCTTACCTAACATAATTTTAACTCAGTGGTATGCTGTAAAATGTGTAACAACCAGAATTCTGAAAAGAAGAAAAGACCCTGATTTGTAGTATTTGCCAACTTCGGGGGATAAACATTCTCACCATGGTCAGTTGCAAGCTACCAACATGCTGTCCCTGATCGCAGAGTTGGGAAGAGATGCAAAGCAGCAAACCATTAGATAACGTGTCCATCATTCAGCTACAGAGATGTAAATGACCTCAAGAGCTTACATATTAGGGCGCCTGGGTGGCTCAGTCAGTTAAGCATCTGATTTCAGCTCAGGTCATGACCTCATGGTCCATGAGTTCCAGTCTCGCGTGGGGTGAGCACGAGCCCCTGGTGAGCCCCACTTCTCTCTCTTTCTCTCTCCCTCTCTCTCTCTCTCTCTCTGCCCCTCGCTCACTTGCACCTACTCTCTCTCTCTCTCTCAAAAAAAAAAAAGCTTACATAGTAGCAAAATGTGGTAAAATAGTTAGGAAGTGATGAGTATATTTAAGTATGCATGACTTTTGTTTTAAAAATAATTTAAGTATAGGTTTATATAATTTTATATTTAATAATGGCTCTGCTTATCAACCAGCTCACAGAACTCCTGAAAATTTGATAATATGCTCTCATGACCCCTTATAAAACTGTCCCGCCCACCATTCTGACCTTGTTATGCTAAAAGAGCAGAGCCCTGTCTGTGTTTATCTGTGCGTGTGCGTGTATACATGTGTGCATCATGTGTGTGTTTGTGTATGTTCCAACTATAAATTGTCTTTACTTCTGAAGGAAACATTTATATGCTAGACGTCTGATTTTTTTATATAAGGAGCTTTTGAAATTAAATATTTTTTAAAAAGAATAATTTGGTCAAGTTCTAACAAAAATGTTAATGTCTGTTTTACATTAATTTTAAATGTTAATAATCTGAATTCACATTATATTTACTGGTTGGTTTGGGAGTAATCAGCATCTTTTCAATATTGACTTCTAAGCTATCAATGAGCATGTCTCTCCATTTACTCTTGTCTTTTTACATCTCAATAAAGTTTTAAAGTTTTTTTTTTACTGTTGGGCCTTTTTAAGTGTGCTACTTGGTAATACATGATTCTAGTTGCCATGGCTAATAGAATGGATTTTTCCCTAATATTTCCAAATTGGTTATTGATATTATGTAAAAACCACTGATATTATATATAAAAACTATTGTTTTTTATATATTTATTATATAAGCAGGGCTCTTTTTAAAAGTTTATTTACTTATTTTGAGAAAGAGAGAGAGAAAGAGACAGAGAGAGAGGAGTGGGGGAGGGACAGAGAGAGGGAGAGAGAGAGGGAATCTCAAGCAGTCTCCCTGCTTTCAGCAGAGACCCCGATATGAGGCTCAAGCTCATGAACTTTGAGATCATGACCTGAGCCGAAACCAAGAATCAGACGCTTAACTGACCGAGCCACCCAGGCGCCCCTATATAAGCAGAATTTTTATCGGAAAATATCTTTAGCTTTTAAACAGTATGTAGCAGGTCTCCAGAATCAGTGCTCAGAATCTCAAGCAGGCTCCAGAATCAGCTTGTTCAGGTTGGAATCCCAGCTCTAGCACTCACCACTCACCACCTACTTTATCTTCTAGAACTTCATTTCCTTATCCATACAATGGAAGCAATAATAAATGTGCCTTGTAATGTTCTTGTAAGGATTAAATGACATAATATAGGTAAAGCACTTCACGGGGACCCTGACAGACAGGAAGCACTTGGACAATAAAAATGATTTTATATTCTTGAGCCTCTTGGATTTGCCATATTATCAGACTTATATAGAGTGATACTTTCATATTCCTTCTTAGCAACATTGACATTCACTTTTTTCTCTCTTTTTAACTAAGATTAATGGGTTCTTTTTTTTTTTCCTATTGAATTGGGTTGACCAAAATTTTGAAAATGTTCAATGATAACCATGTTATTGGCCTCCCAAATCTTATTCTTGACTTTGTTAAGCAGTACATTAGCCTTTCATTGTTAAGTATGATGATAACAATCAGTTTCAGAAAGATATTATTGACTTTTTCATTTAAAATTTTTCCCTATTTACTGTTTTTTCAAGAAATAAGTAGAAGGTAGTTTTTCTCTTTTGGCTATCAATGAGATGAATTATTATAAAACATTTGTATATGATTCTTTTATTACTTTAGTTACTCAGGTAATATTTGATCATATCCTCCTTGTAAAAATGTTAAACAATAGAGAGCTATACAGAAAAGATCAAAGGTCCATTCTTTGGCCCCATTACTATCTCCATTGACCCTATCTGGATTGCTCAAGTTATCTTCTAAGAAAAAGCTTTTTTTTACATTAATTTACAAACACATGTATAGATACATAAATACATATTTCTATTTTTAAATATTAATGGGATCATTCTATAATATAATTGAGCCCACAAGTTTTGTTTTGTTGTGTATTTTTTACTTAATGTGTCAAAGATTTTTCTGTTTCAGCACATATAGAGTAACACATTCTTTTTTAGTTAGCGGCTTCATATTCCTTAGTGTGGAAATAACAGTGTGATTTAGTCATTCCCTTACTGATGAATATTTAGGTTGTTTCTCTTTTTTGGTAATACAAAAAAAAAATGCTACAATATACATTCTTATAGACATTCTTGTGCCTATATGAGAATTTTTTTTAGGACACCGCCATAAGGGATATTGAGAAATCACAGATTAGATTTTGTTTTAATTTAGTAGATTCTACCAAGTTATACTTCCAAAGGGCTATACCAATTTATTCCCCCACCAACAATGTCTCAGATTTTTCTATGAAGGTCATGGATATATTAATGTTTTTTTCATCCTTAATAAATTTTGCTCATTTGTGTTTTATTAGAAATCATTCATTTAGCCACATCTCACAACTTGTAGTACAAAGGTCAACATAATAATCTATACAATAAAGCCTGTATGTGTCTCCTTTATCTGTGGTTATAGTCCTTCCCTCATTCTACAGTGTTTGTTTTTTCCTGTCCTTTTTCTTGATTGGCTTTGCAGAAGGGTTCTCTTTTCTTCTCATGTTTTAAAGAAACATCTCTTTGATTAACAACTGACCCTTGAACAGCATGGGTTTGAGCTGTGCGAGTCCACTGCTACATAGATTTTTTACGGTATAGTACTGTAAATGTATTTTTCTTTCTCTTCCTTCCAGAGCTTCTTTGTTCTAGCTAACTTTATTGTAAGAATGCAGCATATGATAAATATAACATGCCAAATACGTGTTAATCGGCTATGTTATCACAAAAGCATTTGATCAACAGTAGACATTTAGTGGTGAAGTTTCAGGAGAGAGTCACAAGTGGTATGTGGGTTTTCTCTGTGCCACAGGTTTGGTGGCCCTACCCTAACTCCCGTGTCATTCAAACGTCAACTGTACTTAGCAAACTTACTGATTTTCTCTTTTCTGACCACTCATCTCTGTTTTAATCTTCATCGATTCCTTCTTACTTTTCTTAGTCATATTTTCTTGGCTCTCCTTTTAACTTCTGGTTGAATGGTTTATTTTTTATTTTTTTCTTGTTTAATTATAAAAGCTGATAAAGCGCCTAGTGGTTCGACGTGCACAGCCTTGGCCTTCTTGCTTATGTAATGTCCTTGTTATCACTGCTTTCTAAACAATCTCTAATTGTACTTCTGATTTCTCTTTAATCCAAAGGTTATGTAGGAGTATGTGGGGTTTATTTTGTTGTTTTCCTTTCTGAGTTGCTCTGCATTGTAGTCCAAGATTGTGGCCTGAATTATTTCTTCTTCATCAAATATGTTAAATTTTTTCTTGTGGCCTAATCGCCGATCACATTTCCCAAATGTTGCATGGGTTACAAACAGAGGATAGATTCTCTGCAGGGAACAAAAGGTGACATATATCTGTAGTTGGGAAAATATTTTGATACGACCTGATTCAAGTCAGTCAACTGAATCACTGAATGCGGTTTTTAATTTTTTTTAATGTTTTTATTTATTTTTGAGACAAAGAGAGACAGAGCATGAGCAGGGGAGGGGCAAAGAGAGAGGGAGACACAGAATCCGAAGCAGGCTCCAGGCTCTGAGCTGTCAGCACAGAGCCCGAAGCCGGGCTCGAATTCATGGTGTGTGAGATCATGATCTGAGCTGAAGTTGGACGCTTAACCCACTGAGCCACCCAGGCACCCCTGAATGCAGTTTTTAAGTCACAGAAGACAAAGTGCTTTTTTTATTGAAAGCCAGGCTTTGTTGAGATTTTAGAAGAAGAAGATGGAGGAAGACAAGGAAGAACAGGAGGAAGAGAGAAGAAAGGAGGCAAGAAAGTTACTTTGCTCAGAATTCTAGAAACTAGAGCCTAAATATCCTCCAATTTTTTTTTTAACGTTTATTTATTTTTGAGACAGAGAGAGACAGAGCATGAACAGGGGAGGGGCACAGAGAGAGGGAGACACAGAATCTGAAACAGGCTCCAGGCTCCGAGCTGTCAGCACAGAGCCCGACGCGGGGCTCGAACTCACGGACCGTGAGATCATGACCTGAGCCTAAGTTGGACGCTTAACCGACCAAGCCACCCAGGCGCCCCAATATCCTCCAATTTTGGAGGACTCGCTAACTATAGAGATTTGTACTATCAACCCTAGACTCGAGAAGATGGCAGAAATAATAGAAAACTAATTTTCTATACTTGAGGGGATAAGTGCATAAGGAAGAGGGTTGGAGAGGTATAGGAAAGTTGGATGCACGTGAGTGTTTCCGAGTGGTGGCTGTGGTCCTGCCCTTGCCCAGTGTTGAAATCCTGAAAGAGAGGAGGGAGGATTTGGGTTTGAGGCTCTGAAGAAAGCCCTGTTTGTCCCCTGCAGCCCTAGAAGAAGGGACCCTCTCCAAGTGTTCTATGCCAACACAGTGTGACCACCTTGGAGTAGAAAATGGTGGTAGGGCTGATCTAGACAAAGAGAGGACTCCAGTGGCTCTCTGATGACTGCCGAGAGAGCTGGCAGGAGAGTTTACCTGGGCAAGGGGTGCAGTTACCTGCGTTAGTGGGGCGAAGGCTTAGGCTCCAAAATCACAGACATACCTCAGGACATCTGCCAGAACTGAGGTAAGACCCAAGGCTCTCAGGAACCCTGGGCACAGGTCCAGCCAAGAAAACAGACTAGCTTTGTCCTTTGGCCACTAAGGAAGGAAGCTACCACCAAATACCAAGTGGGACAAGATTGTGCAGTAGAGACCAGCGTTGTCTCACACATCTTCAAAACCATAAGGTCATCTGAGCCTTTTAAATCCAAAAGAAACCCCAAAGAATGGGAAAGGCAACCTCAAGAGATGCAAATTTTCTTCATATTTTAATATCTCTGGGATGGGGATGTGAGTTACAATCAATGACCCCATATAGTTACTCTCATTTGGCCAGTTTGTAGTCATGACATAGTCATGGGTGTCTATTTATGTGTGAAGATCAAAAGTACCAGTTTCAAAACTTGCAGAATAAATGGGTATCAACAACTTGGAGAAAAATCCCAAAGTAATAGGGAAACATTCATTACCCTTAGAAATACAATGGCTGTAGGGAGGGATGAGAGAAGCAGTCAATAAAACACTCCCAAAACAGAGCCCAAAAGTTGGGGTTTCAGATTGGGTTCCCCAGGAAGTAGGATCTGATATGAAGATAACCATGCAGAAGTCTTATTAGGGAATACCCCTGGAATTGACACCTGTGGAAGAAGCAGATTGGGTGGAGAAAGAAACTGAGCTGTGATGTAGTCACAACAAAGGACTCAGCCAAACTCATGGGGAGCTCTGAAGATGGCTGACCCTTTACAGTAGCTCCAGGTTGGGGCAAGGGGCCAGACCTTTATGTCTCTGTGTTGGCCACTTTTAGGGGGCACATCTTGGGCAAGGTGGACTTTTTTCAAATAAGGCAATCCTGAAAGAGGACTGACAAGTGAGAGCCGTCTGCCGGCAACAATCCCAGCAGCTGAGGGAACAAGAGTTTCCTTGCTAAAGGAGAATCTGAGTGGCACATCACAGCTTTCACCACAGCATGCTGGCTCTACCTGATTGAAAATGTGGCTTACAAAGCACCCGGCACCATTGGCTTTTGGATTTTTTATGGATTCATTTTAAGAAATGCTTTACCACCAAAGCTCTTGATGGCATAGAGGATAATATTGTGTGGAAAACACAACATCAATGACTCTGAGTCAAAAAAAAAAAAAATGATGCCATTGGATTATGGTGTTGCAGACCCACACTCAGAATAGGTGTCTCTTGCTGTGAGAACAAATAGCCACCGAGTGATCAGTTGGTCTTCTGGAGGAGAAGTGCCATATCAGGGACTCAGCATTGGTCTCTGTTGATGGCAAGTCAGACATTTAGAGGGGGCAATAGCTGTATCAGTTTTTTAAAGTGTGAGTCCATGTAATTAGGTCCATGTGGAACCCCTATGTCTGTACCGTGGCCAGTCCACTCATGGGTCCATTTGTTAATTTATCATGCCATATCTGGAGAAAGCTAATGATGAAGTCTGGCTGATGTCAACTTTGGTTGGGCATTTTGTCTACCTGGATGTTCAATTCCTGTTCTGTGGTGGATGCTTTATAGTGGATACTAACATGTCATACAAAAATCTTCACGCTTGATGCTCACTCCCAGAGATTGTCTACTTGCTTCTACCCCAGAATTTTTTGTTACAAATCTTCTAGTAATTGTCTTTCTAGGTCTCTAGACAGTACATCAACTCTTTGAACATTTCCCATGAGTCCATAAATATTCTTATCTTGGGCAACTTGTATTTCCACACAAAGTGGATAGCAGGTGCACTACCTACAGCTCGACCCATCAACAAGCTTTTCCCTTTCCACTTTCTTTCAGTGCCAATGCTGAGCGTGGTTGTGATACAGAAGCTTCATATTCAGCTTTTATCCACGTACTGAACCAATACAAATGTAAACCAAGTCAAGGTTTTTCCTCTTCCATCAACTGGTCTTATAGGAACCCTCATGTGGCTATAAAGATGAGCTGATAAGCTGACGGAGGGGTGCAAATGCAAGAATGGTGGGTGACAGGTAAGCAAACTGTCCATGCAGTTTACTCATGCCCTCTTGTCTTGCGTGGGCTCAATTCCAGGTGTACCATTTCCATCTTACAGCGGATTGCTGCTCACCTCACCCAATTTATGCCTTAGAAGATCCAACAATTTGCTATGAGGAACTGAATTTCGATGTCAAAAATCAGAGTCAGGGGTAGCTCTATTTTCTCCTTTTTATGATTTACAATAAATATAACATTTGGAAAGATTTCCCAGGACCTCAAATTCCTGGAAGAAGCAGAAAAAATGGGGACAGGAGATGATTTGGTTGTGAGGTCGGGATCCATAATGATGGCAATCTGGAATTTGAGGAGCAAATTCAGTGGCAAGACAGACTGGTTTCAAGCAGTAATAGCACTTAGGGACAGAGTTGGAGGCAGAGAAATTCCTAAAGTGAGTGGCTGACTGAGATGAGGACATCCATAAACAATGGAGCCACGTATTTTGGATGCTCATATGTTTCAAGTTCCATAAGCACCTCTTACATGAAGCACAGAAGTGATACGAAGCACAGCTGAAGGTGGACATTGCCTGTATTCAGTTATGTGATAGGTTGAATATGGCCACAAAACCTTTGCCACTCTTCCCAAGAGGGAGTCTCCCCCCCTCAAATATAGGCAAACTCTGTGACCTGTTGGTTTGACCAACAGAATATGACAGACATGCCAGTGTGGTGTAGCTTCCAGGATTAACCCCCAAGATCACTATGCTGTGAGGGAACCAAGCCTCTGGAGAAAAAGAAGCCATTTGGAAGAACACAAATGCACTAGAGATGTGCACAAGGCCAAACTTGAGGCTGAGCTCTGCCAGATGGGTGGTCCCAGCTGACATCCCCTGGAGCAGAAGGACCACCCAGCTCATCCCTGCCTGAATTCCTGACACACAGAATTGTGAACAAAAGTCAACGGTTGCTGTTTGCACCAGCAAAGTCTTAGGGTAGTCTATTATGCAGCAGTACATAACTACAACAGGTTACTACAGTGTCCAGTGACAGCGGGCTTACCAGAAACCATAGTTTTGATGACTCTTACCCCTTTAGATAGAACAGAAATGAACCTATCAGCAGTCTGGGTGAGAAGCAGTGGAGAGAGAATCCGGAGACACTGACTCAGTAAGTCTGTCTCTTTAAAGGAAACTCATTTTCTATTTGGTTTTCCAAGGCTCTCTGTCATAAAGGAGACACTGGCTTTATTATTAGAGCATCTCACATGATTAAGCTAATGTTTCTATATTCCTCCTCCTCAACCACACCTCCTTCTCCCCACCTCCACCACCATCCCCGCCACTGACAACAAAAAGGCCTTGCTTGAGGCTTATTCTGCAAATATGACATATGTACATAAAATCATCCAAATAAAAGAACGTTTTCAATAAAATGAACTTAGCCCAAAAAAAACCTCTTTTTAGTATTTTTATATAGTTTTCTTGACCTTGATGAACAAGTAAATGCAGCATATCCCAAGGGCATCTGTCTCCTCAGCTCTGCAGAGAACTCCCTGGAACTTCTCCGAGGAGTTTATTGAGCTCCTACTATGCTCCAGGCACTGTTCTAGGCATTTGGGATACATTGGCATACAAAATAGGCCAAAAAAGATAAAAATCACTGTCTTCTTGGAGCTTACACTCAACTGAGGAGAGACAGACAATAAATACAATAAGTATGTAAATTATATGGTATAACAGAAAGTGAAAAGTTCCATTGGGAAAGTAGAACGTGGTGAGGTGGAATAGTGTTACAGGAGGAGGGGAACAGGTTTCAGTACCAAACAGTACCACACCCATTGAGGTAGGCCTCATTAAAGAGATGACTTTTGCACAAAGACTTGAAGGAGGAGAGGGAATGGCCATCTGGGTATCTAGCAGAAGGGCGTTCCAGGCAGAGGCAACAAGGAGGGCAAAGATGGGAATATGCCTGGTGAGTTCAAGGAACAAGAATATTATTGTGCCTGGTGAGAAATGAGGGTGAAGAATGAGGGTGGGAGAGAGAGAGGGTAGTTGGTGGGATAAGTGTCAATCATGTAGAGCCTTTGGCCATTGTAAAGTGTGGCTTTACCTCTGATTGAAGTGGGGGCCATTACTGGCAAAGAAATGACATATGCTGATGTGCCTTTTCCACAGGATCCCTCTGACCTCTGAACTGAGAATAAACTTGCAGGGAACAAGGACAGAGGGAGTCTACTGCACTAATCCAAGGGAGAGATGAGGATCCATGCCCTGAGTTGGGGCTATGTTGAGTACATGGCATATAAAACACGGGGGAAAGAATGAGAGGAATGTAAATGGTTTTTCTTGTTCTCTTTGACGTACCAACTCTGCTCTAGACTACGGCTAGAGGCTGAACTGGTCCCGGCTGATCTTTTCTGGGGATTATGACAAATGGAATGGAGGTAGTGAGAGAGAAAGGGAGACTGTTTCCTTCCAAGTGTGCTGGCAACTGCTCATCTTAGAGGAGTGGCTGGCCGGTCCAGAGAAATCTGATCCTCGCTTGATGTGTATTTTGGGGCACTGAGTGCTTGTGCACTCTTTGAACAGGAAATTCAGCCAGCCGGTCGATAATGGCTGAGTTTTAAAGACTGAAAATACCTCTCATCTAGGAGCACTGGCACCCAGCTTCCTTCCAAAAGAGCTGGGGGAGGAACTTGCAGCCAAATATGCAGTAGGAGATGTGGGCTAAGAGGAGTAAGTTCTCCTGGGCTTTTGATGTTCTAACGTCACTTCCCTTTACACGTGACTCACAGATAATCCCATGCCTGCCACATTCAAGGGAGTACAATGAATGCTATAAAGGAAACTGTCTGGAAGGATTTAGCCCCAGAGCTGAATTCATCCAAGACCCACATCAAATACTTGGAGTGAGCTGATGACCCTGTGACTCGTCTTATTCCTCTAAACACATGATCATCCCCAAATAAATCCACTTCATCAGAGGTTCTTCTCAGTTGTGGTTTGGTCAATCAAAACTTGCTGCAGTTTATACAGAGGTTTAGGAACCCTAAGGGAACTTGACTTTTAAAAGGTGGTCTATTGTATTTTCCGTTGTCCCTTTTCTGTATATCTGGCCTCCTTTTCTCTTTTTCCTCAGCTCAGCCCCAAGACTCTCACTGTTTCTTTCAATCAACCAACACCTTTTGGGGACCTCCTATGTACCAAGCACTGAGCTCAGCTTTACAGATTCAGAGCTAAATAATTCAAAATCCCTAGACTTAATTGTATTTACTGTCGAAAGTACAGGGACTTGTACAGAACCCTGATGTACTATGAACAAGAGCTGTAACTAAGTACCCCAAAGGAGGGTTAGATTAGCTTCTGTACCAAGTCTTGGAGTGTGAGATAAAGAGATAAGTGTACACATAGCAGAGAAAATAATAGCTAATAACTACAACCGGCTCCTCTCCAAAATATTTTTTTTTATTATTTTTGTTTTGAGAGAAATAAAGAGAGACAGAGCAGAGGAAGGGCAGAGAGAGAGGGAGACACAGAATTCAAAGCAGGCTCCAGGCTCCAAGCTGTCAGCACAGAGCCCTACGCAGGGCTCAAACTCACAAACCATGAGATCATGACCTGAGCGGAAATCTCAACTTAACCAACTAAGACACCCAGGCGCCCCGCCCCCAAAATATTTTTATACATATAAAATTATTGTAAGTGTGTTAATAGAAAAGATGTATAGTACCCAATTTACAAATAATAATAAAATCTACAATACTTATTATTGTAGATTACATTAGTCAGTTAATTCTCGTAAAATGTTTTCACTGATTTTTGCTGAAACTTTGAATCCATAACCAAACTATGGTTGCAACTGATATGAATATTGGTTGCTATTTTGTTTTCATGAATGAGGAAGACAAAAGTGAGATAAGAACGCATGTCAGAACTTCACTGGATGGTTGATGACATGAGCCACTTTGCTGAATCAGGTAATCATTTCAAATATCAGAAGAGTATTTTCTTACGTTTTTATACTATTCATAACATAATACTTATAGACATGACACATTTTTAAATGTAATATGTGTTATTAACAGTTATCTGTCGTTTTCTCTTTTTTTGTTTTAACATTTATTTGTTTGGGGGAGACAGCAAGGGGGGGAGGGAGGGAGAGAGGGGGACAGAGGATCCAAAGTGAGCTCTGTGCTGACAGGCCAACAGCAGCAAGCCCGATGTGAGTGAGGCTCAACCTTAGGAACATGAGATCATGACCTGAGTCACCCAGGTGCCCCTTACCTGTTACTTTCTTAAGTCTGGGCAATCAACAAAACAATAAATCAAGTCCTGATCTGTAGCATTTATTGATTTCTGAGGCTGCCATGGCCAATCTCAAGCCACCAGCGTGGCAAATAGATGCACAGTAGCAAGCTATGATACAGTATTTCCAGCATACAGATACAATAGACATAAATAACCTCAAGGGCATAAGTAACAGGAAAATGCAGCAAAATAGAAAGGATGAGCTTTGAGCATTTATTTCCTTTTTATTATTTTTTTTTTAATTTTTTTTAACTTTTTTTTTTTATTTTATTTTTGAGACAGAGAGAGACAGAGTATGAACAGGGGAGGGGCAGAGAGAGAGGGAGACACAGAATCCGAAATGGGCTCCAGGCTCTGAGCTGTCAGCACAGAGCCCGACGCGGGGCTCGAACCCCCAAACCACGGGATCATGACCTGAGCCGAAGTCGGACACTCAACCGACTGAGCCACCCAGGCACCCCTTATTTCCTTTTTAAATATAACTTATCAAATGATGAGTTAATGTAACTTAATGTTTAATAATGGCTATGTTTAACAGTCGTCTTGCAAATTGCCTGGAAACTGAACAACTGGTTCTCGTCAACCTATCCAAACCACCTTCAGCACAGAACTGATCCCAGCATACAGTGGGAATTCAAATAATGACAACTTCCTTTCTTTCTTCTATTAAGAACCAAAAAAAATAGAAATAAATTAGCTGAGGTGAGAAAAAAAAAAGAAATGACCGCCATGAATCCATAAAGAAAGGGCTTTCCAGAAAGCACTGGTAATGTTTGCCCCTCCTTCATCTGAGTGCTCTCTGGGTTATTTTCTCCGGGAAGTGTCAGGCCCACTTTGCTCTGTGAAGGAGAAAGGGCTCTGTGGAATGACCCACATGTGTCAGTCTCCCTCCCAAGCAGGCTGAGCGCGATGGGCTTCCCCACAGAGCAGATAATGCTCCCGCTTTGTGTCCAGACAAGGGCGCTCACCCCTGCCTGACCTCACATGCTGTGTCAAGTGACATGGATAGACTGTCTCCAGCGGCTCAGCCATCTCCTTGCCCAGCAAGAACTGGAAATATTTGTGACAGTGGCACAAAGAACATTTCTCAAGCGTCAATCGGGAAAACACTCCATCCTTCTGAAATTCATGTGACAAAACCCACGGGGAGTAAGCTGCTAATATTGAAATAACAAAAGCCATATGCTCTCTGACAGCAGTTTGGGTTTTAAAATACACCTCACCATCCCTGTGAGCTGGTGCTTAACAATCCTTTTTCAGACACCTCCACCAAGCACCGATGGGCTTGCCCTCAGGATGACAAAGAACCAGAGTGTTCCAAATGATGGTCTTAAGGGCTTTGTAAAATGTGATAGCACCTTTTACTTGGAGCACTCGGCAAGGTTTCCTTTGCCTACAGGCTGGAAAGTGAGGACAGGTAAAGAGGAACAGAGAGAGCTAAGAGGAAGTCACGTCCCCAAGCTGGGCAAAGTGATGGTCAAGCTAGTAATCAATTCCCACTTCCCTGGATGAGTATCCAGGGACGACTGCTTCATCTTCTATCTCAGTGGCCACAAGAGATGGCAGAGAGGACCAGCCACGTTGCACATCTATTATTTTGTCCTACACTCTCCCTACTTCTTAGAACCTTCCTTCCCATTTTCTAAGAATCAAGCCACATGGTTTCCATGGGAGCAACCAGTTTGTGCAATATTATCTTGCTCCTCTAGCTACAGATGATGGATTCAGGGATAGGCATCCAGCCCGATTAAAGCTAATCAATCTTATCTCCTAGGAAATTTTGACTTTGTGCTTTGGAAAAGGGATGGGTCTCTCTCCAGAATGCTGAATCTGCCACATGCAAAAATTTGGTCCAGTTGGTGGCCATGTTCCTCGGTGTAGATTAAGTAGGAGACAAAACCAGTCATTACATGACAGAAAAGAAAAGAAGACAGTAGAGAAAAGCAGAGGCAAGCCATGGTGAGAAATCATTTCAAGTCCATGGTTCTACTGGGATCCTGATGCCCAAATGCCCTGCTATCTGTAGGTCCATATCACTCTTATAAGCCTTTTAAAGCCCTGAATGGCTAGCTTTCCAGGTAATTCTGTGCTGCCCATCAGTGTCCTCTGATGAGTTAGTCTACCATATGGCTTCCTGTTTGCTGCTATAAAAAAAATGACTATTTTTGAACTCTCATCAATGGCAATAATAATAATAATATTTATGGAGCCCTTACAAGTAGCAAAACAGTGCATTTAGAACTGTACATAATTTAGTTCACCGAATCCTACCAACCATCCTATACAGACGGTATTATTTTTATCCCTATTTTACAGATGGGTAGCAATGGGTCTTTGAGCTTTCTATGATTAAGCATCTACACCCCATGGGTCCACTAGAACATGTGAGGAGCTGTGTCCCTTGAGTACTACTATTTGTCTCACTAAACATCCTGATTTCTGTTTCAAAAATATGGCTGTTCTGTTAATTAATTAATTAATCTGTGTTTTGCCTTTTTTTAGGAAAGAATTTGAGGAGCACTTCTTTAATAGATAGATAGATGATAGGTAGATAGATAGATAGATGATAGATAGATTGATAGATAATGCAGTGCAAAATAATACATTTTATTGAATGCTCAGTTGGGATAAAGAGAACGTGCAAACAAGAAGATACGATGAATGCAGGAATAATGACTGTTCAGCAAAAGCATCCAACACAGCGTAATATGGAAGACACTTACCACAGCGTTGTTTACAATAATACAAAGTTAGAAAGAAAGCATAGGTACCACATGAAGAGACAGGATAAATTATGACACATCCATTTGATAAAATGTATCATAAAATCAGACCAAGGACGTTAGAAAATGGTCACAATAGATTTTTTTTATTGATAAAACAGACTGTGAGTTGTGACACCAGTTTTGTGAAAATTTAAGGCAGATGGGAACAAACCTCAGGCCACAAATCCAAGTCTACAAGTGACCATCTTTCTTTAATTTACTTTCATAATGTTCAAGTGGTAGGAATGTAATCATATAACAGCCGTACACCTCGCCAGAGTTCTGGGCACCGTATCCTGAAAACACAACGGTGCCATTCTAACTCGCCCCTACCCGTGCCTTCTCCCCACCTCCTCTGTTGCCAATGACATACACACTTTGGCCACTGGAGTATGCCCAAGTAGGAACAAAAATTCATTGGAAGAGATACATGTCCATATTATCCCAGGGTACATGAAATACTAGTGAATTGTTAGCCCACATTTGTCACTCGTAATAGAGTTATCCACAATCTCGCTATAAATTCACGGAGGGTGAGTATACTCACTCTTGCCTGGGCTAGACCATGGGACATGAACGGAGTCTTGAAATGTGTTTGCATGGCTGAGCCATTCTCTTGTGCCCTTGGATCCACTGTGACAGAAATGCACTCTGGGTAGTTGCTGCCCCTTTGGCCTGGGCCCCTGTGGAGCTGAGGTGAACCCAACCTGCAGACTGGAGCCTGGAACAGAATACTGACCCAGCTAAGTTGTATCCAACCCATGGAACAGTAGGCATAGACTAAGAGATTGTTTCGTGCCACTGAACTTTGGGATGATTTGTGACACAGCACTGTCGTGGTAATAGTTCACTGATACGTGTGCATCACGTTCCTCCCCACAGCACCTCTGCTACAAGAAAACCACTGGATATACCCTTTGGAGAAGAAAAACGCGTGACAGAGGAGTTCATCCAATAAAGTTATTTGATGTCAACAAGTGTCCTTGCTGTCTTTCTGACTTGGTCTCTGTGAAGCATTTAGCTAGGCTTCTCCATGATATTGCAGCCTCGCATCCGTTTTGTTTGGTCAAGCAGCCTGCAAGGGTGTCCAACGGGCAGTAGTCCACTCATGCAAGCACGGGCCCTAGATAATAGCCCACAGAGTCATGAGCAAGTGTAAGTTCCTGATACGACTCTCCCAACAGCCCTTGTGATAAAAAGTCTCCCTCACCTCCCAGGGCCTTCCCCCCCACACCGTGTGTGCCTTCGATAAGACCCCCATGGACCTTATCAAAATTCTTCTCTTTTTTGTTTGAATTGACCGATCTGGTCTCAGCCTCGGAACCCCAAAGCACTTCACCCATGAACCCTAGTAAAGGCATGTGCCCAGGGCCTGTTGCTCCCTTTGTCTGCACCCTGCCTTGACCTCCCTGTGGCCCCTGGAGGCATGCTGTGTACTTCCTCCAGGACCTGTGAGTGATAAACCTATTTCAGTTTCTCCTGTGGTCTGTTGTTGAACCACAGCTCACCATCCCAGACCCTCTGCTTCCCTTACCAAATGTTAATTTAACAAAGTCCCAACAGTCTCCTTTTCCAGCACATGGGATCTGTCTGAAGTGTGTCCAGAGAGGAAACAAATGCATATGGCCCAGTATGACCTCGCCACACAGAGGCAAATGCCAACTCCAACGGTTCAGGTGAACATCAAAACGTTTGCTAAAAGACCCCAAACCCCAGGGTATGTTTCCAGTGTGGAGACCTATTGTCTCTCATCTAGAGTACGTTGTCCAATATCGCCAAGGATTAAACAAAATCATGTGTGTGAAACTTTGTTGAACTGTGCTCCCAGATAGGAGCCCCAGCCGTTCCATATTTGAAGTCGGAACAGAAGGAGGGGTTGATCCTTGGGCATGGGCCAGGCTTTCAGCTGAAGGAGAAACCAGCAAAAAAAAAAAACCTGATTTTTTTTTTTTTTTTCCCAGCAAAGATATATTGGAGACAATTCAGAAACTCAGGTAGTGAGGTGAAAGACCGTATCTCCTATCTGGGTCTGCACCAGTTTCCCCCACACTGGTGTATATACATCAAGTGAGGAATGTCCGTGTTATCAATTGATTCTGTAAACGAACAAGAGGAAGACACACTGCTATTTCCAAGTTTTGTCAATAACGGCAAGGCAGTTTCAGCCCAGGGAACTGACAGAGCCCAGAGAGAGTCTGACAGAGACAGAAGTGCCAACGGGCTGATGGGCAACAAGCTATGAACACTAATAAGTAATGGTGCTCCTTGAGCCGCCCAGATCAACTAATGTTCCTCATATCCTTTTCTTGGAGTCAGCTTCAGGGCAGTCCAAATTAAGAAGGGTTTGTTGTTGTTTTTTTTAATGTTTATTTATTTTTGAGAGAGAGAGACAGAGTGTGAGTGAGCAAGGGGCAGAGAGAGAGGGAAACACAGTCTGAAGCAGGCTCCAGGCTCTGAGCTGTCAGCACAGAGCCCAGTCCAAGGCTCAAACTCATGAACCGCAAGATCTAAGCCAAAGTCAGACACTTAACCAACCGAGCCACCCAGACACCCCCAGGGGGTCCAAATTAAGACCTGAAGACTGCTCAGATTCTTTCCCCCATGCAGAGAGACTCTGTCTTTTTGATATAGTCAGCTCACAAACTGGGCGTCTTAAATAACAGAAATGATTTTCTCATAGTCCAAGATCAGCCGGGTTGATTCCTTCCGGGGCTATGAGGAAGAATCTGGCCCATGCTACCCCAGCTTCTGTGGTTTGCTGGCCATCTTTGGCGTTACTTGGCTTGTAGACGCATCACCCTAATCTCTGCCTTCATGTCCTCCTGGTGTTTCCATGAGTCTACACCTGAGTCCGAAGTTCCCCTTTGTGCAAGGACACCAGTCGTGTTGGATTAGGAGCCCACTCCAGTGTGACCTCATCATCACTAATTACGCCTTCCATGAACCTATTCCAAATAAGGTCACATTCTAAGGTACTGGGGGTGAGGACTTCGACGTATGAATTAGGAGAGGGAGACCATTCAACCCACAACAACAGGTTGAAGTACAGTATAATGGTTAAGGCACAGAAAGGAAATTGACTAGGTTTGAATTTTTACTGTTCCATTTCCTCGCTCAGTGACCTTGGGCAACTTCTTAACATCTCTGAATCCTAGTCTCCTCACCTATGAAATGGAGAGGATAACAGCCGTCTCAGAGAGTCGTCGGCAGGATTAAATTCAGTGATGCGTGTAAGTGCAAAATAAGCGAGAATATATCATTCTTGTTACTGTTCATAGCTTGCTGCCCATCGGTCCTTTGGCACTTCTCCCTCTGGCAGAGTCTCTCTGGGCAGCCCCCTGGGCTGAAACCCTCTTTCCATTATCATTACAACTTGGAAATAGCAGTGTTCCTTCCTCCTGTTCTTCCTGGGGTTGCCTGGGCTTTTCTTTCTTCAGAGTCAGTTGATAACATTGACATTCCTCACTTGGTAGATGAGCCTGCATGGGGGAAACCAGGGTGTGCAGCATGGGAAAGTGAATCAGGAAAGGGGAGTCTCCAGTCAACAGTGTCTGAGTGGCGTGGCGGCCACTCTGGGCAACTGGAGCCCCATCCTATGGAGGAACTCCAGGAAACAGACAAAACACAGACCTCGGAGTTATCGCTAAGAAGAATGGAGGAGTCAAGGCATTTACACACATTAAATCCTATTAATCCTGGCTGAGAGCTACACTGGAGGAGAGGTAGCATTAATCTCCTGATGCTTCTGGCCTACCGTGTGGGTAGACAGGAAGGCCTCCCACAGTTTCAAAGAAAGCCCTCAGGCAAGAGTTGCAGCTGTTGGTAGTTGAAATTTCGCCTGCGGCACAATGGAAGCCCTAAGGACATGGTAGAGACACTTCTGTAGATTTTTCCTCTTGTCCAAACCAGCATCCCAGGGGGTTGGTGAACCATGTTATTGAGAAAAGTTAAAGTTGAGCGTGAGCAGCAAATGATCCAGGACCAATATCGCAAGAGCCACCAAATTAAAATGAAAACTCGTGGAGAACACTCATTTCTCATTAGCAGGAGTGCTGCTGCCATAAAGGCAAATTCATTACCTGAACGGTCTGGGGGCCTCCAGGTGGGATGAGGATCATCAGTGTTAATAAACCTGGTGCCAAAAACCAAGTGCAAATCTAAAGTTGTTGTTTGCACAAGCGGGAGAGGAACAGAGAGAGGGGGAGAAGAAGAGACTCTCAACCAGGCTCTGCACTGTCAGCACAGAGACTGACGCAGGGCTGGAACTCACCAAACGTGAGATCGCGACCTGAGCTGAAATCAAGAGTCGGATGCTGAACCGACTGAGCTACCCAGGTGCCCTCCTGAAGGCAAATTTAGAGCTCGGTATTCTGTCTCGGTCAAAGGGGTGTGGGCTGATCACAGGTAGGTGGCCATTTTTATTGTTTCCAGCATCCAGGGAAACACCTTCTCAGAAAATAAATGCTGGACTTGTGTTTGGGACCCTTTCTCCAATCCTTGCAGTGCCCTTTTTATCCATCCAGGGCCAGGTCAAGTTCACCACTCCCTGCCCATCAACCCCGCAGCAGCCACTTGGTCTGAACTGATGTTCAGAACACTTGTCTGCTCTGGGAGGTAACATCAAACGATGCAGGGCAGCAAGTAAGAGGCCACCATGGAGCTCAGCTGAGACACACAAGTCCCTCATGCCAGCCCTCCTTAAAATGAAGGTAGGCCGAGTCAGAACCCTCAGGTCTGGGTCTCCTCCAAAATATCTCTTCTGTCATTTATGTTATTATTGCCGTATCTCTTTTCTTAATTCTCATTATTACTGAAACATCTCTGCGTGTGTTCTGTCTCTGCAAAGCCATCATTAACTCCTTGAGGGCAGAGATCATTAATTCTACAGGTTTGGGGTACCCTGTAGCTTCTTGTCTTCTTCCCTGCCAACAGAACTCAAATTTTGTTCAGGAGGCGAGGTGTCCAATTTTGGACAGTGATACCTGCGAATAAGTCTGTTGTGAGGGCTTCTGGGAAGGCCTTTGCCTTCAATAAAAAGAGGCCAATAATGGTGATGTTGTTCCCCTTTTCTACTTTGTTTTTGTCCTGCTTTCAACGGAGATGTGATGGCCGGAGCTGACACATAGCCTTGTAACTATGAGGGAAAGTCTGAAAGAATTAGACAAATGCCGCTCCTGATACTGCTGAACTCAGGAACCAACCCAGTGACTGCCTACCTCCAAACTTCTTCTTGAGTGAGAACAAGCCCCTGCGTGTTTAAGCCACTGTAGATGAGTTGTCCATGCTTGCAGCTTCACAATCGTCTTTGCCAGAAGAAAGAGCAGAAACTGTAGGAACACAAGTTCCGCTACGTTGTGTTCCGTTCTGCTTCCCAAATCCCGCAGAAGGGCTTGGCGAAACTCGCGTCTCCTGTGAAATCTGAACCAGAAGTGATATCTGGGATGTAAGGAAATATCTGAACTTGCCTACTACAAAGGGGTCAGAATAGAGTTGAGTGAGCTACTCTGCAATACCATACCGTCCATGGTGAGTAGGGAGATGGGGGTCCCCAGGAATGCTATTCCTAAGTCACGCTTGTTGTAGCAAAGTAACACGCTAGCTGTTGTAACAGGCAAACCCCCAAATCTCGATGGCTTAGCACAATAGAAGCTTATCATTTAATCCTGCGTCTTGATGATTGTGGAAGGGCGATGGGAGTGTCCTGTACTGTGCAGTCATTTTGGGGTCCAAACTGTCTTCTTCAATACTCAACCGGGAGACAGAGGAAGACACGCTCACTTCTTCAAAGTCTTGACCTGGAAGAGACCTATATCACTTCCATTCGTATTCCGTTGACGCAAACTCGCCGTGTCGCTCCCACCTGGTAAGATACAAGGAACATGGTCTCTGGCTTGGCAGCAACTTCCTTAAAACACTGCTCTAGATGGAGAGAACAAACCTTTGGTGGACAGCTAGCTCTCTGCCACCAGCTAAACTGGATAGAATCTCTGTGGATGCCTTCATCCCTAACGTGGTGCATCAGGGCTCAGTAACTCTTCAGTCCATAAACGGATGAATAAACGAATCTTTGCATCTCAACCCACTTGTTAAATTTAAAGAAACTAGTATCTTTTTAATGCCAATGCCCATAAAAATCATTTTCTCCTAAGAATCATTTTAAAATGTTGCTAACCCTTTTTAAGCGAGGGGAACATGCATTAATAACTTGAATGTATCATTTAAAATTCAGTTTATGATATTGAGGATCTTTTTCATTTTTAAAAATTTTAATTCCAGTATAGTTAATGTACAGTTATATTAGTTTCAGCTGTACAATATAGTGATTCAACAATTCTGTCCATTACTCAGTGCTCATCATGATAAGGGTATTCTTAATCCCCTTCACCTATTTTAGCCATGCCCCCACCCACCTCCCCTCTGGTAACCATCAGTTTACTCTCTATAGCTAAGTCGGCTTTTTGGTTTGTCTCGTTGTGTCTTTGTTCATTTGTTTAGCTTCTTAAATTCCACATAGGAGTGAGATCATATGGTATTTGTCTTTCTTTGACTGATGTATTTCACTTAGAATTATACCTCTAGATCCATCCATATTGTTGCCAATGGCAAGATTTCATTCTTTTATGGCTGAGTAATACTCCATGGTATGTATATGCCACATCTTCTTTATCCATTCATCTATTGATGGACCCTTGGGCTGCCTCCAGAATTTGGCTATTGTAAATAATGCTGCAATAAACACAGGGTTGCATGTATCTATCCCAATTCGTGTTTTTGTATTCTTTGGGTAAATACCCAGTAGTGAAATTAATGGATCCCAGGGTAGTTCTGTTTAAAAATTTTTGATGAGGGGCGCCTGGGTGGCTCAGTCGGTTAAGCGTCCAACTTCAGCTCAGGTCACGATCTCGCGGTCCGTGAGTTCAAGCCCCGTGTCGGGCTCTGGGCTGATGGCTCAGAGCCTGAAGCCTGCTTCCGATTCTGTGTCTCCCTCTCTCTCTGCCCCTCCCCCGTTCATGCTCTGTCTCTCTCTGTCTCAAAAATAAATAAACGTTAAAAAAAAATTAAAAAAAAAATTTTTTTTGATGAACCTCCATACTGTTTTCCACAGTGGCTGCACCAATTTGCATACCCACCAACAGTGCGTGAGGGTTCCTTTTTCTCCACATCCTCACCAACACTTATTGTTTATTGTGACCTTGAGGTTCTTAACTGGGGAAGTCTATGGATAGGATTCAGAAAGTTTGTACTTTGGGTAGGGAAAAGGTAACATTTTATTTTCACTAATCTGTAATTGAAATTTAACATTTCCTTCAATTCTGCGGGTAGGTACCCCATCATAGGAATGTTAGCAGCACCTGTGACTGTCACCAAGCAAAATCAAAGATATTTTTATGCTATTTTACAGTTATTGTAGATAACTTATTGCTAAAGCTCATCATCGCTTTGAAACTATTGTGGTCAGTGGACCTGCTGTTGGATCTTGATTGCATGTTAACAAAGAAACACATATTGTGTTTCAGATATTTTGATAGCTGTCCTTTAATAACATAGTTGTACTATGTTATATTTTATGCATGTCAATTTTTCTTCAGCAGGGGGTCCAGAGGCTTCACTAGATTGCCAAAAGGATCCATGGATCAGATAAAATTAAGACCCCCTGCTCTAGAGTGTGCAAGGCTATTGGTGCAAACAGCTTCCCACCACCCTTTTAAGTAAATAGTTCCTTCTCTTTTGCCCCTCCTCCCAGCCTAGCTCCCTTCCCCCAATTTTTTGGGATCTTCAGTTGTCCTGGGCTCTTCTCAGAGACTGGTGGGAGGCCTGTGTTGTATCTTCAGAACTGGATAGAGTTGGCCAGGCAGCTCCCCCAAGGGAAGGGGAAGCAAGGAAATGTGGTCATGTCTGATTCCTGGGCCTCACCTCGAATCACTGAACACGCCAGAACTGTGTGGATGCTCCTCCAGATGCCCTGAGGGCACCAAAGCAGGCTTTCGGTCTGGGCTTCCTTCTTCCCTCCCAGCAAGCCCAGGGATTTCCCCTGATCAGACAAGCTTCTGCAGTGAAGGGCATGGGGTTGCTTTCCTCCCCAGCAAATATTCACACCTTCCTTTTGCACTGCTCCAGGAGATGCTAGTTAAGTGCTATTAATTGGGGCCTGATTTGCATCCCTTATGGATTATTAGGTGTTTGTAGCTAATGGGGATCAAAGCTTGCACATACAACTCCACCCCATTCACCCCCCGCAGGGGCCTGGGTTACCCCAGTCTGCTCCTCGGAGCCTAGTGAGAACAAGGAATAACAGGTTTGACATGGTAGGGCCAGGATGCCCCCTGGAAATGGAATTGACACACACCCCTGGCTCCCGAGTGACACAAAGGAAGCCCTTTCACCGTGGTTGCTTGGGAGGATGGCTGCACGACTTCTGGGCTGTGCTGTATGGTTTAGTCCACGGTAGGAGATTTTTCCTGGCACCCCTGCCCCCAAGCCCTGTCATCACAAGCTGGCTGGCATTAGAATTTGAAGAGATTTTTTTTTTTGTCTTGTTTTTTTTTTTTTTTTTTAAATCAGTCTTTAAGTGCTCTTTGTGTTCATAATTAGTCGTAAGCCCTGGGATGGCTCAATTCACTTCCCTGTGCGGGCACCCGCCCCCCTTGCTTGCCCAAGTGCTGTTAATTAGCCCTGCAAAGATCGGCAAGCCTGATTGGCAGCAGCTTTTGCAAAAAGGTTCCCAGGCCTCTCAGCAACAAAGAAAAAACGTCTTAGCATCTCAGTATCATAGCTGTCATCCGATTCTTTGCTTTCTCATTCTGCTACTGCTGAGGATTTCATGGATGCATTTATTTATTTTGAAATGTTAGCACCAACGTTTTGGTAGAAATTTGTAAGTTTCGCGTTTGAAAAATAACCTTGTGTTTGAGATTTGTCACATTTGCAAGAAGGGATGGAATGGGGGCGGGGCATTCCTTTTTAGAGTAAGAACAGGGCTAGCTGTTTAGAAAGCTGCCTGGCAGTGTCACTAAATCTAAGCATGGACACACCCGTGAGCTGGCAGTCCCACTCCTGGGTAGTTCCCCCAGAAATGCACTGAGCGCTTCCTCAAAAAGTGCTGAAACGTGCCCAGTTGCACTATCATAGTAGCCTCAAACTAGAAACTGCCCAAATGCCCATCAACAATATAATGACTTTTAAAACTGGGCGAATTCACACAATGGAACACCATACAGCAGTGAGAATACAGACTGCAGCTACAAACAACAATATGGATGAATTTCAGAAACGCAAAATTGAGATAGACACAAAAGAGAGTATCCTGTGTCATTCTGCTTACAGCGAGAACAAAAATTGGTGAAAATTAATCTATGCTATTCGTCCAAAAAGTGGTTAATTTGGGGTAAGGGGGGCAGGCAGTAGGAACTAGAAGGGTTTCCTGGATGCTGGTCACGTTCTATCCCTGACCTGTAGGTTGGTTATAAGAGAGCGGTTAGTGGTTACTGTATGAAAATGTATTGAATTGTAAATGTGTGTGTGTACTTTTCTGCACGTATATTGCACTTCAGTAAATAGTTTTTTGTTTTTTTTTTAAATGGTGCCAGGTTGAAGTTACCTTCTTAGGAGGAAGCTTTAAGGTTACCTGCTCGTTTAGTAATTTGGAGTAGACACAGTTGATTTTGCCTCCCTAGCCAGCTGAACTCTGCCTGGGATGTGGTATCCTAGAGGCCTGGGGCTGCTTTAAGGACTGAGGTCCCTTGATCATGGACTGTGGTTCTGAAAGCCTAGGAAGTCATCCTAATCATGGCTCAAAGAAAACCAGGTAGATGACCTGAAGAACTTAAGTACAGGGGGGAAAGTCAGGGATGAGAAAAGGAATACAAGG
This sequence comes from Panthera tigris, assembly GCF_018350195.1. Lineage (NCBI taxonomy): Eukaryota > Metazoa > Chordata > Mammalia > Carnivora > Felidae > Panthera > Panthera tigris. Next base: position 132,073,810 of record NC_056668.1, on the reverse strand, counting down.
CATACAAAGTTGTCTAGGTTCATCCCCTAGGCACCCTAGGCATGGTGGCCAGGGCCTGGGGGCATCTTTAAACCCTATGAAAAATTTGGAGGGCTTAAAAACGTGTGTAATGACTCCAAAAGGCAAAACAGAAAATTATATGATCAAAATCAATACATAATTGTCTATCAAACATAACATTTATGTAAAGTAATTCAGTATTTCTCAAACACTAATGAGCATACAAAACCTCTGGGGATCTTGCTTGAACTCAGATTCAGATTCAGTAGGTCTGGGATGGGGCCTGAGACTCTGCATTTCTAACAAGCTCCTAGGTGATACCACTGCTTCTAGTCCATGGACCACACTGAATAGCAAAGAAATAGTTAACTGCAGCTCAACCAACTCTTACACAGTTGTAAATACAATAGATACTAAAAATATAAAACAAAAACTCAAAATAATTTTTATTATGATAAAATATACATAATGTAAAAGTTTTTTACGGTTTATTATTTTTGAGAGAGAGAGCATGAGCGAGCAGGGGAGGGAAAGAGGCAAAGGACAGAGGATCTGTGGTGGGCTCTGTGCTCACGGCAGAGAGCCCGATGCAGGGCTTGAACTCGCCAACCATGAGATCATGAGATCGAGTCAGACGCTCGGCTGACTGAGCCACCCAGGTGCCCCCACAATAATAATTATTTTAAGAATCATGGTAAACTGTCATTGTGGTGGCCCAGATGAACATATCTCCCCATATTTATGCCCTTGTGTAATTCCCTCCCACATAAACTGTGGGCTTGGCCTGTCAGTCCTTTGAGTAAAAAAAAAAAAAAAAAGAAAGAAAGAAATGTAGAGAAAGCAATGCTAAGCCAGTTTCAAGACTAGACTTTAATTTGTCTGGCAGCTTCTGTTTCCTCCCTCTTGGAATGCTTACTCTTGGAACAGTCCTTCTTGGAACTCAGCCACCATGCTATGAGGCAGTCCAAGTAGCCACGTGGAGAGGCCCACATGGAGAAGAACCAAGGCCCCCAGATGACAGCCCCAACTGAACTCCCAGTCAAGCTCCATCTGACTCCAGATGCCCAGGCATTCCAGACATTTCGGTCTCAGCTGAGCTCCTGGTCCAGCCTTCAGACAGTTCCAGCTAACTCCATTTGGAGGAAAACCACCACTGAAAGACGACATGTTGTTGTTTTAAGCCACTAAGTTTTGAGGTGATTTGTTACACAGCATTAGCTAACTGCAACAAAACCCTCTCAAATGTTTTAGAGCAAGAACAAAATGCAGTTTATCTAATTACATGTTATCAAATGTAAGATACTTGATATAGAGTGAAACAGGTCCAGAATCTTCAAAGACCTTAAATATCCCAGGTCCTAACAAAAGGACCAGCAAATCCTGCTGCAGCTGGTAGGAGAAGGGCTTCTGAGTCACTCCAGTCCCTAGAACCAGTAGCTGCAGCAGGATTTTTGTGGTTGTTGTGGCCGCTGTTGTTTTGTTTGGGTGAAAGGCCTGGCTGGCCCAGATCAGCCTGCCAGTTAGCTGCTATCATCTTTATGGCAAAGGAGGCAGCTGGGGATTTTTCCACATATGTGCCTTGGCATATGGCTTCTGGGGGATTTGAACTCTTAATTAGAAGCTTCCTTTTGCCCAGAAATTATTGTGCAGCTGAGTGATAAGAATGAAATCAGCCAAGTCTGATCTCAGATTCCCAGAAGCACAGCAAATAAGCAGACCGAACAGGAAACCTTGAAAGCAGTGGCTGAGATGTGCTGCTCACCTCACCCTGTCCTTGAGTCCCTGAGCCCTCTCTCACTGCCACACACTACAAGGAAACCAGCTTCTGCTTTACTCTGTTCTACCAATCTGGGACCTGATGGCCCACACCTGCAGGAACCTCCCTGACCTTAAGCAAAGAGAATGGTGGGCAGTGGTTCACTCATTATTCAATACTATATATTAAGAATGTCCTGTGTGCCAGGCAGGCACTATGCCGGGCATATGTTAGTAAATAGAATAGACATAGCCCTTCCTGTCAAGGAGGCCACAGCTCAGTGGAGGAGACAGATGGTAAATAGGTAAGCACACAAAAACCATAGAAATGCCGCATCCATTCCTGCCTTGGAGGCTGTTTGCATGATTTCCTCCTCTGAAGTTGCTCTTTATTCTCATATTTTTGTTGTTAGATGTCAGCTTAAACACAACCTCCTGGCAACGGCCTTCCCTGCCACCCAGTCTGATCCATCCTTCTGCTTTTATTCTCTGAGTAGCACTTACTATTACCAGATATTTTGAGTGTTTATTGGTTTATCATCTCTTTCTCATCCAACGAAAGTAAGCTCCAAGAGAACAGGATCTCTTGTTCGCTGCTCTGTCTGGAGCCCCGTTAACACGGTGCCCAGCATGTAGTAGGTGCTCAGTAAATGTGAAGGAATCAATGAATGAACCATGACATAAAGTTGGCATCTCACCTTTACATCACCAAAAGTTTTATTTTTTATCCTATGCAAGTTAGCTGCTGATTTTACTTACTTTTTCCCACATAAGAAAGAAAGAAAGAAAGAAAGAAAGAAAGAAAGAAAGAAAGAAAGAAAATTGTGATAATTTGGACATTTTTAAAAGGACAAGTAGGTACTAACAGCCCATTTTGTCTTCCATTCCTCATGAAAAACCTGGGGCATCAGAGACGACTGACAGAATTCTAGCCACAAACAATGCAAGTGGACATTTTAGTCAGGGGAGGGGGGAGGTTCTTAACCTGGGTAAGTGCGTTACATCCAATGGGCCTTGAGAAATCTTGAATTGTGCCCAGGCCCTCATTACGATTGTCACAATGTCCAGGTGGGCATGACTGACTTGAGAAGCTCCCGCCAACACTGGGACTCATTGTCAAGTATTTTAAGATCATTGTCCATCCACCCCTCCATTGAGCACCTGCCAGCCCGGTGCGGAACGGGCGCTGTGCTAGACCTGAGTGTATAAAGATGAACACAACACAGTCTCTGACCTCAAGGTGCTCAGACATCATGGAGGAGACTGAGACCAAAACCAACGGGTATCGTAGGCTGTGATTCATGCAGTGAAGGAGCTGGGCGGAGGAACACCCTGGTGGGACACCTAACACGACCCCTGGTCAGGGGTTGCCCGGAGGAGGCGTTTCCCAAGTTGAATGTCAACAAACTAGAAACGGAATGGGCAGGGTGGACAGAAGGGACAGAGGGTATGGGCACAGAGGGGAAAAACAGCTTGAGAAGTCAGAGAACAATGAGGAATTGCGAAAGGGTGCTGGAGCAGAGGAGGGCAAGGAGGAAGAGGTGGAAGATGAGGTTGGCCAGACAGCAGGAAACGGTTGGCACAACGTTGGACTCCGGTTCTGATGATGAGATGTTACCTTGTTCCTTCTCTCCTCCTTGCCTTAGCATCCCACCTGGGACCTAGTAACCTGCCGGGTAAGAACAGGATCCAGATTTACGAAGAGCAGTGTGAGCATTTTTGTCATTGTTGTTCATTTCTTTAGGAAGACCTTTTTACCTGCATTAGAGAGTCTGAAGGTAAGCATTTTTCCCTTGTACTTCTTTTTGCTCCTAGTAACAGCTAGCTTTTAAAAAGTCAGCATATGTCCATTAACTTTGAAAAACTGCAGCAAAGAATCCAGGAAATTTCCACTGTTTGGACAACCGGCAAAGAGAATAGCTTTCTCTCAGCAGCAGGCCACGGTTTCACCCATACTGCAGTCAGAGAGGACAGACAGCAAACTGGAGAGAGAGATTAGCATTGAATGGAACTTATTTTTTTCCCAGTTTCTTAGGAAACCTTAGAGACCCGAATTTTGTTTTCCTCTTCCACAATGAAAACGTGAATATTTCTTGTAGTTCCTTCTGCTTTGTTCATCAAAAACCTTGGCCACTAAAATAGGTGCCGTGGTGCTGTGCAACCTAAAAGGGCAATTTTGGAAGAAGCCCTACAGGGTAGATTTCCGGCTCCCCTCCCAGGCTATTCACCAAGGGGCAAAGAAATTCCTTTTAACCTGGACTACTCAGCAATAAATGTCTTGCCCACATTTAGACCGATAGCCAGAGATCCCTTGTCATCTTAAAATCCGCTGTGCTGGGTTTACACACACTCACATCATGAGACTTGGAGGGGAGGGGGCTGAGTGCTATTGGTCCCTCAAGAGAGAGAGGGGCGGAAGGACCTCAGATGAGTGTGTGGCATCGCCTACGGCTGCCTGGGGCTGGTAGCACAGTGGCTTTGGGGCCTGGGGGACTGGGGACAAGAGGCAGGGAACAGCAGGAGAGGGCAGTATTAATACCAGGATCACGGCCACTGGAAAGGGCATGAAGTCCCGTTAGCCCCACGGCAACACGACCCTCAGAGATGATGACAAGTTCTGGGACAAAAGGGGAATGTGAGAGATTGACCAGATTTAGCAAATAAAAATGGAGGATGCTCAGTTAAATTAGAATTTCAGATTAAAAAGAAATGAAAAATAAAATTTTAATGTATAAGACGTCCCATATAATACTTGGGATAGACTTACACTAAAAATTATTTATTTGGTTTTTCTCTAATCTGAAATTCTAATTTACCAAGCTGTCCTCTATTTTATCTGGCAATCCTACCTTGTAGATATGCAGCCCACCAGATCCTCCCCCGTAGTATTTTCTTTCCCCTTTCCTCCTCTTCTGGCCCTCCTTCTTCCCCATCAATACACGAAAGGATCTGACAATAGGTCCCAAGTAACTGAAGCTCATTCAATACCAGTGTATTCTCTTGCCTCAATTTGCATGTTTTCTCTTTTGAGGTTGTCAAACGTTTAAAGACTTTGTTCCCAGCTGAAGTTACCTAAGCAATATGCAGCTGATGAGGGGAGAGCTGGAAGCGAACTGCCTTAATTCAGGTAGAAATGTTGGAGGGTTTGAGCTGTTCTCGCCAGGCTCTCTGCAACGTCAGCACCTCTCCCCTGAGAAATTCAGTTCACAGCCTGTGGATCCAGTTGTTGCTAACGAAGCTCGTTGCTGCTCAGGAGTTTACGTTTGGGGAGCAGGGAGAAAGGGAACACTCTGGGAAGAAAGAGGCTGAGACCAACATCCAGCTCTTGCATGGTAAGATCTAGGATGTCTGTTATTTAGTTTATGTGAGTGTCAGAGTTTGCATGTGAGGTGATAATTAAGTGGTAGGTGGTACCGGGGAAAATTATCAACACAGAGGCTGATGAAAGACACCAGCGACCTAAACACATCAGCAAAGTTAAATGGATTTGGCTGTGTAGAAGTAATACTAATTGCAGTCATTTTGGTGTGCCGTCTACCATGGATGCCTAACTGGTGCCATAATGCTTATGGGTATCATTATACATGCCTTCCGCTAACTTTGTTGTAAAGTATAATTTGATTAGAACTGGAGACTCAACATGTATTCAACCGAGCCTGTACAGTTGGTTACTCACACTGAACGGATACCCGCTACTCTTGAGACTTTAGTGCAAACGGGGCCTGGGTCATGGTGAGAAAAGCAACTGCGCGGGCAGCCTCTGAAATAGCTCCGACAACGCCCTATGTCCCGGGACTCGGGCCTTCGCGTCATCCCTTCCCCTCCGGCGTGGCCTGGGCCTGACTCACTCCCAACACACAGAAAACAACGAAAGGGATGGATGTCACTTCTGAGATCAGAAAAACGCCTGTGACTTCTGTCCTCCTAGCCTTCTCTCATGCTCTCTGGCTCTCTGGCTTGCTTGCTCTAGGAAAAGCCAGCTGTCACGTTGTCAGCTGCCCTCTGGAGAGGCACACATGGCAAGGAACTGAGGCAGGCCTCTGGCCAACAGCCAGCAAGAACCTGAGACTTGCCAATAGCCGCACGCGCGTGGGTTCAGCTTCCCCGAGCTGAGCTTTGAGATGCAGGCAGCCCTGATGGACACCTGCAACGAGGTTGAGGTTGCAACCTCGTGAGGAGCTCCAAACTGCAGGGAAACTACCCCACAGAAACTGCGAGATAATATTAATTATTATTATTAACTTAGCAATAATAAATGTTCGTTGTTTTACCCTGCTAAAAATTGGGGGTTATTTATTAGATAGCCACAGGTAACTACTACAGTCGCTTATTCAAGACAGGACTTACAGGGTTTCTTGGGTGGCTCAGTCGGAAAAGTATGCAACTCTTGATCTTGGGGTCATGAGTTCAAGCCTCACGCTGGACCTAGAACTTTAGGGGGAAAAAAGACTGTACTTATGTGGTAGGGAGGTATGTCATTGAGAGAGGTGGCTGATTGTATTGTATTCTATGATGCAGACACAGCAACAAATGAGGCATCTACACCATGTGGGGGGGGTGTGTGTGTGCATGTGTGTGTAGTGGGTAGGGACGGGGCAAAAAGAAAGACATGGAAACTGGTGGTTTACTGCATCAGCATTGCCAAGTTCTTGTAGCTCTAGCAGTGCTCCCACCTGTCACTGAACAATCTTGAAGTCTTGGTGTTATAACTCAGACCTGCTGTTTCCTGTTTGCAAACTGAATCTCCAGTCACTGGCTGGGCCCCAAATTGCTATCTTTCTTCTCCCTTTGATTTGTGTTCTTGGGTCAGTCTGTGCTGACCAGGTCACAGGCTACTTCTTTCTGCAACTCCTTGGATATTAATTAACTCTTCGGGGAGGTGGGCTAGTTAGTCAAAGCTCTTGTCTCTTGACTTCAAACCTACCATTCTGGACTCCGCTTGGCGCTGTGGGCCTGGAGCCCCGCAAGCCGAATTCCTGCTTTGTCAGCAGCTCCTTGCCAGGTTCTGCCAATAGGGGGCGTTAGAGGGCGCTTGCCAGGCTGAAGGACTTGTTCTCTCAATGCTGCTTCCCCTCTACTTCCTGTTCCTACAAGCATCGCCCCAGCTGTAGCAGGTCCTGTGGCAGCAGCCGAATGTCTTCAAAACTGTACAGCCAACCTCACAGGGCCCTGTGAGACGCTAGCAGGCGCTGCGTCGCACTCACTTCTCGGAGGGTGGGGTCCCAGCCCCCAGGACGTCCTCTGAGTTCCTAAGTTTTCATAATGTCAATCTCTTCCTCGAGTACCCCAGCCTGAGGAGCGGTGGCTGCTTCCCACAGTTGCCACCTCCACGATACGTTAGGGTTCTTGCTTTTCCAGTTACCTTATTCACAACCTTGTCTATCGAATCCTCTCTTATAGAAACAAACCGATGCAATTTCTGTGTCCCAATTATACTCGGGCTGTTACAGGGGCTCCCCCGCCCCTACTCCTGGCCTCTGACCAGGCTCGGCCCCAGCTTCCCATCTTACCGCTTGAAAGAAAGCTGCCCACCCTGCAGGGGCACAACCCCACCAGGGACTCTTCTGGAAGTTGTGTGCCCTAGGCTCCTGCTGGCCTCACACTCGTTCCAGCCTGGCCTTTCGGAGAGAGCCAGGAAGTGGGGACCACAGACACCAGCCGACCTCAGAGCCAGACACAGTGACAGTCTCAGAGGAGGAGAGACGTTAGTATAAAGAAGCCAGAGTCCACCCAGCTCAGGGATTGTTGGTGCCATACAGATGATCCCTGACTTAGGATGGATCGACTTGGATTTTTCGACTTCACCGTGGTGCAAAACCACCATAGAAACAGCACTTCGAATTTTGGTCTTCTCTGGGCTAGTGCTATGGAGTCTCTGATCCTCTCTCATGAGTCTGGGCTCAGGCAGTCATGTGATCACAAGGGTAAACATTCGCTCTACTTCAACCATTCTGTTTTTCACTCTCTGTACAGTGTTCAATAAATTACATGGGTTACTCAACATTTTATTATCAAATGGGCTTTGTGTTAGATGATTTTGCCCAACTATAGGCTAATTAAGCATTCGGAGCATGTTCAAATTAGGCTAGGCTAAGCTATGAGGTTAGGTATATGAGATGCATTTTCTTTTTTTTTTTAAGTTTTATTTACTTTGAGAGAGGGGGGTGGTGCACTCACATGCACACAAGTAGGGGAGGGGCAGAGAGAAGGAGAGACAGAATCCCAAGCAGGCTCCCACTGTCAGCACAGAGCCGGATGTGGGGCTCCAACTCATCAACTGTGAGATCATGACCTGAGCCGAGATCAAGAGTCAGAGGCTTAACTGACTGAGCCACCCAGGCACCCCTACATTTTCAATTTACAGTATTTTCAACTTATGATGGGTTATGAGGACACAATCCCCTCACAAGCTGAGGGAGATCTGTATGTCCAAACACAGCTGGAGCCACAGGTGACAGCTGAGAACAGGTGGCTGGGAGGAGCAGCACTGGGCCACCAGGTCTGGGTACCGTGTGGGGTTATGGTCCACCTGCTGCTGGCTGGTTTCATCTGCTTATGCTACACCTCCACGGTTGGCTCTGTCATTTCTTTCAAAGGGTCCAATGTCACAAGTCTCCGACTGACAAATGGCCGCGAGGCCAAGGAAAGGACTGTATTTTTAAATATTTGTGTTTAAGTTAGGGGGCCCTTTGAAACACAATTGCTTAAAAAAGGAGGCCAGAGTATAAACTTAAATTTGCATGCGAAACTCAGTATAACAAGCAGAGTCTAACCAGAAAAACTGAATTCAGTTTGTATCTAAGCAGATCGGGGTGTAACGCAGTGAATTGGTTACACAGTCAGTGGAAAAATCTGTGTCCAAACAGCCACCCAGAGATTAGCACCACAGGAAGCCAGTAGGCTTCAAGGCAGGAAGGACGGAGGGAAAGAAGTGGTATTGGAGGCTGGGTTCTCCAAAAGCAGACTTAAGCATAGTTTGGGGTATAAGACACTTACTAAGGGTCAACCCCTGGGAAGTGGGAGAAGCAGCAGCAGGATGTCAGGGGAAGAAGGTGCAGTGGGGTGCAGCCTGAACTAAACCTCAGCCAAGTCTGGAGGGTTGCTCACCAGAGCATCCCGCATCAAGCCAACCCGGTGAGGCATTTAATACCGCACTCCCTCGGTCACCAGATGTGGGTGGTTTGGAAAGGCACGACCTCCAGCAAGGCTGACCCTGCGGTAGCTGACAGCTGGAGGCTGGCTGCGTGCCCTGCCGTTGGGCAGCAAGTCCTTCCTTGAAGGAGATTTGAGCATTTTGTGTTTGCCACCGCACTTTCACTGGAGCCCAGGGGCTCAGGTTCCCTGGCGGAGGCAGGAAACACACTGGGCCTGAACAGGAGAGGTAGAGCCGGGAGACAAGGCTGCCAATGGAGAACCTGCCCAGGGCAGAAAGGGAGAAGAGAAACACCTGCCCTCCCCCTTCCTCTTCCTTATAATGTCTGATCCATAGCTCCTACTGGCCTGGCCAGAAACAGCTAACAGGGAGCTTGAGAAGCTCCAAAGGACGCTTGAGAAATGCAGCCTGCTGGTGTCAACACCCTTGAGCAGAGCTGAGGAAGGGAAAGGACCCTGCAAGCAAACAGGCCCAGGAAATCAACTTTTCTTCTTTTTTTGGTTTATTTTTTTTATAGAGAGTGGGGGGGAGGGGGTTGGGGCAGAGAGGAGAGAGAATCTTTTTTTTTAAATTTTTTTAAATGTTTATTTTTGACAGAGAGAGAGAGAGAGAGAGAGAGAGAGAGAGAGAGAGACAGAGCATGAGCAGGGGAGAGGCAGAGAGAGAGGGAGACACAGAATCCAAAGCAGGCTCCAGGCTCTGAGCTGTCAGCACAGCGCCCAACGCAGGGCTTGAACTCACAGACGCGAGATCATGACCTGAGCCAAAGTCGGACGCTCAGCCGACTGAGCCACCCAGGCGCCCCAACTTTTCTTCTTTCCAAAGCCCACCTGTCTCCCCTGTGATGAGCACTGTGCTGCCCCACCCAGCACGGCCTGCAGAAACCAAGGACTCACCCCCTCAGCTGCTGGGAGTGCTGCTGGGAGACAGTCCTTCGGTTGTGACCCTCTTTGGGGACAGTGATGGCTAAAAGCACCACTGTGCCCAAGGTTGTACCCCTTCCTGTGGCGGCCAATACCTAATGACTGAGGCGAGGCAAAAAGGTCCAGCCCAATTAGGAACCACTCTGAAGGGCCGTCTGGCTTCAGAACTCCCAAGAGTTGATGAACACCGTCTCTGAGAAAAGCATCGTAGCTCAGCTTTTCCCTCTGTCCAGTCTTGCTTTCTTTCCCCCCAGGCTCCTTCCTTTCTCCCTCATAAACCTCCTACATACTAATCATCTCAGAGGCTCCTTCCTGGGAACCCAAGCTGGGACATTCATGTTAGGTTCCATAATTGAGTTAACTTTGTTTTGATCCTTTCGGCCTTCGGGGTATCCTCCTGTCATACCAGGGAGTGAGGAATCCCCTACCTGGCCTCCATTCGGTGACTCATACATCCACTGCTAGAATGTTCTTCACAGACAATCAGCAGCCTCAGTCCTTCACCTCATTTAGGTCTCTGCCCAAATGTCATCCACCCATGAATCAAAGCCTTCTCTAGCGCCAGACTCTTCCTTACCTTTCTTTACAGCACTTATCGTCAGCTGACCAATTATTTACAATTATTTCTTTATCATGTCTCCACTCAAGAACAGGGAGTTTGGATTTGTTCATAGCTGTTTGCCACACAGTGTGAGCTCAGTTAAATTGACTAATGAATTCATGCATTCGTTTAGTGAGTGCCAAGCCCTGTGTCAGACACTGATGATGCGTTTGGAAATTTCTGGTCTAGTGAGGAAATTAGACAAGTAGAAAAATCATGGTAACACAACGTGGCAAGTCAGTATCCGAGGCATAGTTGTCAACCGATGAGATCAACTTAGGCAGCCAGGGCAGAGCTCCAGAGAGCAGGTGATAAGGGATTAGCTCCCCAAGGAAGGGCAGAGAAGACAGGTCCTGGAATGGGTGAGCTGTAGAGTGGTCCAGGCACACAGGTGAGTGACAGCAGAGGTCTCTAGGACATCAGGGTCAAAAGGGCAATGAGACAAGGAAGGCCAGGCACGCCCTAAGATCCAGCCAGCACTGCCTTTTCTGGAGTTCCTCATACGTTTGCTTGAATGTGCAAAAATTCACATACAAGGGTGATCACTGCCACACTGGTTACAATGGCAGAAAAAAAGGAGCAACATAAATGTTGATCAAGAGGGAAACGGCTAAATCAGTAAAGGAACCTATGCACTTTGGAGTACGGCAGCTATTATATCAGTCATGGGGCACCTGGGTGGCTCAGTCGGTTAAGCGGCCGACTTTGGCTCAGGTCATGATCTCACGGTTCGTGAGTTCGAGCCCCACGTGGGGCTCTGTGCTGACAGCTCAGAGCCTGGAGCCTGTTTCAGATTCTGTGTCTCCCTCTCTCTGACCCTCCCCCGTTCGTGCTCTGTCTCTCTCTGTCTCAAAAATAAATAAACATTAAAAAAAAAAAATTAAAGAGGGAAACGGCTAAATCAGTAAAGGAACCTATGCACTTTGGAGTACGGCAGCTATTATATCAGTCTTTATGCACCAACTTGCAAAGACTATATGTACACATTATAATAGTAAGTGGAAAGGGAGATCATGGAAGTATATCAACATATTCATACCCTTTTGTTCAAATACACACACATGGACGCATATGTGTGTTTACATAAGCAGAGACTCCTCTGGAAGGAAACTTAGTTGACAGTGGAATAGTGGGACGGGAACAGACAAGGGGAGGCTTTTGTCTTGGGGGTATTATTTGAGTTTGTTAAAATTGTCATGGATTAACTTTCACATTAAATAAAAGGAAAGGAAGAGAGAGAAGCAAGTCCTACAAGCTTAAGGCCACCAGGCAGAAGAGACAAACTGAAGATCCACAATTACAAAGAGGATAACTGATCAAAGCAGGTCAGAGGTGGAATGCTTGGGTGGCTCAGTCGGTGAACATCCGGCTTCGGCTCAGGTCATGATCTCACAGTTCGTGAGTTCGAGCCCTGCGTTAGGCTCTTTGCTGACCGCTCGGAGCCTGGAGCCTGCTTCGGATTCTGTGTCTCCCTCTCTCTCTCTCTCTCAAAAATAAATAAACATTAAAAGCAGGTCAGAGGGGTTAAAGCAAATTAGAGATAGGAGTCAGGAAAGTGAGCTAATTCAAGAGCAGGGCAGGGCAGTGGGGAGGGACTGGGACCTAGGTGACCTAATTCCAGGAGCAGCACTGTTGACTCTCTGGCCTCCAGGCCACTTCCGGCCTCACGTGTGAGGCTGTCAGAGCCTCCCTCAGTTACACTGCGCTTTGAAGGAGGAGTAGCAGAGTTCAGATGACGAGCCCCAGCCTTCGAGCTTTCTCTACCTCAGTACTCCGTTCCTACATCCCTGAGGACAGAGAAGGTGGAGCGCTTCTGCCTTCTCTTACCAGCTCCTTTCACCAAAGCAGGTCTTTTCTTCTTTGCTCCTTGTGAGACTTCTCAAAGCCTTTAGCAAGCTTTATTTTTTTTTATTTTTTTATTTTTTGCATTATGAAGCTCTAACAGGGGATGCTGTATGCAGCATTTCCAAAAATGATCTGGCCACAGAGCACTCTTTCATTAGGTAATATATTTTAATTGTAATTAAGTTTTAATTACACAAGTACTCTGTGGGTGTTTTCTCCTTGTAAAGAACATCCAGTCTACCCTGCTGGAGGGAAAGGCCACATGGAAAAAGAGGCCCTGGAGGATGAGACACCACATGGTGAGAGAAATCAAGTAGAAAAGGTCCAAGGCATAGCAGCCTTGAGGGTGGGGCCATCTTGACCATCCAGCCCAGTCCCGCTGAATGCAGTTGCACGAGAGGGCCAGATGGTTCTGTGTGGAAGAACCCTGTGGGAAGTCTTGACCCAGAGATTCATGAGAAATAATTGATTTTTGTTTTAAGCCACTAAGCTTCAGTGTGGTTCCTTATGCAGCAATAGATAACAGATACATTCTCTCATCCCATCCCCAATGTCAATCTCCCCCTTCCCCAAGGAAACATTATCTTGAAATTTGTCTTTATCATTACTTGGTTTTAAAAAAAATAGTTCTATCAAGTATTGTTTTGCAATATAATATATGATTTGTAGCTGTTTTTTAGCATTATAAATATAGATTCATGCTACATGTATTTTGGGGAGAATAGAATTGTGGAATACTCACCCAATGAAATACTGTCACACTAGTGAAAATGAATATTGCCACACACAATACCACGGGTGGATGAAAAGCTTAGAGTCATAGTGTTGTATTGAAAACAGCAAGTTGCAAAAGACTGTAATACAGATCATTCATCTTTTCGTATCATTATTGGCCATTTCTTCTTCTTTGATTTTCTGGTTCATTTCTTTTATCCATTTTTCTTTTGGGTTGTTTGTCTTTTTCTTATTGATTTGTTGGAATTCTTTATTCATTTTTAGAAGTGTCCCACTGAAGGTAGAGTACGAGGAATTACTTGAATCTGGAGAAACATTTCCAAGAATAGAGTTTAAAATTACCAAATCATACCAACCAACAAAAAGCACCCTGGAAGGTATTGAAAAAAATTGGACAAAATTAATAACAAATTACGAGGCTCTTCAACTTCTGGGCTAAAAATTCCAAGGATCAAAGACCCAAAAGAGTTTTGGGCTCTATTGCCAGATAAGAGGCTATTTATATACATCCACACTGCACAGAGGTTCTATTTCATATTTTCTTCGCTACCAATAGGAAATGCATCATTTAACTTGAGATATGGCCCCCCTTTTAAACATTTCTTAGGATAGACCAATGAATTACTGTTCTCCCAGCAGCGAATTTATATTGCACTAAGAAAAAATAGACTCCTTTAACCCCTGAAGAGTCACATTTCTTTCATTTAGGTCACTTGATAGGGCCATTATAGACTCCGATAAGACATGTGGGACTCTGTTTAATATCAGGCAATTTTCTTGTGCCTCTTCATTTATTAAAAGAATGTATCCATTAGCAGTCATTAGTACATTCTGTCAAGATGGAGGCTAAATTATCCTCGATGGCTTAAGAGAAAATGCTTTTTGAAGAAAAATAATGGCATTAATTGCTCAGTGGAATAGATACGGCTTTCTTTGTCATAACCTCTCCCTCCTCCCCCCAGTGCAATTGGACACTGCTTACCTCTGTGAAAGATCCAGGCCATTTTCTCCTTACCCTATGAGTCAGCTCCTTGCTCCAGCCTGTGGCCTCTCCAGTGGCAGGCCACTATCCACAGGGAATACACAGAGCTCCTCGGCCCATCACAGTGAGGAAACTTGACCGATTCCTCTTGCTCCCTAATTCATCCAAGGGTGGAAGAGGAAGGAGATGCCTCACTTAGCAAACAATCTCATTTGAAGGGACTCAGTTTTAGCAACAGGAAGCAAACCACATTAGAGAAATAATTGCCCTCCTATAGCTCCAAACTGAAACCCATCTCCTTTTTGACATTTCATTTGGAACATATGCTCTCTGGAATGTGTGGTTGGAGGAAGGAGGTTGTAGGAGTGTATGTTTGTGTGTGGTATGTTTTCATAATTAAAAACAAATTTCCTATGTACCTTTTTTATTAAAAATCTTAAGGTTTGATTAGTGAAAAGCTCCCATCTCCTAATATGGGTATATCTCCAGGTTCTGTCTTTCTCTTACTCCCTCCCTCTCAGATTATGTCAGTTCTCACAGGCATTAGTAATTACATCTGTTTTAGTTAAGATATGTTCAGGGGAAAGTAATAAAATACCAACTAACAGTAACATAAGTAACAAAGACATTTAATAAACTTGTGTGTAACAAGAAGTCTGGAGGTAGGCAATTCCAGACTTGGTTCAGCAGATCAACAAGGACACCAGTGACTGACCAAAGGTTCTTACTCTCTTTCCGCTTTGTCACCATCACTGTGACATATGTGTCAGCCATATCTCTCAACACGTCAAGCCACATCTCTCCAACAATCCCATTCTCTCCTGACAGGGTCGCAAGCAGGAAGGAAAGAAATGAAAGCCAAACGGCCTTCTCCTCACGGAGGTCTGTTTTATCAGGAAGAAAATCCTTCCAGAAGTCCCTTGGCCATTGGCCAGAATTGGATCACATGTTCACCCCTTGACCAACCAAAGGGAAATAAGTTATCATGTTTGGACCTTGGCCAGTCATGATTTATCCTCCCTGTCTGAGCCATTGCAACCCAAACACAGGTGGGATTCTACTCAGAAGAAAAGAGGAATTGAGGAGGCAACAGCTCCCAGATCTTATTTCCAGCCCTGACCAGCTCTAGTTACATCTTTCCAACTGCCTAATGGGCAGCACTACCTCTTGTCCTACTACCATCCCAAACTCAGTCATTTGGGGAACAGATTCCTTTTTCTTATCTCCTAATACTGCCTCTCTTTTCTGCGTTTCCTGACATTTCCAGTGGTAATTTCATCCACCCATTATGGAGGCTTTGAAACTTAGGATTACTTTTGATGTCCTCTCTGTCTGGACTTCCTTACCCAGTTGGTCCCCAAGAGAAGTCAATTCTCTGTCTTCCTAACATCTTCTACTCTGGTTCATCGTTCCCACTCTTTTTGCCACTCCCGCCGTCATGCTGTTCCAGTGGCACATGGGCCCCTTCATGTCATCTGAAATAGGCCCCAGCCTCAGAGTCACGCACTCTGCAACCACACTCACCTTCTTAAAGCCTGCAGTCCTCATTCCTCCCACATCTAGAAACATACACCCATGGGAAAAAACTTTTTAGTTTGGGTTTTAAGATATTCTACATTACATTTGAAAACGCTTCCCCATTATTCTCTGCTCCAGTCATACTGGTCAGTTCACTGTTCCCTGAAATATGCTTCATGCACCCATTTGTCCACACCATTCCCTTTAAAAAGAAACTTCAGGGTTAAATAACTAGACAAGTGTAACTAGACAAGTGTAACTCTGCAATGGCCATATTACTGGTGCTTTACAATGTGCCAAAATAATAGTTGCAAGGTAAATAATGACATAATATCCATAGTCAAATATTGGGGAAAGTTTTAAAAATATTTCATCCTAGTGTTGAGCTTCAGAGAGTTCAGAGCCCTTTTAAAAGATAAAGGTAGTAGCACTCTAGACCAGGACTGTAATAGATTCTTCAAAAGAGTAGCAATAGGATAGGGGCACCTGGGAGGGCAGGGGGGGGGTGGTGTTCAGTCGATTAAGCATGACTCTTGGTGTCAGTTCAGGTCATGATCTCACAGTTAGTGGGATTGAGCCCCAAGTCGGGGCACTGTTAGTGCAAACCCTGCTTGGGATTCTCTCTCTCTCTCCACCTCCCACCCCTCAAGATAAATAAACTTAAAAAAAAAAAGAGTAGAAGTAAATCTATACAGTATGATGTCATCTCTTGGTGGAAGGACCATTTATTCGTTCATTCATTGGTAATCAGGAGATTGCAATTTCATTGCCTGACAACTGCCAGGCAGAATTCTTGGCAGGAGAACTCTCTATATTTAGGAAAATATCTTGACAAATTGCTTGGGGGTAGAAAGTGAGGTTCAGACAGAATCTGACTACACTATTTTTATCAGGGTGCCATGCTCGTGTCTAGGTAAGTGAAGGACTTATCTTCTTAAGCATTTTTTCAGAAAGAAAAAACAAATCACTCGAAGAAAAACGGCAAGGTTATCAAGGCAGAACCTTGGGTCGAAAACCAGGATATACTCCGAACTGTTTTCTGTTCAAATATTTTATGAACAAAAAAGTAGGAGGCTTTGGGCTTGGCTGTTAAGATCAGGTGAAGGTAGGGTCTGGTATCAAGTTGCCCATAGGGCTTCTCTGAAGGAATTTGTCAAAGTACAGCTTTTTGTTAATATCTAGGGTTTATAAGCCTAGCAGGAACTCTGGCTCTGTCCCTTCAAAGCTTTGTCGAAACTCTATGAACTCATTTCTTCATTTGGAAGATAGAAGTGGGGGTGGGGGTAGGGGGGACACTATACTCCACCCAGGCCTGCTTTGTATTGTGTTTCCTATATGCATCCACACATTTATGTTAAACTGACTTCTCATTTTTTGATTCACATTTCTTTGGTAAAATTGTCTATATCAGTAGTGATGCCTTTGGCTAAAAGTAACAGAAACTCCATTTCAACTGGTTCATACCTTAAAGGGGATTTACTGACTCATGCAACTAAAAGAGTCCAGATGTACAATAGCCATCAAGTGTGGTTCCATCAGCCTCCAAACTGCCTCTCTATCATCTGTTTGGTCCCTCCCTCTTTTGTGGGTTCGCAGCATAGTCAGGCTGACGGCAAGGTGACCGTAGCATCTCCTGGCTTTGCAATCTGGCCATAACAATGTCCAAAGAAGAGGGACCACTCCGCTCAGTAACACAGCTGTTAAGAGTGAGACCTCTTAAACACTCTTTACCCTAGACAATAGATGTCACATGTGCACTGTAAAAAACTTGAAAAATAGAGACAAACAGATCGAAAATCATAACTCAGTCACTCAGAAAACCACTCCTTTAGCATTTTTCTTCTAACGAGTTTTTGCAATTGTTAAGATTCTAGAGTTTTAGCAATTTTGAATCCTTTTTATTTAATATTATGTCACAATCATTTTCCACATCATTATAAATCTCTTGAAAATAGTACTTTTAATGATGACACAGTGCTCAATTAATTTATGTTCTAAAATGGAAAAAAAAAAAAAAAAAGTGAGACCTCTTACCCTGAAACTCCTGCCAAACCTTCCATTGCATCATCTCATTGGCGAGAATTTGGTCAGATGCCCACCCCTGAACCAATCCCTTTGGCCTGAGGAATGTCACACACTAACTAAGGTCTGGATTCCTAGACTTTTTCTGCAGCAAGGAGGGAAGATTATTCAGACCAATCAAGCCCACACTGCAACTGGAGGTGGAGTCAACTTCCCTAAACCTCAGGGCTGCATGGACCCAAAAAAACTCCCTGAACAAATCAGGGGGCCGCCAGAAACAGGCAAAAGGAAATGGATGCTGGGTAAGCATCTTCAAAGTTCCTTCTGTACAAAATTATAGAATACCTATCTCATCTCATACCACTAAACAGGATACAGGCATGTCTGATAACCAGAGGCTGTAATGTTCACAGAGTTCAAGTCTGCCAGATCTTTATCTAACAAGGAAATGGGAAGCATGTAAACAGTGACCGCTCTGTGGGTAACCATCCACCAGCATACGTGAAGCCAATTGTTTCCACTCCATATGGGATACTAATCAGCTTAATTATGTGGGGGAAAAAAAAAAAAAAAACAACTCAAGAACCAAAACTGCTCCAACGTTTCACCAGAGTTGGGGGGAAAAAAAGGTGAAAAATATGCTTTCTTCAAACAGAACAGGAAAATGTTTGAAAGGAACGATCAAAAGTGAAATATTCTTTAATCGCTGGGGTTTTTTTCACTAGAGGAACATAAAAGATGTTGGAAAATATACTCTGTTCAGATAGAAAAATAGAGTGTTGGAAAAGATCAATCAGAGACTGAGCAGTTTTTAATTGTCAGTGATTAATATCCATTTTTATTCTGCTACCAAATTTACACTCAGCATTTACATAATATTTGCAAAATACTATGTTTATCGGTTTTGTGGGTGTGGCGAGAAGTCTGTCAATCCAACCCTGCTTTTGGTCTCAAATTGACTTAGAAGAACAGTCAATCCATTCTTCCAACAAAACATCTATTGAGGGCCTCTGACGTACCAGGCTGCCCCGTGCCTGCTGTATAGTCACGTGGTCAGCCAGCTGCCTTCCTTACCTTTCACAGAAAGAGGGTGCCTTGGAGGCCATCATCCAAGGCCCTTCTTTTGAGCACCCTGATCCTGCCTCTGATGCCAGCTCAGATGGGTCACCGACTTATTAAGCTCCCCCTACCAAGAAAGAACAATACAAAATGCGTTGTGCGAAGATAAAGAGAAATCATTAACATACCTCATATTCCTGGGACCTTCGCAACCTTTCTGGAGATAAAGCACCACCAGGAAAGAAAGAAGAGCCCATCTTCTTTCAAAGAGTTGGTGAACTGACACCGGAAGGGTAGGTAGTGCAGGAGTAAACTATGTCCAGGTTAATATTATATGTGTGCAGGGTGGGAAGGGAGACTGGCATGAATGGAGAACAGTGGGGATGAACCACTAAAGGCTAAACTGTGGAAGGCTTGGAAGTCAGAGATAGATTTAGACCCCATGGGCTAAGGAAAAGGGAAATGGTTTACATCTCAAAAGCAAGGCTGTGATCCAGTGCTTCCTCCCCCCACCCCCCCCCCAAAATCCTGCCTGTTGAAGCAGCCAATGTGGTACAGTAGAAAGAGTAAAGCCTTTGGTGTCCAGCTAACCTAGGGTAGAATCCTGGGTCAACCACTTGCCAGCCACGTGACCTTGGGAAAACTACTTATCCTCCCTGAGCCTCAGTTTTCTCATGTAAATAAAGAAATGAAGCCCATGTTCTAAAGTTGTGCTGTCTAGTGAGGTAGACATAAGCCCTGTGTAGCTATTGCACTTGAAATGCAGCTTGTCCAAATTCAGACGTGCTCTTAGTATGAAATGTACACCAGATTTGGAAAATTGAGTATGAAAAAGTAAAAAGAAAAATATCTCGTAATTCTTTATATTGATTATATGCTGAAGTGATAATGTCGGATATATTGGGTTAAATAAAATACATTATGGAAATTCATTTTATCTGTTTCTTTTTGCTTCTTGTAATGTAGCTATTGGAAACTTTAAAATTACATAGCTATAATGTTAGGCAAGGCAAGAAACAGTTCTTTTTTTCTGGTAGGAACTGGAAGTAGAATTTTGTTCCTTAATGTCTTTAAAATCAGTGAGCACAGTAATTTGTAAACATGGCTACAATTTCTATCAATGCCAGTTGGCCGTGTCCTCCTACTCAGACTCTGAGCTGAACTTGCTACTTGCTTTGCTGATGGGACTTGAGAAAACAGGGTGCGAGCAGAGGCTGTCAAAGTGCTTGTGCATCAGGGCTAACTCTCCTGTGTTCTTGGGAACCTCACAGCTAAATGAATAAACCCAAGCTAGCCTGCTGAATGACAAAAGATACATGGTCAAGTTTCCCCAATGCCCCAGCTGTCATGGAGCCAACCACCAGACATGTAAGTAAGGTCATTCTAGGTCATCCAGCCCCAACTGAGCTGATCTAGCTGACCCATAGAATCATGAGAAATCATAAATGTTTATTGTTTTAACATAAGTTTTGGGGCATCTTGTGCAGCAAAGGGTAGCTGGTAGAGTGTGGATGGGTCCATGACAGCCATGATATTGGTAGAATCTTCACCAGAGTCTGGGGAAGAATGGAGACTGAAAAATTCCAGTTAATCTGGTCTCTGAGGGGAGAACTTTCAACTGCGTTCATACACACATATACACTGACACACACACACACACACACACACACACACACACACACACACACAACTGAGAGGAGAATTAGAAATGTGGGTGTAAACAGATTAAAGATCTCACACAGGATTTTGCAACCTTTTGGGGCATAAAGATTTCTTTTTCTGAGGGCAAAACACTTGGACAGTTGTTTATTAATATCTATCTATTGACAGAGAACATATATAATGCCCAGAGAGCCCCTGCTGGTATTTACATGCATTTATGAAATTGAGATAAAAGAAGTCTTTCTAGATGGATCAATTAAAATATGGTGCCACCTGGGATGACTCAGCCCCAAAGTAGGACAAATGGCTCATGGAAAGGAATTGGGGTTCGTTTTCAACCCTTGTATGAGCCCCCTCATACAAGGCACTTGGGGCCAGGGGACAACCCATTTAACCATAGGGAAGCCCTGATGACCCAAAGACTCTATGGATTCAGTAAAGCCTTGAAATAAAACTGTGTTTGGCTCATAGGAACAGAATCTGGATGAATTTGAAAAATAGTCATTATTTTACAGAAAAGACAAAAAAAAAGCTTTGAGGTTTGAAATGGATTCAGACTCCTTGCCATAAACTTATACTTCCCCAAGGCTCTATAGTCCAGAGCTGGGTTCAGACAACTCAAGATTGTGTCTAATGGTCACAGTGGGGCAAGAGTGAGGGTGACATTGTCCATCTCTGGCCCGAACTCAGTTCACAGCTGCAGATCAAGTGTGAGTATTGGCAAAGGAAATACAGTGACAACTTACCACTTCGCCCCACATTGAAATCACGGGATATGATGCTAAATTAATCCTTTTACGTTTTGTTCACACGTATTTTTCTGTGAAAAAAAGATGCCTACAAGTGAATAATCTTAACATAAAATTCTGAGTTATTAATAGCACTCAGTTTGAGCCATGAGTTAATTTAGCCACTCAAGTGTCCCAGCGTAACCGAAATGTGCCATCTTAAAAACTGCTCCAGTGCATCAGGTTCCCCCAAAAGGGCACAGATTCCAAAGATGGGCATTGGAACATTATTCTATCGCTCCTCACATCCAACCAAACACTAAGTTCAATACAGAAATATGCCTTCGTATCCGTTGACTGTTCTCTTGAGACTGTGTGATCCTCTGCAACGATGTCTTGTGTTTGCATGAGGCATTCGCTTTTTTAGAGCCCATTCATGAAACCACAGAACATAAACCACAGAACTATTTTAGACAGTTAAAATAAGTTTTTCTTTTCACAGTGATCTTATGGGATGACAGGGGCAAGCATTGCACTTTTGCCTGCTTCAGAGATGGGGGGAAATTGCAGGACAGAGACGGTATTCCCAAAAGTATTAGCAGAACTAGTCAGTGCCCAGCTCTCCCCACTAACATGTAGCTGCTTTCTAAGGGGCAATAGGACATCCCAAGGACCATACTTTTCAACTCATTAGTTAACCCAAGCCAGTGGCATGCTGGCAAATGTATAACAACTGAATCTCCAAGTGACAAAGCCGTGATTTGCACAACTTGCCAATTTCCATGGTATAAAGACGCCTATTGCAGCTGATACCCAGCTACCGCGTGATATCAGCGAGTGCAGCTGGGGAGAGGTGCTCAGCAATACTCCATTATTTAATATTTCTGTACAATAGACCTCAGCAACCTCAAGAATGTGATAGTAGTAAAATGTAGTCAAATAATTAGTACATGATGAATTTTGAATATTTGTTACCTCCATTTTTAAATAGAATTTATTTAATTGTAAGTTCTTATAAGTTAATTTTTAATGATGGCCGTATCACCCAATTCCTGAAAATTTAACAATTGTCTCTCACTCGTCAGGAGGAGCTAACTTCGCATGCTCCCCGCCCCCCCCCCCCCAAGCCTTCCTTTCAAGTTATTTCAGTTTTAAAATAAAATACATATTACCCCTAGGGGGCACAGCCAGGGATACACTTAACTCAGTCCTCCCCAACTAACACACATATTTTGACACTTTTTAGGTTGCACAAGCGAACGCATAGCAATTTGTAGATGGCCTGGGCTAAAAGTCAAAGACAAGTGCTAGAAGCAGAGGTCTGAGGACCGTTGATAGGATTAAGGAATATGCACTGAGGAATGTTCATACAACCTTCCTGAAGACCAGAACAAAGAAAATCTGCCCTCCTGTTGCAGAAGAAGAGAGTACCTTTGGTCTGAATTATTCCGCTTTGGCTACTGACTGAACTAAACCAGATTATTACACAAGTTTCCATTTTCTTCTAGCTTGGCCTAAGGTTTATGTTTGGGACATAAAATATTAGCACTGGGAAAGATAGTAGTCAAGCCCGCCTCATCAGTTTACAGATGAGAAACCCAGAGGATGAGGGAATAGAGTAAGGCAAATAAGGTACTGGGGGTGCAAAATTTAAAGAGGCATGTATTCTCAGGGTCAAGTGCAGTAAGGATCCAGTGTCTCCTTAAATTTTGCACTCGAGGCACCTCACTCACTTCACCTTCTCCTGGTCCTGAAACAAATGCCCAAAGAGGTCCAGTTTTCTCTGCTAGCTGGAACTAATACAGGTCCTTTAACCTCTGCTCTGGAATCTTCCCCCCTCCAGTAGGCTACCCCTAGCTCTGGCCAACCTTTGGAGGGAAGACCTTCAAAACCACGCAGGAAGTTTTGTGCCCAGCTAGAATATCAGTTCTGGCTCTCAATCGAGGTGGCATAATAGAATATCCCCAGGGAGCCTTAACTGTTTCTGATTCCCGGGTGCCACTCAGATTTTAATTTCAGACTTGTTCTGAGATGGGCCCTGCATCATATTTATTTGTTTTTTTTAAATTTTTTTAACATTTATTCATTTTTGAGAGAGAGAGAGAGACAGAGACAGAGACAGACAGACAGACAGAGCATTGGTGGGGGAGGAGCAGAGAGAGAGGGAGACACAGAATCCAAAGCAGGCTCCAGGTTCCGAGCTGTCAGCACAGAGCCCGACGTGGGGCTTGAACTCACAAACCATGAGATCATGACCTGAGCTGAAGTCAGATGATTAACTGACTGAGCCACCCAGGTGCCCCTGTTTATTTGTTTTTAAAGCTCCTCTGTGATTATTATATGCAGCCAAGGTTGAGAACCATTGCATAATAAAAACAATAATAATAATAACTGTCCAAATAAAAACCCAGATTAGTTAAGAAAGGGCAGGTTTTGCTTAAGCCGTGGTGTGGAACATCATTGTTTGTGTCCTTTCCCATTGTTATTGTTAATTCAGTACATTATCTGCATCCATAAAGAACTACCTTGTTTAAGAAAAAATGAAAATCAAACAAGCAGGTAGCACCTTGGCCTGCATTAAGACTGCACTGATTCCGTCCCACAGTGCAAGACCTCACCCACCACAAGGCAATCATAGTATTCCAACGGGTGGACTTTTGCACTCTCAGTGGGAAAAATGCAAAGCAATATATATACAAGGGTGGGGCACCTGGGTGGCTCAGTTGGTTAAGCGTCTGACTTCCACTCAGGTCATGATCTCACTACTCGTGAGTTCAAGCCCCACATCGCGCTCTGTGCTAACAGCTTGGAGCCTGGAGCCTGCTTCAGGTTCTGTGTCTCCTTCTCTCTCTGCCCCTTCCTGCTCACGCTCTGTCTCTCTCTGTCTCTCAAAAATAAATGTAAAAAAAAAATATTTAATAAATGAACATTTAAAAAATTAAAAAATATATATAAACAAGGGAAAATAGAACCATTTGACCAAACAATGACTTTGCTAATTTACAAATCACTCCTCTTATTGATTGAGACACAGAGGATCCTCCAAAAGGAAGAGTGATTTTACCATTTTCATCAGTGTTTGTCAGAGATTTGAGAGCAAGAATTCTGCATTTATTCAAAAATATTCTAGACTATAGGCTTTTTAGTAACACGGGTATACCCAGAAATCCCTATTTCACTCAAGAAAAAGTAAACTCTATGAATCAATTTGTGGTGGTGGTTCCCTGATTGCATACATTAGTCAAAACTCATAGAACTGTACACACTAAAAGTGGTCAATCTCACTGTAAGTAAATAGCATCTCAATTTTTAAAAATTAAACATAGGGAGGGGCGCCTGGGTGGGTCAGTCAACTCTTGACTTAGACTCGGCCCCACGTGGTTCATGAAGTCCAGCCCCACAACGGGCTCTACGCTGACAGTGCGAAGCTTGTTTGGGATTCTCTCTCTCTCCTTCTCTCTCTGCCCCTCCTGTGTGTTCAATCTCTCTCTCTCTCTCTCTCTCTCTCTATCAAAATGGATGAATAAACTTAAAAAATAAAATAAAATTGCTCTTCTGAAGGCATTGTTTGTATTGCAGGCCAGCATCTCTGAGACTAAAGACCCACTCAGTTGCCTGTGTAATCCTGGGTATCCCGTTTAAGCCCAAGTTATTCATCTTTGAGAACTAACAAAATCAGGTATTAGAAATCATGGTATCACTGAGTAGAATAAATTGTCTGTGAATTTAAATGCAACAATAGTAGAAAGTTTGCCATATGTCAGGCACTGTAATGAAATGATCAAACTTTTCTTTTCAACAGGGCCACTCTGGCTTCTATGTTGAGAAGTGATAGAGGTGAAGGGAGGAAGGGGTGTGAACAAAGTGGAAGCAGGGAGGCCCATTAGAAGGGTATTGAAACATTCAGGTGAGAGATAGTGATGGTTTGGTCCGCAGTGAAGGTCGTGAAAGTGGTGGGACAAGGTTGCCGTTTGGATATTTTGAAGACAGAATCCATCATCTTTGCCGATAGATTGGATTTGAGGTGTTAGAGAAGAAGAGGCAAGAATGTCCTATAGATTTGAGCTCCTGAATAGCTAGAAGGATGGAGTTGCCATTTCCTGGGATGGGAAGATAAAAGAGAAGGAAATTGCAAAGGACAGAAGGTCAGGTGTTCGGCATGTTAAGAGTGAGATATCTACTAGCTGTCCAGTAGGGTTGTCAAATGGGCAAGTGGAGAAATGAGTCTGGAGTTCAGAGGAAGGGTCAGCACTGCAGGTGGGTAAGCTACAGCCATGAGGCTGGAAAACTTACCATTGGATGAGGGAGGTAAGAAAGAGAAGAGGCCCAAGGACTGGGATCTGGGACACTGCAACATCAGAAGGTTGTGGAGGTAAAGAGCAGCCAGCAAGGGACCGAGCAGGAGCAGCTAACAAGGTAAGAAGAGGGTGATATCCTGGAAGATGAGGGAAGACAGTGTATCTGTAGGGGGGAAGATCTACTGCATCAAAAAGATCTCGGAGGTCAAACTTTTAGTGAGGCAACCTGAAGGCTGAGTGGCCGGTAGCCCTCCCTGGATCTCAGTCCAAGAGGCCACCCTTCCTTCCTCACTGTCAGCTTGCCCATTTCTATCTCTGTCACGTGAGTTATTACTCTCCCCTGTAGTCAGCTCCATTCTCTATCTTGAGCTCTCCTCTTGGTCATTTCACTATTTCCGGTGCCCTGTGTATGCTCAATAAATGGTTATTGACTAAACAAAAGATGAATGAGTGAGAAAATGGTCAGGGATGGGGACGGGACTGGAGAGAGGTTTATATGCCTCCCATCCCCAATATCTAAGGAAAATGAGTTGTCTTCAAGTGCCACAAGAGTCAGGGTTCAGTTGGAGCCTCTTCTCTTGGCTCACATGCACTGTTATATTTTCAGGAATTCTGATAGCTGGCTATTAAAAACAGCCATAATTAAAAACTACATTATGCAAACTTATACCCAAATAAATACATTAAATGCAAAGGTAATAAAATCTCCACTTCCCAATTATTTCACTACATTTCACTATTCTCTGTGCTCTTGAGTTTACCACTTCTATAGTATCGGAATGGTGGAAACACTATAAAATGCGGTGCTATTGGATTCTTCTTCCCAACATCGCATTCGGTAGTATCATGTTGGTAGCTTGAAACAGAAACAGTCTACAGTGACAGTGTTTCCACCACAGACACAAGCGCTTTCTACAAATCAGGGACCCCTCCCCCCAGTCTGTTGTTAAACCTTTGCCATCTTACCATTGGCAATGTTCTTTTATTATTATTTTTTTATTTGAGAGAGAGAGAGAGAGAGAATCTTAAAAAAAAAATTTTTTTTAAATGTTCGTTCATCTTTGAGAGAGAGAGAGACAGAGCATGAGCAGGGGAGGGGCGGAGAGAGAGGGAGACACAGAATCCAAAACAGGCTCCAGGCTCCGAGCTGACAGCACAGAGTCCAACACGGGGCTCGAACCCGGGAACGGCATGACCGGAGCGGAAGTCGAACACTCAACCGACTGAGCCACCCAGGTAAATATATATATTTTTAGATGTTTATTTATTTATTTTGGGAGGGGAGGGGCAGAGAGGAAAAGAGAGAAAGAATCCCAAACAGGCCCCATGCCCAGCACAGAGCCCGATTTGTGGCTTGATCTCACGACTCTGAGATCATGACCTGAGCAGAAATCAAGAGTTGGATGCTTAACCAACTGAGCCACCCAGGCGCCCCAGCCCCTGGTTATTCTATATTTCCTATAACAACCTCCAGTAGGCGACCTTTCTTCAACGGGGGAAAAAAAGATCACTGAATTCTCTGAGAAAGCAACATTTTCTTCTTTTAATTTCTATCTTTTACTTGTGTGGATTGCAGGTGGACAAAACAACCAGTGGATTCACTGAATTCTTTTTCTCCCACCAGTGGTTTGATGGTTTGCAGACAGCTAGTGTTTAGCGCCATCAATCAAAGACGTTTGAACATCACCACTGATGACTTCTCTCCCAACCACCACCCTGCAGCCTCTTCTGCTGGATTCTTATGAGAGAAAGTTTAGATTTATAAAAATCACTCATTATTATTTAACTGGGTCGGCAGCTGAGCTGGTTATGAAACATGTGTCTGGATCGGAAATGTGGGTATAAACTGCCAGACTTTAGGGAATTAAAAAAAAAAACATATATGGTGAATGTGGAGGAGAGCAAGATTATTCCCTTTGAATGCTAAGATTCCAGCCTGATTCCTCTCCAGGTCTCTCTCCAGCTCCCGGATGATGCAATTCATCTCCCCACTGGAGTGCATTATGCTCTCTTTAAAGACCCAGAGCTAATGGAATGCTGAGAAAATCAATCCTTTCTTATTATGCAGGCCTGCTGTTTGGTAAATGGAAAGCAAATCCTTTCTTCTTCTAAGTAGGAAAAAAAAAACCAAACAAACTTGAGAGACACCTTGATTATATCCTCTGCATGTCCTGAATGAGAGTCTACACACAATATCTGTGCTTAACATACATCGAATTCAAGAAGGCCAGGTGCATATCCACTCACAATTCAATGGAGAGACGGCACACACACACCCTCTCTATCTCTCTTTCTTTCTCTCTCTCCTCTGAAGAGGGCATATATCATAATGCAATACTTAGGAGGAGATGTATTAAATTGACATCTCACATCCATAGTAATTTTTTTACCATTTATTAAGCATTTACCATGTGCCAATTATCATGCTTTAAGCATACTTTTTTTTTAAATTTATTTATTTTGAGAAAGAGAGAACAAGTGGGGGAGGGACAGAGAGAGGATCACAAGCAGGTTCCATGCTGTCAGCAAGGAGCCCAATGCGGGGCTTGGGCCCATGAGCCGTGAGGTCATGACCTGAGCTGAAATCAAACGTCATAGCCAACAGGTGCCCCTAAACATTTCTTTTAAACAACAACCTCAGTAAGTATATTCTATTTTTAATCCCCATTTTACATTGAGCAAACTAGGTGAGATAAGTGGACTGAGGACACTGTTGGGAACACACTCTGGATTTAAGCCCAGTTCTGTCTGACTCTAAAACCAGGGCTACTAAACTTAGTTCCATGCTGATGATCATGCCTCACTTAGAACTAACAAAGTGAAAAGCTATGGGCAGTGTCAGATTTGATATAAGGATTCTGCTAAGAGTGAGAATACATTGCCTTGCAAAAAGATGAGCTCCCTGATACTGGAGGTATTCAAGAAAAAGTTGAAAGAACACTTCCTAGTGGAGGCTTCACCATTTGGTAGGCTTCTTGTTCTAAGAAGAATGGTTGGTCAAATCTATTTCCCTAAGTGGATTTTTCACCAGAGAAACAGAGAACATATTTTTGGTAAGAAAGTTGACTGTTCTAGGGGCACCTGGGTGGTGGCTCAGTCAGTCAAGCACCGACCTCGGCTCAGGTCGTGATCTTGCGGTTCATGAGTTCGAGCCCCACGTCGGGCTCTGTGCTGACAGCTCAGAGCCTGGAGCCTGCTTCGGATTCTGTGTCTCCCTCTCTCTCTGCCCTTCCCACACTCGCACTCTGTCTCTCAAAAATAAATAAACATTAAAAAAAAAAAAGAAAGAAAAAAAGTTGACTGTTCTACAAAACCAGACTAGAAATGATGGACAAAATGCAATGATTGGGCCATTGTGAGGAAGGACTTCTTTTTAGTCCATGCAGTGAACAAGGCTTCGCTGAGAATGATGACCTTCTCTCCATGAGGTTGTTTATGGAAAAGCTGGTGACCACACATAGAGTTTCTTTTGCCTCTACCCTTGTCTAGGGGACTTTATTTTCTCTCACTTGTAGTTTTGCCCCATTTTCCTAACCGATCCGTCCTCCAATCTCTCCACAACCTAGCCCATCCTCACACTGATCTGAGTTATCACCACCACCACCCAAGGCAGTCTTACTTTTCGCTCTCTTGCTTAAAGACTTGTTAGCTCACATTGGCAGACTGAGTTCCCAGGGAAGCAGGACGAGACAGAGACCAGCAGGTCCGATGTTTACTCAGCAGAGCTCTTGACATGAACACCTGTGGCCAGGAGGAAAGGAGGCAGGACTGGGCACATGGAGAAGTCATCACAGCAGAGCTGCAACTAATCCCAAGGGGGACTTTCGATACTGGGACGGCCCTTCAGAGTTCTCCTGAAGTGGGGTAAGATGGGCAGCCTCTTTCTACTCCTATGTAGACCAGTCATCAGATGTAGGCTGCTCCAGGAAGCTGCGCGAGTTCAGGCAAGGCGGCTGCCTTCAGGAAAGAGTGCAAGAGAACTGAGACACAGGGCCATCTGCTAGCAGCACTCCATGAAGCTTAAGCCCACCGGTCCTGAAAGGGGATCTGGGCAACACAGCACAGTATATGCCAGTGGAACACACTCAACTCTTTGACCTGACCTGCCAGGCCCTTTGCAATCTAGCCCCCGCTACCTGCCCAGCCCCATCTTTCTCCATTCCCTATTGCTGAACACAGATCCATTCGGCTTCTCAGGGGATTCTTCAATGTGCTGCCACTTTCATGATTTGTACATACGACTCGCTCTTTCTAGGATGCCCTTACCTGCTGTATTAGCTTCCTATGGCTGCTGTAACAAATTACCACAAACCATGTGCCTTAAAACAACACACATTTATTTCCTCACAGTCCTGGAGGTCCAAAGTCCAAACTTCAGTTCACCCAAGTCGAAATGCAGGTGTCAGCAGAGCCATGCTCCCTGAAAGCTCTGGGGAAGAATCCAACTGTCTTTTCCAGCCTCTAGAACTACATTCTTCGCATTCCTTGGCTCCAAGTTCCTTCCTTCGTCTTCAAAGCCAGCAGCAAAGTACGTATCTTGCTTCATTGTCACCTTCACTTCTGCTGCTGTTACACCTACCTTTGTCGCCCTCTTATAAGGGTATTTGTGATTGCATTTGGGGGTCCACCGGGATAATATCGGACAATCTCTCCCACCTCGAGATACTTAATCACACCTGCAGGTCTCTTCTGTCATATAAAGGTAATGTTCGCAGACTCCAGGAAAAAGGACCTGGTTATCTTTGGGGGCCATTATTCCGCCTACCACACCTGCCTTGACCCACCTCCCTCTCTTTCAAGTCCCAGATCAAGTGTCACCTCTTCTGTGAAACTTACACTGACATTCTCAGGTAGCTTGAATTGGCACCGCATTGTCATCCCTCAGCACTCAGCCTATGTCTTTATTCAATCAGTTATGCTCTCATGCGTACTTCAGTCATGAAACGATGAATTCATTCATTCGTTGAGCACTTCCTATGTGCCAGGCACCGTTATGAATTCTTGGGATTTGAACAGTGAACAAATGGGACAAAAGGCCCTGCCACTGTCTAGCTTCTATTCCAATGAAGGTGGACAGACAACTTAAAGTTAACATAAATAGTGTGTTAGGAAAAAACAAGTAGGCAAAAAAAAAAAAAAAAAAAAAAAAAGCAAGAGCATGAGCATGAGCGACAGCCAGGTATAGGAGAATAGGAATGTAGCGGAGGAAGATGGAAATAGTTGCAATTTAAAATAGGTGGCCAAGGAAGGCCTCAAGGAAATGGTGACATTTGAGTAAAGCCTCGAAGGAGATCTGGATGGATATCTGGCAGAAGAGTTTTCTCTAGGTAGAGGGAAGCACGAGCACCAAGGTTCTGAGGCTAGTGTATGGCTTACCTGTTTGGGGAGTAGAGAAGAGTTTCTAGAGCATTTTGTGCAGAGGGGTAATGTGATCTGTCTTTTAACAGGATCCCTTTCCTGGGGCTGCCACATATAGCCCTATGGGTTGTACATTCCACAGCACAGTCTAGTGGGTTCCGTTTACATTTTTAGTCCATGTACATAGACTATATGTGTAACAAAGAAACTATAATGGCTACTGGCTGAGAGAAAATGAAGGAGATGCCAGGGTGGAAGCAAGAAGACCAATGAAAAGGCCTTTATAATAATTCAGGCAATCTATCTACTGCTAGGCATCTCCAATGCCTAGAACAGTACCTGGAACATGGTAAGCAGACAAGAATAAAATGACTATCACATTTTGTATCATAGTGTAAGCTAGATTTGAGGACTCACTGGTTACTTCTTGGATTCATACTCTTGAATGAAGGGGTAGACCAGATGATTTTTCAAATCTAAAATTCTGTCAACCCAACTGCCATCTAGGCTTCGCCATTAGGATGTTCCACTATCATCTCCAATTCTACACGTTTAACCTGTATTTCTTTCTTTCTACCCTCCCCACCTGAAAGAAGTTCCTCCTGGCTTTCCTCATCTGTTGATGGAGGCATCATTTTCCCACCTAGATTTGAAATCTGTTATTTTAACCAACTGTATCCAGGTCCAAGTCCTGGGACACCTCTTCTTTCAATTTCACTGCCCATAACCCAATCCTGCCCTCACCACGTCTCCCCAGGAGCCAAGAGCCCACGGTGGCATCTCATTCTCTATCCGCCACCAAGTTTCTGCATTTGCGTCTTGCCATCCCTCCCCACCCCTCAGATGCTCTCCTGTCCTTTGCTGTACCTCCAGGACTTCCATCCAAGCTCAAGCCCTTTACGGTCCTTTGTCAGTCCCTATTGGCCCCATCCCTCTATGATCCCATTCTCCTCAAAATTTCTCTGCCCTTTGTGGCCTGGCATTTGGTAATATCTAGAGAGGAGGTGATGGGTAGGGGAAAGAATGCAAGCTTTGGAGGCAGTCAGGTGGGAATAAAATCCCAGCTCAGCCATCTCCTAGTGTGGGGTCTTGGGAATTCATTCACATTCTCTGGGCCATAGTTTCTTCATATTAAAACTTTTTAAAAAAATTAAAACTTTAAAAAGTCTACTTTGTAGACCTGTGTGAGCATCCAAAGATAACGTTTACAAAGCATCTTGTACACATTAGGCGCTTGGTAAATACTGATTCCTTCTTCCCTGCCTGCTGTCCCTTGCCCGCAGCTCCAGTGCTTGTGTTTGGCATTTTGATTCCTTTCCCTACCACCTTATTGAATTCAGTTAAATTCTTATTTATAAGTATATGTTAATAACACATTTATTTCAGCCCGGGTTAGAACACCAGATTTTGGAAAACCCTTTCTCAGCAATTACCTACTTTAGATATGTATCAAAATCACCTTACAATTGTCACTGTCAATTTTTTCAACTTATTTGGATATTCTCAAAAGCGCTCTACAATAGAAGAGAATAGTGTAATGAACCTCTGTGTACCTGTTACCCAGCTCCAATAATTGTCAATTCTTAGCCAGTCTTGTTTCATCTATTACTCTAAATTTTTATTTCCGAAGCATTTTTCCCCAGAGTATTTTACAGCAAATCTCAGACATCATATTGTTCTACATATAAATAATTCAGTAGGTATCTCTACTATGTAAAGACTAGTCTCAGTTTGCTAGACCTGCCATAACAAAATACCATAGATTCAGTGACTTAAACAACAGAAATTTATTTTCTAACAGTTCTGGAATCTATAAGTCCAAGATCAAGGCATCAGCAGGTTTGGTTTTTCCTGAGGCCTCTCTTCTTGGCTTACAGATGGCCACCTTCTCTCTGTAACCCCACATGGCCTTTTCTCTGTGCCCATGCACTCATGGTATCTCTTCCTCTTCTTATAAGGACACCAGGCCTACTGCATTAGAGCTCCACCCTTATGATCTCATTTAATCTTAATTATTTCTTTAAAGGCCCTGTCTCCAAATATATCCCTTTGGGGGGTAGGGCTTCAACATTTAAATTTTGGGGGAACACAATTCAGTCCATAATAGGACTTCTCAAAAACATGATTGTAACATCATTATTACACCTAAAAAATAATAATAATTGCTTAATATTATCTAATATCCTGTCCTTGCTTAAACTTTCCTAGTTGCCCCAAAAACATCTTAATTTTTTTTAAGTTTTTTTTTTTTTTTTTTTTTTTTTTATTTGAGAGAGAGAGAGTGAGACAGAGCATGAGTGCAGGAGGGGCAGAGAGAGAGGGAGACACAGAATCCAAAGCCGGCTCCAAGCCCTGGGCTATCAGCACAGAGCCCGACGTGGGGCTTGAACTCACGGACTGCAAGATCATGACCTGAGCCGAAGTCAGATGCTTAACCAACTGAGCCACCCAGGTGAGCTGCCCCAAAAACATTTTTAAATTGTTTAAATTAAGATTCAAAAGGGAGCATATTGTTTTAGAAATACAGATTCCCAGGTCTTTACCCTGGAGTTGTGATTTAGCTTCCACCCAGCTGCCTCTTCAGGAGGCAGCCTCTGTGGAGTCATGGTAATTTTTGACTGTAATGTTACCCCAATGGAAGTTTGGCCATAAATGTTTTAATCAAAATTATGCCAACATTGATAGATTTCTATCAAGAAAGTAATTTCTACAATAAGTGTTTTGTTTGTTTGTTTTTGAAAGAGAGAGAGAATGACCAAGCAGGGGAGGGGCAGAGCGAGTTGGGGAAAGAGAATCTTAAGCAGGCTCCATGCCCAGCTTGGAGATCAATTTGGGACTTGATCTCACAACCGCAAGATCATGACCTGAGCCAAAATCAAGGGTCTGAGGCTTAGACAGAGCCCCCCAGGTGCCCCTAGAATAAGTGTTTTCTTTACTGAAGTATAGTTGGCATACAGTATCATATTCGTTTCACATGTACGACATAGTGATTGACAATTAGATACATTATGCAGTGCTCACCATAGTAAGTGTAGTTATCATCGGTCACCATACAATGTTATTACAATATTATTGACTATATTCCCTATGCTATACTTTTCATTCTTGTGACTTATTTATTTTATAAATGTGTGCCTCTTAATCTCCTTAATCTCCTCAACCTACTCTCCAACCTCTTCCTTTGCTGGCAACTACCAGTTTGGTCTCTCTATTTATGATTCTGTTTCTGATTTTTTGTTTGTTCATTTGTTTTGTTTTTTAAATTCCACATATAAGTGTAACCATATGGTATTTGTCTTTCTCTGTCTCACTTATTTCACTCAACATAATATCCTCTAGGTTCATCCAGGTTGTCACAAAGGGCAAGATTTCTTTTCTTTTTTTTATGTCTGAGTAATATTCCATTGTATATATGTATACGTGACATCTTTATTCATTCATAGGGCTTGTTTCCCTATCTTGGCTATTGTAAATAATGCTGCAATAAACATAGGGGTGCATGTGTCTTTCTGAATTAGTTTTTTTGTTTTCTTCAGGTGAATATTGAGAAGTAAAATTACAGGATCATATGGTATTTCTATTTTTAATTTTTTGAGGGACCTCACATTGTTTTCCATAGTGGCTGCACCAATTTATGTTCCCATCAACTGTGCATGAAGATTCCCAGAACAAATGTCATTAAGTACTAAAATTCATTGATTCCCTAAGCACAATTCGTTTCCAGTTTTACCACTTTTATTATAGTTTATGGGAATTATTTTCATCAGCATTAATTCTTTTTCTGTTTAAATGTTACAATGAAATCTGATTCAGGTTTTCATCCATGTCAAATTTTCCCAATTGTAACATCTGCCTTTCATTTTGTGGCCATTATTTCTACTAAATCCAATTTTTCCCCAGTCAGATTTGGGTGTCTACATTTTGGTCAAGGTTGGATTCTTCAGGCCATTTTTTCCCCAGTATGTAGTTTTAGCTGTTGTTACTCTTATTTTGTGGTGGTTATTTCCATCAGGAATATTCATTATTACTTGGTAATAGGCTGAGAGCTTAGATTTATTTCTTTACTTATCCATGAAAAAATGCTATGTATCTAAGACATAGCAAGGGAGATAAAGTGTAGGAGTCAGAAAATGACAAAAAGAGACACACACAGGGGAGACAGATTGAGACAGAAGCTGCAGCTATCTTGAGATACTGTTTGCTAAGCTCTCTGAGGGGTCTGAATGTCCTGAGGGTCAAAATGGCGAGATTAAAACAATATGGAGACCGCAGTATGGTTGTTGAGCATGGGCTAGGCAAATAATTCCAGGACTTTAAATCCTAGGAAGTTAAACACACAGTGTTACTCACCCCGCCTCCTCCCCCTTTTATGGCTCTTTTTATTTCCTTCTTATCCTTGCCTTGGGACTGAATTTTAGCCCTCTGCTCTTCTTGAACTTCAGACTGACCACAGCCTGCCCCAAACCTCTGTTCCTTCCCTTCTATTGTTCATAAAGCACCTTTATCAGTGGTGACCTCCCACATGGTTTTATCAATGTCTAGCACAGTGCCCTACATGCAGTGAGTGTCCAATAATTACTTGTTACTGGTTTATCTTAAAGTATCACCCTTCTGATTTAAACTCCCATAAGCTAGGCCACTGTTAACAAAATCCAAACACATCTAACTCGACCTACCACTTCCTGGGGCTTAAGTGGGTGGATGGAGCCAGATTCGGCAATTCTGAACTGTTGGGGGGCCTCTCAATCTGTCTGCAGAATTGAAGCTTGAAAAGTTTTATTTTTTGCCGACGTTCCCTAGCAAATGCCTGCTGCACACCCACACACTTAGCCAGCAAGAAGAGAAGAGCTGTTGCAAGAATTGTTCCCTCTGGGACCAATCACCACAGGAGCAGCCCTCCCTGAAGATTCGTCCAGCGGGGGGCCTCCAGTCCCTCTAGTCCAGCCCCCCAGCTGCCATCTGCAGAAGCTCAGAAGGAGGAGGTGTTGAGGGGAGGTGCAGAGAAGGGCTACAAATGGCAGCTCCTGGAGGGAGAGTGAGGCCCTGGCGGAGTGACCTTGTGGAGGCCAGGAGGAGGGACACAGAAACCAAGCCAACAGAGAGACAAGTAGATAAGGAGAAGACTACAGGGCTAGGTTTTTGCAGATGTCTTAAATGGCTTGGAATGGCGGCACCCATAACGTAAACTGTGTGATTACAGCGTTAAAACCTGAGGATTAGCAAAAGAAAACAGAAGTAACAAGAGAGATCTGCTGGCATTTAAGGGAATAGGAGAAACAAGACTGAGACGGGCTAGACTTGATGTTTCTCAGACTCGGCTGCAGGTTGAGATCGCCTAGGGAGATTTAAAAAGACTGAGGCGTGGGTCCCACCCCAAGAGACTTAGTTAATTGGTTTGGGGTGGGTTCTGGGCATCCAGATTTTGTAAACGCTCCCCAAGGGGTTCTAAAGTACAGCCAGCTGAGATCAACTGAGCTACACTGAAGACCGAAAAGGAAATACAATCTGCTGTGTCTTCTGTGGCCCCGCAATGCAAGAGAGAAGGACCTTGGGCCGGACCCCCTTTGGTGTCTGTGGCCAGCTGTGTGTCTCAGTGGAGACAGCTGAGCATGTGCATCTCCAAGTCTTGGTTCTGGTTTGGGCTTGACCACCACCGTGGCTGGTGTGACCTTGGACAATGGGAGTCCTGGTCAGAGAAGACCTGAGCTCACCCTGTGCTGGGCTGGTCACTTCTCCCTGCCTGCACTTCCCTCACATAATCTCCAGCTCTGAAACATTTCAAGTCTCTACTTTCATTAAAATAGCCCAGTCACTTCTAGTTCAACAGATTTTTTTTTCATGAATTATTCAAACTTGGGAGTTGAATGTTGAAAATAACATGTTCGAGTTGTCCTCATTAGGAAGCTTTTAGCTGCGGATCTCCTGTCTTCCACTATATTTACAAAGCCCGGTATCCGCAGTTTTGGGGATGAACGCAGTCAATCACTTACAAAGTCTCTAGAGAATTCCACATGGAAATAAAGTAAGTAATAAAGCCCACACAATAAACAGAAATGGTGCAACAAAGGGAGCAATAAGGAGCAGCCGTGGGCACCCACAGCCTTCAGTAAGCCTCTCGGCCTCTCTGGGCTTCTGTTTCACTTATGTTCATGAATGTCTACTTCATGCCTACCTTGTAGAAGGGGAATGAAACAGATGACAGTTGCCCTTGAAGGATCCCTAATCTGGGGGATTGTGGCAGACTCATAAATAGCCAATGATAAGGGAATATGAATGAGAGGCAGAATGTGGTACAGGCTTTTAACATCTGACTTTCTCCTTGACTTTTAACCATGAAGCAGTAAATCAGAGGAAGCAGAAGGTGGGACTGAGCGATGACACCCCTCAGAGGGGCCCAGAGCCTCTGCCTGTGGGACACCATAAAATCATCACAGACGTTGCCACGTTCCAGACAACACAGGGCTTCATTGCAATTGCGTCTTTAGGTGGGATTGCTAAAGCGTGGAAATGAAAACCTAGTAGTCTGTATAATTTGTAATAAACTTATAAATATATTGTAACTCTAGAAGAAAGGTATTTCTAGAGAACAGAAGTGAGATAAAATTCATTTGCTTGGTTTTCAAGATCATTCTCCTTAAAGGGGCGCGTGGCTCAGTCGGTTAAGTGTCCGACTTCGGCTCAGGTCACGATCACACACAGTCTGTGAGTTCGAGCCCCGTGTCGGGCTCTGTGCTGACAGTTCAGAGCCTGGAGCCTGCTTCTGATTCTATGTCTCCCTCTCTCTCCTCTCCTCCCCTACTCGCGCTCTCTGGCTCTCAAAAATGAATAAATGTTAAAAAAAATTTTTTTAAAAAAGATCATTCTCCTTATTATTACTTCATGATTAAATAAATCCCACCCAGGACGGTGGAGAAAGTTATATCTGGTGACTGTGTTCATGCATATCTCTGCAAGAATCAGCAGACAGTAGTATCTGGAATTTTCACAGTGTATGTCAAGGAGGTGAGGAAATTAAAATGCTAAGACATTTATGATATCATTTTACTTTGCATTGGAAAAGATGGTTGTAAGCTGTCATAATGTAAACCAGTAATTCCTGACCTCTAGTGTGCATGGGAATCACATGTAAGCTCGGTTAAAACACTGCTGGTCCCACCCCCAGGATTTTTGATTCAGTAAGCCTGGGCCCGAGCTGGAGTATTCGCATTTCTAACAATTTCCCAGCTGCTGCTGCTGCTGCTGCTGCTGCTGCTGCTTCTCCTGCTGCTGCTGCTGCTGATTAGGGACCACACTTTGGAAACTGCTAATAAGGGTATATAATTTCACTATACAAAATGCTGTGCAAAGCAGGAAAAAAAAATGCATTTGAGGACTCTCAGTGCTGTGCTTCTGCTCTACTGTGTGATCTCTCTTGTCTATTCATGTTCTGACTTAGCTCTCATAACCTATAACACTGATCTGTGGTTGATCAGCAGTAGAGAAACGTGTGTCTTCTTGGCCACCATCATCTTAAAGTATTATTGGCATATAAGTGCTATTGTAAAATCTGAAATTTGGCTCGTCGGTGCAGATTATTTTTCCGCCAGTATCTTCACGAGTGAATGAGATGATTTTTAAGAACTTGCCCTGGGTTAGAATCCCATGATTTTATGAAGCAATGATTTTTAAGAAGCACTGTCCATTTGTTTTGGAAGGAGGAGCAACATCTGTTATATACATCCATTCAGCTACTTATGTGCTAGGCCTCATTTAATTCTCTTGTGGCCCTTTGAGCTGCTGGCCATCTTAGAGATAGAGACATAGAAGTTCACAGAGCTTAGGTAACTTGTCTGCATCCCTCAGCTAATGAGTGATGGAGCAGATTTTGAACTCTGGGCAGTCCTTGCTCTGTCCAGCACACTGTGGGCTTTTCTGCTGTGGAGGCAAAGTGAGAATGATGTCGGGGAAATGCTCCTTCCCACGGACTTCTGCTCCCAAACACCACTGCCACTAGGGTGTTTGTGCCCAAGAGGGAAGCTTTGGTGCCAGGGCCCCTTGTTTAGAGATCTGGAATCCCACACACATGGAGAGTGAATGTGGGGCCAGAAGGGAGGGCGGAGGGCTAGGCCAAGCTCAGATAGCACAACTGTCAACCCAGCAAAAAATACAGAGAAAGGCAAAAACATTTCAAAAATACAACCACAGCCATTTTCTTCTTGTTAGAGCCAGTAGCTTTTGACCCTCGATTTGAATGGGCTTTTATTTTCCGTAAAAAAAAAAAAAAAAAAAAAAAAAGGAAAAAAAAAGCTATTCTATTTGCAGCTCCCCTAATGACAGTGTTCACAGGGATGATGGGAGGAAATCTCTCCGTGACACAGGCGGGTCTTGCCAATCTTAACATCAAGTGATTCAAAATCACAGGCTGGAATGAAACTCAGGGAGGAAAACAGACCTACCCAAATCTGACCATTAGCGAGAAGGAAGTAAGAGCTATCAACCAACACTTACCAAGGGTCCCTTAGGGGCCATCTAGTCTTACATAAGCAGCTTTTCAAATTATTTGTAATCAGAAAGCCCAGCTCAGCCAGTCCCATAGGCTGCTAGAAACCCAACCAGCAGACTTCGTAGAGAACGGAAGCCAGGAGCATTAGCAGCAGACGCTGAAGAGGTATTTAAATGATAGCCTACCCTAGGAAGGAGCCCACGCGGGGAACACGGACAGATTCCAGGCTGCGAAGCCACGTTCTTCCGGGAGGGGAGTGGCGGTGGTCCAGCTCAGTGTTTCTCAGACTTGAATGTGCTTGCAAATCACCCTGAGATTTCATCAAATGCAGATTCTGATTCCGTAGGTCTGGAGTAGGCCCAAGAGTCTGCATTTCTACCCAGCTCCCAGGTGATGCCGATGCTGCCTGTCCACAGACCACATTCCAATAGCAAGAATCTGGACAACTTTCCATGTGAGTCTTGAGTTCTTACGGGAGTCAATTTTCAGATCCTCAAAGCCTGTTTTTCCTCTTTTCTCAAATCTACGTAAGAAAAAATGAGGTCAAAGTTGTACGTTCCTCTTGTGAAATGGACATCTT
Source organism: Panthera tigris (assembly GCF_018350195.1). Lineage (NCBI taxonomy): Eukaryota > Metazoa > Chordata > Mammalia > Carnivora > Felidae > Panthera > Panthera tigris. Next base: position 132,034,109 of record NC_056668.1, on the reverse strand, counting down.
TCCACCTTACAGAGCAAAGGCCCTCCTCCTTCCATCCCACATCTTAGGGAATACATTGCCTCGGGTACAAAACCCACCAGCTTCCCTGGTAAAGCAACAATGTGAAACATCGATGTTATGACTGAGAAACTGATTCACTCTAATAAATGGTTACAAACATTTTCACAAGTCAAAGAGTATTGATTCATTGCTTGCAACAAAGTTGAAGGAGATGTCAATTATCCACTGAGTGTTCTTTTAAAATAATCTTGAGGGGCACCTGGGTGACTCCATGGATTAAGTGTCCGACTCTTCCTTTTAGCTCAGGTCATGATCTCAAGGTTTGTGAGTTTGAGCCCCTGATCAGGCTCTGCACTGACAGTCCGCAGGGAGTCTGCTTAGGATTCTCTCTCTCTCTCTCTCTCTCTCTCTCTCTCTCTGTCCCTCCCCCACTTGTGCGCGGGCGCACACACACACACACACGCACACACACCCGCTCTCTCTCTCTCTCTCTCAAAATAAATACATTAATACAAAAATAAATTTTGAGGAAAAAACAACCACTAAGTGATTTTGAACGTTTAACTCAAAAAAATTTAAAGAATTAAAATGACATTTCTATAACAAAACTTCTAATCCCACTGCTTAAATATGAACAAAATATCTCAGCATTTACATCTTTTAAAAAACAAAAAAAAATTGGGGTGCCTGGGTGGCTCGGTCAGTTGACTGTCCGACTTTTGCTCAGGTCATGATCTCACAGCTCGTGAGTTCGAGCCGCACAACAGGCTCTGGGCTGACAGCTCAGAGCCTACGGCCTGTTTTGGATTCTGTCTCCTCCTCTCTCTCTGCCCTTCCCCCACTCGCTCTCCATCTGTCTCTCTCTCTCTCTAATATAAATAAAAATTTTTTTAAATTAAAAAAATAAAAATAAAAAATGAAACAATAGAATGAGTACTGATGCTGAAACCTATTCCATTTTGGCAATTTTATTAATAGTCAACATGGAAATATCAATTTGTTTTAAAAAGCAGAGCAATGTAAATAAAGAAAATATCTCTTATGAAAAGATGTTTCCAATAAACATTTTGTTTAAAAATAATAATTACCCAAACACATTTATGTTGTTTTCATAATTTGTATACCAGTGATGACTGTATGACTCAACCCAGAAGAAATGTGTTAACACTTAGAGACTTATAGGCTCTGAGTTTATATATATTATTTTGTTATAGAAAAAGATGACACAAATTATGTTTCATAAGGATAAAGTTTTATGAGGTAAAGGAAGGGAAATAGGAATCAAAGAGAAGAAAGAATGATGCAACGTTTAAGAACCTGTTCTTCTATTTCTAAAATGATGCTGATGTCAAATCACCATGGTATATAGGTTCCATTGGAAGCATTTTTAAAAATCATATAAAAGTCTTGTTTTAAATGTCAATACTTTATGAAGAGTTTGCCCTTGTGTATTTTTATCACATGATTATATATCAAATTACCATAGAATATAGATTCCATTGGAAACAGTTTTTGAACTGTGCAAAAGGTTTGTTTTAAAATATCAGCATTTAGGGGTGCCTGCGTAGCTTAGCTGGTCGAGCATCCAACTGTTGATTTTGGCTCAGGTCATGATCTCACAGTTCATGGGACCAAGTCCCACGTCAGGCTCCAAGCTGACAGTGGGGAACCTACTTGGGATTCTCTTTCTCCCTCTCTCTCCACCACTCACACTCAATCTCTCTTTCAAAATAACTAAACTTAAAAAAAATAAAAAATAATAAAATGTTGGTATTCATAATAAGCAGACACTTGCACTCTTTACAACTACTTAAACTCATAACAAAATGTAAATGAAAATTATGAACTATACATAGCTTTTCATATTTTCTCTAACAAGTTCATAGCAAAACAAACAAAAAGTTTGAAGACCACATGTCTGAAAGCTTTCCCTCTGATCTTCAAGGCGCATCAGGACATATCAAGACAAAGAGTCATCTTGTCTGCTATGAAGCCCTCTCAGGCAAGCAGAGCAACCCCCTTGTGACCTCGTGCCTCCAAGTCTGCCCAAGACCTGATTCCAACCTCACACTGTCATCCCGCAGTGCAATTACCTCTAACTCCTGTTCACATCCTCTCCAGCAGCTCCTTAGCCCAGGCATGAAGGAGCAACTCAATGCTGGAGGACAGATGAAGGATGGATGGATGCATGCATACATGGACAGATTGCAGCCTACGTAGTCAGGCATTCTAGATTATTCAGGACAAAAGCATTGATGTTTAAGGTTAAAAACAGCTCTCTGAGACCCTGATTCCAAGGGGCTTTCTGTATAATAGCATTCCACCAGATTATCACCACCTCCTGCTCATATCATAGAGTAAAGGGTGCACCTGACTGGGAGGAATTAATGTCGTGGCAGAACAGTCTTCTCAGTTTTTTAGGAGGATTATCTTTGGTATCTTGGTTTTACTGGTTAGTTTTTTATTTTGTTTAATTTTAAAATAACTGTATTCAAATTATGGGTTATTTATATGGTTTTGTTTGTTTGTTTTCTTTTTTTGGAAGTGGGGAGGTGGGAGGAATAGGGAAGGTTGATAGAGAAGGTAAAAGAGAATACAGACTGGTATCTCCAAACGATATCATCACTTCCTTGAGTTATTTAATACATAGCCATCCATTCCAGTCATCTTCTCATTTCTGATCTCCACTTTTCTTCCTTATTTAATACTTACAAAAATGTATAAAGTATTAGTAATAATAGTATGAACTGGGGCACCTGGGTGGCTCAGTCAGTTAAGTGTCTGGCTCTTAACTTTGGCTCAGGTCATGACCTCACAGTTCATGAGTTTGAGCCCCATGTCGGGCTCTACACTGACAATGCAGAGCCTACTTGGGATTCTCTCTCTCTCTGCCCCTCCCTCACTTGCGTGCTCTGTCTTTCTCTCTCTCAAAATAAATAAATATACTTAAAAATTTTTTTTAAATATGAACTTTCATGGATCGACCACTCTGTTCAAGAAAGAGAACATTATCAGTCCCAAGTCCCCTCTGTGCCCCACTTCGTGTCTTTCTCCTGACTTCCCTTTTCCCAAAAGTAAGCACTGCTCTAAGCTGTGTGTATATCATCCCATCACTTTTTTAAAAATAGATTTTCACACGTCTTAACACTATATGGTTCAGTTTTGCCTGTTTTTGCACTTTGTATGTTATCATAGTCCATATATTCTTCTACAACGTGATGTTTTTCACTTGACATTTTGTTTGAAAAAAGCATCCATCTTATGTACGTAGCTAAGGTTCATTAATTTTCATTGTAGCAAGGTATTCATTGCACAAGTATGGCAAAGATGATCCATTTTCCTATTGATAGCCATTTGAATAGTATTTTATTGTTTTCACTACAATAGAAGTGCTGCTGTGGACATATTTGAACCTACCTCAGTTGCACACGTGTATGAGTTAGTAGGAGGAGGGATCCACACATTCCTAGGAATTTCTGGGTTACAGAACACTTTATGTGTATGTTCAACTTTACTAGATAATGCCAAATTATTTCTTTTTTTAATTTTTTTTCATGTTTGTGAGAGAGAGAGCAGAGCGTGGGTGGGGGAGGGGCAGAGAGAGAGGGAGACACAGAATCCAAAGCAGGCTCCAGGTTCTGAGCTGTCAGAACAGAGCCCAACGTGGGGTTTCAACCCACGAACCGCGAGATCATGACCTGAGCCGAAGTCAGACGTTCAACCAGCTGAGCCACCCAGCCGCCCCAATAATGCCAGATTATTTCTAAAAGTGGTTGGAATAATTTATACTCCCACCAGCAGTGTATAAGACTTCATGTTAACCCATGGCTTCACCAACATGTTTTTAAAATGTTTTATCAATTTGGGGGCTATAAAATGTTACCTCATTCTTTAATTTGTATTTCCCTAATTATAAATGATTGAACATGTTTCCCTGTTTATTGGACATTCATGGTTTCTTTTCTATTAAATACCTTTCTGTGCCTCTTGCCTATTTTTTTAATAGAGTTTTTGCTTTTTCATTGATTTTTAAAATATGTGTGTATTAAACGTGTGTTATAAAACATATGTCTTATATATATATTACACAACGTACGTTTTTTTTTCTGGATAGAATTCCTTGTCAGTTATGTTTTGTGAATTTCTTTTCCCAGATTATATCTTGTATTTCACATTGTTCTGCCCTCTTTTGATAATCACAAGTTCTTAATTTTCACAGGGCCAAGTTTGACAACACTTTCCTTGCCTATTTTTCTTTGTCTAGAAAACTGTTTCCTGTATGGAGATCAAACAGGTATTCTCCTACATTTTCTTCTAAAAGTTTTGAAATTTTCCTTTTCACATGCAACTCTTTGGTTTACCTCGAATTCACTATTGTGTTCTGTGTGAGGGAGGAACCAAACCCAAAAAAATTTTCCCGTAAGTGTATTGCATGTTCCATACTTTTCTCCCCAATCTGTAGTGCCAGCTCCATTATTGGTATAAAACATTCCTAACCATGCATGGGGCAAGTTCTGGGATCTGCTCTGTTCCGTTGGTTTCAATTTAAAAAATCTCTCTTTAGCTTCTTTCCAATTGTGCTTCAATCAGTGTGGGGAAGTCATACCATTATCCTCATTTGGCTGAGGATTTGGGGGGCTATCTGGTAACTGCATCTACCTCACAGCATTGGCGTGAAGATCTCACACAGGATATGACACACACATTGTTTAATAAAATGCCTGGCCCAGAGTAAACCCCTCAGTAAACTGTACTTATCATTACCATGATACCTTATAGTGTTCATAATTTACTTTCTTTAGTGTCAACAGTGGCTACATTCCTTAAAAAATAAATTTATTTTATTTTTATAATTTATTATAAAATTATCTGAGGATATTCAGGGAGGGGGCAGGCCATGTAGCATATACTGCCTGTTTTATGCCAACAAAATTAATTAAAAAAAAAGAGGAATTAAGTCATGAAAAAATATGTGTGTGTATCAGGAGGAAGGATATTAAAAGGAGAGGTGGGCTCTTTGGCCAATGATCAGCCCAGGCCAGATCTGAGAGTGTTTGAAAATTTCATCAAGATTTAAATTTAAGGCATCTTATGGATTGTGGTGATATTAAAATATGTCCACAAATTCTTTTTTTAAATTTTTTTCATTTTATTTATTTGAGAGAGAGAGAGAGAGAGAGAGAGAGAGAGAGAGAGAGAGAGAATCTCAAGCAGGCTTCACGCTCAGCACGGAGCCCAGTGTAGGGCTCGATCCCACAACCCTGGGATCATGACCTGAACCAAAATCAAGAGTCAGACGCTCAACCGACTGAGCCACCCAGGTGCCCCTGTCCACAAATTCTTTAACATTCCTCTTTTCAAAAAGTGGAGCCTAAATCCCTTCCCTCAAGTGTGGGCTAGACTTAATGGCTTACTCCTACTAACTAATAGATTGTGCTGGAAGTGATATTTATGTGACTTCCAAGATCAGGATCCAAGGTGTATGGCTTCATTTTTGCCCTCTTTTGAATTATTCATAGTGGAGGAAACCAAGTGATATGCTGTGTGGACACTCAGGTAGTCCTAGGGAGAGGTCCATGTGGTGAGGAACTGAGGGAACCATCTTGGCAACAGATCATCCAGCCCCAGTCAAGCCTTGAGATGACTACAGTCCCAGCAAAATCTTGACTGCGACTTCATGACAGACCTTGAGTCAGAACCACTTAGCAAAGCTGCTTCCTAATTTCTCAGCCCCAGAAACTATTGAGATAATAAATGTTTGTTGTTTTAAGCCACTACGTTTTGAGTTAATCAGCAGTAGATAACTCATATATGGGTCTTCCATGGTTGATAACAAATAAAAAAAGTGATAAAAAATAAACAATTAAAACGTTAAAATTAAAAAATAAATTAATTTAAAAAATAAAATTCAAACAAGTTAATTTAAAAAATTAAAAAATAAAGAAAAAGAAGCTGAGGAGAAGACAGTGATGGATATGAGGAAATGACTTGATGTTTGTATCTGGATAATGACCAGGGTTGGTAGAGGTTTCCATAGTCCAGTGCCATTTGCTTAAAAGTAGAAGAGGTACTATCCCATTTGTTAATTTGCTTATTTTAATGAGGAAGAATATTAAGATGAAGAACAGCATTTTAAGTACATGATGTGTCTTCACCTGTATCAATGAATAGCTCCGTTTTACAGATGAAGAAATATAGCTCAGAGTTACACAACCAGTAAGTGGAGAAGCCTGCCCAACTCCAGAGCCCATTCCCTTAAAATTTATGTTATACTGGAATCTTCTATGATACCATAGTCAGTCTTATTATAGAATATCTAATTTCTACCATCCGATTTCAGAAACACTTGTTGAATACCCACAGTGTAAGCATCTCACTACCTACGTGATCCCAAATTAAATCTGGGCCTGTCCCTGCTCTTGAGTTGTACACAATCTCAACATAATATCTAAAAGCTGTGACCTTCTCGCCACTTCTGCTGGCACACCCTACCCGAAGGCATCATCCTTCCTCACCTACACCCCTACAAATAGCCTTCCCTAACTGGTTGCCTTGCTGTATTCCTGCCCTGCTCCCTCTGTTCTCCACGTGTCCAAAATGATCTTGTCAAAATACCATTTCAGTCATGACACTCGCCTGTTAATACCCACCAATGGCTTTCCACCGAATAAAATCCAATCCCTTCACCACAACCTGCACAACTCCACAGAGTCTAGTCTCTGCCTGTCCCTGATCCCTCTTTCTTTCCCAGTGGCCTCATTTTCCAGCCACATAGGCCACTTCTCCAGTCCTCAGTCCTGTCGGGCCTCCTTCTTCCTGGAAAACTTGTCCTGCTCTTCCCATACTTCCGATCTCAGTTTAAATGTCACCTCCTCAAGGGAGATTTCTCAGACTGCCCCCTTACTCTACCCACCTTCTGTCTCCCAGCACATCATGGGTTTCCTTACAGCAATTATCACAATATTATGCACTAATACATTTGCTTATTTTTCTATTTTCCCCACTGGAATGTAAACCTCTTGAAGGCCAAAGCCATGTATATCAAGATCACACTTTTTTATGTCCAACCTAGTTCTGTGCCTGCCTAGTGTGGATGCTGAATAACTATTTATTGAATGAATCAACCGATCAGCTGAGGGGGGGAGAAAACCAGCAAATAATTATAATATAGGTGTCAATCATAATGGTTAACATTTCTCAAATGCTCCTGATGAGCCAGGCAATGTATTCATACACTTAAAATCTTGTTTTGTTGAGTTCTTATATTGTTCCAAGTCCTTACAAATACCATTTTTTATTTCCACAAGAACTCTGCAGAGCAAATACTATCATCTTCATTATTACAGATGAGGAAACTGAGGCTGTACACAATTTATAACATAGTTTATGGAAGGCCACTAGACAAGAAAGTGGAAAAGTCAAGATGTAACAGAATAGTCTTGCTACCAAGACTACACCTTTGCCTTTTTAAAAATATGTTTATTTATTTTTGAGAGAGAGAGCGTGAGCAGGGAAGGGGCAGAAAGAAAGGGGGAGGCAGGGTCCCAGGAGGGTTCTGTGCTGACAGTGGTGAGCCTGAAGCGGGGCTCAAACTCACAAAACATGAGATCATGACCTGAGCCAAAGTCAGACACTCAACTGAGTGAGCCACCCAGGTACCCCTACATCTCTGCCTTATATCACATCATGTCTCTAAAACTTGGTACGTCACACAAAACATGAGTTAAGTGCAAATCCTTGTATCACCATCACCCTATTCTAACCAATAAAGAACCAGTTATAACCAGGGATATACCAAGTGCTATAGAACTCCCTGCACTTACTTAATAAAATATAATTGTATACATTAACGCGTTTACGTATATGAAGTGCTTAGCTTCATGCCAGGCACAAAATAGTCACTCAAGAAACGGTTGCTCTAACTGGGAGGTTGACTCTCAAGGTGGTTAAGGGCATGGACTTTGGAGCCGGGCTAAATCTGAATTTGAATCTGGTCTCCTCAACTTACTAGTTACATGACCTCGGGTAAGTTCGCTCACACTTCACACCTCGATATCTTCTTAGGTTTGCTGTAAGATTAAATGCATTTCAAATGCTTGGCACAGTACCTGGCACATGATAAACAGCTAACAATCAATAATTTTCATTGTGTTGGCTATTGAAGCATCACAGAAAAAGTGTTTAACTCTCCTCAGAGCAGCTGCATGCTGTGTTACCTGATGTTAGCACCTTTGCATTTCAGGGGGCTGTGCAAGCATGGAGCCCATCAATGCTGCCCCATTTATTTGGTCATATGGCTGACCCTGTCTTCTTTCAGACTGTTTCCTGATAATGTGGAGTATTTGGAATTCTTAACTTGTGGTTATTGTTTACCAAATGAAACAAATATATATATATATATATATATATATATATATATATATATATATATATATGTTGAAGCAAGAGAAAACTGACCTCTCACATCAGTTCTTCCTAGCTGTGCATGCTTGGGGTTGGTTAAGTGACTTTTCTGAGTTTCTGTTTCTTCATCTATAAAATGAATACAGTAAAACTTACTTGCTAGATTATTAGGATTCTTTGAATGTATATGAGTCATGTGGGACAGTGAATTGTGCATAGTAGGTCCTCAATCCATAGCAAATAAACTCATTTGCTGATCCAGAGACCCAGACCCTAAGTTAGGTGTCAAAACTAAAAAAGAAAAAAAAGGTATCTTTCTGCATCATAGATTCTAACACATGGATTATAAAATGATAATTTCATTTGGATCACATGGTGGTATTGCTGTTGCCAACATTTAAATATTGGCAGATACATTAATACCGTTGGATAACTTCCATCGTCCTCAAGGTATGTTTTCACTAGAAGCATTGGAAGAGACAGTAGGTGTTGTCTCCCATAAATTAAACACTATGTTAATAATTCATTAATTTATGATGAAAAACATTAACTTTAGGAAGCAGGACTCAAGCCTTCTCTAATCAACACATTCTCTTCCGGGAGGAGATGTACATGGATGGCCAGATTGTAGACAGAGGATTCCTTGGTGAAGAGCAAATCAGAATATGGGGTGTGTTCAACAATCCCAATGGCCAGTGACATCAATCCATAATGAATTCATCCAATAATTCCCTCCAAGGGGAACTACGGGAAAGAGCTCCAAGGGGCAATTACCTGAGTCTACGCTCTCTAATGGACAGCCCTGGAGAACACCATTGACTTGTTATTCTTTTGCACACTTGACTCTTCTTTGGTTGCGCTCCATGCAGACATAGTTCAGTTCAAGCCCTCCTATGTAATAAAATTGATAAGTGTAGTGTGTTAGCAGAATACTTTTTTAAGTAAATAGGGGAAAAGTTCACTGGAAAAAAATGAGGGAATTATAAGAAAAGAATGCATTCAACATTTTATTCCAAAATTTAAACGCACCTTTGTATGTCAATCTTTTGATCTAGGACTAAGACCGATTCTTTAAAATTTACCTCATTTCCCTTGCATAAAGCCCACCCACAAGGAGTCATCTACAATTTCCTTTTAGGTTTTTTTAAAGTGGAGGAAGAACATAAAGGTCCCTATGAAGCAATCTGAGGGCAGAATACTTCTAGATTTTTACAATTTCAACCCAAAGTTGTCTCATTTACGTATCATTCAATGGCAACTTTAATAAAAAGCACCTTGGCCAAGTTTTTCACAGCACCTAACTTAATTTTCATCAGTACAAGAACTCATCATTTTTTTTTTTTTGCACTCATTATTTCACAAATTAACATAGTATTTTATTTAAGTATATAATTACAAAAGGCACAACTGGCATAAAACAGGTTTAGGAACAAACCCAACTGAGTCTAGGAAAGTCTATAATGTTATTAGGAGACATACATCAGACTGGACTTCCAGCCAGAAGTTTTTAGTGAGATGTGGGCATTCATCAGAATGTCTTACAGAGAAAACAGCACATCAGCTAACCTAGCTAGTCTGTTTAGTGGGAGTCAGTTAAAAAAATACAATCTAGAAGCTTTTTTTTTTTTTCAGATCATGGCTTATATAACTGGTTGGATCCATGCTCTCTTAGATACAATTACAATCCTCTCTTGCCTCCCTGAGAATACAGCCACCCACTATTTAGCCACCCAATGAGTGATTATTAAGTCAGGAAGATTCCCTTCTCATTTATCGCAAGCTCATTTTGTAGCTCCAAGTTTGGAACTTACCTTGCTATAGCCACTGTGTGATACTTCCAGGATCTGTTGTAAGGATCAAATGTGAGGGGTGCCTGAGTGGCTCAGGTGGTTAAGTGGCCAACTTTGGCTCAGGTCATGATCTCGAGGTTCACAAGTTCAAGCCCTGCATTGGGCTCTGTGCTGACAGCTCAGAGCCTGGAGCCTGCTTCGGATTCTGTGTCTCCCTCTCTCTCTGCCCCTCCTTTGCTTGTGCTCTGTCTCTCTCACCCTGGAAAATAAATAATAAAACATTTTTTAAAAATGTTAAAAAAAAAAAAGAAACTGTATCTGTGAGAACACTTTGTTAACTCAAAAGCCTTAATCTAAAGGCTGTCATTCATTCTGTGTGCATTTATCAAACCATCCTGTTAGATTGTGGGTTCCATGAGGATAGGAAAAAAACCATTCCATACAAAGCCAGCAGAGTACTGACCACGCAGTGAGGACCAAGATTACTTGGGAATTGATATTCTATGGGCATATGTAAATCATCCTCGTTGTTCTTATCTGCCAGGTACAAGCATATGCTGGAAAGAGGATCCCGTCAATTCTGCCCATCCCATAAGTACTAGAACATTGTCAATGATCAAGAAAATAATGAATTTTACAGGATCCTTCACTCCAGAAGGAATCAGCTGGTGGCAGCTCCTTGGAATTATCTGGGATGACAAAGGAGATTGACAAGGAAGATGAGCAGGTGGTTTTGTCTGAAAGGAGTGGCACTTTCACATAAAACCACAGCTCAATTTTTTTTGACATTTTTCTTTGCTCTCTTCCTATGCTATAAAAAGTCTGTTTTGAAATCATTGAATGTATTTTTTTACAGGCAAAGTTTCTGTTTTTTTCAGGAAGGATAACCACCTGCCATTACTGATTTATTTCTTCCTGGTCATTGGTGATATCTTTGTGGTATTTTTCTTTTTTGTGTTTTTTTCTTTCTTTCTTTCTTTTTTTTTTTTTTTGCAAAGATGGTGGGTGGCAATAGAATAGTATAAAGAAGTGTCTGTTACAGAGAAAAAGCATCTGAGTTCTTGATGTCCCAAAGCCAGAGCAAGTCTTCTAAGCTCAAATATTCTATAACAATCATTCTTAAACTTTAACCTGCATCAGAATCTCCTGGAGGGCTTGTTAAACAGATTACTGGACTACGCCTCCAGGGTTTCTGATTCAGTAGGTCTAGGATGAGGCCCCAAGAATTTACATTTCCAACAAGTCCCCAGCTGATGCTGACACTATAGGTCTGGGACCATACATTGAGCACCACTGCCCTAGCCCTAGAATGCTAGTTCAGTTACCATATATTGAACACCTACAATGGGCTAGGCTCTGTGCTGGGGACACCAAGATGGGTGAGACTCATCTCATGCCCTTGAGGAGTCAAAGGCATGGAGCAAAAAATAGACATAGACATGAATTCATTTACTCATTGAGCACTGTTAAGGGAATACAGCATCAAAGTTCTTTCTCTGGGCCTCAGTTTCCCTCCTCACATCCCAGGCTTCTGGTGTACCATCCCACTGCTCTTTTCGACACTAGCTCTTCCCTTCTCTGACTGGGTGACCAGGGTAGAGAACCGGCTCCAGAAGGTCACAGATGAAAAGGAACCTTGGGTTCTTGAGGAGTGGGTAGAGAAGACAGGGGCTGGTTTCTTTTTATTAGTATGTCCGTGAAGCTCCCTTCTGGGCCAAGAGAGCACTGAGGAAGGAGCCAGAGGGGCCTGGACACAGGTCAGCAGCACTTTGGTGTGGAAGGCAGAGTGAGCATGTCAGAAATTATCCCCTCACCCAATCTCTACCCTTGAAATCCTTATTTCTTCATGTCCAAATGTCACCCTTAATTTAAACCTTGGCTTAGATGCCATCGTGTGTGCAAAGCCTTTCTTGGCCCTCTATCCTTCACTGTCTCCACTGAACCTGCTTCCCTCACTGTGAATAATTACAGGATTTTATTCTTGCCTCTTCTGGGGCAGCTGCTTCCTCCTGCCGTTTAGAATAGCCCAGTCTTTTCTCTCTTGCTGACCATGAATTCCATCTTTTCTTAGAATTCTCCATTGCACGTGGTGCCAGGCCTCACACAGCATTCAACACACATCAGAATGTGGAATGAATCAGAATGTGGAATGAGGAATGAATAAACTAAGAGTTCATGCTACAGAAATCACTTCAATCCCAAAACCCACAATGTGAAGCAAAAGAGAGCGGAAGGGAAGTGGGGATGGAAGGAAATGGGAAATGGAGTAGGTAGGCTGACCAGTTCCAGAATTTGGCTAGGGACTGGGCTGAAGAGATTATAGGCCTTGCCAGAGATTATGATTTAGTGGAGGATCACGGGAGCTCCAGGGTTCACGTATTCACTCAGTATATTTGCTTAGTGTTTCCTTTCTTTAGTGTTCCCAGTGTAACCAGGCTCCCTTGGGCAGCACCTGCTCTCACCCTGAACCTCCTGGAAACAGAACTCACCATTTGATGTGCCCCTCAAGACAGATCCACAATGCACTCACAGAAGAGACAATTTACTGAAGGTTTTGTTGGAGAGAATGGGGAGAGGATTGACCTCACACACCACAACACAAGACTTCTTCAATTCCTAAGGGGTATCTTGGTTCCCTTCCAAATCCTCTTCTAGTCAGCTCCTTCGCTGCTCCCTGCTTCCTTCCCCAGACAGCCTCCAAAGCCCTGTTTGCTGCCCCGAGCACTTCAGATCTTCTCAGATATAATACTTCACTCTGCAAAATGGAAGCCTAAGAGTTAGCCAACCACAATAACCTATGGCTCCTGAACAAGTCCCTCGGAGGCCCCAGAACAGCCCTCTCGCACACTCAGTCTACACAGATGTACGAACTCTTATTACCCAGCCTCCACACTGCTCCCCACTCAGTGAGCATGACCTTATGGAGTCCCCTCCCAAACGCATTAGAGCTGGCCTGTGTGACGAATAGAATTTGGTGTTAGTAGATTGTGTGACTGCTGGATTCGAGCAAAATGGCCTCCAAACCTCTACTTTATTCTTCCAGATTACCTGCTCCTAGTGCCTTGAACTGCATGTAAGATGCACATCTATCCTGAGGCCACGAGCTGGAAGTACCACATGAGAAATCTCATAGAGAGTCTTGGCTCTGTGCAAAGAGAGACTGAAATGCCCAGCCAGCCCTCAGCAGATCCAGCCCCAGCCATTTGAGTCACTCCAGCTGGGGGCCCAGACGTGGCATGGAGCGGAGACAAGCTCTGTCCAAATTGCAGATTCCTGATAGACTCCTGTTACTTTAGGCCAGTAACTGTGGGGATGATCTGTTATATGGCAACAGATAACAAGGTAGGTGCTTTTATTACTTTTATTTTATAGAGGAGAAAAATGCGGGTCAGAGAAGTGAAGTAACTTACCCAGTAAGTGGTGGTGTCTAGATTTGGATGCAAGCAATCTGGCTTCTAAGTCTGTTCTCACAACGTCAAATGCTTTACATAAACTCAGAACCTTCTTCAACATTCAAATGTTGAAGGTGTGGACCTCACAGACTGTTGTTCTTTATGGGGCCATGATGCTCCAGGCACCGTGATGTAACTTCTGGCTCACCACTGCCTCTCTCAGTCTGTAAGTTCTTGTTCTCCGTCAGCCAGGCATGGCATACACTCAGTTTCACACCAGAGCAATTCAAATTCCTGAAAACCAGCTTACACACCCAGCAAATCCACTCTCAAGCACATCAGGACGCTCCTGTTGGCCAGTCTTCCATTTTCCTCATAGCAGGGGAGCCTCTTTGGAAAAAGAACTTGGGGTCGGAAAACTCAGAGCCAAGGGAGTAAATGATGCACGATAGGGAAGTTCAGCCCAACATGTGGAACTGCAGTGGGGAGGAGGTAGGGGGTCTGCCTAGTGTCTGGGTTGTGAGGTAAACAACTGATGTGGTCATGTGCTGGCTATTCTCTGCCTGGCCCTGCTCTCCTGCATGCACTCTCCCCCTTCCTCTGCCCTGCTCTGCGCTCAGGGAAACTGATCCCAGGGGACTGCATCAGCTGGGCTCCCTTGTCAGGTGGATACTGATCGGACTCAGCAATGAGAGGCACTGGCCGGAGACTGGAAAGTGGGAGGAGAGAGGATTCAGCTCTGCACCGTATTTGTGGCCTTGGCTGCACCCCTCCACAGACACAGCTCCTCAATGGCTCCAGCTCATACGAGCTCTGGTAAGACCGCCTTTTTGCCCCTTTCTCCTTCCAAGCCTAAAAGGGTGGTAACATCTTCCCGCCAGTCTCTGGATGCCTCAACATCCTGTTTGTTCCCTTGACCTGAACACACCTTTGTAAGCAGATCCCTCCTGAAAGTCTCCTCGGTTGTACCATCTGGGTGAAGTTGATTTCAGCTGAGACTCTGATTCAGGTGCCCAGGTGTGCACATGGGCTGAGCAAGGTGAGTCAGAAGAAGTAAGGGGCAGATTGGGGTGGGAGTGTTTGGGAGCTGGCCCTGCACCAAAGTATAAATGTCAGATACTCTCATAGTGCTGGCTGGGCCCAACAGATGCTTCGAAGAGGACTTATTTACCATCCACCCATTTGGGGAGCCTGGCAAAGCCCTTCCTTCTATAGGAGAATGATAATCCAAGCCTCCTATGGTCTTCACTGTGGCCAGCCAGGACACCATTACTCCAGGACAGAGCTGGAGAAACCCCCATATATGCTTTTGCTTTTGTTTTTGCAAACATTGCAACATTCCCTTTCTAGCATGAACCTAGATGCACCTCTGCCTCAGTTCAGACCTTGGCTCTACCCCTTGGTACCTGTGTGACGTTGAATAAATAGGTAATCCCTCTGGGCCTCTGTGTTCTCATCTGTAAAATGAGGGATAATAATGGGTTTGGGGCAAGGACTAAATGACCTACTACATATACAGCTCTTAGCACAGCACCTGACATCAGCCAGTGCTCAAAATTGTTACTATCTGCACCGCTTACGTAGCCACGCGACCCTAGGCAGTTCACTTCACCTTTCTGTGCCTCCATTTCCTCCTTGATCAACTGGAGAAGTAACACAGACCTCCTGCATTACAAGGAGATCAAAATGAAGAAAATGTCAATGAAAGCATTCTAGAAGCTCTAAGCATCTTATGAATACAAGGCCTGTTTAAAAAAAAAATGTAATAATAATTACCACAATTGAAAAACTAGCGGGGGCCCTAAAGACATGTTTCAGTAAGTCTTCATGCCATTATCCATAATGAGATGGAGAAGGAATTTAATAATAAGACCCATGAGAAGGTCTCAGGTAAAGAACAAATCATGAAAGAAGGAAAGAAAGAAAGAAAGAAAGAAAGAAAGAAAGAAAGAAAGAAAGAAAGAAAGAAAGAAAGAAGAAAGAAAGAAAGAAAGAAAGAAAAGGTTAAGAAAACTTCTGAGAAATGGATTTGGTTTCATTTCTAAGCCTACCCATTTAAATGCACCTCCTGAAAAGGAATTTCTACCACAATATATTTTCCAAATTCACTGATCATTAAGCCACGTATGAACAATGACTAAAACACACAGGATCAGATGCATTGAAATGAGTGAGTCCCCCCAGGAAAACACCTAGAGGAGTTCCCCCACCTCCCCAGGCATCCAGAGTGGACCACTCCCCTCCTCAGGGCAGGACACCTCCCTGCCCACGCCCAGCCGGGAAGACAGCCATAGGCCAGGGCCCAGGGCCCGGAGCCATGACTGTGTTTTTGGGAAATTAGACTCTCAAACCAGACTACTTTTGTTTTCTTGCCTCTCGTGATCTGCCTTTCCCTTCATGATAATGAAAGCATTGACTTTGTGGTAAGGGTTTTAACATCTCCAGACTCAGAGTATGGTCTGTGGACCAGCAGTATCAGCATCACCAGGAGCTCGTTAGAAGTCTACAATCTTAGGCCCCACCTCAGCCCTGTTGAATCAGAATCTGCATTTTAACATGATCCTCAGGTGATTCATAGGCTCATTAAAGTTTGAGAAGCACTGTTTTAATCTTTCTGAGCCTCATACTTATTTTGCAAGGTTATTGTGAGGATTAAATATGTTCAAAGTGGCTGGCAAGAACTAAGTGCTAAATACATTTTTATCCTCTTCTTTACCCGGCACCCTGCACTGCCTCTGTGCTCGGTCTCCATCTGCCTGAGCCCTTCTTCTTGGCCTGGGCTTCTGAAAGCTGACCTTAACTTGCTTACTCAGACCCTGCCACTTGGCCAGTGCCCCAGACTGACCTAAACTCTTTCCTTGGAGTCCCTGGCAGACTCACTGGGGCCTGTTGCTATACTTTTCAGCACTCCCTGCTGACCTAGACTGTCCTAGACTTATCCTTGCTCTCCCCAAGCCCCACCTCTCTTGGCCCATCGCTGCCTTTGGACACCAAAAACTCCACAACAGCACGTATTTTAGTCACGCTGCCATTGCTCAAAATGGCCTTGGAACCGCTCCTTGGAATTTGCCTTTACAACCTCACACGGTGCCTGGCCCAGCAGAGTCACTAACTAAATATTCCTTAGAGGAATGAATGAAGAACAAGCCTTCATACTGGGCCACAGGGTTTGTATCTCCTTTTGGGGATTCAGTCTCTTTGCTTTTCCTTTTTCCCACTTTTCTTTGCCATCTCAAAAGTGTGATGCAGAAGGCTGAGATTCAATGTTGACCCAGAAAGAAAGAACCAATGAGAATGCCTGACTTGTTACGATTCTAGACCTCAATTCTCTATGCAAGGGAGCCCCTGTGGCCCCCAGGGTCCAGCCCTGCTCACTATGATAACATGCTGGGGCTTGAGACCAAATTGCCAGAAAGTATTGTCAGGTCCTGGCCTGGCCTTCTGTGCTTAGGTGGCTATGGGCTATCGGTATCCTGTCCAAATCTCCTTCACTGGCTAGTACGCACGTCACCCAGCTGCTGCAAGTGCTAGGGCCTGAAGCTCCCACCTGTGACCTTCTTTGGACAATTGCTATTGAATGAGCCACCTCACCTAGAAAATTAGGATATATGTCATCCTCACTCTCACCCCAAGGGACCAATGACTGAAGGATATAGGGGTATAAAAGCCAGCACCTTTGTCTCCAGGTGAGAGAACTCTGTAGCGCAGCTCACATTGCAGAGTTCCCACAGATCAGGCCAAGGCTAGAATTTACCTGAGACCACATCCCCGACCAGCTCATTCCTCTGCTTCCTTTACTCCTTTACAAGTTTCCTTCTAGGGCATCCCTCAATAAACTGTGTGCACCTGAAACTCTTTGTCAGGCTCTGGTTCCAGGAAAACTGGCCGAAAACAGCGCTTTTGGGATTGAGTGGCAGAACAAGGTTTCTGTGTTCAGGATCCTGAGGGCTCAGCAGACACCATCTCGACACCAGCCCGACATGACTTATACTGGCATCTCCCGCCCACTCCCATCAGCCCCTGGAGGCCCCAGAGCCAACTCTAAGAGAGAGCGATGAGAATCTAGAGCCGTGTTGTCCAAAATGGTAGCCACTAGCTACAGGTGACTGCTGAACATTTGAAATGTGGCTCATGCAATTAAAAAGCCGAATAGTTAATTTCACTTTATTTTAATTTAAAAAATTGGTATTCGGGGTGCCGGGGTGGCTCAGTCGGTTGAGCTTCCGACTTCGGCTCAGGTCATGATCTCGTGGTCTCTGAGTTCAAGCCCCGCATCGGGCTCTGTGCTGGCAGCTCAGAGCCTGGAGCCTGCTTTGGATTCTGTGTCTCCCTCTCTCTCTCTGCCCTTCCCCTGCTCATGCTCTGTCTCTCTCTCTCTGTCAAAAATAAAAATAAACATTAAAAAAATTTTTTTAAATAAAAAAATTAAAAAAACAAAAAATTGGTACTCAATTCAGTTATTAGGAAACTATTAAGCATATTTGTAACAACTTGGGTGTGTAAATCTACATCTTTGCAGGTTGCAAATCTTTTTTAAAAAAATTTACATCCAAGTTAATTAGCATAGAGTGCAATAATGATTTCAGTAGAATCCAGTGATTCATCTCCCACATATAACATCCAGTGCTCATCCCAACAAGTGTCCTCCCTAATGCCCCTTGCCCATTTAGCCCATCCCCCCACCCACCTCCCCTCCTGCGACCCTCAATTTGTTCTCTGTATTTAAGAGTCTCTTATATCTTGCCACCCTCCCTGTTTTTATATTATTTTTGCTTCCCTTCCCTTATGTTCATCTGTTTTGTATCTTAAATTCCACATATGAGGGAAGTCACATGACATTTGTCTTTCTCTGACTAATTTTGCTTAGGATAATGCCCTCTAGTTCCATCCACATGGTTGCAAATGGCAAGATTTCATTATTTTTGATTGCCGAGTAATACTCCATTATATATATATATGTGTATATATATATGTATATGTATATATATATATATATACATATATATGTATATGTATATATATATACACATATATATGTATATGTATATATATGTATATGTATATATATATACACATATATATGTATATGTATATATATATACACATATATATGTATATGTATATATATATACACATATATATGTATATGTATATATATATACACATATATATGTATATGTATATATATATACATATATATGTATATGTATATATATATATACATGTATATATACATATGTATGTATGTATATGTATATACATATGTATATGTATACATATATATGTATATGTATATATATACACATATACATATATATATAATTTATCCATTAATTTGTCGATAGACATTTGGGCTCTTTCCATACTTTGGCTGTTGTTGATAGTGCTGCTATAAGCATTGGGGTGCATGTGCCCCTTCGAAACAGCACACCAGGATCCTTTGGATAAATTTCAGGTTGCAAATCTTATGAAATCCAAATACAGTTCAAGGATTTTTCCAATGGAAATTTAGCATCCAAATTGAGAGGTGCTGTATGTATTAAAAAGGTACACCAGATTCTAGAGATCTAGTATTAAAAGATAACATAAAAGATACCATTAATATTTTTATTTATTTTTTAATTAAAAAATGTTTATTTATTTATTTTTGAGAGAGTTGGGAAGGGGCGGGGGAGGGGGGGAGCAGAGAGAGAGAATCCCAAGCAGGCTCTGAGCTGTTAGCTCAGAGCCCAATGTAGGGCTTGATCTCACAAACCCTGGGGTCATGACCTGAGCCAAAATCAAGAGTAGGATGCCTGACCACTGAGCCACCCAGGCACCCCTCATTAATATTTTTAATATTGGTTACATGTTAAAATAATATTTTATTTACTTTGTTAAATAAAATGTTATTAGTATTTAAACTATGGCTTTGAAAAATGTTTAATTATGTACATAATAAGAATATGTACTAATTACATGTGTAATAAGAATTAAATGCAAGGACCAGGCAGGGTACTGGAGTCCAGACTGAAATGTGACCAAAAAGGACTTAGAGATACTGAGCCCCAGAGATGTTAAGATAAAACAGTTGCTCATATATCCTCTCAGGCAACTCCCATGTCTCAAGTGGGGTTCCCCAGAAACAGACATTGATATGAGGATTAATGTGCAAAGCAATTATTGCCGAAAATCTGGTAGGAAGTGGAGGACAGGATAGGGAAACGGGGAAAACCGGGAATGATTTCAGCAGTCTGCAGAGGGCAGCTTAAGCTTCACCCAGATGGCAAATTCTGGAGTATAAGTTATACTTCAGAGGTTGTCTCAACTCCAGGTGAGGGAGGCTGGTTTTCAAAGCCCCCCACCAATCAGTCCCTTGTCAAAGGACTCAGCAGGAGACCTAAACTCCTGGGTACCTCCTACTTGTGATCCTAGGCAAAGCAGCTCTAGCAGCCCAAAGAGAGTTCTAAGAAAAAGAGTTACATGTACAGACTATTGAAGGCAAAAGCACGCTGAAGCCAGGGGAGGAGTGACCAGACATAGTAAAGAAATTTAAGGATTCTGGGTAGTGCATCAACAGCCTCCACTGTACTCCATCTTGGAAGGTCACCTGCGTACAACTCTTCCCTGCAGCCTGAAGAGTGTAGCTGGATCAGCAACCTTATGTGCTCTCTTCAATTCACCTTCTGGTTTTCAGACTGTTCTTACAGAGTTTCCTTTTGGGTCACTATAAATCCAGGAGAGCCCAGCTGGTAAGGGCTCCATGCCCTCTACCTGGCTAAAAATGAAGCAGTTCTACTTTTATTTTCTCCTATGCATTGGGTTTCCAAGGATGATTTTGCTTAACCAGAGGTCTCCACAGCTAAAAGAAAGCCTTGAAAACTACAGTGATAGGCCGTGGTCAAAATAAGTGTATTACTTTTTTTTTTTTTATCACTGGATAACAAATCGCCCAAAACTTAGAAGCTCAAAATAACATACATTTTTTTCTCACAGTCTCTGTAGGTCAGAAGTCCAAGCACAGCTAAGCTCAGAGTCTCATAAGGCTGCCATCTAGGTATTGACAGGCTGTGGTCTCATCAGAGGCTTGACTAGGGAAGGATCTGATTCCAAGCTCCTTCAGGCTGTTGGCAGAATTGATCTCCTTGTAACTGTAGGACTAGGGCCTGTTTTCTTGCTGACTGTCAGCAAATATGGGCCACCCAAAGTTTCTTGCCAGGTGGGCCCCTCCATAGGCCCTCTTGTGACAAGGCAGCTTACTCCTTCAAGGCATAATGAAGTCTCTCTAGTCTATGCTAGCAAGATAGAGCTATATATGTATATAATAACATAATCATGAGTGATATATAACAACATAATCATGAAAGTGACACCCTTGCCATGTTCTAGGGTGAGTTCCTAGTCCTACCCACACTCAAAGGGAGGACATGATACAGGACATAAAAATGGGGCCATACTAGTGTCTGTCCACCACACTGGTTATAGAGGAATGATGTTTAATTGGAGGCTTCTTGGTAAAAGCCTTGCCATGTAAGAGAAAGAATTGCTGTATTTCTAATTCTTCCATTCATACCAACCTGGTCTTAAGCAAGCAAGCAAGGTCTTTCTTGTGCAGACCCTAAATGATTTTGATCTATTGTCTTGCTTTCTGACCTCTCATATCTGTGTGCATTTTGACAACACATTTTCAACCAGTATCTCTAGACCACGGGTGCGGTCTTGGGCTTGCCCTGGCTAGTTACGTAGCCCTATCTCTGCATTCTTACAGCTGTTGCCTCTGGTCCCACACCTAATAGTCTTTTTTTTTTTTTTTTCCCACTTAATTTCCTGCCTTGGTTTTCATATATTCAATCAAAACTGTCACATGGGAAAAAGCTACAGCTCACTGGATCAAACAAAACACATTATAATAATTAAAAAGCAAATCTTGGTTAAATTTCCTCAGATAAGAAGGAGTTACTTTAGATTAACTGTACTTGACTACCTTGATAAATTTGACATCATTTAGATTTTTAGTTTAGCCTTATGGTAATTTTTAAACAACATCTGTAGGATACCAGCTTCAGGGAATTTGGCCGGCATTACTAAAAGTCACATTTTGCTGAAAGCTTGTTGAATTTAGAGCTCACATTTTATGTAAAATTTGAAGACTTTGATGCTTAATACCTCCAATTTATTACCTCTCTGAGGTCTTAAAGTGTCATTATACTTTATTTCACCAATGAAAACAGTAAATAGTAAATGTTAGGGAATGAAACAAAAACAAGTTATTCATCAAGCATTATTAGAAAAAGAAAACCTTAAGAATCACCAGAGAAACAAAAGGAATTTGAGAACTGAAGATCAATCCAGAGACTGACTAATCAGGAATGGCAAATATTTAGCATGGATGCCTCAACTTCCCAACTGGTGCCCGTGGCAGACATCATCAATTCATCACTACATTCCTCTGCTGAGTTTGAATAGGGCTTCTGAGTTCTCCATTCCCAGAAATGACTACTACTTTAGATAAGGCTCTTTAGTTACAAGTAATAGAAACCAACTTGAGCCACCTTGAGCAAATAAGGAGGAAATTCATAGAAACATACAAGGGTGTCCTAAAGAAGTCCAGCACAAGTATGTAGCTAGGCCTCAGGAACCAGGAACCAGAAAGCCATCAGGCCTCTGTCCCTTACCTCTGCATGTTTCTGCCTGCTTCTTTTCACTTTTTTTCTCTTCAGTCAGGCTTTCTCTTCATCTCCAATCTGCTTGAGGTCATGCGGCCACTCTTAGCACCCATGTTTTCTTATTCCAATTATAGCCTCCTACAGTGACTGTATCTGAATCTCAGCATCAGATTCCCAAGGGAGAAGCTCTGACTGACTGTGCTTAGATCAGGTGACTACCTCTGACCCCGTCAACCCTCATCTAAAAGGTAGGGACAGCGTTCAAAATGGCTATGTAGTGCCCGCTCCCGTGGAATGGCGAGCAGTTCTCAGAAAGGGCAGGGATGGCTCACAGCCTGAGCAGAAAAGTCAGAGATCTTTTCTATTACTATTATCAATCAACAGGCAGTGGCATAAGATGAAACACATTTTCTCCTTAGGATCTAGATCAGGCGAGACCAGTAGGGCTTCCGTGGATGGCGGACATGTTCTGTATCTGCACGCTCAGATGTGATAGCCACTCACCACATGTGAGCTGTCAAGTACTTGAAATGTGTGTGGGGAACCGAATTGTTAATCTTATTTACTTTTAATTTAAATTTAAATAGCCATATATAGCAAGTGGCCACCATACCAGGCAGTGTAGTTTAAAGATAAGGAAACTGAGCTCCCAGACCACAAAGCTAGTTAATAACACAACTGGAACTGAATGCTTGCTCTCCTCTGTCTTTAAAATCTTTCCATCCCATTAGTTGGAATTGAGGAATCCACACAGAGGATCTTCCCAGGTAATTCAAATTTGCTACTTTAAGTGTCCACACCTAACCATTCGTTGATGTCAAGCTTTCTGAAGTGTACTGCACACGTCCCTGCCTTGGAAAAAAGCCATGTGGCCGTAATTGTAGACTTTTCTTAATAACACCGAGTGTGAACCTCAGTTGTCACTCTGGGGAATAATAATGAGGCCCTCAGAACAGGGCCTAGTGAGGCTTACAGGGCTGTCTTCCCCACACTTAACGTCTCTACAGCTGGGAGCGATTTGGCTGTTTCCTCTCTCCTTGTCACATCTTGATGTGGTGGCTTCTGACAGCATCCCACCTCCCTTCACTAGCTCAGCAACGAACCAAGTACAGGAACTTGATCCATTAGTGAGCTTAATTTCACCCACGATTCTAAACCATTAGGCCTGGGGGAGTTTCACAACTGAGGTACACAGGGTTTTGTATAAAATTTTCCACAATACACAGTTTTTTTTTCTTAAAGGTGTATAATGATGTGAGTCTCATGAAAGCTGTTTGCGGGATAAATGGTATGATGTTTTTTGGTTTTTGGTTGTTTTTTTTTTTTTATTGTGCCACTGTGGGTATGTCAATATTGCCATGTCTAGGGTACCAAGATAGGATAAGACTGTGCACAAAATATTTCAAGAAATGAGATGGAAACTTGGTGTGGATTATTTTAGATTACTTTCCTGAGCTCTTTTTCCACAGTGTGTTTTCAGGTCGTGGAATAGCCACAGTTTTACAAATCTTTTGAAAATATTCAAACTCCAAAGTGAATTTGAAGGATACTAAAAGAAATAATTCGTTTCTGTATTCTCTGCTTATATGGGGGCCAGACTTGCAGTAATTGTATCTATTCAAAACACATCTGAGTGCGTGAGAGCCAGAAAGGGCTCAAAGCAAAGGGAATAGTTGTCGCAAAGCCCATGCACTAGAGACCCTGACCTGTAGCCAGGAGAAACAAGACACCCTGATGGCCTTCAGCCTGGGTCTCATGCTCTTCTCCTGGAGCCTGGACTGAGGGTGTGTGAGAAGGGTGGTTCAAAAGGAAATCTGGGCTCTGCTTCCCGGACCACCAAAAGCCACTATATGACTATACGCTCTGTTCACCATTTCTGGGGAGAATATAATCTATTTTAGAAATATTTCCCTTACACGATTAAAATGTTTGGGTTTTTGTGGCATCTGTGAGGTGAGCTTTCAGTTATCTGGAAAAAAAAAAAAAAAAAAAAAAAGGTTTATGCAGAGGCACACCACCAGACAGGGGTCCTGCATTTTCACTTGGCCTTCTGAAAACACCGTGAGGATTTGTTCAAGGGAAGCACTCATTTTGCCTTTATGCTACTTTACAAAATAACTTCGCTAACGCATTCATCAGTTCATCAGTTATTTATAGTCAAGTCTTGATTATCCTCTAGGCAGGTTCCTGGCACGGTTTTCAGCCCTCTGTTTGCCTTTCTCACCTCCCACGGACACACACACTTCTGCAGCTTGTAGCAACTTAGAATTTCCCCTGAGTCACAGCTCCCCTACCCCTCGTGCCAGCTCAGCCGCCCTTCCCCCAAGGTGTCTACAAACCCAAACAACAGTTACCTACCTCCCCACAGCCTTTCCCAAGAACCAGACGAGGCCGCCAGAGAGGATTCTGGGGTTCCTGGGAAGCATGTGGAGAGCCCCAGATCTTGCGGGAAGGCTGGAGAGGGGTCACTAGCAAGGGCGGAGCGGGGACATCCACTAGCTTCCCATCTCATTTCACAGCATGGCATCACTTTGTTTGAAGTGTTATGTATTCCCAAGACATGTGACACACCCTCCCCTCCTCAAATTCCAGATGAGTACAAAAACAAATTCCTAAGTTGCATCAGAATTATTTCTTTTCTATCTGCACTTTGGGCCTCCGTGAAAGTGGCACTGGCTTTTTTTTTTTTTTTTTTTTTTTTTTTTTTTTTTTTTTTGTGATGAGGAATAGATTCTAGGTCTCCTAATTCCTGAGCCAGAGATGTTTCCATGCTGCCCTTAGAGCAGTGGTTCTCAGTCTTGGGATTCTGATGCCTCGGCCTCAGCTCTAGAGATTCTGATTTTAACTGATCTGAGGTTAGACCTGAGCACTGGGCTCTTCACACATCCTCCAAGCGGTTCTAGTGTGCAGCCAAGGCTGAGAACCACTGGCTCAGAGCCTCACTTGGCTAATAGTGATTGCGAGTGTAGCTCTTCAGTTGCACA
Source organism: Panthera tigris (assembly GCF_018350195.1). NCBI lineage: Eukaryota > Metazoa > Chordata > Mammalia > Carnivora > Felidae > Panthera > Panthera tigris. The sequence goes on along the minus strand of NC_056668.1, from coordinate 132,008,895 downwards.
GCTGTGGCTCCACTGATTTAGAATAAATGTTTGACTAGGAAGGGGAGGAGATGTACACACACACACAGAACAATTCATGGGCTGTTGCACATCGCCAGGGTGAACATTTCATTCACTCATTCAGTCCACAAACATTTATTGAGGCCCGCCACTAGAATGGGTAGATGCAAAAATGCATGATGAAGTCACTAACCTCCAGGATATAACAACCCCCTAGAAGAAGCTTTCCGACAGGTTCTCTGGACCCCCAGAGTCCCCTAGAGGGATAGTCAATTCTAGCCCTTCCTCCTTCCTGGTTTATGCCCAGTTAGTGACTCATAATTCCCCTGCATTTGCACATGATTTGACTGAACATATATAATCCTGATGCTTGTAGTCTCTGGTTGCTCTGCAGAGTACAGTTGCTTGAATTATGACAGTTATCTCTGCTAATAAAGTTCACTTTTTTACTGCAGAGTTATAAATACATATGCAGCTTGCATATTCGAGGAGGCATGTGGGAGGAAACGCTGAGCTGTGGGGCCCTTCTAGAACAGAAGCCACTCCCTGGCACCTGCACATACATAACTTTCCTGATACATCCCTCCGTGCACTACTCCCCCCCCCCCCCCCCCACCATCCCAAAGGCTCATCTTCAGGGCTTTCTTATAAAAAGGATTTACTGTATACGACCCTGGTGAGAAGATCAGAAATTAGCATCCTTGACATTTGCCTGCTTTCCTCAGCCCCCAAATGGATTCAGAGCCATCAGCTTCCCTTTTCCCAGAAGAAAACTGGTCCCACAGTCTCTGAGGAGACTGGAATGGCATTAACTGGGATGTAAAGCGACAGCCAAATGGGGATTAGGAAGACAGGCAGCAGGAAGGGGGGATGGCCGATCTTGTAAATTTGAGCCCTGCAAATAAGTTCATTAAGTCTAGGATATGCTCGGGGTGCTGGTAAGACATATAAAGGAGCAGCAGACAAATAAATCTAGCCAGTTGTTTGAAGGAGAAGAGCTAATGGAGGAATTTTTCTAAAAGGAACTTTAACTTTTTACTGAATGCAATAACACTATGCATTATCAATCAGCTGACTATAATTTTACAATTTAGCCTGGAATTTGAACTGCCTGCAGGAGATTGTACCTTGTGGGTAATAATAGGTATGCATGGTGAATGTTGTATAGCATATTTCCTTAAAATATATAGCGGGCTACTTTGGTAACGAATATGTTTATTTGCAGAGAAAATTACGATTATGGTGTGACTCAGCATGGAGCAGGCGCTGCTGGTTGTCTAACCAACAGCTTTTCCCCATTTTCCTTGCTAGTCAAGGAAATCTCACTGAGTTGGGAGGGGGTGGCTAGATTTCCACTCTCCCCCAAGTGACAGGGTTGAGAGTGACTTCGCCCTCCCCCCAGGACCAAAGGGAAATCCTCACGGGCCTCAGCCAATCCCAGTGACCCATTCCCCTCGCTGGAGCTACTTCAGGGGTGGGTGTACTGGACTGTCTGCTGCCAGCATGGTACCACTATTTGCCTCTAAGTCGAGGACCTGTGCTGTCCAGAATGACCATCTCTGCCCTGTTCCAGCTCATTGCTCGCAAGAGGAACTCGGGTCAGGATTTGCAAAGAGGACGGTGTTATTCCTCTAGAGATAGTTGTAGCTGCATGGGTGGGCAGATGAGAAAGTCCCCGCAGCTTCCTGGCACAAATGTAAGGAATTACACACTTAGGTGTTTGAGGCTAAGGTTGTTCAGGGTCAGCTCCTCTGATCTTTAAGGATAGAGTTTCTAAACTCTGCTCCCCTGGCTCTCCCAGGAGTTGTGGGAGATTCTACGATAGGTCTGTTAGATCCAGGATGCATCGAGTGGCTTTAGTTTTCCATCCTGAACCCTGACTGATACAGTGGCCAGGGGTCCAGTATTGACCAATAGGCTGGAGTGCTTTTCTTTACCTCTGAGAAGCAGACTGTAGGAGAGACAGCCCCTATCTGCTGCCTCTGGATGACGTGGCATTTGGATGTGATGCCTGGTACAGCTGTCACCATTTGCTGCCCGCCTGAAATAGAGCCAATATGCAAGTAAAAGGAGAGCCGAGAGAAATGCCCAGCAAGAGGAGCTGAAGTCCTGATGTACCTGCAGCCAATGGCTTTCTAATTGGCACAGACATATTCTTTAAGGAAGCAAATGTTAAGATAGTTTGACAGTGGCTGCCGTGTTTTCTGAGGATGAGACATTATAGAGTGATTCACACCTGCTCTCCAGCCTTTTCTTCTTATATTCTTCCCCCACCCCAGCAAATGAATATCCAGATAATCTCTGTCTCAAATGTATCACACACCTTTGAAATATCTATGTGAATTATTGGTTTGCATTGGCATATGTGTCTACAATATTATTGCACCTTTTTTTTTCAAACTCCAATTACACTTTAAAAGACTTATACTGCCAAAGCATTAGTATAATCCTATCATTTTGAATTTCTTCTTGTTTTACCCATACACATTCAGTCCTCACTTTGCAGGATAGTGCAGGAGCAAAAAAATGACCCTGAAAGCTGAATCTATACCAAGCAATCTTAATAATTAACAGGAAAAATTACAACTGTTGCATGAAAGTTTTTTCTAAAATACTAAAAACTCTTACTTTCATTTATAAACATATGGGGGTACTTTAAAAATGGTAAAAGTTACATTTATCTGATACAATGTTACTTAAAACATTGGAAACATTGATTAAATGTTCTATTTCTTTGAAAAATTTGAGTCGTTTGAACAGTGCTTATCTTCAGAGCATCTTTTCTCTGCCTTGGCAAATTGTCATGTCATTCTAAGTTTAGAGCAGCTTCTAACATTTTATCCTTTACACTTACAGTGTAAGTATAACTTTAGAGTTTTTTAAATATGAAAATTTTGTCCATGTCACTTCCCCTGAGACATCCTCCTTTTTGCCACACCACTCACTGATGATAAATTTGCCTTCTGGCTGTGTACCTATGTTTCTTGAATAGCTGCAGTGTCAACATTCTCACTGTAGAAACTTATGTATTATTTGCAACCCAAATAATCATGATATAGGAAGCATTATTACTATTATTGTTGTAAATTCCATATGAAAACTTCCTGGTGAGTTCTAAATCAGTTATAGTAGTAGCACTTGAAGAGAACTGTCCACAAACCTTGGGAGTCTGCCTCTGGACAAGCAAAAAAGCATGTTGTTATATGAATTCTCCCATCCTATTGAGTACTGACTTCCTAAAATGCCATTGTTCTTCCCCAGGACCCCCTTGGGTGCACCACAAGGCATTGTTTTGGTTTTGGAACCTATCTACCCTTCTGGGAAAAAGAAAAGAAGTCAAGTTTTTACCTGAGGAAAGCCAGCTGGGCACAAAGGAAATTTGTTTTGTGAAGTCGCTATCCATCCAGGCTAGCAATCAAGAGAATCTTATGGGTCAAGTGACAGTACCTTCCTGGATTACTGTGTTAAAAAGGACTTTCAGGGGCGCCTGGGTGGCTCGGTCGGTTAAGCAGCTGAATTCAGCTCAGGTCATGGTCTCGCGGTCCGTGAGTTCGAGCCCCACGTCAGGCTCTGTGCTGACAGCTCAGAGCCTGGAGCCTGTTTCAGATTCTGTGTCTCCCTCTCTCTGACCCTCCCCCATTCATGCTCTGTCTCTCTCTGTCTCAAAAATAAATAAACGTTAAAATAAATAAATAAATAAATAAATAAATAAATAAATAAAAAGGACTTTCAGACGATGTCTAGGCTCAACAGAAAAAAGCATCGCAATTGATTAGCAACGTCTGTCACAGTTAAGGGAGAGGAGAGTAAGGGTATCTGCTCTGGACAGGCCATTCCTAATCTAGAGGCTGCCTCTTGGTAAGGTCAGCCATCCAAGTCTGGCAGCATACGAAAACATATCTGATATCTCAGGGATGGACTCGCACCAACCAAATTCATAAGAAACTGATATATAAATCAGAAAGACAGTTTATTGACTTGATTTAGAAATGAAACTGCGAATGTGCACCTGTTATTAAATGGGAACTTGAATGGCATAATGAAGGAACTTTGGAGTCAGGCAGACCTAGTTTTGCACCACGGCAGCAGCTCTCAGTAGCTACAAGCTCGTCCATAGCATTCTGTTGATAAGGACATTGACGCTGTGTCTGGGGTCAGTAGGAAAAAATGTCCTGGTTAATTAACTATGTCTGAAGCAGTCAAAATGGGGAAAGTGGGAGTGGCTATTGTTGTTACATATTGTTATATGTTCCAGTTTTTAACCAGTGAATGCATGCTGGATTCCTGATAGGAGAGTCTGTTTTCTAGAATCGAAAAACTGCTTTGCGAACAAGGATATAAAAGATGTTTGCTGCAAGATTTGTATGGTTAGTATCACCGAGGCATCTTCACAGTATAAACACAAAGGACACATAAATAAGAAATGATGGTTTGTGGTTCTGGACACTCACTCTCCTGCTCAGAGCTGGAGAGAAAATGGTCACATTTTGTCTCCTATCTATCCTCCATTTTATATACACATTATAGACCAGTGCTGACCAACAGAAATATAATGCAAGCCATAAATGTGAACTATGTAGGTTATTTTAAATTTTCTAGTAGCCATATGAAAAAGTGAAGAGAAATTAACACCTTTTTACAAGGATTCGACCAGTTTTATTACCTCTATACCTTGTGTACATACTGTCATCTTTAGAGAATAATCTCTACATTTAGCTATTGGAGTATCTCTGGCCAAGGACTGGTATCTCAGAGGAGACTGGGGGCCTGGTCCCTCCAAGCCTTAGCTCTCTCTAGTCTTACTGCTGGGTGGTAGGCAGCAGCTGCCCAGCCTGGCATTTGTGGTTCTTTTTGTGGAACACTGGTCTCTCCACAACCACCGTTCTGTCGGGCCCTCAGCAAAGCTGAACCATTTTTCTACCTTGGATTCTTTCAAAGTTTCTCCTATAACCATAATTTTTTTAACTTGGAGAAAAGAACAGGCTCCTTTTTCTTCTTTAAACTGCATTTATGGCACCATTACTGGTTTTCCCTAAACCAGTGGTTCTCATACTTGAGTGAACATCAGCCTCACCTGGAGGGTTTGTTAAATCACTGGTCCAGCTCCAGAGTTTCAGCTTCAGTAGGTCTGAGGTGGGGCTTGAGCATCTGCATTGCTAAAAGTTCCCAGGGGATGGCAGTGCTGTGGTCCAGGAACCACACTTTGAGAACCACTGATATTTACCTTTCATTTCAGTGCAGGAAGGAGATGAGAGGCTTTGGGTATCTGAAAGTGAAAGAATTTGGGGAAGTGAAAAGCATCAGGTTACATCTTTCCTCCAAAATAAGTCAAACCCAGTTCTGTCGTTATTCTTTCCCCTGAACCGGCATCTTAGCATGCTCGAACACCTCCTCTTCCAAGATTTCTCCCCCAGTCTCCTGCTAGAGGCAGAGCAACGGGGCCTCTGTCTTTCACAGACCTCTTTTACAGCCCTCTATTGTTCTCTGATGTTGTAAGCATCTGGGCATGCATGTTGACATTCATGTGCAGTAGGGCTGGAGACTTCTTTTGGCTAGCAGCACCCTCTCCCTAACACCAGGACCTCTCATAGAACTATCTTGGCCAAAGAGTATTGAATGATTGAGTGAATGAATGATTCATGTTTGGAAAACAAGAAGAGGACTATTCACATGTTAGTTAAAACTTTCCCAAGTATCAGAGATAACAATGACACAAGAAATTGTTAAGAAAAAAAAAAAACCCAAAAAACAACAGACACACTTGGACCTCCTGAGAACTCATTATAACTTTAATATCACTTACATGGTGTCAATCACACACAGTTCTAAACACCTATCATGGTTTTACAGACACAACTTCCATTTGACATAGATGCTGTTACTTGGAGTGATAGACTTGTAAGGCATGTTATTATGAAGAAAATGTTTTCGGTGCCCTTAAATCACTGGGTCTCAGGGGCGCTTGGGTGACTCAGTCGGCTAAGCCTGTGACCTCAGCTCCGGTCATGATCTTGTGGTTGGTGGGCTCGAGCCCCACATTGGGCTCTGACAGCTCAGAGACTGGAGCCTGTTTCAGATTCTGTGTCTACCTCTTTATGCCCTTCCCTCTGCTCTTGGTCTGTCTCTCAAAAATGAAGAAATGTTTTAAAAAAATAAAAATAAACCCACTGGTCTCAGAGACCCTTCTTTTTTTTTTTAAAACTTTTTATTTTGGAAAATTTCAAATACATATAAAGGTAAAGAGGACAATACGATGAACCTTCATGAACGAATAATCTAGCTTCAATAATGATCAACTCTTGGCAAATCTTGTTTAATCTATAACTTCACTCACTTCAGTAATACATGTATTTCTTATGAAGCAACCCCCAGTGTATATCAGCTCATACATAAAAAGTTTCAGTGTGTATCTCTAATATTTGAAGATTATTTTAAGAATATAACTACACTGGGGTGGCTGGGTGGCTCAGGTTGAGTGTTGGACCCTCGGTTTCAGCTCAGGTCATGATCTCACATTTCATGAGTTTGAGCCCCACATCGGGCTCTAAGCTGACAGCACAGAGCCTGCTTGGGTTTCTCTCTCCCTATCTCTCTGCCCCTCCCTGGCTTGTGCTGTCTCTCTCTCAAAATAAGTAAATAAACTTAAAAAAAAAAAAAAGAATATAACCACACTGTCATTATCACACTTAATAAATCCTTAACATCATCAAATATTAAAAAAAATTTTTTTTAATGTTTATTTATTTTTGAGAGAGACAGAGTGTGAGGGGGAGAGGGACTGCGAGAGGAAGACACAGAATCAGAAGTAGGCTCCAGGCTCCGAGCTGTCAGCACAGAGCCTGACGCGGGGCTTGAACTCACAAACAGTGAGGTGACCTGAGCTGAAGTCGGACGCTCAACCGACTGAGCCACCCAGGCGCCCCAAAATCATCAAGTATTTTAACCAGTGTTTCAATTTTCCCATTGTCTCATAAACCTTTTCAGTTTGTTTATCTAAACAACTTGTATTCAAGTTGTATTGGTGTATTCAGAATACAATTGGTTTATAAATTGCCATTGGTTGACATGCAGTTAAATCCCTCCTTTTTAAAAAAAATTTTTTTTAATGTTTAGTTATTTCTGAGAGAGAGAGAGAGAGAGACAGAATCTGAAGCAGGCTGCAGGCTCCAAGCTGTCAGCACAGAACCCGATGAGAGGCTCCAACCCTGGAACCACAAGATCATGACCTGAGCCACAAATGGACGCCCAACTGACTGAGCCACCCAGGCGCTCCAAGTCCTTCTTTTTAATTGTTGGGTTCTCATTCTTTCCCTTTTGGGTTTTTAATTATTATTATTATTATTATTATTATTATTATTATTATTTTATTCTGAGAAAGAGATAGAGAGCAAGCTGGGGAGGGGCAAAGAGAGAGGGAAACAGAATCCCAAGTAGGCTTCATGCTGCCAGCGCAGAGCCCGACACAGGGCTCAAACTCACAAACCGTAAGATCATGACCTGAGCTGAAATCAAGAGTCAGATGCTTAACCGACTGAGCCACCCATGGACCCCCCTTTGGGTTTTTTTTTTAAAAATTATTTGCTGAAGAAACTGGGTTGGTTGTTCTATAAGGTTTCCCACAGTCTGGAGTTTGCATATTATATTTCTGTTGTGCCATTTACCCCTATTCATTCTGTCCCTCTATAGGTACAGATCTAGGATTTATAGGTAAATCCTAAGCTAATTTCTTTTGAGATTTTTATATTTTATCCTTGCATTAAAAAACAAGAGTAAAAATGTAGCATACCATACACACTTTCTCTGCCTTGCTTTTTTTCACTGAATGTTATATCGTGGTGATCACTCCACCACAGTTTACAGAGGAATACCGCATTTCTTTTTTATAGCTGCATATTACTCCATCATATGTTACATAGCTTATTCAACCAGTCCTCTACTGATAGACAAGTGAACTGTTTGAAGTTTGTTGCTACTACACATGGTGCTGCAATGAATAGCCAATACCTCTCATTGTATTTTTGTCTGGGTATTTCTGGAATAGATTCCTAGAAGGGAAACTGCTGAGACAAAGGATAATTGCATTTGTAATTTTGCTAGAAATTGCAGAAGCTCTGCTTTTTAATTTAATTAAATTAAATTATTTTTTTAAAGTTTATTTATTTTTGAGAGAGAGAGACACACACACACACACACACACACACACACACAGAGTATAAGTGGGGGAAGGGCAGAGAGAGAGAGGGAGACACAGAATCCAAAGCAGGCTCCAGGCTCTGTGCTGACAGCTCAGAGCCCGACACGGGGCTCAAACCCACAATCCGTGAGGTCATGACCTGAGCCGAAGTTGGACGCCTAACTGACTGAGCCACCCAGGCGCCTCCAGAAGTTCTGCTTTTAAATGCAATGTGTTTCCAGAAGTTTTGTTATAAAATGGATCCTGGAACAGATCCTATTTTAATTATCTATTGCAATATAACAAATCCCCCCCACAAGTAGTCGCTTAAAATAACACCATTTATTATTTCTCCTCATTGTGCAGTGTGGGTGGGGCTCCCCAGGGATGGTTTCTCTCTGTTCCATTCGGTTCACTGGGACAGCCTGGCTGAAGCTACAGAATCCATGGGACTTTATTCACACCTTTCATGCCTCAGCTGTATGGCTGGAATGGCTGGACACTGCCTGGGCTTCTCTCTCTCCATGTGGTCTCAAGTTATCCACAATTCCAAGTTTCTTAAGCATGACAGTAAAACAGGAAACTGCAAGTCCTCTTAAGGTGTAGGCCTGGATTCATACGACTGTTACTTCCGCATTCCACAGGCCAAAGCAAGTCTCATGGCCATCCAGAGTCACAGGGAAGGAAAATAAACCCTATCCTCTGGTGGGAAGAATAACATGCGTACATAGAGATGAAAACAATTGTTAATGGCCATCTTTCAGGCAATCTACCACAGATCACCACTGCATATGCATTATATAGACCAAAAACACATGCCCTATTCTTATCTCCTTCAGCATCAGCAGAATCTGGAAAGAGTCCATAAAGGTGGTAAGTGAAACACCTTTTTATGCTGCAGTGTTAAGTGTGGGGCATGGTAAAGCTCAAGGGGACCCAAAGGGGAGATAACATCTATCAAGGAAAAGGGAGAAAGTCTTGCTTTGAGGCATGGTTCCTGATCACCTATCTAGAACATAAATCTACTAACAGCTATTATATTCATCCATTCTGTTTGTTTATTCAAGAACATTGTTCCAGGTTCAAAGAGTTCAAAGGGGTGAAAATAACAGACAAGGTCTTAGCTCTTGTAGTACTTACTTTCTAAATGGGGAAATGTAGAACATGGTAAGGGATAGAAAGATATGTAAGAGAATATCCTGCCCTTGAGGAAATTTCAATGTACAGTTGAAAGTGGGGATAAGTAATCATGACCTACCTAGAACCAAATAGAGATGATGGAAAGGCAAATACCATTTTGTACAAGTGGAGGGACACAAACACAGAGTACCTGCTCTGCATAAATAGCTACAACACTAACAGGACTGACCGCTGAAGTACAAATCTGAGGAAAGGAGAGGTTCAAAGGAAAATAGAGGAAAGGAGGGATCATTGTGGCCTGGGGAAGTCAGGGAACACTGCATTATGGGAGAGAGGTATTGTAGGGACCAGAGGCTTCTTCTGTGTCTCTGATGACATATTGGCAAGTCCCAGGGGTTGTTGTGTGATTAAAGGTTCTCACCAAGATGGCTTCCCTACAAGATGGCCTCCTACTACGTGCTGAGAGAAAGGGAAAGGCAAAATGGATTTTTTTTAAGGTTATTTATTTTAAGAGAGAGAGAGAGAGAGAGAGAATCCTAAGCAGGCTCCACACTGTCAATACAGAGCCTGATGCGGGGCTTGAACTCATGAACTGTGAAATCATGACCTGAGCTAAAAGCAAGAGTCGATCACATAAACGACTGAGCTCCCTGGGTGCCCCCCAAATGGGGTTTTAAAATGCAGTTCTACATAAAATATCCTATTATTCAAAGGCCAAAATTGGGAGTTCTATGACAGATGTTCAAGGCCTTGTCCTTGGCTGTCATATCTACATGTTCTCCCTTGGTGATCTCACTCAGCTACATGGCTTTACATAGTATCGAAATGCCAATGACTCACAAAAGGACATCTTCAGCTCTGACATCTTGCCATACTCACATATCAACCATTTATAATCTACATACTCATTTGGAAGTCTAATAAGCTTCACATGGCCAAAATGGAATCCTTGATTTTCCCTGGAAAAACCCTGATCCTCCTCCAGTTTCCCTATCACTTAGTGGCACCACCAGCACCAAGTTACTTAAGCCAAAACACTGGAGTCTTTCTTGACCCCTCTCTTTTTCTAACACGCCATCTCCAACTAATCAGTTGGTCCTGGTGTTTGTTCTACCTTCAGAACGGATCTCAAATTCAACTACTCAACGCTTCTTGCCCTGCACCAAACTACCATCACCTCTCACAACCTAACCCATCTCTTGCCTCCTCTCACGCTTCCCTCAGTCTATTACCTACATAGATATCAGAGTAAAACTTTTAAAAAATAAAAGTAAGGTCATATAATATCCCTCATTAAAATCCTCCAATGGATTAAAAAAAAAAATCCTCCAATGGCTTACCATAGCAATTTCATTAAAATTCAACCTCCTAGCCTTGGCTTACAAGGCCCAATATTATTCTAGCCCTGACTCTTGCTTCAGCCTCACCTTACGTTACACTTTACCGCCCTTACAGCTCTCCAGCCACAATGGCTTCTTTGTTTCCAAAACATGCTGAAGTTGTGGCTTTCTTGGGAACTCTACATTGCTCTTTCCCTGCCCCTCTTCTTTGCATGACTGCAAACTCTTCATTTTTTAGGTCTCCGTTCAGATGGCACCTCCTTAGAGATACCTCTCCTGACAACCTAATTTAAAGAAGCCCACAGTTAAAATTCACTAATCAAGGCACAGAGGGCACAATGATGAATAATATAACAAAGTTCTAGCTCTTGGGATACTTAACATTTTAAATGGAGAGAATGCAGAACATGGTAAGGAATATATTGTTACATGGTAAGGGATATATTATTGTTATATTCTCCATAGCATTGATCATACTCTGAAAGATATCTTAATCATCTTCCTATTTAGGTCCATCTCCCACTCTATTCAGTATACATTGGCAAAGGGAGATAGGAAAGGGTCTGTAGCTGTCTTACTCTCCATAATATTTCCAGCTCTTATGATGGCGCTTAGCATATAGTTGGATCTCAATGAATATTTGTTAACTGTATGACTGAATGTGCTTGCATATATTAAAAATTACAGAAGTAACATTTTAGTTATAAAGGAAGAATTTGTTATAGAAGAAAAACTGTTTATATACCCTTTATTCCAATCATATCCTTCTAAATCTTGACTTCCAATCCCACCCCAACATTATGCTGATGTCAAGAATTATTGGACCCCTTCATTACATTTGCCACCAGGGAAATGCACGTCAGCCTAATTACTCCACAGTGGTATGCATTTCCTAGAGGGCAACACACCTCTTTGCTTCCTGTAAAAAATGTGTTCTTTCAGGGCTGTGTTAAACATTGGTGCTCCAGCTATGGTTTCTGATAGTACTTTCTTTGTTCTTTGACATATGCAATCATGACCTAGCTAGAACCAAATAGAGATAATGGAAAGACAAACACAACTTTGTGTTAAGTGAAGGGAAACAAACACAGATTAGGGGATCTACTCTGCACGCTGTTAAGATCTAACACAAATGACAATGAACCTGACTTAACAGTCTTACGCTGGGCAAATTATATAGTCCTTCATGGTTCAATTTCCTCTTTCTGTAACATCTGGATAATAGTGCTTATTCTTCCTGACTTCCTTGTGAAATATGCATTATTTTAGATCATAGAATTATGGAATGTTAGGCCCTCAGGTATCTTGGGAATCATCTAATCCATATCCAAATGTGGAAACTGAAGCCTGGTGAGGGTAAGTGATATACCTTACCTAAGCTCACAGCTAATTACTAGCATGACTGGAACTAGAATTCATATCTTCTGACCCTTAGACCAGTGTTTTTTGTCCTCCCCTACTGCAATGTTTGCTGTTGTTTAGCTTTTCCTGGGTGTCTGTATTATCTTCAAGTTAGTTCACACAATTCTTGGAGATAGTGATAATTTGTCTCTCCCACAGTGCTTCCTTGGTTATATATATAAATATCTATTTAAAAAAAGGGGCACCTGTGTGGCTCAGTTGGCTAAGTGTCTGACTTTGGCTCAGGTCATGGTCTCACAGTTCGGTTCATAAGTTCAAGCCCTGCATCAGGCTCACTGCTGTCAGTGCAAAGCCTGGTTTGGATCCTCGGCCCCCTCTCTCGCTGCCCCTCCCCCACTCTCGCTTCCTCTCAAAAATAAATTAAAACACATTAAAAAAAGAGTAGTTGCCATCCCTCCCTGTCATAATTAGCTGTAACTTTCCAGCTACTTCCCCTCATTCATTGAAAATTTTAGCAACTGGTTCACTACCTTTCTTTCCATGTGACTCATTTTTCTTGGTGACTTCAATAAGCTCATAAATGAACTATATGACACTCTGACCACTTAGTTTACTGAACTCTTCACCTCCAATGAGATTTTTCTCCACCCACCTCAGCCATCCATTCTCATGGTTATGTATTGTAATTCTAAATCTTGATTTTTAAGCATTCCATTGTTTGACTACTGCCTCTTGTCTTCCAGTTCACTTATTATAATAGCCTGACTCCAACCCTTCTGCAACCCCATCAGGAGCTCTGATCCTTTGGCCCCATCAGTGTTTCAACTGTCCCTTCCTCTCCTCACTCTCTTCTTCATCCAGCCTAGAATCCCTGGTCATTCACTGCAATCAGTCCTTTGTGTACATCCACAACTCCATTGCCACTTTCTTTATCACTTGCCTGGAAAAATGCCAATCCTGGTTAAAGCCAACTCTCTACCTATCTTGTCCCTACACCTAAGCAGTGGAAAAAACCTTGTTAAAACAGTCAAAACTTGTGCTGACTGTTTAAACTTATGATTATAAATTAGAGGAGGGCCCTCAACAATGCCCAGTAATCTCTCATTTCCTTAGTCAACCCACTCTCGTTCTTCTAGACTTTTTTAATTTAAATCCCACACTCTTGGGGCACCTGGGTGGCTCAGTTGGTTAAACATCCCACTTCCGTTCAGGTCATGATCTCCCAGTTCCGAGTTTGAGCCCTGCGTGGGGCTCTGTGCTGACGGCTCAGATTCTCCCTCTCTCTCTGCCCCTCCCTGACTCTTGCTCTGTCTCTCTCTCTCTGAAAAATAAATAAACATTAAAAAAATTAAAAAAAATCCCACACTCTCAATGCCCAATACTCACTCTTACCTGATATTCTCACCCACTGATATACTGGGGGAAAAAATAAAATTAAGCAAAAGAGAGGTACCAGCATCTTTTCCAATAATCTTATCTTCCCCACTTTCCCAACCTCCATGTCCTAAAATGAATGAAGTGTCCATTCTAATAAGGCTAAACTCTCTGTTGAGAGATAGTTCTCCATGTGTCTCTCATATTTGTTTTGATTCAGGCGATCTTATCAAGGATATTTGTAGAGTGAATAGCCTGGGAAGACAGAGATAGTATCTTCCTTTGGAGCAAAAAGCAGGAATACTTACTGTCCACTATAATAAAAATAATGTCTCTCTCTGGAGCAAAGGATAGGCATGTTTACTTCCCAGTGTAAAAGATTCAGGTTCACTAAGCTCAGATTTCCTTACTTGTAATGCAACCCACTGCATGTACAGGCATCTCCTGGCTCTCTTCACATTGCTCTGTGGGAACTGAGGCTCAGGAAATTGATATAATAAAATTCTGATCTCTGGCTACTGCTTTTACTGTGAGAGATGAAATCCTTTGTCTCTGACCCAGGGGTCTCATGTTTTTTTGTTTTTTTTTTTTTGTTTTTTTTTGTTTTTTTGTTTTTTTTGCCAGCATCCATGAAATTATGACAGGCTAACTGTTAGCATGCAAGGTGGATGAAATCTCATACATTGCAGAGTTCTTGATACTTTCTACTTCTGAATTACATCTCATTTCCTCTTGCCTTTTCAAGGACTTTGTTCTACAGGTAACTGCTCTTTCTTTTGTATAGTCAATTTTTCCCTTTCATCTGTATCACACCTCAGCCTATACATGGGATGTAATATCTACCACCTTAAAAGACAAAAACAGCTTCCCTTAGGCTTCTCGTTTCCCTGCAACTACTGCTCCATTTCTCTACAGCCTTTTAGAATAAGACTCCTTTAAAAAGTTGTCTTTATTCCTTTTTTCCACCTCTTCACTTTTCATTCTCTTCTAACTCATTCCAATCAGGTTTTTAATTATACCATTTTTTCTGAAACCCTTCCTAAAGTTGTCAGCAACCTCCATATGGTTTAATCCAATGGCCCTAAAAAAATCCAATTTCTCTTTTTATTGGATTTAGCAGCAATCAACCAGTTGACTACTCTTTCTTTCTTGAAATTCATTCTTGGTTTCTGGTTTTTCTTATCCCACTCAATCTCCTTTGCTAACTCTTCCTGCTCTACTGAGAAGATTATGAGTTTTTTTGTCCTTTATTACATTAATATAGCACATTACTTGATTGTCGGATGTTAAACTAACTTTGCATTCCTGGAATAAATCCAACTTGGCCATGATATATTATTCTTTTTTTTTTTCATGTTGCTGAACTTTATTTGGTAATATTTTGCTAAGGATTTTTGCATCTTTGTTCATAAGGGATATTGGTCTGCAGTCTTTTCTTCTTGTGATGTCTTTGACTGGCTTTGGTTTCAGGATATTACTGGCCTCATAAAATACATTGGAGAGTATTCTCTTTGTTTTCTCAAAGAATTTGTGAAGGGTTGGTCTTATTTCTTCTTTAAACATTTTTTTTTTAATGTTTACTTATTTTTGAGAGAGAGACACAGCATGAGCAGGGGAGGGGCAGAGAGAGAGGGAGACACTAGAATCCGAAGCAGGCTCCAGGCTCTGAGCTGTCCACACAGAGCCTGACGCGGGGCTCAAATTCACGGACCATGAGATCATGACCTGAGCCAAAGTTGGATGCTTAACCAACTAAGCCACCAACTAAGGCACCCCATTCTTATTTCTTCTTTAAAACGTTTGATTGAATTCACCAGTGACACCATCTGGGCCTGGCTTTTGTTTGTGAGATTTTAAATTACTAATGCAATATCTTTACTTGTTAAAGGTTTATGCAGATATTTTGTTTCTTCTTGAGTCAGTCTTGGTTATTTGTGTACTTATAGAAATTTTTCCATTTTATCTAAGTTGTTTAATTTATTGACATTTAGCTGTTGATAATATTCCCTTATAATCCTTTTAATTTCTGCAGAGTTGGTAGCAATCTTTCTATCTTTTATAACTTTAGTAATTGGTGCCTTTTCTCTTAGCTTCTTGGTCAGTCTAGTTAAGGGTTTGTCAATTTTATTGATTTTTTCAAAGAATCAGCTTTAAAAAATTTTCTCTATTGTTTTTCTGCTATAATAATTACTTAATTCCTTCTACTTGCTTTGTGTTTAGCTTGCTCTTTGTTTTCTAGTTTAATGCAGAATCTTAGGTTTTTAAGACTTTTTTTTCTTTTATTTAATTTTCAAGTTAGTTAACATACAGTGTAGTCTTGGGCTTCAGGAGTAGAACCTAGTGAGTATCTCTTACATATGATACCCAGTGCTTCTCCTGAAAAGTGCTCTTCTTAATGCCCGTTGGCCATTTAACCCACTCCCCCACCTCCCAGCAACCCTGTTTGTTTTCTGTACTTAAGAGTCTCTTATGGTTTGCCTCCCTCTCTGTTTTTATCTTCTTTTTCCTTCTCTTCCCTTATGTTCATCTGTTGAGTTTCTCAGATTCCACATATGAGTGAAATCATGATATCTTTCTGACTTATTTCACTTAGCATAATATCCTCCAGTTCCATCCACATTGTTGCAAATGGCAATATTTCACTTTTTCATCACTGTGTAGTATTCCATTGTACGTATGTGTTTATATATATACATATATATACATTTCTTGTATATACATATATACATATGCATATGTATATATATGTACATATATATACCACATCTTCTTTATTCATTCATCATGGGATGGGCACTTAGGCTCTTTCCACAATTAGGCTAATGCTGATAGCACCACTATAAACATTGGGGTACATGTGCCCCTTTGAATCAGCATTTTTGTATCCTTTGGATAAATTCCTAGTAGTGCAATTGCTGGGTCATAGGGTAGTTGTATTTTTAATTTTTTGAGGAATCTCCATACTGTTTTCCAGAATGGCTGCACCAGTTTGCATTCCCACCAACAGTGCAAAATGGTTCCCCTTTCTCCATATCCTTGCCAACATCTATTGTTTCCTGAGTTGTTAGTTTTAGCTATTCTGACTGGTGTGAGGTGGTATCTCACTATGGTTTTGATTTGTATTTCCCTGATGATGAGTGATGTTGAGCATGTTTTCATGTGTCTGTTTGCCATCTGGATGTAAGAACTTTTTTCCTATATAGGCATCTAAAGTTACACATTTCTCTCTAAGCACTGCTTTAGATACATGCCATGAATTTTGATTAATTTTCCTTGTGATTCTTCTTTGACTCGTTGGTTATTCAGGAGTGTGTTGCTTAATTTCCAACTATTTAGTGTTTTCTCAGATTCTTTCTGTATAGATCTCTAATTCCATTGTGGCCAGAGGACATACTTTGTATAATTTGTCTTCTTTATTTTATTGGGACTTGTTTTAGGCTATAGTATATGGTCTAGCCTGGAGAATGTTCCATATGCACGTGAAAAGAAATGTGCATTTTGCAGCTTTTGGACAGAGTATTTTATAAAAGTTAAGACAAGTTGGTTGATAGTGTTGTTAAAGTCTTCTATAGTTGTTCTATCGAAAGTGGGATATTGAAATGTCTATTATTATCTATTTCTCCTTTCACTTTTGCCAGTTTTTGTGTCATACATTTTGGGAGATGGTTCTTTGATGTATATATAACTATTATATCTTCTAGATGTGTTGACCATTTATCAAAAACATCTCCAATAATATTTCTTGTCTTTCAATATGCCTGATATTAATATAGTCACTCTAGGCCTCCTATGGTTACTGTTTGTATGGTCTATCTTTTCCATCCTTTACTTTCAATATAATACCTTTAAACTCAGGTGTGTCTCTTGTAGGCCTGTGACATAGAGTTGGGTCTTGCTGTTTTATTATGTTTGATAGTATCTGCCTTTTGAGTAGCATGTTTAGTCCAATCATATTTATGTACTTATTGCTATAGTCAGAATTTCTTTTGCAATTTTGACAGTTGTTTTCTGTATGTCTCATGTGTTTTTTATTCCAGTGAAGTAATGGAGCCATGAAGCACTAATATATTTGGAAACTACTTAAACAATTTCTCACTGAACAAAATATGCAGGGTACAAAAAATAGAAGAAATGACTTCTACTTCTGTTATTTAAACATAACTTTATTTAATATTGGGGTATATTTTTTTTGCAGGCTTAAAATTTTCCCTATTCAGATTTTTGCTTTTTTTGTTTTTGTTTACATAGTTTATATCATACTCTGCACACATTTGTTTATCTTTATCCTATGTAGTCTATTATATGCGTTTTCTGTGTTTCAAACACAAAGCAGCTATCACCAGCAAAGATATTTGAAGCAGATAAGCAGAGATCTCCTTGGAAGAGCTTTTGACCAAATGAAATGGTTCTGCATGGCCTTGTTGAAACAATTACACTTGTCAAAAACTGGGTATGTTTTTGACAAGTGTATCTGGGTGCTCAGTTGGTTGAACTTCTGACCCTTGATTTTGGCTCAGGTCATGATCTCAGGGTCATAGGATCAAGCCTCTTATCTGGATCTTTGCTGAGCATGGAGCCCACTTAAGATTCTCTCTCACTTTGCCCCTCTCCCCTGCTCATGCTCTCTCTCTCTCTCTCAAAAACAAAAACACAATACTAGATAGGTCAGAGGGTGTTTGGAAGACAAGGTATCTGAAAAGCACTTGGTACATCAGAAGTCTTGGTTATGCACTTGGTTTTTAGCTTCCTACTTTGTGAAGTAAAACAAAGGAGAGGCATTTTCTCTTGCACGTTTTGTAAAATTTACCTATAAAATGGCTGGACTAAATGTCTGGAGGAATGGTATGGACTATATTTTACTACTGATTATGGGTGTGTATGTGTGTGTACATATCTATAATCTCACATGATATCAAGCTTATTGATCCCATGGTATTCTAATCTTTTATCTGCTTGTTTATTAGTTTTTGCATTTATCAATTTCTCTATGTAGTTTTAGCAAACTTTGCTCTATGTGGTTAAGTGCGCATTAGTTCATCATTGTATCATGACTGTAGGTTGTCCTGGTGGATAGTTCCTTCTATAATTACTACATGTCACTCTTTATCTCTATCAATCTTTGTTTTAAATTCTTATGTTGGATATTGATATTATTAGATGAACAATTTTTTGGTTAGTATTTTCTTGGTAGTTTTTTAAAAAATAAATTGCCTTTCTCCAAATGTTTGGTAATATGTTCTAACCATATAGTTGCAAACGGCACATGGCTGTGTTTCTTCCCTTAAAAACCCTGTCTAAATGTGTTTTTTGTGTCATTTTTTAATAATATAAACCATTTATATTTATTAATATCACTTTGATTTCTCTCTAGAATCTTGTTTCCTATTTATCCTTTGCTTTTCTTTCTCTTCTTTTTTGCCTGCTAATCCAGTAACTAAGTTTTCTGTAGGTCATTTTTTTCCTCTATAGATTCGGAAGTTAGACATTCTATTCTACTTCTCTAATTTTGGTGAATACCTTTCAATGTTTAATATATATCTATATCTATATCTATCTATATATATATATCAGTAATAGACTGTCATATTCAAGGCTGCCATAATCTTTTATTTTTAATTTATTTTTTAGAAAGAGAGAGAGAGAGAGAGCACTAGCAGGAGAGAGGGGCAAGAGGGAGACAGGGAGAGAATCTTAAGCAGGGTCCACCCTTAGTGTGGGGCCCAATGGGGGCCTTGATCCCAGGACTCTGGGATCATGACCTGAGCCGAAATCAAGAGTTAGATGCTCAACTGACTGAGCCACCCAGGTGCCCCGCCATAATCTTTTAAATAACATTTCTATATTTAGGATAATTCCCTGGTTATAAATCTCACCTTCCCAATATAAAATTCAGAACTCTGATTTCTTGCCTCCCTTGCAACCAAGATGTGGGCCTATGACATATGCTGTGCTAGCCAGAAGCACCTGTGGAAATGTGAGGAATGTGAGGATACAAGCTCTGCACACAGCTTTCATTTTCCTGGTGTAGGTAAAGATGAAAACATCAAGCTTATAACGGCGGCAGTCATTGCAAAGTCCTGATGTTGATAGCAGGAACAGGGGAAGAAAAGTTGAGTTCACGGCATTTAGTGTTTGATGGGAATAGCAGCAGTTTCTTTACCATGAAAGTTCTGCTGCATGGTTTAGGGCAATTTTTTTTCTAGAACCTTAACCCAAGCTTTTCTTTTTTCTTCTTACCCAATGACCCTGGAGCTGCTGAATGTCAATTTAAGAAATTCTTGCTTGAAGTCTGTTGTTTGCAACAAAGGATTTTAACCAATATAATAACTTGTGAAAGTCTGAAGTTAAGGCATATTTCACTCCTGAGTAAAAGAAATTGAGTCTTTAATTCAGAACTCCCTTTCTGCCATCATCTATGATATTTTTAAGGGCTAATATTTTAATTTCACCTGGTTTTAAAATTCCAAAATACTGTAATATAAAAAAATAATCCTGATTTAGATTAACCAATATATTTGTTAATTTATTTGTTTATTCTTCCTTATCCCATACTTACTTACTCCTTTTGGGTTCAGCTTTTCTTATTGGAGCAAATTCTTTAGTATGTCCTCCAATGAGCATCTGTGAGTACTAAATTTGAAAATGTGTTTATTTTGTTCTTCCTTTTGAAAGATAGTTTAGCTAGGTATAGAATACTAGTTTTTCAGTTATGGACTGTCAGTACTTTGAAGATATTTTCCTTCTGTCACCTATTGCTGCTTATAAATCTGCTGACAGCTCATTCCTGTCAAAATGGTACCTTTTAACATTTTCTTATTGCATTTGGTATTCTGTAATTTCACTCCTCTATACAGGTCTTAGTTTCAAAAATTTATTCTGCTTGAGCCTCAGCATTTTCTTTTGATTTGGTAACCCATGGTTTCTTCAGGTCTGAAAAATTCTCACAATCATCTCTTTGGATATTGCCTCTCATTTTCTCTCCTCCAGAAACTCTTTTAGATGTATACTGGCTCTTCTATATCTATCCTTCAGGTCTCTGAACTTATCTTGGCTGCTCTGGCAGGTTATTATATGCATTTTCCATGTATTTCAGTCTCTATATAAAAATCATTTATATAAGCGTCATCTGGTTCAAAATTTCCTACCACATTAATTGCTCTTCTGGCTTTCAAAGCTCTCATGCATCCAGACGCTGACATTAGTTAGGTAACTATGGGCTCACAACATCTCTGGGCCCGTTTCCCAACACAAAGAGATAACTGAGGTTATTGAAAAATGTAAATGAAGTGACACATTTAAGGTGCTGACAAGTTCTCCAGACATAGCAGCACACTACATAAAATTTACTGTGACTGCCTAAATCAAAGCAGTTTCCCTGGTGGTCACATCTGTATGACACCTTTCCTTCTACCACTTTAGACATGAATTCTGAATGGAAGCTGTTTTCAGTTCTAAGACCTTGCTCCTTTGGACTGAGGCCTGGTCACATGAGTCTAGCCCAACTGATTAGTCATTCCTTGAAACTTTAAATTTGACATTTCCTTTTTGACTATAGAGTACTTAAAATGTGAATAGAGCTGCTGGCTGTAGTAAAAAAGAATGAAAATGACATTTTAAGAAGTGTGTGTGGGGGTGGGGGTGAGGGAATGGGTAGGAGAGATTGCTGACCATTCAAGTTCCTGGCTTCATTAGCTTTGATGATATGGGATTTTTCAATACTATAGATTCCTTTAATATTTGAATGTTTTATAATAGGGAGGAATAACCTTATCATAAAGATTTGAAAAATTTTATCAGAATCTGAACACAAATCTTACTTCATTGTATTGTTCAATCATATCCATTTTTTATTCTTACTTTCCAGAATGATTGTTATCCTCTCTCCAGCTTTGGAAATGTAGTTGTAATAACATTATATTTGAATGGTCCTGCAGAGTTCCCACAGCCTTTCCTATCATTATCTTATTTGATTGTGTGAGATGAACAGGCCAGGTAATGTTACGATTAATTTTTACAAATTGTGAAATTAAGACTCAAGTTACATGTTGTTCAGGACAAAGAAGGGTGGGAACTGAGCTAGATATTAAGCATTCTCTACCAGGAGAGCTCAGAGCTTACCATTTGCAAGACTGTCAAAGATGACACATTCTAAAATATTTTCACTAATTATTGTTCATTAGGATTTTCAGGTGAGTTCTGAAAAGTTTCATTAGCTCAACTGTAAAACCTATTAAAATGCACTCTGTCCACAACTTAAATTCATACTCTCAAATGCACTTGTGTTCTCCCAAAAGTTAATCTTTGCCGTGTTGTGAATCAAGTTCCCGTTGTGCTTTTAAATTTTAGAACTTTAACCTGGGGAAGATATTGAGAGTGAAGTTGGGGGAGAAGGGGACATATTAATTCCTGGCTAGACATCCACAGTGCTTAACAGGTTCACGTAGGAATGAGGGTAAATTCTTACACCCCTTGACTAAGAACTATGTTGGGTATAGCCTGTGGGTAATTATTTACAAAGGTGACTTGTAATCACAAAGTAGTCTAGTAATATCATCACACTTTTGTTTTGGAAAATTCAAATGCTTTCACAACCTAACTCATTCACACTCACTGAACTGACAAGGAGTGGCTGAATGACAATATCTGCTGAAGTTACTGAAGTATAGGAGAGTGAGATATTGAAAATAATACAAAGCAAGAATAGTTTAGCTTCCTTTTTAGCCTCAGCATGATTGCTACCTCTTAGGAGAATCTTTCCATTTCAAGCAGAAAATATAATTTATGATGAGGATTGTTAATTTTAGATAAGAAATTGTTTCTATGAAATCAAGGCATTGATATGTCATAGAATATTGGAAGGATCATACTATTAATCAGCAGTGTTCTTCATTTTGCACTCTGATATTTTCATTTTCTATGGGGCTAAAGATAAGCTTTTTGTTTTAAGGACAGCATTATTATAAGCTGACAGTCCTGGCATAGGTCCCCTTTTCTCCTGACTGCCACTAGGCTCAAATCGATCCTCTAAATACAGTCCGTCCCAAGAGACACAATTGATGTCGGAAAAGAGGACTTTTTTAAACCGAGCCTGACGTCACACATTTGTGCTCTAACCATCTGTACCTTTTATTAACCAGGGGCTGGAGCCGCCCAGGCGGACAGACACAGGCGCACAACAGCCTTCTCCCACACAAGCCTGGAATGGCAACAGTGTGCTGCTGCCTTAGAAAGAAAAGCCGTTTCAGAACTGTGGGGTGGCGTGGGGGTGTGTGTGTGGCAGGGTGAGGGAATCATTTCTCTTCTTCTCCATCCAAGGATGCTATTTATTGGAAATCCAGCACATCTTTTATTATTTTTTTTCAATTGATTTCTCTCGAGTGGGAGGCAAAACCCTTTAGATGCGAGAGAAGAAAAGGAAAAAAAAAAATGCAAGCCGGGCAGGAGGATTTTGGAGAACCACAGCTTTGCTTCGGATTGGGACTACAGGCAGAGAAAGACTCCAGCCAGCGTCCACAACCTGTTTGGCCTGCAAAGATGCCGCTGTTCCGCCCCGAGTGCAGCATCGCTCCCCTTCCCCTCCCCCCTCCCTCCGGCTCCGTGCTGCCCCTGGGAGGGCGGCAGCCCCCAAGAGTCACCTCTCACTCCCTGCCGTGCCCAGTCCAAGTCCGGAGGGGCGTGTGCTGGGGAAGAGCACTCCTTCTCCTTCGACGCGCGAGACCCGGGGAGTTTACGCTCCCCTGTAGCCCCCTCCTTCTGGCCTTGCCCACAGTCCCCGAGAGAGCAGCAGCCTCCTGGCGAACGCCTCTCCCCCCACTCGTGTGACTCCTTCTTCCTCCCCCAGCCCAGGGGCGCATTCTCACTCTCCCTCCACGTGTCCGTCCGGTTCGCCTCTCTCTCCTCGCAGGAAGGCAGCAGCCCCCAGGTGCCCACCTCTCACGCCCCTTCCGGCCCCTCACCCAGTTCCTTCAGCGTCCTCTAGCTTTGGGGAGCGTCCGCACTCCACCTCCACGTGCGAGCCCAGGGCCGTTACCCCGCTTCCAGATACTCCCCCCCCACCCCCGCGCCACCTCTAGCCAGGGCTCCGCCCACCGCGCCCGGGGCGCGCGCCCAGGAGTACCTGGCCACCCCTCCCCCGGCTTGGCGCCGCTCCCCTCCCACCTCCCCCGCCCCGCGCGCAGTAGCTCGCAGCCCACCCCTCGCAGCTTCCTTCTCTCCGCCCCCTCCCTCTCCAGGAGGTGGGGGGGGGGCAACGAACGGGCGCGGTGGCGTGGCCAATGGGCGCTCGGCTTACTCTGGCCTCTCCCCCGCGCAGCCGCCAATCGCGGCGGGCGGTGGTGGTAATATTGTGGAGTGGAGTTTGGATGCCGCCGCTGCCGCGGGCTGGAGCGGCGCGGCCGCGGGGGCTGCCAGGGTATTTCGGGAAGGGGGCGTGAGGAGGCGGCGGCTGCGGCGGTGGGCGGCTGTGGCTG
Source organism: Panthera tigris (assembly GCF_018350195.1). Classification (NCBI taxonomy): domain Eukaryota; kingdom Metazoa; phylum Chordata; class Mammalia; order Carnivora; family Felidae; genus Panthera; species Panthera tigris. The sequence continues at coordinate 131,985,037 of NC_056668.1, read as the reverse complement.
CGGCAGCGTGTGGAGGCAGCTGAGAGAAAGAGAAAGAAAGGAAAGAAGAGGGCGGGGGAGTACTCAGGAGGAGGCGGGACCGACCGGGCTCCTTACCTCTCGGTAGCGGCGGCGGGCGGCCCGGGAGGCGGCACCGCCCCCTGCCCGCGGACTCCTCAGCGCAGCCAGCCGCGGACCCGCTGGCTCCGGGCAGCGACCGAAGCTACGGGGGCGGAAGCGGTGGGCCGGGGCGGCGGCGGAGGCGACCGCCATGGCGTTCCTCAAACTCCGTGACCAGGTAGGTGAGGGGCGGCGGGGCGGGATCGCGCCGACCGGAGAGGAAGGAAGGGAGGGAGGGCGGCGGGCCAGCTGTGTGGGCCGCCCGGGCGCCCGCTCGGCGGGGTGGGTGCGAGGGAGGCGGGGTGCCGCCCCGGGGACTAGCGCGCTGAGGCCGGGCCGGGGACCGCGGGCGACCCGCCTGTCAGCGAAGCACCGGCCGGGTGAAGCCCACGTGCGGCTGGGGGGCTCGCCGCCGTCTCCGGTCGCCGCCGCGTGAGGGGCGGGTCCCGCGCTGGCCGCCTAGGCGCCCGCGCCCGGCGCGCTGCCGGGTGTGCACCTCCTCTCTCCTGCCAGGTGAGGCTCGGGCCTAACAGGTGGCTTTCCGCTGCCGGGCGGGAGCGGTGCTGGCGGCCGTGACCTTAGGTCACGACCTTGCTCGCCTGTTTGCTTCGCCGGATAGTTTGAGGCACGCTCTCTCCGGGTTAAAGTCGGTTGATTCTGCTTCGGGACTAGCTATTCAACCTGCAAGTTCCTAGACTTGTTTTCTTTTGACATTTTGTGCACCATTTTGGTTACTTTTCTTGACTTACGAAGAGCTGGTCGAAGAATACCTGAAGTGCCGAAAAGAGTAGTGACTCTTTCGCCCTGAAGAAAAAAATTGTGTCTAGGAACGAAATGGCAACTATATCAGAATGATTTGTACACCTGAAAATATGGAAATAAGGGTAAGAAGGCTTTCAGGCGGTGCAGAGGCTTCCAAACATTTGTGTCTCTTTAAGGAGAGGGAAATTAACGTATGAAATTTACCGAGAGGCAGTAGACGTAATAGTGCTGAGAATTTATTTTTGCCATTTGTTTTTTTTTTTTTTTTTGAACAGAAGGTACTGGGCAGATTTGAAGGGAAAGTAACTTACATATATTGGGAAACTGTTCTTAAAGTGAGTACCCCTTTTTCAGAAACAATGAGGAAAAACTTGAGATGTCTTTTTTAATATCATCTCTTAGTAAATACTGTGCCTTAAATTCTGAATCTTGGTATCATGAATTCTCATTTCATAAATGAATTTTGTTTTCTTTTTTAGGCCGTTGGCTTAACGCGTGTATCATTGGGTATCAGGAAGGTTTTAGCTGGTGTTAGCAGCGTCAGGAATGATACTTTGAAAAACTCTCCTGTTCAGTGAAGTTTATACATTGTATTTCAAGTGATAGAATAGCATTGTCCATTATGATAGCTACTAGCCTACCTGTGGCAACATAAGTTTTAATTAGTTAAAATTAAATAAAATAAAAAGTTCATTACTCTTAGTCTTGGCAGCCACATTTCAAGTGCTTGGTAGCCACATGTGGTTATTGACTGTGGTATTGGACAGCATAGATACAGAACATTTATATCATCAGAAAGTTCTATGGGATAGCACTGTTGAAGAATAACAGGTAAAACATAACTAATTCCTGTATAATCAAGTCATGATATACTCTTAAAGGTGTAAAATTCAAGATCTAGATTCTCTAATCTTTACCAATCTAATGGCACTTTGTGCTTCCCTAGGTTATAGTTGAAGTAATGATTGATTTTTATTTTGTTTCTAGTCCTCCTTTTTGAAAACGTTACTTCTGCGATTTGGATCATAGGGTGCATTAGGAATTTGGTGCACTTTTAGGAGATTATCTCATTTTATTCACCATCGGGTTTAAACAGAAACAAGATTATGTTTTCAAATTGACATAAAGTCTACTTGCACCTTTGCATTTGTGTATTTAGGAATTGGAATTATGAAATAATTGTGATGCTTCTCCAGTTTTATATAGCATCTGTTAATACTCAGTGGTGGTGATGATATGTAAAATGTCACCTGTAAACTTAAGGCTACTTGGACAAGTTAATGAAGTGACATAGCTCAGACGGGAAGAACGTTGAGGTTTACCTCTAAACTACAAAGTAATTGACTCATCTGGTCTCTCTTTTGGAAGACTTTGAGAAATGAGTTTGATTTGCCTATTTCAAAGGGAATAGCTGCTTTTATAAGTCATCTTGTATGTTGATATTTTATTGGCTATTAGAAATGAGAGTAAAAACGAAATGGAATACAAATATAATTTTAACCTACATGAAAAACAGTTCAGGTAGATGAATTATTTTATTTGGGGAAAAGGAGCTGACAGTGTAGATAAGTACACATAATTTTAAAGCTGGAAGATACTTAACCTAGCATTTAACTCCGTCCTCATTTACATTTGGGATAGGAAATAGTTCAACCTACTTTTTTTCTATTATTGCCATATTTACCTTGTATTTTGTTCTAGCTCTGCAAATACAACTATTATAAATAGAACCTATTAATGGATAGGAGTTGTTCTTTGTGTGCATAAGCATCAGGTGGGTTCTAGATGGTTTAAATATAAAATCAGTGATTAAATAAAGCAGTTTGTTTTCATGTCCGGTAAATCTGGATAAGACAGCTTTCCCCCTTTCCATGGCAATACCTAATATGGGGGTAAGAACAGGATTGAGTTTTCAGTTGGACATCAAATCTGATTGTACCATTGCATTCATGAATTGCAATTATGAAGCAGTTGGGATGCTACTCTGGTTTTATATAGTATCTGTTAATACTCACTGTAGTGATAATATGTGAAATGTCACCTGTGAACTTTAGGATATTTGGACAAGAACTTGGACTAGTGCATTATTCTTCGTTAGTAGATGAAAATAATTTTTAATTGTAAATGAGGTGAAAATTGTTTTCTCTTTGAGGACTAGAAACATGAACTGTCCCCTCGATTTTTTTCACATTAAAGTGTTTATACAGCATGAATCTCTTACAATTGTAGGATTATATTCAACAGGTATCACTATCCAGATTTTTATCTTTGCAGTTAGCAAAAATGTAATCATATGATTATATTTAAATTAAAAAAATATATTTTTCAGCTTTATTGAAATATTGACATATAACACGTAAGTTAAAGGTGTACAGTGTGATGTTTTGATACATACATATAATGCAAAAGGGATACATAATAAGGTTAGTTAACACCTCCGTCCCCTCCCACAATTACTTTGTGTGTGTGTGTGTGTGTGTGTGTGTGTGTGTGTGTGTAGATAAGGTCTACTTTCTTCACAGCTTTGAAGTTTGTGTGTGTGTGTGTGTATGCATACATGCATGCACATATATATAATGCAGTATTGTTAATCGTAGTTGCTTGCTGTACGTTAGATCCCTAGAACTTCTTTATAGCTGGAAATTTGTACCTTTTGGCCAATTACATAATTACATTTTAATTTATCAGCAATTACATTTTAATTTATCAGAAATGATTCATAGTCTGCCCTCATAAGAGAGAGAAGACTGTCTTTGTTCAGACTGTGTAGGGTAACAAACTCACAATTGGGAAGCTAAATGGTAACTGGCCCTGGCTTTAGCACCTAGAAGATAGTAGGGAGTGATGGCGATCATGGCAGATAGGAGCAGGTATATTAGCTGCTGCTTATTAGCTCCAGGACATTGTTACTGTGCAGGTGTGCCTAGTATTTTTAAAATTCCAGTTTTCTTTAGGAAGTTAGAGATCCAGATACTTATGAAAAAAATCTCTCTATAAGTATTGGTAGGTAAGTTGGTAGTTACCATTGATTAAAAAGTTAAAGCTGTAGTTTTACAAATAGGCTGGTAGGGGACCAGTTTGTAATCATGAGTTTAGCTTAGCTTGAGAAAACAAACTACAAAATAAGATTCTTATTTTAAAAGAGCAGTTTTCTTTCAGATAAAGTAGTTAGAATGGTCATAAACTTAAAAAAAATAAGATGTAATGCATATACCATAAAAGTCATCCTTTAAAGTGTACATTTCAACCAAAGCAATTTCGAGGGGGGAAAAAAGGCTGGAGGTATCACAATCCCAGATTCAAGATGCACTGCACAGCTGTAATAACCAAAACAGTATGATACTGTCACAAAAGTAGATACATAGATCAATGGAACAGAATAGAGAGCCCAGAAATAAACACTTGCTTATTTGGTCAATTACCATATGACAAAGGTGGCAAGAATATACAATGGGTAAAAGACAAACAACAACAACAACAAACAAAACAAACAAAAAACCAGAAAAGGCAACCTACTGAATGGGAGAAGATATTTTCAAATGATATATCTAATAAGGGGTTAATATCTAAAATATATGGAGAATTTACACAATTCAGCATTGGGGAAAAATCATAATCTGATTAAAACATGGACAGAGGACCTAGGTAGACATTTTTCCAAAGAAATACAGATGGCCAACAGATACAAGCAAAGATACTCCACATCACTCATCATCAGGGAAATACAAATTTAAGAAAACAGTGAGATATCACCTAACACCTGTCAAAATGGCTAGAATCAAAAAGAAAAGAAACAAGTGTTGGTGAGGATGTGGAGAAAAAGGTGTGCTGGGAACGTAAATCGGTGTAACTACTGTGGGAAACTGTATAGAGGCTCCTCAAACACACACACACACACACACACACACACACACACACACACACACACACAGGAATATTAGTCAGCCATAATAAAAGAACAAGATCTTGCCATTTGCAGCAACATGGGTATACCTCGAGGGTATTATGGTAAGTAAAATAAGTAGGCAAAAGACAAATACCATATGAATTTCACTTACATGTGAAATCTGAAACAACCAAGCAAACAAAAATCTGAAACAGTCCCATAAGTAATAGGTGGTTGCCTGAGGGGAACGGAGTGGGGGATGGGCTAAAGGGGATGAAGGAAGTAGGAGCTACAAGCTTCCAGTTACAGAATGCATAAGCTACAGGGATTTTCATACAGCATAAGAAATACAGTCAGTAGTATATAATAGTATATCACAGTACCATCATTGTAATGGTAGCTGCACTTGTGATGATCATAGCATAATGAATAGAGTTGTTGAGTTGCTATGCTGTATATCTGAAACCAGTGTAACATTGTGTGTCAGCTGTACTTCAATTTTAAAAAAACATTCAATAAGTAACACCCCCAGAAAAGTGTGCAATTCAGTAGATTTTAGTATAGTTGCAAAATTGTGTAGCCATTAGCAGTTACTCCCCATTTTCCCTTACCTCTAGCCCCTGGGGAGTGCTGATTTACTACTTTCTGTCTTTATGAAGTTGCCTATTCTGGATATTCATACAAGTGAAATTATACAACATGTGACTTTTTATGTCTGACTTCTTTTAGTATAGTATCTTTAAGGTCATCCATTCATGTAGTATGAATCAGTTCATAAAATTTTTATCATATTAAAGAGTTTCTTTTAAAAATTTCTATACTTTTATGTTGTTTTATTGCTTCTTGTAGTGTGCACATGTATAATCTGGGATGTTTGTTTCTATTTTTTGAATTTGTTTTAAAACTGGAGTTAGACTTTGTTTGCAGTAGCACTAAAGGATAATAGTTTTTATATTTGGATTATTTTTGTGTAGGAGCCATCTTTGTGTTCTCTTTTGGGTTAATGGTCATTAGGTAAGGATTCTTGTTATGTTGAAGGGTTTTTTTTTTTTTTTGAGCAGGGTTAGCATATATCAATAAATAGATATTGAATGGGTGAGAATAATTTGACTGCTGTTTTGGATAGTTAGTATGCTCTCACTTGATCAAGTATCTACTTAGGGTAGAGCATTTTTTGACCTTTCAGTCGAAAAAAAAAGATCCTAAAAAAAAACTTATAATTAGGGGTACAGAATATGTGAAATGCATGAAAAACACTGAATGCTTATATATCCAAGTATTCTCTATTGAGTGTTCCCTTGCTTTGTGTTGGAGACTTTGGGGCACACAAAGGTACAGTAGCCACCATCTCTGCCCTTAAAAGTCTTATTGGCTAGAAAAGGAGAAATGATACATAAATGCACAGTATCTGAAACACTTCACCTGAAAGGGTTTATAGAGGTTGAAGAAAGCATATGGAGCATGTTATTTGGACATGTATCTAACAGTTAAAAAGTAAGTGTGTCTTGTGTTTACTGGGTTTTTGATGCCTTGTATAGTAATAGAACATGTAAAGTTGTAGAACATAAAAGATGTAGATAACATGTTTCAGAATTCAGAAAGGATCAGGTGATCTGGTTGTAGGTGGAAGGAAACTTTTATGGCAAGGGAAGTATTTGAGGTTCACAGGAAGGATTTGTTGAAAGCAAATACTTTGAAGGAAAGCAACAAGAGAGAGCTATGAAGACAGGCCAAAAAAAGAATACAGTATATCTATCTGTGCTGGGGTACTGAGGAGATAGATCTGATTGGTGTGGGTAGTTGGAAAGGATGGGAGATAGATCAGCTAAACTAACAGTGACTACATTGTGAAGTACTTTGAATACAAGATATTAAGAAGTTTGGACTTGATTGGTAGTTGAGGGAAGTTCTAATAGGTGGGCTTTCTTAATCTAAGGTCTGTGAAGGGCTTCTGGAGGAATATGCATATATGTACTTAAGAGGTGTCATAACTTTTATTAGAACCTGTGAGGAGTCCACAACACCCACAAGTTAAATAGCCACTATGTTATGGGTTTTAGAAGAGTGGATTACAGAAGACAAACAGGAACACCCAAGACCAGTTAGGTGGCTACTGCTATCATTCAGAACATACGTAAAACATTTTAGTGCAAGCCAAGCACATTAAGTAATAAGCAGAAGTTTGAATGGGAATGAGTATATCTTTAAAGGATCCTCATAGCTATATTAATGGCTCACATAAGTATACAATTAAGAGTGTCTTATATGACACCTGACAGTTTTTTGTTGCATAGTTCCACTAGGGTAAATTAAATATGAAAATGCAATTAATGTTGATTATGGTGGTAAAAAAGAGCAGATAATCCAAGTGGTTAAATTTGGGTTGTATTAGGTTTTCTTTCCAGTATTGTATCTTATTTCCTTTTTATTTTTCTAGTCTAATGTAAAATTAGTATTCAGTGAATACACTCAACCTGGGTTGAAGTGAGACGCTCATGGAGACAGTTTTGTGCCTGGGAAGAATATATTAGGGTAAAGTCTTTTTGTTCTGGAGATTGTATTCTGTGGACAGTTCACATCAAACACACACAGTGATACTGAATCATATAGTTATACAGTGCTTCTCATTTAAAGCAAATATTAATGAAATCTCCAGTTACTTTAACCAGTAATGTTTTAAAATGTAACGGTACATTAGTATACAATGGTTAAAGGTACTCAAATACTTCAAGTTTAATTTCTACTCCTGCTCCTTGGTCCCAGTTCTTAGTTAAGTGATTCATCCACCTTCCTTATATGATACTGGTTTTTTAAAAAATGATTCTTCTGGATGCACCTGGGTGGCTCAGTCAGTTGAGTATACAACTCTTGATTTTGGCTCAAGTCATGATCCCAGGGTTGGGTGATTGAGCCTTGTGTCAGGCTGAGCGTGGAGCTTGCTTGGGATTCTCTCTCTCTTTCCCTCAACCCCTCCCCCCACTTGTGTGCACGCTCACTCTCTCTTTAAAAACAAAAATTAACATTAAAATTGAAAAGAATGAAGAATTCTTCTCTGTGTATACTGATTGGCATGCAAGGCAAAGTCTGGGTAGAACTACTACTCCCACAACTTTAGTGAAAAGTTCACTTTGCCTAGTAAATTTAAGTTCAACTTCTTAATTGGTGATGGTTTATTTAAATTTATTATAAACTTAAAGGTATATCTTTTCTACTCTTAAGGATTTAAGAACACAGATAATATCAAAACATACAGCATGTGACAGTTAAAATATTTAAAAAGGAAAATCAGAAAGCAGTTGCTTATGAAATATCTACTTGTTCAGAAGCCTAGAATGAGAATTATTATAGTTTATTACTACATTTAACTTTATTTCTTGTTACCTAAGGTACCAGCCCCTCCCCCCCCCCCCCCCCCCCAAGCTTTGTATCTTATAATAGGAAGTATAAATTAGTCTGGAGAGGCAGCCTTTTCTCTTGCATCATTTTCTGGATTAAAAAGTTTGATAGCCTTTTCTTTTTTAAACAGCTTTACTGCAATATAATTCACACCAATTTAAGTTGTACAGTTCGGTGATTTTTAGTATATTCACAGAGCTGTATAAGCATCACCTCAATCAATTTTAGATCATTTCTAGTCATACTGAAAAGAAACCTCTTATCCCTAAACTATCATTCCCTCAACCCCCCATCCTTCGTAGCCATAGACAACTGCTAGTCTGTCTATTTTCTGTCTCTATATATTTACCTATTTTAGTTAGCATGTTTGTAAGGCTCATCTGTATTGTAGCATGTGTCAGTATTTTTATTGCTGAATAATATAATATTACATTGTATCATACCACGTTTTACCTATCCATTCAGTAGTTAATAGGCACTTGGATTATTCTCACTTTTTGGCTAGTATGAATGATACTGCGAGAACATTTGTGTACAAATGTTTTTATGTGGACAAAAGTTTTCATTTCTCTTGGTGCTTAGAATGGACTAGTTGGGTCATATGGGAACTCTATAGCCTTTTAAGGAACTGCCAGACCATTTTCCAAGAGTGGCTGCACCATTTTACATTCCCACCAGCAGTGCATGAGGGTTCCAGTTTCTCCATATCCTCAATAATGCTTATTATTGTTTATCTTCTTTCATTGTTTAGTCATGGTATCTCCTTGTGGTTTTGATTTGTATTTCCCTGATGGCTAATAATGTTGGGCATCTTTTCATCATAGCCTTTGCCCAGTTTTTTAAATTGGGCTATTTGTCTTTTTATTGTTGAGTTGGAGTTCTTTAAATATTTTAGATACAAGTCCCTTATCAGATATATGATTTGCAAAAAATTTCTCCCATTCTGTAGGCTGTCTTTCTGCTTGCTTGTTAGTATTCTTTGAAGCACAAAAGCTTTTAATTATGAAGTCCAACTTGTCTGATTCATAGGGTTTTGACTAGGGAGCCTACGTGGGTAGGGTATGCAAGAAGAGGAGTTGGCTTGAGGGTGAGATGAATTCAGTTTTATATACGTTTAGGTCCTAGTAGAACAGTTAATTGGGAAAGTTGTTATAGGAGGCAGTTAAATGTGAGGCTGGGCTCAGAGAAAAGTGTTTTCAGTAGTAATAGAGGTGAATGAGATCACTTAATGGGAAAAGTTCATGGCCTAGGAGAGTATAATGGGGAATATGGAATGCGTGGAGGAAAGGAAGCCTGAGAAGAAGCTACCAGAGTTAGGAAGAGAGCCTTGAGAGACTGATCACAGGCCAGAGGAGGGAGGAATTTTCCAAGTTGTACCTGTGTTGTTCTCTTAGGCACAAAGTCTCGATTTTTTCATCACTTTTCAGGTTTCTTTTTATCCAGCACATTGTTGTAAACTTTCCGTGGAAATATTTTTCCTATTTGCCCCAATTTGTTTACTTCCTAAGCCAGTAATTCCTAAGTTGGGCATACATCAAAATCAGTTGGCCAGCTTTAATACAGGATTTTAGTGTCCTACTAGACATACTGAATAAGAATCACCTGGGGTAATGTCCCAGAATCTATATTGTAAAACCTCTTAAGGTAAAAAGAGTGGTTTGCTCTTCACCAAGCTTGTTTCCTTTTCTCTTGGATCCCAGCTAACTTATATTTTCCAGCCCCTCTTGCATTTGGGATGGCCATATGATTGAGATATGGCCATAGGAAATTAAGCAGAAGTGTTGAGTGTTTCTTCAGACCTGGCAAATACAAACCTTTCTTGAACAATCCTCTCTTCTCTCTTCTCCTCTCTCCTGCTGGCTGGGTGTTGTCTGCCAAAGCAACTTTGGAATTGATGGGTCCAAGGATGCTGAACTTCTGTCAGCCTGGGTCATCTCCAGCCTCCTCATGCCCACAGCTGATCATTAACATGGATTTTTGGACTTCATGTAAGCATGAAATAAAAATAAGCTATTATGTCACACTTTGGGATTTATCTATTATAACATCCATTGTTACTTTAGTCAGTATACCTCCTTAGCTTATTAACCACAAATTCTGTTTTGGGATCCATTGCCCTTGGTTTATACTGTTTTGCATTTTAAAACTCGTTTATATGGTAAGTTAGTCTTCAGCTATTGACTTCCAGACCTTATACATTAATATTGTGTTTTCTTTGTAAAAATTTTCATGGAAATGATTATAATTAACATCCTGATTATTTTATTATCTAACAAACATTTGTATGCCTGCTATGTGCTGGCCCTTGATACTAGGGATACAGCTGTGTATAAAACATGGTCTCTGTCTTCTAGTATGGGATAAGATGGAATTAGATAAGGGCAATTATCTTACGTGTGCTTTGAGAGCATCAAGGGAGAAACGGCAGATTGAACCCAGTTGTGGAGTTGGGGGTCCTCAAAGTTATTTTAATGGGATTTTATTTACCCATGTTCCTTTTGTAATCTTGTTCTCTCTTCTTGTTGGTAGATAAGAGCCATACATAGCCTATATAAAATATCCTTTTAGAGGGACAAATAATACAAGTCAATTTTGGTAGGTTTGTGTTACATGTGGGTATTTTATTTGAGTGTATATTTTTTCTTTCCTTTTTTTTTTTCAATTTTCTTTAATGTTTGTCAATTTTTGAGAGAAAGAGAGACAGAGTGTGAGCAGGGGAGGGGCAGAGAGAGGGAGACACAGAATCTGAAGCAAGCTCCAGGTTCTAAGTGGTCAGCACAGAGCCCATGCAGGGCTTGAACTCCTGAATTGCGAGATATGACCTGAGCCAAAGTCAGATGCTTAACTGAGTGAGCCACCCACCCAGGTGCCCTTTTCTTTTCTTCTTTCTTTCTTTCTTTCTTTCTTTCTTTCTTTCTTTCTTTCTTTCTTTCTTTTTAAGTTTATTTAGTTTGAGAGAGAGACAGCGTGAATATGGTAGGGGCAGGGAAAGAAAAGAGGGAGAGAGAGAATCCCAAGAAGCCTCCACACTGCCAGTGCAGAGCCTGACTCGGGGCTTGAACCCATGAAACTGTGAGATCCTGACCTGAGCTGCGACCAAGAGCCAGATGCTTAACCTTAGACTGAGCCATCCAGGCACCCCATGTGTATATATATTTTCTTAATCTCTACCACCAGGAAAGAATAGAATACTTTATTTAGAGAACTGCAAATCTTAGTCTTGATGCAGATTATATTGTTAAACTTTTCCTGGAGTTAACTAAAGTTGTTTTTTTTGTTGTTGTTTTTTGCTTTGTCTTGTTCTTAAAGAAATACTATATGTTGTCTTTTTGAGGGAACTTTCTGATTAGAAATGGTGAAAGTCAGAAAGGACCTACTTACTATTAGTGTTGTATTCTTATTAGTGTAAATTAGGAAAAAGTCAGATAATTCAAACAGGACTTTGAAAGAGTGTGTGTGTGTGTGTGTGTGTGTGTGTGTGTAAATAGGTAAACAAGAGCCTTCTATATTGACTAGTTCTCTGAATGGTGAGAGACTTCCTCCAGTTTTTGAAAGCTTACATGCTAGGCAGTGTGTAGTTCCAAAGTGTTACACTGGGTCATGCCAAGGGTGAGAAGAGTGTCTCTGGGAGAACTAAAAACAGCTAGGCAAGCAACGACCACGTCCTGAAGAAAAGGAGTTGAACTTGAGGGTTGAAAACACCTGGTTTTTAAGGGATGTAAAAGCAAACTGCAGCATCAGGAGTGAGCAGTGGAGTTGAAATCAGATGAATAGATCAGAATAGCATATGTAGTATTTATCATGTAGATCCAATAAGTAGCCTAATCCAGGGTATAGGCAGGTAGTTAACAACTAGCATGTCTGTTAGAGCTTGAATGATTCATACAGAGAAGATGTCTGAAATCAAAGGACTTCAATAGATGAAGCCAAAGGGCTATAACCTTTCAGACCTTCTCATTTGATATTGTAGCAGGGACAGGGAGAAGGAACCTGGTAGGAGTATTTCCCAATTTAGAAACATCAAAAGGTGTAAGTGAATACAGTATAGATGTACTATAGAAATGTTCTGGAACATTGTATACATGTTAAATAATGGTTAATCCACTCATTTAATAGTGAGCAACTTTTCAAGGTGCCTGGGTGGCTCAGTCAGTTCAGCGTCTGACTCTTGATTTTGGCTCAGGTCATGATCTCATGGTTCTTGGGTTCGAACCCCACATCGGGCTCTGCGCTGAAAGTGTGGAGCCTGCCTGGGATTCTCTGTCTCTCCCTCTCTCTCTGCCTCTCCTCTGTTCACACACACACACTCTCTCTCAAAATAAATAAACATTAAAAAAATTTTTTAAGAGAGTAACTTTTCTATTTTAATGAAACTTAGGGTAAATTACTTTAAATATAGAGTCTGTTAATAAAACAAATTATCCTTCAGTTTATCTTTTACCATAAAGCTGAAATTGTATATATCACCTTAAGTGTAGACATACTGGCTGTTCGGCTATTATAGATGGTCAGTAACACATGGATTATTTTGGATGTCCTGGTGCATTATTGGCTTTAGAAACTCCTTTGTTTTGGCTGTTGAATTACTGCTTTTAAAATGTCACTAAACAACCTATTTGTATTTTGTTTTCCTTACCAGCAATTTCTACTTTTTAAGACTTCTATTAGACTATAAGATTCCATTATGAAGTCAAATGAACTTTTTTACCAGCTCACCTTGTAGTTTCTTCAGCATCTTGGAGCCACAGTTTTGAACATGGAATTTCTTTTCTCTGACTACAGCAGCTTCTTTCGTTGTTGGTTCTCTTACTTCCTCACCCTAGTGAACCTGAGCTTTGCTGTATTGGAACCTGCTTTACCTAGTCCACTGGGTTTGATTTGGCCACAAACTGGCCTAATGAGAAGCTTTGACCTCCTGGTTTGAGCAGTACTGGTTAGGGTAGTGTTTTCTGAAGCATGGGACAACTTTTACTTGAGATTTATTGTGGGTGACCTGTCTACTTTGATTACCAGATGTTGACTGATGCTTCCTTGGTTCCAATCCAGACTCATGAGTATTTCCTGGTATCCTGCTTCGTTCTCACTTTCCTCTTGCCTATTCGGAAATCTCCCAGCTCACTCCATTGCAGCCTTTCGTGGTAACTGTTCTGTAGGTTTCATTTTGTCCTCTTCAACACGCTTCCCTCCTCCCTTCAACTATCACCCCATTCCTAACCATCTTGCTGCTTTCATTTCTGTTTTTCCACCTCTACCTCCTTTCTTTTAATCCTTTTTGACCCTGCCTCTTGAACCTCAACTACAAACTTAGTCTCTTCCTCTTCGTCTGTCTTCTGCCTTTTACAACTTGTCCATTTTTCCCCCTCCCACACCCTTCTCAGGCTGGATCCTTTCCTCAGCAAGCCTTGTTTCTCAGTGGGAACTTTCCCTGCAGTTTCTTCCCTTAATGCTGTTATCATGTCAGTCTTATGTCCTGTCCTCTAGGTTTTATACTCCTGTCTTTAGCCCCAGTGTCACCTTTTACCTTGTAGCTCCATTCTTCCCTGCAGCTGTGTCAGGCAAGGGAAGCAAATGACTTTAAGAAAAATGTTAAGTAAATAATAGTGGATGTCACCATGCATGGATATGGCAAACACTGATGATAATCTTAATTGAATGTCTGAAATGGTAGAATACATGCTTTTAATTCTGGCTCATTAATTTATCACCTCTGTGACCTTGGGCCAGTTATTTCACTTGAATTTGAGCTTTCTCACCTAAAAAGGGAGATAATAGTGTCTGTCTCACAGAGTTAATGAATTAAGATGAGAGTGTATAAAAACTCTAATACATAGTTAGTATTTGCTAAATGGTAGCTACTATTGTACTGAAGATGACTTTGGCTTGAGTGATCTGGGCAGCTCTACCTTTGTCTTACTGTGTGATGACCTCGGGCAAAGAAGCTAAATCTGAGCCTGAGTTTGGTTGGTTGGTTGTTTTAACATCTTTTTTGAGATATAATTGACATACCACAAAATACACCCATTTAAAATATACAGAGCAGTGTTGTTGTTTTTTTCTTTCTTTTTTTTTAAGTAAATTCACAGGGTTGTGCAACCATCACTGTAGTCTTAATTTTTTAACATTTTTGTCGCCTCAGAAAGAAGCCCCATACCCAGCAGTCACCCCATTCCTCCTAAATCCCCACCTACTCCCTTCCCCCTGCCCTGCCCTGCCCTTAGTCTTAGGCAACCACTAATCTCCTTTCTGTTTATATGCATTTGCTTATTCTGGACACTTGATATAAGTAGAGTCATAAAATATGTTATCTGTTATGATTGGCTTCTTTCACTTATAAGGTTTTCAAGTTCATTCATACCGTAGCATGTATCAGAAGTTCATTTCTTTTTATTGCTGTATTGGGTTGTTTCTACTTTCTGAATGAAGTAAAATGGCATGGCGATATCTTCATTTAATTGTGAGAATTGTGGGTATGTTGATAAAGCATGTAGTATGTAGTAGCTCAATTAATGATCACTTAACCAAACAACTTAAATTCCTGTATTCCCTTGACTTTCTCAGTCAACTAATCAATTACTTCTACAGTATATATTCTCTTATTTTAGCTTTGGGACCACTAAAATTGGTGAGGAAAGTAAGGAACCCAAGTTGAATACACTCCAGTTTGCTGATATCCAACTTCAGTTGCACCTTCAAAGCTGCTTAATCCTTATCATTTCTTTTCTGTGTCCATTAATCTTCATTTCTAACTTCTCCATTTTAACACATAGTTGTGTCTCCTAATTTACTAAGAGAAGTCTCCTTACCCATGGAAGCTTTCTTATGGATCTCCCTCCTTATTGCACATGCTTTATTTCTGCACTTTGCTTTTTCCCCTCTATCTTCTTTTTCTTATTTTGGCTGAGAGAAATGAATATACGTTTTTCTTTCTCAGAGCATTTTTTTCTGCTGTAATCCTAGTCATATCCTCATCTGTGATTTAAATGTATTATTTCTTATTTTTTCATATTTTTTCACTTTCTCTCCCTGCTCTCACACATTGCTATATATTGGTGTCTGGATGGACACTACCTGTTAATCAAGATTCTAATACTCAGATTGTGCAAAACCAAGTAAGCAATACCCCTTGTAGAATTCGGCCTTAACAAGTGTTACTTATGTTTGAGTATGCCATATGTTATAATATAACTTTTAAAATATTGCTTACTTCATTGTAAAGCAGTAAGTCAAGGTCATTTGAGTTGAAATTTTTTGATTAGAATAGTGAAAACATTTTCCTTTTCATTGTCCTTTGTTAAGGTTAATTACATGTAATATTTTAGAAAGAGTATCCTTTTATTATTATTCCTGGAGACAAATCTGACCCACCCTTCAGGTAGTCTTCTCTCTGAACCACATTGATTGTAAAATGTGCTGATTTTGTATAATTGTCATTGGTTCCACATTCCAGTGTCCCTAAGCACCCTGTTGGAAAATCTTCCTTTTTACCCAATTCAGTTCTCTCCAGCTATAATTCAGTCATTTTTTGTTCTGTTGTCTATAGTAAGGATCCTGTGTGGCTGATCAACCTTTCAAGTTGGATTCAAGGACCTGGCAATTGGTTAGACCAGTGGTTCCTTTTTTAAAAACAATTTTTAAGGTATAATTTACATACTATAAAATTCATCTGTTTTAAGAGCACAGTTCAGTTCTTTTAGTAAATTTAAAGAGTTTGCACTCAGCACCACAATCCAGTTTTAGAACATTTCCATCACCCAAAAAGATAACCTGTTTTGGAAAACATCAGTTCTTCTCCTAGTGTTGCTCTCTTATTCTCATACCATTACCACACTTGTCACACTAATGACACCAGATGGGTGTCCTACAATTCAACTCAATTTTGACACTGTTGACCTGGAGAAAGCATCAGATTCCATAGGTTAAGGACTTAGTCCCACAAGACGCACCCCCCTTCCCCTACTGATGCCAGTTGCAAATCCAGGTTATCACCTGTGCTTCTGACTGACTATAAATTTTAAGTTCCCAAGTAATTTGTTAGAGTGGCTCACAGAACTCAAAGAAACATTTTACTAGCTAGATTACTGGTTTATTACAAAAGGATATAACTAAGAAACAGCCAGATGGAAGAGATGCATAGGGCAAGGTATGTGGGAAGGGGCATGGAGCCTCTGTGCTCTCTGGGTATGCCACTCTCCCCCAATCTTAATGTGTTCACCAACCTAGAAGCTCTCTGAACCCCATCCTTTTGGCTTTTAATGGAGGCTTTGTTACATGGGCACAATTGACTAAATCATTGATGATTGAATTTCCAGCCCCTCTCTCCTCCCTAGAAGTCAGGGGTAGGGGTAGGGATGCTGGTGGACTGAAAGTTACAACCCTCTGATCACCTTGGTTGGTTATCTTGAGGTGGTTTCCAAAAGTCACTTAACATAACAAAAGACTTATAGCTCACAGCACTGGAAATTCCAAAGATTTAGGAACTTTTTTTAGAAGAGTTTGTGAAGGACTAGTATAATTTTTAATTTAAATATTTGACATAATTCAGTCATGAAGTTGTGTAGGCAAGAACTTTTCTTTGTGGTAAGCTTTTAAATTACTAATTCAGTCTTGTAGGTCTATTCAGATTTTTTATTTTTAAGTTTAGGTAATTTGTGTTTTTTTAGGGAATTTGCTCATTTTATCTAATTTGGCATAGAGTTGTTCATAGTATTCCTTTATAAACTTTTTAATTTACCTGAGGTTGATAGTTTTGTACCCCTTTTCATGTCTGACTTTAGTTATTTGTCTCCATTCTTTAACTGGTCAGCCTAGCTAAAGGTTTGTTAATTTTGTTTGTCTTTTCAAAGAACCAATTTTGGGTTTTGATTTTTATCTTTTCTATGGTATTGATTTTCCTTCTAATATTTACAGTTTCTTTCCTTCTGCTTGTTTTGGGTTTGGTTTGCTTTTTTTCTAATTTCTTAAGATGGAAGCTTACTTGAGGTCTTTCTAATATTGCTGTGTGCAGCTGTAAACTTCCTAGGAGTTTTGATATATTTTTTTTTTATTAAAAATTTTTTAATGTTTATTTTTGAGAGAGAGAGAGACAGAGCACAAGTGGAAGTAGCGTAGAGGGGGGAGACAGAGAGTCTGAAGCAGGCTTCAGGCTCTGAGCTGTTAACACAGACCTGACTGGGCTTGAACTCACAAGCTGAGCTGTACGATCATGACCTCAGCTGAAGTCAGATGCTTACCTGACTGAGCCACCCAGGCGCCCCTGTTTTGTTTTTGTTTTCATTTAGCTTAGAATCTTGAGATTTTTGTCTTTGACCTGTAGGTTATTTAGAAGTGTCTCATTTAGGGGCGCCTGGGTGGCTCAGTCGGTTGAGCGTCCAACTTTGGCTCAGGTCATGATCTCACGGTACATGAGTTTGAGCCTCGCGTCGGGCTCTGTGCTGACAGCTCAGAGCCTGGAGCCTGTTTCGGATTCTGTGTCTTCCTCTCTCTCTGACCCTCCCCCGTTCATGCTGTGTCTCTCTCTCTCTCAAAAATAAATAAACGTTAAAAAAAAAAATTAAAAAAAGTGTTTCATTTAATATCCAGACATTTATGGATTTCCCAAGTTTCTTTCTCTTTTTTTTTCTAATTCCATTGTGATTGAGGAATATTTTTTGTATTCTTCATATCATTTTTTCCCACATTTTTATAACAATTTATTTAACTAAGAAATCCAACATCATTATTTGAATTATAATCCATACCAGAATAATGAGTAAGATAAGTTACATACTTTTTAAAAAAATTTTTATTATTGAAGTATAGTTGACATATAGTATTCTATTAATTTCAGGTATACAACATTGTGATTTAAAAATTCTATGCGGGGCCGCCTGGGTGGCTCAGTTGGTTAAGCGTCCAACTTCGGCTCAGGTCATGATCTTGCGGTCCGTGAGTTTGAGCCCCACGTCGGGCTCTGTGCTGAAAGCTCAGAGTCCAGAGCCTGTTTCAGATTCTGTGTCTCCCTCTCTCTCTGACCCTTCCCCATTCATGCTGTCTTTCTCTGTCTCAAAAATAAACATTAAAAAAATTAAAAAAATAAATAAATAAAAATTCTATACGTAACTCAGTGCTCACCGTGTTAAGTGTGGTCACCATCTTTCACTATACAACATTATTATAGTGTTATTGACTATTTTCCCTATGCTGCATTTTTTTATTTCTGTGACTTACTTCTTTTATAACTGGAAGTCTGTACTTCTCAGTCCTCTTTACCTATTGTGCCCATCCCCCATTCCCTTTGGCATCCATCACTTTGTTCTCTGTATTCATGAGTCTGTTTCTTGTTTCTGTTTCTTTGTTTGAGATTCCACATACAATGAAATCATATAGTATTTGTCTTTGACTTATTTCACCTTGTATAACACACTCTAGATCCATCCATGTTGTCACAAATGACAAGATCTTACTCTTTTTATGGCTGAGTAATATTCCATTTTGTATATATGCCACATCTTCTTTATCCTAGGTTACTTCCGTATCTTGGTTACTGTAAATAATGCAGCAATAAAAACAGGGGTGTGTATGTCTTTTCAGGTTAGTGTTTTCATTTTGAGGGGGGTAAATACCCAGTAATGGAATTACTGGATCCTGTGGTATTTCTGTTTAAATTTTTTGAGGAACTTCCATTCTCTTTTCCACAGTGGGTGCACCAATTTACATTTCTATCAGTAGTGTGCAAGAGTTCCCTTTTCCCCACATCCTTGCCCAAACTGGTTATTTCTTATCATCTTTTTTTTTTTTAATGTTTGTTTATTTGTGAGTGTGGGTGTGGGTGAGAGAGACAGCCTGTACGCATGGGCTTGCAAGAGCAAGTGGGGGGGGGGCGGGTAGAGTGAGAGGGGGACAGAAGATCCTAAGAGCCTCCACACTGACCCCAGAGAGCCTGATGCAGGGCTCAAACCTGTGAACCGTGAGATCATGACCTGAGTTGAAGTCAGAAGCTTAACTGACTGAGCCACCCAGGTGCCCCTCTTGTCTTTTTGATACTGGCCTTTTCTGACTGGTATGAGATACTTCATTGTGGTTTTGATTTTCATTTCAATTTTTTAAATTTGAGATTTGTTTTATGGACCTAGCATATGATGTATCAAAAAGAATGTTCTGTGCATGCTTGAGAAGAATGTGAATTCTGCTGTTGCTGGGTAGAGCCTTCCACATATGTTGGTAAGGTCAAGTTGGTTAATAGTGTTGTTTAAATTCAGTATTCTTCCTGATTTCCTGTTTACTTGTTCTATTGTTTAATTGCCTATGTCTTCCTTCATCTCTTTCATTTTTTGCTTACCTTATTTTGGGTTATTTTGTTAGGTGAATATGTTTACATTTACTATATCTTCCTGTTAAATTGATGCTTTTAATATTATAAAATAACCCTCTTTGGAAAAAAAAAAAAGCCCTCTTTGTCTCAAGCAACTTTTTTTTTTTTTTTTTTTTTTTTTTTTTTTTTTTTTTACTGAAGTCTATTTTGTCAGATATTTTTTGAGCTACTCCAGTTCTGATGTTATTGTTTGCATGTTATATCTTTTTCCATCCTTTTAATATATTTGTGCCTTTGAATCTAAAATGTATCTTGTAGATGGCATATATTTGGGTATTGCTTTTTTATCCATGTAACAGATATGTCTTTTTAATGGACTCTTTAATCCTTTCCTGTTTCATATTATTTTTGAAATAGTTGCGTTTGCATCTCCCATTTTGATTTTCGGTTTTTGTATACCTCATGTATTTTTTTTGTTTCTCTTTTATCACCTTTGTGTTTTCTTTTTAGCATTTAAATTTTATAACTTTTTAAAATTATACTTTCCTTTTTTTTCCCAATCCTTTTTTTAAAAATACTCATAATTTACATCCAAGTTAGCATATACTGCAATAATGATTTTATACCTTTCTTAGTGTTTGTTTTAGGGATTACAGCATACCTTAGAATTTATCACAGTCTACTTCAGATTAATACTAATTATGCTCAGTATATAATAAGTTCACTTATGTAATAAAGTGGACAATACAGTGTTTTAATTATTGCTTTAAACAATATATGTCTTTTATGTTTTTATTATTTTTTTAACAATGTATGTCTTTCAAGGTTTTTTTAATGTTTATTTTTGAGAGACAGAATGTGTGGGGGAGGAGCAGAGAGAGAAGGAGACACGATTGGAGGCAAGCTCCAGGCTCTGAGCTGTCACCATAGAACCTGATGTGGGGCTTGGGCTCAGGAGCTGTGAGATCATAACCTGAGCCAAAATTGGACACTTAACTGAGCCACCCAGGTGCCCCAACAATGTATGTCTTTTAAAGAAGAGAAGAAAAGAGTAAAATATTTATAGTCTTTTGTAAATGTATTTTACACATTGTGTTTACCATTTCTGATCTCTGTTTCTTCTTGTGGATTTGAGTTACCTTCTGGCGTCATTTCCTTCCTCCAGTGTAGCTTCATTCCCTTTTTCCTTTTTGTGTTATTATTGTCAGAGATGCTACATCTTTATATGTTATAAGCCTAATAATACAATTTTATAATTGTTTTATACGGTTACTTTTTAAATCAATATAGTAAAACATTTATTTTTAATGTATTTATAGCCATTTTTCCTTTACTTGTAATCATCTGTGCCAATGTTTATTTTTCATATGGATTCTGAATTACTATCTGTTATCACTTCCTTTCATCCTGAATAACTTCCTTTAGTATTTGGCTTACATCTATATCTTTCAAAGAATACATGTAAGTATTAGTGAGCCCCTCTCCCATCTTTTCAGTTGGAGACTCATATGCCTTATCTTACACACTGGTATTAGTTGAGTGAGGATTGTGAAAGGTTGGCAGGAGATGAGGCTGGAGTGGGGAAGTATGTAGGGGTCAATTCCTGGAGTATCTTATGTTCTAAGCTATGGAACTTGAACCTTATAGCTGTGGGGAGCAACTATTGGAAGATTTTATGTAGAATTCTTATGTCATACTTGAGCCTTGAGGAAAGGACTTTGCAAAGACTGGATTCTGAATGCTTGTTTAGAGATGGCAGTGACAAACCGTGGGCTGTAAGAGGAAAGTAAATCTGCCTTTTTCTCTGGAATTCCTTCTTTGTTCTTTTGAGCAATTAAATGCTGTTTATATCCAAGTAGCTACTTCCTTGCAGTCATAAAATATTTATGGATTTGTGACAGAGTAATATAGTTTGTAGAGTAGGAACCATGGGAGCAGTCTGTGAAGTTTGTGAAACAAAGTTTCAGAACCACTGTTACAGGATGAACAGATTGCTTACCTTTTGTGTATATGGAATGGAGTGTATATTGAAACATAGAAACATCTTGTGGGATCTGACCTTTTTTTTTTTTCTTCTCTCTCTTTTTATTCTTAAAGCTGGGTATACCTAAGCTGTATCTTTTAGTAGTTTTTCTATGACAGGGAAGTGTTTGATCTTTTTCTTATTTGGTGCGCGCGTGCACACACACACACACACACACACTATATAGTTTTCTTTTATATAGTACTTGTTAGGAAAAATTAAAGAGCAGAAAGTTTATTCATTCTAGGTTTTTGCTACCAGTTCTTTCCAGAAATATAAAATGAAAGGAAAAATAAGTCCCCTTCTCCAGTCTTCTCAGATTCTATTCTAAACTATCCTTGTGATTGTCAACTTGTCAATTTGTTTTCACCTTTGAATAACTTGTGCAGGAGACGACCTTCTTTCTGGACTACTCTCACTTATTGCCTGCAGTAGGTTTTAGGAATGCAGGAGCTCTTTTTCTCCTTACTCATAAAGTCAATAAACTATATTTTTCAAGAGTCGAATATACTGTTTTCATTTAACTGATGGAAGTTAGAATTGAAACTACAAGGAAACTTATCTGTTTAGTCCTGAGCTTATAATTTCCCAAAGAATAAGGGCCACAGTTTTGGCCAGCACCAATTACATAGCAAGGAGTTTAGGCATATAATTATGTCACAGGCTTTCTTAAATACTAGCATGCAAAAATAACATTTTTACCTATCACATTCAATACTTCGATAATATCTTGACTAATATTGGTGGGAATGCAGGAAATTGGTCCCATTATACTGTTTTATTTCTCTGTAGCATTTTCTGAAATAATTCTGTTTATTTGTTTACATGTTTATGGTCTGTCTCTCTCTATATTGGAATGCAAGCTTGTAGAGAGTAAGAACCATATCTGTCTGTTATTTATTGTCATATCCCCATTACCTAATAGTAATGCTTTGCATATATGGTGGACACTCAAATAATTGCTGGATTAATAATGGATTCTGATTAGGTGTATCTGGGATGGGATGCTGGTACCTATATTTTTAAAGAGAAGCATCTCCACTTATTTTGAAGTGCATTCCTAAGGTTGAGAAACACTGCCTATATCTTCGTTCTCTTATGTGCAGTAATGTGTATGAAGTACAGAAGATTTATATGTACCTTTACTAAAAGATCACTGTTAGAGGCATCCTTCACTCTTGAAATTGGAAACCTGTGACTGAGTTCCCTAGAAGGAAGAGTTTAGTTTAGAACTGTTTTCCAAGTATTGTTTGCAGGTAAGACTCAGAATGGACAATTGCTTTCCATCATCAAACAATTAAGTTTAGAGGAGGATGAGAAGATAGAGCTAAAATGAAATTTATTCCTTTTTTTAAAAGCACGAAAAGAAGGGGCACTTGGGTGGCTCAGTCAGTTAAGCATCTGACTTTTGGTTTTGGTGCAGGTCATGATCTCATGGTTTGTGAGATCAAGCCCTGCCTCAGGCTCTGCCATGTCAGCACAGAGCCTGCTTGGGATTCTCTCTCTCCCTCTCTCTCTGCCCTTCCCCTGCTTGTGTATGCATGTGCGAGCATGCTCTCTTTCAAAATAAATAAACATTAAAAAACGGCAAGGACAGTCTTCCTAGATGATTTTCCTTTAAAAAAGTGATTCTCAGTAGGAGGGGTAGGTGTATTATACAATGACTAGAGACATTTTTGATATAACTGGGCAGGGGGAAAGGATAATACTGGCATATATTGGATAGAAGTCCGGGTACTGCTAAATGTCCAACAATGAACAGGACATCCAGTCCTAACAATGAATCGTTTGTTCTGAAATGTCAACGTTGCAGAGGTTGAGAAGCTGTTCTTTAAACAGGCTGCTTGGAGAAAACATTGGTAGTTACCTTGGAGTTTGGCAGTTAGGGAGCCTGTGGAGCTTGCATGTGCGTACGTCCACACATACACACCAGGTTTTGGCCCTGGGCAAAACTGAGTATCTTGTGTAGAAAAATCTCTAGGTGTGGAATTGGCTTTTATATACCCAGGAGTTTGATTGTAACTAACCTTGTGCTAGTTTGGGAGATCCCTAAGACCACTATCAGCTTCAATAATTTGCTAGGAGGACTCCAAGAACTCAGCAAAGCTTTTATATTCATGGTTATGATTTATTACAGTGAAAGGATATAGATTAAAACCAGGAATGGGTAAAGGCCCACAGACCAGAGTCTAGGTGAGTTCCAGATACGATCTTCTAGTTGTTCTCTCCCAGTGGAGTCATGTGGACAGTGCTTATTTCCCCCAGCAACAATGTATGACAACCTACATGGAGTATTAGCAATTAGGAGTGTTGCCACCCTGTCTGAGCCTTAGGGTCCAGGCTTTTACTGGGGGTCAGTCACATAGTCTTCAGTCCCTTAAGAGGTCAGGCTGATGCTGCATGGCCTAAATCCTTCACCATAAATCACATTATTAGACTATTTGTTGTGGCCCATGTTCTCCAGGTAAACAGAGACACTTTTGCCAAACAGGACATTCCAAGGGCTTAGAGGTTACCTTCTAGAAGCTGGGGAAAGGCCAAATCTTTTTTTGCAAGGTGAAGCCTTTACTGCACACTTTGGGCCTGCTGTTTTTTTCTTTCTTTGGAAACAGCTATCCGAGTGATTCTTAGGGGGCTAGTTTAGGATGTTTTGTTATTGATCAGTAGTTTATACCTAGATCTTATATCTTAGAGACCTGTTGGTACATATAAATCTGTGGTTCTCAAAGTGTGCTTCGTGGACCTCTGGGAGTCCCTGAGATCAAAACTGTTCTCATAGTAACAGTAAAATATTATGTGCCCCTTTTACTTTGTTAACATTTGAACTAATGGTACAAAAGTCATGGTGAGTAAAACTGCTGATAACTGTTTTAGGAATCTCACCAGTGGCACCAATCTTTCTAGTTGTGTGTATCCTTTACTGCCATGCACTCAGAGTTTACCAAAACAAAACAAAAACCGCCCATTTCCCTTAAGAATGTTTTTAAGTATAATTTAATTTTATTATGCTTGAATCTTGAACATCTGTATGGTAAAATGGGTATGCACTGCACAGGAAAAGCACTTTGGGGATGGACTTGCCAGCTGAACTAGGCATTTTCTATGAAATAAATCCCTTTTTACTTGAAAGAGGAACTGACAGACTGGTTATTCAGAGTTGGATATTTGGCAAATATTTTCTTGAAAAGGAACAAAGGAGACGTCATTTCGAGGAAAGGAGTTGTCAATATTTGTTACTATTAATAAAATTTGAGTTTTCCAGAAAGAAATCAGAAAACTCATTTTCTGTAGAGAGAATCTGTATTGTTCACCTTGAGTTTAGCAACTTCACAGTACTTAAAAGACTTCTGATAATGTTAGTAATGATTTTAATAAGGGTAACTTTTTGATATTGTAGATAATGAAATGTGTCAAGGGTTGGAAGACCTGAATAACTCCATGAAATAGTATTTTCTTAAGGACTGATTTGTGATGTTATAAAAACACTCATGGGTCAAAGATACATTCAAAGTGTATGGATTTCATGTGAAAAGTATGAAAAGTTTGTGGATAATAGTTTTATATTTCACATTGCAACTAGCCTTTAATAGATCCTACTTGACAAGTTTTGATGTAAAATCAAAGGAAGATACCCATAATTATCTGAAAAGGCTTTTAAAATATGCTACCATTTTCTGTCTAGTTATGAGTACAGATTTTCTTCATATTACTTGAATCAGGATAATTTATCATGGATTGAACACAGAGCATATATGAGACTACAGCTATTTTCTATGAAGCTAGACATTAAAGTGATTTGTAAAAATGTAAAACAGTGCCACTCTTCCTACTGATTTTTAAAACTTACTTTCATACAGTTATTTATATTGATTTGTAATGTATTAAGTGAATTCAAATAAATATTTAAACAATTTCTCAGTTTTAATTTTGAGTATAGGAGACATCAACATAAATAGCTTTCACAGACAAAACTCTTTAGGTTCTTCAGTAATTTAAAAGTGTGAAGGAGTGTTGAGGCCAAAATTTTTTGAACACATGACTTCCTGAGATTCATCCCATAGATATTGTTGAACCTAAGTTTGTGTCTCTTGTGGGGTTAGGCTACCACAGGCTAGCAGGTTTAAATTCCTTGGGCTTTGGCAGAAAGTTCTGGCTTTTTACTTTTACCTGAGTATATTTTTAATGTGCAAAATACATAGAATTTATCATGGTTACATTCTGATTTCATATGGCTAGAAAAGTATTATTTCTAGATCAGATGAGTGGAGAATTCTATCTGGAAGAATGACAAAAAGAATTGCAGGAAATGGTAAATAAATTATTTTCTAGAAGTTTCTAGGCAAATGATTATAGAAAAAGCATTGTATGAGAGTCTCAGAGAAACAGGATAAGATTGAGCAAGCACTTTACATATAAGAGATTGCATGCTCATGAAAAGGGGTTATGATAGAATCATTTTAATTATCGACATGCACTATAGCTTTATCTAACCATAAAGAAATAACAGGTTTTCTGTTTCTGTAAACACTGAAAATAAGCTCTGTGGGTTGAGTGAATTGTTGGTGGGTTACTATGGAATTTATTTCAGGCAACATTTGGGAGAACCTTACTGAAAGTAATTTAGAAGAAAAGAGACTTTCCATGGATTTTTTTTTTTTTTTAATCTGTACATTAATCAGGAATACTTTGATTTAAAGTCCTGGTCTGGTTAAACCTTTGTAGAGGGTTAGTTTGGCTTGTTTAGGTAAGACTTTGAGAAATATCTGTGAAGTCCGTGAATAAGTGCAGTGTGGTGTGCAAAGCTGTAGAAGATTCAGAAGAAATCAGGAAGGAAAATTTGTCAGGGGTCAAGTTAAAAACTTATAGGCAGTGGTTCCCCCCCCAGATATTAATAAACTTAATATTAATAAGTTTATTATTATAAAGTATAATAAAGTATTAATATAAAGTATTAATTATAAAATATATAAAATATTAAAAAGTATATGCTTTTTTATATGTAGTACTTTATTTAGTTCATCGTGGGTTTATGACCCCTAATCATTTCTTAGCAGGGATTAAGAACTAGAGTATTAGGAAAAGATAATAATTTGTTTTTTTCTCAAGTCCTAGTAGAAATAATACTAACATCGATATTTGTATACTTGGATGTTTTTCACTAGTTAAATGTGAGGAAATTCTGTTTTTAAAAAAAATCTTGCCTTGGGGGCTCCTGGTTGGCTCAGTCGGTTGTGTCCAACTCTTGATTTTGGCTCAGTTCATAATATGGTTGGTCACAGGATCAAGCTCCACATTAGGCTCTGCTTGAGATTCTCTCCCCCCTGCACCGTCTCCCTCTGCCCCTACCCTGCTTGTGCACTCGCTGTCTCTCTCTCTCTCTCTCTCTCTCTCTCTCTCTCTCTCTCAAAAAAGCAAAACAGAAACAAACAAACAAAAAAACCCCCCCACGTTTCACCTTGGAACAAAGATTTTTTTTTTTCTGAAGCACCTAGGTGGCTCAGTGGTTAAGCATCTGACTTAATTTTGGCTCAGGTCATGATCTCACAGTTTTGTTAGTTTGAGCCTGCATCAGGCTCTGTGCTGGTAGTACGGAGCCTACTTGGGATTCTCTCTCTGCCTCCCCACACTTGCGCTGTCTCTGTTTCTCTTGAAAAAAAAAAAAAAAGGGAGTAGATTTTTTCTAATTACTGGTGTACTTTTTGGAAACAAGCAGGTACTGTTGTATAAATTCCATGTTATTTTTTTTCTTTTATACTCTCCACTTTCTCATTTTAGATTTATATTTTCTATTCTAACTGAACAGTGACAAGAGATTTTTAGAGGCACAGGTCTTTATAAATTTTGTGTGTGTGCAATAGAATCCATCAATACTATTTTCTTTCCTCAGGTGTTAAAAAAAATTCTTATTCT
Source organism: Panthera tigris (assembly GCF_018350195.1). Lineage (NCBI taxonomy): Eukaryota > Metazoa > Chordata > Mammalia > Carnivora > Felidae > Panthera > Panthera tigris. Next base: position 131,957,671 of record NC_056668.1, on the reverse strand, counting down.
AAAATTAATCAAACAAAAATACTTATTATCCTAAACTGTAAATTATTTATGTAAAAACAAAACATTATTTATATTTTTTATTGTGGTAAAATATACATATATAAAATTTATCATTTAAACCATTTTAAGGTGTACAATTCATTGACATTAAATACATTCACATTGTGCAGCCATCATTACCATCTAGCTCCTCTGCAACTTTTTAATCTTCACAAAATGAAACTCCATACACATTGAATGTTATCTTTTCATTCACTTTACCCCCCACCCCTGAACAAAATGAGGTTTGTCAAAAAATCCCCCGTCCTTGTATCTGCATAAATAAGAACACTGGAAGGGTACAACAGGAAACCAAGAAAAGTGATTATAGAGGCAGGAAGGTGGGAGGGCAGTGGTGGGAATGAGCTTTCTCAATTTTTGCCCTTTTGTATGTGTGTGGGTTATATATTTTGAGAGAGAGAGCAAACACAAGCAGGGGGTGGGCAGACAGAGAAGGAGAGAGAATCCCAAGTGTTGGCAGTGTGGAGCCCAATGTAGAGCTTGATCTCACAAACTGCAGGATCATGACCTGAGCGGAAATCACTAATCGGATCCTTAACCGACTAACCCATGCAGTTGTCACTCAATTTATGCTCTTTTAATACAGTTCTGATTATTTAAAAAGATGTGACTCTATTGCTCAATGAAAATAAAATAAAATGACAATTGCAGAAGGAAAAAAATGCCCTATCCTTTTGTGATTAACTTATTTTACTTAACATAATGTCTTCAAGGTTTATCCATGTTGTGGAATATGTCAAAATATCTTTACTTTTTTTTTTTAAATGTTTATTTTTGAGAGAGTGAGAAAAAGCGAGAGAGAGAGAGTGGGGGAGAGCCAGAGAGAGAGGGAGACACACAATCCAAAAGAGAGAGAGAGAGAGAGAGAGAGTGGGGGAGAGCCAGAGAGAGAGGGAGACACAGAATCCAAAGCAGGCTCCAGGCTCTGAGCTGTCAGCACAGAGCCCAAGATGGGGCTCGAACTTACGAACCGTGAGATCATGACCTGAGCCAAAGTTGGACGCTTAACCCACTGAACCACTCAGGCACCCCAAAATATCTTTACTTTTTAAGGCTGAATAATATTTCAGCGTATGTATGTGCCACATTTTGTGTGTCTGTTTAATCCATCTGTGGACACTTGGGTTATTTCCTAAGTGTCCTTTTGGCTTTTGGTGAATAATGAACTTGTACATATCAATATGTTTCAGTTCCTGCTTTCAGTTCTTTTGGGTATATCTGCAAAACTATAATTGTTGGATCGTATGGTAATTCAGTGTTTAATTTTTGAGGAAATACCGTACTGTGATCTGTGCATTAATGGCTGTACCATTTTACATTCTCACCAACAATGCATGAGAGTTTCACTTTCTCTGCATCCTTGGCAACATTTGTTATTTTCTTTTTTCTTTTTTTCTGTAATTTCCATTCTAATGTGTATGAAGTGGTATTTTGTGGTTTTCATTTGCATTTCCCTACTAGTGATATTGAGCATCTTTTCATGTGCTTATTGCCATTTGCCCATTATTTAATTGGGCTGTTACTGTTTTTGAACTGTCGGAGTTCTTTATATATTCTGGATATTAACTTCTTATCAGATACATGATTTGCAGATATGTTCTGTCTTTCAGTAGGTTTCTTTTTCACTCCATTGCTAGTGAAAATTTTACTATTTCCTGCACAAAATTTTAAATTTTGATTAAGTTCAGTTTATTTTTTCTTTTGTTACCTGTGCTTTTGTCATAGCCAAATCCACTGTCATGAAGTTTTTCCCCTGTTTTCTTCTAAGGATTTTTTCATAATTTTAGCTCTTGTGTATAAGTCTTTGATCCATTTTGAATTAAATTTTGTATATGGTGTGAGGTAAGGGTCCAACTTCATTCTTTTGCTTATGGTTATGCAGTTTTCCCAACACCACTTGTTGAAAAGACTGTCCTTTCCTTCACTGAATGGTCTTGGCACCCTTGTTAGAATCATTTGATCATATATGTATGGGAGGATTTATTTCCGGGCTCTGTTCCTTTCGTCTGCATGTCTTAATGGCCGATTCCACACTGTTTTGATTACTGTGGCTTTTGTAAAAAGTTATGAAATCAGGACATGTGAAACTTCTAAAAAAATTTTTTTTGAGATTGTTCTAGCTATTCAGAGTCCCTTGAGATCCATATGGAGTCTAGGATGGATTTTTTTTTTAAGATTTATTGATTTATTTATTTTATTTTTGAAAGAGGCAGAGAGAGAGGGAGAGAGAAATCCCAAGTAGGCTCCACACTGTCACTGCAGAGCCTGACACAGGGCTGGAACCCAGGAACCTTAAGATTATGACCTGAGCTGAAATCAAGAGTCAGACACTTCACTGACTGAACCACCCAGGCGCCCTAGGATGGATTTTTTTTTTTTTAATCTATAAAAAACATTGTTGGGATTTTGATAGGGATTATATTCAATATATTATTTTGAATTATATTGAATCTGTAGATTTCTCTATGTAAATTTTAACAAAATTAAGTCTTCCAATTCATGAACACAGATTATGTTTCTATTTATTTGTGTTGTCTTTAATTTCTTTCAGCAGTGTTAAAGTAGTTTTCAGTGTACAGATCTTTTGCCTCCTTGGTTAAATTTATTCCCAAGTATTTCATTCTTTTTGATGCTGTTGTAAATGGAATTATTTTCTTAATTTCCTTTTTGGGTTGTTGTTATTGTATTGAAAGACAACTAATTTTTGTATGTTGATGTTGCATCCTGCAACTTTGCTGTATTCACTTATTAGTTCTAATATATATAGGATGTGTGTGTAATCTTTGGGTTTTTCTATTTGTAAAGTCATGTTGTCTGTGAACAGGGCTAATTTTACTTCTTCCTTTCCAGTTTGGATGCCTTTTCTTTTTTCGTGTGTATTACTTTTTTCGTGTGTATTACTGATGGAGAAATTAAATGGGATATGATATGAGTTGATTTAGAAACCTTTTTATCCAAAGACCTACTATGGAAAATATATCTTGAAAGTTTTCTGTTTTGTTCCATTGGAAAGCTTGGGGGTTTTATTTACAGAGTGATAAAGACTGCCTACATTGCAAAGAAAATAGATTATAGATTTAAAACGGGGTTTGTTTTGTTTTTGTTTTGCTATCTCAGAAAGCCTAATCACATAGGCAGTTAATCTTCCAGTCCCTGACTTTTTGCACATTTTTTGTGTTTTCTGCTTGCTTTTAAAGGTAACTAATTAGTATCTAATTAGCATCTAATTGTTCTTTGGAGTTTTTGTTGTTAAAGATATTTGTGTAAGAGATGCCTAAAACTGACATTATAGAGATATAAAATGTAAGGTCATTAAAAGCACATTGTACACTGGAAATGAACTTTAATCATGTAGGTAAAATCTTAGATGAGAGAACTGAGGCCTAGAGACGATGTTAGCTTTACACAAGATCGTAGTGTTAATTATCAGAGCCAGGACTAAAACCTTTTTAGTAATTTTTCTCTTATTCTGTCTATCTGAACCATTGATTACTGCAATAGCCTGTGACTATCTTTCTGGACTTTAGACTCATCCTTTAATTTATTCTGGCTACTGAATCCAGAGCATAATATTTCTAACATATGAATGTGATTAGTCGTATCAGTGTGTCAGTTTTTCATTTACTAGCCATTATCTTTGGGATAATATTAGCATTAAATAACAGCTAAGTCCCTTACATATGTTGTCTGATTTAATTCCTTAAATTTTTTTTTTAATGTTTATTTATTTTTGAGAGAGAGAGACAGAGTGTGAGTAGGGGAGGGTCAGAGAGAGAGGGAGACACAGAATCCGAAGCAGGCTCCAGGCTCCAAGCTGTCAGCACAGAGCCTGATGCAGGGCTCGAACTCACAGACTGCAAGATCATGACCTGAGCCAAAGTTGGACGCTTAACTGACTGAGCCACCCAGGCGCCCCTGATTGAATTCTTTAAATAGGCCTTTGCTGTTAATTATCACAGATTTATAGATGAGGAAGCTGAGACCGAGGCCTAAATGCAGGATTGTCTGATTTCAAACTTTATGTTCCTAGGCACTATATTATGCTACTTAAGTAGGGTATTCAAGACACCTCATATTATGATTCTTACACACTTTTCTAGTATTTGGTTGACATTTTTAACTGTAAGTTCCTTGAGGGTAGAGATCATGTCCCAGACCAAGTAGTTGCATAATATATAGTAGGTACTAGGTAAGAGTTGAGTAGATTTTAAGCAATGAGTGACTAGCACAGGAGAGTGAAAACAGCCTAGTGTGGAAAGACATGAGTATTACATTGGAAGGAAAAGATTGCTCTGATTGGCCATATGCATCAAGTTCAGTCTTTGGGTTAAAGCAAAATAGTGAGAGGTAATAGAATGAGGGAAATGAAACCCAGGGAGATGATTAAAAATAGCAATTATTTGTTCTTGATATAATTAATTATATTCTTGGATTGTAAGAATTTGAAAATGAATTCTCTAATTTAATGTTTTCAGGTCTTGTGTGGTTAAGAAAGGAAGTGCCTGAAAACTAGAGACAAGGAAAGGTTACTACATTTTTCAAAAGGGGTAAGAAGATTATAAACCTTGATGTGGCTCTCAAGTGAGATTCTAGAATAAATTATTTAAAGAGTTACTTGTTTTCAGGACAGGTGAAGCACTAATCATTAAGAATTAGCCTAAATTCATTGAGCCTAACTCTTTGTGTATGAAGCTTGCTATCTTAAATGGAATGCGAGAGATTTAAGGCATACTCCTCAAATTTGCTGATAGCACAGATATGGGAGGGATAATGCATTAGCCAGGGTGGGCTAGATTTTGCTGTAGTAATAATGCCTAAATCTCAGTAGCTTAAAAATAAGAGATTTATTTTTTTTATGTTTGTTTATTTTTTAACGTTTTATTTATTTTTGAGACAGGGAGAGACAGAGCATGAACAGGGGAGGGTCAGAGAGAGGGAGACACAGAATCTGAAACAGGCTCCAGGCTGTGAGCTGTCAGCACAGAGCCCGACACGGGGCTCGAACTCAAGGACCGCAAGATCATGACCTGAGCCGAAGTCGCCGCTTAACCGACTGAGCCACCCAGGCGCCCCTTTGTTTGTTTATTTTTGAGAGAGAGAGAGAGTTGGGGGCCAGGGGCAGAGAGAGAGGGAGACAGAATCCTAAGCAAGCTCTGTGCCATCAGCGCAGAGCCCGATACGGGGCTCAGTCCCATGAACCATGAGATCATGACTTAAGCCGAAATTAAGAATTGGACACTTAAACCCACTGAGCCACCCAGTGCCCCCAAAATAAGAGATTTATTTATTGCTTGTATAACGTGTCCATTCTCAGGTCAGCAGAGTACTCTGCTTTGTGTTGTCCTCATTCAGGAACCTGGTCTGGAGTTTTTAACTTGTGGAACATCAACTTGTATTTGTGGTAGGAGAAAGGGAACCTGATGAATTACTTATCAACCCTCAAAGTCTTCTGTCATATCACTTCAACTCATATTTAATTGATCAAAGCAAGTTATATGACCACATCCAACTTGGGTGTAATTCTACCATAACTTGGAAGGAAGAGACCCAGAAATATTGCTAATATCAATATCAACTAAGATGAATAAAGATATATGATGACATATTAAGCTAAGAGGATTGATTTTTGATAGGCTGATGTGATCAGCTGAATCAAAGAGAAATTGAATAGGGAGAAGTGTAAGATCCTGTCTTTCCATCCAAAAATTAATTCCAATAACATATTGTTGATGGAAGGTGGGATGTGGTGAGGTACATCTTACTGGCTTATCAACACATGTGACAAAAAGAAGCGTAGTCATTGGTGCAAGGGAAATGACAAGGAGGCCTCAATTCTGACTATTCCACACCTGAATTATCACATTTCTGGCTATAGATGCATGTTCAGAGGGGAGGTACACTTGAAATTGAGTATATGAAATGAATAAGGCAAATAGGAATGTATAGCTGGGAAAATTATCCTAGACAGGAGAATGGGAGGCATCATGACTTCCTCATATATTTGGAGATGTGCTGTGTAGAAGCAGGAATGAATTTATCATGTGTCAGACTAAGAACTAGTGGGTGAAAACTGTAGGAAGTGATTTCAGTTCACTGTAAAGAAGAATTATCCTGGTTTAGAGGTGGCGTACAGTACTTCTTCCTGCAGATAATCAAAATCAGATTGATTCCCCTGAATTTCTGTGATGCTAAATGAAGAATACCTGTCAATATACCAAGAACTTTCATAAACACTTTAATACAATGAGTGTGCAAACATTTAGGTAATTATTACTAAAAGTGAGATTTAGGGGCGCCTGGGTGGCTCAGTCGGTTAAACGTCCGACTTCGGCTCAGGTCACGATCTCGCGGTCCGTGAGTTCGAGCCCCACGTCGGGCTCTGGGCTGATGGCTCAGAGTCTGGAGCCTGCTTCCGATTCTGTGTCTTCCTCTCTCTCTCTGCCCCTCCCCCGTTCATGCGCTGTCTCTCTCTGTCTCAAAAATAAATAAACGTTAAAAAAAAATTAAATAAAAGTGAGATTTAATGAATTAGTGAACTAGTAAAACACATCTTTATACCTATTGTATACTGGAACTATACTAGGAATTTTGTGAATTTTTTTTCTAAATCTTACTTTAGTCTCATTTTATAGATGAGGAAACTGATTCAGAGATTGTTACTTGCCCAGGTTTATTGCTGACTAGTGGATCAAGTAAGGATTTTAACCAAGATCTCTTTGATTCCCAAGACTGCTTTTTCTACCATTCCACTACAATAGATACATTGTTTTCCATACCTACCATATTGGTGCCCTGGGTAAACAGTACCACCTTACTTTTGGATTCCATCTCTCCATCTTTCTGTACCTCACCACATAGTTCTAATGGGACTGCCCAGAGTTTTCTACTACTTGGTCACCCCCCACCTCCCTTCACATAGGCCAGTCAGAATTCCCTGGGAGTTTTTAACTAAAACCAGGGAAGAGAATCATCCTTCTGTGGTGATAGATGCAGAAAGGTGCTGTACTTGAGAGCTGTCAATATTTGCCACTCTTTGAAGGAAGCTGGACTGCACTGAGAGAAAATGACACCTATTGTCTGACAAATGTCTTGGCTGCGTGAATGTGTGGTTCCAGTTGTTCCTGATGCCCATCTGCAATCCTTTCCTTGCCATGATTAGTTATTCCACCCTTCTCCTATTTGAGACCTCCCTAGTAGCATTAAAAAAATTTGCCTTTTTGCAGTAGCAGAAAGAATTGATTAGGGCCTTGAACAGTCCTGGTTACTTTTGATAGATGAGAGGTGGCTGTGGGGGCTATGTGCTGGGGAAACTCTCTGATAGGGAAGAAATTAACCACTGAAGAAGACTGTCATTTCAGTGGCTCTTGAACGTGCAGGGTTTTTGTGTGTGTGTGTGTGTGTATATGTTGGGGAAAAGTGGAGTTGTCAGCAGTGGTTATTTTTCAGAATTAATTTGTTAAAAGCCACTGGATCCATTTAACCAAATGCAGCCTGTGGTATACTGAAATCTTATGACAGGCAGAGCTCTTCTGGTTGAGTAGTGTTTAGAGCCCTGGCCTCCTCTTCCTACCTCTTTTCTGTCCTCTTCTTGGCTACTGCTACCTGAGACATCTTGATATGATCTAGAAGGATTTTTTTTTTTTTTTTCCTTCCTTCCAAAGTCTGCCCTTCTGTAGGTTCTTAAAGACCAGAGAGATAGCAGCTACTCTGGGGATTGGTGGAGGAAAGAAAGAAAATGATAGAGAAGGAAAATGATAGGGATATGTTTATTAAGTACTTAAAGTGTAGTGAGTACTTTATATGAATTTGACATAAGTGGTATTCTTATTACAGTTATGGGGATTCAGGCTCAAAAGAGATTAAATGACTTTACCAAGGTCACAGGGCTAATCCCAGATCTGTTCTAAGTCTAAAATTTGACCATTTCATATAACTACTAGAGAACAAATAGCTGTGCAGTTGTTCGTGTATGTAAGCCAAAGATCAGAGTTAGTTGCATCTGACTTAATCTAACAAAAGACAAAGGCAGGGCAAAGGTTAGGAGCAGGAACAAGAGGAAAATGGTTCTATAAAGGACTAAAAAGAAAAGAAACATGAAAATGATGATAGTCAATAGTAATAGCTAACTGGATTATGCTCAGTGATACCCAGAAAGAGTATCTCTATCACACTTCTATACAAAGTGCTGTTATCAGCCAGACAGCCAAAGTGTAAGACCTACATCTTTGCCTTAAAAAATGAATGATTCTCAAAAGATAAGAATTTTTCTCTATTTCAAAATTAATAGGAACAGACTTTTTTCTTTTCCCAAATGAAATGAATAGATATGTGTGGAGTTTCTGAAGGGTGATGACCTTGGTATTACAAACTGAAAAGCAGCTCTCTATAAGCATTAAGTAGAGTAGAGGGTAAGGAAAGGACATTGTTTTATTTCTTCCTTCCTTTTTTTTTTTTAAAGTCTCTCTTAGGCAGTTTACACGGATAAGCAGACAACCCTGAAAGAAACTAGTACTCAGTTCTAAAACTTGCATTACCTTAATATTCAAACAAACAACAAAAAAACTGTACCTATATATATAAAATGGGTGCTGAGGCTTAGCATATTTTTGTTAATTTTCTGAGAGCAGTACATTTCGTATGGTGTTTCTCTGTGTCCTAGGGTCTCACTGAAGTGCTTTGTGATTGGAATTGGAGTGGTGACCTGGTGGACCTCTGGGCCTGCATTCTTTTTCTTAATCAGAGTGGGGTCTGTTTTGGTTGTCATCTGTCTATACATTCTCATGAATGTGTGGGAAGGTGAAGGCATACACACATATATTAGATGAAATCATCTGAAATCTTAGTTTTGATGAAAGGATACTCTCAGATTCAAATTATATGTATCAGAACATTGTTGTGTTTGGATCCAATGTTAATGACTGTTGAAGCCCATGTCAGTGGAATTATTTTCAGTTGATGATTAGAGATGATGAATTTTAGAGTTTGTTTATAAGCTGCCAGCTTTTGTGTGATACACAAATAGTGAAAGTGACAAGTTTGGTGCAGGTTGACAAGGATGTGTCTTTTGTACATTGTATTAGTAATACAGATAAGATAATATTATGAATCAGATTTAGTAATAGAAATGAAGAGCTTCTGGATAGAGGCTCCTCAGGCTTTGATTTTAACTGTAGAATTTTGTAGAAAGGCAGCCTAAGTTCCCTAACTAGAAGGTGGTGTAATTGAACTTGAATTAGAAGAAAGACTAAAAATCAAGCTCATATTGGACTATTTTTTTTTTTTTACTTTGGTTTAATGGATATGCACAAACATTTCAACAACATGGGAGATCCTAAAGAAAATAACTCATAAGCCTACCAGTCTTTCATAACTGTGTGGGTTCCTAATTCCTATGTATATGTATTATAGATTTCTCTCCTTCCATGTTATTGGTCTTATCTTACTTGGATTGATGTAGTAGTTCTCTGACCAATCTATCCTTTTCCAGTCTTGACCCTATTTAAGTTTTTTCTTTGTTCATTTGCTTTGTTTCTTAAATTCCATGTGAATGAAATCGTATGGTATTTGTCTTTCTCTGACTGATGTATTTCACTTAGCACTATACTCTCTATATCCATCCATGTTGTTGCAAATGGAAACAGTTCGTTCTTTTTTATGGCTGAATTAACATTCTCTTATGTATATATTACCATATCTTTATCCATTCATCAATTAGTGGACACTTGGGCTGTGTCCATAGTTTGACTATTTGTAAATAATGCTGCAACAAACATAGGTGTGTATATGTATCCCTTTGAATTAGTGTTTTTGTGTTAAATATCCTGTAGTGCAAACACTGGATCATAGGATAGTTATATTTTTACTTTTTTGAGGAACCTCCATACTGTTTTCCACAGTGGCTGCACTAGTTTGCATTCCCATCAACAGTGCATGAGGGTTTCTTTTTCTTCACATCCTTGCCAACACGTTGTTTCTTGTGTTTTTGATTTTCGCTGTTCTGACAGGTGTGAGGTGATATCTCATCGCGGTTTTGATTTCCATTTCCCTGATGATGGGTGATGTTGAGCATCCTTTCATGTGTCTGTTGGCCATCTGTATGTTTTCTTTGGAGAGATAATCTGTTCATGCCTTCTGCCATTTTTAAATTATATTATTTGGGGGTTTTTTTGGTGTTGTGTAAGTTTTTTATATATTTTGGACACCAACCCTTTACCAGATCTGACATTTGCAAATATTTCTCCCATTTAGTGGGTTGCCTTTTAGTTTTATTGATTATTGCCTTCACTGTGCATTTTGATGTACTCCCAATAGTTTATTTTTGCTTTTGTTTCCCTTGCCTCAGGAGACATACCTAGAAAAATGTTGATACCACCAGTGTTAGAGAAATGACTATCTGTGCTGTCTTCTAGGATTTTTATGGTTTCAAGTCTCATTTTTAGGGTCTTAATCCATTTTGAGTTTATTTTTGTTTATGGCATAAGAAAGTGGTGTGGTTTCATTCTTCTTGCATGTAGCTGTCCAGTTTTCCCAACACCATTTGTTGAAGAGACTGTCTTTTTCCCTTTGCATATTCTTGTCTCCTTTGTTGAAGATGAATTGGGTTTATTCATGGGTTTATTTCTGGGTTCTTTATTTTGTTCCATTGATCTATGTGTCTATTTTTTGTGCCAGTACCATACATAGTGTTTTGAATACTGCAGCTTTATGGTATGTCTTCAAGTCTGGGATTGTGATACCTATAATTTTGTTCTTCTTTTTTTTCAAGATTGCTTTGGCTATTTGGGGTCTTTTGTTCCATACAAATTTTAGGATTATTTGTTCTAGTTCTGTGAAAAATGCTGTTGTTATTTTGATAGGAATTGCATTAAATCTGTAGATTGCTTTGGGTAGTATGGACATTTTAACAGTATTTGTTTTTCCAGTTCATGAACATGAAATATCTTTCCCTTTGTTTGTGTTGCCTTAATTTTCTTTCATCATTGTTCTATAGTTTTCAGAGTATAGGTCTTTCACCTCCTTGGTTAAGTACATTTCTAGGTATTTTATTATTTTTGGTGCAGATGTAAATGGGATTGTTTTTCTTAATTTCTCTTTCTGCTACTTCATTGATAGTGTATAGAATGCAACAGATTTCTGTATATTGATTTTGTATCCTGTGACTTTACTGAATTCATTTTATCTGTTCCAGTAGTTTTTTGGTGGAGCCTTTAAGGTTTTCTATATATCGTATCATGTTATTTGCAAATAGTGACAGTTTTACTTATTCCTTACCAATTTGATTGCCTTTGTTGTTGTTGTTGTTGTTGTTGTTGTCTGATTGCTGTGGCTAGGACTTCCAGTACTGTGTGAATACAGGTGCTGAGAGTGGACATCCTTGTCTTGTTCCTGATCTTAGGGTTGAAAAGCTCTTTCACTGTTGAGGATTATGTTAGCTGTGGGTTTTGCATAGATGGCCTTTATTATGTTGAGGTATGTTCCCTGTAAACCTACTTTGTTGAGAGTTTTTATCACGAATGGATGTTGTACTTTGTCAAATGCTTTTTCTGCATCTGTAGAAATGATCGTATAGTTTTTATCCTTTCTCTTGTTGTGATGTATCACGTTGATTTGCAAATGTTGAACTACCCTTGTATCCCAGGAATACATTCTGTTTGATTGTGGTGAGTAATTTGTTTAATGTATTGTGGGACTCAGTTTACTAATATTTTATTGATGGTATTGCATCTGTGTTCATCAGAGATGTTGGCCTGTAGTTCCTTTTTTTGGTAGTCTTTATCTGGTTTTGGTATCAGGGTAATGCTGGCCTCATATAAGGAGTTTGGAATCTTTTCTTCCTCTTCTATTTTTTTTTTTTTTGAAAGTTTTTGAATCTTTTATTGGAATATTAGGTTGACACTAATAGACTATCTTTTACTGGCTCTCTGGCAGCCTTTTTTAAGAAAGCTTTTAAACTTATTCCAGAGGTCCCCTGTCAAAAGAACTTAATTTTATTTTATTTTTTATTTTTTATTTTTTTTCAATATATGAAATTTATTGTCAAATTGGTTTCCATACAACACCCAGTGCTCATCCCAAAAGGAGCCCTCCTCAATACCCACCACGCACCCTCCTCTCCCTCCCACCCCCATCAACCCTCAGTTTGTTCTCAGTTTTTAAGAGTCTCTTATGCTTTGGCTCTCTCCCACTCTAACCTCTTTTTTTTTTTTTTTTAATTTTTTCTTCCTCTTCTATTTTTGGAAAAGTTTGATGGAAATATGACTCTTTAACTAATTGGTATAATTCATCTGGTCCTAGACTTTTGTTTAAGAGTTTTTTGATTAATGATTCAATTTCATTGCTGGTAATTTTCAAATTGCCTTTCTGATTCAGTTTTGCGAGGTTATATGTTTCTAGGAATTTATCCATTTCTTCTAGGTTTGTTGGCATGTAATTTTTCATAATCCCTTATAATCCTTTGTATTTCTGTGGTGTCAGTTGTTTCATTTCTGATTTTGTTTGAGTCCTCTCTTTCACCTTCTCTCTCTCTCTCTCTTTTTTTTTTCTGATGTATGTAGGTTATGGTTTATCAATTTTGTTGGTCTTTTCAACAAACCAGCTCCTGGTTTCATCAATCTGTAAGAATGATCTTTCTTGATGATTTTTAAGTTAGATTTCAAAATTAGATTATATTTTTTGATTTGAAATTTTCAGACACACAGGATAAAATAAAATGCGATAGAAATCTAAATATCACCAGGAATAAACACATTTCGTTTGTGTTTCTATAAGAATGAAATAGTTACATGTACAGCTGGAGCCCCATTCCCATTTTTCCCTGGGTAATCGGCTTGAAGGTTTTTTTTTTTTTTTTTTTTAACATTTATACCGTATTTCGTATTTATAAACAATATATGTTATCATTTTTGTGTTTTCTAAACTTTTAAATGGTATATGTATCTTTTGCAACTCTCTTTTAAGAATTTAACTGTGTTGATACATTTGTTATAATCACTATATATCTCATACAAGTAAACATTTTATTTCCTTAATAGTGCAGTTAGGTAGTTTGCAGTTTTGAGCTACTAGAAAGAGTGTTGGAGTAGATGTTCTGGTATGTCTCCTTGTGTGTGTATCACAGTTTCTCTGAGGTCCGTGTGGGGCAGTAGACTTCCTGGGTCACAGCATACATACATATTCATTCACCTTTACTATGTGATTTTTATTTTCTCCCAAGTGGTTATACCAATTATATTGCCTCTTTACTCTCAAACTTGTTAATAGTTGTTTTGGTTTGACTTTGGTTTTTACAGTTTGATGGGTGTGAAGTAATATCTTATTTTAATTTGTATCCCATGTTCCTGGTGAGATTGAATATGTTTTCATGTGTTTTGACCAATTGGAAGTTTTTGTGTGAATCACCTGTTTGTTTTCTTACAGTGTAGTCGTGTGTGTGTGTGTGTGTGTGTGTGTGTGTGTGTTCGTGTTCATTATGAATTTTGTTGGTTTTGCCAAGTAAACATCTCAGTAGATTTCTAGTCTTCACTTTGTTTATGGGGTCTTGTTCAGGGCTTTTTAATTGTGGCATAATCATACTTAGCAGTATTTTATGTTCTTTTTTTCCTTTCTTATGTAAGGAACCCATCAAAGTTCTAAAAGTATTCAGTTTCTTCTTAAAATTTGCAGTTTCATTACTCACTTAGTTTTCTGATCTACCTAGAATTTTATTTTTGTTTATGGTGTGAGGTTCAATTTTTTTTTTCAAAATTGACTTTTCCTTACCCTTTGTTTTTCTATAAACATTTTTAAAAATTTCAAATCCCCATGAAAATTCTTGAGCTTAACTAGTATTCCATTGAAATTACAGATTTAATTTGGAAAATTGACCTTATACAATACTGAGTCTGGAAAAAGCAGATTCTCATGCAGCAGCTACCTCAAACCTTACTCCTATTGTCTCCCCATGCATTTTTCTCACAGTTGACATCAGAGAATAATAGCTTTACCTTCTCTTCATTAAATCTTGCATGAGTGTTCCTTATTGGCAGATTCCATCCTTGAATATTTGCGGGGTGAGGGGGTGGGGTAGCGGCATGTGGGGCGGAGGAGGGTTCTGGGAAATGTAGTTCCGGTGTAGTTCCAAACTTCTGCCCTGTGATTCAGAGGAGACTATAGAATAGGGTATTGATGATGCAGATTCCACAGTACACAAGCCAAGCAAGCATATACAAATATGTTCCTATTTTCCTCTCCCTTTTAACATACAAGGTGGCTTGATTGTTGTATAGTTTTCCCCTCAACTGATATGTTTTGGAGATCTTTTTTAATGGGATTTACCTTCATAGTTTTGCTAACTATTGTCAGCTGCCCTCTCCTGAGGTTGTATCAATTTATATTTCCACCCATAGTGTGTCACTTCCATTGTTTTGCATCTTAACTTTGCATCCTGCTCTCTCCTATTACAAATGCCATTTTACCTTTATTTGATAAACTCTTTGTTGTTTAAAGACCTTGAAGTCATCCTGGCAGAAGTGATACCCGGCAATATGCATGCACATGAATATACTTAGGTCATCTTACTCTACTATATTAGGATAGTTGTGCTTTCTCTTTGATTATATCACATGTTTTATTAATTATTTATGAACATTTTCTTTGTGACCCTTTGTAAGCATGGGCTTTTTTAGTTGTCATTGTATATCCTTCTATCATAAACACATTGGGTATGTGTTTGTCTCCTTTACTAAACTATAAATCCTTTAGAACAGTGCTGTGCTAGTTCTTTGTTGGCAGCACCTAGCACATAATAACAACTCTAACTGTTGGAATGAATAATACGTAATTCTAAACAAAGGGTATATGTAGCTTTCTAAACTTTTTTCATTTAGCACAGTTCATTATGCTAGATGCTTTACATATATGAATATGACTCATTAAAATCATTGTTTAGTCTTTTTGCAGAAATTGAGTTGTGTGAATACGTTATGCATTCTGGATACTAGACTCAGATACATAATTTGTAAATAGTTTTTCATTCTTTCAGGACATCTTTCCACTTTTTTAAATAGTGTCCTTTGCACAAAAGTTTTAATTTTGGTAAAGTTCAGTTTGTCGGTTTGGTGTGGTATCTAAGAAACCCTCGCCAGATCCGAGGTGGTGAAGATTTACTCGAAAATTTCTTCTAAGAGTTTTATAGTGTTAGCTTTTACATTTAGGTCTTTGATCTTTTTTGAATGTTATAAGGTGAAGCTCCAATTTCATTCTTTTGCATGTGGATGTCCAGTTGTCTCAGCACTGATTTTTGAAGAAGCTATTCTTTCCCATTGAACAGTCTTCGCACCCTTAATCCAAACTAATTGACCATAGATGTAAGGGTTTATTTTCATCCTCTCAGTTATGTTCTGTTGACCTATGTATTAGGTCTGTCCTTATGTTAGTACCACAATGTTGTGATTACTGTAGTTTTGTAATAACATTTGAAATCATGAAGTGTGAGCTTTCTGTGTTCTTGTTTTCCAAGAATGTTTGGACTATTCTGAGTCCCTTGTATTTCTATATGAATTTTATGATCAGTTTTTCCATTTCTGCAAAAAAAAGGCTGTTGTGATTTTGATAGTAATGGCATTGAATCTGTAGATCACTTAGGGGAATACTTCCATTTTAACAATATTAAGTATTCTAATCCACGAACACAGGTTCATGGATTTTTTAAGTTTTATTTTGAGGGAGATACAGACAGTGTGAGTGGGGGAGGGGCAGAGAGAGAGGGAGAGCAAATCCTAAGCAGGCTCCATGCTGTCAGCACAGAGCCCAGTGCAGGGCTTAAACTCATGAAATCATGAGACCATGACCTGAGCCAAAACCAAGAGTTGGACGCTTAACTAGCTGAGCCACCCAGGTGCCCCTCTTTCTACACTGTTTTATAGTTTTCTGTGTACAAGTCTTGCACCTCCTTGGTTAAATTTATTCCAAAGTATTTTGTGCGGTTTTGTTTGTTTGTTTGTTTGATGCTATTGTTGATGGAATAATGTGGGGTGTTTTTTTTTTAATGTTTATTAATTTTTGAGAGACAGAGACAGAGTGTGAGTGGGGGAGAGGCAAAGAGAGGGAGACACAGAATCCGAAACAGGCTCTAGGCTCTGAGCTGTCAGCACAGAGCCCAACATGGGGCTCAAACTCACGAGCCCGAGAGATCATGACCTGAGCCGAAGTCAGATGCTTAAACAGCTGAGCCACTCAGGCACCCCAATGGAATAATGTTTTTAATTCTGGATTGTTCATGGCTAGTGCATAGAAAATCTGATTTTGTGACTTGATCTTATATTCTGTAACTTTGCTGAATTTGTTCATCAGTTTTGACAGGTTTTTTTTTCGGAGATTCCTTAGGATTTTCTGTATATAAGATCATATCATTGGCAAATAAGAGATAGTTTTACTTCTTCCTTTTTTTTTAATAGATTTTTTTTTTTGAGAGAGAGAGAGAAAGAGCGGGTGCAAGTGAGGGAGGGGCAGAGAGAGAGAGAGAGAGAGAGAGAGAGAGAAGCAGGGCTTGTGCTCACCCAATGTGGGGCTCGAGCTCACTGAGGCCGGGTTCAAACTCACGAAATGTGACATCATGACCTGAGCTGAAGTCAGATGCTTAACTGATTGAGCCACCCAGGTGCCCCTACTTCTTCCTTTTCAATTTGGATGCCTTTTATTAGCTTCTTGTTGCTCAGTTAATCTTGATAGAATTTCCAGCACAGTGTTGAATATAAGTGGCATAAGTGGGTGTTTTGTCTTGTTCCTGATCTTAGGAGAAAAGCTTTGAGTCTTTCAATATTAACTATGATGTTAACTGTGGGTTTTTCATAAGCACCCTTTATCATATCAGGGAATTTCTCTTCTAGTTTATGGAGTGCTTTTATCATGAAAGCATGTTGGATTTTGTCAAATACTTTTTCTCTGGGTTATTTGAGATTATCGTGTGGCTTTTTCCCTTCATCTATTTATTTGGCATATTATATTATATTATATTAATATATATATTAATATTATATAATAATATATTATATTAATATATATATTAATACTATATAATAATATTATATTATATTAATTTTCTTTTTAGTATTTACCATGCTTGCATTCTTGGGATAAATCCCACTTGGTCATGGTTTAGAACTCTTATATGTTGCTGGATTTTGTTTGCTAATACTTTGTTGAGGATTTTTCATCTGTATTCGTAAGGAATATTGGTCAGTAGTTTGTTTTTCCTTGTGATGTCTTTTTCTAGGTTCCGTGTTCTAGTAATGTTGGCCTCAAAAAATGTGGATATCCATTTGTTTGAGCACTGTGTGTTGAAGAAAGTGTGCATCTGTTCTCTCCCTTTCTGTTTTGAGAAGGATCCACGTTAACTTTCCTTGAAATGTGTGGTAAGCTTCCATCAGCGAAGCCTTCTAGTCCTGGGCTTTTCTTTGTTGGAAAGTTTTGAATACTGAAACAATCTCTTTGCCTGTTCCAAGTCTGTTTAAAGTTTCTGTTTCTTCTTCCCTTACTTCCCTTACTATATAGCTGTATTTCCTTAATATAGGTCAGTATTATTTTCTTCTTTTTTCCTGTAGATTTTATGACTGTATAAGCAAGTATCTCTCTTACTCCCCACCTTTTACACAACAGATAGTATACTAGATACACCGTTGTGCATCTTGATTGTTCACTCTACTTCCAGTATCTTGAGTTCATTCCCCATCAGTACTTAAGGAGTTTATACATTCCTCTGGCTGCTTAGTATTTTATGGTCCTATATCCTGTTCCCTGTTGACATCTAGGTTGTCTCTAATCTTTTGCTAATGCAAACAATGCTGCAGTGAATACCCACATACTACAGTGCAGTTGTGCAGATTTCGTAGGTTAAGGTCCTCCACAGGACACTTAAGACACTATATATAGCTCCAGGGTTCCCAGGCCACCCATGGCTTCTGACCAACTGGCTGTAAATTTGGGGTTTCCCATCATCCCCTCATGTTCAATAATTTGCTAGAATGATTCCCAGAACTCAGGAAAGTGCTATACTTACAATTACAATTTTCTTATAGAGATCTGAATCAGCAAAAGAGATTCATAAGAGGAGGTCTGAGAGGGTCCCAAAGTCATAAGTCTCTATGTCCTCTGGACATGTCACCCTCTTAGTATATGGATACTCGAGCTTCAGTGTCAAGATTTTTTATGGAGGATTCACTTTATAGGTATGATAGATTGAATCATTCGTTATATGATTAAACTCAATTTTTAGCCCTGTTCCATGAGGTCAGCTGGTCAGGTTATTATGACATGGCTCACAGTCCAAACCCTCTTATCACATGTTTGTTCTTTTCAGCATGGCCAGCCCAATATGGAACAATCTAGGGCCTACCATGAGTTACCTCATTAAGCATAAACCCTGATATGGTCTAGGGGCTCACCATTAATAACAAAGACACTGGTATCACTCAGGAAATTAATTACTAGGTTTTAGAAGCTCTCAGGTACCCAGGACAAAGGCCAGACAAATTTTTTATTATTTAACACTTACATATATTACTTTGTGTGTAGATACATCAACTATAAGATAAATTCCTCTTCCTCCTCCCCCTTTCTTTTCCCACTTTCACATGATTTAATAACCAAAACCAAGGAAAGCTATATTTGAGAAGTCTTTCTCCCACTTTGAGTCCCACAAATAAAACTTGTGCAACCCACTTCAAATGAGTATCTATGTTTTCCTTGGTATCCTTTATGTTTTTATATGCAAATAAAAGCAAATGTATAGGTCTTTTTCTCGACTGTATAGTTTCTAATGTAACTTGCTGTTTTTTCCCTTAAAAATACAGAAATACATTTCCAGGACATATGAGTAGAATATGCATTCACAGTTTGATTGGATATTAACAAATTGCTCTCCCACAGAGATTATATTAAAACATTATTTCAGTCTAGAACCTGAATAGTTTCAGACTTCTTGATCTTTGCCAGTTTGAGAGATGAACAGTGGTTTATTTGTGTAGCTTTAATGTGAATTTCTGTTATGAAATTGAACATCTTTGTATGTTTGCACATTTGTGTTTCCTTTTCTATGAATTGTTTCTATTCTTTACCTAGTTTTTAGTGGAATGGTTTTTCCTTTTTAATGTTTTTAAATGGTTAAATTATGAATTTTTTGTGGCTTTCTAAATTTTTGTGTCTTCCCTATTATTTAAAAAAATTTTTTTTAAATGTTTATTTATCTTTGACAGACAGAGACAGAGTGGGAGCAGGGGAGGGGCAGAGAGAGAGAGAGGGAGACACAGAATCTGAAGCAGGCTCCAGGCTCTGAGCTGTTGGCACAGTCTGATGCGGGGCTCAAACTCACAGGCCATGAGATCATGACCTGAGCCAAAGTCAGCCGCTTGACTAACTGAGCCACCCAGGTGCCCCATTCCTATTAGGTTATTTTAATAAAACTATTGTGTGCTTTTTTCTTTTATAGTTTTTCTCTTTTTTATTAAGATGTAATTTAGCTGTAGTAAAATATATTCTTTTTGGTTTACAGTTTTGTGATATCTTACAAATGCATCTAATGACTACTGAAATTGAGATATAAAACATTTCCATCATCCCTAAAAATTCAGTTGTGTCCTTTTGTATTCATCGCCTCCTAAGGTCCCCAGCTCTTGGCAACTACTTTTCTCTGTCCTTAAGGTTTTACTTTTTGTGAAATGCCATAAGAAATTGATTAATTATGTAGCCTTTCATTTAGCATACATGTTGTTGGTGTGTTCGGTTATTGACTGCTTCTTTTTCTATGACAGGTTGTTTTCTATTACATGGATTTACCACAGTTTATTTACCTACTCTCTAGTTGAGGAATATTTGGGTTATTTCAAGGTTTTGGAGGTTATGAATAAAGCCAATATAGTGTTCATGTATAAGATTTTTGTGAGCATAAATTTTTATTTTATTGGTTTTATATATAGGAATAGAATTACTGAATTATGTGTTAATTATATGTATAACTTTAAGGAACTGTCCACTTTCCAAAGTGGCTGTACCATTTTGCATTCCCAACACTAATGTATGAGAATTACAATTGCTCTGCCTCTTTTCCAGCATTCTGGATTGTCAGGTTTTGTTTTTTTGTGTGTTTTGTTTTGTTTTGAGAGACTGCAAGGGCTCAATCCCACTTACCCTGGAATCATGACCTGAGCCAAAGTCAAGAGTCAGATGCTCAACTGATTGAGCAATGCAGGCGCCCCAAGTCAGTTTTTTTTTTTAAAGTCATTCTACTAGGTGCGTAATAGTATCTCATTGTGCTTTAATTCGAATTCTGCTAGTGTTTAATGTCTGTATATCGCCTTTTGTGAAATGCCAAACTGTTTACATCTTTGCCCATTTAAAAAATTGGGCTTTTCTATTTTTTTTTTTAATGTTTATTTATTTTTGAGAGAGAGAGAGAGAGAGAGAGAGACAGACAGACAGACAGTACAAGCAGGGGAAGGGCAGAGAGAGGGAGACACAGAATCCAAAGCAGGCTCCAGGCTCTGAGTTGTCAGCACAGAGCCTGATGCGGGGCTTGAACTCACAGACTGCAAGATCATGACCTGAGCCAAAGTCATCCGCTCAACCAATTGAGCCACCTGGCGCCCCATGGGCTTTTCTATTAATGAGTTATATGAGTTATTTATTTTGGATATAAATCCTTTGTTGTTTTGTTTTTTCCTTGCCAATGTCTTTTCTGGTTGTTCCAGACCATTTGTGGGGAAGATTATTTTTTCTCTGTTGAATTGTTTTTGTGCCGTTGTCAAAAATCACTTGACCATGTATATGTGCATCTATTTCTGGACTCTTTTGTTCCATTTTATCAGATCTATATGTCTGTCTGTCTTGCAATACCACATTGTCTTGGTTACTGTAGCTTTCTAGTAGTGTGAATCCTCAAACTTTATTCTTCTCTTTAAATATTGTTTTGGCTCTTCTCTGTAAATTTTGCCTTTCCATATAAATTTTTGAATCCATTTATTCATTTTTACAAATACCACTAGTATACTTTGATTGGGATTGTGTTGAATCTGTAGATTAAATGTGGAAAAATTGACATCTTAACAGTATTGAGTCTTTGAACCCATGAATGTGGTATCTCTTCATTTATTTAGGTCTTTGATTTCCTTCAATATTTTATAGTTTTTAGCATACAGATTCTGCATATATTTTTTAAATTCATAAACTTAAACATGTCAGTTTTTGGGGTGCTTTTATAAATACTACTGCTTTTAAAATTTTGATTTCCACTTCATTGGTAGTATGTATAAATATAATTGTATTCCATGACTTGGCTGAACTTACTAGATATGGAAACTTTTTCAGAGATTCCATGGCATTTCCCACATAGATAATCATGTGCGCTAATACAGGTAGTTTTCTTTCTTTCTAAATTGTATGCCTTTTATTTCTTCTTTTAGCCCTATTGCAGTTCTAGGGCTTCCAATATGATACTGAATAGGATTGATGAGAGCAGGCATCCCTGTCTTGTTTTTTCCCCTCAGGGAGAAATCAGTCCATTTCCTAGGATTTTTATAGTTCTTTTAACACATACATTTCAGTATAATGACCACTTAGGAGAAGAATGCTATTAATTTTTTTCCAGATGGCTTCCAGTTTTCCTGATATCTTTCATTGACTAGTGTACCATATGTATGTATGTCCATGTCCCCCCCCCCCCCCCCCCCCCACGAACTTCTGTCAGAGCACTTATTGCACTGCTTCACTGTTTACTTTTTACTTATCTTTTTTTCTTAATAGAAGATGAGCATTTTGGGGCGGAATAAGAAATAGTGCCTCCCCTCAAAGAACTTACATTGTAAATAATGGGTATTATTAGGTTAGACCAAATGAAATTACCATTTCTAATATTTAACCTGTAAAATCTTATGTCTAGTTGGGACCCAAACAGTAAAACAAGAAAAGAAGATGAAAATTCTCTTATGCTAACAAGGTCTAGTTATCAGTGTGAGAAATGTTAGTGCATAAGAAATTGTTTATCACTGTTGTATGCTTATAAGCAAAGCCCAGAACTGAATATACTGATGTAAATGGGATATAACCCCTGCCCTTGAAGGAAATACTTTCTCTGTGGAAGACAGTGTCTTTACAATATTCAAATGTAGACACATATATCTGTCAATATATGTGCAGATTTACTCTCATTTTGAATCTACTTGTGATCTTAGGTTCATACTTCTCAGTGTCTTGGACTATAAGACACTTTGGCAGTGATTTCTGTAAGTTACTGAGAAGCTTGACATAATTTTGTGTGTGATAATTTTATGTGAAAAAATACATACATTGTTCAGTTTAATGTGACAGTTATTTCAGTTACTTGGTATTTTGTAGATTTCCTTTTGGAATAACTTAATATTTTAAAAAAGACAGGCTTTAAAAAAATACAAAAAAAAAGGCATTAGGGAAATCATAATAGAAAAACAGAAAACTGTTTTATATTATAACATAATATAAAAATATAAATACTCCAATTTTTGGTGTAAATTTTTATAGTAAATTATATATGGAGGGAAACTATAATATTTTTGTGTTATATATATTTGTATAATACTTAGGCTTTCAAGCTGGTCTTTTACTACTCTATAAGTCTGGAAAAAAGAATATATGGGAGACTTTGCGTAAACCTCATGAAGTCAGAAACTACTCTTGTTTACTGTTACATTCCTTGTACTTAGCACATAAGTAGTTATTAACCAATGATTATTGATTTAGTATTGATTAGATTAAGAGAATGTAATCTTTACATGAAATTTGTTGATTTTAGTTAATAGGAATGAAAGTTACTATAATCACATGTTGCTTGATAAGCATCAAGAGAGTAGCATAGTTTTTGAGGCAATTAAATTTTATTTATAAATCTATAGTAACAGAAGACTATTTTCAAATAATCCGGAATTTGCTCTTGGTATTGTTTTGAACTTGACTATTAACAAGATTAAAATACAACTTTTAAAACCTATAAAGCACCTTTTTTTAAAGTTGAAACTCTTCTTTAAAATACATGACTCAGAGAAGACTACCTTTGTGTTAGTAGTAATAATACAGTAGCAGTACACAGGAAATTTACTTTCCTTTGTATTTACTGCCACCAAATGGCAAATTAATAATATTACTATGTCTGTTATATTAACACTATAAAAGACCTACTAAAGGTAATGCCCCTTTTAATATTGTTTTGGGAGGGTTAATTTGTTCAGAAAGAGTTTTGACAACGGAAGAAAAAACAAATTTTAATATGTTTAGAACTGTAGCTAGGGGCACCTGGGTGGCTCAGTTGGTTCAGTGTTTGACCTTGGCTCAGGTCATGATCTCACGGTTCGTGAGTTCAAGCCCTGCTTTGGGCTCTGTGCTGACAACTTAGAGCCTGGAGCCTGCTTCAGATTCTGTCTCCGTCTCTCTGCCCCTCCCCCCGCTCATGCTCTCTCTTTCTCTTTCTCTCTCAAATATAAATAAACATTAAAAAATGGGGAAAAAAAAAAAAAAAAGAACTGTAGCTAACCTTTTTCTAGCCAGAGTAGATAGATTGGTTTCTATAAGGCATTAGAGCAAAGCAGAAATCACTATGACAAAGATGATAAAAACTGGTACCTCAAACCTAATAAGAAATAAGTTTGACAACATATTTTTATGCAGGGAATTTAATTCTGACCTTTGTTCTTTCTAGGTTATCGTATCTGAGAAAGATGGTTCCAGAATATTTTAGGCCTAATTTTATTTGAAGATAAGCCATTTCACTAAAAATGGCTATTAAGATATTCTGGAAAAATTGTTATATAAGAGTGTAAAGAAACAGAAGCAACCCAAATGTTCAGTCTTAGGAAATTGGTTAAATACTTTTAAATTTTATGTTATGTAGTTATTGAAAGTGTAATAGAGGCATATTTAACGAGATGGATAAAGGTCCATGTGGTTAAATGGAGAGCAATGGGGAGAAGCAAGTTACTAAACAGTGTATTCTCACAGTTTTTTAAAAAGTACATTTACCTTTGGGAGATACTATTGTGATTTCTTAAATTTATGTATTTCTAAAATGAACATGTTTTTAAATGTTCAGAAATTATATAGATTGAATATTTTATACTTCATAGACAGTTTCTTAGATTAAAACATCCCCATGGAAGCACTTATTATATATTCATTTATTATAGTGAATATATTTGAATAGTTTTGGGTTTTTTCTTTTTGAATGATGAAAATGTCTTCTTGCAGGCAATTTTGACTCAGCCCACTTTTTGAGTCTCTTCTAATTGGTTCATATATAAACGAAACCTTTACAAAAACTGCCTTGTTGGATAGTTTAATAATTTTCTTTCTTGACAGAAGGGTAAAACTTCTGAGTTAGTAGGTTTTGAATATTATCTAATAATTCAATGTTT
This sequence comes from Panthera tigris, assembly GCF_018350195.1. Lineage (NCBI taxonomy): Eukaryota > Metazoa > Chordata > Mammalia > Carnivora > Felidae > Panthera > Panthera tigris. Next base: position 131,933,204 of record NC_056668.1, on the reverse strand, counting down.
TGTTAAGGTGCTAGTTATTTTTATAACATAGCCCTTCATTTCTAGGGTCAGCATATTCTTGCTTTTGATATCTGTTTTCTGCCACAGGCCTGAGATTGGAATTGAAGCAATACAACTACTGCTTCCACCAGAGGAAAATAGTATGGGAATTCCTATTATGGTAGGTTATTTTCCAGTAGTCTCTCTGCAGTAATATAGGCAGCTCTCTTAATGTGTTAGTTTGTTGGTATTTATGCCTCATCATAAATTAAGCATAGCTTTTCTACATAAATCCTTTGTTGTAGACATTTTGTTTAGAAGTGTGGTGGTCCCTGTATTCCTGGAAAACTTATTTATAACAACTTAATTTGAATAGATTTTCAGTGGAGGGGCTTAAAAATCTGATTTAAGATCTCGGTGTTGTAGTTTGAAGAAGAGAAATATGAAATAGCTGAAAATAATGGTATTGTAGTTAGTTTCTTTTTTTAAACGAGTAAATTACTAGATGTTTAATTCTTGTCAAGTTGTATGCATCCCTTTGCTCATAGCTCATTCTCTTACATGTTACATGTTTGTGGTGCACTCTGTAAACGTCAGCCATTCATTAATCACTGGGGAAGCAGTTATGTGAGTGACTCCCATGTTTTTAGTGAAAGTAGTTTAAAAATCTCACAAAACCTAGGAGTGTTAGACTTGAGGTGCTTGTGAAGACAGTAGAAACTGGTTTGGTATCATTGGCATTGTTTGTTAGGCTTCTTACTTGAAATTCAAACATACCGAAAAGTTGTGTAGAAAGGAAAAACCAATGGCCCAGTAAGTGGATTCTTTACTATTATCAAGTTTCACCTTGCTGTACTTTCTGTTAAATATTTTTGCTCCTAAATGGTAGTACCATTAGATATTAAGTAGAGTCAATGCAAAGTTGTTTTATGACAAAACAAATCACCCTTTCCGGGTTTTTGTTACAATTTGTTCTTAGTTAAAATTTTCTTTGTTTTTTAAAAAAGAGGAAGTGAATAGAACGCTATTATGTTGAAAGCTGAAAGATTTTGTCCATCTGTATTCTGGTAGGAGGGGAAAGAGTATTGGGAAAACGTTAGTTTGTGTTCCTCAAATTGGAATAATTTTTATGACATTAAAGATTCATATTCTCTTGAAATTTTGAATTCTGTTTGAACTAACCAGCTGTGACTCTTTACTTGGCCTTTCAGAATTATCTACTAAATTATCACTTAAACACACACACACACACAACACAACACACAACACACACAGGATGCCTCTCATTTGTTGTTACCTGGATGGCTTTTGCTGGCTAGAATTCCATTGGAAACACATCCCCTCACACACCTTATTTCTGTTGTTTATAAATCATTTTCTAACTATTAGCTCAATAAAAGCTTTGAGTCTTGAAGTACTCCTATCCTAATTCAATCAAGGATTTGAGTAATGGGTAGGCAAGACAGAAAAAGGAAAAAGTGTCAAGATAGTAAGGATAAAATTTGATTAGAAAAATGGCAACAAATAGCAGACATCATCAATATCATATGGCTCATTTATTTTTTTATTTCCTGATAATGTGTGTTAGAGATCATGCAGTCACAAATTAAACTACTTTTGCTATACGATCATTGTGTAAATTGTAATTTTCATCTTTTACCACTAGATGGTGGTTTTGCGTTGGTTTCTGCAGACTGTCTAAATTTACATATTATTTTAAAATACATCATAAAGAACAATGAAATTAAATTTTGATAGTGATACAGTTCTTCATATAGACAAACTAGTTCAACATAACCATTATTTGTGGTATATATATATATATATATATATAGTAATTATTTTTAAAAAGATAAATCAGTATGTATGAAATGGTTAAGAGCTATGCCTGAGCATATATTCTTTCTTTCATTCTTTTTTTTTTAAATTTATTTAATGTTTATTTATTTTTGAGAGAAGGAGAGACAGAGTGCAAGCTGGGGAGGGGCAGAGAGAGAGAGGGAGACACAGAATCCGAAGCAGGCTCCAGGCTCCAAGCTGTCTGCACAGAGCCCGATGCGGGGCTCAAACTCACGAACCGTGAGATCATGACCTGGGCCAAAGTCGGACGTTCAACCAACTGAGCCACCCAGGCACCCCAGCCTGACCATATTTTCTAATACAGTCTTCAGTCCACTACCTTAGAAACATTTTAGATGTTTTGGTTTTTTTAGATGATACTATAATTTAAATGGCACCTAAATAAAACACCATTTCTTGATTTGTAATGTTAGAAAATACATACAGATAGCTCAGGCTTTTAAAATTGTTTTTGATGATCATTTTTTCTATCTAGTAGCCATCCATTAAAGTCTTTTATTTCACAAATAACACATTGAAATTCTCTTTTGTTGGTAGCCAAGTGACTTTTAGTTATCCTGCTTGAGCAATTTGAGTTGATGTAGGATTGTAGAGTTTACTTGGGATTGTAACAAGGTTGTAGAGATCCCAGTTCAAGGAAATAATAATCTTATGTAATAAAGCATTCACTTATGTTTTAAAGAGCAAAGTAAGTACAGAGTCTAGAGCATCAGTGTCTCTAAACACCTTTTGTTTAGGCCTTCGTTCTCCAATTCAGTCTGTTATTATTATTTCCTTTTCTGTTCTTTAAAGGATTATTTATATGAGAACAAAATTATGAAAACAGGCATCTTAAATTACCCTTTGCATTCTGCTCTTCACTAGATATTTGATAGCTTTTGAGGTATGAATTGAGAGGCAGTTTTAGCCCAGCAAGTTTCAGGTCTCTGTAGCTCTGCTCTGCATTCAGTGCTAAGTGGTTCTAGTCCCTGGAGCTATGGGTATGGAGTTGTTAAATGGCTCTGGCTTGGCAAGTTTGCTTCTGAACAGTCAGTCTTCACTTAGGCACTCTTCAAATTTTGGTCCTAACTTCTGTTACTTTTTGGAATGTGAACTTTTGTCATTTAACCCTTGTAGAAGTTATTTTTCTTACCTCTAAAGTAGTGATGGGGTTTAGCAAATAAGAATCATGAAAGAATCATGATAAGAATCAGAAAAAAATAATTATATGCACACAGGAAGGAAAGAACAGAGTACCCATAATCCTGCCACTGAGTTTAATTAATCTGTTGTTACTTAAAAATCTTCTGATCATTATTTAACATAATTAGAATATATTTTATATACTGTGTTTCACTTAATACTTTTATGAGTATTGTTTGTCCCATATTTTTAGAAATTCTTTAAAATTTTGTTACTAAATATCATTCAGTTTTATTGTATGATATATACTGTGTTTTAAATCATTTTATTCAACATAAAATTAGTTTTATTGTTATAAATGATACTTCAGTAAAATCTTTCATGCAAAGTTTTGTAGGCCTCCCTTTTCCTTGTATTTACACTATTGTAAGAAATGCTAGCTTAAAAAATTTGAAAGACTTATCAATGCTATTGACAAGAGTTGGCAAACTTTTTTCCCCAGAAAAGTCCTAAGTCCCAGTTTACTCCTTTCATCATCCCTTGTAGTCCCTAGGTTGGACAATAACAGCAGCCTGCTGTTGTTTTCTGTCTTTAATACCACCTCATTTTTAGGCCATCATTTACACTGTATGCACAGTGAGGCTTCAAGATATAATCTGATTATGTCACTTTTTGACTTAAACTTTTTTGGTGGTTTCCCCAGTATTCAGGTTAAAATGTATATACTTTAATGTGGCATCCAAGGGCCTTCATGATTTAGCCCCTGTCTGATTTTCCAGCCTTATTGTAATGTAACCCTGCTATGTAAGCAGGTAGGAAGGGAACATTCTAAGCAGGGGGAACAGCATATTCTGAGGCACAGCTACAGGAAACGACATGGTATATTTGAATTGCACCAAGTACATTTATATATGTGAAACTTAAAGACAAGATAAGTGGTGGATGTCTTTAGTGTATTTTAATAAAACTTAGTGACTAAATAAAAGGCAAATAATATTTTATCTATGATTTAGAAAGTAACTGGTGATGAAGAGAATTATTAATCAAGACTCTTGGTTACGACAAAAATCCCAACTCAAAATGACTTACATGCAAAAGGAAATTTACTGGCCAGGCAGAGCTAGATCCAGGACTTGGTGACAGTAGATTCCCCATCACCACCCACCCCTTTAACATTTTGTCCTTTTTTTTTTTTCTCTCCTACAGGCAGTTTAGCTTACATTGTCCTTAGTTATAATTATAAAAGAAAAGAGAGTATCTTTCCTGACAGCCTTGGCAGGAAAGCAAGTCCTAAGAAAGACCCTATCTGGCTTTGATCATATGTTCATCCCTGAATTAGCATGTGACTAGGAGTAAGTGGTCTTCTGGCCATTCCTGGGTCTCTTGTATATCTTTGGACCAGATGAACTCCCGAAAGGAAAGCATTCTTGTGAAAGAATCTATGTTTACTATAAGGATGGATAGAAGTGGAGAAAGGAGAACCAGGAATTGAGAGACCAGTTAAGAGGTTTTCCGGGGCACCTGGGTGGCTCAGTTGGTTGAGTGTCTGACTTCCGCTCAGGTCATGATCCTGTGGTTCGTGGGTTTGAGCTCTGCGTTGGGTTCTCTGCTGTCAGTGCAGAGCCTGCTTTGGATCCTCTGTCTGTCTCTCTCTCTCTCTCTCTCTCTCTCTCTCTCTCTCCCCCTCTCCCCCCCTCTCTCCCCCCTTCCCCCACTCGCTCTCTGTCTCTATCAAAATAAATTAAAAAAAAAAAAGGTGGTTTTCATAACTCAGGTTGAGGACTTAAGTGGGTCTGAAATAGATCACTGTGAAGAAAGTTCAGGAGGATTTTAGGTAAAATGCCTAGGAGTGGGTGACCAGTTAGAAGTGGGAGATGAAGGGGGCTCCTGGATGGCTTAGTCAGTTGAGCATCTGACTTCAGCTCAGGCCATGATCTCATGGTTTGTGAGTTCAAGCCCTGCGTCGGGCTCTGTGCTGAGAGCTCAGAGCCTGGAGCCTGCTTTGGATTCTGTGTCTCCCTCTCTGTTCCTCCCCTGCTCGCACTCTGTCTGTCTCTCTCTCTCTTTCTCAAAAATAATAAACATTAAAAAAAAGAAAAAGAAGTGGGAGGTGAAGTGAGAGTAGGCTTCTAGATAATTCTTTGTGTTCTGGGCTACTGTATATATATGGTGATGCCATTATTATTAACCAATCTGGGAAGGTTAGGAAAAGAACACTTTGGGGGAGTGGACTAGAGATGGTAAGTTGATTTTTGACATACTGAGTCTGAGATAGTCTAGAATATGCAGGTAAAATGGCCTGTTGTACATTTGGAAGTTGTGTCTGGAGGTTAGGATTGGAAATAAAGACTTGAAAGTATCAAATGTGATGGCTGATATTATAGATGAGATTGTCCAAGAGGAGGTTATTAGACAGGGGTAAGAAAAGTGGGCTGAAAGAAAAGCCAGTATTTAAATATGGATGGTGGAAGAAAAGTCAAGTGGAAGGGGCCAAAAAAGAAGGTTTAGAAATAGAGGTGAAAACTTTATGCAAGAGAGGTTTTTTTTAATGTTTATTTATTAATTTTTGAGAGAATGAGAGAGAGAGCAGGGGAGGGGTAGAGAGAGAGGGAGACAGAGGGTCCGAAGCAGGCTCTGTGCTGACAGCAGAGAGCCTGACACAGGGCTCAAACTCCCGAACTATGAAATCATGACCGGAGCAGAAACCAAGAGTCAGATGCTTAACCCACTGAGCCGCCCAGGTGCCCCTGGAAGATAGTTTTAATAAAGATCATTGGTATCCAGTATTACAGACTAGTTGAGAATAATGCAGATTTTGTAATAAGTTACCACTGGTGACCTTAGAGCAATTTCACTTGAATGGTGAGTATGGAAGTCAGATTGCAGTAGGGTGAAACAAGGGTGAAACAAGTGGCTTTGAATACTTTTTCTTCTGTGAGTATAAGCTCCTTCCCAATGACTGCAAAGTCATTAAGGTATGGTATCTGGCATGTAAGAAGTGTTTAATAAATGGCCATGAGTAACTGAAAGATCAGAGAGGAAAATCAAAGGTACAAATATCTTTGAAAGTAAACCAGAAGAAAGTTGAAGGAACTCATCCTTGCTGTTCTCTTTCTCTCTCAGGTAGAACGCCAAGAAATAGTGTCTCCCTAGCTTGCTTACCTTAGAGCATAGCTGTGAGGAAGCAATGTAGGAATAGATGTGAGAGCATTCTTAAACTAGGAACTGCTGAATCAAATGGAAGGGAGTAATACTTTTCATTTCTGGCATTTTAATTTTGAAATCAGGGACTTCAAATCAGATGCGTTTTGGTTCTCACCAACTCAGAACCTGTTTGCTTCCTTAACAACTGCTAATTTAACGTCTCTTAGATGTGTGATTTGTAGGAGCTAGGCTTTGGAAACAAATGGTCCTGGGTTAGAGTCCATTTTTCTCTACTTGTTAGCCATGTAATTTCCAGTGTTTTACTTTTCCACCTCAGAGTTTTATCTGTGAAATTGGAAGGAGAAATTACTTGACAGACATGTTACAACTGAGTACACATAAAGTACCTAGAATTGTCATAGGTATTCACGTTACCTGGGATGTTCATCCCAGCCTCATATGATCAGCCAGCCTTGTTCCATCTTCACATAAAATAATGCTAGATAAAAGTACTATCTTATATTGAACCAAATCTAATCTTGCTGCTTGTTATTATTATTCATTGATCTAGTTCTTATCTCTAGACCTGTGCACATTTGGAATCTCTTCACAGTGATAGCACTTCAGATATTTTAACACTATCATATTCTCCCTGACTCCTTTTCAGACAAAATACCTTCAGCTTCATTGACACTTATGATATGGTTTTTAGATCCACCATCATCCTGGCTTTAAATGTGTTCTAGTCTCATTACTCTAGATGTAGTTTGACCTATGTCTAGGAATTAGCCTGACCTTTCCTAGAGGAGGAAAATGAGATTAATGAGAAACTTTTTTTGAGATAAAACTTTAATTTTAATGGGTCAAAATTAAAGTGTAATTTTAATATTTCATACACTAAAATATACTCTTGTTAATGGCATTTATAAAGTGATTGCCTTTAGTCTGCTTTAAGATAAATTACTTGTGACTGTTTTTTCCCCCTTTAAAAATAAATCTCTATAGCCCTCAGTATTATCTAGCACTAGTGTGTTGTGATTCATTAACAAGAATGAGAAAATAAACTGTTTTCTTAAAGTTTATTTATTTATTTGGAGAGAGAGAGGGAGAGAGAGAATTCGATTGAGGGCCTGATCTCATGAACCATGAGATCATGACCCAAGCTGAAATCAAGAAATCAAGGGGAGCCATCCAGGCACCCCTAGTAAAGTAAACTATTGAAATAAAATGCCAAGATTCAGTTTTTCAGTGTAATACAAAGCATACTATTTGTTGTCCATTCACCAGCCATCACCCACTTCCTTCCTTGCAGGACCCCAGTTTTGTTTGGTTGGTTACTCCTCTTATACATGACTTGGAAAAGTCCTTAATAGTGTAAAGCTAATCCTCCTCTACCTAGTAGTGATTTGTTTCGGGAAGAACATAAGAACCAAGACTGGTCACATGTCAGGAAAAGTTAGGTTAGGTAGCTTCTAGGAAAGTCTTCCTTGCACCTAAAATGAGAGACACAGCAGGAAACTTCCCTTTCTGCTGGGCAACAATATGTGTCTGATATGATGGCCTTGAAGTATGGCAGGTTATCTGTGACTATGAAGGGAATTATCCTGAGGGCCGTACTGAGTCTGACAGAGAAGACTCAGCCAGAGCCTAGATGTCAGTCAGTTACCTTAGAACCACCATAATTTCACTTCTTGTTGTTTATGGTAAGTTTCTTTATTGTTTAAACCAGTTGACTATAACATGCTGTTTTAGTTTAGTTTAGGGTAGCCCTAATGTTAAAGAACAAAATATTTGAAAGTCTGCTATACAGAAAAGTAGACACTTTGTGGAAGGCCCATTAAGATACAGTGATGAGCGGCGCCAGGGTGACTTGGTTGGTTGAATGTCTGTCCAACTTCAGCTCAGGTCGTGATTTTGCGGTTTGTGAGTTTGAGCCCCACATCAGGCTCTGTGCTGGCAGTGCAGAGCCTTCTTGGGATTCTCTCTCTCTCCTCTTTCACTCAAAAATTAAAATAAACATTAAAAAACAGAGATGTAATGATGAGTCTCATTAATTTTAAGATCACATTAGAATTATATTCGGGTCAAAAACTTCATGGGTATTCTCAACTACTGAATGTTCAGACTATGAACAAAACAGGCAAAAACATTTCTGTACTGCAGTAACTGATGCAGATTTAATTACCCAGTTAGTCAAGAGTTGAGCTAAGTATCAATTCTGATAGGGGCCCTTTCTTTCCATTTAAGAAGTTCAAAATTGACTACATCTAAAGGAATTGGATGTTGTCTTACTCTGAAGTAACATCAAGTTATAAGCATGGCTTTTTGCAGGTTTATCAACGGCATGAAAATCTTATTTATCCAAAAAAATTCCATGCCTGATACACATTAGAAACACCCTTTCCTTCTTTTAACAATAGAAGCTATTTTATAAAATTTTAGATAGCACTTTTTAGTAAAGGGAGCTGAAGAATATGAAAAGTGTCTTTTTCTATCTGAGTCATCACTTGGACTTTAAAATAGTTACAAGTTTTAGTATTTTTGTCTCCACCCTTCTACAGTTTAGAAAGATGTGAATCATTTTCTTTAGTATTTCCCAAATGATAGCTGCTTTGAAAGGGAAGTGGTGTATGTGGTCCCAGTTTGTGTGTGAAATAACTAGCATACACTTTACTTACTGATTTTACTGCACTTTGTGGGAATCCCTTGGATGTCTCATGTAATTATTGGTTATAAACGTAAACATTGGGTAACCATAGCAACTTATTCTTAAATTGAAAAGTTTCTCCAGTTTTTAAAGGGATATTATTTATCCCAGTGTCACCACATTGTAGAAACCAGAATGAATTGCAAATAACCTCTCCTTAGTTTTTTCTTAAAGGAGGGCAGAAATTCAGCCTGTTTAAAAATCGTACACTCTGCTAATTTGTAATATTGGACATAAGTTGTCTTTGATGCAGTTGCTGAGAAATAATTATGTAAATAATAACATAAAATTATATTTCAGAGAATGTGCTTATCCTGGGCCTGGTGGGACATAAGTCATATGCCAGAGATTCTGCTAGTTAACATACATCCCAGCCAAAAAATTATACTAATAAGAGACAGATCAAATAAGGTGTTTAAAAGTAACACAGCTTAAATAACTAATTCATTCTAGCCTTCAGTCTGATAAATACTTTTGCTTAATTTCAAACTACTTCTTGAGGTAATCAAAATTATGAAGAAAATAATTTAACTTTTAAAAATATTGCTTAAATACAGTACTACATACTTGACAACAGAATGGTTTCCTCCCCTTTCTCTGTTACTTTTAGCATACTGAGTGTACTCTAGAAAACTACCTAAATTGTTATATTCGTCTTGTTAAATTTTTTGCTTGCATACTTTTTGAAGGAAATAATTGTTTCTTTTAAGACTCAAATCTAAAATTTTTTTAATGTTTATTTTTGGGAGGCGGGGGAGAGACAGCACGAGTGGGGGAGGGGCGGAGCAAGTGGGAGAATCTGAAGCAGGCTCCAGGCTCTGAGCTGTCAGCACAGTGCCCGATGTGGGGCTCAGCTCACGAGCCATGAGGACTCAAATCTAAAAACAGTCATTTAAATATTGATTTAGACCTTAACGTCTCATGTATAACTCTTGAATCTCTACTCTTTTCAGGAAGTCCATTCCGTTTCCTGTCTTAATTGAAACTGTGTTTTCATAAGTACATTCTTCTCCAGAGGTCTGCTTAAGTATTATTGTTCCTCTGCTCATAGCCGGTATATCTTGGGAATGTGAGTGTGAGAGTGTGTGTGTGTGTGTGTGTGTGTGTGTGTGTGTGTGTGTGTGTGTGTGTAGGAGGGAGGGGAGCGGCGTCAGCATTCTTCTAGTCGTCCACTACAGCTATTGAATGTTACAAGTCTACCTATCTATAAAAAATCTTTTGAAGCACATGCCATCTGGCTAGGTGACTCCTGTTTTTTGTTGCTATTGTCTGTCAAATCTCACTCTGCAGTTCTACATCTGGGTCAGAGTTATATCAGTTATCTACATGATTTCATTTCTTTGTGGATGACATTTTGAATATCATACTTCCCAGTGTACCAACTTCCACACCAGCGATACTCTCCGCTTGGCTCTAACCATATACTCCACTAAGCACATCCCACAATTTGTTTCTTGTACTGAAACTACCTGCACTTCTGTATTTTTATTATTATCCAGCCTAGACCTCATGACCCATTACTTTCAGCTGCTAAACATTCACACTTATTCCTTTTCAACTTTATACTTTCACTTCCACTTACCTTACCTACATCAACCCTTCCTTCTTGCTTCAGAAGACAAAGATCTTCTCTTCATAACTCAAGGTAATTTTCCACCTCCATACTACAACCCCCTTTTTTCTGTATCTGTGAGATCTTCCTTCCCCAGTTATTCTTTTTTTGTTGTTTGTTTTTTAGTTATTCCCCATTTTTAATCTTTTCTTTTTTGACGATACTGTCTTCTAATCTATGAACACAGGATATCTTTTTGTTTATGTCATTTTAATTTTTTCATCCATGTTTTGTAATTTTTTAATGTACAAGTCTTTTACTTTTCTAGTCAAGTTTATTACCAGTTATCTTATTGTTTATGATGCTATTGTAAATGAGATTATTTTCTTAATTTCCTTTTCAGAGAGTTTATTCTTAGTGTATAGAAATGCAACTGATTTGGTTAATATTTGTATCCTGCACCTTTACTGAATTAATTAATTCTAAGGTTTTTTTGTGTGCAATCTAAAGGGTTTTGTACAAAGTTTATGTCTTCTACACACAGAATACTTCTTTCTTTCTGATTTGGATGCCATTTATTTCTTTTTCTTGCCTAATTGGTCTGGCTAGAAAATTCAGTACTATGTTAAATAGAAGTAATGAGAGAGCGCATCTTTGCCATGTTTCTGATCTTAGAGGAAAAGCTTTCAGTTTTTCACCACTGAATTTGTGGACTTCTCATATATTGTCTGTATTATGTTAAGGTACTTTCCTTCTATTCCTAGTGTGTTGCAAGTTTTTATCATGAAAAGGTGTTGAATTTTTTCAAATGTTTTTTTTCTGTATCTATTGAGGTGATTGTGTCATTTTTTTAATCCTTCATTCTGTTAATACCGTGTGTTAACTCATTTTTGTATGATGAACCATGATTTCATGTCAGGCATAAGTCCCACTTTGTCATGGCATAGGATGTTTTTAATGTAATGTTGAATTTGGTTTGCTAGTGTTTCGTTGACACTTTTTGTATCTATGTTTGTCAGGAATTCTGTTTTCGCTTATAATTTTCTTTTTTTGTAGTGTCTTTGTCTGGTTTGGTATCGGGGTGATTCTGGCCCATAAAATGAGTTCAGAAGTGTTCCTTTTCAATTTTTTTGGAAGAGTTTGAGAAGGATTGGCATTAATTATTTAAATGTTTGGTATAATTCACCAGTAATGCCATTTGGTCCTGAGCTTTTCATTGTTGGAGGTGTTTGATTACTGATTCAGTCTTTTTCTATTCATGATTCAGTCTTTGGTAGGTTGTATGTTTCTAGGAATTCATCCATTTATTTTAGGTTACTCAATTTCTTGGCATTATAATTGTTCATAGTAATCCCTTATCCTTCCCACCCACCCCTCCGCCCCTTCCCCTCCTTTCCTGTGGCATCAGTTATAATGTCTCATCTCCTTTTTCACTTTTGGTTTCATTTGAGTTCCCTGTTTTTCCTAGTCTAGCTAAAGTTTTGACAATTTAATATTTTCAAATAACCAATCCAGTTTTTTTCCCCTTATCTCATTTAGTTCTGCTCTAATCATTATTTTCTTCCTTCTGCTAACTTTGGGTTTAGCTGCTGCTTTTTCTAGCTCCTTCAGGTGTAAAGTTAGGTTATTTGAGGTCTTTCTTTTCTTTTTTTTTTAGTAGCTACCATTTTTATAGTACAAGATGTTTTAAGCCCCTTTCATGTGTTCTCAACAATCTTATGAGGCTCCATCATTATTCTCGCTTAAATTTGGGGAAACAGATACAAAGAGGCTATATGACTTAATAAAGGTCACACAGCTAAAAAATATTGGTAGAAAAGGAGAGGTTTACTTTTTGCTCTTTCTACTTCCCATTGTTTGACTTTTTTCTTTTCCTGCAAAGTATCATCTGAATGATAACTTATGCAATATGGTTTCAAAGTTGGCACTTTTAACTATAATGTTATCTTTATTTTGTGTGTAATAGTTGTTCAATAAGTGTTTATTGAATGAAGAAATGAATGAAAGTATGGGTGAATGAAATGACCCCAGAAATCTGGAATAAAATTCCAGAGACCTAAGTTTAGTGCCAACTCTGTGCCTGACATTGAGGTCTTTATTTTTTAATATAGGTGTTTATCAAAATAAACTTCCCTCTTAGTACTGCCTTTTTTACATCCCATAAGTTTTGGTATGTTTTGTTTCTGTTTTTGTCTCAAGATACTGAGATATTTCTAACTTGCCTTTTGATTTCTTCTTTGATCTGTTGGTTTTTCAAGAGTGTGTTATTTTAATTTCCACACATTATTTTTCCAGTATTCCTTTTGCTATGGATTGTTAGTTTCATTCTGTTTTGGTCAGAAAAGATACTTGGTATGATTTCTTCTTAAAATTGTTGAAATTTGTTTTGTGACCTAAGATGTCAACTTATCCTGGAGAACGCTCTTTGTGTGCCTGAGAACAATGTGTATTCTGCTACTGTTGGGTGGAATGTTCTGTTAAGCCCATTTGGTCTATACTGTTCAAGCCAACTATTTTCTTGCTGATTACCTGTCATATGTTCTATCCATTATTGAAAATGGGATATTGAAGTCTGCTACTATTATTATTATATTGCTGTCAAGTTTTCCCTTTAGTTCTGTCAGTGTTTGCTAAATCTATTTAGATGCTCTAATGTTGGGTGTGTGTATTTCTCTTCCTAGTTTTGTCATTATATAGAGTCCTTTGTCCCATTTGACACTTTTTGACTTAGAGTCTATTTTGTCTGATGAAGTTTAGCCACGCTGTTCTTTTTTTTGTTACCATTTACATGGAATACCTTTTCCATCCCTTCACTTTCAGCCTACATGTGCCCTTAAATCTAAAGTTAGTCTCTTGTAGACCACATAGAGTTGGATCTTTTTTTTTTAATGTTTATTTATTTATGGGGGGGGGGGAGGGAGGGAGGGAGGGAGGGAGAGAGAGAGAGAGAGAGAGAGAGAGAGAGAGAGAGAGAGAGGAAGAGAGGAAGAGAGGAAGAGGGAGACAGAATCCCAAGCTGACAGCACAGAGCCTGATACAGGGCTCAAACTCACAAACTGTGAGATCATGACCTGAGCCGAAATTAAGAGTCGGACACTTAACCAACTTGAGCCACCCAGGAGCCCTGGATCTTGGATTTTTAAAATCCATTCAGTCGTACCATATCTTTTGATTGGTTAGTTCTTTTTTGAAAATCAAGTTCTTTAGCCTTCTACGTGTTTATCTTGATCTTTGCCTTTTTTCCCCTTAGCCCTTTTTGGGTTAAATATTACCCAACTTATTCTTTTCTCAGAGCGAATTTTATTGAAGAAATCTAATCGATGGTCACTACCACTACTTTTGGTACCTTCCTTTCATCATGAATCAACCTATTCTTATCAGAAAAGGGACATAAAGTTATAAAATGCCAGAACTGAAAACAACTTGGTCAATTTCATTTGCTTCAACAGCAAAACAAAGGTGCCTAAAGAAATGAAGTAATGTGCTGACAGATAGCTAGTCAACTTTTGTTAACTTCAACTTATGAATTCTGTATGGAACCCTAGTGTATGTGAAGAGACCTTTGAATACTGAAGAAAATGGGACCTTAAGAAGTTCATGTACTTTGTTTCATATGAAAATAATGTTGTTGCCTTCAAGCCAGGGCTAATACTGTGAAAAATTAGAGAGATGTATGTGTTTTTAGGGAAGAAACAAAGGGGAAAAGAAAGAGAACTAGTGAACCATTCAAGTTATGACAGAAATATTTAGGAACAGTCAACTAAGGCTGTTGTGATTATTTTACTATGAAGCAGTCTAACAATAACAGTGTATGTTCATATTATTGACTCCGAGCCATCATAAAAATCGATGTTCTTTTCTGTAAGACAGTGATGTAGGTAGCATATTTTAGGTTTCTGTCTAGAACAGTTAAACTTTTAAAAAGTTAGTCTTTATAGGTCTAAACCAGTGTTGTGTAATATGATAGTCACTAGGCAGATATGGCTGGCTAATGTAACTGAGGAACTGAATTCTTGATTTAGTTTAATCTAAATTTTAAGAATACATGATTTAGTTACTGGAACTTAAAAAATATGTTTGTGGGGTGCCTGGGTGGCTGACAGCTCAGAGCTTGGAGCCTGCTTCAGATTCTGTGTCTCTTTCTCTGCCCTTTCCCCACTCATGCTCTGTCTCTCAAAAAATGAGTAAATGTTAAAATATATATATATATATGATTGTAACAACTCAGGCACATGTATTTACATTCTCAACTGTAAATTTTTTTATCTCTAAATACAGATCTATTATTTCCAATGAAAATTTAATGTTCATATTGAGATATGCTTTAAGTATAAAATATGCAACAAATTTTGAAGGTAATAAAAAATGTAAAATATCCAATAACTATATTGATTACAAGCTGAAATGATAATATTTGGGATCTATTTAATTACATGAAATACTGCTATTATTAATTTTCACCATTTTAAAATGTATTTACTAGAAAATTTTAAAGTATGTGGCTTATTTTTTATTTCTGTTTGGCACTTGTCTACTCTCTGAGTAACTAAACTATTAGTCTGGCATTGTAAATAGTTTTTTTTTAAATGTTTATTTATGTATTTATAGGGAGGGAGAGAGAGAATGTGCACACTAGTGGGGAGGGGCAGAGAGAGAGGGAGAGAGAATCCTAGGCAGAGAATCTGTGCTGTCAGCTGTCAGCACAGAGCCCATTGCAGGGCTTGATCTCCCCAACCGTGAGATCATGACCTGAGCTGAAATCAAGAGCCAGTGCTTAACTGACTGGGCCACCCAGAAGCCCCTGTAAATAGTATTAATGTTAAATAAAACTAACAAATAAAATGGTTTGAACGATTTTCTTAGAAATGTAATCGTCAAGAGGAGGTTTTGGTTAGATATTCTAGCTAGTTGACTGTTGGTTTGAGAAAGCACCCTTCCAATAAATCAGAGGAAAAAGTAGCAACAGTGAAGTTTATGAACAGTTTCATAAAAGCCATCATTTTTTTAAGAGAATGGACAATTAGAAGATATCTTTATGTACCAATTACAATTGTTAATATGCTATACTCTTACCAATGACTTTATTAGTAGCAGGTTTGTCTTATACTTCATATTTAGGTCTCTGTATATACTACTTTTTACACTACTTTTTACTATCACTTGTGTTCTTGTACTGGTTAATTTTTCTTGTGTACCTCATTTAGACTATATAAGGTCTTTTCCCCCCCTGCTTTACTGAGGTATAATTGACAAGTAAAAATTGTATTACTTAAGGTGTACAATGTGATAATTTGAAATACATATCCATTGTGAAATGGTTACTACTATCAAGCTAAAAGTATGTTTATTAATACATCTGTCACCTCTCATAGTTACCTTTTTTGTTTCTTTTGTGGTAAGAACACAAGATATACTCTCAGTAGATTTGAAGTATACAGTACAGTATTGTTAACTGTAGCTGTATGTATAGATCTCCCAAAGTTACTATTCTTAAAACTGAAAGTTTGTACTCTTTGACCAGAGTTTCCCCATCTCTACCTTCAAGCCCCTGGCAGCCACCATTCGACTCTCTGTTTCTAGGAGTTCAAGTAAGAGGAATCATACAGTATTTGTTTTTTTGTGTCTGGCTTATTTATGCTTATTTTATTAGCATAAATGTCCTCTGTGTTCATCCATGTTGTAGGAAATAGCAGAATTTCTTTGATTTTTATGGCTGAATAATACTCCGTTGTGTATACATACACCACATTTTTTTTTTTTTTTATCCATTCATCCTTTGACAGACACTTAGGTTGTTTCCATATCTTGTCTTTGTGAATAATGTTGCAATGAACATGGGAGGGTAGATGTCTCTTTGAGATACTGATTTCATTTTTTTTGGATGTATACCCAGAAGTGAGATTGCAGGATCTGATAGTAGTTTTATATTTAACTTTTTGAGGAAGTGCCATACTGTTTTTGATGGTGGTTGTACCAATTTACATTCAACCAACAGTGTGCAAGGGTTCCCTTTTCTCCACATCCTTATCAGCACAAGAGTGCCCTTTCATGTACCTGTGGACATTTGTATGGCCTTCTTTAGAAAAATATTTATTTAGGTTTTTTGCCCATTAAAAAAAATAAGGTTATTTATATGTTTTTTGCTATTGAGTTGTATGCGTTCCTTATATAGTTTGAATATTAATTTATTATTGGATATATATGGTTACAGATAAGATATTTTCTCCCATTCCATTGATTGTCTTTTTATTTTGTTGATAGTTTCCTTTGCCATGCAGAAGCTTTTTAGTTTGATGTAGTCCCTTTTGTTTCTGTTTGCCTTTGTTGCCTGTGCTTTTGGTGTCATAGCCAAAAAATCATTAGGTTGCGTAAGGCCTTTGAATGTGGAGATGATATATGACATTTCATAATCTCTTGGTGTGTGTATAGTAGAGTGGAAATATTAATAGGAAATATTTGTTGAATTAGTTGCTATTGTAATTTTGAATGTTTTAGATTAAGGTATTTTTGCCAAACATTTTTTAGATTATTTCAATGTACTGAATCTTGGGTAATATGGAACCCAATCTTACCATCCTTTAGGAACTTTTTTATACTCCTCTTTGAATTTAGACAGGTTCAGGATTGTTAACACTTTGTTTTCAAATCATGAGAGTAGATGTTAAGATACATATTTTGGATTAAGATTGGAACCAACTTAGAGCTTGAAGGGTCCTTAGATATGATAGAACAAGTCTTATTACTCATTTTAATACCTTTGGAAACTGAAGAAGGCCTAGATTGCTTAAAGTCTTGCAAGCACTAGTTGCTTGCATAAAACACCTAGGAGTTGTTTGTGGTTACCATCTTCTCCCTCACCCCTAAATCCGGTCTATTAGCATGTCCTATAAATCCTATTTCTAAAATATATCTCAGTCTCTGCATTTACATGCCCAGCATCCTAGTTCAGATTACCCACTCTTTGGATTATTTCAACAGTCTCCTGGATTATTTCAACTAGTCCTCTGACTTCCTTTTTCTCCTCAAATTTGTTCTCTACACTGAAGCCACATAAGCTTTTTAAAGCAAATCATCATGACTGCCTAGCTTAAAAATTTCTAATGACTTTTCAATCACTTAGGAAATACAAACTTTATAACTTGGCTTACAAAGTTCTGTATAATCTGAGTTTAACTGTTTCTCCCAACTACATCTGCTCCTCATAGTTGCTCATAGTTGCTTACTGCAGCCATGTGGACCTAGTTTTTTTCCAAGAAATTTTTTCCTTCTACACTTTATTGCAGTTTGCAGTATATAATATTTATTTGTATGTAAGCTCCATTAGAATAAGGATTGACTGTTTATTCATAATTTTGTTTCCTTAGCCTAGCAGAAAGCCTGACACATAGTAGATGATGAATAAATACAGATGAATGGATGAGTCATTGTCTGACTGGATGTTACTGAGCCTCTACTTTCCGTATATAAATTGGATAATAGTATCCACAAGACGTGATTGAGGATTCAATGAAAATATTTGTGATAAATATGTTTCCTTCTCCCTCCACGGATTAATATAGTGGATTTGTTTTTTGAGCTGTTTTCTGGTTAGTTATTTCTATTTCAGTTTGTTGCAGCTAATGTTTATAATCCATTTTAATTTTTGAAAATTTAAGTAGCTATACTGTACTGGAGTATGGATCACTGATTGATGATTGGAGGAAGAGGAAGAGTACCACTTAGTGTTAGTTTCAGCTCTGAGTAAAGAGACTCAAAAATCACAAAGACTTATACAAGGTGGAACTTCTCTTTGTAACCTAAGAGTTGGGAAGTGGGCAGTCTAGGGCTTTTATGGCAGTTTTGTCCCACAAAGTCCTCAGGGACCCAGATCCCCTCTAATACACTGTTCCATCACCCTAGACTCTGGTCCTTATTTGGTTTAAGATGGTGGTGAGTCATCCATGTTCCAGGAAGCAGGGTGGATATACCATTTGTCCTTGTAGGAATAGGCAGTTTTCTGGAAGCCACATAACACCTCTACTTAAAATGCTGGTCACAACTTTGTCTTGTGGCTTCTAGCCTAGAAGTCTCAGGCTTCTAGGCTGAGAAGTATAGACATTGTTCTAGGAGGCCCTGTACTTACCTAAAAATTAAGTCTTCTGGGCAAATGGAATATGGGAAGAATGGATGCAGAATATAGATAGGTCGTAGTAGAACACATCAGAGTAATAATAGGTAACATTAATATATGTTAACAATATGCAGTATATGATAGTATTAATGGAAGGGGTAACAATTCATTATACCATTATAATATACCAGTGGGGTCAAACCACTTGAGATCATTGGATAACATTGGTTGTCAGCCATTTTGGAAGTATGGTTGGGTAAACATTTAAAAAGTGGTCTAGTTTGTAAATATATTACATGTAGAGAGTTAATTTGCATGTATTATAAGGATCTTGAATTCATCACTTTTTAAATACGTAATGTTATTTTTTCAGTGGCTGTACTAATACTGAGGAAGCTAACCAATAACCTAACAAGAGCTATTTAAGATTTTTCCCCCCTCCTTCTCCCCCATTTTCTTTTAAAATCTGTTCATAGGATTTTTCTAAAATACATGGACAGATGAGGCCTAGCTCAAGAAGATTGTTCAGGATTCTTGAACTATGAGAAATGTTTCTGAAACATGGTTTAAATCCATTTCTTACCATCTTTCACCACAAGCTTTTTATTTTTCAATACTAAGACACTAGCGTGCTCTGCTCTATCCACCCTGAGTAAAATTCCTATTCGATGATAATCAATATGGAGGTCACAGATTTTCAAGAGATAAGATAACTTTGGATTGAATCTGTATGCAGAAAGAAAAAATCACATGTGTCCGAAAAACTTTTGGTGTAACAAAATTAGGAACCAAAAAAAAATCTTTTGCGATGTTAAAATATTTTATCGTTAAACAAAGGTTTAAACCAGCTTTCCATTATGTGATTCTGTGAAGAGTAGGAGTAAGCTGTTGATAGGATACAATTTAGTATAAAGAATGGAAGGATTATGAAGTCAGAATTGTAATTTATTGGCTTATTAAAAACTTAATTTGGCTTAAAGAGTAAATGCCTCAAGATAAAAACCACATCCCCTTACCATTGTTCAATTGAAAAAAAAATTGTTGAACTTAAGTTTGCACTATCTTTGTCAGTAATTTTTTATCATAAATACTTTGTACATTCCTAATGTTTTAAATAGTTACTTACCTGTTTTGTTTTGTTTTTTCTTTAAGATGTGAATTCCTTGTATTAGGGGTCTGTCTCATTCAGTAGAAGATTTAAAACAGTGCTATATGGTGCTGTTAACTTAAATAATAAAAAATAGTGCAGCAATTATCTCAGTTTTTTCATCTTCCTTTGATTATATTGGATATCATGGGCCAGGAATTTTTTTTTTTAACGTTTATTCATTTTCAAGAGACAGAGCACACGAGTGGGGGAGGGGCAGAGAGAGAGGGAGACACAGAACCAGAAGTAGGCTCCAGGCTCAGAGCTGTCAATACAGAGCCCCATGCGGGGCTCGAACTCACGTGACTTGAGCCTAAGTCGGACACTTAACCGACTGAGCCACCCAGGCACCCTAATGAATTTTTTTTTTTTTTTACATTTTTTTTTTTAAGTAGGCTCCATGCTCAACGTGGGACTTGAACTCACCACTGTGAGATGAAGAGTCTTGTGCTGTACTGACTGAGCCAGCTAGGCACCTCATGGGCCAGTTCTCTTTCCGTAGACTGTAAAGTACAGTGAATGTTCAAGAATGGCAAAACCCATAATCCTACTTCTTGCCTAAGTTTACTCCTTCCTCCCCTCCGTAATGCTTACTTAATTCTTGTTTGGTTATTCCAGTGTTAAGACAAGCTTCTAGCAGTCTCTCCAGAAGCCTGGAAAGGGTAGGGTGAGGGGAGTGTACTTAGCAACTGAATGAGATCTCTAGACATTAGTCTGAATCATCTCACCAGTAGGGGGAGAAATCGACAGTAGTCCTCTCCTCACTACCTTCACATGGGAAATCATTCTACTCCCCTAAATATCCATAATAATAAGATTATCTACATTTTATTTTAAACTTCACTCTGAATAACACTATGAAGTAGATTCTGTTAATGTTCTTTATTAGATGTTGAAGTGAGACCGAGATTAAGTAACTTGCTCAAGGTCACGGTTAGGTTTGTTAGTGCAGAAACTGGATGAGAACACAGGCAGTTTGGCTACAAAGCCTACATTCTCAATCACTGTGCTATTATTGTATTTCTCCTAGGTAAAAATCTCTGAAGACTATTATTCTTATTTTATAAGTGCAAAGACATTTAGGCCCAGGGCATTTAAGTAGCTTGCCCAAGGACAGAACTAATAAATAATGGAATCAGAATTTGAATTCCAGGTAGGCTGACCTCCTGAGGCCTTAATTTTAGCTGTCATCCTGTATCATTGGTTTATATCCTGTCAACTTCTGCATTTTAAGTTGCTCAACTTCTACACCTTAATGCCTCTTGTGTTTTTGGATTAAAGTAAGTGTATATATATATATACACACACTCTTAATATATACACATGAATCCCCTGTTGTCTTTATAATTTTACCACTCTATTCCAGAGTCTTGTGACATAATAGAATTAATTTCATTGAAATTGTTTACAAGTGGGAGAAAGTAGAAGGAAACTGTGTGTGTGTGTGTGTGTGTGTGTGTGTGTGTGTGTGTGTGTGTGTGTGTGTGTAAACATAGTCTCTGCCTTCAAAGAGCTTGTTCTCTGGCTGGGAAAGACCTAAGTATGGAAGTTGACCTAGAACAAGAAATAGGATGTACCTGCTTAAGTCTAAGTAGCTGAACTTACACACTGAATACTTTGGAACGAGTTAAAATTGTCTGTATAAAAAGAGATTTTGTTTGGGGTGCAAAAAACCCCTGAAGACAGAATATAGGATATTGTCACCACAGTGATTTAATTTTTACATATTTCATATATCAAGATGATATTTTTGAGTTAGTCATGTGGAGATAGTTAACATCATTTTGTATGCAAAAATATTTGCATGTCTTTAATTTGGCTTAAAACCATTTTGCTTACTTTAAAATACAACTCTGCAAATTGTTAGCATATTTCAGTACCTTGGTACAATTATGTTAGGATTACAGGTTCTTTAATAGATTGATATTTAATGGTTTTTGTTCTTAAATTCTGGCATTTCTTATATTATCCATATCATGCGGATTTTTTTTTTTTCTTTTTGTGTTTTGGTAAGTAAATTAGCTTAAACACATGAGATAACACTAGCCCTGAAATACCCATTTAAAAATAACTTGTTTAGGAGTATTATGACAATAAATAGTATATTCTTTGTTACCTTAACTTTTCATAGCCATTATAGGTTACCTGTTTTTTAAGATTACTTTGACAATCTAGTATAGGTTGCAAAGATCTTGAGAGAGTAGTGGGGTGGGGGTGTGTGCACAAGTGCGTACACTCAGTGGAAGCAGAATAGATTAGAAAGAAAGAGCATGTGTTTGGAATTAGACACAAGTTTAGTAATTTGTATGACTGGATAAAATACTTAATTTTTGAGTCAGTTTTTTCCGTCTATTATATGGAAACATAGCAAGGTTATTGTGAGTTTTAAATGAGAATGTACAACACTTATTAGCACATCGTAAATGTTCAAAAATAGCTATTATGTTCCTTAATTAAAAAAAATGCTAGTTGATAGGAGAAAGAACAAAAATTGAAGGGAAACCATAGTATTTGTAATTTTTCTGTTAGAAAATAACTCGCATGCTTAATAGAGAAAGAAGGGAAAGCTTACAATAGATTGGTTGTTTTTGACACTTCCTTGTAGCTTTGGGGAAATTAATTTTATAGAGGAAGAAACATCTGACTTTTTTATGTTACCTCGTGCCTTTTTGACATAGAGAAAATGAATACTTAGGGCATTAAACAATAGTTTTATGCCGCTATTTAACGGATTTAAGGCTTTATTCCATTTCCAGGTGGGAAGGTGGAATTATTTAATTTCTTCAGTGAAATTCAGATGATCCACAGAAGCTTAGAGCTAGGATTTTTACATTATGAAATTTTTGTTTTTTCCCTTTGAAATATGACATGATTGATTAAATTCAACAACAGAAATTGTAAATTTTAAATTTCTTTGCTTAAACTTTTTTGCATTTTTGAAAATAAATGCATCTGGTATATTAAAAATGATCTTGGTAAAAAAATAAAATCTCCGATTTGTGTTTTTCTGTTATCATAAAATATTTCTCCATCTCTTTTATGGGTCCACTGCAGACATTCTTATTGCAGTTGTCATTTATAGGGTTAAACATTTGCTATATTGTAACATACGAAAGCAGTTAAGCTGTTTGGAATTGTTTACTTGCTAAAACCAGTGTTAGTCAGCAGAGGCAGTACACCAGATTTCCTTGTGGCTTTTAGTGGAAAATGTTAAAAGCGCACTCATTTTTCAGTTATAGAATTTTTCAGTTTGCTCTGGATTAGTCACAGAACTGGCATGAACCTTCTAATTGTGAAGGCTGTCCAAATGCACTATTTTTTTCTCCTGCTAGAGGAAGTTACATCCCCGAGCAGTAGCTCAGATCTCTGGTAAGTGTAACATGTGAGCATTACTAGGCATTTCATCCTGCGGTTCTGCAGTCTTTGCTATTCAGACTGTTGCTCAGTTGGAATGCTTCTGTGGGGCCGATCCTGAGGTTCTGTAGAGATTTTTTAAGGACCTACCTATTTGGAGGTATCAGTGGCCGTTTTGCAAGATCATCTGGGGAACAGGAAAACATCTGAAATCTACTGAAAAGGATAACTGTAGCGGTTTTCACAGTGGAAGGAAACTATATTGGCACAGAGCAGATGATTGAATAAAGTAGTTGGCTCAAAGAAGATGCACAGTCTGCTGTTTTTTCCTGTGAATGAAGACTATTTAATGGAAGCTGTATTCATGTGGAGATCAAAGGAAACACTGGAATGATAAACTACTGGGCTTTTCTCTCTCTTTTTTTAAATGAAAAGCCTGAAGCAGTAATTTGAGCTCAAATGCCTTCTAATTCCTTCGCAGCCTGCCTGTTCCGTTAGGATCCTCTGCTAACACTATTTCTGCCTGGTGCTGTGCCCTTTTGCTGGAGCAGCCACAGACAACTGCCTGATGGAGAAAGAATGAACGCTCTGCCTTGCTTATGCTATCGATGGGAATAAAGCTATCTGTGTTTCTTCTTTATATGGGATATCTGGATTAATCAAGCTGTATTCTAGTACCAAGAGTCCTATTGTCTCTTGGGGTCTGACTCATCGCATGTAAATGTACTGCAGCTTTGCTATTAATGCAGAGTGTTGTTGTTTTTTTTCTTTCCCAAACACAGAAAGAATTGTCAACCTCTGAGCTTCATTTTAAGAATTTATGCTGAGCTCTAGATATTTTTTTTTTCCTCTGGATAGTATCTGCTTTAAACCAGAAGCTGAAGAAATGAAGACAAATTAGAAGTGGAAACAGAATAGTGAGATTTTTTTTTTTTTTCCAATTATAAGCAAGTCAGCTACTGGTAACTATATGACCTTGCAGGCAAGAGTGGGTATAGCTGTAATCCTCTCTGTCACAGTAGTTGTTTCTCATTTCATTCTGTATTGTGTGGTGTTGTCACCCCAAACAATAATCTTTTTATGCAAGTAAATTTCTGTGAGACAGAGAGCAATATGATTATTTTGGTAAGGGAAAAATATTTTTAGATGAGCTTGTACTGGACTCCGTTTTAGTTAGTGACATGTTGATATGAAATTTCTTTTAAGTATTACAGTAACCCAACAGAAAATAACAGAATTTTGTTGTTTTTAGGAAGTTATGTTATGTAGTCATAATTTTAAACTTCAGTTTTTCTGATAGTACTTACTAACTTTAAAAAACCAGCTGCGCTGTTCAGAGAATGATCCTAAGTGTTGTACAGAAGAGGAGGAAAAACTATTTGTGCTCTTCCAACTGTGACTTTTATCACATAGCTTGGAATTTAGTGTTTTAAAAGAGCGAATGAGTCGAGTGTGTATTGTTGTTTTGGAGGAGGTAGAAGATGAATCTCCTGCATTCATTTCTAAATTGCCACAGGAAAATAAATCCCCATATTCACCACCACCTTCTGGAAGTGTATTGGTAAGATATGAGAGTTTATGTTTATTATCTTCTACTGAACTCATGGGGCAAATTTTATCTTTTAAGAATAAACATAAGGTAGCTTCCACTCGTTTTATTAAAAACCCAAATAAAAGCAGTATAGGTATGTAAATATGATGCAGTATTACTTGTGTATAAAATGGACACAGTTTTGGTTTTACTTCTTCAGACGTTTAGCTAACATTCTCAGACTTTCCTTACTATGTATTACTCTCTTACAAAGACTTTTTAAAAAATAATTTGAGAATTGTAGTCCTGGCAACCACGTTTCTGTTTTCATTTTGTGGTTTTAAAAAATGATGTAATGAGAATGAGGAACTGTATGTTTTAGGAAAGGTTTACTACTGCTAGCAACACCGAGGCACAACCTTTTCTGTAATGAATTTTATGTATTTACATGCAGCACTTTTATATGAAAAAGAATCAGACTTCCTTAACCTTATTTTTAATGCTGTTGTCAATTGGTTTGTTTGACTAGTATAATATGATACCTTATCAAAGAGACTGTTGTTGATTAAGAAATTGTTATATTTAGACATGCACGTGTTTGCCTCTTCGTGTTATTCAGGTATATGCTATTTTTTGGTCTTTGAATAATAGTGATTTTCATCAATTGCCAGATTTTCTTTCTTCGGATTTAAATCTGTGTAACAGGTAATGCTAACCCATGCAAGTTATTGAATGCCCCAAACAGAACTTTTCAAAAAGGCCTGCCTTCATGGGCATCAGTGTGGCCTGGCAATGGCTTGTTTGACAACTTATGTCCCCCAAGTAGATGTTGAGATGTCACACTTGTATTTGGAAGAGACTTTGTTTTTACCATATATATGAACAAAAGGCTTCTACTCAGGTTTGATTGTGTTTATTGTACTACCTAATTTTGGCCATACTGAATTGATTTTTTTTTTTTTTTTTAATTAGGCCTTTTTTATTCAAGGAGGAATCCTGTACTTTCATACAGTTTGACTCAATAAAAGTATTGGTTAATGTCAAAAACAAATTGATTATTGTTGCTAAAGAGAAGAAAAATTTTAGGTTTAAAAATTATGTGGAAATATCTTTAGAATTATCCATGCAGTGTGATTAATATTTTTATTACTCTCTTGTGTTTTAGCCATCACTGGTGCAAGCTATATTTAATGGAGATCCTGATGAAGTTCGAGCACTAATATTTAAGAAAGAAGATGTTAACTTTCAGGTAAAACAATTAATTCACTGATACTGGCCTTTAAATCTACTTATAAAAACTCTTTTCTAGAATTATGACTTTGTTAAAAAAGACGTAACAGTTCTGTAACAGTTGTTTTAAATGAGGGCAGAGGGTCTTGAAGTAGTTGCCTCAAAAGAAGGGGA
Organism: Panthera tigris; assembly: GCF_018350195.1. Classification (NCBI taxonomy): domain Eukaryota; kingdom Metazoa; phylum Chordata; class Mammalia; order Carnivora; family Felidae; genus Panthera; species Panthera tigris. The sequence goes on along the minus strand of NC_056668.1, from coordinate 131,907,294 downwards.
CTGGGTGTATATTCAGGGTAAAAACTAACACAAGAGGACTAGGAACCAGTGAGGGTCCTTTGTTTCCACAGCTTTTTACTTGGGAATATTTTACAGAAAAGTTGAAACAATATTCTGAATACCCACATACACTCCACGTAGATCCAGCAGTGAGAACATTTTGCCACATTTGCTTTCCCTCTCATATTTACACATATTTTATATACAGACACATACGGTTTTTTCTTTTGCTGAATCCATTTGAAAGTAAGTTGTGGACATCGTGACATTTGACTGTTAAATACTTGTATGCATTTTAGATGAGGGTTCTTTTTTGTGAACTCTAAAAGACATTTCTATTAAGTTTATAATAGATCGAATTTGTTTTCTGTAAATAAGTATGGTAAGCATTATACACAGACTCATCTGTTTGAGCCTCTCAGTAAAGAAAGACATATTGTTTGAAAAGTCTCCAAACTGAAAGATGTAGTGGATTTAACATTCAGGACTGACATGAGAGACAGTTTTATACAGATTGGGCATATGGATAATTTTCTGTTTCTCTAGTGGCCAGTAGTTTCTTTAATTTACTGAATTGAGGCTAAAGATATATAATTTACTATAGTAAGATCTAATTCATTAATGTGTATATTTTTACGGGAAACAGGTTGACAGTACATTCTTCATACATAATTCAGTCCTCTGAATTATTGTGGTGAGGGGGTCATGATTCATAAAGTTGCCATAGCAACACCAAAACAGATGACCTAAAATGATTGGTAGTTCTGCAAAAGCCTGCAAGGTCATCTCAAGCTCTCATCTTTCTTTCATTCTTTCATACAGTACTACTGTGATAATGTTAAGTAGATATAAAAAGTATTAATCTTTTAAAAGTTGGATTATCCAAATAAATTTAATCTTTAGCTAAAATGGTTCATTCTAACATTAGAGTGATCAAAATGCTATTACTACATTTTTTTTAAACCTTCCTAAATGAATTGCCTTTAAATTTATATTTATTGGAAACATGCACCTAATTCAGGATATATTTATTTATTTTAAATGGAGTGCCTGGTTACTTTACCTAATTGGGGTGTTCTGAAGAGTCTATTTTTTTCTTAGGACAGAAAATAGTTACAGGGGTATAGAGTTAATGAAAAGGAAAAAAATGGCTTTCTGTTCTGTTGAACTCTAGTTTTTTGGGTTTGTTTGCTAGTTTTCTTAATAGTACTAACAAATCTTATCTTGGTGAGAAAGTTTGGACTATAATGCTACTTACCATGATTAATTTCCCTGTCATTATGCAGTCTCATAGCCAACACTGTTTTCTGCTATATTGATCAAATTATTTTAAATTTTTAAAAATTACTCAGAATCATCTTGAGCATAAGTTTATTCTACTGTGATGTCCTTGGAAACTATTGTGTATGTGTCATTAGTGTGTTACCCCCAAACATTTATGATTTTTAGCCTCTACTTATAGATTCCTTTCTTTACTTGCTTTTAACCACCACTTCTTTTTTTTTTTCTTCAATATATGAAATTTATTGTCAAATTGGTTTCCATACAACACCCAGTGCTCATCCCAAAAGGTGCCCTCCTCAATACCCATCACCCACCCTCCCCTCCCTCCCTCCCTCCCCCCATCAACCCTCAGTTTGTTCTCAGTTTTTAAGAGTCTCTTATGCTTTGGCTCTCTCCCACTCTAACCTCTTTTTCTTTTTTTTTCCCCTTCCCCTCCCCCATGGGTTTCTGTTAAGTTTCTCAGGATCCACATGAGAGTGAAAACATATGGTATCTGTCTTCCTCTGTATGGCTTATTTCACTTAGCATCACACTCTCCAGTTCCATCCACGTTGCTACAAAGGGCCATATTTCGTTCTTTCTCATTGCCATGTAGTACTCCATTGTGTATATAAACCACAATTTCTTTATCCATTCATCAGTTGATGGACATTTAGGCTCTTTCCATAATAACCACCATTTCTTAACATCTCCTAGCTGGTGCCCTTACTGTGACTTAGGGCAGAACTAAAAGGTTAGTACTTCAAATCAGTAGGCTTTTCTTGAGGGTGGGTGACTTCAGTAGTCTTCAGTGATTCATGGGTTTTTGACAAGTTATTCTACAGCTGCTTTTACGTCTTTTCTCATGTGACTCTTAGTAGTTGAGAGTATTGTCATAATTTTACAATTTGTTAAATCTGTGATCTGAGTTAAATCTGTGATTGTTGATAGGTAATAAAGTATGTTTAAGCTTTATGTCAGTGTGACAGTGGTGTTTTTTTAAAAATAATTTTATTTAAATAAGTAATTGAGAATAACATCTCTTTGAAACGTACAGTTTTTGAAGTTGTTTTTATCAGTTTTTAGAATGGGTATACAAATTCAGATTTGTTTCTGTACTGTTAAATGAACATTGTATTTTTTTAGATTTAGTTTCTTCAGTCATGTCCTGAAGTTTTGGATACTGTGAATCACCAAATAGCATTTTTCTTAGTAACATACCTAAATTGATTTTTAACAAAACTCTTAATTTAAAATACATGTGTATTATTTGGTTGAGAAGGAAGTCTTCTGTTGTGGAGGCTTAGGTAAGATGATTTCACTAGAAATGCTGGAGTTCTGGTGGCTCAGTTGCTTAAACGTCCAGCTCTTGATTTTGGCTCAGGTCATGATCTAACGGTTCCTGAGTTTGGGTCCTGCATCGGACTCTGCACTAGCAGCGTAGAGCCTGCTTGGGATTCTCTCTCCCTGCTTCTCCCCTGCTCATGCGTGTGCGCTCTCTTCTCTCTCTCTCTCAAATAAATTTTTAAAAATGTTGGAGTTTCATATTTGGAGGCTTTGGGCCACAAGTAATTGAGTGCCTAACTAAATACAGGTTTATTGCTTTTATAATAATTTACTCTAGAGGAAGGCAGTTTGGTTGGTTAAGATCGTACTATCAGAGCTCTGGGTGAGTGGCTCTGTGAGGCTTTCAGCTTTCTTCTCCTAGTAGAGATGACTGATGCATTTTGTGCTTATGACACACAGCCAAAGAAATGGAAAGGGGACTCTCCCTGTAAGTTTCCTTTTTCTTTGTATTTTTAATCAAGCAAAACTATCTTTTTCCAAATCCCCTCCAAACTCCCCCTGAGATTGGATTGGTTACTGGCTTACTCTAAACCAATCCACCAGCAAAGGTAGAATGGGATTAGCGTTTTGCTTAGATTAGTCATTGTTTTTCACCTGGTTCATCCCCTGGGACAAGACTAGAGGCTTATCATCACTGGTTATATTACCATTCCATATGTGGAGAAAATTCGCATTTTCATAGGAAGGCATAAAGGGGAAATAGTTGTTTCGGTAGTAACCTAATAGAAGATTTTTGATTGCCTAGAAGCAGTTGAAGTAGCAAACTTTTGGAAAAATAAGTTACCTGGTTATGGAAGAAACACTGTTAATCAAAAAGGTGATACTGTCAAAAATTTATGAAAGCAGAGTGGTATGTATATATAGTGTAAAGAACAATTGGAATTTAAGTTATTAGACCTAAGTACTCCTGTTTTCTTACCTTATTGCTTGTATATACTACTTGAGCAAATCCGTTTAAGTTCTTTGAGGCTCTCTGTTGTTATAAAATGCGTGGATTACAATAATGGCTTTCAGGGTGTTTGCCTCTCCAAATTTAAGATGCTCTAAGGTGTGCCTGGGTGGCTCAGTAGATTAAGGGGTTAAGCATCCAACTTGGGCTCAGAACTCAGGTCATGATCTTATATTCATGAATTTGAGCCCCACATCAGGCTGTCTGTTAGCACAGAGCCTGCTTTGGAGCCTCTCTCTGCCCCCTCCCCTGCATGCCTCTCAAAATTAAATCAGATAAACATTTAAAAAAAAATTTTTAAGATGGTCTAAAAATTCTGAATGACCTTGAATGACCTCCTGCTTTTGCCCAGAAGGTTTCATTTGTATTTCTAAATATATGTAGCCAAAATAATAATTATTGTTATTTCCTTTCCCGAGGATTTAGTAGAACTTAATGCCCTATTGTAGAGTCCAAATAATTTAGTCTAAAATATCAATAACATATTTCAGAGGAAAGGTCTGACTTTGTCAGAAAATTATTTCTACACAAAGAAATTGTTTTCCTGTATCCAGAGTGATAGAAATTGGTGTTAATTATAGAATTTTATTTCAGAGACAGTGATATGCCTAAATCTTTTTATGTTATGATTCAGTTCATACAACAATCTTGTAATGTTGGTAGGTTAGCATTTACATTCCACTAATAGATAACAAAACTACAATTCAGAAAGGTTAAATATCTCCAGGACCAGTAAGTATAGCAGGAACAGGAATTTGAACCCATGTCAGACTTGATAGTAACTGGGAAAATAAAGTAAATTGGAGAGAGAGAAATAGTTTTTTTCTTTTGTCAAATAGTGCCATAAAGCAGTAATGGTTCAGAAGTGGATTTTCCCCCAAAAAGTTAGGTCGATTCTATGGACTCCTATCTTTTAAACTGTAATTCAAGTGGATTCCTAATTTTCATGATACCAAGTGCTGTTAATGTTAGCATTGCAAATGAGTGACTACATAAGCCTCCCTGATGTCTTAATTTTTGGCTGGATAAAAATGTCATTCAAGATAATACCAAACTAGAGGTAATTATAATTTAGCCAATGCTGTTCTCAGTATTCAAAACAGGAATGCTTAGATTATGAGTGACCCTTTTTAAACACAAAAGAGTTGATTTAAGAGCTAGTCAATAAGTAGATCTTCCCTATATCTACCATATAACTTAGTATTTTTGAAAATGCTATCTTGTATATTTTATTAGCTTCTGAATTTAGCTTTGTCATTCAAAGTATTTTGGGATTGATTTGCCAAAATAGCCTTCCAAATTATTAACATCGTTAAGCTTTCAAAAGTACTTTCTGGGATCATTGAAATGATGTTGATTTTACTTTGTCAGATGAAGTGCTCAGCAAATCTATATATACACATCATACAAACAGATCATTAGTTTTCATTATTATTATAATAATATTGTTGGCAGTTAACACAAAGTAGTAAACCCTAAGTTTACACAGGTTGCCTGAATTCTACCCACCCCCATCCTTCACTGTGTTCTCTAGTCTTTTCTGGAAATTAACAAGAAATGCTCTAATCTTTAACCAGTCTTTCTTGTGGCCACATGTCACTTCTGCTGGCTGTCAGTATACCACACTGTTGGTGTTCTAAGTTCTTAAAACCTCTTCACTCAGTTACTTGAGGTCATGTGCACTCTCTGCCCTAAAATTGTACATGTGCACATGGTCTTTTTTAGCTACTTACAGTAATTAGTAATGGAACCTGTGACCAATCCTTCAACCCCTTCTCAAGTGTACCCACCCAACTTCTATCTGGCTTCCATGGAACATTGAGTAGTAAGGGGGGGAGTGAAGAAGAGCAAGGAACCAACTCAGTTAACACCCAGGAGAGAATTCCTCTATAGTTTCTAGGTGCCTAGAGATGACACCTCTCCTCTATTCTTGCCAGTGCTTCTAGCATCTAGCCTCAGATTTTTAAATTTTCTTCACCAATGGTCAGTTTTCCCCCAAGATCTTAAATGAGTTTACATCCTGTCATTGTGACTATAAATGGCTTTGGAAGATTCTGAAACAAAGAAGGTATTATCTAATGAAACTAGCTGTTTTTGCAGCTAGAGACTGATGGTGACTTATTTTTATATTCCATTCATGTATTGTTTTTTATTTAGCATATACACATTCTGCATCTTTCATTTTTCATCTCCAATATATTTGGGGAATATATATTGGGAATGTAGTATATTAGTCCATATTAGTAATGAGAACTTCTCATTTTTCTTTATAGCCACATCATTTTCCATTGTTTATAATGTAATTTATTTAACTAGTCCCCTTTTAGAGAGCATTTGGATTATTTTGAATCTTGCTAATTGGAAATAAATTGAGATCTTTTCACCAAGAAAACAAAAATTCTGCTTCAGTGGACATGCAAAAATTTTGGAATGTTTATATTTATTATAAATTATTAAATTATCATCTTTCCAAATAGACTCAATGTCCTCTTAGTTCTTTGAAGCAATTTTACTGGACATGTATAAATAAATAGATGTTGGGTAAACAGTGATATGTTTTTTTTAAAGTTTATTTATTTTGAGAGAGGGAGAGAGAGTGTGTGCACACATGCTCAGAAAGGAGCAGAAAGAGAGGGAGAGAGAGAATCCCAAGCAGGCTCCGCACTGTCAGTACAGAGCCCAGCGCGGGGCTCGAACTCAGGAACTGTGAAATCATGACCTGAGCTGAAACCAAGAGTCGGACACTTAACTGATTGAGCTACCCAGGTACCCCAGCTGTGATATTTTTAATAGAGATCAGGTACTTTTACTTGCATAGTCTGAAATAATGCTGATGAGTTTTTATACTCATAACTGTATATAAGTAATATGTTAGGTAGTATAACAAAAATGGCATAAATTCTGTCCTAAATTTTAGACAGAGCTAAAGTTACTAATTGGTCTGTTAGTCTCAGCTAGTACCTCAGCCTTTTTTTTTTTTTTTTTTTTTAGGTTTTAGTGAGGTATAATTGATATACAATGAATTACATATATTTCAATTATACTGTTTCATAAATTTTGACATATGCATATACCTGTGAAACCTTCACCATAATCAAGGTAGCTAATGCTTCCATCACTTCCAAAAGATTCCATTTGCCCCTCCATAACCTCTGATTTGCTTTGTATCCCTACAGATTAATTTGTATTTTCTAGAGCTTTATATAAATGAGATTATACAATATGTCTTCCTTTTGTCTGGCATTTTTTCACTCAGCATAATTATTTTGAATCTCACATGTTGTGGCATGGTATTAACAGTTCTTTTCTGTTGCTGAGTAGTATTCCATTGTAACTATAAACACAATTTGTTTATCCACTTAACTATCGATGGACATTTGAGTTGTTTCCCGTTTTCATCTATTACGAATAAAGCTATGATGAACCTTTCTGTACAAGTCTTTGTATGAATATAGGCTTTCCTTTGTCTTGGGTAAATGTTTAGTGGTGGAAAGGTCAGACCATATGGTAGGTATCTATATGTTTAACTTTTTAAGAAATTGCTGGCTGTTTCCAAATTGGTTGTATCATTATACATTCCCACCATCAAGACATGAGAATGCCAGTTTTTCCACATTCTCACCAATATTTGGTAAGGTCAGTCTTTTCTACTCTTAAAAATTCTAATAGATGTGTATCCATCCCACAGTGTATCTCATTGTAGTTTTAATTTACATTTCTGTGATGACTAATGATATTGAACATCTTTTCATGTGCCTCTTGGCAATCTGTATATCTATCCTCTTTGGTGAAGTGTCTTTCAAATGTTTTTGCTAGTTTCTTTGTTTTTTTTTTCCCCCCTTAATTGGATTGTTTTCTTGCTCTCGAGTTTTGAGAGTTCTTTGTATGTTCTGGATACAAGTACTCAATCTGTGGTTGTGTTTTCATTCTCTTAAGAATGTATTTGAAGAGCAGAAGTTTTAAATTTTGTTGATGTCCAGTTTATCAGTTTATTCTGTTATGGATTGTGGTTTTGGTGTTGTATCTAAAAAGATCTCTATCTCCGCATCATGTAGATTTTCTTTGTATCTCCCAGAAGTTTTGTATTTTACATTTAGATCTACAGACTATTTTGAGGTAATATTTGCATATTATGCAAGGTATATGCCAAAGTTCACTTTTTTAATATGTAGATATATTCAGTTAGATATATTCAGATAGATACTTGTGGAAAAACAAGACTATTTCACTGAATTGTCTTTGTGTCTTTATTAAGTCAGTTGTTAATGCCAGTGCCATACTGTTGTGATATGGTAGCATTTTATAATAAGTCTTGAAATCATCAACTTTTTTCTTTTTCAAAATTGTGTGAGTACTTAGTGTTTTTTTTTTTTTAATTTTTTTTTTCAACGTTTTTTATTTATTTTTGGGACAGAGAGAGACAGAGCATGAACGGGGGAGGGGCAGAGAGAGAGGGAGACACAGAATCGGAAACAGGCTCCAGGCTCCGAGCCATCAGCCCAGAGCCTGACGCGGGGCTCGAACTCACAGACCGCGAGATCGTGACCTGGCTGAAGTCGGACGCTCAACCGACTGCGCCACCCAGGCGCCCCAGTACTTAGTGTTTTTATATATATTTTAGAATCAGCTTGTCCGTCTCTGGGGAGAAAATTGGACTATGTTGATCTGTAGGTGAAGTTGGCAAAAATTAACATCTTAACAATATTGAGTCTTCTCACCCAGCTCTCCATTTATTTAGGTCATTTTTAATTTCTCTCAGCAGATTTTGTAATTTCACTGTGGATGGCCTTTTTACATACTTTGTTAAATTTATATTTTACAAATTTTGTTCTTACTATAAATGGTATTTAATTCAAAATATGTTAAATATCCAGTACTGCTGAGGTAAGTTTCTTTTTGAGTACTCTCTCCAGTGCTCCAGGAAACACAAGTTTTTTACCCTGGCTGGCGGGAACAGATTACTTCCCTGTATGCAATCCAGGCACTATTCCTTCAAAATCCATGTATCCTCACTGGTGATGCTATCACCTCCAACTTGGCAAAATTTATTTTTTTGCTGTGTGTGTGTGTGTGTGTGTGTGTGTGTGTGTGTGTATGAGAGAGAGACAGAGAGAGAATCTTGCATATTACAATGATTATGGCCTTCCAAAGGATTAAACTGTAGAAATTAGATAGATACACAGTAGTAGTAAAATTTCATGAGGGCAGTTAGGAAAAATAAAGTATCAAAAACCTCCTGGATTAGGATGATAAGGAGAAAATGGTTGAGAAGCACTACTTTAATTGCTTTAGATGCTTCTTTTCACCAGACTTGGGTAGTATTTTTATACACTTGTGCTGCTCAGTACTTAGTTGAGTATACAAGTGCATAATCTGAAGATCTCTGGCATTTTCTAGCTGTACCATCCTCTCTCTGTTACTCTGTCCTGAGAATTCTAGTCCCTATTCTCCCCAGACTGTGGCATTACCTTACTTTGCCTTATTCTAATAGGACCTGGTATTGATATGTAAATTTGGGAGCACCTGGCTGGCTCACTTGGTAGAGCATGTGACTCTTGATCTTATGGTTGTGAGTTAAAGCCCCACGTTGGGCATGGAGCCTACCTAAAAAAAATAATAAAATAAAGATATGTAATTTTGGTGTTTTATTTTTTTACTGGGAAGAGCAAGTAAATCTTAGCATAGGAGTATCTGTTTACTGCTAAATCTATAGAAGAGGGTAAATTCAGTGTTTAAAATAGGATTCTTCCTATTGTCTTTTTAATATTACTACTGATAGAGCAATGTGTGGGTTACAACATGAATTAATACTTACATTCTAAACTTCCTAAATAGAATATGCTTGAGGGCAAGAACCATGCCTTCCATTTTGTAGGATAGGTAGCACTGGAAAGGGATCTTAGAAATTAAGTGGTTATATCATCTCTGTTAAAGATGAGACAAAACTAAAGTCTTGGAGTTTATTTGATTTGGTCACTTATATTTAGCAGAGATAGCATAAGAGCCTAGTTTTCTTAATGTCCAGTTTGTTTTCTGTCCATGTTGTCTCCATTGGTTTGTCACCCCTCAATTCTGCCTAGTGGTTTCACATTACAGTAAGTTTCTTAGCTTTTGTCCTATAGCTATTAAGTATGTAAACTCTTAGTAAATACCTGCTAGCTTAATTTGGTATAACTTGGTATGTTGGTCCATTCCCTTGAAAAATTATGTGCCAGTTACTATGCTGGGTACTGGGGAGACAAGTCCAGTCATACATACTTTTTCCCCCTATTCTTCCCTGCTCTTTCCTGACTCAGGATATCGCTTGTGCCCGCGTTGTCTCCAATTCAGTCTTTGCTTCATCTTCAGTTTCTCTTTGTTCTTTAGGTTACCCCTGATAGTAGGCAGAATTCCTAAGATGGCCCACAAGAATCTTACTCCCCCTCCATGTACATATCCTGTATAATTTTCTGTACTGTAAATATGATAGGATAGCACTCTTGTGATTATTTTATAACATTTGGCACAGTTGACTAGGAAGGTGAGATTAGCTGAGTAGACCTGACCTAATTACATGAACCCTTTAAATGTGGACCTAGGGGCGCCTGGGTGGCTCAGTTGGTTAAGCAGCCGACTTTGGCCCACGTCATGATCTCACAGTTCATGGGTTCAAGTCCTGCATCGGGTTCTGTGCTGACAGCTCAGAGCCTGGAGCCTGCTTTGGATTCTAGGTCTCCCTTTCTCTCTCTGCCTCTCCCTTCTGCTGCTCACACTCTGTCTCTTTCAAAAATAAATATTAAAAAAAAAATTAAATGTGTATCTAGAGTCAGAAACAAAGACAGTAAGGGATTTGATGTGAGGCAGGTTCTGCGTTGCTGACTTTGAACATGGAGGGGAGCATGTGGACAAAGGCACTCTTCTGTAATAACTTTATCATTTGCAGTATTCTCTTGATGATCTGTCAGAGCATTGACTTTAAAGAGACAATGAGATGGGATATTCTACCGAGTTCTTTGTCAAGGGGACTAAATCCCATCTTGCCCCCAATGCTTAGGAATAGAAGTTGGTTCTAGGGAAGGCATTTAATAAAGTTCTTAGTGTTAGTTTCCCTGACCAACTAGAAAGCAGCTTTCATATTATTGTATTAACGTCCAAATCATCATCATTAAATAAAAGTAAAGTTTGCACAATTGCTGAACACACAGCACAGAAGCAGCACAGGAAATGATGGAAACTTCATAGGTGAAGAGGAGATGCTGGAAGCTGCCAGTCATTGTTAAAAGCTGCCTCATAAGCCCAGTGTATAGTTTTTGATAACATGGGGTTCACTCTTCATGTTGCCAGAGCAGTGCCACATATGAACAAATCTAAATAGCTGATATATTGGTAATTGTGCATAAACCAAGGTACCTGTAATAATCAAAAAGAAGCCCAGAAGAGAGAATTAAAGAAGAACAAGAAACGGTGCATGATGGTACGGGCTGCAGTTTTAAGGATGAAAGATCCCAAACAGATTATTCGGGACATGGAGAAATTGGATGAAATGGAGCTTAACCCAGTGCAGCAAACAGTTAAATGAGAAGGTGCTGAAGATAAGTGTAAAAAGCTGCGTGAAACCTTTTAACATATTCTACAACTCTGTGGAAGAGAATCTGGATATTTACAAAGAATTGAGAAAGCTAGAAGTAGAGTATGAACAGAAGAGGGCTCAACCTAGCCAATATTTTGATGCTGTCAAGAATGCTCAGCATGTGGAAGTGGAGAGCATTCCCTTGCCAGATATGCCACATGCTCCTTCCAACATTCTGATCCAGGACATTCCACTTCCTGGTGCCCAGCCACGCTCCATCCTTAAAACGTCCTCGCCTATGACCTTCAACGCAGGTAGTTTCTATATTTCCTCTTCTTGGACATGGTGTTCTACATTTGCCCCCTGGCAGAAAACCTCCTGGTCCTCCCCCTGGTCCACCACCTCCTCAAGTCTTGCAAATATATGGCTGTAAAGTAGGCTTTGCTCTAGATCTTTCCCCCTCATAGGTGGGATGAAAACATTTTATATAGTCCTGAACTTGCTCACCGGGGTCATGATGATGATGTTTCCAGCACCAGTGAAGATGATGGTATTCTGAGGACATGGATCAAGATAAGCATGATGACAGTACTGATGACAGTGACACTGATGGGTCAGATGGAGAAAGTGAAGGGTCTGAATTTGTGCACTGTGATGATAATGAAAGAGACAACAATGAAGAAAAAAAGTCAGGTCTGAGTGTAAGATTTGCACATATGCCTGGAAAATCAAGGAAGAAAAAGAACATGAAGGAGCTGACTCCTCTTCAAGCCATGATGCTTTAAATGGCAGGTCAGGAAGTCCCAGAGGAGGGACGAGCAGTAGAAGAAATTTCAGAGGATGATGATGAAGGTGATTCTGATGATTCTGAAGCGGAAAAGCAGTCACAAAAACAGCATAAAGAGGAATCTCTCTTTCTGATGGCACATTTCCCGCCTCTTCATAGCAGCAAGCTCCCACGCAGTCTGTTCCTCCTTCTCAGGTACAAGCATCTCCCATGCCAGAACCACCTCCTCTTGGACCACCACCTGCTCCACCTTTACAGTCACCTGGACCACCTACTTGGCCTTCCTCCTGGACCACTTCCAGGAGCTCCTCCATTCCTGAGACCATCTGGAATGCCAGGGCTCCAAGGGCCTTTACCTCGACTTTTACCTCCAGGCCCACCCCCAGGCTGGCCCCCTGGCCCTCCCTCAGGTCCACTTCCAGGTCTGCCTCCTGGCCCTCCTCTTCGGGGACCCCCACCAAGGCTACCTCCCCCTGAACCTCCAAGTATTCCTCCACCCCGTCCTGGCATGATGTGCTCACCTTTGGTGCCTCTACTTGGACCTGCCCCACCTGGGCTTTTCCCACCAGCTCCCTTGCTGAACCCGGGGGTTTTAAGTGCTCCACCCAACTTGATTCAGCAACCCAAGGCGGATGATACAAGCGCAGTCACCATTGAGAAGAAGGCCACAGCATCCATCAGTGCCAAGCCACGGATCACCAATCCCTAGGCGGAGATTACTTGATTTGTGCCTACTGCAATGAGGGTACATCAAGAGAATAAAGGGACCGCTGCTGCTCCCCAGAGAAAGTCAGAGGATGATTCTGCTGTGCCTCTTGCCAAAGCAGCCCCCAAATCTGGTCCATCTGTTCCCATTTCGGGGCAAACTAAGGATGATGTTTATGAAGCTTTCATGAAAGAAATGGAAGGACTACTGTGACAGCTTTTTTATTTTTAATTTTTTAAAATGTTTATTTTTGAGAGACAGAGCACAAGTGGGGGAGGGGCAGAGAGTGAGGGAGACACAGAATCCCAAACAGGCTCCAGGCTCTGAGCTGTCAGCACAGAGCCCAACGTGGGGCTCAAACCCACAGACCGTGAGATCATGACCTGAGCTGAAGTCGGATGCTCAACCCACTGAGCCACCCAGGCGCCCCTGCCGTGACAGCTTTTAATGCCAGAACGGGTTTCTATTCACATGTGTGGTTCATGGGGAAAGAGGCTCGTATTAAACTTAGTGAAAGAGCTGCCAGGGTATTTTTAAATTTCATTTCAAGAAATATCCTAAAATTTAGCCTTGTTCAGAATTTATTGCATATAAGAGAGAGTTATTTCATTCAGAATAGATTGGTTATTGAAGCCAGGCTGCTAACATCTATTCCCTTCTTACCACCATTTTCATCCCGTTTGTTTCCCTTCTCCAATTCTTTGGAAACATGGTCAGGGGATCTTTGTTACTTGTTTTGATTCTCTTCTTGTGTGCTGTTGGCACTGGAGTAGAGATTTCTGAAAAAAGTTTATTTTACCCCATCTTGCCTTTTGTGTTTGACCTATTTTAATATTTTCTTGTAAATATTTTGTAATATTTTAGTAAAATGGGTTGCAATGTCATTTCCTATTACAAATCAAAATATGTGGGAAGAAATTGTACAGTTCTTTGATTAAAATTGTTTCCCACTGACCTAAACTTTGAGTGTTTCATGGAATAAATAAATAAATGTTTGACAAGAAAACAGCAACAGCAACAAAGTACCTGTAATAGCCAGAGTCAGATTTGGGAAAGGAAACAACTTCTTCCATCCCACCCAAATCATGTAGTCACAAAGAAAACATATTTTAATTACATAATCTTAAATTACCTAGGATGAAAGTGAGTGATTTAATTAATAATAGATCAATTACTAAATGAATAAACATTTTCCATAAAATTACAGTGACACATCTTGAGATATGTTTTTCTGTATCTTATTATAATTACTTGTGTAAAACAGGTAAACAACATAAATATTTTAAACTAATAATGTACCATTGTTTTCTTTGGTAGTTTTTATACAGAACTAATGATTTGAATATTACTTACCACAGTGATTTAAATCATGTTCTCTTGTGCAAGCTCAATAAATTAATAATAAAGTTATTTTAGAATACATTTATCTCTGCATATGAGAAAAATATGATTTATAAAATGCTTTATGTCAAGTTTTTATCATTAGTTTGGAAGATAAATGTGTACAGTGAGGGTTTTGGGTTTTGTTTACATAGAAGCTAGATTACATTAATTTTTTTGTTTGGGTTTTTTAAGATTGCCTTACACAAATTTCTGTCAACATAATTTCCGTTTTTATTCTTAATTCCTTTGTAGACCCAAATTGGTGGTTGGGGGAAGGGCATGGGTGCAAGGGGTGAGTAGTTTTCTTTTTCAATTTTCAGGTGACTTTTTTTTCGTTTTCATTTTGAACATTAGTTCAAGAGAACAAAACTTGCCCAACCAACAAAGGAAGCTACTGTTGTTGTTCTTAAGCTGAAATACCATATTAGGTCCTGTGTCTTCTGCCAGGTTTTTATATGCTTTTCCTTTTAGTTCAGTTGTATTTTAATTGATATTTTAGACAAGTGATTGAACATCATGTTCAATGTTTTTTCTCCTTTTAATCTTTTAAAAATTTAAAAATTTTAAAAAAGATTCTTTGAATCTTTTAAAAACCTTTAAAAATCTTTTAAAAATCTTTTAATACTCAAAAATATGTAAAACAAATGTAGACTATAATGAATTATTTAAATGTAACCTCTACCCAGATCAAAAAAGACAATGTTGCTATTGCTACAAAAGCTGTCTTGGTGCCCGCTTTATGATCAGAAGTATTTATTCCCATCCTGCAATATAGGCATTACTATGACTTGTATAATAGTCTCTCTCTGTTTTCTTTTATAATTTTGCCATTTAATCTTTCCTCTCCAAACAATACAATTTAATTTTGCATATTTTTAAGTTAAATGAATCTTGCAACATATATTCTTTCGGATCTGGGTTCTTCTGCACGGCATTATCTTATTTCAAAACTTTACCCGTGTTATATGAACCTAAGATTATTCATAATATTCCGCTGAATGCATGCACCACAGTTTATCCATATTCTGCTATTGATAGATAGTTGTTTCCAGCTTTTTGCCTATTATGAATAATGCAGCTATTCAGAAACGTGCCTCTGTTGCACATGAGCATGCATTTCTCTAGGATATATGCCCACTCAGAATTTCTGATATATAGGCTCTGCATACGTTCATTCAGCTTAAATGAGAATGCTGTATTAAGCAATTTATACTCCCATGAAAATTGTATGAGATTTCTTTTTGCTCCACATTTTTGGACTACATCCTTTTTGTTTTGTAGCCATTCTATTTGTTATGTAGTAGTTAGTGTGTCTCATTATTTGTACAAAGTTTGAGTTTTTTTTGATGACAATGTCAAATACCTTTTTATATGTTTATTAGACATTCACATAGCCTCTTTTATCAAATGCCTATTAAATCTCTTGCCCATTTTTCTTTTGAGTTCTCTTTCTTTGCTTATTAATTTACATTTCTTTATGTATGCAGAATATGAACCTTTTGTGAACTGTGTATGTTGCAGATGTCTTCTCCCAGTCCAGCTTGACTTTTCACTCTTGTGTCATTGAACATGAGGTCTTAATTTAATGCAGTAAAATTTTTCAATATTTTCCTTTATGGTTAATGCTTTTGAGCTTTTTGTAAAAATGTTTATTTTTATTTTTGAGAGAGAGCAAGACAGAGCTTGAATGGGGGAGAGGCAGAGAGAGAGGGAGGTAGAATCTAAAGCAAGCTCCAGGCTCTGAGCTGTCAGCACAGAACCTGATGTGGGGCTTGAACTCAAGAACTGAACCACAAGATCATGACCTTAGCCGAAGTTGTACGCTTAACCAGCTGAGCCACCCAGGCGCCCCTTCATAGAAATTCTTGAAATCACACTGTGTAAGACCCCCATCCCCCAACTATGTTCTTTTCACTCAAAATTGCTCTGGCTGTTCTAGTATCTTTGCCTTTCCATGTAAATTTTAGATCATTAATATCTAAAAGGAATCCTGCTGAGATTTTGAGTAAGATTACATTGAATCCATAGATCAAATTGACATCTTAGCAATAATGAGTCTTCTAATTCATGAACATGTTATCTCTATGTAGGTTTTCTGTAAGTCTTTAATGAGTATCTTACAGTGAATGTATACGAATCCTGCAAGTTTTTATTAGATTTATACCCAAGCATTTTTCTGGCTTTTCTTTCTTTCCTTCTTTCTTTCCTTCTTTTGTATTGTAAATGTAAAGTCTTTAACATTTTTAATTTCCAGTTAATTGCTAGTATGTGGAAATACATTTGCTTGTTGTATATTGACCTTGCATTCAGCAACTTTTATAAACTCATTTTTGGATTTTTTACAATAAATTTTCTTGGGATTTTCTCCATGAACAATATGTCATTTATAAATAGAGACAGTTTTATGTTTTCTTTCCCAATCTATATGCCTTTTGCTTCTTTTTATTCTTACTGACTTAAGACTACCAGTATGAGAATGAATAGGAATGACGAGAGTAGACATCCTTGCCTTGTTTCTGATCTTAGAAGGAAAACATTTACTCTTTCACCATTAAATAACTGGTATATTTCTCACGCCAGTTAGAGTCGCCAAAATGAACAAATCAGGAGACTATAGATGCTGGAGAGGATGTGGAGAAACGGGAACCCTCTTGCACTGTTGGTGGGAATGCAAATTGGTGCAGCCACTCTGGAAAACAGTGTGGAGGTTCCTCAGAAAATTAAAAATAGACCTACCCTATGACCCAGCAATAGCACTGCTAGGAATTTACCCAAGGGATACAAGAGTACTGATGCATAGGGGCACTTGTACCCCAATGTTTATAGCAGCACTTTCAACAATAGCCAAATTATGGAAAGAGCCTAAATGTCCATCAACTGATGAATGGATAAAGAAATTGTGGTTTATATACACAATGGAGTACTACATGGCAATGAGAAAGAACGAAATACGGCCCTTTGTAGCAATGTGGATGGAACTGGAGAGTGTGATGCTAAGTGAAATAAGCCATACAGAGAAAGACAGATACCATATGTTTTCACTCTTATGTGGATCCTGAGAAGCCTAACAGAAACCCATGGGGGAGGGGAAGGAAAAAAAAAAAAAAAAGAGGTTAGAGTGGGAGAGAGCCAAAGCATAAGAGACTCTTAAAAACTGAGAACAAACTGAGGGTTGATGGGAGGTGGGAGGGAGGGGAGGGTGGGTGATGGGTATTGAAGAGGGCACCTTTTGGGATGAGCACTGGGTGTTGTATGGAAACCAATTTGACAATAAATTTCATGATAAAAAAAAAGGTTAAAAAAAAAAAATAACTGGTATATTTCAAGTTCAAGATTCCCCCCCCCCTTTGATAGTAGCTGTAGAATCTGAAACTTACATGATTTTAAAGTTCTACTCTAAATTAAGGTTTAAGGTTATGAAATGTATAATTTACAAGTGTTGCATATTCAGATTACCTTTATTAAGTTGGAATATATGCTTAATTTAACAGTTAAATATCATGGTTATAGACAGTGTATGTGCATATATTTGTGACAGTCTAGATTTATTTTTCTTCAAGTTGTTACTGTATAAAATGTTACCACTGCTGTAGATTAATACTTAAAGTTGAGTGAGGGCATGTTTGGGTAGCCTCATTCAGGTATTTGTTTATTAATGGAGTGAAATGTCCTGTCACTCCAAGGCACTAATTTAGTTTTTTAAAAAGTTTGATCAAAAAAAAAAAAAAAGTTTGATCAAGAAGTGTGAGTAGTGAAGCTATTTGTTAGATGTATCTTACTTGTTTACTAGCCATAAACTGAAAGTGTTAGTAATTGGTTTAAATATATAAATCTTTCAGTTGCATGTATAGTCTTGTAGACAAGAATGTGGTATTTTTATGCTAAAATGATTTGTCTTATGGTAGGTTCACCTGTGTTCTGATTCTTTTCTAAGAAATGAAAATCTCTCACTCTTTTTCCCAGACTTTGTAAGTATCACCTACTTGTAACTAACCCAAATAGAGAGCTGTAGAAAAGAATATTAAGATTGCCATATTGTGAAAAAATTTTCTAGAGTGGGACCATACTTCTACAGTTACGTAAGGGTGAGGAATCCCTTGATACTGGTATGATTTTTAAAAATACATTATTTTCCAGAATCTAACGTATGTTCAGATATTTAGAGATAAACACATGCACATGAAAAATGACTGATTGCTTACATCACTGTTGCTGTTAACTTATTTAAACTCCAAGGAAGTGAAGAGGTCCAGAATGTAAACAGCAAGAAGGACCTTGATCTGTAAATCAGGCAAACTAGACTCTAGTCTGTCTTTCAGTAGTTTAGCCTCTCTGAGCCCTGTTCTTCTCATTTGTAAAATGAGGTGATTGAACTTGCTCTCTAAGGCTATTTCTATCCCTAATATATTACTTTGACAACTCATTAAACTATTATATTTGCTTTCTAAATTATATCACTTAAGTCTGGGTTATTTCACAACAATTTGGGGGGAACGGGAGGGTATTTCAGCAGATTTAGTTAAGAATCAGGTTAATGGTTCCTTTTTTCTTCTGTTACCCTTTTCAGTGAGTGGTAACAATATTGATTTGAATATTTTCTCTAGGTGTCTTTCTTGTTCTACTTTTCTTACACACATAAAAGGCTATATAAAAATCACAAAGTGGCAGAAACTTTGACTATTTTGTTAGTGCCCATTTGTTTCCCATTTTCCTCTAATGAGCAGAGCTCTGATTTTGTTTGGGCATTTGATCCCCCATGTCACTGGAAAATGATCCCCTTCCTACCTCCAGGGTGTCATAATCAAGTGGTTGATGTAGGCATAGCAGGTGACACAAGACTGGACAATGAGAAGTGAGAGAAAGTTACATGGATGCCTTTGGGGCAGTTTCCTCACTGATTAAAAATAGACATAAAGGACACTTCCGGTTTCTAGTTCCATATGTAAGAAACTTGGAAGTTGCCACTCTGTTCTAACAAGTACAAAGCTGAACAGACTGAAAATTTAACAGCTCTTCTTGGGTCCATAACAGCCCTTCTTGTGACCCAGGGCAAACCACTGCCCCTAAGATCAGATAGACACAAACGAACATAGAAAGCTGAGGCTTGAAGAGCAGACTCGTGAGTAGCAACTGCTCAGGAATCAGTGCTGGGAAGGAAAAACTGAACTTTAATTGACAGATTGCTGAGGGTTCAGTGTGGATAATTCTGAGAGTTGAAAACACCAGGGGATCCAGTCACAGGCCACCACAGTATTGTAAGGTTTACCTCCAGGAGCCAAATGAGGTTCTCACAGTAAATATCAGAGAAAACCCCTCACGCTTCTAGCAGGGGCCCGCGGTGGGGGGGTGGGGAGCATTTTGAAATATGACAGAGCACTCCATCCTTTTTTATTTTTTAATGTTTTATTTATTTTTGAAAGAGTGCAAACCAGGGAGGGGCAAAGAGAGAGGGACAGAGTATCTGAAGTGGGCTCTGCGCTGATAGCAGCAAGCCTGATGTGGGGCTTGAACTCATAAACTGTGAGATCATGACCTGAGCTGAAGTTGGATGCTCAACTGACTGAGCCATGCAGGTGCCCCCAGAGCACTCTGTTCTTAACAAGGCCTGCCCTCTGGGGGAGACTAGTTAACCAGAGGCTGACTGACTCTGGAGGAAAGGAAATACCCAACTCCAGCCCCCTCTAGCCATTCTGTCCCACCTGGAGGCAGGGGAGGGTGGCTGGGAAACACTTGTGAAGTTCACAGACCAGAGGTATAAGCTCACTAAATAAAAAACCTAATCATAGGACACTTCCCCTCCCCTCACACCTCACAACACATTAATTATGAAAGGCCTATTTACAGTGGTTCCTTTTACCCAGTACATCATGTCTGGTTATCAAGAAAAAATTAGAAGATATATAAAAGGCAAAAAGCACAGTTTGAAGAGAGATGGAAATCCTAAGAAAGAACCAAAAGGAAATGCTAGAGATCAAAAACAGTAAAAGATTAAAAAAAAAAAAAAAAAAGTTTTTGTTGAACTTCTTAAATAGACTGGACATAGCTGAAGAAAAATCTCTGAGCTAGAAGACCTAACAATAGAATCCTCATAAACTGAGAAAGCAAAGAAAATAAAGACTTAAAATAACAGAGTATCTATGAGACAACTACAAAAGGTGTAACCAACTTGTAATAGGAATCCCAAAAGGCAAAGGAAGAAAAAGGAGCAGAATAAACATTTGAAACAATCATGACTGAGAATTTTCCCAAACTAAAGACCCTAAGCTACATATCCAGGAAGTTCAGAGAACACTAAGCAATATAAATATAAGTAACACAGCTACAACAACAAACAACAGCTAGGTGTATCATTTTGCAAATTGTAGAAAACGATAGAGAAAAAATACCGTACCTATAAAAGAGCAAAGATAAGAATTATATTCAACTTCTCAGAAACCATACAAGCAAGAAGAGAGTGGAGTGAAATATTTAAAAAGGTAAAGGAGAATGGTGCCTGGGTGGCTCAGTCAGTTAAGCATCTGACTCTTGATTTTCGCTCAGGTCATGATCTCATGGTTTGTGGGTTTGAGCCCTGTGTCGGGCTCTGCACTGACAGCGTGGGGCCTGCTTGGGATTCTATGTCTTGCTCTCTCTCTGCCCCTCCCCCTGCGCTCACTAGCTCTCTCTCATAAATGAATGAGTGAATGAATGAATACATAAGTGAAATAAAAAGGTAAAGGAGAATAAAGATTTTCTTAAGCAAATAAAAATTAAAGAAGTTTGTTACTGGTAGACCTGCCTTGTAAGAAATGTTAAATGAAGTTCTTACATGGAAGGAAAATAACACAGATCAAAAACTCAGATTTACATAAGGAAGAGAATTGAGTATGTCAAAGTAAAATGAAAATAGTTTTCTTATTTTTAATCTAATGTATAAGCTTGTTTAAAGTAACGTATTATGTGTGCTTATATATGTGTATATATATATCCTACGTATATACAACGTGTGTGTGTGTATACGCACATATATATTTTTTTCATTGTTTATACTTCTATGTAAGTGAAATGGATGACAGCAATGATACAAGGGACAGGAAGGAGAATTAGGATTAATTTGTTATTAATAAGACATTGCCTATTAAGTGGTATCGTGATATTTGAAAATAGATTTGGATTAGTTGTGAATTTCTACTGTAAACTCTAGGGCAGCCATTAAAAAATTATTTTTCAAGTATAACCAATATTCTGAGAAAAGAAAATGGAGTCATACTACAGGCTCAGTTAAAACCACAAAATGCAGAAAAAGAGTGAAGGATAAAAACAGGAACAAAAAATGAGGGAAACAAACAAAAATGTAGCAAATATAGTAGATAATAATCCATCTGTATCACTAATGCTCTGAGTATACCAGTTAAAAGACAGAGATTGTCATTAGTGGATCATAAAACAAGACCCAATTATATGTTGTTTTTGAGAAACCTACTTTAAATAAAAAGAAATCTATAGATTAAAAGTAAATGGATGATGAAAAATACGCTAGCACTTACCAAAAGAAGGCAGGAGTAGCTATATATACTTCAGACAGAATAGACTTCAGAGCAAGGAAAGTTATCAGGGATAAAGAAGGGTGTTAAATAATAATAAAAGTGTCATTTCTTGAGAAAGAAATAACAAACTTTAATGTGTATGCACCTAACAGCAGAGTATCAAGTTATGGAGATAGTATAAACAGGAACGGTTGGTGGGGGATGGAGATGAACAGGTAGAACACAGAGGATTTTTAGGGCAGTGAAAATACTCTAATAATATAATGATAGATAAGTGTCATCATGCATTTGTCCAAACCCATAGAATTTACATCATCAAGAGTGAAACCCAAGGTAAACTTTGGATGATTATGATGTGTCAGTGTGGGTCCATCACCTACACTGTATATTGTAACAAATGTATCACTCTATTAGGGGCCATTGATAATGGTGAGTGCTGTGCACGCCTGGAAGTAGGGAGTATATTGGAAATCTCTGTACTTTCCCTTCATTTTGCTGTGAATCTAAAACAATTGTCTCTTTTTTATATAGTTTTTTTCATGTTTAGTTAAACATTTCTTTAATGTTTATTTATTTGGCGGGGGGGGGGGGGCGGGAGGGACAGAGAGAGGAGACACAGAATCTGAAGCAGGCTCCAGGCTCTGAGCTGTCAGCACAGAGCCTGATGCGAGGTTCGAACTCACAAACTGTGAGATTGTGACCTGAGCCGAAGTTGGTTGCTTAACTGACTGAGCCACCCAGGTGCCCCAACAATAATGTTAACTAAAAAAACATTTTTTTAATATAAAAAATAAGATCACAAGAGAAGAAGAGATGGCTTTTTTCCCCCTGCTACTGGCTGTTGTTTGGGGTGAACTAGCTTGGATGAGCCTATACTTTGGTTATGTGGTTGTGGTTGGCAAAGTAGAAAGGTAGAATTTCTTACACCTGGTTGATGTCTTTGAGTTGCTAAATCAACCAGTTTTACCCCTGTCCTGTATAAGAGTAAATCTTATTTTTAAAGCATTTTTTAAAAATGCTTATTTTTTTTGAGAGAGAAAGAGTGTGAGCCGGGGAGGGGCACAGAGTCAGGGAGAGAGAATCCCAAGCAGGTCTGTGCTGTGAGATCTGTGAGATCATGACCTAAGCCAAAATCAAGAGTTGGACACTTAACTGTCTGAGCCACCCAGATGCCCCTTAAACCATTTTTAGTTAGTGTTTTTCTGTACTTGGAAAGCTACATAGAATACAATTAAAGCACTAATTGTAAACATTAATTTTGTGTCCTGATAGTGCTGCTTTAAAAATCCCATTAATACAGAATTGAACTAAGAGAATAATTTTCTCCCTTTTCCTGCCTCTCTTTCTCCTTCCTTATCTCTTACTCCCCTTCCCTAGCTTCCCTAGAATATGTTGATTACAGTGTTCTTTGTAAAATAACTGAGGGGTCATGTAAAATCTCCTTGTCTACTGTCATCCAAAGTGATTGTCACTGTCAAAAACTAAACTCTTGTAGTTACTTTACATTTTGAATTGTGCTTCTGTTTGACTTTAATTTTTATCTGTCTTAGGAGTTTTGACCATGAGTTTGATAAATTCAAGCTAGGAAATATTTATTAAACATCCATTGTATTGTTCTGGATTTCTTAAAGATTGGATTACCTTTGTTGTAGTGAAGAGATTAGGATTTATGAAGAATCCCTTGCCATGTATAAGATATGTTATTTGAGATGAAATGTTTTTGTTTTTTAGTTTAACCAGAAGAATTAACTGATTCATTTATATTATTTGAAACATAGCTGATTATATTACATTGTTCATTGGTAAATTGTCTGGTAGAATTATTATTGCTAAATTTTCAGCAACTTAGGAGTTTAGACATACATACCTATGCAGCGTCTCTAGTATTTAAATATATACATCCTGATCTCGATCTAGCTAATACAGCTTTTCTAAAGGGATGAAAAGAAAGGTGGTATTCTTATTACCTGATTGTTCCTTAGCTATTCCTTTTCCTTTCTGTGTGACTATAGAAAGGGAATAGAGAAACACATCATTTATAGGTTAGTGATAGTTCTGTCCTGTGTCTAAAAGTAATAAGCTAGATTTCAGCTTCCTTAAGGTGTGGGGAAACTCCGCCTCCAGCCCAAATTGCTGAGCAGTTTACTTGGAGCAGTTTTGCTGCTTTCAAAGACGCTCAAGAGAAGCTACAGCTGGTCCAGCTTCGAATAGATAGGGATTGAATGGACTGCTTACATTTAGTTGTAGTTGTTAATTATTATTGTCAATAGAACATTTTAATGAAAAGCATGAGTTTGGAGGTAGTTTCCTCATCTTTAAAAATAATATTTAAACTATACAGTAAGTTTGCAAAGTAAAACAACTGTTTCAAGTGCTTTATGCAATGCCTACCACAAAATAAAGATCTGTAGGGTTGCCCTCATTTTCTGAGAAACTCTCCCCATTCCACATAGTTACTGTGATCAGTATGTTGATATTGTATTTTGTACATAAAATATAACTTCTTTACCTATTCTCACTTGATTGATACATGAGTAGGATCTAACCAAAATAGAGTCAATCAGAATACTATTTTAGGATTTGGAATTAAAAGACTTCTCTTTGGACTACTGAAGTTCTAAGAGTAAATCTCAGGATCTGTATGGATGGGTTTTTTTTTTTTGTTTTTTTGTTTTTTTGTTTTTTTGAACTATGAGGAAAAATGTTGTTGGTGAAGGGGGGAAAAAAAAGCTGATACATGGAAAAACAGAGACAAAAAGTGGTCCTGAATGTGTAAAGTGCTTGATTTTAGTTCTTATGGTCTAGCCATGCCCCTTCCTTACCTAAATTTTGTTTGTTTGATACCCAATTCCATGAGGCATTTCACTCTTTTTAATAAGTCCATTTTGCCTAAACTAGTTTAATTTAGATTTCTGTCACTTGCACCCAGTAATATCTAATACCTGTATTAAATAAATAGTAACTATTACGGACAATTAGAGAACAAGACAATAATGTACTTAGTTGAAACACTTTTTATTTCAAGTTATATTAGTCTGCTAAATGCTAATGATTTTTCATGTCATAATCTGAAACTTTAAGGTTCCATAGAGGTTTTCATAATATTTCTTGGGAAAGAGCGATAGCATACATCTTAGAACTGGTTTTTAATTCATTTATGAAGAGTTGTCTGTACCCAGGAATTTGGATAGCCATCTCTTAGAAGGCAGTTCTAGAATGTGCTTTGTTCTAGGACCCCAAAGTCAATTATAGAAATCTTCTACAACCTATAATACATTAGAATATCATGATTCATGGCAAATTTTATTCATTAATATTTTAATTTATTTAAACCTCTCTAGTGCCTATGAGGTATATAACATTGAGTCAAGTGCTATATGGGCATAAAATTAGACAACTTATTTTCTCTAGATATTTATTACCTAATAATGAAGCCATGACATAAACCCAAAATTGAACAATAACCAAAATGTCAGCTGTGTGGTACAGATGATAATGTCATAATAGGGAACACAGAGTGATTTGAGTGTACTCACATGGTCTTGAAGCCTTGGTAAAGGAGATAGAACTTGGGCTGTGAAGACTGGAAGGGATTTGGGTAGGGGAAAGACATTCTGGGCAAAGGGAACAAAGGTGAAAGATGACAATGTGCCATTACTCATTCTGTTAATAGAAATTAACTATTGTGGTTCCAGCTATAGGTTAGTGGCTTTTGAATATCAGGTTATAGAGGTAGAGTGGAGATGATTGGTGGTGGTCACAGTCACTACAGGGATTGAGGAGGGTAGCTAATGAATGTGAAATTGCCTTCCAGGTTTGATCTGCTAGCAGGTAAACCAGTTGGATCTCTAACGTGATTTGAGGATGAGAGGATAAGGTTGGAGGATAGTAGTGAATTTAAAAATAAAACATAATCAGGGCACCTGGGTGGCTTGGTCAGTTGAGCATCTGACTCTGATTTCAGCCCAGGTCATGGGATTGAGCCCTGCATCAGGCTCCACACTGAGTGTGGAATCTGCTTAAGATTCTCTCTCTCTCTCTCTCTCTCTCTCTCTCTCTCTCTCTCTCTCTCTCTCTCCCCCCCTCTCCCTCTCTCCCTCTCTTCCTCTCTCCCTCTCTCCCTCTCTCTCTCCCTCTCCCTCTCTCTCTCCCTCCCTCCCTCCCTCTCCCTGATTGCACTCTGTCTCTCCCAAAATGAAATTTTAAAAACTAAAAAAGTAAATAAAACACAATGTAAGGATTGTTCCAAACAGCTGTAAGTATACAAAGTACCACTTATGTACCAGAGTAAGCTAGAGTTTTATTTGAAGCAGCTACAGACATCCACCAGCACCCTACAGAACTGTATCCCAAGGCTGAGGTTCCTTGTGTGCAGTTTTGAGAACAGCCAGGCCTTATAACTTATTTATGAAAGGGTAAGACAAGATTGGGTCTGATAAAGTCCTAGGTAAGTTCAGCTGAACTCTGTGGACCACAAACAGCATTGGAAGTTAATAGCTGACTACTATACATGGGAGTTTCAGTCTGATAGTACAGATAAAAGAGAAAGGGAAAAAATTACTAAGAAAATTTTGACTAAAATTTGGTAAGAAAAGTGAAGTCAGGCCACAGAATGTTTTGAAGGAGAATTATTAGTTTTAAGCAGACCATGGTGCTTAAAGCTCCCGTGCATAATGGAACATTACAAATAGAGGCTGTGTAAGAAGTTAGGAGCCCAACTGCCTGTGTTTGAATGTTGATTCTGCCACTGCCACGTGATCTTGAGTAAGTTCCTTAAACCTTCCTGTGCCTTGATTTCTTTATCTGTAGAATAAGGAAATACATTGGTTCCTTAACCCTGCAGGGTAAAGTGCTTGGGGCAGTCCTAGCAGAAAGTAAGCACTAGATAAGTGTTGATTGTTGAGATTTTTAGGATTACTGTTCTTAAGAGGTTATAGCTAATATATATAAACACTTTCAGTTACTGGACAAGGGCAGAATTACAGAATTGAGTCCTTGCTATGAAAGTCATGGTTGAATCCATGTAAGTGGATAAATTCTCACAGTCTCTAAGTATTTCTTGTACGAATGTTCTGTTTCACTTTCACTTTAGCATTTCTAACTTTTCACTTTTTGGTTTTCCTACTCTATATGTTTCCTCTCATTCCAACCTGATCCTGAAATCTGCTTTATATTAAAAACTCCTACACAAAATATTGAGAATGTACAAGTACAGTTTTAGTTCCCAGATTTTACTTAAGATACTTCCCCTTAGATACAATCCTTTTCCTGACCTGTGCTTGGGATCTACCATGGATTCCCTTCTTTCTCACAGCCTCATTCCCTAGGTTGTCCAATCTTGCTTGCCTATGTTTTATAGACTCCTTTTGGAGCTCACTATAACACAACATATAAACCAAAATATAATAGGATTTTTCTGAATACTTTTTTAAAACTTTAAAGAAATTATAGATACATCAGAAATTGCAGAAGTGGTACAGAGAGATCCTTTCTTTCCATCAACCAGATTCTTCAAATGTGCATTATTAAAACCAGGAAACTGATATTGGTACAATACAACTAATTACAGAATAGACTTCTCTTGGATTTCACCAGTTGTTTTGCATTCATTTATTTATTTTGCATTCATTTATTTGGCATTGTCTTTATGAATAATCGTATGACATTTTGTCACATGTGTAGATTTGTATAACTACCAACACGTTTAAGATACAGAACTGTTGCATCACTGTGAAGAACTCCTTCATGTTCCGATCACTTGCGTATCTCTCTTTTGTATGTACCAGCTCAGCATATTGGCCCAACCCCAAATTGTTAGCAATCCCTGATCTTCTTAACCCATCTGTTGTAGGCCATCTTCTTTCAGGATTATCGTTTGTAAGAGTTATAGCTATTTTTTGTTTGTTCTTATTTGGGGAGTGTGGGCAGTTAAGTTTTAGTTGCCCTAATCATGTGCACAAAATATTTTTTCTGAGTAGTTACATAAGAACTGTAAGAAAAGTGTACTTCAGAATATATGATCAAATCTATGTGATCAAAGTTAATATTTGTTGTTTGAGTCTAGTGTATATATTCAATAATTCTAGTTGGGATTATTTTAAGAATACTACATTGAGATGCAGTGGTTTCTTAAAAAACTGACGTCATATCTGAGAAACATTGTTTTTGTAACGTGTACCTGGTACTTGTGAAAATGCCTGGGATATTAAAATATTTTTAGGATTTTTAATAAATAGCTTTTCAGTTGGTATAAATGTTATTTTTAATTTTTTCCTTTTTTACTTTTTGAAACATGTACATGGTAATAACTCCAAACAATACCAAAGGCTACAAATAGTGAAAACTCTTTCTCACACTTTAAACCCTAGTCCGGCAGTTCCCGTTCACCCAGAGGTAATCACTCTATTAGTTTCTTGAGTATCCTTCCAAAGATATTTTATGCATAATCAAGCCAAAGTGGATGTAGAACCTTTTATCATACAATTGTTCTAAGCCTGCATTTTTTCATTTAACACTGTGCTTTAAAGACTTTTCCATTGATAAGGAACATTGAGGTCTGCTTGTTTTTTTAAATTGGGGGCATGGTGTGATATTAGGATTTATAATAAAAAGTATATATTTGGTCTCTGTTCCCATTTCTGGCAGTGAGCTCCTAAAAACCCTTGGAATTTCCTGTGAGAGAGCAATGAAAGATGTCTTTTTTTATGTAAATGAAGTGACTTTTGGAAAGCTTAGAATGAGGGCTCCTTGCCAGTGGAGCCAACCTTGTGATTAGAGGGTGGGGACTCTCAGTCCCCCTTTCCCCCAGTACCACTGCCTCTGGGGAGTGGATTAAGCTTAGTTGCCAGCAGGTGTTGATGCAATCAGTCATGTCTACTAAGGAAACCTTCATAAAAGTCCCAAAGGAGGGCGTTTGGAGAACTTCCAGGTTGGTTGACCAGAAACCCTTACACCTGCCACTGTGCTGGACCTGAAGCACTATCAGGATTAAAGTTCTTTGTTCAGCATCTCACTCTATGTTTCTTTTCCATCTGGCTGTTGATTCGTACCCTCTAATGTCCTTGTAATGAACTGGCAGTGTAGTGAGAAAAACTGGTTTACTGAATGAACCCTGTGAGCACTGTAGCAAGGAGGGTGTCAGGGGAACCTTTGATTAATAGCCATTTGGTTAGAAGAAGTACAGGTACACAACCTGGACTTGCTATTGGCATTTCAAGTGCAGGGGGAGGTCTTGTAAGACTGAACCTTTAGCCTATGGGTTCTGATGCTCTCCCCTAGTCTGAGTTGAATGGTAACACCATTGTGTATTGGGGCTTTGCTTAGATGTGTGGAGGGAAAAAAACCTACACAATGAAACTGGATGTAGAACCCTTACATGGTATTTCACTTTATGAATGTACAACTAGAAGTTCTCTCATCTGATAGCTTTTATAACTGGTAGTTAATAAGTTTGACAGAGGGAACTATAAAAAGTGATCTTTGAGCTTTTTATTGTAATAATGTTTACTTGACAGCCATCTTTTTTTTTTTTTTTTTTTTTTTAATTGAGCCGAGGCTTTTTTGTTGACAATGTGGATTCTGCTGTTCATTGTTATCTTCCTTGTATAGACCCTGCCCCCAGTGCATTATCTGTAACCCATTTTGGGTTTCTTTAAGTGGTGTGAGAATTTAGACACTTAAGAATCAAACTTAGAGGGAGCCTGGGTGGCTCAGTCAGTTAAGCTTCTGACTCTGGATTTTGACTCAGGTCATGGTCTCACTCTTTATGGGATTGAGCCCCAGGTTAGGCTCCGCACTGACAGCATGGAACCTGGTTGGGATTCTCTCTCTCCCTCTCTCTACTCCTCCCCTGCTTGTTCTCTCTCTCTCTCTCTCTCTCTCTCTCTCTCTTTCTCTTTCTCTCTGTCTCTTTTTCTCAAAATAAATAAACATTAAAAAAAGAATCAAACTTAGGGCAAAACTGCCCATTTGTTGACTATTTGCCTTAGTGATTCATTTCTCAGCCACACCCAGTTCAGTAGCACTTTTTTTGATAGCTTACCTTTATTGAGTCTTTATGTGATATTCAGTCTAGTGATCATAGAAACAATTTGCTTTTCCCACTCCTATTTTATCAGCTTAAATAATACTTAAATTACATAGTTATGATTGCAATTTGGACGAACATTTGTGGTAACAAACACATCTTATCCTTGATAAATAGACACCCAGTGGTGGGAATAAAAGTGGTAGCCTAATAGTCAAAATACACCGTGTGCCAGAGTCTTCATTAGTTTTACACAGGAAAACAGAGTATCAATTAATCATGTGAGTCAGTTAAATGAAGGTTGGTTAAGAGCTTCTTGTATTTCATTTTAGATCGCCATTCGCCTGTTGGTGGGCATTTAAATTGTTTCCAGCATTTTGCTTCCTACAATAATCAATAAATATACTTAATCATTTTGTTTGCATATACGTAGGAATATCTTTATCTAAAAATTCCCTGAACTAGAATTAGTGTGTACAAGGGGATAGTCATTTTTTCATATTAGTAAATTTTGCTAGAGGGAAATCTTAAATATTGTGTAATTATCAATACTTAACTATCGTAAAGTAAAATATAGGTAGATTTATTTCTTTTAAAATTATCCAATGTGTTCCTTTTTTCCTTTAGTTTGATTTGTAGAGAGGAAAACTATGTTCATGAGTCATAAAATACATGAATAGTATTCAATGCATTGAGTCATAGAATTCCAGACCTCTCTCACACATAAATGACTCACTTTGTGTGTGTGCTGTGTGTGTGGTTTATCCTTTGCAATAGATATGTTTCTCAATTTGAGTAAGTCTGATCATATTTAAACACTCTGGGGAAGTTTGCTGTGTTAATGATTAATACTGAAAAGCCTTAAACCAAGGATCCTTTTATTAAAATGACTAAATTAGGACTCAGCTTTGAATAAAGTCTGAGATTTTAGTGGCTCTAATGTTGGTTATCAACAACTATTCAGTGATTTCTGTGCAAAGAATTCTGTTTGGTGGGGTATATACTGGAATAAAAAACATGATCTTGTGGAAATTAATTGTGGTTAGAGAGACATGAGCTCTTATCACTAAACAATTTTAATAGCCACTGTACCAACCTCCCGTTACTGAAACATCTGTTAATACCTAAATGATAAAAAACAGTATCACAAATGTATTAAAGTTATATGAAAAAGCCAATGAAGAGCAAGTGATAAATACACACATTTTTATAATACCTTTTTATATGCTACTGTTAAACCTTTTTTGGACTGCCTATTAATATTTTCTTCATCTCTCTTTTGACTAGCAACTTTTTTCCTAATTTATTCTCAATTGTCCAATTATTCTTTCTTAAAGTATTTGGGGTATTGCCAAACTAGAAAATTACTGCATCGTGAAATAAACTTTTTCTTTTTCTTAAAATTTGAAAGCTATCATATTCTAATACGGTAAGAGACACCAAACCTCTTTAAGTGAGAAATTTATTGGGGCAGCTGGGCGGTTCAGTTGGTCGAACCTCCCAATTCATGATTGCAGCTCAGGTCATGATCCCGGCGTTTGTAGGATCAAGCCCTGCGTTGGGCTTGGCGCTGAGCATGGAGCCTGCTTAAGATTCTCTTTCTCCCTCTGCCCCTCTCCCCCACATGCATGTGCTCTCTCAAATAAATAGATAAATAAATAGGAAATTTATTTCTCCTAATAGTATAGGAGTTAGTGGTCCAGGTTTGTAGAGCAACTCTGTTCTATAGAAGATCATTCAACATCTAATTGCTTGATAGTCTTCTAGTATATTGGCCTAACCTCTGTAGAATCAAAGCTGGCTCAGTTTCACATCTGCCTTCCAGCCTGTGGGAAGTGGGAAAGTATTAGTCCTTCTCTAAGGTGGTTGTCTGCTAAATTAAAGATGACCTGGAGCGCCTGGGTGGCGCAGTCGGTTAAGCGTCCGACTTCAGCCAGGTCACGATCTCGCGGTCTGTGAGTTCGAGCCCCACGTCAGGCTCTGGGCTGATGGCTCAGAGCCTGGAGCCTGTTTCCGATTCTGTGTCTCCCTCTCTCTCTGCCCCTCCCCCGTTCATGCTCTGTCTCTCTCTGTCCCAAAAATAAATAAAAAACGTTGAAAAAAAAAATTAAAAAAAAAAAAAAAGATGACCTGAATGCTGTGTCTTTACTTCCACCTTACATACCACACTGGTTCACACTAAGTAACAAAACCTAAAGGCAGACTAGGAGTATATTCTGTTACTGCATGGGTAAATAACCAGCTACGACTTTATTTGTATGGACAAAAGGGAAAATAAATAATGGAAAACAACTAACAGTCTATCACAAAGCTGTATCCAAAAATTTGGGTGTAAATTTCAAAATAACTCTATGTAAATAGCCTTCTCAGATGCAACCAAGTCAGCAATACCCTTGTAACTTTAGATGAGGTGTAAACATGAATTAAAAATCCCTGAATGTCACTTTACCCCACAATCTTGCTTCTGAAACTGGAGATCATTGGTGTTTGAGCAGGGGAGGTACATGACGCCTTACATTAGTTGTAGCTTCTCTTCTTGAAGGAAGATTTGGAAGACTATGTATTTTTTAATGACAGTATAATTAAATACACTGTTACATTAGTTTCAGGTGTAAAATGTAATGGTTCAGCAGTTTTATACATTTCTCAGTGCTTATCAAGATAAGTGTACTCTGAGTCCCCTTTATCTGTTCCACCCATCCCCCAACTCATCTCCTCTTTGGCAACCACCAGTTTGTTCTCTGTATTTTAGAGTGTGTGTATGTTAGAGTGTGTGTATGTTGGTTTTTTTTTTTTTTTTTTTTTGGTCTCTTTTTTTTCTTGGTTCATTTGTTCAGTTTCATAAATTCCACATAAATTCATATGATATTTGTCTTTCTTTGCCTGACTTACTTCACTTAGCATTATTGCAAATGGTAAGATTTTATTCTTTTTTTTTTATGGCTGAGTAGTAGTCCATTGTGTATATATGCCACATCTTTATCCATGTATCTATGGATAGACACTTGTGTTGCTTCCATGGTTGTATGTAATGCTGCAGTAAACATAGGGATGCATATATTTTTTGGAATTAGTGTTTTTCTTTTTTGGAGGTAAATATCCAATAGTGGAATTACTGGATCATATGGTAATTCTATTTTTAATTTTTTGAGGAACTTTCTTACTGTTTTCCACAGTGGCTGCATTAATTTGCATTCCCACTATCAGTGCACAAGGGTTGCCTTTTCTCCATATCCTTGCCAATACTTGTTATTTCTTCTCTTTTTGATTTTGGTGATTCTGACAGGTGATATCTCATTGTGGTTTTAATTTACATTTCCCTGATGGTTAGTGATGTTGAACAACTTTCCAAGTGTCTAGTGGGCATCTGCATGTCTTCTTTGGAAAAATGTCTATTCAGGTCCTCTGCCTATTTTTTAATTGGATTGTTTGTTTGTTTGTTTGTTTGTTTTGGTTGAGTCATACAGATTCTTGATATAGTTTGGATATTAACCCCTTATAGGATAGATCAGTTACAAGTATCATTTCCCATTCAGTAGATTGCCTGTTTGTTTTGTTGATGCTTTATTTTTTTTTTTGCTGTGCAAAATGGAAAACTGTATATTTTTTTATGTTTAAAAAGATAGGAATATATTTTAGAGCCACAAACAAAATTGGCAGGAATTTTAAGAAAAACCTTACGACTGTTTTAAGGGATAGCTTCAAATCCCCAGAGAAATATTCTGGGGTACCTGTGGAAACATTTTGATAGGCAAAACTTTTGGTTTGTTAGGGTTTGTTTTATTTAGTTAGGTTAACAATTCCAAACTATGTAAAATTGTGGAAATGTATTGAGGAGGAATAGGATGAAGTCAAAGAAATTTGCATTCGTATATCAGCAGCATATAGGCATCTTTAGTCAAAGAAAGCCTAAGAAGCTATTTCTCTGTTCACCTTAGGTTTTATTTTTGCTGTACTTTATATTTAAGGCCAAAATATTTTTTCAGGTCTTTCTTCTCCTAGCAAGGAAATATTTTGTTAATGGGACTTGCTGACTTAGACTAGGGTTGTGGAACTTGTAAGTTGGTAGTTCATGGTTCTTCTTCATTTAAAGTACACTGAAATCAAGTTTATGTTAAAACTTAAGTTCCACATTTCCTTCTTCTCACAGGACAATGAAAAGAGAACTCCACTGCATGCTGCTGCCTATCTTGGAGATGCAGAAATCATTGAACTGCTTATTTTATCTGGTATGTAAAGCTCTATATAATAAGAGCACATGATGCATATTTTTGTCATAATTAATGTTTATCAAACCTAGTTGACTATTTCCTTATATTTGTTTCCTAAGCTGAAACTTGCTTGTTCATTCTACAGCTGACCTTCTGTCACATGCTAGGTCCTACTGTAGTGCGTAGAGTACATCAGAGAGCAAAACAAAGATTACTGCCCTTCTGGAGTGTATACTCTAATAAGGAAAAACAGGCTATAAATACAAGTAAATAAATGTTATAGCATGTTAGAAGATGATAACTGCTATAGAAAAATAAAAAGGTAGGTGAGAATTATGGGGTGAGATGAGCAGTATATAAGCTCAGGCAGTACATCGACTATTCATAGTAGGCCTGATTCACCGTAGAGTGACTGGGAGACAATTGCAGTTCTTCAAGGGGAAGGTGATGTGGCTCAGACCAAGTGCTGTAGTGGAGATATTGAGAAGTGGTAGTAATTTGATGTATTTTGAAAGTGATGGCAGCCAGGTGTCTATCTGTAAGTAGCTTCTATCTAACTCTTTTTGAAGGCCGGTAAAATACATTTTAGGAACTTGTACTTTATTGTACAGATCAGACGGTCTGTCGTCAAACAGAGTTCAGATACATTTTTGTTGTAGCCAAGTTATTATAAATTATATTTGTTGGAAAAGGATGCACGTGCTTGAATTGTGCTTGTGTTGTCAAATTGCGATATACACACAGTGCAATTGGAGAAATAGTATCATTCATTTAATTTTGGGGAGTAAGACCACTGAGAGAATTTTTGAATGAAGATCCCAATTCAATAGCCTAAATAGACTTTTGCCATTTTATAAGTTTATGAAAGTTTTAAAATCTGGGTTTTATAACAAATTGTATGCTTATATAGAATTAAATATAATTAAATATTGACCCAGCTAATATTCTTTTTTTATTGAAGTATAATTAACCTACAATGTTATATTAGTTTCAGGTGTACAACAAACACATTACTCAGTGCTTCCCAGATGATATTCTTATATTAGTTTCTTCATGAGTAACTTCATCACAGATGAACTTCCTTGAAGATGTCTGTTCCTCTGTGAATGCTAGCTCCCTAGTTTCTAGCTTAAATTTACTAGAGATAAGAACGGAGGAGGTACAAGAGAAAAATCATATTTCCTCTTAATTAAGGTTTCTACTATAATAATATTAATTGATGGATATAGATTTATATATGGAATTTTCTTTACAAACATTTTCCAAGAAACAGTTTCTTTTTTTTGTTAAGAAATAGGTATGCTACAAACAGTACAGTTCCTGCTAATTTAATGTCTAGGACTTTGGATAAGAACTATACTGCTAGGTTTCTAATTTTAACACAGAATTCTGTTTATTTACTTCACATTTTAATGCAAAGATGTTATGACTTAACATGGAGGGTTCTTTTTTCCCATTTTTAATTTTTTAACCTAGGAGAAGCTTTTCAAATGCTCAAAGTTTGACTTAATCCCTGGCTTTTAAAGTGAATGCACCAAGGATTTTTAGCTACCTATAGAAGGTTGACTTCCTTGTCTCTGTGTTATATAGTCAGATGAACCTTATGATATGATAATATCAGATATCAGCTTCAAAATAATAAACATTTGAGAGGATGCTTAATTTCTTTTGAATAATATGAATAGAAATAATGTATAAAATTAACCACCATACATTTATTAAAAACTATTTCAGCTTGTCTTTGAAAAATACTTTTAATACTATGTTTTATCAGTTTCATGGGTAATAGTTCATATAGTTGTATTTATAGTTCTCAGGATAAAAAATTACATTTTTACCTTAACCTCTCACTGTATTATTTCCTGGCTCCAAATTTCCTTTGCCTTCAGTTTCTACTACTCTCCCTTTTGCACATTCTGCTCTAATGCCACTGGCCTTCCATTCTGGGTCTTTGAACTGCTCCTTCTTTAACCTCAAACTGTCTTTTCTCAAATAGCCACGTGATCTTACCTTTTTTTATGTCCTTGCTCAGATGTTACCCCCTCGGGGAAGTGACGCCTGATCACTGCCACCATCGCCACCATCCTTTCCCTCTCCTTTGTGTTATCTTTTTTCCTAGTACTTATTATCTGATATTCTTTTAAAATTTTGCTACTTGTTTCCAATCATTCTGTCCTTACTAGAATGCAAACTCCAAGGCAAGGATGGATTTAGTCAGCTTTGTTTTCTAACATATTTATTCCCAATACCTACAATAGTTTTGGATACTTGTTGAGTGAATGTGTGGTTATAGCAATATAAGTTTAGGCTCTTCACATTTTGGTCTCAGTTTCTAAGGTCTTTCGTGGAAGTGAGAATGGGAGAGGTGGGAATGAGGTAGGAATGTGGGGGTGCAGGGTAAGTGGAAAAGGAAAGAAGAGGGGCGCCTGGGTGGCTCAGTCGGTTAAGCGTCCGACTTCGGCTCAGGTCACGATCTCGCGGTCCGTGAGTTCAAGCCCCGCATCGGGCTCTGTGCCGACAGCTCAGAGCCTGGAGCCTGTTTCAGATTCTGTGTCTCCCTCTCTCTCTGCCCCTCCCCTGTTCATGCTCTGTCTCTCTCTGTCTCAAAAATAAATAAACGTTAAAAAAAATTAAAAAAAAAATAAATACCAAAATTAAAAAAAAAAAAAAGAAAAGAAAAGGAAAGAAGACAAATGATTTGTTTCTTATGGATGCAACTCAAGCTCTTCCTTAGACTTTGTTTCTCTTCAGACAACCACGTAGGCTCTAAGAAAAATAAATAAAAACTTACTTGGATCTGGAATAAAATGAGTTGGAATGAAATCCAAGGCTAAGTTTCTACTAAACCAGAACCTCCATTTTCTACTTACAAATGAAAAAAAAGTAAATGAACCAGGCTCTGTGTTGCCAGGAGAAGCATAGTAGATAGTAGATAGAAGATAGTATAAAGAGCATAGATTCTGTGGCCAGATAGATTTAGGTGCAAATCTTAGTCCTACCTCTTAGCACCTTTGTGAACTTTGGGAGGTTGTTTAATCTCTCAGCTTTAACTTCCTCTTCTGAAGGAATTTATAAATTTATATTTATTTTCAGATTTAATATTTTTATATATATTTTAAAATTTACATTTTAAATATAAATCATTTATATTTCTAATATAAATTTTATAGGTTTGAAGCAAATGAGATGATGTTATTAAGATATCTAGAAAAAGTTCCTGGTACATCATAGATAATTAAAATTTGGGCTATTATTTTTTTAAGTTTATTTATTTATTTTGAGAGTGAAAGAGAGAGTGGGGGAGGGAAAGAGAGAAAAATCCCAAGCAGGCTCTGTACTGTCAGTGCAGAAGCCTCATGCGGGCTCGAAGTCACAAACTGTGAGATCATGACTTGAGCTGAGACCATGTTGGACACTTAACTGACTGAGCCACACAGGAGTCCCTGGGTTATTATTTTTTAAGCACTCCTTTCTTTCCTCAACTTTATTTTGGTCCTGCCAAATAAATAAATAAATTCCTGATATCAGGAATTACCTTTTTTGTGACTTTTAGATACAATCTCCTAAAAATTCTCCTCTCCCCATTGTGTAATCCACTCACATTCTGAAATGATTAACTGGAGGAGTGACTTGTCTATTGGGGAAATACAGATAAGAGTTTATTTCCACAACCAAGAAAGACAAAGGTTGAAACAAAATAGACTGTACACAGTATTCTTACTCGATTCTAGAATCAAAAAAAGGTGGGGGGGGCGGATTTTAAAACTATACAGAAGGGGTGTGCCATGTTACTGAACAACCAATGGGTGAAAAAAAGAAATAAAAGAGCAAAAAATATCTTGAGACAATTGAAAATGAAAATATACCAAAACTTATGAGGTGTAGCAAAAGCAATTCTAAGAGGAAAGTTCATAGCAGTAATTGCCTGCATTAAGAAAAGCGAAAGAACTCAAACAGCTTGGCTTTTCACCTCAAAGAACAAGAGAAAGAAGAAAGTAAGCCCAAAGTTACCAGAAGGAAGGAAATAACAAAGATCAAAGTAGAAATAAATGAAAATCTAAAAACAATAGAAAAATTAATGAAATTAAGAACTTTTTTTTTCCCCCAAAAGATAGGCAAACTGTTAATGAGACTTATTGAGAAGAAAGGAGAGTTACTCAAGTTAAATAAGATCAGAAGGAGGAATCATGCCAACGGATCCCACAGAAACAAAAGGATCAGGAGCGCCTGGGTGACTCAGTCGGTTAAACATCCGTCTTCGGCTCAGGTCATGATCTTGGGGTTCATGAGTTTGAGCCCCGCATTAGGCTATGTGCTGACAGCTGGGAGCCTGGAGCCTGCTTCCAATTCTGTGTCTCCTTCTCTGTCTGCCCCTCCCCTGCTCACACTCTGTCTCTCAAAAATAAACATTAAAAAATATGTATATATGAAGGATCGTAAGCGACAATGAATAGTTATATACCAACAAATTGGACAACCAAGAAAAAATGGATAAATTTGTACAAACATACAACCTACCAAGAATGCATCATGAAGAAATAGGAAATCTGAACAGACCAATTACTAGTAAGGAGATCGAGTCTGTAGTCAAGAACCTCCTAACAAAGAAAAGTCAAGACAGATGGCTTCACTGGTAGATTCTACCAAATTTTAAGGAAGAAGAAGGAACACTTCCAGACTTCTTTTTTTATGAGGCAAGCATTGTCCTGATAACAAAACCAGACAAGGATACTACGAGAAATGAAAATTATAGTCCAGTATTCCTGATGAACACAGATGCAGAAATCCTCAACACAATATCAGTAAACCAAATTCAATAGTACATTAAAAGGATCATACACCATTTTCAAGTGGGGTTTACTGCAGGAATGTAAGAATGGTTCAACATCTGCAAATCATTGAGAAGCACCACATTAACAAAATGAAGGATAAAAATTACATGATCATCTCAGTGCAGTAAAAACATTTGACAGAATTCATCATCCATTCATGATAAAAACACTCAACATAGTGTTCAATCTAATGAAGGTCATATATGACAAACCCACAGCTACCATCATACTCAACAGTGAAAAGCTGAACATTTTTCCTCTAAAATCAGGAACAAGATGAAGGTACCCACTCTCTTCACTTTGATTCAACATAATCCTGGAAATCCCAGGCAGAGCAAATAGGCAAGAAAAAGAAATTAAAGACATCCAAATTGAAAAGAAATAAGTGAAACTATCTCTATTTGTAGATGACATGACATTATATATAGAAAACTGTACAGTTCACCAAAAAACTGTTAGAACTAATAAATTCAGTAAAGTTTCCGGATACAAAATTAGTATACATAAATCATTGTGTTTCTTTCTATAGATTGATAATGTACTATCAGAAAGAGAAATAAAGAAAACAGTCCCATCAAAAAGATATAAAGTGCATCAAAATGAGTAAGATAGGTAGGAACAAATTTAATCAAGGAGGTAAAAGATTTGTATACTGAAAACAAATAAGTCATTGATGAAAGAAATTGAAGAAGATAAAAATAAATGGAAAGATATTCCATGCTCATGAATTACAAGAATTAATATTGTTAAATCTGTATACTACCCGAAGCAATCTACAGCTTTAATGCATGCAGTCTTTATCAAAATTCCAATGGCATTGTAACAGGAGTAGGAAAAACAGTACTGAAATTTGTATGGAACCACAAAGACCCCAAATAACCCAAACAATCTTGGAAAAGAAAAACAAAGCTAAGGGCATCACATTTTCTGATTTCAAACTATATACAAAGCTGTAGTAACCAAACTAGTATGGTATTGGCATAAAAATAGACACACAGATCAGTGGAGCAAAAAGAAAGCCCAGAACTCAATCCATGTGTATATGATAATTTATGACAAAGCCAAAACTATGCAATAGGTTAAGGGCAGTTTTTTCAATAAATGGTGTTGGGAACACTGAACAGTCACATGCAGAGAATGAAACCTTACCACTGTCTCCTACCATATACAAAAATCAACTAAGAATGGATTAAAGACTTGAAACCATAAAATTCCTAGAAGAAATTGTAGGGGGTAAGCTCTTTGACCTCAGTCTTGGCAGTGATTTTTTTGGATTTGACACCAAAAGCAGAAATAACAAGCAGGGACTACATTGAACTAAAAGGTTTCATTCAGTACAGCAAAGGAAACCAACAAAATGAAAAGGCAATGTACAGAATGGGAGAAAATATTTAAAATTATGTATCTCATAAGGGATTGATATCCAAAATATAGAAAATTCACACAAATCAATAGCAGAACAATCTGATTAAATCTTGGGCAAAGGAACTGGAAAGACATTTTTCCAAAAGAGACCTACATATGGCTGACAGATACATGAAAAGATGCTCATCATCACTATTCATCAGGGAAATGCAAAGCAAAACCACAATGACATATCGTCTCACACTCATTTGAATGGTTTTTATGAAAAAGATGAGGTGAAAAGTTTTGGCAAGAATGTAAAGAAAAGGAAAACCTTGTGTACTGTTGGTAGGAGTGTAAATTGGTAGGGCTACCGTGGAAAACAGTATGAAGGTTCCTCAAAACATTAAGAATGGAACTACCTACCATAGGATCCAACAATTCCACTTCTGAGTGTATACCCAAAGGAAATGAAATCACTATCTAGAAGAGATATCTGCACTCGCGTGTTAATGGCAGCATTATTCTCAATAAGCAAGACATGGAAACAGCCTACATGTCTGTCAATGGATGGATAAAGAAATCGTGTGTATGTGTACACTGGAATATTGTTCAGCCATAAAAAAGATAACTGGTCAATGATCCAACAAGATGGATGGACCTTGAGAACATTATGCTAAATGAAATAAGTTAGAGAAAGATAAGTAATGCATATTCTCACTTATATGTGGAATCTGAAAAAAACTGAACTCATTGAAACAGAAGAAATTGCTGGTTGCCAGGGTTGGGGGAAATGAGTATAGGCAGTCAAAAGGTAGGAACTACTAGTTATAAGTTAAGTCCTGCGGATGTAATGTATAGCATGTTGACTATAGTAAACAATAATGTATATTTGAAAGTTATAGGAGAGTAGATCGTCAAAGTTGTCACAAAATTTTTTTTTAACTATTTGAGGTGATGGATGTTAACTTACTGTAATTTTTTCACAATATACGTTTCAAATCATGTATATTTTAAACTAATACATTTTATATAAGTCAATTATATCTTTTTTTAATATCAAATTTGTTGTCAATAAGTCAGTTATATCGCAATAAAACTGTGAGGAAAAGTATAAATATCACTCAATACAGTAGTCTCCAAATAGTATACTTTAAATCTGCAAAAGTAGACTTTAAGTTTGTGTAGTGGTACTTTAAGAGTTCTACTTAAATTTGGTGTGAAAGCTGTGGTTGTTGAGGCCCAGGTTAGACTCTGATTTCCATACCCTTGATTTCAAATTCTGTGTCCATCAAACAACTTTATAATCATATTGAATGAACTTTTAATAAGTTTACTTAGGAATTAGAATTGAAACTAGGTGTTTGACCTGATCGAGTCTCTAAACAAAGAAGAGAATGGAATACATGGAGAGGAGAAAGTAGGCAACAAAAGTAGGCTAATCTGCCCACGTTAGCGGTGAAAACTGTTAACATAGAAAGTTCAGGGCAGATTGCTCCTGCCTTTCATGTTAATAATTAGTGACATTTTGGGGTGCCTGGGTGGCTCAGTCAGTTAAGTGTCTGACTTTGGTTCCGGTCATGATCTTGGGTCTGAATTCAAGTCCCACATCGGGCTATGTGCTGACAGCTCAGAGCCTGGAGTCTGGTTTGGATTCTGTGTCTCCCTCTCTCTCT
This sequence comes from Panthera tigris, assembly GCF_018350195.1. Classification (NCBI taxonomy): domain Eukaryota; kingdom Metazoa; phylum Chordata; class Mammalia; order Carnivora; family Felidae; genus Panthera; species Panthera tigris. The sequence goes on along the minus strand of NC_056668.1, from coordinate 131,865,695 downwards.
CCCCCTCCCCCACTCATGTGTGCGTGCGCGCGCTCTCTCTCTCTCTCAAATAAACATTAAAAACTGGAAAATAATAGTAATTAGTGACATTTTATAGTCATAATGGTGGGGGGATGGGCATTAAAGAGGTACTTTTTGGGATGAGCACTGGGTATCATATGTAAGAGATGAATCACTGGGTTCTACCTGAAACCAGGACTACAGTGTATGTTAACTAAATTGAATTTAAATTAAAAAAATAATAATCTTAAGAAAATTAATGTGAAACAATCCCCATTTAGCTCTTGCATTATACCAAAGTCATGATATGCTTCAATAAAAACACAATAAAGTAAATGTATTAATTTTATATTATAAAAACTACTTTGGTGTTGATAACAAGGTTATTTGTTGCTACATATTTCTCTGAAATGAAAAATGAAGAAGATAAAAAGGTTGACATCAGCCTATAGTCCTGTCCTTCCATGTTCGTGTTTGGATTTTGATTGTTTTCTGACTTCCTATGGTGGGAAGTAGGAAACCGTGTTCTCTAATTTGTTTCACTCTTGTGTTTTCATTGTCAAGAATTATGACTTTACGTTCTATTTTGTAATCAGAATTCCCACTGTTTTCACACACACCCCCAGTCTTTATCCATTGCTTCTCTAGCCCCAGGTTTTTTTATTTTTGTGTATCTCTTGGTTGTATAGACAGCATCAAGTTGTTGGGGGCTGGGTGTTTTTTTGTTGTTGTTGTTGTTATTTCTTTTTTTTTTTTAATTTTCAGTAAGAGCTCATTCTTATTTATTTGGGACTGTTGCCTTTTTTATTTAACTGAAAGGTAGATTGGCTACTTATAAAATTCTTGATTCATGCTTTCTACTCTCAACTTTATAGATGTTACTTCAGTATCTTCTAGCATTAAATGCAAGTCTTGGATCAGGCTCTTCTCTACTGACCATTTCCATCTCCCCACTCTCCCCCCCTCCCCCACACCCCCTGCCCCCAATACCACCTCCACCATTATGGTCACTTCTCTTTTGCCTGGATGCCTGTAGGATTCAATTCTTTATCCCTAAAATCCAGTACTAACTTACGTAGGCTAAATCTGTTGATTATTTTTGCTGGGAAATGTCAGTATGCACTTCTAGCTCTGAAATTTAGATTTTTTTTTAAAGTTTATTTTTACTTATTTTGATAGAGTGATAAGAGAGTGAGCAGGGGGTGGGGGCAGAGAGGGAAACAGAATCCCAAGCAGGCTCTGCAGTGTCAGTGCAGAGCCCAATGCAGGGCTGAAACTCACGAACCGTGAGATCATGACCTGAGCCAAAATCAAGACTAACCGACGGAGCCACTCAGATGCCCCTAAAACTTAGATTTTTATTTCATGTTTATTGTCCACTGAATCTTTGAATATTTTATTTCTGTGTTTTTCTGTCAGTAAATTTTTTCTACTGTATATTTTTCTATGAGCTTTTTTCTCTGATTGTAATTTTATCTTTTCCTTTTAGTTTTAGGTTATTGTCCTTCATTCATGCATCAAATATTTAATGAGCGTGTCTGTGTATCAAGCACTATTCTAGGTGCTGTGGGTAGAGCAGTAAATAAAATAGATGGAAGTCCCAGCCTTCATGGAGTTTGTTTTGACGGAGGAGTCAGAAGTTAATACCTGTAGCTTGTCTTGTAAGTGATAATTGCTATGAGAAGATTAAAGCAATAGTATATTGGGTGGGGATCAGTTCCTGTTTTATATTAGGTTATTAGGAAAAGATTCAGTGTTATATGACATTTGAGCAGATAAATGAAGGAGATGAGGAAGCAAACCTTGTACACCATGCAGATATTTAGAGGAAATGGAGAGAACAAGACCAGACACCCTGAGGTGGTGGCATGTTTGGAGGCAAGTGCAAAAAACAGGAAAAGAAGTGGAGGAGGTAGCAAGGTTCCAGATCATGTGTGGCCTTATAGGCTTTGGCAAAGACTTGGTTTGGCCCTTAAAGTGACGTGGAAAGCCAAAGGAGAGTTTTTGAGGGAAGTGACCTGGTCTGATGTAGGTTTTTTGACTGTGGTTCAGATTCCTGGCTGTGTTTTAAATCATGTTTATTTTACCTTCTGTAATTTCTAGGCTTTTATCTATGATTGTCTTATTTTCCTTCTTTCTTATCTCTGCCAGCTCTCATCCCTTTGCATTGTTTTTCCTCTGTCTTGGAACTCTTTAAGGTCTCTCTTCAGAGCTTACTTTCTCTGAGGTTGTGTATAGAGTAGTTTATAGATTCATCCTCTGCTTTCCTGGGATAATTTCTTTCAGATATACCTATTGACTGTTTGCTCAGTTTATTCTGCTCCCATATATATTTTCCCTAGTGTCCCATGCTGCATCTTTATGTATCTTTGAAGAATATTCTTCTCTCTGGAACAGCTATTTGCTAACAAATAGAGTAGGCAGGGGCAAAAAGTGAGCATCAGTTAGGTTTGTCTGTTCCAGTAGCTCTCACGCTAAATGGGTTTTCTCAGTCTAGCAGAGGAGCTTCCTTCAGTTCTTTGCGTACTTCATGTCATTACCTCCTTAGATCACAGGTCCTTAGGTAGTCATCTGCTGGTGTTTGGCTCTTACCCTCCATCTTCATTTGGGTCAAAAGTAGTAAAGATGCCTGGTTGGTCCCTCTTTTAGAACTGCCCCACTTTGTTCTTCTGTATTGTGAAGTTAGAGTTCTGTGAATTACCCACATACTGCTGTAGATCATCTAAAAGATTGTTAGAAAGAGGTTCTGGGACACAGCAGGGAAAAAAGGACAGATGCACATACACACAAACACATTCTTTTAGAAGACTCCGTGGCCTTCCCCAAATCCAAAGAAGCTTCATTTGGTATCCTCCCTCATTTTGGTATAGATTTCACTGTATTTGGTGGAAATTTTCAGTTTGGTTTGCAGGTGCAACTGTTTTCTCGTTGTATTAAGGATGTTATTTCCTCATATTCTCTTTTATATTTTGGTTAGGTTTTTTGTTAAGAGCAAAACTACAGACTCTCTTTAACCTGCAGTCCAGAACTAAATTCATTGGAAATCATACGTTTATACATGATGCACCTCCAAGATTTTTGGATCAGGGGTATCATTCTTGACGTGTTATGTGTAATCAAACAAGTAAATCCTTCTGTAGAATCTATAGTAACACTGGAGTCTAGTGGAATTAACTTCACAGTTATTATTTTTTGAGGTAAAATAGTAAGAGGAAACTTTGTGCTCTTACTACCTTTCAAGTACTATTCTAAATTTACTTTTTCACTCTTAACTCTGTGAAGGTATTATTATTATAGAGAGGGAAACTAAGGTATTTAGATATAATAACTGGCCAAAAGTTACTCTGCTGTAGTCTTGCTCCCCTCTTCACTCTGCCCCCTCCACTCTGCCCACTGACTTAGCAAAATTTGTGTAGATAATTACTTTTAGTGAAGAACTTCTGTTTTAAGGACTAAATGTTCTTGGCTACAAACTATATATATTTTTATGACAGCTATTCATTTAATGCTTGTATTTAAAATGATAGGTTTAGCAGTACCTCAGACTGTTTCTAGTGTGTGATTAACTGGTAAATGACTGTGTTGTGTAAGTCAAAAATTCATTTGGTTAGTCTGTTATAGACAATATAGTCCTTAATAAGGAAATACGAATATTACGTTTTTGGTATTAGGAATTAGACATAAAGTATGTGGCCCTTGAAAACCTTCATTGCTGGTATATTAGTTTGCTAGGGCTGCTATAAAAAAGTACCACAAGTTGAGCGACTTAAACAGCAGAAATTTATTTTTTCATAATTACAGAGGTTAAAAGTCTGAGATCAAGGTTTTGGTGGCATCACTTATTATGCGGCTGTGAGGGAAGGATCTGTTCTAGGCCTCTCTCCATAGCTTGTAGATGACCATTTCTTTTTGTGTCTTCTGTCTGTACATATCTGAGTCCACATTTCTTCTGCTTGAAAGGATACCAGTCATATTAGATTAGGGCCCACCTTAATAACCTCATTTTAACTTATCTCTGTAGAGACCCTGTTTTCAAATAAGTTTTCATTCTGAGATGCTGGGTTTAGGACTTCAACATATGAATTTGGGAAGGGTGGAGGGGACACAGTTTAACCACGGTATCTGGTGTCCATAATACCATCATAAATGATACAGTTCAGCAGCTTTTGGATTTTTTGTTTGTTTGTTTGTTTGTTTTTTAGCATTGCAGGTGGAAAAGTGGAAATGTAATTATTTTTTGCTTATTCCACTCCCAACCTGAAAACAGAATCTGAAGCTTTTACCACTGCTTATGGTAGGCAGCCAAAGGAAAGCATTATTTCCAGTTTGAAAAGAGTAATGAAAGTGTTTGGCTCCTGGCCCAGCTCACTGGATTTGGACAGTCTCCTCTGAAGCTTAGGAGTAGCAAAGAGAATTATTCTCTGTAAGGAAAAGCTTGAGAATATTATTAGTGGGAGTACTTATAATGATTATAAACACCTTTACAATAGAAATAACTTTAATAATATCTACTATCAAGTACTTAGCCTAGCTCAGAGGTCAATAGACTTTTTATGTAAAGGGCCAGACAGACACCTGGCAACTACTTTTAATTCTACTCCTCTGATGTGAAAGCCACATAGTTAACATTGTAATAGGTGTAGCTGTATTGCAGTAGAACTTTATTTACCCAGTAGGTGGTTGGCAATCTGTGGGCTGTAATTTGAAGATACCCTGGTATAGATTATGAAGATGCTACCTCATCTACCTAATGTTAAGGTAGGGCAAGGTATTTTAATAAGTATGAAATAATTCATTCTGGGTACCTGTTTCAAAATAGGATAGAATGTTGTAACTAGAAATGGATCATACAGATCACTTAGCAAAACCCTTGTTTTACTAATAACTGAGTTTTCAAAGCTCAGAGAATTGGCACATTTTGTTGACTGATTAGGGGAAAAAACAGATGAGTTGAGACCTAGAGTCAAGTGGGATGCTCCTGATCTGAGTTCCTGACGTGTGGAACCCACTTTGTGGAAACAGGAGCTCCCTCTGTTGTTTCAACCTGGGGCCCATCCTCCCTCGCCCTCTACCCCACCCTCCATGTACACAGCAAGGCATAGGAGACAGGGATTATGATTAACAACATGAAGGTCTGGGTTGTGGGGAACAGCCCCAGGTCACACAGCCTGCTGGTTACAGAGCCATTATTAGATCACAGTTCCTGCTCCCCGGCTCCTTCCACTAACCCCTGACTGTCTCTTCATGAGTGCAGACCTCTCTTCAGCTACACTGTTGTCTAGAGCCCAGAATAGACTGATGTAAGTAAATCAGATTTTTAAAAAAATTATTTTCCTGTTTATCTTCAAATGAACTAGGCATTTGCTTAATCTTGGAAATCTCACCTTAATTTTTTTTCTTTTATAAACTGTCAGAGTACATTTTTATATATATGCATTATTAAATGAAAAGACTGTGTGAAATGAAAAGAGAAGCTGGTTATCTGAATTTTTCTATATAATCATTAACTCTGGTATCAAATGGATACAACCTGTTTTGGTTACCTTGCAGTTGTTTTTTGTTTGCTTGTTTTCTTTTTTGCTTTTAATATTGCAGAAATCTAATCACATTTCTACTCTGGGAAGATGGATCCAAATTCAGATATTTGACATGGCATATGTGCTGGCCGCTTATTTATTATCTTAAGGGAAGGCTCATAGATTTCCCTTATACGTGGATTTGTGGCGGCGGGGGGAGTCTCGTAAAGAAAGTATTTGGTATACTATTGGACATAACTGTCTTGGATTTAATGAAATGTGCTTCTTGCACTGAGAGATTTTCTGTAAATGTTGGTTTGCAGTAGTCAGTCAGTAATACCATTCTTAAATTCCTATCTTAATTTTCTTCAATTTCTCAGCAGTTCTTCCTCTTACCCGAGGGCCTCCCAGTAACCTAACTTCAACACTAGGGATGGAGCTGCTGTTATATATTCTCTTCTGTTTTGATGATTAGGAAATAGTAAAGGAATTAATTCTTTCTTGGTGATTTAGAAACCACAAATATTGTACTCTGCCATGTATAGAGTATGTGGTGTAGTCACTAGAGCTGTTACATTTTGATTTTCTCTCTTTGAAGGCTGTTTTATGTTTTAAGTTGATATGATCTTTTTTCCTCTGTCTCCATCTTCATTGTTAGCCATTGTGACTGGTTTTCAGCTATTAGACTAGTAAACTTTACTCTAGAAATATATTTTCCATTAGTGGAATGACTTTGTAGTTTGTGTTTATGAATATATAGTTAATTTTGGAGCCCTCTGTGTAGAACAGAAGTCTGGTTACCTTCACAATTCTCATAAGATGATTTTTGGGAGCCTGGCCATCTGAAGTGTGCCGCCATGCTTGTTGCTCTTACTCCATTTTCATTTTATACCCACTGCTGCTCTTATAATGTGCATTGCTATGCCGTATTTGCCTGTTAATATGTAAAGCGCATACTAATTAATGGATGTGGGCAGGCGAGATATTTGTTCTGTTGGTGTCCTTAGAAGTAGTTCAACCATTTCTCATCTACTTGACTTTTAATTTCCAGGGAATTAAGACATTTGATTAATGCTATTAGAAGAAACACATGGTTTAAACAAAAGATGAGTGTCTTCTGAAAAAGATACGATCAGATGTCTAAAATCCTATGGTGCTCCTCTTCCTTCAGATAACTATCTTTAGAATCTACAAAGAACAAGCCAGATTTTTTAATCAAGTTGCCTGTTACATTAATAGCAAGTAGTAGTATTTTGTATCCTCGGTAAACTATCAGTGGATTGTTACAGTCACTCATGTTTTTTGATAAATTAACTTTGAATTTGTTATTATGAGGCACCTGGGTGGCTCAGTCGATTAAGTGTCCGAATTTGCCTCGCAGGTCATGATCTCACAGTTCATGAGTTTGAGCCCCACATCAGGATCTGTGCTGACAGCTCAGAGCCTGGAGCCTGCTTCCAATTCTGTGTCTCCCTCTCTATGCTTCTCCCCCGCTCACGTTCTCTCTCTCAAAAATAAACATTTAAAAAATAATAAAAACAATAAAATTTGTTATTAAAAGTGAAGAGATGGGGCACCTGAGTGGCTCAATCAGTTAAGAGTCAGACTGGCTCAGGTCATGATCTCACAGTTTGTAGGTTCACACTCCACATCAGGCTCTGTGCTGGCAACTCAGAGCCTGCTTCAGATTCTGTGTCTCCCTCTCTCTCTGCCTCTCCCTTACTCTCTCTCCCTCTTTCTCTCTCTCAAAGAGAAACATTAAATAAACATTAAAAAAAACATTAAAAAAAAATAAGTGAAGAGAAAGAAAGACTACTTAATTATCATAACTTAAAGTGGAAAAATGGTACCAGCAGAGTCTTTTACTTTGGGCTGACAAATGGCCATGAAAATTGGATTTTCGTCCTTCAACTATGTATGTGATAACTGTTCCAAAGAAAGACAAAACTATCTTTACTTTCTTCCTAGTTACTTTCCAATTTGAAGCACTTGAAGCCAAATTCTTGGAATTTTTTATGGCCATTCCTTTTATTCCTTCTTCAGTACATTTTTTTTTTTAAGTAAGTCGTATTTCAATTTTATTTTAAAAATTTTAAATATATATTTAAAGGTATGTGGTACAGTGAAGTTGCCTTTCTACCCCAGTCCTCTATCACACAGTTCTCATTGTACCCCACCACCTACACAAATGTATAGGCAACCACTGTTATTAATGTCTTAGTGTTCCTCCAGAGTTTCCTTCTGCATATAAAGCAAATATGAATATAGATATTTATCTTTTCCGTAGATACTTATCTCTTCCATTTTCTACATAAAATTAAAGAATATTATTCTAACAGTTCTCACTGCTTTTTTCACTTTTTATTTCTCAGATCTTTATCAGCACATAAAGATTCTTCTCATTTTTCATGACAGCCACATTCTATTTCCTTGTTAATTAATATCTGCAACCAGACTTTTGACCCTTCCCATTTGCTGAAGATCCATAATCAGGCCTCATTCTTTTCTGCCTTTGTCCAGAGTAATTGTCTTTTCTGAGTGTGTCACTACCTTTGAGGCTTTAAAGCCAATTCTTGCCTTTCAACTATACACATAAATAAAAAATTGTAGAGAGAGGTACAAGGATAATGGAGAAGAATTGAAATTCCAACCAGATAAATGGGAGAATGAAGAAGCCTAGCTTCTATACTGCCCCTTTATTGTCTCTAAGGACTCTAACCTCCTAACCAGTAAACATTTAAAATGTTTGCACTATCTACATGATGATTTTTGATGATGATCTTACACAAAATAAATGCTGACTTTATTGTACTCAGGCAGTCTGTGTTTTAACCATTTTGGTCTCCCAAGAGCCTAGCAGATGGTGTTCAGATGTTTATTACATGAATATTATACTACTCTCTGTAGCTGTTCTTCATTTTGCTGAGCCCCTGTCTTTCACCCAAAGCCTAACTGAACAATCATGAAAAGCTCTCATGTTGGTTCTTGATTCTTTCAGTGTCCTCACTGTCACTGCTCAGAGTTTAGCTACTCTCAGAATTTCAACTTCTTACATTTGTGGATGGTTTTATACACTTACATTTCATTTCATTTTTCTCTCACATTCAAGACTTTTAAATCTATTCTAATAAACATGTATTGTGTGTTTATCATGTTAATCTTTGTAACAAGGTATTAGGAGATCTGCTTTATAGATGAAGAAACAGGTTGAGAGGGATCACACAGCTAGTTAGGAACCCATAGCTAGTAGTTATTAGAGCTGTAACTTCGAGTCACTGCACTTGATTATTCCCTGGAACCTCACACTCAAAACATACAGTGTAAACATTAGACATCTGAATTTAGCCTTGGTTCTACTATACTTTGATGTTAAGCTATCCACTGTACCTGTGTTTCATCATCTAGAAAATAAGGAGTTTGGACTAGATATCTAAAGGCCTTTCTTACTAGCTAGTAATGATCTTGGATATAAATATAGGATTGTTTATAGTGTAGGACCTATTGCCAGTCCTTCTACACTTTTAAGAGCTGGGGCTGTGTGTTTTTACTTAGATATACACTGATGCTACAGTTTGGTTGCTGCTTCTGTTTGGTTGGGATTTAGGTACAAAATCAGTGGATTTTATATAGCCAATAGATTTTTCCCTCCTTTTTTTTTTTTTTTTTTTTGGTCTCACTAAATGTATTTATATTCTATTAAGGATAATTTTTATCCATTGCCAGTGACTTTTTATAATTTTTTTAACATTGATTTATATTTGAGAGAGAGAAAGAGAGACAGTGTGTGAGTAGGGGAGGGGCAGAGAGGAGATAGAATCTGAAGCAGGCTCCAGGCTCTGAGCTGTCAGCACAGAACCCGACACAGGGCTCGATCGAACTCACAAACTGTGAGATCATGACCTGAGACCAAGTCTGATGCTTAACCGACTGAGCCACCCAGGTGCCCCAGCAATGATTTTTAAGTAACTGTACGTAGTTGATATTTTTGTAATTATTTAAACCTTTAGGTGTAACCCAGAAAGACATGTGGGTTCATTCATTTCTTTCTCAGTTTTTTTTCCTTAAGTCGGTAGCCATTGTATCCATTTTACACAGGAATACCCAATGCAGTTTTTATCCTCATTGAAGAACTATTTTGATATTATATTGCTTTATACCATGATAGATTCCTAGTAAAGAAATGTAATGAAGACTTTGTAATGGTCTGCGTTTTAGATAGGAGTATTCTTATTAAGTATTTGACTTTTTTAAGACACGATTTAAAATGGGATCTTATTTTTACTTTAATATGCTCTGTATAAAGGTGCTTTTCTAGTCTATATATAAAAGGATGTTTCTTTTATTTTTAATAAAAAGAGCTAATACCTTATTGGAGAATTTTGTTTTGTGATTTAATGGTAATTTATTAGCAGAAAGTATAAAAAAATGAAGTACTACTTTTTCAGTTGTTACTTACCCAATTTGGACTATATATAACTAATATTTCAGGAAATTTATTTAAAATATTTTATGTAAAATATTTCAATTTATTTTTTTCTTCTTGTTGCAGGAGCTAGAGTTAATGCCAAAGACAGCAAATGGTTGACACCTTTACACAGAGCAGTTGCATCTTGTAGTGAGGTATGAAATTTCTCTTAGTAAATACATCATATATAAAAACATTATAGTAGGCCTGCCTGTGAGCCCATATTAAAATTCTGTGTTTTCACAAGTAGGAAAAAGCAACTGAAAATACCTAGATTGGTTATTTGACTTTAGAATTTGTACAAACCAAGTTAAGTGTTCCCCATTTCTCTTTTGTGACTAAGGTCTCTTGAAGAGTCTGAAATAGCAAAGAATAGAAAACCCTCCTTGTATATGTCCTACAAGAGAAATTATTTGTTATCTTATAAAATCCTCCTCAATCATATCTCTACTGGACAGGCTGCAGAGGTTCTGCTGAGTGTAATCAAGAAATAATCTCAGCAGTATATAACGATTCATTGAAGTATTGTTTGGTTAAACACTGAAATTAGCTTCAAAAACATTGCTCGATCTCACATTTTACCAGTTCTAAATATATAACCTAACAATTCTAGGTGTCTTATGGGGAAGAACAGCTTCTTCTTATTTGTAACCCTATACTATTTACTCTTCAAGATAACTGACATTTTTGGAGAACATTCATTTTTATGTTTTTCATACTTCTAGTCCTCATGACATCCTTGTAGGATAGATATTTTGAGGGAATTGTAGTTCATCATTTGCCAGAAACCACTCAACTTTTGAGTAGCAGAAATGGGATGAAAACCTAGACCCTCTTTTTTCTGTCATTTTACTCTTTCTAAAATGTATTCGGTGCATTTTAAAAATGCATTGTGTCCAAAGAACTCTTATCTCTTCACTTTTCTTTGTATTTCTCATTATGAACTACATCTTGAACCCAGAACACGAATTAAACAAGTGAAGAGAAGTAGAGGGTGAGCGGCTGGGAGGGATTTCAAACCCTGCAACGTGACTGCGGCAGTCTGTTAGCTGTAGCCTCCTAGTTGGGAGGAACGGGAGGGAGAGAACCGTGGGTGGTGCACTGGAGCACATCTTACCACATCTGGGTCTGTGATGTGCTGTAGCTGCTGGAATGTGCAACTTGGATCTGGAGAAACTGGCTACAGATATCACTTGCCACTTTCTAGCTCTGTGATCTTAGGCAGATCTGGGGATTATCATGAAAACTAAGACATTAACCAAAATATTTTGAATTCTGAAATTCCTTGGTAATGTTAAGTTTGTGGTTAGCCCTCTTATAAAGAGTTTCTGTAAACAAGGCAGTTAAGGAAGATAAACATTACTGTCATTGGGACCTATTAATGAGTTAGTCATACCTATCCAGTTTTTAGTATGACCCTTGGGAATATGATTATTAAAATTAATGGAGTTTTGCCAAATTAAGTCATAAGGGACACTTTGCATATTTGTAGAGATTGTAAAACAGACCAGAAATTCTTAAGATAATTAAAACAGACCAGAAATTCTTAAGATAATTAATATTAGAGGAAGGTAGCAGGTTCCGCCCAAAGATTAACAGCTGATTTTTTAAAACTATGTACTTAGCCTGAACTTACAGGCAAGCTGTAGGTTAGAAAGCAGTGATCTTAATAAGTTTCTTGAGTATGCTTTCAGCCTAAAAATTACTGGGCTGTGTAGTAGTATTCTTTTGTAGGAAACCTAGTCAAGAATACCAGTTGCACCCATGTTCTTTTCATTTTTTCTACTATATCCTGAGAGCAAAAGAGTGCTGTACTTAATTTCATTGAATAAGGAAATATAGCCACAGAAGGGTATGGAAAAGACAAAATTTTAGGCAGCTTTGGTTTATGTTTTTGAAGTACTGTGAGAGAAGAAAGCCCTAAAGAGGGTGCCAATCCTCCAAGGCCTTTGGAAACTAACACCATCATAGAACATAGTGGAGAAGTTAATTCATCACAAAGAGGATGCCTTAGTGCTTAATTCCTGCACTTTACCTGGGTTGAGAAAGGCTGCTTTGGGTTACAAATCCTAAACTCCTCACTCTCCCTCAGTGACATGGCTTCCACACACCTCATCGTATTGGCTGGCTGACTCATCTCATCTCCAGTGGTGATTTGTGACTGCCATTCTTCAAGTCGGAGCATACAATTTAGCTCTCTCAATGCTGAGTATTCTTCTGAATAAATTGATTACTGAGTATTAGGGCTTTTTGTGTGTTCTTGTTTTGGTTTTTTTTAGCTTGTTTTTTTTAAGAAGCCACATCACACTGCTAAATCCTCTGGAAGATATACATTTACTTTTTTAACTTTAGGAATTACATCTTAGTTCTGTCAAGACCCCAAGTTTATATTATCACATGAGATATTAGCAGTCCCTCCCACTATTACGTTTATTTGCGAATGTGTTAGCCCTTCTTTTTCCCATGCCTGACTTCAAATCATTGGTAACAATTGCTTTTAAAAAGGTAGAGCCACGGACAGCTAGTGCTGTAGAAACTCTTCTAGGTGGACCCCAAGCAATGAATAAATACTCTTTGGATAAAATTATTTAACCTTTTGTCATCACCCCATATGTCATAATTTTATTAAAATCTGTGTCATAGGATATTTAGCTGAGTTTTTTCTTAAAAAAATTTTTTTTAATGTTTGTTTATTTTTGAGAGAGAGAGAGAGAGATACAGAGCATGAAAAGGGAAGGAGCAGAGAGAGAGAGAGAGAGAGAGAGAGAGAGAGAGAGAGAGAGAATCTAAAGCAGGCTCCAGGCTCTGAGCTGTCAGCACAGAGTCCAACACGGAGTTTAAACCCATGGACCATGAGATAATGACCTGAGCTAAAGTCGGTTGCTTAATCGACTGAGCCACCCGAGCGCCCTACTTAGCTGATTTTTTAAAGTCAAGGCACACCTGGAGTATTTCTTACACATACATAGCCTCTAATAATGGAAAAATTGGAATTAAGGTTGCTATGGTAATATTTATCATTAGTGGAACCGTATATACCTTTTATTATTCCTATATTATTTTCTAAATACTTATAATGTGCTGATAATATGATCTAGAGTTTTACTAGTTCTGACAACAGGCTTATTGATTGTAATTTCTAGAAATCCGCATTTGGTATGGTTTAGTGTCTCCCTCCAGTCTGTAGCGATTTGTTTTTTTCTGAATTTTCAAAGATTACTGCTATTGTGATCTGACCTCCTATTGTGAATGATAAATGGTGGATACGTTAGTCAGCTTGGGTTGCCATAACAAAATATTATTGACTGTGTGGCATAACAACAGAAATTTGTTTTCTCATAGTCTGGAGGCTGGAAGTCCCAGATCAAGGTCCAGCAGAGTTTCTAATGAGGGCTATCTTCTGGGCTTTGCAAACTGCTACTTCTTACTGTATCTTCACATGGTAAAGAGAAAGAGGGGGGGGGATCTTTCTCACTTCTCTTCTTCTAAAGTATCAGATCAGGTTGCCTCCCTTATGATCTCATTTAACTTCAATTACCTCCCAAAGACACTGTCTCCAAATATAGTCACACTGGGAGGTTAGGGCTTCAACATATGAATTGTGGGGGAACACAATTCGGTCCATAGCAGTGAACCCCTTGTTCAAACTTTGGTCTGTCTTGATTCTAGGATCTTGGTAACTATGTTTATAGCGTTTCTTAGGTGCCGTCTTACCCACCCTCACCTACCATTAACTGGATTTATTCTTGTTTTTCAGCAAAACAAAAAAATAGTTTTGATTTTTCTATTTCTTGCTAATGGAACATAAATATTCTCCATACTTTTCAGAAGTATACACTGTGAATTCCAGAGTGGGAATGAATAAGGGAAGCCTGGCACTTATTCCCACTGTTTGCCTAACTTAATCCAATTATAAATTCATTTTGTTTTTAATTATTTTCTAGTACATCCATCAACATGTCTACTAACATTTCCCAGGATAATGTTAGTTTTATCCTCCAAATCACAATATACCCTTCTTGAGTTGGAGAATCCTGATGGTGTGTTTGTACCACTTCCTGTCTGTATCCTTTTCTTTATACTCCTTTTTTTTCATTGAAGTATAATTTACAGTAAATGAACACATGTGTAGTCTTGGGTTTGGACACATGTATCCACTCATGTAACCTTTTTTCCCAATCAAGATATGGAAGATTTCCATCACTCCAGCAAGTTACCTCATGTCCCTTTCTAGTCAGTCTTCCCTGTCCCCGAGGCAACCACTGTTCTGATTTCTTCCACCATAGAATAATTTTGCTTATTCTAGAGCTTTATAAAAATGGAACCATATGGTATGTACTCTTGTATCTTGACTTCTTTTGTTCAACTTAATACTTTTTTAAGTTTTGTTGTTGTTGGTTGTCTTTTGGTTTTGGGTGTTTGTTTGTTTTTTGAGAGCAGGGGAGCAGAAAGAGAGAGAAAGAGATAGAATCTCAAGCAGTCTCTGTGCTGTCAGTGCAGAGCCCAACTCAGGGCTTGATCTCACTAACTGTTGAGATAATGACCTAAGCCAAAACCAAGAGACACTTAACTGACTGAGTCAATCAGGGCCCCCAACTTAATATTTTTGAGAGTCTTCCATATTACGTGAATTGAATGTTCATTCCTTTTATTGCTGAAGAGTATTTCACTATATGGATGTACAATAGTTTATCCATTTTCCTGTTAATGGCTGTCTGCATTTCTGGTTTGTGGCTCTTCTGAATAAAACTACTGTGGACATTCTTGGATGGGTCTTTTTAAATTTCTGTTGGGCAGATAACGAGTGGAATTGTGGGGTCTAGAGTAGGCCTATACATATATATACGCACATATACATGTATATGACTGGCTGACTTCCTTAGCAGATTGATAAGGTTACTGGGTCTCTCTCTAGCCTTTGTCAGTCCTGTTAATAAGTATTTATGCTGTTTCCCATATTTCAGACAGTTCTGATTACTTTTTATTTGAAAGGCTTTGAAAGCTATGTGTGAATCAGAGATGATAGTATTTTGTTTAGCCTTCCTCGCTACTTAGTTATTTTGACACTTTCGAACACTTTTCATGTACTTTTTTTTTTTTTTTTTTAAGAAAACCAAGGGTCATTATTACTAGACTTAAATAGTTATACCTGGTAAATGAACTGAGATGATTTCTGTTCTGGGCCTTTTTATTTCATACATAGTTTGTCATTCATCTGCCAAAGATAGGATTATTACTACAAGGAAAAACTTCTTGCTAAGTTTAGTTCTGACTATATTGCTTACTGTAGATTGCATACTGGATTCCTTAGTATCTAGCCATGAGGCCAATTTATAGATGTGTTGTGAAGTTTTCCTTGTGTTTCTGGAAGACAAATCCCTTTGGATACTAAACTCTTAAATTGCCTGTTAACTTTCTCACCAGTTAGCATCACAGCATCTGTTTCTTTATTTACCTGTTCGTCTGTTTCTCTCCAGATCATAGTGATTTCTCCTTTTATAAAATACAACGTGTATATTAATTTGGGAGACAGTATGTTTTAAATTTTTATGTATTTATTGTCAAAGTAATAATTCTCTTTAAAACTATTTAGAGTACAAATTAATTGTATCTTGCCATCTAGAAAAATGAGAACTGATGAATGTTTTTAAAGAATATTTGTTAGTATTTCTTGCACATTTTAATGTTGGTATGCCTTTAATTGGACAACAGAAAAGGGCAATGTTTTATCTCATTGCATTTTATAATGGCTCTGAGTAGTACTGCCTTTAGTTCAGAATATTTTATTTTCTTGAATAAATCCGACTCATTTATAGCAGGTTCTGCCAGACTTTTTATTTCCTTAGGAAATTTTAATTCCTTAATATATATAATTTATATATGTAATATATATATTACATATATAAACCTTGAATTAAATTTTATATATATATATATTACATATATAAGTTATATATATGATTCCTTAATATATATAATATGTATATATTATATATATATATATATAATTTCTAAAACTGTTAACCCATTTGTCTTTTGTAACTTTTACCTTCATATGTTTTAGGAAGCAGTGCAGGTACTTTTGAAGCATTCTGCAGATGTTAATGCTCGAGACAAAAATTGGCAAACCCCTTTACACATCGCTGCTGCTAATAAAGCTGTAAAGTGTGCTGAAGCTTTGGTACCTCTTCTAAGTAATGTAAACGTGTCTGATCGAGCGGGGAGGACCGCATTACATCATGCAGCTTTTAGTGGACATGGTGAGGTAGGTAGTGTTCAGTTAGACAGTGATTCTCTCTCCCATCATCCTCCCACTCACCAGTCTAATTATTAATGAACTTGCCCTTTTTAGCCACTCAATCCATGGTAGTAGCAAACAGAAATATCCGTCTTGCTCATTTTTGTCTAATTTTGCCTTTAGCAAACCCTCAACTTCTTTTCATGATAAAATTTGTGACACAACATTCTCAAATTTTGAAGTTTACGTATCAGATATAGCCCTATACACTTGAATTTCATGGTCAAAGGACAACAGAAGATGAAGGAGAGCACTGCCAGCTAAACACAATGTGAAAAGTATGTTCTGGCATTGTGGAAAAAATAATCCAGAAAGATAGAGCAGTTTCATTTTGCTCCCAGAAAGACAGTAAAAAAGGAAAACAGAGATTAGAAAATATTTTCTTATTTATTATCAATGTTTAGTCAAGAATTCTTTGATAACAGACCATGAAAGGAAATAATTTAAGAAAATTAATATTTAGTTTTCTTTTCTTTCTCTTTTTTTCTTGAGAGAGAGAGAGAGAGAGAGAGAGAGAGAGTAAGCACAAACCGGGAAGGGGCAGAGAGAGAGGGAGACACAGAATCTGAAGCAGGCTCCAGGCTCCAAGCTGTCAGCACAGAACCCGACGCAGGGCTTGAACTCACGAACCATGAGGTCATGATGTGAGCTGAAGGTGGACACTTAGCTGACTGAGCCACCCAGGCACCCCAATATTTAGTTATCTTCTACAACAATCATTGCTTCATGTTAGATATTGTTATGGTAAAGAGTAAGGTTTATGTGTACATAAAAGACTTAGTAAAGAAGGAAAGACAGAGTAACAAAAAAACCTTTGAGGCCAGCTTGCCCATCCTTCATTTTTGTTGCAGACACAGAAACTCAGAGATAAAGGGACATTCCCAAGATTCCATGCCTGAGTGCTAGTGGCTGCAGTGTTGTTTTCACTGTTTCTCTGTTTTTGCAACGTAAAGAATCCTTGCCTTCACTGCAGTTAAGGTCACAAGATACATCCCCTTTTTTGGAACATGGAATGCCCTTTCCTGTGGGGAAACTTATCATAAATATGGTTAGACAGAATAGAAATCTGTGAGGTACTACATCATGAGGTAAGTAGACTACCCAGTGACCTTTGGATCTAACCGTATTATAGATACTACGTTTGTGTTTGAATTAAATTTAAGACATTTCTGGGATAAGAATGCACTTTACATCTTAACAGCACTTTGGGCTATTAAAAGAAATAAAACCTGTTGTTAAATATTCCACCTTTAGACTTCCCATATTTGTACTTCTTTGTTCATAAAATACCGGGACAGGACACAAAAGAGCATCTTTAAAAGATACTGATGCCTGACTTCAGTAACGTGCACTGTAAATCTTTTTTTCATATTTTGTCCTATTATTTATTGAATTATGTTAAAGGGTCTTCACTGTTTAGTCTACAACACAAATTCAGTGCCACAGAGATTGAGATGAGTAGTCATCATAAGGGATATTCATGAACAGTTCTTCTACTGAATTTTGATGAAACTGTGTTTATTCTTATTACAGATGGTCAAACTACTCTTGTCTAGAGGTGCCAATATTAATGCTTTTGACAAGAAAGATAGACGGGCAATTCATTGGGCAGCATATATGGGTATGTATGTTTTAAGTTTCATTTTTTGACATTATGTATTCAGGAAAATTTGTACATTTTAGTTCTTGCATTTGGTATAACATCTGTTTTTAAGGATAGTGAGAAGTTACACCATATCTAAATTTGCTGCCCAAGTGGACCCAGCCTGGTAGTGGGGGACATGTCAGGTCCAGTTTTCTTAAAGCTGTTTGAAAATAATTCTGTTTACTTTTAAAGGGAGAGACATCCTAGACACAAGTCTGGGAAGCATAATCTTAGTTGGTGGTTTACTAGAAGCCCATTCTTATATCCATCCTTGTTTTCATGGGAATATTAAGATAGAAGTTATGAAGATGCTTTAAGAAGCCTATTATTTTGGGCCACTAGGTTGAATAGGCAACATCGTGTTTGATTTCTAGAACAGTAATTTCACAGAAAGAAACTAAGGCTTAGAGTGTAGGCTTTTCTGCTGTGACATGTATATGTTCTTGAAAAATCTTGGGATTTGCAAAATTGCACCCTACAACCTGACAGAGCTCGTGGGAAAACAGTCTTGGGGTAGACTACCCAAAACCAGGCAACCAGAGTACTAACAGAAACATTAATTGGTTCTTAAGGTGACTTGGACAGCTAGAGTGCAGGCAGATCTTGAGCCTACCTCAAGATATTTTTAAGTGCACAAAAAGAACAGGCTTGTGGGTGCTAAAACCATGCAGGTGGAAGTAAATCTCTAAGTATGGAGGAAGTACAACCTGCCACGAACCTTGCAAGTCCTACAAGGCTAGGGTTGTACCTCTGGGAGGAAGAGCTGGATATAGACATTCATTTTTCAAGTTTCTCAAAATAAAACTGAAAGAACTCTTCCTCCCTTTGTAGCGATGGAGCCTCAGAATTTTTTCTCTTCCCTGCCAAAGGTTATAATTCTCCTTCTGCTATTTTGGCTCCTCTGGCTTAAGAAAAATCACATATGGATTGACACCTTATGTGTAATACTAGAGTCATTCCCTGATTTGCCATGCATACTACCTAATTACAAAGACATTTAGCTGGCCACCCTTCTTATAGGCATAGCTTATCCTCAGGACTCCCTGCTCTTGGTTTTGTCTTTTCCTGTTTCTGACATAAAAATAAAAAATTAAAGGATGATTTGATGGAAGATTATTAATTTTTAAAACTATATAAAATTGTAAAATATGACATTGGAAGAAAATAAATGAGCTCAAACCAGTTGTGTAGATAACCCCAAGGTCCAGCATTTTTTGCCTGTAGTAGAAAAAACCAAAAGCAGCAGAATCCATAGTGAATTGCAAGTCTGACCTTTAGTGTGAGTATAAGGAATGATCAAAAATGAAGGTTCTTGAAGGTTAATATCCTTGTCGGATGTCCCCGTTTTGAAAGCCAGATGCTGAACATTTGGGCTTCTGGTATTTCTCTCACACCAGAGATTCATGCCTCTAGTTATATCATGGGCAGTTTTCTTCTGTAACTTGAAAGTAAAACATCCAGAAGCCCGTCTCCTGTAGCATCCGGAAGTCCCTTCCTCACAGCCTGTATATTTTTCATATTTTAAGTCTTGGGGACTTTTCTGAATATTCTTCTGTAGCTTATCCTTCCAGATAGTTTTGGAGCATCTATTCTGAATGATTTGGTACACCTTATGTTAAAGGATTTAAACATGAAGCAGAATTCATCAGGCCTCTTACCTCCAAAGAATTAAGACTTAACTAACCAGTTGTTTTCATGAAATTGAAGGCCAGCAGATTTTGTGGGTTGCCTCTAATTGAGCTCCCAGAATAGCTGGGTGTGTATATCTCAGGAGCCCTCCTTTGATAGCTTTGTTTTCTTTGGTGCACTGAATGTCACTTTTCAGGCCAGTTGTGGATTAAAAAAGGTATTCTGTGTTTCTTGGGCCTCATTTAATTTTTGAGCATAAACATTCAGGGATTTATAATTCTCCTTTCCCTATCTCTTTCAGCATGGAAGAAGAAGAATGTTGACACATAGTTTCTAAAACTGTTCAGCTGTTCTAAGCATTCAGGATTAAAGAGAGCTAAACATGTAAAAGTAGGGAGCTATTGACTGGTCTCATAGACAAGCCCCGTGTCCAGGTCTTTGGCCCTACTAGGGTTATATTCAGAGAATCTGTCAGTATTTGTGAAAGAGACATTAAAATTACATGTAGTCTTCTTATAATTTATTTCTCACAAACTTCCAGTTTGCCCTGGACTTCTATCCCTGGTTGAAGTTCCCCTTACTCTTCTCTTAGGCTCTACCATTTATCCCTATGCTGTTACTGAATTATGTGTCAGTGTTTGGCAACAATATCTCTATCCCAGAAGAGTTCATCATATCCCCCTCCCTACCCTATGTTCACTCTGACTGTGAACCTCCATTGATATCCCTTTTATACACTCATCTTTTCTGTTGCTTTCAGTACTTTTAGCAATATTCAGCCAAGTTCTACCTCAAATCACCTTACCATGATGACTTTGACATAGAAAGTACTGAATAAATATTAATTACCTTGATTAGCAACTCATTCCCGAATTTCTTCTTAAAGCAGTGCATAATTTGAATGAATATGAAATAGTATTTTTTTCTCCTTCCTTTCCTTTTCATAAAGACTTAGAAATTCTGATCACAGTTCATTTTCCTTATTTTTACACAGTCATGAACAAAAGAAAAATTCAGGGAATTTTTCAAGTAAAATTATGTATACTATACATGTCCAAAGAATGCCATTTTCTAAAACTACACCTAGACAAATTACATGAAATCTAGTCTTCCTGGTAGCATAAGTCTATAAATTGACAGGGAGGACACGTACTTGTTCTGGCCAGGGCCACAATGTAGGTAGAACAAATATCATTTATTTCATTCTGGAACTTTATTCCCTTTTTTCTTTTAAATAAATCACCCTCAAACTGGCTGTGGAGAGGCCCCTTTTTTCATATTTTCAGTGGTTCAGTTAAAGGAATTTATCCATATTTCTGAAATGTGCTTAAATAAGTATTTGTCAGTTTTAAAATTGTAAATTTGCCTATGCGTAGCCCCTTTTCAAGTTTTATTGATGTTAGGAGAAGTTCATACTTCCTGAAATCTACTAGTTTATATGCACAATTAATACGTTCTGTGCCATTTATATGAATGATGTTTTGGTTTTGAACAGTTTTTCTAGTATGTTAGTATTATGAGCCTTTTAGTCTTAAACATCAAGAGAACTTTGTTTCTTTTTGGTGTATTAGTGAATAATATGCATTTGCCCAGTTGAAAAGCTATGTTTATGTGTGAGGCTTCTAGGTACTGATTTTCACACATTACAATAAATGCAAGTAGCTATCTTTCTAGAGCCATAGATCAGAAGGTGTAATGTGTAGTGAGTGATCTTTGGGCCAGGTGATACTCTTATGTGATAATTACATTTGATTTGGCACCTAATGATTTGATAGATATTCCTTTGGTTTTTTTCCTAAAAATATGGTAGAGATTTCTTATTGAGATGGGGGCAAAAATAGCTGAAAGTATCCACTTTAGTTGGTAATTTACATATAAACAATTAAATCTACTTGATTTTTGTGCATCTTATAACCTGGCCTAATTTTGTCAAGGAAGAGGGGCCTATGTTTGAAAGCTTCATTTTTATAGTTATTAACTTTACATATTCATTCCCTATGAAGGGATATAAAAAAATGGTGTCATGAACAATTTATTTAACAAATATTTGAGTGCCTATTTGTTTATAACACTGTTCTCAGCCCTGTGGAATATAGCTTTGCCTTTGAAAATATATATTTGGGAAGCTAATACATAAAAGTAATTAGAGGCAATTAAATAAATAATGATATAAGTTTAAGAACCATCAGAAGGTATTATATACTTATCAGATAGTATTTACAGGTATGTAGTGCTTTTGGCTTATAAGGCTTCTAGGGAAGAGAGATAACGGGGTTGATCAGGGAAGATGGGAACTGATGTGGGCCTTCAAGGGTTAGTAACAATCCTTGGAAAGAGACATCCAAGCAGAACATTCCATGCAATGAAGGAATCCCATGAACAAAGGCACAAGGATGGGAAGCATTATGGGAGGAGGAAAAAGCGCTGTATAATCTAATCTGATAAAGACCAAGGGGATATAAAAAGAGAATAGTGGTTCTCCTACTTTCTGGATACATGTCCCCCTTCCTGGCCTCCTTGTTTGGTATGGTGGGGCCTGGTACTAGTTCTGACTAGTGAATTGATAGCAGCATCACCTCTGGACCAGAGCAGTTAATTGCTGATTCAAGATAGATTCTGCAGTCTATTCCTCCTTTTGGTACTGGCTGGCCACATGCAAGGTGGTGTCAGCTATATGAACCTGGGTCCTTGAGTGACTGAGCAGAGCCCTCTGGCCAAGCAATCATGGTGATGATGAGAAATAAAACACCGCTGAGATTTGGGAACTGATTTTTAACCACAGCACACATAACCTAGCCTATCCTGATTGATACAAAGGTGAATAACAAACTAAGTTGATTAAAGACATCTGGTGGAAGTAATAGGGGAGAAGAAGTCTTTAACCACATGTTCTAAAGAGTAACATTTTAAAGAAACCCAAACCCATGTCACTCCCAGATTTTCAAGTATAAGATTCCACTAAGGCAGAGAAACATAAACTTATGTGTTATATCAGACATAAAAAGCTAACTTCAAAACTTGAATGTGTTGGGGTGCCTGGGTGGCTTAGTTGGTTAAGTGTCCGACTTCGGTTCAGGTTATGATCTCATGATTCGTGGGTTTTAGCCCCACATCAGGCTCTGTGCTGACAGCTTGGAGCCTGGAGCCTGCTTTGGATTCTGTGTCTCCCTCTCCCTGCCTCTCGCCCGCTTGCGCTCGCGCGCGCTCTCTCTCTCTCTCTCTCTCTCTCTCTCTCTCTCGCGCACACACACACACACACACACAAAAGTAAATAACATTTAAAAAAAAAAAATCGAATGTGTTAAAACAACCTTGAAATCAAGATCTAGACAAACGGAGGGTTATAGATTGTAAGGTTGTCACCGGATAAAATAATAAATACAATAGTTTTCAATTACTTACTGCTGTCAAGATTTATCGAAATTATCTGAATACTTCTTTTTCTTCCATCCTTTCTCTGGTTATAACTTGATTTATTGGTGACTTGTGCATTATTTATTAATTTGCATTTTTACCTTTTTTAAAAAGATATCCACGATTATATTTCATATTTTCCATATGCTCCTCTGCTTTTATTTTTTTCTCTTAAACACATTTTCAGGTCACATCGAAGTAGTGAAATTACTTGTGGCACATGGAGCTGAAGTGACATGCAAGGATAAGAAGTCTTATACACCTCTTCATGCAGCAGCCTCTAGTGGAATGATCAGCGTGGTCAAGTACCTTCTGGATCTTGGAGTTGATGTAGGTATATAGATTGAGCAGTATAAATGAAGGAGGCATTTTGTATGTTTGTGATTACCTTGTTGGCAGAATTTATTTCAAACTTAAAAGATAATTTTATACAATAATATTTGTCTTTTAATTAGATATTTATAGTTCTTTACATAATAATAGTGCACTAATATCTGATCATGTAATTAGTCAAAGTATATTAAGAGGTAAAGTACATTACAAAGGGGAATGACGATGCAGGTTTTTCTGCTTCATATTTCAAGCCCTGTAGCTCCATTTTAGCCATGGAAATGAGCAGATCAGACACACCTGGATTATTTTTCCTAAATGGCTGGGTCTCTACTGTTAGTCTTACTTGCTTAGTAGTTAGTCTAGTATTCCCATTAAATGTAGCAGTTCACATTACAAAATAATGGCAAGAGCTAGACAGGAAAACTCAAGGCTTCTTGCCCATCAACTGTAAGTGTTCCTTACTGTATAAATCTGTTTGGTTAGGAAGGTTGTTGCTTTATCAGAATATATTTGATTTCTGAATTGAGATAGTTAAGAATGCCTGTCACTTTCACAAGCCATCCTTTAAGCACTTGTGCTTATATACCTCTCTTAGTATATTTATTTTAGGTACAGTTTTGACAAACTCACCTGATTGTTCAAAATAGATTAAAAAGAGCAAATTAGAAGGGAGCACCTGGGTGGCTCAGTTGGTTGAGCATCTGACTTTGGGTCAGGTCATGATCTCACATTTTGTGAATTCAAGCCCCATGTCAGGCTTGTTGCTGTCATTGTGGAGCCTGCTTCAGATCCTCTGTCCCCAGCCTCTCTCTGCCCCTCCCCTGTTCAAGCTCTTTCTCTCTTGAAAATAATTTTTTTTTTTTTTTAAAGAACAAATTAGAAGGAGAGAGAGGGTTAGGCTCTGCCAGAGGGAGGTGTTTTATTTTTTTATTATTATTTTTTTTAGTTTCACATAAAATTTATTTTTTTAATATTAAATATAATTTATTGTCAAATTGGTTTCCATACAACACCCAGTGCTCATCCCAACAGGTGCCCTCCTCAATGCCCATCACCCACTTTCCCCTCTCCCCCATCAACCCTCAGTTTGTTCTCAGTATTTAAGAGGGTCTTATGGTTTGCCTCAGAGGGAGGTGTTTTAGATCAATTATAAAAACAATAAAAGGTAAATGGTAGTCTGGTTGGACAAAGAATGCGAGGCAGAATTGTGGAGCTGAATAGACTCAATTTAAGGATTATATGAAACACTGCCTGAAGCAAGCAAATAGTTACTAAATGTGTCAGGATTGTGAGAAGTTGCAAAAATCCTAACGTTGTTAAGTAGGGTCCTGTAGAGTACGAACAGATAGAAGTTTCATTTCAGCTCAGCAGTTCTATAGCTCTGTTTCACATCCATTCTAGTGCAGTTTTTAAAATTTCTTTTATTGACAGTAAAATAACATTTGTAAACCATGGTGACAGCATTCTTCAAAATAAGTGGTCAGACTTAGAGCTGTTTAGTGACATGTGGCCTCCAATTGCATAATTTATTAGTTTCCCAGGGCTGCCATAACAATTTACCATAAAGTAAGGGACTTAAAACAACAGATTCAATCTCTCAAAGTTCTGGAGACTCAGGGGAATCTATTCCATGTGTCTTAGCTTTTGGTGATGAAATCTAGGTACTTTGACCAAAGTTAAGTGTGTTCCTTTTTCACTTCCTTCAGTTTCTGTTCCCAGAGATTTCAGAAAAGAAAATGTAAAATAGAGTTGTGGTAAGTTGGGGCCAACTTCAAAGTTAGAGGGCACAGTCTCCACACAAGACCACCCTTACTTCCAACCAACTACAAGTTTGGAGTGTTGCCCAGAACTACCTTCGGGTTTGATAATTCACTAGGATTCAAAAAATTTACTGAAAACTATTATACCCATGGTTTATTACACAAAAAGATACAAATTAAGATTAGCCAAAGGAACAGACACATAGTGCTGGGCCCAGGAGTATTCTAAACACAAAGCTTCCATTGTTCTCTCCTGATGAAGTTAGGACTCCCTACTCTCCTAGCATCAATATATGAGAATATGCTCATGGTATTTGCCAACCGGGAAAGCTCACCATAGCTTTGTTTTCAGAGATTTTACTGGGGCTCCATTACATAAGTGTGATTGGTTGATCAATTACCCACATGGTTGATTTCAGTCTCCAAGTCCACTGATAACAGAGAGCGCCAAAGCTCCCCCTTCTCCTCAAATGACACAGTTGGTTTATGTGGCATGGTCAGATCCTGCCCTTACACTATTGACTGTGGCCAAGCCTATTCTAAGATCCAGTGTAGCCAGCTCCCACCCTAAATAAAGGACCCTTCTATCAAGTATGCCATAGATTACCTCCCAGAAGACAAGGGCAAAGGCCAGGTATCTCTTTGGACAAAGGTCTGGTTCTTTACACAAAAGCCATAGAGAGGCACCTGGGTGGCTCAGTTGGTTGAGCATCCAACTCTTGATTTCAGCTCAAGTCATGATCCCAGGGTCATGGGATTAAGCCTCCATCAGGCTCTGGGCTGAGTGTGGAGCCTGCTTAAGATTCTTACTCTCTCCCTCTGCCCTTGTCCCCCGCTCACATGCTTTCTATCTCACATGCTTTCTGTCTCTAAAAAAACAAAAAAAAAAACGAAAAAAAAAACTATAAAGTATTCACCTATTTTATTAGAAACAAAATGAAAAAGAAACTTGAGCTGCAAGAATTACTTCTCAACATTGAGCATATTCGTTTGAACACATTCATTTTATTACAGCATCAACATGTAAGGCTGGAAAATATCTAGACTCCAACTTTGTTGCAAAAATGAAGTAGAAAAAGATGCCACTCATTGTTTAAAATCTTAATCTTCATTAACAACTTCAAGTGAAAAGATTGAAAATATGCATGTTATTCAGTATATCTCAGAATTTTCAGTTTGCATTAATTTGTCATGATTCTTAGATTTAACTCTTACAACTGTACCTTACTTTGAAAGCTTTTAGAAATACGTTTAGTTTTCGTTTACCTAAAATCTCTCTCTCAAAATCATTGAATTTTGTCATGAAGCAGACATTGTATGTATAAATTATATTCCTTGAATGTACAAAATCTATTTCACACCAAAATGCTTTTGTGAATATTCATTATTTTAAAAGAACTTTAGGATTATAAACCTTATCTGTGTATTTATCCTTGTTTCTCACTTTAATAATTTGATTGCGACCACAACAGTGCTAAAATAACCTTCATTCTTGAAGCAAGAAGCAAGACTGCTTCATAACATTGAGATTTTTTTTCTTCCAATAGATGAATGAACCAAATGCCTATGGAAATACACCTCTTCATGTAGCCTGCTATAATGGACAAGATGTTGTAGTGAATGAACTTATAGACTGTGGTGCTAATGTAAATCAAAAGAATGAAAAAGGATTTACTCCTTTGCACTTTGCTGCTGCATCAACACATGGAGCGTTGTGTTTAGAGCTTCTAGTAGGCAATGGGGCTGATGTCAATATGAAGGTATGAAATAAAATCAGAATCCATACTATAGTATTTAGGAGTTGGGTGTTTAAAACAATATCGATAACAAATACCATTCGGCAATAAAAAGGAACAAAATACTGATAGACACAAGATCACAGGTGAATCTTAAAAATATTATGCTGAGTCGGGGCGCCTGGGTGGCTCAGTTGGTTGAGCGTCTGACTTCGTCTCAGGTCATGATCTCACGGTTTGTGAGTTCCAGCCCCACATCAGACTCTGTGCTGACAGCTCAGAGCCTGGAGCCTGCTTCGGATTCTTGTCTCCCTCTCTCTCTGCCCCTCCCCTGCTCATGCTCTGTTTCTCTCTCTCTGTCAAAAATAAATAAACATTAAAAAAAATATTATGCTGAGTCAAAGCCTTACACAAGACTATACATATTATTCCCATTTATATGAAGTTCTAGAACAGATGAAATTCCATCTATATTGGGTTCCAGATTCTGTAGTGGAAATAAAACAGTTGCCCCTGTGAGGAGGGATTGATGAAAAAGGGACATAGAAGAACTTTCTAGGGTGATGATAATATTCTATATTTTGACAGGCTTTATATTATATAAGTAAGCATTTGTCAAAACTCATGAAATAATACATTTAAGATTTATGTGCTTCATTGCTTATAAATTTTCCCTTAGGAGGTAACACACCAAGCTGATGTTGAACCCTAATTAATGATATGCATACCAACCTATTTAGACATACCTGCGACTTTTGAAAAACATGAAATAATTGGGTAGATGGCAGGGTGGACACACTGGTATATGATGATGTGCTTATAGTAGAATATTAGTGATAGAATTTAGGTGCTATGTATATGAGTGTTCACAGTAATCTTTCAACATTTCTGTTTTCAATTTTTTTTTTTTCAATTTTACAAAAATTGAAAGACCAGTATCAATGTGTTACATGTAAGGAATAGCTGGTTTTTTGTTTTTTGGTTACGGTTACTTTTAGGAATGAGCATTTGAATTTTGAAATACGTGAGAATTCTGGAGCCCCGATAAATGTACTGTCAGTATATAATTCTATGAGAAGCCACATGCAGCCACAGTTTTGAACATCACTACTTTATAATGTGTAATCATCATTTTGATTTTTCCAAGATATTTTCATTGATTCTGTGTTAATTCATCAGTTCATTATTTGAGTATTTGCCAGTCCATATCTTGTGTTATGAAGAAAAGAAAAGCACAAAAAAAAATTGAACTGTTTCAGATTAGTGAAAACATTTAACCTTAAAATGTGTTTTTCAGAACTTTAATTTCTTAAGATTTCATCTTTTGTGGGTATGATGAGCCAGTGTCTTTCAGACTGGTAGAGAAAAGAATCCATTTTCTTATGTCTCTTAACTTTAGATAAGCCTTTAGTGATGCCACTGACTTCCTGTCTGACAGCTGCAATAGTAGCAAGTCCATATATAATTAGGTCTTTGCTCTATAAATTACCCTCTCAGCTACAGGACAAAATTTATGCGTACTATACTTAAGGAAGGAAAGGATATGATATAAGGTATCATAAAGAACTCCTGTTATATATATGCTTAGGTTTATTTTTTATTTTTATTTTTTAAATGTTTATTTTTCTATTTTTGAGAGAGAGCAAGCAGGGGAGGGGCCGGGAAAGAGGGAGAGAGAGAATCCCAAGCAGGCTCCGCGCTGTCAGCACAGAGCCAGACATGGGGCTCCAACTCATGTACCTGGAGATCGTGACCTGAGCCCAAGTCAAGAGTCAGATGCTTAACCGACTGAGCCACCCAGGCGCCCCCTATATGCTTAAATTTAAAATACCTAATATATGTTTCAGGTTTCCAGTTCTCAGTCATATTACATACTAAAGTTTTTTTTAATCATCTAAAAAATTGCTAAAAATTTTTGATAATAAATTTGAACTCCTTGTTTTGGTTTGAAGAATTCCTGCTGTTTGGATAATTGGGGACCAGAACAATATTTAAACATTTGTGAAGGAAAGAAATTTGTTAATTGTTTCCTCAAAAGCCTAGTAATATTTTTTAATACAGATTAGGTCTTAAGATTCCTCAAAAGATCACAACTGATTTTTTTTTTTAATTTTTTTAATGTTTGTTTATTTTTGAGAGAGAACGCGCGCACACGTGCTTGCGCACAAGTGGGGGAGGGGCAGAGAGAGAGGGAGACAGAGAATCCGAAGCAGGTTCCAGGCTCTGGGCTGTCAGCACAGAGCCCGAAGTGGGGCTCAAACTCATGAACTGTAAGATCCTGACCTCGAGCCTAAGTCGGGTGCTTAACTGACTGAGCCGCCCAGGCGCCCCACAACCAAATTTTTTTAGTCTCTATGAGATCTGTTTATGATCAAGTGACTATAGTTAAATTATCTTTTGTGTGTGAAATATTAAGGATCATGGCTTACCTATATCATTAGCTGTGACACATGTTTTAGTTTCTGTTGTGCTGTCTTTAAGGGGTAAAAATTAAGCTTTTTATTTGTACAATGCCATTTAGACATGAATATTGAATATAATTTGATGATAGATCACTTGATTCATACGTCATTGCCTATGTAGCTGACTCTTGTTTTAACTCTATTTGTGATTTGTTTTAACTCTGTTTTCTTTTGAAATATAGAAATGAGAATTAGTCCTACATGAGGCTCATTTACAGTGTAATGCTTAGACCAGTGGTCCTATTTGAAGCTACCTCTTTATTGATTTAGAAAAAAACCAATGGTGGATTTTATACACGACAAGGGAATTTTTTAGGAAAGCAATTGAGATGTGGTGGTTAAGTAGATTTTAAGGCAACAACCTATGATGTTGGTTTAGAAATAGATTTCATAGGGGCACCTGGGTGGCTCAGTCAATTCAGTATCTGACTCTTGGTTTTGGCTCAGGTCATGATCTCACGGTTCATGTGATCAAACCCGCATGGGGCTGCACACTGACAGCACAGAGCCTGCTTGGGATTCCCTCTCTCCCTCTCTCTGTCCCTCCCCCCCAAAATAAATAAATAAAAGTTAAAAAAGATAAAAAGAAATAGATTTCATAAAAGTTGCCTTAATCTTGCCTAGGGATGTACGACATCCCATTTAAATGCAATTGTGTAGTTATCTTCTAGCTAAGTTCCATTGGAACACAATTCCCATGTTGTTAATGACTTCTAAGGTACCTTCCAGATCTGAAATTATATAAAAATTATTGATAGCTATGTGCTTTCAACCAATAAGAATGTATATTCATTCAAGAATATATCTTCATTCCAGACACCTGTGTTTCCTATCATTGCCAAATATAGTGCCTATCAAATTGTTGCTTGATTAAGAAGCTAATAAGGCTTTGACACTTGCCTTACATTATAAAAGATACTACTTGGTGTAGCCCTCATATTCTCTGTATCAAGTCATCTCTTTCTCCATTTTGGTGTTTCTGTCCCTGATCAACTTGTGGATGACTAGAAATTGGAATGTGAATTTAAGCTTGAAATTATTCAGTTATTCATTTATAAGTTTTTAAATCGGCTGTCTTTCAAAGTACTGCATAAAGTGAATGGAGTTTAAAAGGCAATATAGGTCGGGTTTTTTTACCTTGCTTTACATGAGCCCTACTGTGTTGATTGTATCACTGAAATGTGTATCTTCCCACTTAACCTTATTCTTAAGAATAAATATTGGTCAGATAAAATACCCAAATATTTTATTTAAAACTTAAATCTAGGAAGTAGTATGTGTGGCTTACTTATTGTTGTTGCTGTTTATGGTCACCTGTGAAACCAACTCTTAGAATGTTGGTAGATCTTTATTTTTTGTTTAAAACTCCTAATTTGATTCTCAAATTAGTTAAGGTGACTTAAAAAAGAAATTTACCCATTGTCTCCCCAATTCAGAGGGAAATAAATGTGCCCTCCCCCTTCCTAACATGGCTTATGGTGGACTTTTCAGTTGGTAATCTGAATTTTTTTTTTTAGTATATTTGGAATACTTTTTATAATCAGTAAGTATATAGAAAGTAAAAATGTTAATCCAGTGCTACTTATAGCCTTATAGTATATAGTAAAGGACTGCATACTAGCTATGAGACCTTGTTACATTTCTTAACCCCATGGCCTATAAAATCAGGTCAGTAGTATGTAACTCATAGGGTTTTGAGAAGTAAATGACTAATGTATATGAAATATTTTAAAACTGCCTGAAACAGGGGCGTCTGGATGGTTCAGTTGGTTAAGCGCTGGACTTAGGCTCAGGTCATGATCTCAATGCTTTGTGAGTTTGAGCCCCACAACGGGCTCTGTGCTGACAGCTCAGAGCCTGGAGCCTGTTTCAGATTCTGTGTCTCCCTCTCTCTCTGTCCCTTTCCTGCTCTCACTCTCAAAAATAAATAAAGATTAAAAATAAATAAAAATAAAACTGCCTGGAACATAGTGCTTACTATTTATGTAAATGTTAGCTATATTTCAAAGTTCATCATTTTATGCATTCAAAATATATATTACAGTTTAGTTTGTTGTTTTTTTTTTTACTTTGTTTTTTTCTTTTGTTAAAACATGTCTGTCTATAGGTAAAAATTAACATTACAAAATTAAGATATGTTGGGGTGCTTAGGTGGCTTAGTTAAGCATCTAACTCTTGATTTTGGCTCAGGTCCTAATCCTCCCAGTTGTAAGATCAAGCTCTGCATCAAGCTTGTGCTGACAGCACGGAGCCTGCTTGGGATTCACTCTCTCCCTCTCTCTCTGTCCCTCCCCTGCTCGCGCACTCTGTCTCTCTCTCAAAGTAAAGAAACTTTAAAAAATCAAGATATGTTATATAGGGAACATTTTGAAAAGATACTACAAACTAGAATCCCTTTATTAAAATGCTTTTGTACTTTTTGTTTTGTTCTTTTCTGGTTGAAAGAATAACAACTGGTACATTGATAAAAACACCAAACATAACAGACACTGGTATGTTATATGGGTGTTTTACAAAGATTATTCTATTTATTCTGTACCACAGACCTATGAGGTAGAGGTAATTTGTGTCCACTGTCAGTCGAGAAGTGGGGGCTCAAGACGGTAGGCAGTTTCTCCTAAATCTTGCTGTGGTAATTGGAGAACTGGGATTCAGCACAGGTCATTGACTCCAGAGCCTACCTTGTTTGCTTGCTTGTTTTGTTTTGTTTTCCCTCCTGTGCACACACTGCCTGCAAAGGTTTGAAGGTTCTTTGAGATAAATTGCCAATTGGATGGCTTGTTTGCTTGAAAAAATTAATATAAAATTATGGAATCAAATATATGTAAGTAATTATGAAGTTCGTCTAACACTCCATTATTATGACAGGAGCATATCTTAAGGAGATCTGCATTATACAATTTTAGTGTAACCTTAGGACACTTGCCACATTTCAGTTTGGAAGAAAAAAAAAAATATATATATATATATATATAAACATACATACGCACACAGAAAGTATGCTGAGTATTGCTGAGGGATTAGGAATTGCAAAATATTTTCTTTCCTTTGTAACAGTCATATTGCATGTTTTGACAAAGTCCTTTCGAATTTCAGAACTTGAATATTAAATACATACATGCACAGCCAGTCTGATTAATTTAAGTCATTTGAGAAAAAAGCTATTTATTATCAATAATTATGACCAAATTAATAAAGTATTCTAAATGAATTATAGTGGTGGAGTTAATTCAGATATTCATTTTTTTCTTTGTTGAGGAGGGATTTAGCATTTCTTAGAATGAAAGAATTGTAGCAATGTGAATTTTTGAAATGTGGGAAACACATCCTAGCTGTACCACTACTGATTATGTGACCTTGGTTGAATCATTTAACATCCTTGTGCTTCAGTTTACCCACCTATGAAATAGGAAAGATATTAAGATTATACCATATCTACCATGCATAGCTTTTTATAAATGGTCGGTATTGAGGGTTTTTTGTATATTTGTGCTTTATAATATCTGTACTTAAAAAAAAATTCTTGGGGCATCTAGATGGCTCAGTCAATTGAGCATCTGACTTTGGCTCAGGTCATGATTTCATGGTTCAGGAGTTCGAGCCCCACGTTGGTCTCTCTCTGTTGGTGCAGAGCCCACTTCAGATCTTCTGTCCCCATCTCTGCCCCTCCCCCATGTTGCACGTGCTCGCTCATGTGCACATGCTCTCTCTCAAAGATAAATGTTTAGGGGCACCTGGGTGGCTCAGTCGGTTAAGCGTCCAGCTTCGGCTCAGGTCATGATCTCACCATCCGTGAGTTCAAGCCCTGCATCAGGCTCTGTGCTGACAGCTCAGAGCCTGGAGCCTGCCTTGGATTCTGTATCTCCCTCTCTCTCTGACCCTCCCCTGTTCATGCTCTGTCTCTCTCTATCTCAAAAATAAACATTAAAAAAAATTTTTTTTAATAAATGTTTAAAAATTAATTAAAAGTGCCTAATTTTGAACAGCTTGAACTGTTCTGCCTCCATAAGCTTGAACTAAACTTAATGTTTGAGTAATAGTTTTACAAAATAAAGATGTGAGAGGACATTCAGAATAAAACTAAGGATTACATATGACAGATGTAATAATAATTTTAAATCTCTTTTATTTGATTATTTCAGAGCAAGGATGGGAAAACCCCACTGCACATGACTGCCCTCCACGGTAGATTCTCCAGATCACAAACCATTATCCAGAGTGGTAAAAAGTATTTCTGTTTGTTTTTTTTCTTAAATGTAGTAAAAACATCCACAAAATGAATGGTATTGTGGAATTGTTATAACAGTCTATATATTTTTAATATTTGATTTCAGATCTTATGAAAATCAAATAATGAAGAGTACAAAATGCCACGTATATTTATCTTTCACAATTTGTTTTTCATTTGTTTTCATTTTGTTTCCCCTGAATTATAAATATAATTTCTCCAGCAGTTAGTGTGGGCTTTTTTGAAGCATTGCTGAATAGAAGACTTTGCCTTTCCATCGCAGTTTGTATTACACGTTAACAAAACTCTGTTGCATGTATCTTTTTTCCCCCTTTGAATGTTTTGAACTATTTTTAGGATTTTCATTTATTTTCTGAATTTATATTCTTTTGCATTTGAAGTAGCACTAGCCAAGCTAAACCTTTAAATAAAAACTCTTCGGTACATTACTTTAGTGTTTGCCAAGCCGTGTTCCAAGCAACTGTTAGTAGTTCTCAAAATAATAGCTGTTACGGTTCTGCAAAGAAAAAGTAGTAGTTTCATGATCAAATAATTCCTGAAGCATTGCTTGCAATCTTGATGACACATGAAGTTTGCACATTAAAGCTCTGACGTCTTGCTCTAAAGAAATATGTTTACTTTTGTTTTAATACAGTGGTTTCCAAACTTACTGGACCCCAGAACCCTTTTGTCATTGTAAAATGTTAAAAACGTATGCTTAGTTTACAAAATTGTTTTAAGTGTAAGATCTATAACTGCAGTGCCTGGCCCAATAAATGTCCTATGAATGAACTCTAGTTAGATCTCTATATTCATTAGTTTATGCTTGAATAGTGTTTTATGTTACTTTCCACGTAACAGATGCGACTTAATATTAGTCCACTATCTGATGGTATGCTATTTATTGCAGGAGCTGTAATCGACTGTGAGGATAAGAATGGAAACACCCCTTTGCACATAGCAGCAAGGTACGGCCATGAGCTGCTAATCAACACTCTTATTACAAGTGGTGCTGACACTGCAAAGTAAGTACTTAACACAGCGTCGATAGCTGTGATGACTGGGAAACACAGATGGCAGTGAATTGTAGTTTTCTAGATATTTCAAGTAGAAGTGTGGATTTTGTGCCCAATATGGTATTCATTGCTTGAGCTTTTTCCCCTTTGTGTTGATGATATGCTAGAATAGATGTTTAGTATGATTTCATTTGGTAAGGCAGCATAGTGTATTTTTATGTTTTTTACCCCAGTTCATTCTAGATTATGAATAATAAGCAGTTTTGGTTAGAGCTCTTCACTGTTTTGATCTAATTATTTGTAATCTAAATGTAAGTAAAAGACCTAAAAATGTTTATATGCTGAATGCTTTTCCTTTTCATCCAAATACTACTACCTGTAGGTCTTTTGCCCCCTCATTTGGTGGGAACAGCTCGCTTTGTCTGTTTTATAAAAGTTTCTATAAAAGATGTTGTTAGAAAGATTGATTCTCTTGCATGTTCTGCAAAAGTAAATATCCTACTGAAGTTGATGTTTATCATTCCTTTGTGTGCCTTTATATTTTTATTACATTTTATTACATTTATATATATTCGTTAACATGTTTTAAATCTCCTTGTAAACTTTCTGTAACTGTGATGCCACTGTACACTTTTTGCAACTTTTTTGATTTAGCCACGTAGATAAAATTCAGGCTTTTTCCTCACATTTCTACAAATACCTCTAGTTCATTCATTTTATAAAATGTATTTATAAAGAATTCACAGTTTATTCATTCGACTTATTTGCAAACATAAGTTGCTTCCTATTTTTTATTGCTACAACAATTACTACAGTGAAACTTCTTGAACGTTTTGTGTTGTGGTAATGATTCTCAATAAGTGTGAGGCAGGGGGATTGAATTTCACACCCTAGGCCAATGTCCAGAGACATTTTTGGTTGTCATAATTTGGTAGAAGGATGTTACTGGCATCTGGTGTGGGTAGAGCCCAGGGGCACTGCTGAACATCCTGCACGCACAGGATAGCCGCCACCCCACCCCCCACCCCCCCACATCCAACAAAGTTCATCAGGACAATAATGCCCTGGTTGAAATATCCTACTCCTGGAGGAAAATTGCTAGATAATAAATAAGCTGCAGTCACCTTTAGCCTTTTGCCACATTGCTCTTCAAAGTGTAAAAGTGTGGACTCATTATCTTTCCACTGTAGCTAGTTTCTTTGTCACTTATTTAAATGATTATATTATTCTTGTATTGAGGTTACTGTCCTACTTATTTTAGGCGTGGCATACATGGAATGTTCCCCCTCCATTTGGCAGCTTTAAGTGGTTTTTCAGATTGCTGCAGGAAACTTCTTTCTTCTGGTAAGTGGAACCATTGCAGACTGATTCTCCTTTTTTTTTTGTGTGTGTGTGTGTCTCCACAAAATCCCCCCAAATTTAATCTCTTTATCCTGCTTTCCCAAAATTACTTATAGATATGTCCAAATGTGAATCATTTATTAAGTCCTCTTAGAAGATGTTGGGTTCTTTAATTTTAACATTCAATTTTCTCTTCAGATCTGGGAAAGGTTTTATCTTTCAGGGATTTCCTTCTTTCTGTTAGTGGGGGAATGGGTTGTAGAATATTTCTAGAGCAGTTTCTGTTCGTTGGATGGTAGTTTTCTTGTATTTTCCCTTTATGCCTAGAAACAGTATCTTCATTTGCATGCTCCTTTTTTAGGAGCTGATAGCCATTCTATAATATCTCCCAGGTTTGTGAAATATTTATACCATATCTAATTACTGTGTTAAAATACCATAATCATAGTCCGTTTGAAACAAAACAGGGCCTATAGCTTTCTATAAACATTACAAAACTATGATCCTTATTAAGTGCATAGAATTACTGAATATATATGATTTCATTGATTTTAAAGGATAGTCTGTTTCTCAGAGTGTTGAAGTTGAACATATTTTGTATGTTAATACTCACGATTACTGAAAGAATTACGGGAAAGTTTCAGTGAAAATTAACATTTTGTGTGAGACAACACTTCTTTTTTCTTAGTAATTTTTTAAGTTAATTCTACTTTAAGTCTTTGAAAGTTTGTGTATTTCCACAAGTATTCACAAACCCATTTATCTATGAAAGAGAAGTCTAAAATTTCTCCTCAGTGTTAGAAATAGTCCACAGATAGCAGAGCACCTATGGCTTCTTTTAAAAACAACTGTACTAAGAGATAGTTCACATAACATACATTTCACCC
This sequence comes from Panthera tigris, assembly GCF_018350195.1. NCBI lineage: Eukaryota > Metazoa > Chordata > Mammalia > Carnivora > Felidae > Panthera > Panthera tigris. The sequence continues at coordinate 131,828,965 of NC_056668.1, read as the reverse complement.
ATTTAAAGTATATAGTTCAGTGTTGGTATAGTCGCAGAGATGTGTGACCATCACTAGAGTCGGGTTTAGAACATTCTCATCCTCTTGTTAGCAGTCAGTCCCCATTTCCTCCTGCCTCTCCCTGAGCAATCATTACATTCCGTCTCTATAAATTTGCCTGTTCTGGATAGTTCATAGAAATGGTCACCCAAGATGTGGTCTTTTCTGTCACTTAGCCAAATGTTCTCAAGGATCATCCATATTATAACATGTGTCAGTACTTTGTTGTTGTTGTTGTTGTTGTTGTTTTATTGTTGAATAATATTCCATTGTATCCTGTGGCGCTTTTTTTTAGTGTTTATTTATTTTGAGACAGAGAGAATCCCAAGCAGGCTCTACGCTGTCAGCACAGAGCCTGATGTGAGGCTCAATATCATGAGCTATGAGATCATGACCTTAGCCTAAATCAAGTATTGGACGCTCAACCAACTAAGCATTGTATCCTATGGCTTTTAAACAAGTATGCCAGCACTTGTCCTAAAACTCCCAGTCCTCTAGAGGCATATTTTGGTAGTATTAGACATTATTAAGCTATTTTCAATAATTTTGTGCCTATTTGTAATTCAGTTTTGTTTGAGATTGTGGTGTATGTGACACTTGACATTTCTTGACTTACAACTTTAGTATGAAGTAACATATCTATGATACTATATAAGATATATCCATTTTTACAGGATTTGACATAGATACCCCAGATGATTTTGGCAGGACCTGTCTACATGCAGCTGCAGCTGGAGGGTATGTTAACAAAATTTTTACTTTTTAAAGAAGAAGGTAGTTGGTTGTGCCAGTTTTTTCTCTTCTCTTTGTTTCTCTTTATTAGTTCTGAGCTGCCTCAAAATAGAAAACAAACTGTAATAAGAGTGGTTTGGGAGAAGAAAAGTCCAGGATAGTAGAAAATGCTTTTTTTTAAATCTTCCACCTGAGTCATAAATTGTGATTGGGAGAGAGAGAGCGAAACTGTAAAAGGAACTATTGCTTTCTATCAGAGAAAAATTATTTCTGGATAAGTGAAAAGAATATATGTCTTCAAATGAGAGCCAGAAAAACATTTAGAGATGTTTTGAGTAATATTAGTGTTCTTTGGGAAAGTATTTGGGGCTTTTTGGTCATAATTTTAGGGAAAAAAGTGTTGATGGTTTGTTTATGTCTTACCTCTACTCAGCGCTAATATATAGGAAGAAGAAAATTTGAGATTGAAAGATTTTGGACAAAGTTTTAAATACTACTCCTACGGGAAAACAGGCTGTTGGTTTGAATAAACAAGCTTCAGTTAAAACTCTTGGTCTCTGAAGCATGCTGCTAATCTAATGTTTCTGATCGTTTAGATCCTAAATCTATAATAAGCCATTTAATTCATGATGGTTTATCAAAAACATCATTTATAAGAATTTTATTCCTGATAATAATTCCTTAATAATTCCCAGTGGTTTCAGATGACAAGTGTGCTGAACCAAGACTGCCACTAGGTCAGTCTCAGTTCCAGAGATGGATTGTGAACTATTATGACTGGGTCCTCTTGTTCTTCCAAGGTCACCAAAGAACCTTCCAGTTAAAAGCTAGCTTCCATGTTACTTGCCTCCACAGAGAGGGACAAAAGAAAACATGAGTATCTGATCACTTGGCAGTCACAGTTTTTATTGTAATGTAGTAAGTTGATGTTCTGGTTTTTGAAAATGAAATTATAGAAATATCCACACATGTACTCCCCTGTAATTTTAACTAAGGAAACATCTAAGCAATTATAGTATAGGAGAAAATAAGGAAAGCATCTTGGAATGTTATCTGTGTTATCAGGTTTAATTTTTTTTTTTTGCCCATTTTCATTTATTTTGGTATGAAAAACCACTTAAATTTAAACCATTCCATTAAAAGCATGTTGTTTGAAGTTTGTTTTAAAGGTTCCTAAAAACTCTCAGGAAAACTACAAATGTGAACTTTCTTTTAAATAGCGGTTAAACGTGATTCGTTTGTTATTTCCTATCAACGTGCCGATCAATATGTGTGTACCTAACTTTTAAAAATTCTAGATAAGGTGAATTTTAATGTTTTAATTTTTATAAAATATAAATCATGTTATTCACTTTACCTTCACTTGAATGAAAGCATGCTTTGATACTTATTTAAACCTACCAATTTCATTTTAAAATTATTGACAATTAAGTCTTATAACTGTATTTTCCCATCTAGGAATTTGGAGTGCCTAAACCTTCTGCTGAATACTGGTGCAGACTTCAACAAAAAGGACAAATTTGGGAGGTACGGTGTGATATAGTTCCTCTATAGAACGTAATTAATGTTATTTACTTAATGAGTAGCATGACCTTCTAACTGGCTTCTGAGAATTAACTGAACCGTTCAGTATCATTTGCATTGTGATCACGATTGAGAAGCCCAAATAAGTCAGTAACTTCTAAATACTCATTTTTACCCACAGTCGTCTTCCACTTGGGCCCCTGCCACAGCCCCAGGCTACCAGGTCTACCCTATGAGCACCTCTGTATATCTTGGTATCATTCCTCCTCCTCCCATATTTATACCATGAAAATGTAAACCCCCATGGTGCCTGAGTTCCTTCAAGAAACTCATAAGACCCAGAACTCAGTAATACATTTCTCCTTCCCCATAAGTCATTTCATGGTCATTTCCCCTATGGGGAAATAGGTTATAAATATATATGAAATTTTTGTTCTCCCGTGTAAACATACACACATAACAACACATCCACACATACCCCTTCATATGACTGGTAGGAAAGCACCTGTGAAGTGACAGTCTCTTTGTAGTCTTTTTAGCTAATCCTTATTCTCACTGTGTAGCCCCAGGCCTTTTTGTGACTAGCATTCATGGTAGCAGTACTTATATCCACCACGACCTGCGAAGTTATTTCGAGTAGGAGTTGATACAGCATGTGCTAAAGCCATACAGGAAATGATGGAAGGCAGTTCACATTGGTTTAAAAAACAGAAGTGGAGGGGTGCCTGGGTGGCTCAGCCAGTTAAGTATCCAACTCTTAATCTCACAGTTCAGGTCTTGATCTCAGGGTTGAGTTCGAGCCCCATGTGGGGCTCTGTGCTGGGCATGAAGCCTACTTTAAAAAATAAAAGTGGCAGTGCAAAAAAGGTTGTGTGTCTTGAGAATTATATCAAAGTACATGACAAGAAAGAGTGTGTGTCAGAAGGAAATGTGTGGATGTATGTCAGTGCATGTGATGGGCCAGTACAGAAGTAAACAGAATTATGTATGGTAGGGAATCAGAAATGCACAGAAGAAAAAAAAAAACTACTTGACTCCATAATTACTTTGAGGAATAGACTGCTCTCATAGGCTTACTAATAGAACTAATGACCTGCAAAATCAAAAATCACTTTGGCTTTGCAATGCAATATTTTTACAGCCAATTTGCTTTTATAATTGTACTGTAATCCATCTTGTATTAGTTAATTTGTAGTACTTGAAGAGTTTTTTACTACAGATGCAGAGAGGGCCTCGGAAGCATATTCTGAGTTTAGAAGCTTGAAAGTAATTCAGGGTTAACTGTATTTCTTAAAATGCGATTACTACAGTATATTGTTATCCAATAAAGTAAAATAATGTTTTACTGTCATCTCACTCAGTAAATGTTTTAGAAGAGATTATACCATGAAGACTCTGGACTGTATTTACCTTCACTTTGTTTTTTTTTTTTTTTTTTCTCCTCCTCCCCCTCCTCCTCCTCCCCCCCCCCTTTTTTTTTTTTTTTTTTAAGTGAAAAGTCATGGGATCATCATAGAGTTGTAATCCAAAGACTAGGGACTCCTAACTTTAGTAACATTCTGTTGCATTTCAGTAACTGAGACGAAAATGGCTACAAATAAATATTCATTCTTTAGAAATTAAAAACAGTACTCTAACTCTTCTGAATAGTGAACAATATGCATTTTTTGCTTAAGAATCCTGTTATTACTGTGCACCTTTACTGTATACTTTACAACTGGGCATTCTTTTAAATGCTTCTATGTTTCTCTTTATTCTTCTGCTGAGACAGGAGTAGACGTTTCTTCTACCTCTGTACTGCAAAACATTTTATTAGTATAAGAAAAGCCTTGTTAAAATGAAAGTTTTGAAGTTTCTGAGCAGAATATGAAAGTATCTGTGATATACTCAAAAGACTAGAATTGTTACTGTGGGGACCATGAAATAATTTAACTGTGTTTCTGTTTTATTCCCTATTCTTAGAGGTTCTCTGCCATCTTACTTTCTTCAGCTGGCTTTCTGTCCAGCCTTCCAAAAGACTTAGTATATGGCAGAAATCAATCTCAGGCTCACTATAAATACATTATTTGTAACTGGGTCAAGTAAGAGTAAGCTCTTGTTTACTGGTATATGTCCCTGGCTTTTATTTTTCTGATATTAACTTGGGCACAAAAGATCTCCACTTCACTATGCTGCTGCCAACTGCAATTACCAGTGCCTGTTTGCTCTTGTGGGATCAGGAGCAAGTGTGAATGACCTTGATGAAAGAGGATGCACACCCCTGCACTATGCAGCTACATCAGACACAGATGGCAAGTAAGTATCATGTGGTGAGAATGAAGGATTGTTTCTATAAACCAGCATCTTCCATGTGGATGGCTGTTGGTTTTTTATGCAATTTTATATTTTCTTTTTGTACTTTTTTTTAGTCTCTGGTGTGGGAAATAAATTGGTTTCATAATTATTCCTAAATCATAGTTTACTACCTATTTCTACTCAGCAACCTGCCTTATTGACTGGTCTGGTAGAAGAAAGATAAAGGACTCTTGTCGTCCTCTCTGCCAAAAGCACATCTTAATATCACCTCCGTGTTTTTTCCCTCTGACTTCTCAGAGGCAGCAGCCTTGAGTTTATCGTAGGGAAAGGGAAGGAGAAGAGAGATGGACAATGCCAACAGAAGATGGGGCAGAGATTGGAATACCAGTATCCGTCAGAGGTAGAGAGTTTATATTTGTAAGAGACCCTTATAAATTGGTATCCAATAAGGGAGTAACCAAACGCAGAATCTGACATGTAGTTGTTGCTAAATATTACTTAAATAAGTAAATGAGATAATAGGCTAACTAAATATTGGCCAAGAATGACTGAATAAGAACAAAGGATTGAGAGATGTGTAAATTATTTTTATAATTAATGTTCAGCTAAAGTTGATCAGAACTGTTTATAGTACCTTATATATATTGCCTTCTTGGAAAAAAATAACCTCCTTGGAGACCGTGATCTTCAGTCTGTGGTATTCTCCATGTGTCTGGGTCAGTTAAGAGCAAAAATAACCTTAAGAAAAAATAAATAGTGATTCTTAGTGAAAGATTTTATAAAATATATGTCAAGGAAGTTTTATTTAACATAGAACTATTTCTTTGGTTTTTACTATTTGCTTTTTACCCTCAAAATAAAAAGCATAATTTGATGGTATTATTCACAAATGTTAATTTGTTATAAATTTTATAACTGATATCAAAGCCATTTCTATCAGTAGCACTTTGTTATGTTGGTTTATAGCTAAAACTCTAATCTTGAAAGCACTAGTAAAATGTACTTTTTGTTTACAACAATATATCGCTTTGTACAATTTCAAATATACCCAGAATAGTTAGGTACAGATAGATTTTGGGAGAAGTTAAATTATTTGACTATGTTTTTAGGTAGTGCCTCTTCAAAGAAAGAAAATCTATGGTAAAGACTTTGTAAATAAGAAAGTATTTTGGTAAATTTGGATAAAATAGATCATCCTCTGATTTATAAATTTTGTACTTTCAGGATTCGATTTATAGATTTTCTTGAAATAGGTTATGCCTAAAATGACTATATCACTACCAATAATCCTTTACCATTGCTCCCACAGACTGGTTATTGGATGTTGCTCAGCAGAATCTACATAAATTCCACTGAGAGGTCACACACATAAACACACACACATGCACATTGAGATTACCCAAAGTTCTCCTGCCCTTAGAAAATTACATTAAATGTTACTTCTTGCACAAAAATCAAAAGAGCAACAGTGTTCAGCCCATACTGTTTAGGATTTGTGGTTTTATTTTAAGCCAATGTACTGTTTCTTTAGAGGTGTACTACTACTAAAGTGAATTAAATCATTAGTTTTCTCATGCCATACAAATGGTTTAGAGCCATAGCTACTAATATTTATTGCTTAAACGTTTAATTCTCAGTGTCTACACCAAGCAGCCTAATGTATAGAAAGAACATGAGCTTTGGGGTCCAAAAGACCCAGTCTAAATCTTGGAGTTTCTATATTTTACCTCTTTGAGCCTGAGCAAGTAATTGCCAAGCAAAATCTTCTTTATCTGTAAGATTAGAAAGAAATGTACTTCTTAGAATTGTGGGGAAAACTGAGATCATGGGTATAAAAGAATCTAGCACTGTTTCTTAGAGCCTCTGTTTCCTTAAAGAATCAGAATCCCAGAGATCCTGTTTAATGCCATCATTTATTGACTCAGTGATTTGTTCCCTGAGAACTTTGTGGAAGCTATAAGCCACCGTAACCATTTTAGGATACCAGAGGCATCCTTTCAATAAGTGATTGTTTTGGAGGCTTAAATAGTAGCATTAAAGATTTATTTTTCTAAGTTGTGCTCATTTAATTCCCAGGTATAGGTCGAATAATAAGAGAATTTGGCATGATTTCATATATAATTCTGGCAAAGCAAGTATGAAATATTTTCTTAAAGAAAACACAAAATCCCATAGTTTCATATTACTATTATTCAGTAATATGTGTCTGTTGCTTTGTTTTTTTGATGATGACTTACTAATTTCCTATCAGCACCTCCAGGGAAAGTTATTTATATTTTGGAATTTTTGATACCTGACGTTGGTTTTCTGCTATCCAAGAGCGATATAAGTATTTATAACTCTCCTCTGCCTTAATGTCCCTCTGTCTTCAGTTTCAATAAATATTAGAAAAATACGTAGAATCTTTCTTGACTCATTCTACTCATTCTTTTAGTCACCCCCATTGTCCTAGTGTCTGCATTCTTTATAGACAGTCATGACTCAAATACATAGTTGCTGTCACAAGAAACATGTACTAAATATTAATTTAATGTACTAAATATTAATAAGTAAAATTCTCTTTGCCAGTTGAAGAGAAATAGGGCTGTCTTTGAGCAAGATGGTTAAGGATCTCCTCCATACCCATGTGGTATGTATAAGAGAAGCAAAAGATTGGGGGGGGGGGGTTCTGATTATACATAAAGAAGAAATCCTCTTCATGCCTGTTCTCCTGAGATAACCACTATTAACCTGAATATTTCTGTGTGTGTATGTAGATCATTTCATGTCCATCATAGTCTAATCAAAGTTAAAGCCTTGGTATGTGCCTTTCCTTAGCCTTTTCTGTGTTCATGTAATTGTATATAAATGTTTATGAGTATATATATTTCACTGAGATCCACTTTTAAGGTGATAGTTGGCATTTTTCACAAAAATGGTATATTTTGACTTCTAATATCATTGTTTTGAACTTTATATAAATGGCATCATACAGTTCTTTGTGTAGAAGCTTTATAATCTTTAGATTTCTTCCCAAGTACTTAATACTTTTATTGCCAAAATAAACCTATCTTTAAATTTCCTTTTGTTGTAGTACAGAGGAAATACATTTAGCTTTTGTACATGACTTTATATTCAGCAGGCTTGTGTAACTCATTTTGAAAATGTATGTAAGACAACATTGGGTTTGATAGTGGCTCTGCTACCTGTTGTGAGACTTGGGGCAAGTTACTTTACATCTCTCTACCCATTTTGTCTGTGAAATGGGGGGAATAGTCTGACTTAACTCAAATGGCCAAATAAGGTGTAGGGTATCTGAATGCCTAGAACAGTACCTCTAATCTTCCTGTAAAGATGAGCTGTATTTTTTAAACTATGCTTGATATCTTTTTCTTTTTTCTTCTTTGATAAGAACAGACACTATTATACACCATAATGGGAGAAAATAGAGGAAGGAGGGCCTCTGGTAACAATGCCACATTCCCTGCCCCGGGCTGAGTGGGTCTTACCAAGAGCTCTGACCAGCCATGGGACTCATGGGTGGTAGGGGAAGAGTAGGTGAAATTTAAATAGTTCGAAATGTACTCTGGTTTAAATTACGTGCTTAACTGGAATGATACTTAATTTGTCTAACATATTAAATGAAGGAAACAAAATATGCAACAGTAAGAGCAGTTTATTACTTAGCTGTTTCACCATGAATATTGCTCCAGGTTTTGCATACAGCTTATGTTAGGGGAAAGAGAGATTAAAGAGAATATTCATCTTAATTTTTTTGACTTGTATAAAATCAGTGTGTGTGCTAACTTACAATTTCAGAAAAAGGAAAATTAGACTTTCTCCCCTCCATTTTATTTGCAAATTAAATGTGAGGTCCAGATATTCGAGATCACATAATTTGTGGTTCAGTATTTTGTAAGTACCCAGGTTAAAGTATCACTCTAATTCATTAATTCCTGTGCTAAGGCATTTGGTAGCATGAAAGGAGCACTGGATAAAAAGAAAACCTAAGGTCTAGTCCTTGCTTTGCCATATGCTAGCCAAAAGATTTGGAACCAATGATTTGATTTTCGTGAGCCACAGTAATTTTTCCAGTTGTTAAAGGTAATGCTCATCTCACAAAGTAGTTAAGAAATTTTATATTGCTTAGCAAAATCTAAAAGACATGCCAGTAGAAGGAATTTTATCATTTTGAATCAACCGTTAGCCTTTGTTTTGTTACAGGAGACCAATTATCTGAATAATGTGAATGTAAAAAATAATAAATAATATGATAAGAACTACCTACTGCATCTGTAACACTTAAATTATTTGAAACCATTCACTGCTTGGAAGGCAGCTACGCTCACCGCTATACCACCAATACTGCACTAATGCTGTATATTTGGACTAGTCACTATGGATAATGCCTTGAGATGTGCTTTCCTACTTCAGAAAGTAAACATGAACTTACCTACTTGTTTTGCCTTCCTTAAATAAATCTTTTTTTCAGTACTCATATATCAGCAAGTTATCTTAAAATAGTTTGTTCCACGGATAGAATCTTCCTGGTACTCAGGTCTCGGGAGAACTATTTCTGCTCTCTCCCTCCCTCTCTCTCTCTCTCTCTCTCTCTCACCTAGAGAACTTGATTAAAGATAGATATGCCCTTGTGTGAAATGTTTGTGCCTGCAAAGCAGTGAGACTGTCCTCCAGCCCTGCAGATCTTTTATGCATTCCAGTGAGCATTGACCTCTGAGTTGGATACCTAGGAAAACGGGATACAGTTTATGCCCTGCCTAGAACAATTTGTACTGGCTCCTCAGAGCTAATTTATGAATACCAAAAAATACCAGTCTTCTTACCTTAGAGTCAGATTGAGTTTGTTTGTTTGTTTGTTTGTTTTAATCACAATGATACCCAGTTCACCATGTTTGACCAATAATTTTAGCTGTACATAAATATAAAAATCCCACTTAAAAGCATAGACATTTGCTACCATTGAGGATAGTATAATAAATATAGATTCTGCAAGTAATTCCTAGGGGATTGAAAGGATTTTAAGCAATTCAGTATTAAAGAAATAAGGGTTGGCATTGAAAAGAATAGCCTGGGTAGATAATAGATAATATAGATAAGATATAGATGATAGTTATGTGTATGTATGATATAGTTACTGAAAGACCAATTACGTTGCTTTAGAGTTTTGTTTTTGTGTAACTTCAGTATGCTTTTGGAAACTCGAATTTTTTCATAGGTTTTTTTTTTTTTTTAATTTTTTGTGTATATTTAACATACAGTGTTAAATTAGTTTCAGGTGTACAATTTAGTGATTAAACTATTCCATACATTACCCATTGTTCATCATGACAAGTGCACTCCTTAAGGAAACTTCAATTTTTAACAAGGAATATTTGACTATAAATTTTCCCCCAGTAGTTGTATTAATATTTAGTTAATATTACAGTCAATATTGCAATATTAGACAAATTATCAATGAATAATTATGAACTTGGAATTTGAGCCTGAATGGAGTTTAGCTTCCTTAGTTGGATTTCTGCCCTCCCCCCCCCCATCTGTCAAATGAATAAACAGAGGCCATTTCACCATAAAGTTGAAATTTCTATTTGATTTGTTCAAGATCACTAGTATATAACAAGTTCTATGGACAGATCTTTTCATTTCTAATTCAGTGCTCTTTGTTGCTGCAGTAACAATAACACGTAATAAAATTGTAACAAGTCATGAACCATATGATGCCTTTGAAAATTATTTTTCTCATGTTTTAATAGCACAGAAATGAAGTAAATCTACCATGGGAAGGTCTTTCTTGTTACCACCATACCACTTTCCACTGAGAACACCCTTCTCAGTCCTCTGATTCGAGATCATTGAAATCTGACCTTGTTTTCCTGAGATTTTTTTTTTATATCCTTTCTTCAGCTTCCTAATGAGATCTTACACTCACTGTGTGTTCCAGATACGTCAGCAGTAATATTGCCAACATTGGATGTTCACCACCACTAAGTTTAATCCTGTCAGATATTGTTTGAGTGGAATAGGTGGTGCCATACATAGTGACTGTGTAAAAGACAGCCCGCAGGTACACTGAGCTTATTGACAGACTCTGGAGATACTCACTCTGAATGAATTTTCTTCATTCTTATGAACATCTTGCTTGTATTCTTACGATAGTTACAGTCAATGTCATTTAAAGACAGATTTATGTAGTGTAGATATATTTATGATTTTTACATTACTCAAGAAAAGAATTGTAAGAAATTGTAATTGTAAAAAAATAGTTTTTGGTTGCAGGCTGTTTTAATCCTTGGTAAAATGCAAGATTTAGAATTTTGAATGTGTTATTACTATATATAGGTGCCTGGAATACTTATTAAGAAATGATGCAAATCCAGGGATCCGTGACAAGCAAGGATACAATGCAGTTCATTATTCAGCTGCTTATGGTCACCGTCTATGTCTTCAGCTGGTAAGATTCCTGAATTCTTGTGGAAGGGCTAATGTGATTTTATATTCTAATAACATAATGAAAATGAGAATAAATGAATCAAGATACAAACTCTATCACTTTTTAATATTTTTAGAACCTATATACCTCTTAAATTCATACTTGCTTGCCTCAGTATCTTGCGTTCCCTTTTCCCTTTCAAAAAGAAAGAGAAGGGGAAAGTGGGTGATGGGCATTGAGGAGGGCACCTGTTGGGATGAGCACTGGGTGTTGTATGGAAACCAATTTGACAATAAGTTTCATACTTTAAAAAATAAAAAAAAGGGAAGGAGAAAATTAGATCTCTGGAGAGGGCTACTTATTGTCCTTCCCTTATATTACCACATCACATTGGTGTAGCATTTCTCTTCCTTTAAATAAATGTTTTCTAGAAATTTCTAAAGAACTGTAACCATGTCTTCTGTGAGAGGAGGCCTTTTTTCCCCACATATTTAGAGTTCTGAAAAGCCTGTTCTTTTTACAGCCTCTCCTGGTAGGGGAGACAATACTGCAAAGGAACTTTTTATTTCAGTTATGGTCTCATCCTTGAATATATGCACCATTCACTCCATTTTGCCAAATCAAAGACAAGTTAAAAGATTCTCAAGTGTGTAACAAATGCTTCAAGTTAAAGGTTTCTTTATTTAGATTTACCTTATAAATTGTATTAAACTTTGCTTCCCCTCAAAGAGAGTGAGTATTAAAGATTGAAAAAGCAGGTTGACATATTCAATATAGCACTTAAAACCTGCTATCAGAAATAACAGGTATTATCTTAGGTTACTATGTATCTTGTAGACTAATATCTTAGACCCATGAATGTAGATTTGTGGTCTGTTATACACTTGTTTATTTAAAAGACTCAATCTTGGGAGACAAAGGAAGCACAAGTTCAGAATAGAATTTAACAGAAGCCTTGTATAAATAGACCTGTAGTTAACATTTATCTCTAATATATATGAATACTTCCTAAGCTAAATATTCTTATTTTAAATTTTATTTCAGATTGCAAACGAAACTCCTTTAGATGTTGTAAGTAATAATGAATATCCCTTTACTATTCAGAGTATTATTTCTTTGCTCTCACTAGAGCTGAAGCCTGTTTTACACATTCCTAAGAACAAACATAGTGACAGAAATCATATGTGCAGGGGATGGGAAGGGGTTCTTACTTGGTGGTGAGTAAATAGCATTTCCCTCAAGCTAGTTTATAGCCCTCCCTCAGAGTTCTTATTCTGTGGTACTTACCACACATGCATGATGATCTATTGTGTAAGGTTGCTGAGTGGAGTTTTTCATAATATAATGGACTAAGATTTTAAAATATAATGGTTCAAGTGTCAATTTTTACTCTAAAATTGCTTTAAACTTGGGGGAGAGGGAGCAGGAATAACTGCTAGAATATATCCAAAAGTACCATTTCTGACATTTCAAACGCTTTTCCTTCCCAGTTAATGGAAACCTCGGGGACAGACATGCTGAGTGATTCAGACAATAGAGCGACAATAAGCCCTTTACATTTGGCTGTGAGTACTACCTTCACAGCCAACTTGATGGCTGGTTTACTGAAAATATCTCATATATGTTTGTTTGACTCAAACTAGTACCCATGTATGATGATCATGAAATTAAAACTTAAGAATTTTTTTTAATTCAGAGACTTCTTGAGTGCACTTTGTTATGTTTTGTTTTATTAAAAAAAAAAAAAAAAAATTGTGGTCTTTGGATTTCCCCCAAAGGCCTACTCTACTCTAAGGGAGAGAATATACCTGTGATGTGAATTTAAAAAAACACTGCCCTAAAGGAATGGCTTCTAACTTGCTAAACAGAACTGTATTTTCTGTGGTATTTCTACAACTTTTTGCTTACTTTTTGATCTTGGAGCACTGAGTGTGTGCTCACTGGTCCTTCAGTTACTCATGCTATAGGATTTGGGGCACCTGGGTGGTTCAGTCAGTTAAGTGTCCACTCTTGGTTTTGGCTCAGGTCGTTGTCTCGCAGTTCATGAGATCGAGCGCTGTGTCTGGCTCCATGATGACAGTGCAGAGCCTGCTTGGGATTCTCTGTCTCCATCTCTGTGCCCCCCCCCTCAAAAATAAATAAACTTATAAAAAAAAGAAACCTCTGGATTTTTCCTCTTAATGATTAGTCCCTAAGAGGAGAAGGTTAGCAAAGTGTAACAATTCTTTAAATCAAATGTGGGAATGAATTACTTTAGGAAATTTCAAGCAGGGCCCAGTCTAGTTCTTTTTGTGCTACAAGAAGAGTCTATTTTTGGAACAGAGCACATTAACAGTTGTTGGGGGTGAGAAAGAGACTAAGAGTCAGGAGACTCCGATATAGTCACCAGCTTTTTGGGAGACTTCTGGTTTTAAATATAGTAAAATGCTTATAAGGAGGGTGTATACTTAAGTTAATGGATCACTACAAGCTCAGTGATCCATTTAATTGTTTCTTCTTATATATGCTATTATTTTTTATAATACTCTCCTTGCGTATTTCGTAACACCAACACACGTTCATTGAATTTTCTTGCCCTTTTCCCCACTAGTACTTCCTGCCATTTCCTAAATAACTAGGGAGGCATGCTGCAGCTTCTTGCTTCCTTGCCCTGTGGATCTTTGGAAATACTATGTACTCTCCCAGACGTGCCCAGTAAATAAGTCCTGTGAAAGGGCAAAGCCAGCGTGGAGAAAACAGCCATTTTACTGTTGGTGGCGAGAGATGCAGTCTGAGCAGATGGCAAGGCAGTTCTTCCTGCTCCGTCACCACCATTCTTACACTAGCACTGTCCCTTCCCATCTACTAGGTGCCACACTAAGCATTTTGCCAAGTTTATGAATACGTTACCTCAGAAACTATAGGTTTTTTGTTTTGGGGTGGGGGCGGTTGCTAGGTTTTTACTCCATGGCTGTTATGAATAGTGGTGCAAAATATGAACATGGCTATGCTAAATAGTGGTTTTAAGCTGAAATGGAACCAATTTTGTTAAAATTTAGTAAATTAGGCTCAGTGAACTGTGATTATATCACCACTTTCACATTATATATCTGTTCCTAGGAGGTTTTCAGAAATGACTCGAAGTGCTTTTTTACCCTTCCAAACTCACCCCATGCAAGACACCTTAATGCTGTGAAAACACACCAGCTTGAGGCTTAAGGAAACTGGTCTTGGTTCTTATCTTTGTACATACTGTGTGTACAAATTCGTTGTCTCAGTCCTATACAAGGACATCCTGACGGGAGGCTCTCTGGCAACTCGTCATGGCTTCTTGTCATCCTTATTGTGTCTCTTCTTGTTATACACTCCTAGTGTCTTATGCATATGGTGTATCTCTCACATTTCTTTCTGTTAATAGCATCATCTCATTGACCAGGTTATTACGGAACAAGATTAGATGTGATCCTAGGACGGTAGAGTTCCATAATCTCCAGTTACTTTAATCTTCGAGGTGGTCAAGAAACTCTGTAGGTAGTGAGAAACATCAAAGAGACCAGTAAGGCCCAGAGCAACTTTACCTCTTTCTGGTACTTTCCGACATTTTCTGCAAGAAATAACTTTACAGCCCTTTGCTGCAGTGTGGGGCCCATTTCTGGCTAAGTGGATATTTTCAGATTTAGCTCAAGTATGGTACAATTTTACATTTTTCAGTTCCCAGTGAAAAGTTCACCTGTGATAACAAACTGCTAAGCTGTAGGTCTGAATGGTGTCAGAAATGACTTGTAAAAGTCCTTTAGCTACAAAGTGGTAATATGAGTGAACTAGAGACAACATTCGTTTTGTGCCAGAACTGGGTCTTGTTAATTGCTTTAGGTCTTGCTCAGCATCTAGTCCAACGAGAGTAATAGATGTTCAGTTGATATGTTGGTTTTTGAAATGAATTACCTGGAAAGCTTCTTCCTCAACTGTGATAAAGAAGAGGACTTCATTCTGACAAATCTTTAAAAATTTTCGTGTTCTCTTTGTACAGCTAAGACAGAACTTGGCACATGGCAGTTACTCGAGCCAGATTTAGTCTGTCTGTTTTTGTGCTAAAACAAATGTTTATTTTTTTAGATATAGCATGTTATGAGGTAAGGATAGTTATTTTAATTTGAGAAATCAGAAGACTTAAGTATTAACTTCAGTTGCTGGCCATCTCTATAATTTAAGTATAGTCAAATTTTATCAGGGAGTTAAGTGGAGCACTGAATTGTGATTAAGAACACAGGCTTTGAAGGGTGCCTGGGTGACTCAATCAGTTAAGCATGCGACTTTGACTCAGGTCATGATCTCACAGTTCGTGAGTTTGAGCCCCGCGTCGGGCTCTGTGTTGACAGCTCAGAGCCTGGAACCTGCTTTGGATTCTGTGTCTGTCTCCCTCTCTCTCTGCCCCTCCTCCCCCGCTTATGCTCTGTCTCTCGCTTTCTCAAAAATAAATAAACATTAAAAAAAAAAAAAAACTTTTAAAAGAAGAAAAAAAGAACACAGGCTTTGGAATTATAGACTTAGGATGAAAGTTTTAATTGGATCTGTGTTACACTTTCATTGAATGCTATGAATCAGAAAGTTGTATACTAGTGATAAAATCACCTGTCATTTGAACATTTATTTTCTGCAGTATACCTGTTCTCTAACATATACTCTAATGTTGTACTATTTGGTTATTAGAAATACTTACAGTTAAGTTTTCTGAATTCTCAATAATGCAAGTTTTGGATTATCTCAAATACAATAATAATGTGAAGACAAGTTTACTTCCTTTGTTTTCAAAGACATCTGAGAAGTCAGTCTAAATATGTATTTTTTTAATTTATATTTTTATTTATTCCTAGGCCTATCATGGTCACCACCAAGCACTGGAAGTGTTGGTACAGTCTTTGTTAGATCTTGATGTGAGAAACAGTAGTGGAAGAACACCCTTAGATCTTGCAGCCTTTAAGGGCCATGTTGAATGTGTGGATGTACTCATTAATCAGGGAGCCTCCATTTTAGTAAAAGATTACGTTTTGAAGAGAACACCTATACATGCAGCAGGTATGTCAAATATTACGCATGATTTTATTTACCACTTTCTAATACTCTTTTCTTTTTCAATTTTTCATATGTTATACTCCTGGTAATTATTTTAATAATCTTGACTTTGAAAGGTCGAATGATTTTTCTCTCAGGGAAAAGCCAACAGCAAGATTATAATTGCTTTAAAAAATCATTGTCTATCTTAGAAGTTGGATTTATGTAGTAGTCTAACTTCTGAAGTACTTTATCAACAAAACAATACAATATTTTTTACTTCTTTTTGATGGAAATTATTTTGGATTAGTATGTGCTTTCATTTAACGGTTAACAATTTTTGACTTATTGTACCAGAGTACTACATTTAACGTGTATTCACACAGGAGTTATAGAGCACCTACTTTATGCAAGATCTACTCCACGGTGTGATTTTGTGATGTTGCAAATGTGTCAGAATGCAAAATTGTGTAACCATGTCATTGTGAGGACTTGGTAGCTGTGTATCTCTAGCAGATACAAATTCCTGACTCTCCACAGGAATTACTACAAGTCAGTATTCATTTTAAATAACTAAGACTAGGGGTGTCTGGGTGGCTCAGTCGGTTAAACGTCCAACTAGAGCTCAGATCACGATCTCAGGGTTCATGAGTTCGAGCCCCGCGTTGGGCTGTCTACTGACAGTGCAGAGCCAGTGTCAGATCCTCTGTCCCCCTCTCTCTACCCCTTCTCCTCTCTCTCTCTTTGAAAAATAAAAGCATTTAAAAAATTAAAAACTAAATACATAAATATAAAAATAAATAAAACTAACTTTAAAAAGGGTAGGAGGTGCCTGGGTGGCTCAGTGGGTTAAGTGTCTGACTCTTGATTTCAGCTCAGGTCATGATCTCACAGTCGTAAGATCAAGTCCTGCCTCAGGCTCTACACTGACAGCACAGAACCTGCTTGGGATTCTCTCTCTTTCTCTTTCGCTCTCTCTTTCTGCCCCTCCCCTGCTTGTGCTCTCTCACATTCTCTCTCTCTCTCTCTCTCTCTCTCTCTCTCTCTCTCTCAAAATAAATAGACTTAAAAGAATAAAACGAATAAGACCGGTCCACTGGAAGGAATCCTAGCCAAGTATTTTTTTTTCACCCCCCACTACTGAATTTTGCAGAGGATTTAATTTACCTTAAAACCTTACTATTTTCTTCTTTATATGATTAGATACATTTCACTTAGTCTATTTTTGTAGAGTGATTTTTAAGAACCACATTTTAATATGGGTTTTGAACTTTACTTCTAGTCCTTTAGGAAACTTGTCTTTTTGAAGACTAGGTAGGTAGGTGACACCCTCTGTTGCTCCAGAGCAGCCTTTCAGAAACTGTTAGATATTTAAGCAGGACTCAAAAACAAAAAATTTTTAAGTGGAATAAAACGCCTATAAATGTGTGTATATTGTTATATGGTAAGAATTAAGTCAGAATGCTGCCATTTTCTGTTATCTTATTCTGAAAAAGAATGAAGTTATATATCATTCTGCAACTTGAAAAATTATGCCGTAAGCACAGATCATTTGAAGAGCTGATTTAAAGCTTTTATGGAGTGGTTTGCACTCTTTATAGATAAATATTGAACCAAGACACTAGCCAGTCCCTCAGAAGTAGCTAACCAATGTCATATAGTCTATAAATTCTATCCAGTGAAACAGCTGCAGTTTACTGTTGGTGCCAACCTATTCAGTAAACACAAGCTTTGGTTCTACACATGTCTTTCAAATTAGGAGATTGCTAGGGAGTACCGTACTCATAAGTCATGAAGAGAACACTGTGATCTTTTATTTTTTTTCTGAAAGTGAGCCAGTTTTCTCCTACAGTGGTACTATGCTTGATATTTTAGATACTGAACTTAGAAAACACAAAAACTCCTCAGTAGCTGCTGTGTACTGAGTGCAAGCGAGTCACTTAAAGAAATGGTGGGCTGGGACACCTGGGTGGCTCAGTTGGTTGAGCATCCAACTCTTGATTTCAGCTCAGGTGATGATCCCAGGGTTGTGGGATCGAGCTCCGGATTGGGTTCTGAGCTGAGCATGGAGCTTGCTTAAGATTCTACTCCTATTCTATTCTATTCTATTCTATTCTCTCTCAAATAAATAAATAAATAGCAGTTAAAAAAATAAAGAAATGGTGGGTCAAACAATTTCCTCGACACATCCCCAGGTGGGATGCTTCAGTGACAGCTGTTATTGATTACTATGAGAGTTGCTGGCTGAGTGTAGCATACAGATGTGGAGTGATGTTGTTACCACAAATCTTAATCGCTATTAGAATTTAATATAGCTTTTAGAAGTTACTATAGAATATTAGGCACCTAGCTTGCTTTCACTAATTTGTCATTTCGAGGCGCTTGGGTGGCTCAGTTGTTTTAAACATCCGACTTTGACTCAGGTCATGATTTCGTGATCTGTGAGTTTGAGCCCCATGTAAGGCTCTGTGTTGACAGCTCAGAGCCTGGAGCCTGCTTTGGATTCTGTCTCCCTTTCTCTCTTCCCCTCCTACACTCCAACGCGCGCGCGCATGCGCTTGCTCTCTCAAAAATAAACATTAAAAAATATTGTCATCTTTTAATTAGGAAGAATAGTGACAGATATTCCTTTTTGCATCATTACGTGACTTACATATTTCTTTCAACTTCAGATTTTATTATATTATGGGAAGGACCTGAATTTTGCAGAGAATTTAATTTACCTTAAAAGCTTATTATTTTCTTTTGGTTACTTCTACTTTATACCGTTGCCCATTTTATGTATTTGGACATATAAATGCATTCTTTAGAGAGATCATTTTTTCTTTTATTGTATATGTATCAGTTGGAATTCTCATAGTACCCAACTAAAAGGTGGCATAAGTGACAAGAGTTTTAACCTCTTACATAAAATGTTCAGAGGTAGAGTCAGTTCCAGGATTGACTGATTCAGCAATGGTACCAGAACTCTCTATTATTCTCTTGCCTTTGCAGTCATGGCACAGAATGGCTACTGCTTCTTTACGGTATCACCTCTAAAATCAGGAAAAGGAGGAGGACTTGTCATTATCAGGGATAAAAATATTTCCCAGAAGCCTTCAGACTTAGCATCTCAGTGGTCAGAACTGGATCAGCACTTATCTTGGAAGCTGTCATTGGCAGAGAACAGAGTTGTGATGGACTTGATCTAATCATGGTTTCATCCCTTGGCTGAAGGCATTCCCTTGACCACATTGCCACCACGAAAACCAGATAAAACGAGCGTTATAATACCAGGGCAGATGGTGAGGGATGGCTATGGCCATAATTAACCATGAGGAGTTGATACCTGTAGTCAGTTTCACCAACAAAGGCAATATAAAACTTTGTATCTATATATTTTTCTCTTAGACTATTAAATTCAATGAAACTATCCCACAGTTATATCCAGAAAATGTGCTCTATGATAGAAATTTTCTATTTTATCATTGTAATTACTGAAATTTTAAAATACCACTTTACAGCAACAAATGGTCATTCAGAGTGCTTACGGCTACTAATAGGAAATGCAGAACCACAGAATGCAGTCGACATTCAAGATGGAAATGGACAGTAAGTTTTAATAATTTTTAAATTATTTTTAAGATGTGTGTTAATCTTCATACTTTTAACCCTAAAAGTCTGTCATACTATGTAACTGAGTAACAACAAATACAGTTTTCTCACTTTAAGTATACTTTAGAAGTTGTATCACAAAAAGGCATATTTAGAAAACAGGAGTTTTTTTTCATGGAGTAGTCTTAAGTTGTAACACTGAACCTATTATTACTCTTGTTGCTCAGGACTCCTCTGATGCTGTCTGTTCTCAACGGGCACACGGACTGTGTTTACTCACTGCTGAACAAGGGAGCAAATGTAGATGCCAAAGATAAATGGGGAAGGACAGCATTGCATAGAGGGGTAAGCAAAAATATTCCCATTGCCTTTCAAAAATTTCTTAGGATCTCCTTTTACCTAAAACTGAACTAGGCTATGTTTATTCTTCTTCATTAAATTTCTCCCAGATAGTCTTTACTCTTTCTTTTAGTATTATAGTTTTTGAGTGTGAATTTTAAACAGCTGTAAAACACAACTTAATCCAGGAAACAATAATGTTGGAACAAAATTTTAAAAACCTAAGACCTTAAGTAGAATTAATGTCAATTTTACTTTTTCTCATCACAACTATTTTCTTACACATTTTTGTCGTTTTCACCTTTGAAACCTTTCACCTTTTTACGTTGTTTTCACTGATTTATAAGTTCCTTTGTTCCTGTTTTTTGTAATATGTGTATTTTGACAAAGTTAATGCTTTAGATAAACTTTTAGGCAAATTTCAATAAAAATATTGAATTACTCAAAAAATGATAAATGCTTTGATTGATGGTAGAATATGGGAAATACGGACTTCAAAAGTTTTTAATTAGCAAAAATTGGCATGTTACCCAAGATGACATATTCAACTACCTGCAAATAATTTTTCTTTCAGGCAGTTACAGGCCATGAAGAATGTGTAGATGCATTACTTCAACATGGTGCTAAGTGCTTATTTCGAGATAGCAGGGGCCGGACACCTATACACTTATCAGCTGCCTGTGGACACATTGGTGTTCTTGGAGCCCTTTTGCAGTCAGCAGCATCTGTGGATGCAAATCCAGCCATAACAGACAATCATGGATATACAGCACTTCATTGGGCTTGCTACAATGGTTAAGTATACACATGCAAATCTACATTAAGTACCATTAATGCAACAAGTAGAGACAAGAAACTCTAGTATATAGCACTCTGATATTCATGAATATTTGTAAGGCAAAGTGTAAGATCGGTAGGAAGCATAGACATCATCTACTACATAGTTCTAGCTTACTCCTATCCCTTGTCATGCTAAAGCCAAGACATTAGTTTGTCAAAGATCTTTTGAGATAAGCTTTCATTAAGTCTGAATTTTTTCTAAATCTTTGCTTCAACAGGTATTTTGCATTTTTAACATACTTTTATAACATGTGTGATGTCTTTTGTATAGTATGCTTGTAGTTTGATTATGTTCTTTTACTTTCTAAGTGCACTTGTGTTAGGCAAAAAAAGGTGGAGAAAATGAAACTGTATCACATTCTGAACTGAAATCTGTGCATGTTTTCAGAGCATATTGTGAGATAAGATCCTTATGTCAATAGTAACATGTATGCTCAACATTTTAAGGGAATAAAATTCTAGCAGATCACAGAAGTAGAAACTTCAGAAACTTCTATTGTTAACTTTGCTGCATAGATCCTTATGTCAATAGTAACATGTATGCTCAACATTTTAAGGGAATTAAATTCTAGCAGATCACAGAAGTAGAAACTTCAGAAACTTCTATTGTTAACTTTGCTGCATAGTTAGAACACACATACTTTTAGCTTCCTAGAGGCTCACAGCCAGATACTCCTTTTATAGGTAAGCTCACTTCACTCAGAGAAGTATAGAGCTATGTTTAAGGTATAACTGTTCAAAATGGAGTTTGGCTTATGAAATATCACTAAAATAAGTAATGAGGCATGTTGAGAGAGAATGATTTTTGCCTTGTGTAGGGCCACAGATTTGATCATGTTGTAAAATGCTAAGATACATGACATACATTCCAGACATCAGTTCTGTCAAATTTTGGGCTTTGGGCTTAGCCAGGGATATGAAGATTTTTATTTGTTTTGAATTTCATTGTAGCATTCAGATTACTATTAGTTGTCAGGAGCATACCTAGAAAAAACTAGTTCATAATCATAACAACTTTCCCTCAAAATGTTAAGAAAATAGGGGCGCCTGGGTGGCTTGGTCGGTTGAGCGTCTGACTTCGGCTCAGGTCATGATCTCATGGTCCGTGAGTTCGAGCCCCGCGTCGGGCTCTGTGCTGACAGCTCAGAGCCTGGAGCCTGCTTCCGATTCTGTGTCTCCCTCTCTCTCTGACCCTCCCCCGCTCATGCTCTGTCTCTCTCTGTCTCAAAAATAAATAAACGTTAAAAAAAATTTTTTTTTTAAAATGTTAAGAAAATATAAATTGCCTCTTGATATAAATGTTGACGTGCTTAAAAAAGTAAGTATAGTATCTGTTCTAAAATTCAGCTGTCTGCTTTATGAGAGAGTTTAGGTTTCTCTCTTTCTGTACTGTGCTGCTTCATGGTTCTTCATTGGAGCCATTTTGAGGTTTTTTGTTTTTGTCTTGTTTTGTTTTTAACTTATTTTGAGAGAGATAAAGAACAAGGGAGGGAGGGAGGGAGGGAGGGAGAGAGAGAGAGAGAGAAAGAAAGAGAGAATCCCAAGCAGGCTCTGCACTGTCAGCACAAAGCCTGATGTGGGGCTCAAACTCACAAACTGTGAGATTATGACCTGAGCTGAAACCAAGAGTCAGATGTTTAACCTACTGAGCCACCCAGGCACCCCGTGCTGGAGCCATTTTGACAAATAATGTTATTGAGTTATGGTGAAAGAAGAGAAACCTGAATCTTGCAAAATTATAGTTTAAATGTTTTCATAAGTATTTTATAGATGCAGTATTTGAATGCTCATATTAATCCTTGTGCCAGAATTGAGAGTTCTAATCTTTTGCTGTGAGAAAGTTTTGATCTCTTCTTAAGGATTGTTCTGTGATTACTGTTGGGCATCCATCATCTCTGAGTACTGATGGTACCATCAAAACTTGAATAGTTCAATGTATTACTAATTCACAAGCTTAGTTTAGTCAGTTTCATTTTTACTGCCTCAGATCCCTAGCCAGAACAGTTTTGTTGAAGATTAAAACCTTTGGGATTTTAGATTCTTTTTCCCTTTTAACTCAGTAAAGTTGGTATTTAATGAGTAGAGTGAAGTGGCCAAATATTCAGGCTGAAGTCCAGAGTCAAAAAAGATACTGTATTTTGCCAATGGAATTTGTTTTTATGATGTAACTTGACATCTTCGCAAGTAGAGGAAAACCAAAACGATCTAATATAGTAGGGATACACCTTATGGATGTGAATTTTATTTAAGAAATGAAAGTGTTTTGAAGCAGACTTTTATTGCTTGATTTTTTTTTTTTTAAACATATCAGAATTAACCATTGGAAAAATCACACAGTAAGCTATCTGTCCTCAGGCACAGTATTTAGTGTGAATACACTGCTGTAACTATCCTTTGGAGAGTTGCTATCTAGTACATTTCTTATCAGATCTTTATGAAGAACATGGTTTCCCTAAAGTGAGTTCCTGCTGTATTACTGCTGAATTTAGACTCTAAACATGTTGTGTACAAGAGACAAAATAGACAAAATTTTGCATGAGCTTCATGCCTGGTTGCTATTTAAGGATCATAACAGATGTGTCTAATTTCCAGACTGTAGCAAAATTGTGATGATTCTGAATTGAGCTGGAATGAATTAGATGTGTATTGGCTATATGCAATAAGAGACCATACAGACAGTCTAAAATTAATACCATATTTATAGCCAAAAGTCTATTTTATAGTTTGGTGTTCTGAGAGTAGAATATATAAAATGGTTTTACTTCTGCTAGTAATTATTGTGTAGCTAAAAACAAAACTGGATGCACTCCAGTAGACCAGAAAACAACCTTTGTCTAAAAATTAAAATGGAATGATGACAACGTATTACAAAAGAATTGGTTATACATGCTAAGTTTTAGAGTTCCAGATTTCCAGTTTATGTAGTCATTCAATCACAGGACACTCTTAAGGGTATTTATATTATCCTTTTGTTGCTTTTAAAAATTTATAAATTTTTGTGAAGCTCTGTGTATCTTCAGAATATCCCTCTGAAACATGAAGAGACCAGTTTTCTCATCCTTCCATAAACAAGGACACAAAGTGATGAGTTTTCACCTTGATATGATTGCTGGAGATAATCCATAGCCCAGAACTCTGTCTTTGCAGTATGCAGTCTGCTCAGAGAGTGATTCTCAAACCTTTCAGTCTCAGGACCTGGGAGTTAGAGCTATTAATATTTACTATATTGGAAATGAGAACAGAAACTTAAGAATATTTATTAATTAAAGTGATCCATCAAATGTTAATATAAATAACATTTTATAAAAAACATATTTATAATATAAATAACATTATAAAAACATAGTATAAAATAACAGTTTTATAAAAAATAACCTCTTTTCAAAACAAAAAAGAATTTTAGTTAGAAGAGTGGCAAATTTCTTTACAGGCTAGTTCAGAACACTAGTTATCAGTGGTACCCCAAGGTTCCCCAGACCCACACCTTGAGAACTGCTATCTAGGAAAATAGGAAACCCTTAAATCTATAATGGACAAATTTCCATGGCTACTTCTTGGTAATGAGTTGACATTTGGAGAGAATGAAAGCAAGGCTTTTCTGGGTGCCTGGGTGGCTCAGTCAGTTAAGCATCTGACTCTTGATTTTGACTCAGGTCAGAATCTCACAGTTCCTGATACTGAGCCCCCTACGATCCACCCCCCCCCCAAAAACACACACCCCCAGTGGCAGGCACTGCTGCTTGGGATTCTCTCTCTTCTTCACTCTCTGCCCCTCCCCCACTCATGCTCCCTCTCTCACTCTCAAAAATAAACATAGGGACACCTATGGGTGGCTCAGTGGGTTAAGTGTCCCACTCTTGGTTTCAGCTCAGGTCATGATCTCACGATTCATGGGTTTGAGCCCCAGGTCAGGCTCTGGGCTGACAGTGGAGAGCCTGCTTGGGATTCTCTGTCTCCTCCTCTCTGCCCCTCCCATGCTCGCTCTCTCTCTCTCTCTCTCTCTCTTTCTCTTTCTCTCTCAAAATAAGTAAAACATTTAAATTAAATAAAATTAAACTTAAATAAAAGCCTTCTCAACCTCAGCATTATTGGCATTGTGGGCCAGATAACTCTTTGTTGTGAGGGACTAACGTGTGGATTGAAGGTGTTTAGCAGCATCCCTAGCCTCTTTCCCACTGTATGCACTCCTTTACCCCATCCTCAGTTGTGGTGAGCAAAAATGTCTCTAGACATGATTAAATGTCTCCTGAAAGGCAAAATTGCTCCAGTTGGGAATCCCTGGATTAGAGAAAAGAACTGACAGAAGATGGAACAACTACAGATTTCCTAAAACATACTTTTATGGTAAAAACAGTTATAAGATAAAGGAAGATCTTGGGTGCCTGGCTGGCTCAGTCGGTAGAGCATGCAACTCTTGATCTTGGGGTTGTGAGTTCGAGCCCCACATTGGATGTAGAGATTACTTAAAAATAAAAAAAATATTTTGGGGCACCTGGGTGGCTCAGTTGGTTGAGCGTCTGACTTCAGCTCAGGTCATGATCTCACGGTTCGTGAGTTTGAGCCCTGTGTCAGGCTCTGTGCTGACAGCTCGGAGCCTGGAGCCTGCTTTGGATTCTGTGTCTCCCTCTCTCTGTCCCTCTCCCCCTCATGCTCTGTCTCTTTCTCTCAAAAATAAATAAATATTTAAAAAAATTTTTTTAATAAAAAAATAAATATTTTTTTAAAATAAAAAAGGATGCAACCTTTTATTGGCAGCAATTAGTACAGCAGTTGGGGTATTTTAAAACTAAAACCCTGCTTTGAAAATTGGGTAAAGAAAATCTGAGGTTTGGGTTTTTCCTTGTCTTCAAAGTTGCTATTAAAAAGTGTGAGCCTGAAATCTAGCAGTAATCCATATACTTGTCCTTCAGCCCAGCAGTATCATTTCTAGGAAATTGTCCTACAAAATTGTCCTACAAAATTTTTTTTTTTTTTTAAGTACTGGAATGTTTCATTTACAGTATTGTTGGTACTATAACAAAAACAAACCAGCAGTCAAAATACATAATTAGAAATTAGATCATTTATGATAGACTTTAATACTGTGAAGTTTTTCTAAACATTGAAGAATACAATTTCTTTATATGCTACTTTGGAAGGATGTATACAATTTATTAAGTGAAAAACAAGTTGCAGAATTAAAAATTTACATAAAAGTTTTAAAAAGAAGTGCATGTTTATGTGCATGTAGTTGTATATGCCTAGAAATTTTCTGGAAGTGTTAAGATAATAGTATTACAGTCTAGAAAGTGGAACTGGAGTTGGGGGTAGGGATAGGGGCATGTACTTTTTCCCTCCAGACACTTCTGTAGTATTTGAGATTTTATCATTAGCTCATTAGTAAAATCAGAAAATATTTAAATTTTGAAGTTAATTATGCTGTATAAATATGTTAATTTTAAAGTTCTATTATGCTATAGAAATATGACTTTAAAAATGACTGGAACTAGTTACTATGAAAAAGATAATGAGACTAATTTTTTTCCCCATAAAACAAACATTTGTTGTGTCAGTTTATTACTGCTTATAGCAGTTAATAAACTGCTATAAAATTATAAGAAGCTTCTGAATTTCAGGTCTTGAGGTTGTGCTTTGGATTTCAAACTCCTAGAAATGAGATGTTTAACATATTCATTGAACTCTAGTTATTTTAAATCCATGTAAAGTTTTTTCTTATCTGTGTTAGGGATGTGTGGGTGTATATGTGGGCACTTCAGTATCTTTTTTGGATTTTAATATCCAATTCTCATTTACTTATTTAGGTCATGAGACATGTGTAGAACTCCTTTTAGAACAGGAAGTTTTCCAGAAAATGGAGGGAAATGCTTTCAGTCCTTTGCATTGTGCCGTGTAAGTAAAGGCAGATGAATCACATTTGTTCTTAACTATTTACGAAGTGCACCATCGCTGTGAGTGACCACTGTGCTACCTTACACAGGATAAATGACAACGAAGGTGCTGCTGAAATGTTAATCGATACATTAGGTGCCAGCATCGTGAGCGCCACAGATTCAAAAGGAAGGTAGGAACTTCACTGTGTAGGAAATAGTTTGATTTGCAATAGGAAAAAATTTTAGCTACTAGTGTGGAAGAATTTGTAGAGAACCCTTTATTAACTAAAAGCTGATTTTTATATTTGCAAGTATTAATTATAAAATCTTAACTATGTTCTCATTATAAAAGACTTTCTTATTTTTATTATGATTTTTAGCCAGTCTTCCTCTTTAAAACTTTAAAATATAAAGATTTCCCTTTTTTTAAAGGTATGTTTATTACCCAGAGGTTATTGTTAATAAAGTTAGCAGCTTTCTAAATAGGAATAAAGACTGAAGGAAAGTCCAGTGGTTGCAATGGGTGGCAATACTGGGTCAGGATTTATTTCCTTTATTTCTTTAATGATGTAATTTTTTTAACAGTTTTATGTTATATTAGATTAAGGGCCTTTTACATTATCAGAAATACAAATTACTCTGTTAGAAATTAGTAAGCTCCAGTAAACCTATTTGTATCCACGCAATGATTTTATAGCCTAATATGTAAACCCTTGAAAATTGCTTATCATAAATTCAGGAATAATTTTTTCGAGAGTATACAACCTACAGATTTAGTGAAGTCTTCCCATTTCTTTGCATTACAGAACCCCTCTCCATGCGGCCGCCTTCACAGACCACGTAGAGTGTTTACAGCTGCTGCTCAGCCATAATGCTCAAGTCAATTCTGTGGACTCTTCTGGGAAAACACCTCTCATGATGGCCGCAGAAAATGGACAGACAAATACAGTTGGTAAAGAAAGTGGTTAAGGCTTTTATTATTATAATGCTATGTTGCTTATGTATGTTTAACTTATGGAAAACTTAGATCTCAAACCTTCTGATTCTATTGAATCTGCCAGTTTTCTCCCCACCCTTGAGCTTTAAACCTTTATTAACCAGCTTTCAGCCCACATTTTTATCTAGGGCCACAATGTTTTCATTTGCCCTTACTAACTGAACAGTCCACTGTGGCAAGGCAGTATAGAATAGAGGTTAAGACACTGACTCTGGAGTTAGATGGACTGCATGTGAGTCCTAGCTCTGCCAATTAAATGACCTTATGCCTCAATTTTTTAATTTTTAAAGTTGAGAAAAATAACAGGGGCCTACTTTGTAGAGTTACTGGAGAATATGAATCCAGGGCACTAAACTCTCACAGTTAGTTGCTGTTGTGTCTGTGCCTTAGACAGTAATGTGACCATATAGTGTGTACATTGTATATTACAGTATTTTTCTTGTCCTTAAACTTTCACTAGAGGGATATTTTTGCTTTGTATCTTTCTCTATAGTGAGTTTATTAGTAATCCAAGATATGTATTCATAAACATAAGATTTGATGCAATTTTCCTCCCAGAGATGCTGGTTAGCAGTGCTAGTGCAGATCTGACTTTACAAGATAACAGTAAAAACACCGCCCTCCATTTGGCTTGCAGCAAGGTAGGTACTCATTTTAAGGATATGTTTTCATTGTTAATATCAACAATGGCATTTAAAATTTTTCCATTTCACTAAAGTGAACAGAGCTAGAGATCGAACCTCTGTAATGATCTGTAACCTCTTTAACCTCTGTAATGATATCTCTGACTGACATCAAATTTCTTGAGAAAAAAAAGAAAATATTGTATTAGTCACCCTGATATATGAAAGTCTCCAGTGGGCCAAGTAAGTTTTGGAGTATAAGCCTAAATGTAATTATTATCTTCCTTTAATCTCTCCAATCTTAAATATTCTTGTCCTCTGCCCTAAGCCTACTCCACCAACACATGTTGGACAAATATTTAAGGCATAATTAGCCAAGAAAATTCATGGCATTTATATGGTGATGTACATATTGTATGGACTAGAGTTGAGGTTTACTGTATTTGTAAATTTATCTTTAATGATACCTACGTTTTTAAAAGTTATTTGCCATAATTTTAGGGTCATGAAACTAGTGCCTTGTTAATACTGGAAAAGATAACAGATAGAAACCTCATCAATGCAACCAATGCAGCCTTGCAAACGTGAGTATTTTCATGTCTGGTATAAACCTTGTGACCTAGAATTATAAAAATGATTAATAGTTATTTTTTTTCTAACATGGGACTATTGGCATCAGTCTCAGTCACAGAAGCAGTTAAAAAGTAGAGTATCATTTTTATAATTGACAAAATTCATTTCTAAAGTCATCACAATTAAAAGGCTTATCATTTTAAAAGTTTTTGGACTGAAACTTTATAATGGAAAATACTGTGGATTTTTTTTTTCTTGATCTGATTACCCATAATTTTATGAAGAAAAGTAATACTATTCTGTGTCTTTTATGGAAATGAACCGGAATGATATGTTATTTGACACCAGCAGTATATGAGGTAAAAGCTTTACATGTGTCTGTAAACTAGAGAGATTTCAGAAAGAATCAAGTTCTTAATGTGAGCAGCCATCTTTCAAGTGACTGCTTAAGTCTTAGACATACATCTCCCATGTTTCTCTTCTAATTTCTGTTTGCTATTCTACTTTGAGTCTTGGTAAAAACAACAACAACAACAACAACAACAAAAAATTCATAATACTGGTTCCCATTCACATATCAGCCATATCTCTTGAGGTTCTAGAAACTAGTTATGGAACCTGTAAATTACTTTCAAAGCCTATTGGAATTTGTGCTATTGCAATTTATGACTTTTATTGTATATTCTATTATATGCATTTGCCAACTTCATTTCTCAAAACAACCACTTAAGAATGCAGTTTAGTTAGTAAAATCTTTTTAAACATTGAGTCTTAGAAGGAAACAAGAGGTATTGGTAAAAGTGAATTGCTGGTGAGGCCCAGGGTTGTGCTTATGCACATTGGCAAGATTTGACAGTGTACTCTGCACGCTGATTTTTTTGTCCCCCATTACCATCTTTATTGCTGTTAGGACTGGGTGCCTCAATTTTGTATCTCTGGGTCATCATAACTTTGCAAAAGTGCTCCTCAACAACCAGGATTGAGAGAGAGAGAGACAGAAAGAGAGAGAGAGAGAGGGAGAATGTGCGCGCATGCACATGCAAGGCCTTGTACCTATTTGTGTGTACATATATACATTTTTTCCTCTAGACCTCTGCATGTTGCTGCCCGAAATGGGCTAACGATGGTGGTTCAGGAACTTTTGGGGAAAGGAGCAAGTGTGCTTGCAGTAGATGAAAATGGTAAGTAGGTTCTGTATTTTCTTTCCTTAAACTGTATTTTACTAGAAGCTCTTATCTTTTGATCCATATTTGAAGTAAAGTAAATGTGGATATTTTTTATTGGTCACAGAGAACAGCTGAAATTAATATTGAATAGTACTTTGTGGCAAAAGGAATAAGGGCAAGAAAAATAAGAAAAGTCTGTCTAACAGATGAACTTCGGAATTTCACTAACTTTGGTTTAGTGTTACCACCTTTGTTCATCTTAGTATTCAAAGAATTTGTTCTGTCAACAAATACTTACCAAGGCCCTAAAGTTAATCTTCCTACTAACTCATTAGATCCTATCCCCTTTTGCCTACTTGAGACTATCACTTTAGCAATTCTTC
Organism: Panthera tigris; assembly: GCF_018350195.1. NCBI lineage: Eukaryota > Metazoa > Chordata > Mammalia > Carnivora > Felidae > Panthera > Panthera tigris. The sequence goes on along the minus strand of NC_056668.1, from coordinate 131,798,532 downwards.
ACTTTGTGTCCTGCAATAAGGACCTTTTGTAGGAGTCTTCCTAGATTATTCCCATCAGTATATAAACATTATTTCCCTCATCTTAAAAAATCTTCCTTTAATTTACTTCTGCAGCTACTGCCATATTTCTCTTCCTCTTTGCAGCAGAATTACTCAAGTGTTGGCTTTCTGCTATCCCCATTTCTTCTCCTCCTTCATTCTCTCCTATGGGCCCTCCGGTCAGACCTTTGCCCCTACCACACCGGTAAACTGTCTCAAGATCACCAATGACATCAGAGTTTGGCATAACTGATTATGCCTTTCTCTTTTTCTTTTCTTTTTTTTTATAGGAATAAGGCTTTTAATAGGGAATTAAAAATAGACAGGAATAAGGGACTAACTGGGGATGTGAAGGTTGCAATCTGCCATAGCAAGTGTCTGTGGCAAATAATCCAAAGAGTCTCCATATTTCCCTTTATACTGCACACAGTTACATGGATAAATAGGTACAGATTACTTTAGGTCAGGGTAAGAGGGAGATTACAGGGGTGCCTAGGTGGCTCAGTTTAGTGTCTGACTTTGGCTCAGGTCTTGATCTCATGGTTTGTGGGTTTGAGCCCCGCATTGGGCTCTGTGCTGACAGGTCAGAGCCTGAATTCTGCTTCGGATTCTGTTTCTCTCTCTCTCTCTCTCTCTCTCTCTGCCCCTCTCCCACTCACACCTGTCTCTCAAGAATAAATAAGTGTTAAAAAAAAAAAAAAAAAAGGGAGGGGCGCCTGGGTGGCTCAGTCGGTTAAGCGTCTGACTTCAGCTCAGGTCACGATCTCACAGTCCGTGAGTTCAAGCCCCACGTCGGGCCCTGGGCTGATGGCTCAGAGCCTGGAGCCTGCTTCTGATTCTGTGTCTCTCTCTCTCTCTGCCCCTCCCCTGTTCATGCTCTGTCTCTCTCTCTGTCTCAAAAATAAATAAACGTTAAAAAAAAAAAATTAAAAAAAAAAAAGATTATAGTATCCTTCTTTAGGTGAACACAGTCTGCCTTCATCCACAAATACATGGTTCCTTGAATTAATAACCAGGTGAGGGTTTGTAATTTGGTATTTTGATGGTTGGATTAAATAACCAGATTCAGTGGAACCAAAATTTTTAATTTTTTATTTTATTTTATATTGAGGCATAACTAACATGCAATATTAATGTTAATTTCAGGTATATACTTTTTTCTTAAAACTCTTCTTTACTTGGCTTTCAGGACTTCATACTTCCTTGGGGTTTGTCGTATGTTACTAGCTACTCCTTCTCAATTTCTTTTGTGGAGTTTCTCCCTCTTGTGCCCAGTTTCTTAATATTGGAGGGCTCTAGGACTCAGTCCTTGGTTCTTTTTCCTTTCCCTATCTACCTCCAGTCATTTGGTTCTGGATACTACCTACATGCTGAGAATTTCTGGATTTGTATCTGTAGCCCAGACCTCTCATAATCTCTGTGGAGATATGATCCATTTGCAGATCCAGCTGCCTAATTGACAGTACTGTATGGATGTCTAATAAACAGCTCAAGCCTAACCTGCTCAGAAGTTAACTGATTCTCCTTTTCCCTGCCAAGCCCCTTCTCCCCACAGCCACCTGATCTTAGTCGATGACAATTCTCATCCTTATAGATGCTCAGGACAAAAACCTGGAGTCATCCTTGACTTCTCTCTCTCTCACCTAGTGTAGTGTCCTTCATATACTATTGATCTACCTCCAAAAAAGGCCCACTTTTTTCTCTTCTATTCTTACCACCCTGGCCTGGATCCTTTTAAAATATGTGAGAGTCTTCACTTATAATGATCTACAAGGCCCTACATGACTAGTCCGTGGCCATATTATCTCTCTGACCTCATCTCCTGCTCTTCCTTCTCTCACTCCATTCTGCCATGCCAGCCCCTCTGCACACCAGGAATGTACACGCATTGTGATCTTTGTTCTGGCTATTTTCTCTGCCTGGAACACTCTGTCCCCACTCAGTCTTTGACTAAGTCCCTCACCTGTTTCAAATCTTTACTCAAGTTTTATCTTCTCATTGAAGCCTATCCTGAACCCCATCTGTACTGCAACCTGCTATAGACAGCTACCATAGCATGCTTAGTCCTGGTTAACATGCTCTATTCTTTCCTCTTCCTTTTTTCCATAGAGCTTATCTTCTAATATATTGTATATGACTTACTTTTTTATTATGTTGACTGTGTGTCTCCCCACTAGAATGAACATAAGATAAGCTCCATGGGGACAGGGAATCTATATCATTTGCATTCGTTGTTATATTCTGAGTGCTGAGGTGAGTGCCTGGATATAGTGATTATTTGTTGGGTGAGTGATTGTGCCAGGCACTGTACTCAATTCTGAAGATAACGATGTAGAATAAGACCGTCTACTTCCTTGAATGGAGTATAAACAGGCTGTTAGAGTGCCCTGGAAGTGGTTCGTTTGGAATAAACTTAAAATGCAATGCAAACACTTAAGAGAATCTTTAGACTCTTGCAGGATCAGGAAAGGCATCCCCAAAAAGCAACTTATAAGCCAAAATCCAAAGGACAAGTAAAAAAAGTAGGGAGAGAGTGACATGTTTAAAAATCTAACAGAAGACACCAACTATTGGAGTACACCAGAGTCTCTTAGATCAAGTGGCAAAAAGGATCTGTGCACTAGGAAATTAGCAGTTTGTCTGCTAGATTAGAATGGGAAAACAAATTAACATTTATAGTTGAGATAAGGTAGTGACCAGAATTATGGTAGAAGCACTGGAGATGAAAAAATGTAACTGTTTCTAGAGATCTTATGATGGGACTCACAGGGACTGTGTGAGGGAAGAGGTCTCACACCACCTACCTTCGAGTGCTGTGTAGATGGAAGTGCTGTTGTTTAAGATTAGAAAGTAGGAGGAAGAGCTAGAGCTAGACTCCCAAGTGGATAATGGGACATAGGGATCTGGAGCCCAAAAGCAAGATCTAGATTGGACATAGAGATGTGGGAATCATAAGTGTATGTAGTCATGAAATCCAAAGAAGTGAATGCTCTCACCTATAAATTCAGACCTACATAGCTTTTTTTTCATTTATGTTAATTTATTCTTGAGAGAGACAGAAACAGAGAGAGAGACAGAGCACAAACAGGAGAGGAGCAGAGCAAGACAGGGACACAGAATCCGAAGCAGGCTCCAGGCTCTGAGCTGTCAGCACAGAGCCCGATGCAGGGCACGAACCCACAAGGCATGAGATCACGACCTGAGCCAAAGTCGGATGCTCAACCGACTGAGCCACCCAGGCACCCCAGACTTACATAGCTTTAAAATAAATTTTCATTATCAGTAAATTACATTTCTGGAAATATAGCTACTATATATAGTTTAAAATGAGGAGCCTAAAATGCTAACCGTATATGTTTGGCCACATTGTGAGACTCTGAATCAATAGCTAACATTCAAATCTTTGTTGATCATTTTGAAGATTTTATATATATTTTTTCCTTATAAAGAAATACAGGGGATAATATAACATCATAATGAAGGTCACCTATGACCACCTGGGTATCTTCTAACACACTTTGCAATGTGAAATAGTAATCATGGTCCAAAGTTGATATGTCATAGCAATATATTTCCATGGATTTTCTGGAGGAAGCGCAATGTTTTATACTTGCATGGGATAAATTAGACCCTTGTCCTCAGGCAGTTTACTTCTCTTACTTTTCTCTTTAGCTGACCATATCAACTCCATGCAGATGAGAGGAGCCTGGTTTTCATCATATTCCAGCTATAAAACACTCCTGAGATGCTCTTCTCCCCCAATCCCTACTCATCCAAGGGATCATGGCCTATCTAATGGGTCACTCTGACTACAATACAATAGGTACCTTCAGACTTTCAGCAGAGCCCTTTAAAGAAGTATGGGCATTGAAGCACTCTCCTACACATTTTGAGTAAACAGGGTTTAATTTAAAAATGCACATGTGGGGTGCCTGGGTGGCTTAGTCAGTGAAGCTTCCGACTTTGACTCAGGTCATAATCTTACAGTTTGTGGTTCAAACCCCGCATCAGGCTCCGTGCTGACAGCTCAGAGCCTGGAGCCTGCTTTGGATACTGTGTCTCCCTCTCTCTCTGCCCCTCCCCCGCTCACACTCTGTCTCTCTCAAAAATAAATAAGTATTTAAAAAAAAATTTTTTTTTTTTTTTTAAATTTGAAAATGCACACGCTTCAGTCACTCCTGCCAAGCTTGTAGGGGCACCAGCTGTTCCCTTCAGCCCTTGACAAAGGGAAGATTTATGAAGGGGAAAAAACAACTTTTTTTTTCTGAAGGCTAATACAGCACGGATAAAAATATATAGGAGATCTGGAAACCACCAAATGCCGGTAGTTAGAATGGATAACTAAACCATGGTATAATCACAATAGTGGAATGTATAACAGTGAAAATGGTATATACTATATACAATACCATGGATAAATCTCACAGACATAATGTTAAGCAAAAGAATCAAGGTATAAACTAATATATACTGTGTGATTCCATTTATATTGAGTTCAAAAAAAGTCTAAACTATAGTGTTTATGAATACAACTAGAAAGGAAAGCATAGCCATGTTTATTACTACATCAGGTATTTATTACCACATCAGGTGTTTATTACCAAATCAGGATAGTGGTTACCTTTGTGAAAAAGAAGAAGGGTAGTGATTAGTAAGGAACATGGGGTCTCCTGGTATGCTGAGAATATTCTTTCGTAATCTGGATGGTGGTTACATGAATGTTTTTTTATAAATCATTTAGCTATTTAAAAAACAAATACAAGGGGTGCCTGGGTGGCTCAGTCGGTTAGGCGTCTGACTTCGGCTCAGGTCATGATCTCACAGCTCGTGAGTTCAAGCCCCGTATCGGGCTCTGTGCTGACAGCTCAGAGCCTGGAGCCTGCTTCTCATCCTGCGTCTCCCTCTCTTTCTGCCCCTCCCCCGCTTGTGCTCTGTCTCTCTCTGTCTCTCAAAAGTGAATAAATGTTAAAAAAAATTTTTTTAAATAAAAAAATAAAAAACAAATACGAGTTTACAAAATATATACAGCTGGCCCTTGAACAACATAGGTTTGAACCACATGTCATTTAAAAACATGGATTTTTTACAGTACTATAAATGTATTTTCTTAGGACTTTTTTCTCTAGCTTACTTTCTTATAAGAATACAGTTTATAGTACATATAACATACAAAATATGTGTTGATTAACTGTTATGTGTTATTGGTAAGGCTTCCAGTCAACGGTAGACTATTCAGAGTTACGTTTTGGGATGTCAAAAGTTACACACAAATTTTTGGGGTACATGGGTGGCTCAGTTGGTTAAGTGTCCAACTCTTGATTTCGGCTCAGGTCATGATCTCACAGTTCATGAGTTCCCAGCCCCGCGTCAGGCTCTGCATTGACAGCGCAGAGCCTGCTTGGAATTCTCTCTCTCCCTCTCTCTTCCCCTCCCTCGTGTTCTTGCTCTCTCTCAAAAATTTTTTAAAAAGTTACAGATTTTCAACTATGCAGGGGTCAATGCCCCTAGCTTCCCACCACATTGTTCAAGGGTCAGCTTGTACATATATGAGTATGAAAGCTAAAACATGAGTGTATATAGTAATAGGGAAAACTGTGTCCAAATGTGCAACAAAAATGAAGCTGTATATTAAAACTTTAAGAGATTTGCTGCTAAAGTTCCATATGGGGTGATCTAAACTGAGCATCATATTGTGTGCTCTCCCCATCTTCTCTTTCACTTCATCCTCAGGGTCTTGTACCAGCCGGGGTACCAAATGTTTACTTACTCAGTTTGTTGATACTTTGCAGTGCCTTAAGGCTAAGCTTAGTCAGTCTTCTAACGAAAGAAACAGTTGAAAGCAAAACATTTGTTTTGGCTTAGGAGTTTTTAAAGTTTACCTGTTTTGGGGCGCCTGGTTAGCTCAGTCAGCTAAGCATCCAACTTCTTGGTTTTGACTTAGGTCATGATCTCAGTTCATGGGTTCAAGCCCTAGGTAGGGCTCCACACTGACAGCATAGGGTCTGCTTGGGATTTTCTCTCTCTCTCTCAAAATAAATACATTAAAAATAATAATAATAAAGTTTACCAAAAAGTTGATCGATAGCCAACTGTCTTTCATTCAATACACATCTTTGGGCACCTGCTCAGTGCCTCATTCATGAATGTGTACACTTTTAGATTTCTCAGCATGTAAACTCTTAAGTAACTATAAATTAATGATTAAGATTCTTCCGGCATTCTGAAGGAAGCTTTATCAGTCTGAGGTGTTCTTGTTTTTGTTTTTGTTTTTGTTTTTGTTTTTAAATTCTAGCTCAGTATCTTCTGTGAACTCAGGTGGATATGGTTTAAGTTTTGGGATCTTGAAGCAATCACCATCTCCGGGCCTCAGTTTCTTTCCTCTTCTGTAACATAACTAAGGTCTCCTCTCATACTAGATTTCTATGACTTTTCTCTTTTCTACTGAGTGGAAATTTTCTAAATCGTTTTAAACAAACAGTTCATTATAAACCAGGTAATTTAAAACATGTCTGAAATTGAAGGCCATTTGAGCTTATTTCCTTATATCCATGCAGTGGGTCTCAGGATGTCTAATTATTTAAATTTTATCTTTAATTCTAGGCTATACCCCAGCTTTGGCCTGTGCTCCCAATAAGGATGTGGCTGATTGCCTGGCTCTCATTTTGGCCACCATGATGCCTGTCTCATCAAGTAGCCCTTTATCATCCCTGACATTCAATGCCATTAACCGTTATACCAACACCTCAAAAACAGTCAGCTTTGAAGCCTTGCCCATCATGAGGAATGAACCTAGCTCCTATTGCAGTTTCAACAACATTGGCGGGGAACAGGAGTACTTATACACCGATGTGGACGAGCTCAATGACTCTGATTCCGAGACCTACTAAGAGGCTGAGCCAGAGGTCTAAGTGAGGAGTTCTGACGCTAACGCTTCAGATTGTGCTTTTTCAGGAAAAAGGCACTTTCTTACTCACGTACAAATTCAACCTAAAAGGAGAGATCACAGAGTGAGCAAGTATGAGAAATGTGATACATTAGGAAGAAGAGTTTTAAAGGCAAGTTTTGCAAAAGGAACTTCTAGAATCTTGAAATAGACTTGACCAGAGAAAAACACTTTGATGTCAAGTTACTTTGTGGAGTTGTTTAATTTGGTTTTGCAGTGCCAGGAATAATTTGGGACACTGTGCACCCTAATCTGCTTACACAAGCAACACTATTCTAAAAGAAGAGATAAGGACACTAGATTAAAAATTTACCAATAAAACTACAACTAAATTTAAGGGCAATAAAAGTTTGGTATAGTAGGCATTATGTGCACAGCAAATTGCCAAAGGACCAAGTAACTTAAAAGTTTTTTAATAGAATGCCATTTTGTGGAAACTGGAATAGGTGAAATGAGACATTATCTAAACCAAACTTTAATATTTCTGAAAATGAAGCTGAGATTTGGTTTTAAATGTTGATTTTTTTTTTTAAGAAAACATCTGAAAGCCTTCGAATACTGTATTAAACCATGAGAGAAAGCAGATGTATTTTTACATTTTTTCTTTTACATAAAAATTTAAAAATTCCAACTTTTATAATATTAGAATTAAAAACCAGCTGACTGAGTGCAGTCAGGGTGAAAATACTGGTGATATTGACATGAGATAGATTGGAGTCGGGCTGTTGTTGCCCACTTTTGAATGGTTTAGGTTTAAAATTGAACTATTTTTGTTTCAAAATGTAAAGAATTTCTTAGAAGAAGAAAATTTCGTGAAATCAAAAAAGTAGATTATTTTCACCCTATTGCAGCTATATGGTCCTGGGAAATGGAGTTTTCAACCTCACTACTTTGGATGGTACAGCTTTGTCTCTTATGTTACTTTTGTGCCTCCACAATGGATTGGGGGATTTTTGTTTTCACTGTTTGGTGAATAATCAAAAGAAAATCCCTTGTTACTGATATGTTAACATCATCGGGTCTCTTGGAAGGCATTTCTGTATTGGGTCCTATTCAGATTTAAACATGCTACTACTTGGGGAAGGAAGCAGTTGCCTGTCGAATTGGAAGACTGCCTTTCAAATAACAGAAAGGCTGATGTTTAGGTTTTTAAATAACCATTTATATGGTTCTGCTTTTACTGTAACTGTCACTTTCCCAGTAAGAGTGATTTCACGTATGTAAGGGGTGTTACAGATCTGGGTGAAGTTCCAGAAATTTTCACAGAATGATACCCAATTTCATTTTATCCTTTTTGTATTGTGCAACTGGAAACTTTATGACATTGTAAATTATCAGCTGGTTTTTCTGAATATAAAGTGTGAAAACACAGAACAGTATTTTGATCTATTTGATAATTTTGTGGGGTTTTTGAAGAATTAATGAGCATGTACATAGAAATAGTGACTGCTTGAATACTGTATTTACTTGCACTCTTTCAGTACATCAAGATACCTGTATATTTTAGAGTATAATAAAACACAGATGTGAGTTGTATTTAATGAATAATGTATTTGTATCTGTGCATATTACCTAAAAATCTATAAAGTTTCTAGGGCATTGACTACTAGATTTTAAGCATTTTTTTTCTAAAATATTTACAGAAATTATAAATGTAATCCTCCATCTTTTCTTTATAATATAAAGAAGTCATAATGGACCCTTCCTAATTGTTAGTGGTAGGAAGGTGAATATGCATTTTAAAGACAGTGGACTACATTTTCTATTGTACCTTTTGAAAAAAATGAAAAAAAACTCAAGAGGATTCTAAAAGTATACATATGTGTGCTTTCTCTTTCCTTTTAGGAATTCTCTTCTGAATTCCCTGAGGGAATTTTCTAGAATCTCAGAATTGAAAGAGACCTGAGGTTCATCCAGTCTAACCTCTTAACAAAATGCAGGAGTCCCTTCTACAAGGGTGATCTTTCCACCTTGAACACTTCCAGTGACTCTACCTCACCAAGCAGTCCATTCAGTTGTTGAGCAGCTCTAACTGTTAGAAAGGTCTTCCTTAGATGGAGTTGAAGCCTCCCTCCCGGTAACTTCTGTCCTTGTGCCCGGGTCTGTCCTCCAAGAGAACGCTGAGAACGTTGGAAGGATGAATCTTACGCCCTCTGCCATGTCTTCTCTTTTACAGGCTGTTTGACTTACCTGCTGAAGTGATTTCCAGAAGGACTCATGAAACACACTGTTAGATTTACCCATCTAATGAAATCCAAGGTGTAGCTATAAAGTAACAAGCTGTTTTTAATTTCTCCTCACACACACCAAAACTTAGGTCTTGCATCACTTTATGTAAATGATGCCACTGCTGAAATTGTTTGTGAGGTGGTTATTTCAATTGCTTGCCCACTAGGAAATCTGTTTCCTTGCTTTGTGGTCGCATTTTGTGATAGTCTGTCCCCAACTGATCAGCCACTTCTTTGGTCTGAACCTAATGAGGGGAAATCCCAAGCTACTGGTCCAAATAGTATTTGAGCAGCACTAGTATGGTTGGAGTACATACATGGACAGCTTCAGTGAATGAACACAGGGCCACAGTAAGTTCCTTTACAGTTACACCTTGTATGTTAAAAGCATTCAGGCCCTGCTCTGAAGTGGTTTTTATCCTCATACAGAATAGAAGAGCCTGTTTGCTTTTTTAACTTCTGCATGGAAGATGACATCTGAAATATCTGATGTGTATTATAGTAAAACCAGCTTCTGCTCTAGAACTACTTTGGGGGAAATGGTGGTAATAGCAAATGACTTCCTTTAACAAGACACTCATCTCAAACAGTGCCATTTAGTTCAGGAGATCTCTAAGTGTAGCTGTCATTTGGGGTTTAATTTGGCTTATATTGGACCTTTTAAATGAAATAAAGTTTTTTAATGCAATAAATCAAGTGTCTTTCATTTTTACATGCAAACTTTTTTTTTCAAACTTCTTTATCTTTTGATGGCTAATTAGTATTCAGACTAGTTTTTACCCTTCTTTAAAAACTTGACTTCTCACAAAAGCTGTTTTAGAATTTAGATGAGCCTAATGGGGTTTTTCAAATATTCACTCAACAAATATTTATTGCTTGCTTGCCATATACTTGAGGGTGGGGATGGGCAGAAAGAACCTAGGAAGCATGGTGGTATCCTCTAGGAGTTCTCATCTCATCATGGAAAGACATATACCTGAAAATAGAAAGGACAAAAGTATAATTGAGATGAACTGCTAGGGGAGGTCAGAGAACAAAAGGAAGATCAAAACAGGCTTTCTGGGAGAGATGACCTTGAGACTGGACATGGAGGAACAGCTATATTTTGGGCAGGTCGAGAGGGGCAAATATTAGCCTAGGTGAGAAGAGCAAAATCAGTAGTTTGTAAAATGGCTGGTGAAAGGGAGAGGATGGAATAGGTGTTAGCACTTAGCACTCCAGAGCACAAAAAGACCGTGCAGACCTACAAAAGAGCTAATTATACACATGCACGGAGATGAGCTACAAAAGTGAGAACAAATAGATATAAATAGGTGACTGGAGGAGCAGGCAAAAAGGACTTTAATAACCTTGCTCAAAATCATCTTATGCTGGTAATGATAAGTCAAAATGCCTGTACAGTGTTTGTCATGTACGAGGCGAGGTTGTAAGAAACTGAAGTACATCTCTTAATCCACGAACTATCCTGAGGTAGGTACTATTAATAGTACCATTTAACAGGTGAGGAATGAGGCAGAGAGGTGAAGTGACTTTTCCCCAAGATTGCCTGGCCAGTAATTCCTGAAGCCTAAATTTAAATCCCAGCAGTCATTTCCATTGTCTGTGCTCTTATCCAACTAATGATCTCTAACGTGCTTTCTGGTCTTTGCTGAAATTGGTGATTTTCAAGTTGGACCACATTCCTGACAACTCAATTATGTAAGTTCCTTTCAGTGTTTGTTATTCTCCTCCGTCCCCAGTTTTAGAAGAAACATAAATGTGACCACAACAGATGTTTTTTGAACATCTGCTCTGTACAGAAACTGCTAGGTTCTGGGCATGTTGCAGTGAAGGAAAAGGGAACAAGATTTGCCCTTGCGATGAGTCTAAGAGAATGATACGTACTTAGGTTTCAGTTGCTATTGCTGCCCCAAATCTGCTCAACTTAAAATAATCGTTCTCACTCATGCTTTTGCAGGTTGGCTGACAGGCTTGGCTGGGTGACTGCTTCAAGCTGGAGATCTGGCTGAGCTTGACTACTTGCCATGAGTTGAGCTCGGGTCTGCTCCATCTGTGTTCTTCGGACTTGGACTAGACTGCAGAAGTTGTCCAGAAGTTCTCAGTGACGATGACAAAAGCACAAGAAGGCAAGCCTAATCACACAAACACAGTTTATGCTTCTGCGTGCGTCACATGTGCTAATACTCCACTGGCCAGAGCAAGTCACATGGCCAACCCAGCCTCAGTGGGATGGGGCCATTTGGCTCTGCCCACTGGGGAGGGATAGTTTGAGTTCAGTTCCCACAATTCACTTAGCCCTGAACTGATGAGTCAACCAGTCTGTCATTGTTTGCAATTTGTCCATGGGCATTCTTGGTAGTCTTTTGTTTTCTGGCTCCTTCCTTTCTTGTGGTCCCCCTTCTGGTGGTGTAGGTGGTTCAGATATAAAACTGGGTAGCAAGACTTTATTTTGAATTGTAAAGTTTTTGACAGTGCAGAACTGATTGGTTAGGTGTTGGATTTGCCCTTTTCCAGAGGTGGTGAAGTCAACTCTTTGCCTACCTAAAACTCCAGAAGAATGTAGTACCAGTCCCCTTTTGGATCTTAACTGTGACCATCCCTTTCAAACCAGAGCCCAGTCTAATGGAAGTTAGAAAGTAAAGCTTGGCTAAGTGACTTACTTTTAAGGCAAAAAAAAAAAAAAAAAGCTAGTGTATAAAGTGCTCCACTCTATCTAGATCATTTCTCCATCTCACCCTCTCCAGCACTTGTGTAAGTCTCTATTTCTCCACTTCATTTTTCTTTTTTGTGTTCTCATTTCTTTATGGTTATTTTACTCTCTTGCACTTAAGATTTTTAGTGGTCTTCTCTCTTAAATTAGGACTGAAATACAGGCTCAAGTGCTATTTCCTTAATTAGAAAAGCCAGTAGTTTAATCTTAAAATATTTTCTTTTCTTTACCCTTCTCTAAACTTTAAGAAAAACTGCATTTTCACTTTTTTTTAATATTTGTTTATTTTTGAGAGAGACAGAGCGTGAATGGGGGAGGGGCAGAGAGAGAGGGAGACACAGAATCCGAAGCAGGCTCCAGGCTCTGAGCTGTCAGGACAGAGCCCGACGTGGGGCTCAAACTCACGAACCGTGAGATCATGACCTGAGCCAAAGTCAGACATTGAACCGACTGAGCCACCCAGGCGCCCCACGTTTTTACTTTTAAGGCCTATTTAGCCCTTTAGCAAACACTTCTTGAGTACATATACTGTGACAAATACTGTTTAAATACTGGAGCAGTACCAGGGATACAATAATAAACCTGGTGAGGTCACTGCCATCAAGAAGCTCATGTTTTAGTTGGGGAGACAGACAAGAAAGATGACAGAACGTGATTACTCTGTAAAGAAGGATTTGTGAGAATACCTGGATAGGAGGGAGAGGTCCTTGAGGATAAAGAATGCTTTGCCATTTGTGCACCAGGGGATTACACAAATATTCTGATGTGAGACACAGATTTTGCTGAGAAAGTGGAAGAATGTTGAAGTAACAAAATAATAAAAGCAGGAAAGGATAGATTGAGAGGATGAGCTAATCCACAAAAGTAAACCAGGGGATTCTGCTGAGGCTAACTGACCCAAAAGCATGTCATAGGTCAACCTAGGGATCGATTATCATTTGATCTGGGTTGATTGAAAGTGTTTCTTAGATGCCTGCTGGGTCAACCTTCCCCAGTCCATGGCATGTAACTTGCTTCACCTTCCAACTAAAAATGAAGATGGCACAATGCTTAAGGTTGGACAGGTTAGCACTAAGCTCTCAAACTTGAGCTCTATGCTAATGTAATAGTTGGCCAACCCTCCCCCACCAAAATGGGAAGTTCATTTCTGGTACCCAAAATAATAGCGGGTGCTATGAGTAACACTGTCTCAGACCTAGTAGAAATAATCAAAGTGCATTTTTTATGTTGATAGGTAAGTTTTTTACATGACCTGCTTCTTGTATAACCTGCTTTTGAGCCCTTATGTCTGCCACAAAGATGACAGGACCCAGCACACAGGAGAGAAAAGTAGCTTGTGGTTCTGATATGCATGGTAAGAAATGCTAAAATCTGAGAAAATGTGAATGAGGAGAATTCAAGGGATAGGAGATTCTGTTGAAGGCATTTGTCTCAGTCTACCTCTAGGTAGCAATAAATGTGTAGGCATGGGAAGAAGTCTGTCAATTGCCTGCAGTTAGGTAACTAATAGGATTAGACACTAAGTGGTCAAATAGCTTTTACTAACTGATGTCAGTGAAAATGGCAGAGGAAGGACCTGTAAGAACAGTGACCGTAGTGACATTTTAACTTGCTCTAATGCCATTCCTCATTCCAGCTCTGCAGTAGCAGATGGCTAACAGTCCACATTCCCAATGCAGTCTATTAGTCACCAGAGAGAACAAAACAAAGCTAGAGCTCTTTTGAAGCCTCATTCCCAAAGAGATGCCATTGTTTGGCCTGCCTGATGGTTTCCTGGAATACCTCATTTATAAGGCTGTCTGTAGTTGAACTAACTCAGAGTGGACCCAGTATAAAAAGTACTCTCATTGGAGGGGTGTTTGTTAAAAACATTTGTAGGCAAGACTCTTAATGTTGCACTCGCCTTAGGTGATTGAAAAGAGCTGAGTCAAGCAAATAGACTAACCAAAGAGTTGAAAAGGAAAAGCCGAGGGAATCGATATCCACAGGAGCTTTGAAAAGCTCTTACATAGTTCTAGGAATCTACAATGTCATATGCACACACGGGGCTGTTGCCACCTGTGAAAGACCTAAGGCCACCCTAAGCTCTCACCTGTGGCTAATTTTGAGGCTGTACAAACAAGTGGAAGCTAGTTTTCAACTGCTAGGCTGTTAGGAAGGCATACCTTAACACATACACACACAGCCCCTTGGCAAAAACTGGGAAATTTTATGTTGTGGTGGTTATTGTTGTTGTTGTTGCGGGGGTTTGAGGAAATGTCTAATCATTAGCCAGCTGCTAAGCTGAGTAAAAAATTTCATTGACCACACGTGGCAAAGTATGCAGACTTTACAGAATTTGTTATTCTATTCATTCAGAATTCTGTAACAAGTAGCAATGACAGCAAATCTGGGGAGGGAGATGAATCTGATTTCCAGAACTGTGTTATATTATTTAAAATGTCTAATTTTCAACAAAAGGTTTTGATACGTACAAAAGCTATGTATGGCCCATACACAGGAAAAACAATCAGTTGAAACTGTCCTTCTTCAAGGACATAGGGCTTACCAGACAAAGACCTTAAATTATGTTCAAGGAGCTAAAGGAAGCCATGTCTAAAAAATTAAATGAAAGTATTTTTGAATGCCTCACTAAATAAAGATTATCAATAAATTATTTAGAAATTATATTTTAAAAAGCAAATGGAAATCTTTGATTTGGAAAGTACAATAAATAGCTGAAATAGAGGGTCTCAATATTAGATTTCAGTAGGCAGAAGAAAAAATCAGTGAGCTTGAAAATATGTCCATTGTGAGTAGCCAGCCTAAGGAATGTGTGTTGGAGGTGGGAGAGACTCACGGAGAGACCTGTGTGACATAATCAGACATACCAGCATACACATAAGGGAAAGCCTGGAAGGAGAACAGAAAGGGGGACAGAAAGAATATTTGAAGACCTATGACTGAAAACTGACCAAGTTTGAAAAATGTTAATGTACGAATTCAAAAAACTCAACACCAGGGGCTGCCTGGGTGACTCAGTTAAACATCTGACTCTTGATTTCAGCTCAGGTCATGATCCCATGGTTCATGGGATCCAGCCCCGCATCGGGCTCCATGTTGAGCATGGAGCCTGCTTGAGATTCTCTCCATCTCTCTCCCCTCTCTCTGCCCCTTCGCCACTCACACTCTCTCTCTCAAAATAAATAAACTTCAAAACCAAAAACAAAACAAACAAAAAAACCCTCAACACCAGGGTGACTGGGTGGATCAGTCATTTAAGCTTCCAACTGTTGATTTCAGCTCAGGTCATGATCTCATGGTTGTGAGGTTGAACCCCATGTCGGCCCTACACTGGGCATGGAGCCTGCTTAAGATTCTCTCTCTCCCTCTCCCTCTTCCCCTCCCCCTCCCCTGCTCACACACTCTAAATAAATAAAATATTAAAAAAAAAAAAGTTCAACACCAAGTAGAATAAATTCAAAGAGATCTAATGTATGCATGTTATAAGCAAACTATCAAAAGACAAAAAAGAACCTTCAAAGCAGAAAGAAACAACTATCACCGTGTACAAGGAATCCTAAATAAAATTGACAGCTAGTTTCTCATGAGAGTCCAGTGGAGATCAGAAAGTAGTAGGTTGACCTATTCAAGGTGCTGAAAGACAAATGATTATCAATCAAGAATTCTTTATCCAGGACAATTATCCTTCAAAAATGAAGGACAAATTAAGACATTCTCAGAATAACCAAAACTGAGAGAACATGTCACTAGCAGACCTGCCCTTCAAGAAATACTAAAGGGAGTCCTTCAGACTGACGAGAGAACATTAGACAATAACTCAAATGCGCATGAAGAAATAGCAGCAGTAAAGGTAACAGCAAAGTAAATTTAAAGGACAATATGTAAATGTATTTCTGTAACTCTTTTTTACTCCTGTCTGATTTAAAAGACAGCTGCATGGGGTGCCTGGGTGGCTCAGTCGGTTAAGCATCTGACTTTAGCTCAGGTCATGATCTCATGGTTCGTGGGTTCGAGCCCCACGTTGGGCTCTGTGCTGACAGCTCGGAGCCTGGAGCCTGTTTCAGATTCTGTGTCTCCCTCTCTCTCTTCGCCCCTCCCCTGCTTGTGCTCTTTCTCTCTCTCAGAAATAAATATTTAAAAATAAATAAAAAATAAAAGCTGCATAAAGCTGCAATTACAAATTACGTTGATAAGGACCATGTGTGCCTAAAAATGTAATTTATGACAGCACAAAGGTACAGGAAATAGAGCTACATAGGAGGAAAGATTTTGTATAGCATTGAAATTTTGTTTTATTAATCTGAACTAGATTGATACAAATTAAGGTGTTAATTGTAATCCCCAGGACAAACACTGAGAAAATAACTATAAAATATAAAAGAAATGACAATGAGAATTAAAATGGTAACCCTAGAAAATATCTAACACAAAATAAGCCAGGAATGGAGGACTAGAGAAATAAAAAAGATATGGCAGATAGAAAACAAACAGCAGCTGTAAATTTTACCTTATCAGTAATTACATTAAATGTAAGTAGATTAAACTCTATAATTACAAGATAGAGATTAATAGAATGAATATAAGACATCAATTATACGCGGCCTAGAAGAGACATGCTTTACATTCAGTGACACAAGTTGAAAGTAAGAAGATGATAAAATAAACAACCATGTAAACAGCAACCAAAAGAGCTGGTAGTGACTGTACTCCTAAATAACTAATGGGTCAAGAAATAAACTAGAAAATATCTGAGATAAATGAAAACAAAAGTACCACATTCCAAAACTTATGAGATGCAGTGAAAGCAGTGCTTAGAGGGAAATCTAGCTGTAAACATAAAAAGAAAGAAAGGTCTCAATTCTGTAACCTAATCTTTGACCTTAAAAAAAACTAGAAAAAAGAAGTGCAGACTAAACCCAAAGCAAGCAGAAGAAAGGAAATAATAAATATATTATAGCCGAAATAAACGAAGTAGAGATTCAAAACACCTTAGAGAAAAACCAACAAAACAAAATTGTTCCTTTGAAAAGATCAACACAGTTGATAAATCTGTGGTTAGAATGACCAAGAAGAAAAAAATACTCACTGAAGTCAGGAATGAAGAGGGGGCATTCTACTGACTTCATAAAAATAAAAAGAATTATAAAAGAATAAATAACACAAATTATTACATACCAACACATTTGCTAACCTAGACAAAATGGACACATTTTTAGAAAGACAAATTATCAAAACGGTTTCAGGAAGATAACAGAAAATCTGAGTAGACCATAGCAAGTAAAGACGTTGAATTAGTAATAAAATATTTCAAAAAGAGAAGCTTAGGACCAGAAGACTTCAGTGGTGAGTTCTGCAAAACATGTAAAGAATTACCAATCTTTCTTTCAAAAACTTTTTTTTTTCTTAAAGGAGTGGAAGGAACACTTCCCAACTCACTCTATGTGGTTGATTTTAACCTGATACCAAATCAAACCAAAGTATCACAAGAAAAGAACACCACGGACCGATATCCTTTCTGATGATAGATGTAAAAAATCCTTAACAAAATCCTATCAAACTGAACCCATCACTATCTAGAAAGCATTGTACACCAGGGATATCTCTTACGAATACAGATGTAAAAATCACACACAAAATAGTATCAAATAGAATCCATCAATCCATAAGAAATTATTATACACCTTGACCAAGTGGGATTTATCCAAGGAATGCCAGGTAGTTTCAACATACAAAACTAAGTCAATGAAGTACATAATATATTATCAATACAATAAAGGCGAGGAGGCACTAGATTGTCTCTATTGATGGAAAAAATCATTTGACAAAAATTCAACATCTCATGGTAACAACGGAAGAATAGGGAAAACTTACCTGATAAAGAGCATCTATGAAAAACCCACAGCCAATATCATACTTCATGATGAACAACTGAAAACTTACCATCTAAGATCAGGAACAAGACAAAGATGTCCACTCTCATGACATGTATTGAACATTGGACTAGAAGTTCAGGCCAGAGCAATTAGGAAAAAAAAGATACCCACATTGAAAAGGATGTTAAACTATTTGTAGGTTACATGATCTTGTATATAGAAAATCCTAAGGAATCCACCAAAAAAGTGTTACTGCTGATAAATTTGGCAAGATTGCTGGATACAAAAATCAGTTGTGTTTGGGGGCACCTGGGTGTCTCAGTCAGTTGAGTGCCTGACTTTGGCTCAGGTCACGATCTTGTGGTTCATGTGTTCAGCCCCACATCAGGCTTGCTGTTCTCGCCCTGTCAGCACAGAGCCTGTTTCAGATTTTCTGTCCCCTGCCTCTGCCCCTCCCCTGCTTGTGCCCTCTCAGAAAAATAAAACATTTTTAAAAATCAATTGCATTTTTATACACTTGCAACGAACAATCCAAAAATGAAATGAAAATTCCATTTATAATAGCATCCACAAAAGTAAAGAATACTTGGAAATAAATTTAACAAAAGAGGTATAAGAGTTGTACCCAAAAAATATAAAACCTCACTGAAAGAAAGTAAAGAATACCTAAATAAATGGAAAGACATCCTGTATTCATGAATTGGAAGACTTAATGTTAGAATAGCAACATTCCCTAAATTGATCTATCACATGAATGCAATCCCTGTGAAAATTCCATTGTCTTTTTGGCAGATACTGGCAAGTTGACCCTAAAATTCATACGGGATGGCAAAGGACTCATAATACCAAAACAATTTTAGTAAGAACAAAGAAGACTCACACTTCCTAATTTCAAAACTTACAACAAAGCTACAGTTATCAGGACAATGTGGTACTTGCTTTAGCTTAATGATAGACATATCTAGAGATCAGTGGAATAGAATTAAGAGTCTAGAAATAAACCCATTCATCTATGGCCAATAGATTTCAATTAAGGGTACCAAAGATTCCTGCAGAAGGTGCCTTTGCTCAACCCCTCACTCACCCACAGGCACCATCTTCTGGATCCATAAACCCATACCAAAAAGGCAGCTGGGACCATCCACACCTGAGAAGGGGTGTTTATTTGAAATATAGGAAGTCCACACTCTTGCATAGTGCTTGCAATATGCTTCATTACTGATGTTAATGATTACATGAAGTTGTGATAAGAAAGCCTAGTTAATTCATTGATTTACCATGCACACACTGCCTGGTTTCAAAACCTGGCTCCTACAACTGAGTGGGCTTGAGCCTGTGGTTTAACCTTAATGTCTTTGTTTCCTCTTTTGTGAAATTCAGGTAATATAGATCTCTGTCTCATAGAGTTATTGGAAAGATTAATTGAGTCACTATGCCCAATAATAATAAATAAAAACTATCAATATTGCAGTCTCCTTTGAGGTAGATTTAGAATGGTCACAGATTGTTTTACATTCTTCCCACCAATGGGTTGTGTCTATGTTTCTTCCCCTTGAATGCAGATGGGCTCTGTAGCAACTTTACCAATAGGATATGGTAGAAGAGCCACTGCCCCAGCCTTCAGAAACTGACAACTCCCCCTTCCTGTCTCTTCTAACAGATGTCCTGTTAGAAGTCTATTTTGAGACCACCACGCTCGAGGACCACATGGAGAGACCCAGCAGAGCCTGTCAGCTGCCCCCATCAGTGTGCCAGGCATGTGAGTGGGGGAACTATCTTGAAAGTGGGGTTGCCAGCCCTAAACCATTCCAGCTTGAGAGAGACCGGCTGCTACACACACGAGTCCTTCCCAGATTCCTGACACACAAAGCCATGAGCAAATTGAAATGGTTATTTCAAGTCATTACATTTCGGGGTAGTTCTGTTACTTAGCAGTAATCACAACACTGATTATGAAAATCTAAACACTAAACAAATGAATGAGTTGGAAGGAGTGGGTAGTCTCTAGCCTAGGGAAACGATGACTCATGTTACAAATTAGGTCCTCATTTTAGTTGTTTTACAAAATACAAGAGTTCCTGTCATATGTGGATGCTGTTTATGTCCTTATTTACTCCTAGAAAGGACACAGGGAAAAGAGTCTCCAAGGGTGTTTGAACTGAAATCAATGAGTTTAACCCCCTTTTACGGATGGGACCTTAGGCTTGGAAAAGGGAGAGAAGGCGCTCCAGGTCACACAGCAAGTTAGGAGGAAGCTAGGCCTGCCTCTGCACTCTTAAGCCAGAACTTTAAAAATACTGTTTTATTTCTTGGTTTATTTATATTTTTGTTGTGCTACCTTGCAGGAACAAATCTATTTTGTGACACATCCATTTTACACATTCAACAGACAGTGCCCATGTCCCTAGGAAAGGTCTGAAACAGAATGTTATCAGGGCCTGTGGAATGTAGGAGCCAATTTTGGTATACTCGTTGCAAAACAATGAAAATCTTCACCCTTTTCAGATTCATTTGTAATGCCAAAATAGTGGCTCTTATTGTATCTTTTTGTCTCTATATTCCATCAACCCACTAATTATCCTTATACATTTCACACTCACTGTATGATGACTCACTCCCCACCCCCCACCCCCCACCCCCAGTACTCAGCACATTATGATTCAGAGGACACATCCTTCTATGTTTTTTAGGTTTGGTGGGTTTTTTTTGTTTTTGGTTTTTTGTTTTTGGTTTTGTTTTTTTTCAATGGTGGCTGAAAAATTTGGACTGCAGCCATTCTTTGATGATGTGTATTTTACTGAAAACAAATGTCTGTCTGTTATCTGTGAATACAGGGGTTCTTTTTCTCCGTTTGTTTTGACATATTCAGTAGTCTTCTAAAAACTGATGCAGGATTATATTAGAAAATATCAAACTTAAAATGGATAATCCCAAATAATTACTTTTTCCCTTCAATTACTAGTTAATTTATTATAAATTTTAAACTATTTTTCAGAGCTTCTTGGTGAGTCCTCATGGGTGGTCATGAACTGTGACTGTCTCAGGAAGGAGTGGGGTTTCTGAAAACCCCATCAGCAGCCAGAGGAATCACTTTGACTGTGCCATTATTCCCCTGCTTAATACCCTCTAACTGCTTCCCATATAAACTCAAACTCCTGCCATGGCCTACCAGGGCCTGCATAACCTGAAGTTTGACAAACTTCTATGGTTGATTTAAATCATTCTGACTGTCATAGGTAACAAACCACTTCAAAATGTAATGGCTTAAAATAACCACTCATTTTGCTTATGAATCTGCAACTTGGTCAGTGCAAGGTGGAGGAAGCCAACCTCTGCTCGGCACGCTGGGGCTGTTATCTGAGGGCTGTGGGATCTGATGGTTGAGAAGCTGGCTCTGCTGTCATATGGGAACCCAACTGGGGCTGAGAGTTGAGGACCTCAATTTCTCTCCACATGAATCTCCCCATGCGGCCTTCATTTCCTTGGAGTGTGGTTAGGTTCCAAGAGTGAAATCCCCAAGAAAGAACCAGACAGGAACCATATAAGTCATTCACGACCTAGATTTGAAAGTCATGTCTGCCACACTGTGTCACATCTGCCACACTACATTCATGGAGGCAGTTATGAAGTCCTGCCCAGGGTCAAGGGAAGGAGCATAGATCTCATGATGGGGAATGGCAAAGTTTTGGAGGAGCAAGCAGCACTGGAAATGTTGCAGCCATTTTTGGAAAATAAATTACCACAATATGCTTTACTGATTTCTTTTGGGGTGTGTGTGTGTGTGTGTGTGTGCGCGCGCGCGTGCATAAATCCCATTTTTAATTGAGCCTTAGGTGGTAAGCTCTCTCTAAAGATAATAGTCTTTTCTTATGTGTTTACAAACTGTACAATTTCTAACACAGTATTTTATGTGCAGCTAACACTTAATTTTCACACCTGATTTTATGAGCTGCAAGATATTCATAATTGAGTCAATAATTTTTAAAGACTTAAAATCCCCAAATATATTTTATCTTAAAATCACACTGTACATAATTTTATCTTTATTTGATTATTCAGGAATCATTTTAGGAACCCTACAATTCTTTGAGATCAATAGATACCACTTTCAACATTCCAGTACTCAGAGAAAATGCAAATGCTGACCATTTACAGGTTCTGTAGGAATATTTAGAGTGTGGAAATGAGAAAGGCGGTGTCTTTACTTTCAGTGTAGTAGTATCTTTAGTTATCACATCAGGACCCTATGGCAATAAACTCGGGATTCATAAGATAAACTACAAAATAAGTCTTGAAGTTAAAGGGCACAGCATCAAGAATTTTATTCTGCCAAATCAGGTGGTAATATATCAGAAATTTTAAACACTGAAAGTATTGATAAAACCGATCATCTGACTTGCATGGAAGGTTTAGTACAGGCATGTCCAGTAAGCATAAAAACAAGCAACCATCTTATTATATATTTTATTCAAAATGTTGAAGCACCAGATTAAAAGATTTCAAAAGCATTCCATGCCAGTTTTCTTCCATTGGAACTGAATAAAGGGATTATACTGAAAACATCTGCAGATTGGGGATCCTGAATGGCTCAGTTGGTTTAGCGTCCAACTTTGGCTCAGGTCATGATCTCACGGTTTGTGAGTTCGAGCCCCACATCGGGCTCTGTGCTGAAGCCTGGTTTGGGTTCTGTGTCTCCCTCGTTCTCTTCCCCTCCCCCACTCACACTCTGTCTCTCTCTGTTTCTCAAAAGTGAATAAATGTTAAAAATTTTTTAAAAATATCTGCAGATAGTTTCCATAAGATTTCTGCATTCCCATGAAGCCTTTTGTGAACTTTCAAAGTTACACACAATCTGATGCAAGGCAATTCCTTAACTATAGATCATATTTTCCCCACACTGATTTGTCTTTGATCAAAGAAAAGTAATGTATTTGGGTGACAAAAAAAGTCCCACAGAAAGGGGAATAATGGGTTGAAAATTAGCATGAGGATAGGAGAGAAGAGTGTTCTGAACTGGTCATTTGGAAACTAGCTAGGCCTCGGTCCTGGGGTGGGGATTCCAGGCTCTAGCTCTGATGCTAGGATACTGGTTTAGCCTTGGGCAAGGCACTTCCCATCCAAGCCTCAGTTCTCTCTTCTTTAAAATGGACACACTTGCCCCTTTCAGAGAACTGATATGGGGAGCTGATTACTAAGGCGTGCACACATGCTTTGAAAAATGCACAGCACTGGAGTAATGGTCTCACACTTGATTAGGATCACCTGAAAGCTTATTAAACACAGAGTGATGGGACCTATCCCCAGAGCCCAAGAATTTGTTTTCCTAACAAGTTCCCAGGTGACGCTAGTGCTTCTGGGTTGGGACCACCCTTTGAGAACCACTGTCTGTATGATGCCAGGCTGGGGGGACGGGGCGGGTATGGGGAGGGGGGCGGAGGGTTAGGTAATTCTGGAGACAGGAAGATTTTCCTGGCCACTCTCAGAATGCCTTTTCTAGAACTTCCAATTTCAAAGCAGCCAACATCTGCTCATTGTGGGCCCCTCTTTGTGGTTTTCTCCCTCTATTTGAGAATATTGCCCAGGTGCACTTCAGTCTTCAAAACCATGAGAAAAGAAAGGTTACTTCTGAGCTAGTCCAGCAGATAATAACTACTAGTAGCACTTGTATCATATATAGTGGGAGAGAGACCTGTAAAGGGGCAGTAGTCAGGACAGCTGGAAGACAGAGCATCAGATGCATTGGAATTTTGGCAGGGGATTGAGGTGCTGTCAGGAAGATTACTGCATTCATTATCGTTGCGTAAAAAATTACCCCCAAACTTAGAGGCTTAAAACAACATTTTTTTTAATTTTCTTTTTTTTTAATTTTTTAAAATGTTTTTATTTATTTTTGAGACAGAGAGAGACAGAACATGAGCAGGGAAGGGGCAGAGAGAGAGGGAGACATAGAATCTGAAGCAGGCTCCAGGCTCTGAGCTGTCAGCACAGAGCCTGACGCGGGGCTCGAACTCACAGACTCTGAGATCATGACCTGAGCCAAAGTCGGATGCTCAACCAACTGAGCCACCCAGGCGCCCCTAATTTTCTTTCTTTTTAATGTTTGTTTATTTTAGAGAGAGAGAGAGAGAGAGCATGAGTGGGGGAAGGGCAGAGAGAGAGAGGGAGACACAGAATCTGAAGCAGGCTCCAGGCTCTGAGCTGTTAGCACAGAGTCTGACCCTAGGCTCAAACTCACGAGCTGTGAGATATGACCGAGCTGAAGTCAGATGCTTAGCTGACAGCCACCCAGGTACCCCTAAAACAACAAACATTTATCTGAAGGTTTCTGAGGGTTAGCAATTCGAGAGTGGCGTAGCTAGGTTGTTTTGGCTGAGAGTCTCTCAGAAAGTTGTAGTCAAGACATTGGCCAGGGTGGCAGTTATCTAAAGGCTGGACTGGGGCTAGAGGATCCACTTGCAACACAGCTCACTTATGGGACTAGCGACAGGAGGCTTCAGTTTCTTGCTAAATGGGCCTTTCCATAAGGCTCCGTGAGACATGGTAGCTGGCTTTCCCCCGAGCAAGTGATCCAACATGGAAGGTAGGCAACCAAGACAGAAGCCACAGGGTCTTTGATCTCTAATCTCAGAAAATAACAGGACATTGTGTCTGCCATGTTCTAGTGGTCACATAGAACAACCATGGAACAATGTGGGAAGGCACCACACAAGAGTGTCCATAGGGATCAGTGGGAGCTATGTTAAGACTAGCTACCATGGTTATGCTCATTAAGAAACCTGTTTGTCCACAGGGCTGTCTCTTCCCTGACTCCCTCTCTCAAATGAACTTGTTCATAAGCTCCCAGAATGTGTTGGGAGCATCATGTGCTGCAGTTTCCTCCCTACACACTCCCCCCTTCTCCATCCTGTTGTGTGACCGTAGCACTGACTTCTGCAGACAGCACCAGCTGCACTTTCTTGTTCTCTGCCTTGCTGTTGGGTCCAACCAATAGGAAGCAGCAGCAGGTGATGAAAGGGTAGCAGAAGAGAGAAAAGACATGGTACTTCTTGCCTGGCCTCCTTCTGTGTAAGATCACTGTAGTCTGCCTGGATCTCCCTTCTAAAGGCTGCAGCTCCTGCCGGGCTGCTCTCTCCATACAGCTTCCTTCCCTCCCCTGATTCTGTAACCACTTGAGCCCTTCATACCTTCAGGCCTGGGAGGCTAATGGCTCCTGCTATTGCTAGCCCCTGAATATTGGACTGCCCTTTGCAGGCTTCCCTATAACCCCTGCCCACACCTGTGTAAATTGCTCTGTTATTACTCCTCTGTGTTAATGGGGTGTGCAGTCTCCTTCCTGCTATGACCCTGACTGCAACAGCATGTAACTAGTGTCAGAGAGAAATTTATGCTCAGAGGAAGCAGGCCTGGTGGACATCTACTGTTTCTGCCCAAGCATATCCCACCCACCACCCTGCCTCAGCGTTCCCTTTGGGGATCCAGCCCTGCCCACTTCCTGTGTCTTGTCAGAGCCATGCCCATGATCCCTCACTCTCCCGGCGGGCCTGGGATTTGCTGCTGGCCAACAGGCCAATAAGAATATCATGGCCCTCTGAACAGTGATTGGGCATGTGGCCCAAGGCAGAGCCAGGAAGGCTCAGTTCTGGGACTTTGTGAAAAGAGAAGCTCTTTCCTTAGGGGTTGCTAAAGCATCAGATGACGCCTCGGGCTGTGGTGGCCATTATCATTACCATTATATGGGGAGTCTGTCTGGGAAAGAAGCTGATAAAGAACGCCAAGTACAGACATACTACATACACCCATACACACACAGATGCTATTCACAGACTGTTTCAGCTCCTGAATCCAGCCATGCCTGAAGAGATCTACTCTCTAGACTCTTCAGTTACATAAGTCAATAAATGATAATTTTTGCTCAAACCAAAAAAAAAAAAAAGTGCGTGAGTTACACATACATGACTCCTAGCAGCTCATTGATCTATTGGTAATTTTATTTTTAACCGTTTGTTAGATTTTTACTTCAATGCTAGAAAACTTTAAAAAGAGAAAAAAATTGTTGTTCTTTTGTTGTTTCAGCCTGTCTAAATGAAATAAGCATGCTTGGTGACTGCTCAGTCATTCATTCATTCACTCATTCATTCAGCACCCATGTATTGAGCCCAGATTTTAAAAACCACAGAGGGGTGCCAGGAGCCATAGACACAAAGATTAGTAGCACTTGGACTGTGTTCTCAGATGGCATCTCCATAGTCACCGTGAAGAAGATGCTGATTCCAGCACCAGCTCTATTCAGCACATGGGCAGTTCACTAGCATCTCTGTCAGTTTTCCTTGTCTGCAAGATGGCCCTATCAAGCCTTCTTTAAGGCTCATGGAGAAAGTTAAGGGAGCCATTTATGTGCCACATCCAGCACAAAGCTGTCACTCACTACAGGACAGATACTCTCGGTGCAGCTCACATCCTGGCAGAGAGGACCTGGATAAGTATTATGGCCCGATGGGGAAGGGCTCTGGGAACAGGAAAAGTCAATTCGGTGGAAGAAGATTCACAAAGTGCATGTCATGGAGTGGACCTTCAAGGATGGAGGAGTTTCCCCATCAAAAGAGGCATTTTAGCAAAGACAACATTGCTAAGGCCACATTGTGCTCAGCATATCAGGGAATTGAGAGAATTTGGCCATGGCGGAATCAGGGAGCTGGATTCATAGTGTGGGGTCAGCGTGGGGCTCAGCATAGGCAGGGGGCAGGTTGTGTAGGGTATGAACTTCAGGGAGGCGAGGAAAAAGAGAAGCAGGATTTGGACTGAGGGGTTTGGTAACCAGCTCCAAGATGGTGCCCAGTATCCTCACCTCCTGGCCTGTGTCCTGTCCCCTCCTTCAATGAACAAGGCTGATCTGGGTAAGCCAAGAAGATAGTATGGAATGATAAAGTGTGACTTCTGAGCGTGGGTCATAATAGACACTGTGGCTTCTACCTTGGTCTCCCTTGGATCACTTGCTCCATGGGAAGCCAGCTGCCACTTTGGACAGCCAAATAGCCCTACAGAAAGGACCCTGTGTTGAGCAACTGAGCCTCCTGCCAGCAGCCAGCCATGTGGCTGCACCAAACTGATGGGTAGTAGTTTTCTAGAGCTGCCATAAAAAAGTACCACCAAATGGGTGGTTTAAAACATAGAAATTTACTACCTCATAGTTCTGGAGGCTAAAAGTCCAATATCAAGGTGTTAGCAGGGCCATGCTCCTCCTGAGACCTGTAGGGGAGAATCCTTCCTTGACTCCGCCAGCTTCTGATGTTTCTCAGTAATCCTTGGTGTTCCTTGGCTCATGGATGCATCCCTCCACTATGCCTCTCTTGTCACATGGCTGTCTTCTCCCTGTGTGTCTATATCTTCTCCTTTTCTTATAAGGACACGGGTCACATTGGATTAAGGGGCCACCCTATTTAAGTGTGATCTCATCTTAATTAATCACATCTACAAAGACCCTATTTCCAAATAAGATCACATTATGATGTATGGGGGTTAAGACTTCAACGCATCTTTTTGGGGAACACAGTTGTTGATAACGTTCTCCACCTCCAGTGAAGCCTTCAGCTGACCACAGCTCCAGCTCACATCTTGACTGCAGCCTCATGAGACCTTGAGCTAGAACAACCCAGCTAAGCCACTCCCAGATTCTTGACTCATGGAAACTGCGTGAATTAATCATGTTCACGATTGCTTTAAGCCACTAAGATTTGTTATGTGGGAATAGGCAATCAACACAAGGAGGAAGACATGGCAGTAAAAGACCAAAGGCCTCCACAGCAATCCTACTCAACAGATCTTCAGGTCATATCAGCATTTATTTTAAATCAGAGCCTTTTTATGCAACATTTCATACTGCTAAAACTTTTTTTAAAAAGTTTTTCCCTATGTACATTCACTTTGTTGAGAAACCATTTGTTCATCTAGTGGGTAATTGGGTGTTTGAGCAGTTCTGAGTTTCACTGGGAATCCATGCAGCTGACTCAGATTTTCCCTCTCTGGGCAGAGCTCCGGTGCCAGGCTGGCTGGCTGGCTGGTCTGGGGTCAGGTGCATACTCCCGGTTCAATGCGTGATGGTCAGGGGATGGGGCCACAAGGTACAGAGCAGGGCCACCTGTGGGTAAGGGGCGGCCCAGGTGGGTTTCCCTCAGCAGGGCCATGGGCAGGCTGTCTCTCCCTGCAGGAGGGGGCGGTGGGCACCAGCATTGACAGTCTGTGATCAGGCTGTGGATTTTGTCTTCTCTAGGAACAGGCCTTTTTAAGTCCAGTGTGAACACAGCTCATTGTGCCTCTCACTTCCTCTGTGAGGAAAGCCACAGACAGGCACAGCTGCACCTACATGAGAAACCACATGGACCAACCGACTTCCCCCAAGTCTGATTTGACCAAAAATACATTTGATTTCCTGCCTCTATGTTATGGTCAAGATTACCATTTGTTTCCTTGAATTTCAGGATTACAGTTGACAAAAGCATGTCACAACCATTAGTCATAGGTGTTTTTTTTTTTCCTGAAAATGATTCATTTTACTCATTTTCCCATCCTCCTCTTTGTTCTGTCAGCTGGCAGCTACTTTTTATTATAAAAATAATTTTGTGTTACCCCCATCATTTATATCTTCCCTCATTTCTACTTCATAAACAATTGGTTCTAACTTGTCAATAGAAAGTAACTCAGGGAAAGTTCTAGGTGCTCTGTTCAGAAGGGCAGAATGTGTATCCAGCAGGTGCTTCATAAGTGCTTACTGGGTGGAGTAGTTCCACCAAGTCTGTATTTAGGTCTACTGTCTCTGTACGTCTTTTTCTCAGGCTGAGTTGAAAACTCTTGGCATGAAGCAACAATATGCATTTTTAAGATGATTTCTATTTCCCTGGTGTTTGGGGCAGGGAGCTAAGTGGGTGGCAGACAGCCACATCCAGAGAGACAAGCTCACTCCTCCTGGCAGGTCCTGCACTGGGGACGGCAGGCAGGCTCTGCCATTTGGTGGGAGGGGTCCCGCTCCCATTCCAGGAGGACTTCCCAGGCCTTCCTCAGGAATTCTGAGTTCTTCCTGCTTATTCCCTAAAGATGTGACTCACTCCAAACCTTTGCGAGTGAGCAGTGAGTCAGCAGGGGTTTTGCTTTTTTGGATCATTCCCACATGGATTATTCAACGCACATTATATGAATGAGAAGACCGTGGTGTGACAGGGTTTAAATAAATTGTCCAAGGTCTATGCAGTGAAGAGTAAGCCGTGAGGCCAAGGATGTGAGCCTGGACAGTCTTGAGACCAGGGTCTGTACTCTTTATTCTGCCTAAAAGCCAGAAAAGGGGTCTAGAAGGCTATGCTGCAAGGGAATGGGGAAGGAATCCCATTTTTTACTTTGTATAATTATATATATGCACATACTGCTTTAAAAAACCTAATTAAAAAAAACTAAACAGCCACACCATGGAAGAGGCAAATCACAGAAGGCTAATTATCCATCTTCTTAAAAATTATTCATTTTCCTACTTAAAAATTATCTGAGTTACTAGGCATTGATTCAAAATGACTTTGAAATGTTGGCTACAAGTAATACAGAAATGAGTGGCCTAAAAATGTCTTCCCTCACTGATTACGTTGGTTCTGCATCTGGAACTCCTATTGTGGGAGGGCCTTGCTCTGCACCTGGTGGGCTTTCCAAAAACACCTGTTGTGTGATCAGATTAATGAATGACTACAGAGGGCCAACCTCCATGGCAGCTTTTGCAACTTTTCTTCAAGAGGCGTGATGCCTCTCTCAAAGGGTAGGCCCTCTGGGGACTGTTCATGGAATCATGCCTGCATCGTTCCATCCTGCGCAGTTGGGCAACTGGAAGGCTCTTGCCCAAAGTTAGCATGATTTATTTAGGTCCCTGGAATCCCTGGATGAGACATGTTGTGCAGAAAGAATCCTCTTACTCATACTTTCCCTCTGCTGCCCCTCTCTTCAGCACTTGTTTCCAGCCTCTCTCTCTGTCTTTCTCTCTGAGGCACTGCACTCTTTTCCAGTTATTATGAGCCCTGCCTGACAGATTCCATTTACTGATGGAAAGGCATATGGGAGAGAAACTTCCCTTCTATTTTTAAAAGCTGCTTCAAGATACACATTTCTGATGTTGCTGGTGGCTCTGGCATTACCATTTCATCTGGATGGAATTCTGTTCATCCAGAATGGAAAAGGACCCACGCAGCCATTTCTAAAACAGGTTTTGCTCTGAGAGTTTGTTTCTTACGTTAGAAGGTGAGGCTTGTGAGATACTTGTATGTCCTGGGTCTCACTTCATGAACAATAAGAACAAGGAAAACACGCACAAAACCCACTGTTTTGTGGATGTGTAAAATATAAACTGGCATTTTTATTTTAGCTCTTAAAACCAATTGTATAATGAGAGGTTTGCTGGAGGAAGATATGGCTTGAAAAAGAGAAACGGGAGCAGGGAATACCAGAAAAGACTCGATAATCCACGTCAAAGAGGAAAAGACAATGGGGGAAGGTGCCTCTCCTA
The DNA here is from genome assembly GCF_018350195.1 of Panthera tigris. Classification (NCBI taxonomy): domain Eukaryota; kingdom Metazoa; phylum Chordata; class Mammalia; order Carnivora; family Felidae; genus Panthera; species Panthera tigris. The sequence goes on along the minus strand of NC_056668.1, from coordinate 131,768,204 downwards.
CCTCATCCCACAGCTCCCACAATGGGCTGTGGGGCAGAGAGGTGGTCCCAGTGCTTGTGAGCTGTGGTCTGGACAAGTGCAGGGCTGCCCACCCCACACTGCCCTAGTCCCTCTCATACAGCCGCCCGTAGAGAGCTGCCGTCACCAGGCCAGAGGACAGTCCGCTCTTGCTCAGGAAGGAGTAGTCATTCTCCCAGCCAAGCTGATCAGGGGTTTCCAGGGACATCCCTGAGGTAAGAAGCAGAGGAAAGATATAGGAAGTACTGAAGTTCCCCCATAGGTGGAACTCAAATATCCCTGTGGCCTCTGTGATCTCCTGCCCACAGGTGTTAAAGCCAAGACCCCCACACTTGACCAGGGCACAAACTTGAACATAGTAAGTGCCGTGCACAGTGTGAAGACCGTCAAAGACCCCCAGGGCATACAGCTCTTTGGACAAAGTGGGCCGCTGGTAAAGCAAATAACAGCAGAGGCCGTTTGCACAGACACGGAGGTAGCCTTCCTTTCCCCACACAGGGACCAGGGTGAAATTGTCATACATCATCTCCGAATGAAACACAGGAGGAGTGTTCATGTTCCACTTGGTGGCTCCATCACAATGGACTTCCTGAGCATCCTTTTCACAGTATGGATCACCTGCCAAGATTTCTAAAAACTTACTATGAGATGGGTTCATTTTACCTGTGGCATTCTCTGGACCAATGAGACCCAGTGGATTTCTGGCTACCTGTGCAATTATAAGATGACCAGTGGCGTTTTCCATGTCATGGTGCCAAAAGGACTTCTGAGGGCTGTGTATGCCACTTCCGGTCATCCCCAGAGATGGGTGGTGGATGTTGGCAGCCAGCAGGTTGATACCAAAGGCAACGGCAAAAGCTCTCTGAATCTGAATGGCTGCCAAGAGTGGGAGCTGGTTCATCCAGGCAGTAGGATATACGACGTGCTTCACCTCAGAGTCTCTGAGGAGTCTAATGGCAGGGTCAAAAAACAATATATCAAAGCAGGTGAAGATGCCAAATTTGCCAGCAAAAGGGGTATCAAAGATGATGTGATCCACTTTGAGAGGGGTATCAAAAGCTGCCTCAAAGTAGAGGTTGTGTTTGCGATAGCGGTCAACAAGGGTTCCGTTGTTGCTGAACACGACATTTGTGTTAAACTGGTATCTTCCATCATGTGGGCACCCCGGGTCATTGTTATGGCAAGGCTGCTTGGTCCCAAGATTGGCCACCAGGAACATATTGCCCTTGATGGCCATGCAACTCAGGCGCTGGAGGACCTAAAGGGAAAAAAAGGCATAAATAAATGAATTTTTAAAATCCTGCCATTTGCCTTATAATTTTAAAATAGAAAAGTACCTGTATTGTGTCTATAATATGTAAACAGCTATCATACATCAGTAAAGAAAAAACACTACTGGAAGAGTGCACAGGATATGAACAGGTGATTCACAGCACAAATACAAATGGCCAATGGACATCTGAGAAGATACTCAACCTCATTAGTAATGAGGAAACACAAATGAAAATAATGAGATCTCATTCTGCACCTTCGTAAGATTGGCAAAAATTCAAGATATTATTCCATCTTGCATTGACCAAAGGTGGGGAAACAGGCACTCGAGACTATCACAAGGGATGTAAAATGAAACGAAGGTCTTTCAAAAGGGAAATTTGGTAGTCTTTAAAATAATTCAAAATGTGCATATCCTTTCGCTGAGAAATTCCATTTCTAGGAATCTTACCTTACAGAAAAACTTGGACATATTTATGAAGATATATGTACAAGGATATTGACTCAAACGTTATAATAGCAAGGGTTTTACAAAAGCATATAGCATGCTAATAAAGAGGATGTCAATAACTATGAAATGAATAGAAAAGAATACAGTTGGATGCATATCAAAGTGTTGATGGCAGTTTCTCTAGGAAGAGAAGGAGGGTAATTGGTGGGGTGTGTGAAGATGGGACTTTAATTTTCTTACTTCTGATTCGTTTGTTTTCTAAGTATATATTCTTGTATGTCCTGTGTAATTAAATAGAACGATCCAGAGATGAGTAAATGCCCCATAATACCAGACACTCTTTAACTGATGGAATATGTGGCACAGGGAGTTTGGGGAGCTCAGATTTCATTTTTAGGAACCTAGGGTCTCCTTTCGGTCTCATTTAACCTGTCTTGGCTGTTGGCCCCTGGCTTGGTTCATCTCTGCATGCCTTCAGTCTACGGAGGAGGAAGGCTGGGACTCTCCCTTACCTCTGTGTCATTGAATCGGTGGGGCTCCAGGCAAGGATTCCACCTGACCAACTGGGGAGACGGCATGAAGTCCAAAAATGGGTAAACAGATGTTCTTGTAAAGTTGAATCCATGAATGCCATCTTCTGGAAACACTATAATCTGTACACCCTGTAGGTCAAACACATCAAAGTATGGTATATTATCCGATTACAGGAAACACCCCTTCTTTCACTCATCTGTTCTTTCATTCACTCGTCGGACAGCCATCAGGTAGTTGTACTGTGCCAGGAACCAGAGGTTCTAAGATGGTGGCTGGGGATCATCAGGGATCTTGGTCTTGGGGAAACTGTCTCACTTGGCCTCATTGTCAGGTAACAAAGGCAGATGGATTTAGAAACAACCATTCACCATACCTCATGTTAGGGAAGGGGGGAATGAGTGAGATTGGAGCAGAAAGCAGGAGTTTGCCAAGCAGACGATCAGGAGAGGTTTGGAGTTCCTGGTGGTGGCACAGTACAAAGGCCTTGAATACTGGGCTTGTTGACAGATGGGGTGTCTCCAATCCAGTGGTTTCCACTCATTGTGCATCTAAATCAGACGGGGAGCTCCTGAAAAAACACTTGGTTTAGGGGTGATGCTGGGGCCCACTCCTAAAAAGTCTGCTTCACTGGGCTGGTGGGGAAAATTCAAGTGTGTTCATTTCAGCATAGAAATAAGGACTTTCTCTAACTTGAAGTTCTCCAACTGGGAATTAGGAGGCCCTTCTCCGAATCCTAACCACTCCCCAGGCTTTGTCCCACACCTGGAGACAACCTAGGTTTCCTGACTGATAGCCTGGGGCTCCCTGTGATGTTCACATTAACCGAATGAAATCCAAACAAACGGGGCACCCTAAGCTCCCAGCATCAGGACCTCATTCTCCTGCTGCTCTCCACTTACACAGCTTAAAATGCGAAGCCTGGAACATTGCTCCAGAGTGAAAGGTGGAGGAGGAAGGCAGAGAAGGTATGAATAACCTAAAATAAGAGGCAATTTGAGTCACTTATTTCTGGAATGCACTGCAAACTCTTTATAATATTTTATTCTGGCTAAAAAAGCTTCGAAAGTGTAACTGTAGAAAACTTGGAGAACAGATAATATTAATATTAGTTTAGTTAATATCTTGGCTATTTTTATTTTGTCTGTGTGTGTGTATATAATTGCGATAATGATAAATACATGGTGTTTCGGGAGCACCTAAGTGACGCAGCTGGTAAAGCATCGGACTCGTGATCTCAGCTCAGGGTCATGAGTTCAAGCCCCACGCTGGGCTCCGCTGAGCATGGAGCCTACTTTTAAAGAAAATTTTAAATAAATACATAAATAGTTTTCCATCTTGACGTTCCTCACTACATACAGCATCAAGACTACCAAGATACTTTCAAAAATACCATTTGCAATGGCCACATTATATTTAAGAGAACACCATAATTCATCTTTTATCAGCGGATATCTGAATTGTTCCCAACTTCTGGTGACCATCTGCATACAGGGTGCTCAAAACACTTAATGAGTATTATACACAACTGTTTACGTGTCTGATGATTTCTTCAGAATGAAGTCTTGTAAGTGAGGATACGGGCTCACAGACAGGAAGAGTTTTCAGTTGTTTACATTGCCAAATAGCCCTCCAGAAAGATTATACCAATGTATGCTCCTCCCGGTAGAGTGTTAAGATTGGTCACCTTACAGTACACGGTAAAGCAAAATTATCACAAACTTGGAAATAAAGCAAGATGTTTGCCTTTCTAACATATACTAGGGTACTATTTAAGAGGCTCACTCAAGGATTATTTAGTGAATGTACTATTGCTAGGCTTTGTTATTTAATATTAGATCACCCCAGACTGCAATTGTATTGCTCTATAGGACATTAGCCAGTTTTGTATACACGAGCAAATTCATTTCAACGTTCATTTGACCGATACACACACTCATGTTCCTCCAATGCTCTTTTGAGCCAGCTTTACCATCTGACTGATTTCTTCATTAGATCAGTGAGTTAAATAACAGTTTTGGCACATGTTCGTTCTATATTTGTGTAAGAGGTTTTAAAATTTTTTTTACGTTTTTATTTATTTTTGAGAGAGAGAGGCACAGAGTGCAAGCGGGGGAGGGGCAGAGAGAGAGGGAGACACAGAATCTGAAGCAGGCTCCAGGCTCTGAGCTGTCAGCACAGAGCCCGACACAAGGCTCGAACCCAAAAATGGTGAGATCATGACCCAAGCCAAAGCCGGACACCCAACCAGCTGAGCCACTCAGGCATCCCAGGAGTCATGTTTTAACTTTTTGAAAATTATACTTGGACAAATGTTTTCCTTTATTAAAAACAAAACTTTCCCCAAGAATGTTGAATGGTTTCCTATGGACAATACCATTTATGTTATGTATACATATTAGATTAATACTGAAGTTAAATTGCATTTCCTAAATACATATTTTCTAGAAATAAGAAGAGGAACCAACCTGAGCCAGGGTAGAACGCTGGATCTAATGTGACTATCAATCCATCTAGAAAGCAGTTAGCATCCCTGATAAATGAGGAGTTTTCGGAGAGACTTCAATGAGGTCAAGAACTCCTGAGGAATTAAGGTTGCCAACCCAGTTGATGGACCAGCCTAATATCTTTAAGTTGGAGTCCTTTTCTTCCCTATAAATATCTCTACCAAGAGAGAAATACTTCAGTTGGCTAGTTCGGGAACGCTTGCCTTCCAGCAAGTTTGATCTAAAATTTTGACACATGCTTGGCATCAATTTGTCATAGAAGTTGCTTGAACGCATAAAACCATGCAGGGAAGCCGAGAGATCTGTAAGCACTAAGAAATGATCAGATAAACAATCTGTTCTCTTGGACCACAAACAGAGAAGGAATGATGACTTGCAGGCAGCATGGGCTCAACAAAAACATGTTATAGGTTTCCTTTGGGGGCAGGTTATTGGAAGGCAGGGGAATACCACCGTCACAGCCTCTGGAGTTCAGCATGGCCTCTGCCCAACCTCTTAGAATGGTCTTGTGGACAGGATGGAGAAGCGAGGGATGGCTCGTATTTCAGCACCATGCAAGCAAACACCTCTGTGCACAGAATGGTCTCGAGTGGATCTGTGTCACCAGGAGGTCTAAGGGCACAGCCTGGGATTTTTTTACACTGACTTCAGCGTAAACATAAATGAGGTGTGTATCAAATGTGTGAATGACGTGAAGGTAACTGATATGCAGGATGCCAGTAAAGATCCCCAAATAGCCGAACAGACTGGAATGATGAGATTTCACAGCATAAATGTGAAGTCGTGTGTTCAGGTTAAAGAAGTTAACCTTGTAAGTACCGGGTGGCAAGAGTGGCACGTGTGTCCGTGTGTGGGAAGAAGACTCGGGAGTGTGAGTTGGCAGCAAATGACTTATGAATCCACAGTGAGATGTGGCTGCCAACAGCTTTCTGGGGACAAAGTCTCGAATGAGAATGGCGCTACATCTCCTCCACTCTGCCCTTGAATACGGAGACCTTCCTATGGCTCTGGGCACAGAGATCATCTGGGAAATCTTTGTAAAAGGGACATACAGCCTGGAGAAGAGATGCTGGGTTTGGGGGCGGGGGGAAGGAGCATGACGGCTGTCCTCCTGTGGAAAACGACCCGCCATGGTCAGTTCCTCCGTCTGTTCTGTTTAGCTAAGGGGACAGAACGGGTGGCAGTTGCCGGGAGGCAAACTGTTGTTCACTGAAAGGCAAACCTTGCCAGAAGCTCCCGCGCTCTCATCAGACAGTGCGTTCTGGGCCACAGTTCAAGGAGAGACTGGATGTGGGGCTTTGAACGAGAGAGGAGCATCACCCATCAGAAGAAGCTGGACAAGGTCTTAAACTCTCTTCCAATATTAGCCCTATATATGTGTATATTGTTTTAATTTTTTTAATGTTTATTTTTGAGAGAGACAGAGAGTGAGCAGGGGAGGGGCAGAGACAGAGGGAGACACAGAGTCTGAAACAGGCTCCAGGCTCCAAGCTGTCAGCACAGAGCCCAATGCAGGGTTTGAACTCCCGAACCTCGAGATCATGACCTGAGCCGAAGTCAGATGCTTAACCTACTAAGCTACCCAGGCGCCCCTATATATATGTATATCTCTAAAAGGTAGCCTATAATTTTATATATGCATATATACACATACACAGGTAATGAGGTAGAATTTTAAAATGCAGCAATAGCTAGTGGCCGTCCAGGCAATCCTGAGTACCCTGAACAGAGATAGGAACTATTTTGGAGCAGGACCTGCTGGCCCGAACTGTCCTGCCCTCCAAACTCACCGGCACAGGGAAGTTTTGCTCACATGGAGTGTACCTCCTGTCAGGGCAGAGCAGGGCTTCCTCACATGACTGGGCTTGGTCACCACACACCAGGTGAAAGTCCAAATTTCCCTTTGGTTATGGGTTTCCCAACAGGGCATTTTGTTATGGTCACGTCTGGCACGGACACTGCCCCTCTGCCCCACCCTTCCTGGCAGAAGTGGGAAATGCAGGCCAAGCAGGAAGCCTTCACAAAGGCTGGCAAAGACCTCCCTCTGTCCACCTCCGTTCTGTCTGGACTGAGGTCTCAGACTGTTCATGGTCTGGAACAGAGACGAGAAATGAGCCCCAAATAGACTGAAGGTGGAAAACAGCAGTTCTGTGGATGCTTACTATTTTGAATGCCTCAGAGAGCAGGACAGACCCTCATGCCTGGAAGTTTCTAGAATTTTCTGCACATCAGAATCCACTGGGGAGCCTTAGAACTCCCAGTGCTCAATCCACACCCCATCTGCCTCTGCGGGTATGGCATACAGGCACCCACTTAGTTTACGACTGGCTGAGCACTCCCTCTGCACGGCCACATCTGAGAACCAGGGACTGAGCTCCGGACTCCTCAGACATGAGGGGAAAAGCAGCACCTGGGGATCTTGCTATGATGTTGATTGATTCAGCAGGTCCGGGCAGGCCCCAGATCCTGCATTTCTCACAGGCTCCAGAGGGCTGCTGATGCCACTGGTCCATGGACCACTGAGCAGCGAGACCCCAGCCACCTGACTACTTCAGCTCCGCTTTACCAGCTGGACTAATTTTCCAGAAGGGCTGCGGGAGCCATTGACAGAGAGCCAGAGAGCAATTCGCCCTGTTCTGCTAGACAAGCTTGGGGGGGGGGGGGGGGGGGGGGGGGCGGCGGGCTAACCCAGGAGTGTTTCTTGCCTTTTGGGCTGCGGTCATCACTTGCTGTTCATAGATGTCGAGGTTCTGGTTCATTAGGTCCAAGGCCTGCTTGCGGCCCACGAGTGCTAGAGGGCTGGGAGTGAAGATTGACTGGTGCTCGTACACAGCAGCCACGTAGTGTTCAGCCTCAGAGTGCTGGGCCACGCGTGGTTCCTCGGTGTGGACTCCCAGGGCAACCACGTAGCAGCCGAAGAGGAAAAGAGCAAGCTGACTGCCGGCTCCAGACATAATGCAGGCCATAAATCTGGAACGTAAGGAGGCAAGGGGAAAACAGCTGAATAAAGAATCCTGCCAAGAATGTAACTTTTGCAGCTGTGACTTATTAATCTCAGCAATTAAACCTACCCGCCGTGATACTGCAACTCAAAGATTTGTTTCATGTTCCTAATAAAAGGGTCTGTGTTTCTCTCCAAACACGTAGCAAGCTACATTTAAAATGGCTCGCTGTGTTAGTCTGGTTTTAGAATGTTTCCAAAACAGACCCGATGTTTGCCATGATTTTCTTCCCCAGCGTTCAGCAAGACGGCATTGTGTCACTACTCGCCTTTCTAGCCACGTACCTAAGTTTTAGGCAAGAATAACTACCATGACTATTTTATAGAAGTCGGTGGCATATTCCACATCCCACCACCTGCCCTCCACACACACAAACGTGTCAACCATCCACATCAGCTCTGATTGTTGCGATCCCGATAATACAGCTCGGCTTTCCTAGCTACAAAACTCTGATGGATTAAAATTCTCCCTGCATTTCTTTGGTCAGTAATGAATATAAAGGGTAAGTCCTTCTTAGCACGACATTCTTTATTTGGTGCAGAGAAGCTGCTGACTTCTACTTACGTGCCAGTGTCTACTCTTGGTTATGGATAGGTAAAAAGAGGGCTCCCAATCAAAGCGTTTTGTTTCTCCTCCTTGAATTTGGGAATCATCACCTTCTCAACCTCTGTCTCTGCGATTCCACCACTCGTGCTCAAAAGCATAATCGTTTGGAAATAAAATCCTTTTGCAGTGATAAAATGCAACCGTCTAGAAAATATACAAGGATTTTCTAGAAAACGTAAGAGGATTTTCTAGGACGTACACCCAGCTATGTAGGCCCTACCATAAGCAATTAGAAGTAAATTATGTCACTTACAATGACACTTCTGTGTGCCTTTTTTTTCCCAAGAGTAGGAGTTTTTATTCCCAATAGTTATGTGTTACTGTGTTAGAGTGAATATTCCAATTCTTCCTTGAAAACCAGCCTGGCCTCCCAGCTGAAGCCCCTCGCCTAACACACAGATATACCAGGGGGTGTGCCAAGGCCAGGCCACTTGCTCTGTGGAGATGCGCTGGGGCTGACCAAGTGCCCAGGAATCCGGATTAAACATCGAGATAACAAAGACAAATCAAGGAATCCTACTGCTGCTTTTTAAAAAGACAACGACGCCCTGTCCAAGTCTGACTCATAACTCCTGTGTTTGCATTTTAAAACCAAACTTTCCAGGCTGCAAACTTCCTTTTATTTTTCTCTTAATAGTTCCAGAAACAAAAGTAACCATAAGTATTTTCAGCAACAGAACAAGGACTCGGGAGGCTCAGTCTGAATCCTTGCAAAACCAAACACTTGTTGGGCTGAGCAGGCCTCATCCCACGGCCTTGTCTCACACACTGTTACTTCTTGTCCCAGGGACTAAGTGCACCATCCAGATACCCAACCCCAGGACTTGTTGCCATTCATCTGGGACCCTGAACGATGTTCTGAGATTAGAACAAGGAGGCTTTGGGCAAGCAGTCATGAGATTCTGAGTAGAAACAAAAGTATAATTGATAAGGTTTCTTATCTGAATTTTGCCTCTGAAGACCAGCACGGGATAATTTTAACGGTCAAAATCTAGTTTCTGCTCCCTCTGGTTTCAGAATGATGATAATGGGGAATGGTTCGGGGGAGAAACTTTCATCTTCAAAGACACATTCCCGGTATTTCTCAAGCAGTAGATGCTGGCCTCACTCAGAGGTGGGGAAACTGAGGCCGGGGGAGGGGAGAGTTGTGTGAACCAGTGCCCGGTGGAGCCAGCTCAGGAGTGCCTGGGGCCCAGCGGGGTGGTCACAGCATCCCCCTTTCTCAACAAAGAGCTGTGTGTCACCCATTTACTTGGGGACAGAGGACATTAGTTCAAGTGTCAGGACTTGCAAAATGGTAAAACAAGAAAACTATGGAACCAGCAAGATATTACATTTCTTTCTATTTTGAGAAAGTAAAATGTAGATTATTTACAAAAGGTGCTTGGCAGCAGGGCTGTAAATGGCAATCACTTGTGTGTGAACAAAGGTGGGTGATAATAAGAGGTTAGGCAGATTTAACCAGGTATTCATGCTTGAAAGAAGCAAGCTTAATGAGGTAGGAGAGAATGAGTAATTATGATAAAAATAGGTACCACAGTTTGCCCGTCCCGATGTGTGGTGAAATAGCAGCTGGTTTAACCAAATTTGCAAATGCTGGCTTTCCCTCTTTATTTGGCACTACACAAATGTCTCAAGAAAACCAACAAGGCCCAAGATAGGGACTCTGGAGGGCACAGCGGGTAGGAGAGGGGGGCAGTTTTAATGGGGCAGGACAGCATCCAGATCTGGTTTCCGGTGGTTACCAGGTGCTGGTTCACCACAGAAAGCACAGGTGGGCTGGGGTGTTGGGGCTCCCTGGGAACAAGAAGCTTCCGGAAGTCCTGGGGCTCTTGGAAACCCAGCCATAGATGTAGTTCTAGAGCTGGCCAGGACCCGGACGATAAACAGCCGTGAGTACAGGCGTGTGCTCAGTCTGAAAAGGTACACACACACCCTCTTCCATCGGAGGGCATTTGACAGGCGAGCTAAAACTGCAGGAAGGCCTGACACGAAGGCCCCGTCTGGGTGACGGTGTGCCCCCACACCCTGCTTTGTCCACTCAGCTCACCACGACCCTCTGATGTGGGGGCTCGGGCTCACAGGGTGCCCTGAGTCTCACTGCCAGGAAACAGCAGTGGGGAGGGTGCTCCCTTCAGACATCCAAGAGACATCGGACTGTGAGCCAGACGCAGGTATAGGTGTCGGGGTACAGCCATGAACAAGCCCGGCCCTTCCTCAAGCAGCCCCCACTCAGGATGTATGGGGAGACTGACCACAATCAAATAAACACTGAGGATGCCTTACGCAGTATGTGCAAAGGGGAAATAAAGACAGGGAAGGGGGCAGCGAGGGTCTGGCCTGGGTGGGGGACAATTTTAAATAGTATGGTCAGGAAAGGTCTCAGTGAGGTGAGGTCTGCCAAAGGTGAGGGAGGAGGCCATGTGGATGCCTGGGGGAAATGTTCCAGGCAGAGAGGACAGCTAGGTCAACAAGGCCTGAGTGGGAACTTGCTGAGAGGGTTCAAGAAACCAGCAAGGAGAACAGTGGGCTGGAGCCCAGGGCAGAGGAAGACAGCAAAAAGTGAAGTCAGAGAAAAACCACAGGCCCTGTCCCCGGTCTCTCACAATGCCAGGCAGTTGCCCTGTCTGCTTCCATTCTCCCCCTTCTAGAACAGCCCATGAGATCCGGTTAAAGCCTAAGTCAGTCCTGACACTCCTCTGCTCAAAATCTTTCAATGCCTCCCCATTTCATGCAGAGGAAAAGCCAGAGTCCGTATAGTATGCCAATAGGAATGATCTGGGAGACAGGAAATTGTTGACGGGGTGGGGAGAGCTTTGCTGGAGTGACATCTCTGAGCAAGCATCCTGACCTTTTAACTGCCCCAGAGAAGCCCCAGCATCTCATTTCATCATGAAAAATGTTCCTCTGACACTAATCCTGGTCAGGAAGGTTCCTGTGGTCTCTGAGAAAAAGAAATCAAAGTCTAAATTACACGGAAAGCTATTTTGTGGAAATTTGGTAACATATCACTCACTGGTTATTTTTACACATGCAAACTTTTTTTTCTACTCTGCTAAGTGATTCATCTTGATAATTAGCTGTATTTCCTTCCTGGCCATACTAGTACAATAGTATCTTTTGCAATAAAATGAAAGGATTGTTATTAAGGTACTCTTAATAAGATAATTTCAGAGGCAGGTATATACATTTAAAAATTTATATATAGAACTATGGATCATTTTAATAAAAGATCCTGTCATGCCTGCCTTGTCAGGGAGAAGAACAGTCCCATGACTGGGAAAGGAGGCAGGAAAAGTCAGCAAAGGAAATGTCACATCCTGTGGAACAAAACTGAGGGAGCTGGTAAGTCAGTAAGGACTCAGCACACTATACGTTCCTGTGCATATCTGGCAGGATGCCCCCCAAGTCACTGTAAAGTTCCAAATAGTTTTAAACTTATGAAGTTTATGATATCCTTGCCTGGATTCTTTTACAGAAGGAGAAATAATGTCCAATCTCCACCTAATTTACATAATCTGAATTTAAAGAAATCCCAAAATAGACCTTTTATTTCCTAGAAAGCCGCCTATTTTCTGGTTCCCCCCTCTGCTGATGCTAGTTGTGAGCTCGCCTGGGACTGGCCCCTGGAATAAGATGCCCCACGATGGTTTTAGCTTGGACAGTTTCATGCAAACCTATCCACCGATGACACTTTTGATGTCTCAGTAGGAAATGTCAAGTGTAAATAAAACACTTGTGAGTGGCAAGTGATGATGGTGTCAAGATTCAAGGCTGAACTCCAAACAGCGAGTAAATTACCCAGTCCTCTGAATTGAACTGGTAAGTTGCGATTTCATTTTTTTTTTTTTAATTCCACCTATGATCTTAAAAAAAAAAAGAGAGTGACATACAGAAGTGTAACTTTGGACCAGGCCTTTGATTAGGGCCTATTTCTGTTCCATTGGCTACACTACAATCGAAGGATTGTGACACTTGAATCTAACTATAAGTCCTCTCTCTTTTCCTCAAATGGGAAATTATCTTCATAATTTAAGTCAAATAATACTTCTCCCTGAAACACCCCGGTATTTAATGTAAGAAGGTGCTTTCTTTTTCTTGTGTGGACAGAAAGAGCCCCTGTGGAGATGGAATCTACAGGTTCGCTGCTGCCACCATGTGGACAAACGGAGGATCATTGGCCCACGTTGGTTTGCTCTTAAGTCGCACAATAGCAAAGTGATTCTTGTGTAGTAAGTGGATGGTGTTTTTCCTGCTTTCCTTCTCATTTTTATTTTTTTTCTGCTTCCCACTGTAAAAGAGGTTTTCTAAGATGTGGGCTTCATGAAAACTGTTTTTTTATTTGCTATGCTTCCAGGACCTAATTTAGGACTGTATTCACAAGTCCTAAATTTGTTGCCATCTCTTACCTTACAGTGGTACACTTCATAGGATGTGACTGGATTTGCAGTGACACAGCCCAGCCACACTGTGACAGGCAGCACAATGAATGGCGGAAATCTAGCTGAGTTAAGGGTTCTAGGGGAACAAAATTTTATATCAACGCCACACTGACTTTTACATGTTACGTGCTAACATTTTCGAATCATTTTCACCATCCGTTATTTCATTTTATCTTCCTATCGCAGAAAGCAGTGGAAGTGAAATGGTAAAATTCTATTTTCACGGTGAGGGAAAACTCCAGCACTAGTTAGTAGTGAGAACAGACTGGAAACCAAGTCTCCTGACTCCTGGTCCAGCCCTTCTGGCACATGTTGAAGAACTGGGGCAACTTATCAGTCAAACGTTCAAAGACCAATGGGTAGTGTTCAATTTAGCCGCAGCAGAAACAGATTCCAAGTAGCACTCCCAAGGGAGAATCTGGGGGGTCAGACCACAGCAGTGGTTCTCAAACGTGAGCATCCCTTCAGTCACCTGGAGGGCTTGCCCACACAGATCCCTGCACCCCGTGCCTAGAAGTTTTGATTCATCAGGTCTGGGACAGGGCCCCAGAATGTGCATTTTCTAACAAATTCCTAGGTGATGCTGATGCTGATGTTCCTGGCATGCAGTCATACCTGGAAACCCACTGGGCTAGAAGGTAAAGGCACACAGAACATATGTTCTGATTCCTATATTTCCCTCATGTCGAAGACATGATTCAGAACCTTTATTTCCTGAGTGCCTCCTCAACAGGGCTGATAGAATTGGGGCAGATTTCAAAGTGTTTCCACCATATTTAATGAAAATAAGTGGCAAAGTATTTAACACTCAAACTAAGGGGGAAAACTTCCCCCAAACAATCCGGGTCCATGTCAATTAAAGGATTCAGTGCTTGTCCTTAGCCTTAACAGAAACATCATTGTAGAACCAGGTTGTTGCTGGTTTTCATTTGTTTAAAGTTCCTGATTTTTTAAAGTTTATTTATTTATTTTGAAAGAGAGACAGAGAGAAAGAGAGCATGCACACAAGTGGGGGAGGGGAAGAGAGAGAGAGAGAGAGAGAGAGAGAGAGAGAGAGAGAATATCTCAAGCAGGCTCTGAGCTGTCAGCGCAGAGCCCGATGCAGGGCTCAAACTCATGGACCATGAGATCATGACCTGAGCCAAAGTTGGACACTTAACCGACTGAGCCACCCAGGTGGCACCCTAAAGCTCCTGATTTTAAAAGACTAAAACCCAGACAATAGATAAATATTTTGTTATATAAATAGTTAATACATTTATACATTTAAATTATACACTTATAAATAAATAGGTAATCTGAAAAATCTCCTATGTTCTGCAAAAACGTATCAGTTTCCATCTCAAAAACTGCATAGCAGAAATCCTTAGGAGTCAAAATTGAACCACTGACGATATAAGTCTTAAACTGGGTCCAGAGACTTTGTGGTCTGAGACTAATAACAAAGGAAAGAGCACACCCTAAGGTCAGGAACACGACAGGGATGTCCACTCTCGCCACTGTTATTCAACATAGTATTGGAAGTCTTAGCCTCAGCAATCAGACAACACAAAGAAATAAAAGGCATTCCAAATAGGCCAGGAGGAGGTCAAACTTTCACTCCTCACAGATGACATGATACTCTATATGGAAAACCCAAAAGATTCCACCAAAAAACTGCTAGAACTGATCCATAAATTCTGCAAAGTCACAGGATATAAAAATCAATGCACAGAAATCGGTTGCATTTCTATGCAGCAATAATGAAGCAGCTGAAAGAGAAATCAAGGAATTGATCCCATTTACAACTACACCAAAACCCATAAAATACCTAGGAATAAACCTAACCAAAGAAGTGAAAAATGTATACACTGAAAACTATAGAAAGCTTATGAAAGAAATTGAAGAAGACGCACAAAAAAGGAAAAATATTCCATGTTCATACATTGTAAGAACAAATATTGTTAAAAGGTTGATACTACCCAAAGTGGTCTACATATTCAATGCAGTCCCTATCAAAATAACACCAGCATTCTTCACAGAGCTTGAACAAACAATCTTAAAATTTGTATGGAACCAGAAAAGACCCTGAATAGCCAAAGCAATCTTGAAAAAGAAAACCAAAGCTGGAGGCATCACAATCCCAGACTTCAGGACGTATTACAAAGCTGTAATCATCAAGACCGTATGTCCTGGAACAAAAACAGTATATCAATGGAATAGAATAGAGAACCAGAAATGGACCCATAAACATATGGCCAACTAACCTTTGACAAAGCAGGAAAGAATATCCAATGGAATAAAGACAGTCTCTTCAGCAAGTGGTGGTGGGAAAACTGGACAGCGACATGCAGAAAAATGAACCTGGACTGCTTTCTTACACTAGACACAAAAATAAATTCAAAATGGATGAAAGACCTAAATGTAAGACAGGAAGCCATCAAAATCCTCGAGGAGAAAGCAGGCAAAAACATCTCTGATTTTAGCCACAGCAACTTCTTACACAACATGTCTCTGGAAGCAAGGGAAACAAAAGCAAAAATGAAAGGGTTTGTACCCAAAATCTATAAGGAACTTATCAAACTCAAAACCCCAAAACCAAATAATCCAGTGAAGAAATGGGCAAAAGACATGAATAGACACTTCTCCAAAGAAGACATCCAGATGGCTAACAAACACGTGAAAAAATGCTCAACATCACTCATCATCAGGGAAATACAAATCAAAACCACAATGAGATACCACCTCATACTTGTCAGAATGACTAAAATTAACAACTCAGGCAACAACAGAGGTTGGCGAGGATGTGGAGAAACGCGAACCCTCTTACACTGCTGGTGGGAACGCAAACTGGTCCAGCCACTCTGGAAAACAGTATGGATGTTCCTCAAAAAACTAAAAATAGAACTACCCTACGACCCAGCAATTGCACTACTAGGCATTTATCCACAGGATACAGATGTGCTGTTTCGAAGGGACACATGCACCCCCATGTTTCTAGCAGCACTATCCACAATAGCCAAAGTATTGGAAAGAGCCCAAGTGTCCATTGATGGATGAATGGATAAAGAAGATGTGATTTATATATACAACGGAGTATTACTCGGCAATCAAAAAGAATGAAATCTTGCCATTTGCAACTACATGGATGGAACTAGAGCGTATTACGCTAAGTAAAATTAGTCAGAGAGAGACAAATATCATATGACTTCACTCACATGTGGAATTTAAGACACAAAACAGATAAACATAAGAGAAGGGAAGCAAAAATAATATAAAAACTGGGAGGGGGAAAAAACATAAGAGACTCTATAAATACAGAGAACAAGCTGAGGGTTGCTGGAGGGTTGTGGCTGGGGGATGGGCTAAATGGCCAAGAGGCATTAAGGAGGACACTTATTGGGATGAACACTGGGTGTTATATGGAGGGAATGAATCACTGGATTCTACTCCTGAAATCATTGTTGCACTATATGCTAACTAGGATATAAATTAAAATAATAAATAAATTAAATAAATAGATGAATGAATGAATGAATACATAAATAAATAAATAAGCACAGAGAAGGCTTCTTCCACTGCCAGTCAGTCTTCAGAGAAAAGAATGATGGGGTCACTTGCAGCCACTTTGCTCTTCTGGAATATTTATAGCTTCCAGTTAGGCTTTACCTTCTTCATCCTCTAAGAATGAATCATCAATTTCCCCAAAATGGGTCTCAGTGAATGTCAGCAAAGAATTATTTTTCAAAGTCTTTGGGAAATTTTTCCTCCACTTCTTTGTTGGACTACCTTCAACTAGAGGAACCACCTTCAGAAGAACCATCAGAAGAACCACCTTCTAGATAATGAGGACCTGAAGGCTGGACACCCAGAAGTAATACAACCAGTGCAAGGAAAATATGATGTCCCAAAACCTCAGGTCAAATTTTTCAGGGAAGATGTGCTCAGAAATGAGGGCAATGTAAAGACTCTTTGTGATTAAAAAAAATTTTTTTTAGTGTTTATTTATTTTTGATAGAGAGGGAGAGAGAGACAGAGCATGAGCAGAGGAGGGGCAGAGGGAGAGAGGGAGACACAGAATCCAAAGCAGGCTCTGAAGCAGATGTGGGGCTCGAACCCACGAACTGCAAGATCATGACCTGAGCAGAAGTTGGATGCTTAACTGACGGAGCACTGAGGTGCCCCAAGACTCTTTGTGATTACTAAGTGTATGGACACAACATGTCTAAGGGTGGAGTGGGTGAAACATCACTGTAAGTCCATCACCCCTGTGCTCTTACCTACCAGTGTTCAGGAGTGAAAATCCAAATCACAGAACCACGACAATGGTGGAAATGCCCTGGATGCAGACAGTGAAGAACAATGGGGGAACCACGCTCCCCAAGGCAAAAGAACAATCCTTAATAAAATGATCTGGAGGGGTGCCTCGGTGGCTCAGTCAATTAAGCAGCCGACTCTGGATTTCGGCTCAGGTTGTGATCTTACGGTTGGTGACTTCGAGCCCTGTGTTGGGCTCTGTACTGACACTGCAGAGTCTTGCTTGGGATTCTCTCTCTCTGTCTCTCTCTGTCCCTCCCCTGCTTGTGCTCTCTCTCTCTCTCTCAAAATAAATATATAAACTTTAAAAAATCTGGAAACACTGAAAATAAATAACGGTAGGAAGTATGAAACAAACAACAAAGCTAAAGTAAGACATAGCACTAAAGAAAACATGTTGAAGTCTACTTTTTCCTAAGGAGAAACCAGAAGTTATTACATCGCGGGGAAGGCACAGTCAAGATCACCAAGAGAGAAACAGCACAAAGCAGGTCCAAATGTGATCCGTTCTGAGTACCTATAGAGCATTCTCCTGACACAAACGTGGTGGGAACATGCAGGCGACCCCACAGTATGGGCAGGCGCTCACGGTATTCAGCTAGAGCACAGTACAAAATCAAGAGTAACGGACTTTCCAGCCTATTCACTAAGTCGGTTGTCTTCTCCATCCACGGTATGGTAGAGGTGTAGAGAAATGGTTAGTAGATCTCCACCTTTGTCTCACTTCCTGGAGGCCCTGAGTAGTTTTGTTTGCTTCCGCTTTGATCAGATCAGTAGTTACTCGTGTGCCTTCTTCCCTCTGGTAAAGGTCCCCACTCAGCCACAGCTGCATCTCCTCCAAGCTCAGGGCTCTTTGGGGTTGATGGAAGGGTGGAGTTGGATGGGGAGGTTTCTGACTCTGCCATGATAGTTGGTGCTACATTCCTGAGCACTGGGGGCAAAGCAGAGGGGAACAGTCTAGCTCTTCTTAGGAAAGAGCTTACTCCTAAACTTGAAGGGGATCAAGACCCAGAGTCAGGATTTAACCCAAACTGATTTTGTGCAAAAGCCTACATTCTTTTTATGCCAATGCAACTCAAAACAATGGGGGGAAGCATGTGATTGAGTAAGTGATATTGGGATGACTGACTTACAAACAATTTGGAATGAAGTTTATTTTTTATTTTTTTTAAATAGCCCCAACACGGGGCTTGAACTTATGACCCTGAGATCATGACCCTGAGATCACGACCTGAGCTGAGATCAAGAGTCGGGCACTTAACTGACTGAGACACCCACGCGTCCCTGGAATTAAGTTTAGACATCTTAGGCCATATACAAAAATAAACTCAAAATCAAGAGCTAACTATTTGAATGATAGGAAAACTAGCATAAATTAGAATTTGACATCAGATATTTGATGAAGCCACTTTCTAAAACCTGAAGGCGTTTAAACAACAGAAGAAACAGACTGACAAATTAAAATTTACATGCAAAATATAAACATCAAGACAACAGTTATAAACAGGCAATGAACAAGAACAGATTTAAATGAGAAGAAAACAATCATAAACAAACACTTTGAAAGATTCTGAACTTGGGGGCGCCTGGGTGGCTTGATTGGTTAAGCGTGTAACTCTTGACTTTGGAGATCCAGCTGAAGGTCAGACACTGTGCTGACAGCCGGAGCCTGCTTCAGATTCTCTTTCTGCCCCTCCCCTCCCAAATAAATAAACATAAAAAAAAGACTTTGAATTTATGTACAAAATAGACATTAACTAGTATTAGTCCAAAGTATTAAATTTGTAAAAGAAGTAAGGTAAATTAGTAAAATGATAAAGAATAGCAATTTCTCACTGGGAAAAAAAGTTTGACAATTTCTATTATGAATTATAGTCTACTTCTGGGACTTTATCCTAGGAAGTCATTCAAAACAAAAGTTAGTTGAAATGACAACATACCATGGAAGTAAAGAATACGGGCTTTTGAGTTTCAACATATGTGAGTTCAAATCCTGGCTACGATTTACTCACTATAGAACTTTAAGTAAATAAGTTATCTGTCAGTTAGAAATGTAAAGTGCTTAGTGTTCAGGAAGTGGAAGCCAGTTCAAATTGAAGAATAACTCCCAGCAGCTAAAAGTTGGAAACAATATTCAATATGAACAAAGGTATGAAAGTTGATGTATATAAACCAGGTGGAATATTAAGCAAACACGGAAAAAACAGTTATGAAGACTCTAATGATGGGCCACATTTAAGATGTGCTAAATAAACATATAATAAATATCTTTCTGTATTTACAACGATAATAGCTAAGTAAAACATGTATACATGTGACCAAAGACTAGAAGAGAATGTGAATTAATGAAAACATGGCAGGTCATCTTACGGGGATTTAAAATATTTTCTTAAATGTTACCCTGTTTTTCTAATAAATTGAAAAACGTAAGGGAAAAAAACCAGCTGAGACTTCTGGCTTACAGTCTGGCATATAAGGAGCTTGGAAGGAGCCATTCTATTGTTTACAAGTAAAAACCTAAAAGATCTGAAAACCAACAACTCTTCATAATTGTTTCAGAGAACTGAGGTCACGGGGCAAACCGTTGCCTCCAAAATTAGAGAGACAGACAGGTGGATACAGAGAAGCACAGAAACCTCCGTGGGAGCCAGTACTAGCACAGGAAAACTTCAACTGCAACGGACAAATTTTGGAGGCTCAGGGCAGGTAAGTCAGAGTTAAAAACTTCCAGCTTGGGGGGCAGGGTACCCACACTTTTGTGAGTTTTGCCTCCAAGAGCTCTACCAGGTTGTCCCAGTGAACACTGGGAAAAAATCTCATGTTTCTGGCAGGGAGAAGGGGAAAGCAGTCAGAGCATTCTGTTCTTCAGGAGGGCTGCCCTCAAGAGAACCGAGCTAACCAGTTAAGGTTTTATCAGAGCCTGACTGACCCGGAGGAAGGGGAAATACCCACCTCCAGCCCCGTCTCATCATCCTGTGAACTTGTGAAGTTCACAGTACAAAGCACGGGCTCACTGCAAGACAGCGGGACTTCCATACCCAATTCCACTCTGCTGCAGGCTGGAAGAACCACCCCAAAGCCCTGCCCCTTGACTTCATTTAAATTGCTTTGGCCCCCAGCAACAAGGAAGGCTGGGAAGAGTGCTGCATTACCATCTTGAATAAAATGAAGATTTTGCCAGATAAAATATAGGAAGCCAAGTTAAGCTTGCCTTTTGGATAAACAAGTGTATTGGGACATACTTGTGCTAAAAAATTATTCATTGTTTATCTGAAAGTCAAATTTAACTGGGAGTCCTGGGTGCCCTGTTTTGTTTTTCTAAATCTGGCAACTCTACCCATAAGTGACCAACTAACCACTACCATGGCTTTTATGCTTATCACTTCCTTTAAAAGAAAAAAAGCTTTATGACCCAATGTGCATCCCTAGACATTATAGTTTAGTCTTCCTAATTTAAAAACACTGATATATTGAGGTGCCTGACTGGCTCAGTCAGAACAGCATGAAACTCTTGATCTCGGGGTCGTGAGTTCAAGCCCCATGTTGGGTGTAGAGATTACTAAAAAAGTAAATTAAAAAAAAAATTAAAACATTGATATAGGCTTTAAGTCTCTTTCAATCTAGAATTTCCTTTTTCGTCCCTTTTATTTCCATAAAACAAACTTGTTGAAGAAGCCTGTAGATTAGACCTGTAGATTTTCCAACAGAATGGGTTGTATTATTGCAAATGCATGGTGAGGTTCAAACTTTTCCTCTTTCTTTGCTATTTCTTGCCAATTGGCAGCTGGATCCAAAACTGGATCAGACTCAGTGTCCATCCTTTTGGCAAGGCTATGGGTGGCAGTGTGTATTTTCATCACAAGGCACGTGTCTAACTCTCTTCTCATAATCTTAGCACAAAACATTGATACTTAATGCCTTTATATGTTCATTGGGGATTGCAAAGTGCTAGCTTTCTAATTCCATCATTTAATTTATTAATTGGAATACTTTTCATAAAAAGACATTCTATTTTATCTGCTATTTGGTTATCTAGTGGTACAGTACATACAGAAAAGGCAGGATAAATGCTAGATTCTCTCTTCCATTCTTTTTAAAATCAGTTTTCAAGACAATGAATTGGTTCTCTATTATTCTCTGAAGTTGACCAATTTTTTAAAATATCATTTATGGGTGGCTCAGTTGGTGGAGCATGCAACTCTTGATTTCAGGGCTGTAAGCCTGAGCTCCATGTTGGGTGAGGAGATTACTTAAAAATTAAAAAAAAAATCTTTAAAAAATATCATTTATGAACTCATATATTTAAACATATTTTATGAGTTTCTCTCCATCTCAATTATTATCATTATTGAAACTCAAAGTATCCCATCCTTGGCCAATGGCAGCCTCTTCACGTTAGCTATAGATTCTTCTTGATATTACCCTAGTAGTTTCTAATAGCTTTTCTGCAATCTGATAGATTTATAGATATATCTATATATAGATATCTATATATATACACACATATATATATTATATGTGTGCATATATATGTATTTTTAAAGGTTGCTAAAGAGCTGACTGTAAAATAGACATTATCCTGCATTATGTAGGTAGGCTCAATGCAATCACCAGTGCCTTTATGAGTGAAAGTAGAAGAGGGAGAACCAGAGGGATGGTAGCATGAGAAGGTTTAGGCCTGATATTGTTCACACTGCCAAGAATGTGGGAAGCCTCTAGAAGCTAGAAGGAGTCTCTTTTAAGGCCTCCAGAAAGGAACGCAGTCCTGCCAGCATTTTGATATTATCCCAGGGAGACCCATTTCAGACTTCTGAACTATAGAGCTATAAGATAATGCATTTATGTTGTTTTTAAGCCACCAAATTTGTGGTAATCTGTTATAGCAGCAATAGGACATTATAGCAACTGACAAGGTGTTTTCAAAAGAACAAAATAGAAGGACTTCCCTACCAACATAAGACTTATTTCAAAAAAATTAAGAAAGAGCAGAGTACAGAGACAGACCACATACATATATGGAAACTTGATAGTATAACAGAGATGACACTATGGATCATTGGGATAAGAATGAACTATACCGTAAATGGAAAATGGATATTTTGGGAAATTGACTAGCAAAAATGGCTAGCAACGATTCCTCTCTCCATATTCATGTTTCTTTATCATGTCACTTTTAATGCCATCTTAGTCAGAGTCTGAACTCGGCCATGTAACTTGCTTTAGCTGATAGGATGTTAGCAACCATGATACACAAAGGTTCCACAATGGGGTTTGTCCCCTTTTGCAATCTGCTGCCACCATCTGAAGAAGCCCAGGGACACCTGTTGAATGATGAGCGATAACGGGTTCAGTAGCAATATACCTGCCACCCCAGTGGGTTACCAGTCAGCTTCCAGTGGCAGAGTGACCTAGCAACTGACCACGGGCACATGAAGGAGCCCAGGAAAAGAATTGTCAAATGTGACCACACCCCAAAACCCCACAACTTTGCACCTCAAAAGTAACTATAAACAAAGTTAAAAGACAAAGCATAAGCATTCAGAATATATAAAGAATATCTACAAATAAATAAGAAAAAGATAAACAATCCATAAAGAAATGGGCAAAAGATATAAAAGAGGCAATTGACAGAATAAGAAAACCCAGATGGCGTATCTATACCTGTATCTTCATTAGTAATCAGGGAAATGCAAATGAGAAGCCATTTCACATTCATGTAGATTGGCAAAAATTACAAATTTCATGATTGAGAATGTGGAGAAAGGGGAGTTCTTATAAACAGAATGTGGGACTATCAATTGGTACAGTAACTTTGGAGACCAATTTGGCAATATCTAGTAACACTGATGTGACCCACCCCTAGCCACATATACATAAAAACTCACACAGGTACACCAGGGGACATGCAAAAATGTTTAGAGAAATTTGTTTATAACAATGAAAAGTTAAAGATAACCTAAATGTCCATCCCGTAAAGAATGGATAATGTGAGGGGTGCCTGGGTGGCTCAGTCGTTTAAATGTTCAACTTTGGCTCAGGTCATGATCTCATGGTTCCTGAGTTTGAGTCCCACATCGAGCTCTGTGCTGACAGCTCAGAGCCTGGACCCTGCTTCAGATTCTGTGCCTCCCCCTCTCTCTCTGCCCCTCCCCCGCTCATGCTCTGTCTCTCTCTGTCTCAAACGTAAATAAAAACATTAAAAAACTAGAAAAAAAAAGAGAATGGCTAATGTGGGAATTATAAACACCAAATTCAAGATAGTGGTTACCTCTATGGCACAGGGGGTGGAAAATGCACTGGGGAAGGGATCCACAGGGAGCTTCACTGTATTTTTAATGAATTTCTTGAGCTAGGGGCTGGGTACATGTGTATGAATCCATCTCTGTTCCCGTTCATGGGTTTGAAAGATGCCGTAAATGTTAAATATAAACAAACTTTAAAGTGAATAAAACAGTATGTCACAGGTAAGCTCCAAAGGGGAACTCAAAGGTTGTGACATAGAAGGAAGTTCAAGGGCCTAAACTCTTAATCAGGAAGATGTCCCTCACCTGGG
The DNA here is from genome assembly GCF_018350195.1 of Panthera tigris. Lineage (NCBI taxonomy): Eukaryota > Metazoa > Chordata > Mammalia > Carnivora > Felidae > Panthera > Panthera tigris. Next base: position 131,744,526 of record NC_056668.1, on the reverse strand, counting down.
ATTACACCCCAGCAGTTCCATTCAGAACCCCGGGAATCATTCAGAGATTCTGCCCCACAGTGGATTCTTTGTTTTGCTCACATGAGGAACAGATTAAAAGCAAAACAAAACAATAAGGTACACTTTTAAAAGCTAAGGAAAGGGACTGTACTGAAGGCTAATGGCAAAACAGAAGAAACAAATGAGAACAGAAGCATTGAACTATTGCTACCATTTTTCATAAGTCATAGCTGTCCCCCACCCCACCCCCACCATGGGCCACCCCCAAGTGTGGGGTTCTATCATACTGAGAAATGTTGGATTACGGTTTCTAAGCCACTTGAGATAAATCTCTTACATCCTCATAGCATGACACACAGTTGTCACCATTTTCTGGTGCACTTTACATAAAGTAACATGTTTATTAGTGATTTAACGATTGCTGAAGTCAAACCACCCCAAATTTAAATTGAAAAAAAACAAACAAACAACCAAACACACAATGGACAAAGACACAGCAATAAGAGGGACACAATGTTTCTTCAGTTTCTGCCCAACTGCGTTTCCCACTCCAGGTCTGGGTCTAGCTGGCATTCAAATGTAGAGAAAAGGTGCTTGTGTGTCCTAGCCAAGGGCAGAAATCCAACCTTTCTCTAGGTCACAGACAACTGGAAAAAAAACCCAGTACCTGTCCCCGAGTACCCGTCTCCCAGTAATAGGCATTAAACCTGTCCCAGACACCTCAATAATAAAACTGCTTTTCACTGGTTTTGCTTCAAGCCTATTTCTGAGCTTTGGTACTTTGCAGTCCATCAATTTAATGAGAAGCAAAGATCAACTTAACCTATTTTATTCAAAGAACATTTTATTTTATATTTTATTTTCTGCTCTAATTATGTTCACACATTTTTTTTATAGCACATTTCTTGCTGTACGGTTTTCAGTGTTGGTTTTAAAAAGAGTATTCTACATAGATATCCTTTTTTCTTTTTGTTATTGTTGCTTGCTTTTTGTTTGTTTTTAAGGTACTTAGTTTCAGCTTTCTTTTATTTCAGCCAATTTTCTTTTCTTTTCAGCCATTCTATAATATATCACAGATAACCCTAATTCATTTCTTCACTTGATAACCAAACACTTCACATCTTGATAACATAGGTTTGTGAGACAATTTCTTATAGGTTCAGCTGGTGTTTTGCTTTTTAAATAATCACAAGGATTTTTAGTGTCTTTGTTTACTGAAATTAAAACATACTATCATAATTTGGGGGCCTGAGGAGTTACTATTACTTTTAGAAACTGCCTTTAGAGAATATATTTTCTCTAGGCACTATATTTGCAACTCTTAATAAGTTACCTGGTTGCCTGGATATTCTCTTTACCCAGATGAACTTGGGCATAGACACTTTGATGACCACCTCTGCTCTTTGTTTGTTTTGTTTATTATTTTATTTCTTTAAGTAGCCTTCACACCCAGCACGAAGCCCAATGTGGGGCTTGAACTCATGACCATGAGATCAAGACCTGAGCTGAGATCAAGAATCAGACACTTAACCAACTGAGCCACCCAGTCATCCCAGCTCTGTGCTTTAGAGAGCATATTATCATTGTGTTAGCCTTTTCTAAAAAAAAAAAAAAAAAAAACCAACTCAGACTTATTCCTCCTTTGACCTCATTCCATGGATAAAGAAACAAAATCAAACAAAAAAATTCCAATAAAACATGCAACAAATAAAATTCCATGCCTACCACCAATCAAAGTAATAAAGAATGTGGTTAATGCTTACAAAGTTTGCATGGAAGGGCCTGGATAAATCACAGCAGAATCCTGTAACCACAATTGGATGGAAAGGAGTTGCTCTCAGTGCTTGCTAATCCTGGGGACAAGGATCACTTCTGCTGAATCATCTGACCAAGTACACAGTGGAACGTTGTACCCTGAACCAAAGATACAAAGGTGAAAGCAAGTTTAAATAGTCTCATTGACTTTTCCCCTTGCTAAAGGCCAGAATCCAGTCAGTTGAGAATTTATCCTTTTTGTAAAACCCATTAATCTAAATTCAGGGGACTTGTTCCAATTCATGGCACAGTTTTCACAACACTTTATGTGGAGTGATTTTGTCTATGATTCTTTTGACACAGAAGTAGACACAAGGTCCCATGAATGGACTAACGATCTACACGGTCTGTGCTGCCAATGCCCAACAAGTAGCCTTGAACCTGTAAATCCAAACGAATCAACAGTATTACTTTGGTAACAGGCAGTCACACATTTCATTGTTAACTAATGCCTCAACCATGAGTACAGAGCTAGGGGTTCCCAAGTCAGGCTGCAAATCAAAATTAGGTAGCAGCTTTAAAAAATATATAGGTGCCTAACTTGTCCTAACTCACTGATTCAGAAGATGTGGTGTAGGGCCTAAGCAACTGCATTTTTAAAAAGCTTTCCAAGTGATTCTGATACAATGGTAGTACAGACTGTCACATAAGTGTTGATATAAACAATACTACCTGATAGAGGAGGGTGGGGTCCATGCTTCTCAGAGACGGGAGACAAAGAACAGGACTATTCAAAGCCACACAAAGAACATTTTGCATCTTTCTGGAACATCAATTTCACTTGACTGGTAAGTTTAAAATGTCATTTTTATTTTGGGTGGCGATTACATAGGTATAGCCAATTGTCAAAACTTCTTTATGACCTGTACATTTAATTGCATGTTTATTTTACCTCATAAAAAGATAATACTTATATTAAAATATGGATACATTTTGGAGTGGAAATGCAACACCTGCATTTATATTTTAGAGGAACTCTGAAACATCAAAGAAATCTCCCTCTTTGATCGGCTACCTTAGGCTAGGTCCCGTATCCAGGGAGGTAACTATTTCACTCTCTTGTCTTTAGAGTGGGAGGTTAGGGCTTGAACCGCCAAAAAGAAGACCTTTTGGAAGGGCCCATGACTACAGTTGGAAAACCTCTGGATTTAGAAATCCTTTCACTTCCAGTGCTTTTCACTCATTCCTCTACCCATGATCCACTCCCTTCTCCTCTCTCTACCTTCCACATATTACTTGCCTTTTTGCTTTGAAACACTCCAAATCCTCAAAAATTTAAAGTTCCACTCTTTGTTATGGAGATTTTATTACTGAACCGGTGGTTTCAGGACCTGGAGGGAGACCACACCCTCAGAAATTGCACTACAAACATCTTTTTCGCTCAAAAATGCGTTTTAAAAGGTTATCAAGCTACAGGGACTGGTGGTAGACAGGGACTAAATCTAAAAATTATGAAAACCCACATTTCCTGATTTTGGAAAGACAAGAATGGAGAGTGGAGAGGAAGAGTGGGCTAGTCGCAAGGGTTAGAGAAAACAATGGTCAAATGTAACTAGGTTCAAGGGTTCCTTCTTGTCTCTTGTAGCCTAAGGGCTAAACAGTGAGTAGAGTACAAGCTGGGGATTCTGAAGAATGGGATGGGTTCAATGGCTCTGGGCAAAATTACTTTGTCTTTTGGTTGGAAATTCGGTGTCCCCATGTATATTGGGATAAAGAGTAAATCCGTTTATGGATTTAACTGACGTGTACTATTGACTATGTTTCAGGAACTACATAGTTGTGAAACTTCTTTAGTTACAAAAAAGCGTGTAAACCAAAAAGCGTGTAGTAAACGCCTAGTACACAGCAGACCTGGAAGCACAACACGACCGAAATTCAACTTTGCACTAGGCTAGGCTCCACCCAGCCCACCCGGGTCCCAGCAGCCTTTGCGAAACCTGCCTAGGCCCTTAGGGCGCCCCGGGGGTGGGGGGGGGGCGGAGGCGAGAGCGCCCGCCACGCCCCCTTCCGCTAGTGCTCCTAGCCCTCCTTCCGCTCCTACTCTGCGTGTGCTCCACTCGCCTTAGCGAACCCCCAAATGCCTCCGGAGGGTAGGCACAGAGGAGCTAGAGGCCTCAGAGGCTCCGCGTCTCACCTGCTTGGCATAGGTCTCAGCCTCCTGCTAGTCCCGCCTCCTTCTGGCACTCTGGCCCCGCGAATGGAGGAGCTGGGAAAAGGGCACGGCTCTGATTGGAGGAGTGTGTTTACATTCTCAACTCACGCTGCGAGCCGACGGATTTAAGCCCCGCCTTTTCCTTCCCGCTTTTCAAATTGGTTGGTTGCCTTCCTCCTTGTCAGAGGAGCGGTTTCCACAATTGGTGAGCGGCTGTCCCCCCGACTTTATTTTGCTGGGCGTCTACGTGTCAGCTTGATGTTTGCGAGAGCATCTCGAAGTTTTAGGTGGAAGATGTCGGAGACTAACAGAGCCGCATGTAGCGACGGAGACGAGGAGCAGGTTTCTGGTGCTGAAGTCATCGCCCAGGCCCTGAAAACGCAAGTACGGTGGACTCTCCTACGGAAGCCGGCGGGGGGGGCGGAGACGTTGTCTTGGAGACAAGGAGAGCGGTGCGGTGGGAGGTGGGGAGGTTTTCCTTGAGGCTTTCCTTTGAGCGCCCCGGGAGGGAACGGTGTGGCGCGGGCCCGGGCATTTACTCTCCAGTTCTTGGCCCCCAGGATGTGGAGTACATGTTTGGCATCGTAGGTATCCCAGTGACCGAAATCGCCGTTGCGGCCCAGAAGATGGGCATCAGATATGTCGGGATGAGGAATGAGCAAGCGGTGAGTATGGACAGTGGGGGGCCGAAAGCGTTATTGGGAATGATTGATAATAGCAGCAGATATTCATCGCAGACACTCAGCCCTTACCACCGTTCTTCAAGCAGACCAAGCGCATCAATCCTATGAAGCAAGAACTGTTTTTGTTAATCCTAGTTGACACAGAGAGGTTGAGTAATTTGCCCGAGGTGACAAGTTGCTAGTGTCAGAAGCCAGGATTTGAACCCAAGTATTCTGGGGTCTGGAGTCCATGCTCTTGACACTACACCGGGATGTTCTCTGCCAAGCCTAGAGCGTTGGAACTGAAAGGGACACTTTTCCTGGTCTGAATTCAGTCCCTCTGTCCTCTCATAACTACCTGTTATGATGTATCTCTTTCTGTGTATTATATGTGTGGTCTGACTTCCCTATTAGGCTGTGAGATCCAGGAGAGTGGGGATATTATTTCTTCTTGACGCATCTGTATCCCCAGTGCCTAGCAGATGATAGGTGCTCAGGCCTTTCCTACGAGATGAATGGGTGAAGGCCAAGGCTCTCATGTTATATGGTAGATGGCCCTGCAAGGTAATAGGTTCACAAATGGTAAAGCCATGATTAGAACTCTGGTGTCCTAAATCCCAGTCCAGTCCTCCTTCCACTGCATCATGCAACCACTCTTCTTAGAGGCTTATTTGGAAGCAAAAGAAAGGAAGATAAGACATTTTGTCAACCCAGTCTCAGTGCTTACTATGTGCTGGTTTAAAAGATCAAGAAACTACTTCTGCAGCGTCATATCCTGTCAGTCCATCTAAAGCTAAGTATTCCTGCTTTGCACTCTCACTGTTTGTTGCTCTCTAATTCAGGCTCTTACCATCTGTTGCCCAGACAGCTGCCTTGACCTCCGTAAGTGGTACCCTTTCTCTGCCATCACATGTAGGCTCCTAGAGAGCAGGAGTTGTAGTTCATTTGTTATATCCCCAGAGTGCCTGGCTTGTTTGGGGCTTTTGCATGATGTAAATGCTTACCACATTGTTTATTAATTGAATGGCAGGCCTTAAGTGTAAGATTTGAGGAGTATGGGTTTTTTAAAATCTTAAATCAGGTCTTGAGTTTGTATCATTTCTATCTTCTTAGTGGGAACAATATTCTATTCTGTCGTCTATGTGAGAAAATAAGGCTATTGATCTATTAATAAGTCAGTAAGTAAAATGTAATAAAATAACTTACATTTTACTGTTTTTTATGAAGGTGGAACGTTTGGTTTCTTCTTCAAACACCAAATATTTATTGAGTACTTACCAGGTACTGGTGTATAAGTCGTCTTCTGACTATTGGAACGAGTCACATGACTGAGGGAAATATATATCAGGAACGTCTTACAGGTATCTGAAACCCATGTTTGATTTTGAAATCACTACGTTTTCCCTCCAGATTGGCTCTTCCCTCTGTATTCATGATTTGAGTCAGTGGCACTGTGATTCACCTAGTCAGTCAAGCAAGCCCAAATCTAGAGGGTTATATTTCAATATTTCCTTCAGGAACCAGGTTTAGTTGTGATCTTTAAGTTTGGGAAGGTGAGGTAATTATAATAGTATACTTATAAATGTATGTATAAGGGGCACCTGGGCAGCTCAATCAGCTAAGCATCCAACTCCTGATTTTGACTTAGGTCATGATCTCATGATTCATGAGATCGAGCCCCATGTCTAGCTCTGGGCTAACAGGGTAGAGTCTGCTTAGGATTCTCTCTCCCTCTCACTGCCCCTCTCTGGCTCACGTGCATTCTCTCTCTCTCTCTCTCTCTCTCTCTCTCTCAAAAATAAATAAATAAAACAAAAAATGTATATATAAGGAATGGTGCACATAGGGGCACCTGGGTGGCTCAGTCAGTTAAGTGTCTGACTTCAGCTCAGGTCATGATCTTGTGGTTCATGGGTTCGAGACCCTGTCGGGCTCTGTGCTGACAGCTCATAGCCTGGAGTCTGCTTCAGATTCTGTGTCTCCCTGTCTCTTTGCCCCTTCCCTGCTTGCACTCTATTTGTATCTGTCTCTTTCTCTCAAAAAAAAAAAAAAAATATATATATATATATATAAAGGAATGGTGCACATAAAGGATGACTGGTTCTCTCTGAGTGGGACAGAGAAGATTACCCGTGAAGGCAAGGTTTGTTCATGCTGTTTCATCAAAATAGCTTAAAGGCACAATGAGCTGTGAGACTGAATAGGTAGACCAAGGGGAGGTTATAATTTAGCACCTCCCCTTTTCCCTGTGCAGTTGAAGGGTAGTTTAAAAGTAAAACCTAACCAGGGTGCCTGGGTGGCTCAGTTTGTTAAGCATCCAACTTCAGCTCATGTCATGATCTCAGGGTTCAGGGGTCCAAGCTTCAGATATTCTATCTTCCTCTCTCTGTGCCCCTCCCCTCTCTCTGCCTCTGTCCCCCTCAAAAATAAATAAACATAAAAAAATAAAATAAAAAAGAAAAGTAAAAACTAACCATATGGAGGCCATAAAGGGAATCTCAACAAATCTTCAAAGATTGAAAACATACAGTATATGTAACCTGACAGCGTAGAAATAAATTCAGTAACAGAAAGATAACTAGAAAATCCCCAAACTTGAAAGTGAGATAACATATTTGATACTTGCTAAACGTTTTTAAGGATTGGTAAAATCTAAAAAACTTTAGGGCAGAGTGGTCAAAAATGAAAGAGAGAAAATACAAATTACTAATAGCAGGAATGAAAAAGGACACATCACTATGAACCCTAACTAACCAATGGGTTGAGGAAGAAATCACAGCAGAAAATAAGAAATATTTTGAATTGAATGATATAGAAAAGATGAGATTTCAAACTTGTAAGGTAGAGCTAAAGCAGTTCTTAGAAGAAATAGCTTTAAGTAAATCTATTACCAAAGAAGATTTTTAAAAATCCATGCTTTAAGCTTATATTTTAAGAAGCTAGAGAAAGAAAACCGAACTAAATCTAAAATGAAAGGAGTAAAATAATAAATACAAGAGCAGAAATCAGTGAAATAGAAAACAACAGTAGAATCTAACAGTAGAATCAACAAAGCCAAAAATTGGTTCTTTTAAAAGATTAATAAATTTGATAAATCCCTAGCAAGACTGGTGAAGAATAAAAGAGAGAAAACATAAATTGCCAGTGTTAGGAATGAGGGAGAACATTTCTGTTGATCTTGCAGATATTATTAATAATAATCTAAGAGGATATTATTAATAAACTAGATGATATAGACAAATTCCTTGAAACACTAAGAGCTAGATTACATACCTAAGCCATTACTTGAAATTTACAGGTAGAACATTACTTGTTAAAACTGAAAGCATTCCACTTCCTCCTTTACCACTCTGTTCTAGTTTTTTATTTAATAGTAAATATTTATACATGTACTTACTGTAATGATCCCAGTATGCTTAAGTCCCAGTATTTTTTCTTGGTAGGCTTGTTATGCTGCCTCTGCGATTGGATATCTGACAGGCAGGTAAACTCAAGTCTATGTTTTATTTCTGTTTCTTTTAAAGGCTGTCTTAAACAGAGTTTCTTAAGAAATTACTTTGTGAATATAAAATGGCAAACTGAATTATATATGGAGATACTTTTTCCTTGAGTGTTCTGAAGTTAGAAAGTCACATCTAGGGTAAAGCATTCAAATTAAATTTTTAAAAAAGTTGAGGCAGATCATTCCATTTCAGAATTACTTTCTGTCAGATATCAATTGACATATTTATCTATTAAAATTTTTTAAAGATATTTTTCCACATAAAAATGTACTCCACGTCAAAAATTTGCTTTTGTATGCAGTTAAGTCAATGGGGCCCAAATATAACCTCTTTAAAATATGAAGAGGTTCAAAATATGAAGAAGTTAGTGAAATATAGTGTGAAGATGATGGGTCTCTTCTTTGTTGCAGGAAGACTGATAGAATCTTTCTTTTGTTTCTTTTGTAATTCACAAAATATTCTAATAATTGCTTTACCAATTGTAGTAAAGACCTGTATGTCCTTCCTTTGAAGTCCAAGAAAGTTGCCATGTTTCCCCCTAAAGTGATATAATCACCTGTTCCACTTGACCTGCTTTTAATAAAATAAATTCTGTTTTGCTTCTAGGCCTGGCGTATGCCTTGTTGTTTCTGGTCCAGGTCTCATCCATGCTTTGGGTGGTATGGCAAATGCAAACATGAACTGTTGGTAATTAAATTGCTATTACTGAAAACATTTTCTTAAATGTCAGTGTGTGATTTTACCTACTGGAACAACCAGTGATCTAGTGCGAGAAGACCTGGAATCAGGTGCTTGAGGGAATGGCTTGGTAAAAAATTAAATTAAGAATAGTATTGGGAAGAAAAACAAAAAAATATCAGTAATCTTACTTAGAGGTAAACACATTTTTGAGTTTTTGGAAAACTTATGTGTAGAAGCGTATGGGAATACACGTATGCTTAATTCATGAAGTCTCCCTTGTGTATAAACCTTCTTTCAAGTAACATCTTCCTTCATTAAGATATAAGCATTTCTAGGGGTGCCTGGCTGGTTTATTTTGTAAAGCATGGGACTCTTAATCTCAGGGTCGTAAGTTCAAGCCCTACATTGGGCATGGAGCCTACTAAAAATAAAAAAGATATAAGTGTTTCTTTAAAAAAATTTTTTTAATGTTTTTATTTATTTTTGAGACAGAGCATGAGCAGGGGAGGGGCAGAGGAGAGGGAGACACAGAATCTGAAGCAGGCTCCAGGCTCTGAGCTGTCAGCACAGAGCCCGACATGGGGCTTGAACTCACGGACTGTGAGATCGTGACCCGAGCTGAAGTCAGATGCTTAACCGACTGAGCCACCCAGGTGTCCCAAGATATGTGTTTCTAAACGTATGTGTAGAAGCATATGGTGATAGCTCTGTGTTTAACTCATAGACACTAGACAGTGTATAACATGTCATTCATATTCATCTTTCATTAAGATAGAAGTGTTTATAAACTTACGTGTAGAAGCTTGTGGGAACAGGCTTATGCTTAACTCATTAAAACTATACTGTGTATAAACCTTTAAAAAAACCAACACATTTTGGAGTGTGTGTGTATATGTATGTGTATGTGTCTCTCTATATATGTGAATGTGTGTGCAGTTCTCTTTAAGTGCAGAATTATTTTTAAAACACCTCAGCTCAGAATGTAAGAATGTATCCCGTTCTTTATCTTGTTTTGCATAACTAGCAAGACAATTGAAATTCTTAGATTTTTTGAGTTTGCTATATAAGCTCTTTAGTACTTACTCTTTGACCTTGCACTTAACCCCATCTTTGGGGTTAACCAGTAAGGTCATGTTAAAAGGAGTTATGTGCTAGCCAATTCATAAAACATTTAATCTTCCTTCATACAAAGAAGTATCATCCTAGTATGAAGGAAGAGTAAATATTTAGATATTATTTACACCAATGTCCTAGTAGGAAGGACATTGTCTGTTTTCTTGCCAGATGCCTTCTTTCCTTTCTTCTTATAGTAGTTTAAAAGTAAAAACTAACCATGTGGAGGCCATAAAGGGAATCCCAACAGAACTCCAAAGATTGAAAATATACAGTATTTGTAACTTGCAGTTCTTAGAGGAAATGGTTTTAAATGAATCTGTTACTAAAGAAGATCAAAGATCCATGCTTTAGCCAATAAGATCATGTTAGAGGGGGGTTATGTTCTAGTCAATTCATAAAATATTTAATCTTCTTTAATACTAGGAATATGAAAGAAGATTAAGTATTTTAGTGTTATTTAGACTAATGTCCTAGTAGGAGGGCATTGTTCACTTTCTTGACATATGCCTTCTTTCTCCCTTCCTAGTCTTTCTCTTTCTTTACCTTCTTTAGGGCCTGACTTTGTTTTTTGTAACTTTTAAGTTTGCCATAACTTTTCTTCTCCTTGAAGGATAAGATTGGATTATTGGTGTGGAGTTTCTTTCACTCCATCATTTCCAAATAGACTCACTTAGGAAGGTGTGAAAAACAATTGTTTCCTCCTCTTAATCCCAAGACTAATAATGGGAAGGGCATAAAAAGTTATTTTACATTATCACACGTAGAGATTTAGCATCATATCCAGAAGGACTTGGGAAGAGGGAGGCATGGAGGAAAAGCATTTACTATAAATTTCAGATTTTTCTGAAATTAAGGAATTAAAGAAGGGTTCTCTCATATCCGGTTGCCTACTAAATATTTAGTTTGTTGAAATTTTCTCTGTCAACATACATTGCTGTTTACTTATTGGGCACTTTCCTCAGTATTTTACATGTCTATCTTATTTGTAATTCTCTTTTAAAACAACGAATTTTTCAGGCCCTTGATTGTGATTGGCGGTTCTTCTGAAAGAAGTCAGGAGACTATGGGAGCCTTCCAGGAGTTTCCTCAGGTATCCAACTCTAAAATTGGTATTACAGAGTTTAGTAGCATAAATCAATGCTATTAAGATTTAATGAGAAGAAAAAAAAAGATTTAACGAGAAAAAATAAAAACCTATCTGTAAAATAAACAATGACAATAAAATGGACATATTTGAGATAATTTAAAGGTGATTTTTCCTTAACTGCAAGATAATCTCAGTGTGGATATTAAAGAAGCTCAGGCTCTGCCTGCTTAGGAGCAGTCTTCCAAGAAATACATCTTTTTTTTTTTTTCCCCTTAATGTTTATTTTTATTTATTTATTTATTTTTTTAACGTTTATTTATTTTTGAGACAGAGAGAGACAGAACATGAACAGGGGAGGGGCAGAGAGAGAGGGAGACACAGAATCCGAAACAGGCTCCAAGCTGTCAGCACAGAGCCCGACGCGGGGCTTGAACCCACAAACTGTGAGATCATGACCTGAGCTGAAGTCAGATGCTCAACCCACCGAGCCACCCAGGCGCCCCCCTTAATGTTTATTTTTGAGACAGGGAGCGGGGCCAGAGAGAGAGGGAGACACAGAATCCAAAGCAGTCTCCAAGCTCTGAGCTGTCTGCACAGACACTTAACCGACTGAGCCACCCAAGCACCCTAAGAAATACATCTTTTTAACAAGCTTTTGCACTCTGAAAATAAGTCTTAAAGATGCAGGAATAAAAATGGTGTAGGACAATGCCTCTCAAACTTTAAGGAAGTAAAAAATTGAGAGGAAAAATCCTACTTAAAATGACTGTCAGTAAAAAATAAAATGACTGTCCGTAGACTCTGGACAAGTTCATTTTTATCTTAGAAAGCTGAGGAAAGAAAATATTTAAAAATTTCTAAAAACTTAAAAGAATTTGTCAACAAGATGGTATAGTGGGATTTTTTTTTTTTTTGCCTTTCTACATATTTAATACAGGTGCAACAGAGGTATTCATAAATAGATGCATAAAACAAAATGCTACAGGTTTAAGAATCATTGTAGAAACAAATAGATGAGAGTGAATGATTAACCCTTAAGCATATATTTACCCATTCATAGTACAAAGTTATGAGCAAAGTTAAAACCATTAGGCAGAGTCTACTGGTTAATCATAAGTCATTGTGAGAACCTCAGAATATAAACATAGAATTTTATATATGGTTTAAATCATTGTAAAATTTTAGATCTTGGCATAGTTTGATGCAAAAGTTATATTTCTGTCCTCTTGAAGGGGAATTGAAGTTTTACTTCGCTAATGGCAAAGAATAACAATGGCTATTTAAAAGATGCTGATGGGGCGCCTGGGTGGCTCCGTTGGTTAGGCGTCTGACTTCGGCTCAGGTCATGATCTCACATTCCATGCGTTCGAACCCGCGTCAGGCTCTGTGCTGCCAGCTCAGAGCCTGGAGCCTGTTTCAGATTCTGTGTCTCCCTCTCTCTCTGCCCCTCCCCTGCTCATGCTCTGTCTCTCTCTGTCTCAAAAATAAAAAAAAAACATTTTAAAAAATTAAAATAAAAAATGCTGATATATTTGAGAGATAAGTAGAGCAGATAAGTTATTTAAAAGGAAATTTCAGATCGCTATAGAAACTTTATAGATGAAAAGAAAGCAGAGATAATGTCCATTGCAGATATTTTTTTCCTGAAAAGGAAGATGAAATAAGTTTATTAGATGAAATGAGAAATTTGAAGAGAAAGATCACTACATTTGATTTAAAATCTAAATACTGTTTTTGTGGAAATACTGCCATGACCAGGAAGAGACTGAAAATCTTAATTCCTTTGTGCTTGTGGGACTAAGACTACCAACTGTTCCATAGATTTCCTACCAAAAAGTATCAGGAGACACCATTTCTATATAAATGCCTCAGGGAACCTTAAACAGTGAAAAATTAACAATACTGAACTGACACGTCCCAAACAGCATAGCAGTAAAATATGTAACAGGAAAATTGGCAGAAAGGTAAGGATAGATTATCATTGTAACCACATGAAACAGATGAAGTTTTGTATTCCTGGCTATGTAATTTTTGGGTCCAAGATATGCTCATTTTAATTTTTAGTGGACATGATCAACTTCCCTTCTATTTAGACTTTCACCAGCAGCTTAGGAGAGTGCCTGTTTTCCTGTGTGGAGGTAGACGCTGAATATTATCAAACTCTTTTCTTTTTTGCTAGTCTGAGAAATGAAAATGGTGTCTTGTTTTTTATTTACTGTCTGAATCATACTGAGACTTAAATTTGATCGTGCTTTGCGTAGGCTTTAGAGAAACAGCCCAAGTAATGTATTTTCTCCATCTTTTCTCTAAACATAATAGGAAGTAATGAGTTAACGTTTTGTCTTCCTTCAGAAGAGTAATATGATCTATAAGCTGAATTTTAAGGGATTTTCTTTCTGTATATAGGTTGAAGCTTGTAGATTATATAGCAAGTTCTCTGCCCGGCCAAGCAGCATAGAGACTATTCCCTCTATTATCGAGAAGGTAAAGTATTTAATTACAGGTCCTCCAAGTCAACTGGTTTTTCTCAGTTGCTCATACCTGTGTTATTTTTATTCTCAATAGAATGAGCAACAATTTAGTATATATTCAGGCAGTCAAAAATGATAAAGAGCTATGTATATTTTAATTTTGCTGTCATTTAATTATAGACACAGAGATAAAATAAATAATTTTTGAAAAAAGTTTCTCCTTAAGTTTTTTACATTATTATTTTTTAATTACAGAAAAGTAAAAAGAAAGATAAAAGGAGACCCTGAGTTCCCTTTCTGTCATGCTTTTCCAAAAGATTATGTTTGAAAATTATACTAACGTATATAAAACTATGTCTTAGTTGATTAAACAGCGTATGATAAACTAATTTTAGTTGGCCAACATTGGTATGTGGAGTTATGCTTGAGCTGTTTCAAAACCATGTGATACATATTACAACATCACAGTTGGCCAAGTCTTTAGGATTAGGAAGCAGGGAAAAGTACGTGTTACAGGTAAAGACTTGGCAGGCAGAGTTTGGTGGGTAATTTCTAAGACCAATGGGTGCTACAACATGAATTTTAAAACCTTTGGCGAGCATTTTCTTTCATATCTCTCCCCTTTAAAAAAATACTTTTAAAATATATATTTCAATAGAGGGCATTTCAGTTTTAGTTAAAATTGTTTATTTCTCCAGCTAAGGATGTCCAGAAAAATTAAAATCATATTCCTTTCACAATTTTAATTATCTTTGAGTGAATTATGTATTTCAATTATGTAATTAGAGTTTTAAAATATTTTCTTCTCTTTGTAATAAATTTAGGCAGTGAGAAGCAGCATTTATGGTCGTCCAGGTGCTTGTTATGTTGACATACCTGCAGATTTTGTGAACTTGCAGGTGAATGTGAATTCTGTAAGGTAAGGAATAGTTACACTGGAGTTCTTTCTTAATTGTGTTATTATAATGTTTAACTTTTTCACAGATTACTTAGCAGTTTATAAATTAATCTTCATTTGTCTTAACTTTTGACAATTTAATAATTAAACTAAATCCTGGCCAAAGGCCTGGAGCTTTCTGAACACTCATTTTAAATTATTCTTCTAATAGCTATAAATAATACATCACATCAATGTAGTAGGGGTTATATAGAGTCTTCATAGTGTAAGCCAAGAGATAAGGCGACTGTTGAAAAATTCTTTAGGACTCAGCATAAAAAATTTTAGTCTTTCTGTCTGTCTCTGTGATTTAAAAATATTCCAACTCAGGTGTTACTATGATTTGCCATGTTCCCTTCTTCCTTAAATAAACACTGGGTGAATAAAGAGTATAAGAAACATTTTTCACTGGGATCAAAGTCACCTCAGATAAGGATGGATACTTAGGTTAATGCATCACCCTGGGTACCATTTAGTATATTCTTGCTGTTGTGGACCCAGTGGTTCTCCAGTGACTGCAGAGAGATGGTGTGCATTTCTGTATATTCGGTATACCAAGGAGTTGTTTCTCTTGGTGAGAGTCATCAACTCCGCATAATACCTGAACATGATAAATGTATTATTGAGTGGAGGGAAGGCAGAGATGAGTCTCTGGTAAGTTAACTCTGTAAGCCTTCTTTAAAATTTTTGTAAAGGTTGAATGTCTTTTTTGTATTATATGTTCAAATTTTGTACAGTGTGCAATGTTTATTCAAATAAATGAAAACACTGAGGATTTGGTGTCTAGAAATACTTAACTATAACTTAAATTTCTATGCTAACTATACTTAATATTTCTTTTCTAATGCATGTTGTATACTAAAATACTGACTCTCCCAGTGAATGGAAATACAGTGAGGTAGTTAAAAGCATGGACTTTGGAGACAGAATGACCTAGTTCAATCCAGTCTCTGCCACATACCATCTGGGGACGCTGGGCAAATTACTTTGAGTTTTTCCCCCAGTGGTGATACGGAAATAAAATGCCTAACCTCATTGTTTTGAAAATTAAATGAGACTAAATGACACATAGTATTAAACACTGGCTTTTAGTATGTTTTTACTATTATTACAACAAGAACTGTTACTACAATGTAAAACCATTGATTCAAATTTCCTGTCAATGAATTACTCACTTGATTGGTTTTAGATGGTATTAGGCAATAACTTAATTTACTAGGTGTGATAGGGACATTATGGTTATATAGGAGAAAGTCTTTATATTTTAGAGCTGCATGGAAAAGCTTTTAATTGCCTATAATTCTCTTTAAAATGGTTCAGGAATGGGGCGCCTGGGTGGCTCAGTCGGTTGAGCAACTTCGGCTGAGGTCATGATCTCACGGTTCATGAGTTCGAGCCCCGTGTTGGGCTCTATGCTGTCAGCTCGGAGCCTGGAGCCTGCTTCAGATTCTGTGTCTCCCTCTCTCTCTGCCCTTCCCCTACTCGCACTCTGTCTGTCTCTCTCTCAAAAATAAATAAAACACTAAAAACTAAAAAAAAAAATAAAATAAAATGGTTTAGGAAACAAATTTATGTACATATTTGTGTGCGTATGTGTGAAGCAAATGTGGTAAAATGATACTAAGTTGTTGAATATACCAGGTGGATATATGGAGTTTATTGTACTGCTTTTTTTCTACCTTTTTATATATTTGTTATTTTCACAGTCAAAAGTTTAAAACTTGCCTCTTTTAATGAACAGAGCTCTTCACTTCCAGGTACATGGAGTGTTGCATGCCACCTCCTGTTAGTATAGCAGAGACCTCCGCTATATGTATGGCAGCAACTGTTATTAGAAATGCCAAGAAGCCCCTTCTTATCATCGGGAAAGGTAGCATTGATTGGAACTCTAAACTTTGCCCAGCTGTCAAAAGAATGTTGATTCTGTTTAGAAATTGTCTTCATTACTTATTAACATATCTAATATTCAAAATTGGAGTATGAGTTCTTTTCATTTAGCATTATTTATTAATTTTGAAATCACAGAATTATTCTAGAGTGCCCAGAGATCTTACCCTTTTAAGGGAATATCTATTCTATTTCTTCAGTTCTATGCATGAATTATGGTTTCTTCCACTATAAAAATAATATGTGATCATTATTAAAAATGCTGGAAAATCCAGAAGATTAGAAAGAAGAAATCCCTTCTTCCAAAGACAACTATCTTAAACATTCATTTTTGTGTGTATATTTTGTATGTTGTGATCACACTATATAGACTGTTTTAGTTATATTGGTTATTTCATTTAATATTATAACAACATTTCTTCTGTCTTAAATTTTTTTCCTAAGTATAATTTTAATGTCTGTTCATGTATATACTAATACTTCACTGGTAGATACTTAAATCTTTGCCATTTTTTTTTGTTTGTTTAGTATAGTTGTGACAAACATGTTTGTGCTTAACGCCTCTTCCATATATAGGCTTTAAGATAGATTCCCAGGAAGAAAATTTGAGAAGTTCTAAAAGCAATTTCATGTGAACTGTTTTAAGAATCACAGTGCCTGGAGCTTAACTGACTTGTCTAATATGTTTGCATTTCTTGTAGGTGCTGCTTATGCCCGTGCAGAGGAGGGTATCAGGAAATTGGTGGAGCGGTGTAAATTGCCATTTTTGCCCACCCCCATGGGAAAGGGTGTTATCCCTGATAACCATCCGAACTGTGTGGCTGCTGCCAGATCCAGGTGCGTGGCATTCTAGAATTTAAGTACAATGGCCTGGCAGATTTTAAGCTCATTTAAATTATTTTGTGACTTTAATGAATCTAGGAGAAGTTCTGAAATGTAATTTTAAGCCACCTGTTTCTTTTTAGACTTTTCAGCACTTTAAAGATGTTGCCCACTGCCTTCTGACCCTCCTGGTTCTAGATGAGAAATCTGTAGTCGTTTGAATCCTTGTTCCCCTACATGTAGTATGTTCTCCTGTGCCTGCTTGCAGGATTTTTTCTCTATTTTTGGTTTTCAGCAGTTTGATTATATGTCTAGGCATGGGTTTCTTTCAGTTTATCCTTGTTCTGTAATCTCCAATCTGTAAATTAATGTCTTCCACCAAATTTGTAAAGTTTTTGACCGCTATTTCTTAAATATTTTTTCTGTACCAATCTCTTTCTCCTTTCCTGGGATAATGCAAATTGTAGACATTCTGATACTGTCCCATTGGTCCCTAAATATCTGTTCAATTTTTTTTCATCTTTAAAGTAGTTTATTAGAAATTTCCTATATGAAATGTTTTTTATTTTTATTTTTAAATAAATTTTTTATTTTATTTACCTTTTAATTGAAATATCATTGCTATGCAATGTTGCATTTGTTTCAGGTATACAACATAGTGATTTGATAGCTCTATACATTATGCCGTGTTCTCCATTCAGTTCTTTTCAATGCTTTTGTCTCTTTTATATTTTATATTTCTCTTTTGAGAGCTTCTATCTTCCCATTTATTTGAAGAGTATTTTTGTTCACTTTATGGAGCATATTATAATAGCTGTTTTAATGTCCTTGTTTACTCATTTCATTATCTGAGTCATCACAGAATGGGTGTCTTTTCATTTCTTTTGAGAATTGGTCACATTTTTCTGGTTCTTTCATATATTGAGTATTTTTGGAATGTATCCTAGATTTTAAGTATTACATAGTTGCAAGATTCTAGGTCCTATTTACATCCTCTGTTGAATGTTGATTTTGTTTGTTTTAGCAAGCAGTTAGTCTGGTTAGGTTCAGACTGCAAGGTCTTACTAGAGGGGCAGTAGCTCCAGAGTCAGTTTAGTTTCAAAGCCTTTGCTGTGTTTGTCCACACATGCAAAGCCCAAGGGTGAACCCCAGTCGTGTGCCAGTTCCTCTCCAGAACTAGGGATTTCTTTTCCCCAGAGTGACACTCTGTAGGACACCCCCTGCCCTTTCCAGGAGTCCCTTGCTGCTGCCTTATAGTACTGCACAAACAGAACTGCCTTTGGGGCAAAGCAACAGAAAGAAAGAAAGATAAAAAGTAAGGGGGATTGTCCCCATACTCTTCAGAGTCCGAAGGGGCCCCTTTCCTGG
Organism: Panthera tigris; assembly: GCF_018350195.1. Classification (NCBI taxonomy): domain Eukaryota; kingdom Metazoa; phylum Chordata; class Mammalia; order Carnivora; family Felidae; genus Panthera; species Panthera tigris. Next base: position 131,726,025 of record NC_056668.1, on the reverse strand, counting down.
TTCTTCTTGCCTGAAAAATGAAGTCTCTCTTAGAATTTTAGCTGCTGGGGATCTACCAGGATACAGCTGTGCAGGAGGGCTGCTCCCAGAGCATGGCTGTGAGAGCAAAAAAAGAGAAAGAAAAAAACCTGAACTTCTCCCCGCCATGCTCCTCCCTGGCTTTCAGGGTCCCTTTGTTTGATCACCTGTCCAAAAAGAGTTTCTCCCCAAGTTTTTGTTACCCTCCAGTTCTATAACCAGCACGGCCCTGAGTCAAAGCTACAAAGTAAAAGAGAGGGAAATAAACCTTAGAAACTCACCCCTTGTGTGAGTCACTTCTTTGACTCCTCTCCCCTCCCCCACCATCTACTATTGGTTACTTTTCAGAATCCTCAGGCAGTTGCTTTTTATATTTTGTTCCCAGTTTTCCATTGTGATTAGAGAGCTAGGCTATAGTGGGCTTACCCAGTCTTGGCTGGCACTAGAAGTCTCTCCTTTTTAGATTTTTAAAACATACATTTTGATAAACTATACATTTTTCTTTTAATTTCTTGAAATTTCTTTATTATGAAATATTCTAAATAATACAAATGAGAGATCATTTAATTAACACTTCTATAACTGCCACTCAGCTTTATTAAATATAATGTAGTCTATTAAGTAATATGTAATATTAAGTAATTAATATGTCATTGCTTTGGTTTTTTTTTAGGAAAGAAAAAAATTACAGATTCATTTGTAGTCCTCTGAATAGCTTTTCTGATCTTATTCCTTCCTCCCTGTACAGAGTTCATCATGGTTATGCATTTGGTGCTTTTCATAATCTCATGCACACACTAAAATTAATATTGAGGGTTTTTAGAATGTAATTTTTGCTCATTTAATACTATCTTAAATAGATTGTACCTTAATCTATACAAGTATAGACTATACCTTTACTTTTTTTTCATATTGGTATACATTGTACAGTAACCAAATTCTTACCCTGTTAAGGTTTTAGTGTGTGCATGTGTATATTTATATATTTGTATTTTAACTTGGCTTGAGCTGAAGTTTATCCTCATTCCATCAGAAGTTTAAGAAGGTAATATTAAACACATGGAACATTCTCCAGAATAGATCACATACTGGGACACAAATCAGCCCTTGACAAGTACAAAAGACTTAGATCATACCATGCATATTTTCAGACCACAATGCTATGAAACCCAAAATCAACCACAAGAAAAAATTTGGAATGACCACAAATACTTGGAGATTAAAGAACATCCTACTAAATAATGAATGAGTTAACCAAGAAATTAAAGAGGAAATTAAAAAGTGCATGGAAGCCAATGAAAATGATAACATGACAGCCCAAAACCTCTGGGATGCAGCAAAAGCCATCATAAGAGGGAAGTATGTAGCAATGCAGGCTTTCCTAAAGAAGGAAGAAAGGTCTCAGATACACAACCTAAACTTATACCTTAAAGGGTTGGAAAAAGAACAGCAAATCCCCAAAACCACCAGAAGATGGGAAATAATAAAGATTAGAGCAGAAATCAATGCTATTGAAATTTATTTTTAATATGAAATTTATTGTCAAATTGGTTTCCATACAACACCCAGTGCTCATCCCAAAAGGTGCCCTCCTCAATACCCATCACCCACCCTCCCTCCCCCATCAACCCTCAGCTTGTTCTCAGTTTTTAAGAGTCTCTTATGCTTTGGCTCTCTCCGTCTCTAACCTTTTTTTTTTTTTTTTCTTCCCCTCCCCCATGGACTCATTGCTGTTGAAATTTAAAAAACAAACAGTAGAACAGATCAGTGAAACCAGGAGCTGGTTCTTTGAAAGAATTAACAAAACTGATAAACCTTTAGCCAGATTGATCAAAAAGAAAAAGGAAAAGAGCCAAATAAATAAAATCCAGAATGAAAGAGGAGAGATCACAGCCAACACTGCAGAAATACAAACAATAATAAGAGAATATTGTGAGTATATGCCAATAAATTAGGCAATCTGGAAGAAATGGAAAAATTCCTAGAAAAATATAAACTACCAAAACTGAAACAGGAAGAAATAGAGAATTTGAACAGACCCATAACCACTAAAGAAATTGAATCAGTAATCAAAAATCTCCCAAAAAACAGGAGTCCAGGGCTGGATGGCTTTCCAGGGGAATTCTACCAAACATTTATTTACTTTTTTTTAATTTTTTTTTTAACGTTTATTTATTTTTGAGACAGAGAGAGACAGAGCATGAACAGGGGAGGAGCAGAGAGAGAGGGAGACACAGAATCTGAAACAGGCTCCAGGCTCTGAGCTGTCAGCACAGAGCCCGATGCAGGGCTCGAACTCACGGACCATGAGATCATGACCTGAGCCGAAGTCGGACGCTTAACCGACCGAGCCACCCAGGTGCCCCTCTACCAAACATTTAAAGAAGAGTTAACACCTATTCTTTCGAAGCTGTTCTAAAAAATAGAAATGGAAGGAAAACTTCCAAACTCATTCTACAAGGCCAGCATTATCTTGATTCCAAAACCAAAGACCCCCACTAAAAAGGAGAACTACAGACCAATTTCCCTGATGAACATGGATGCAAAAATTCTCAACAAAATACTAGCCAACCGGATCCAACAGTGCATTAAAAGAATTATTCGCCATGATCAAGTGGGATTTATACCTGGGATGCAGGGCTGGTTCAATAACTGCAAATCAATCAGTGTGATACATCACATTAATAAAAGAAAGATCAAGAACCGCATGATCCTCTCAGTAGATGCAGAGAAAGCATTTGACAAAATACAGCATCCTTTCTTGATAAAACCCCTCAAGAAAGTAGGGATAGAAGGATTATACCTCAAGATCATAAAAGCCATATATGAAAGACCTGCCACTAATATCATCCTCAATGGGAAAGAGCTGAGACCTTTTCCCCTTACGTCAGGAACACGACAAGGATGTCCACTCTCACCACTGTTATTCAACATACTGTTGGAAGTCCTAGCCTCAGCAATCAGACAACACAAAGAAATAAAAGGCATCCAGATCCACAAGGAGAAAGTCAAACTTTCAGTCTTCGCAGATGACATGATACTCTTATGTGGGAAACCCAAAAGATTCCACCAAAAAACTGCTAGAACTGATCCGTGAATTCAGCAAAGTCGCAGGATATAAAATCAGTTCACAGAAATCGGTTGTATTTCTATTCTATACACCAATAATGAAGCAGCAGAAAGAGAGATCAAGGAATCGATCCCATTTACAATTGCACCAAAACCCATAAAATACCTAGGAATAAACCTAACCAAAGAAGTGAAAAATGTATGCACTGAAAACTATAGAAAGCTTATGAAAGAAAATGAAGAAGACACACAAAAAAATGGAAAAATATTCCATGCTCCTGCATTGGAAGAACAAATATTGTTAAAATGTCGATACTATCCAAAGCAATCTACATATTCGGTGCATCCCTATCAGAATAACACCAGTATTCTTCACAGAGCTAGAACAAACAATCCTAAAAATTTGTATGGAACCAGAAAAGACCCCAAATGGCCAAAACAGTCCTGAAAAAGAAAACCAAAGCTGGAGGCATCACAATTCTGGACTTCAGGATGTAGTTTTCCATACTCTGGAAAACAGTGTGGAGGTTCCTCAAAAAATTAAAAATAGAACTACCCTACAACCCAGCAATAACACTACTAGGAATTTATCCAAAGGATACAGGAGTGCTGATTCATAGGGGCACTTGTACCCCAATGTTTATAGCAGCACTTTCAACAATAGCCAAATCATGGAAAGAGCCCAAATATCCATCAACTGGTGAATGGATAAAAAAGATGTGGTTTATATATACAATGGAATACTACTTGGCAATGAGAAAGAATGAAATCCTGCCATTTGCAACAACATGGATGGAACTGGAGGTATTATGCTAAGTGAACTAAGTCAGAAAAAGATCTCATATGTTTTCACTCATATGTGGAACTTGAGAAACTTAACAGAAGACCATGGAGGAAGGGAAGGGGGAAAATAGTTTCAAACAGAGAAGGAGGCAAACCCATAAGAGACTCTTAAATACAGAGAACAAACTAAGGGTTGATGGCGGGGGGGAGAGGGGAAGATGGGTGATGGGCATTGAGGAGCGCACTTCTTGGGATGAGTACTGGGTGTTGTATATAAGCGATGAATCATGGGAATCTACCACTGAAACCAAGAGCACACTTGGTTTTAGTTAGTTAACTTGACAATAAATTATATTAAATTAACAATAGAACTACCATATGACCCAGCAATTGCACTACTAGGTATTTATCCAAAGGATACAGGAGTACTGTTTTGAAGGGGCACATGCACCTTAATGTTTATAGCAGAGCTATCGACAATAGCCAAAATGTGGAAAGAACCCAAATGTCCATTGATGGATAAAGAAGATGTGGTATATATATTGCAATGGGATATTACTTGATCAAAAAGAATGAAATCTTGCCGTTTGCAACATGGATGGAACTAGAGCGCATTATACTAAGTGAAATTAGAGAAAGACAAATATATGACTCATGGAATTTAGGATACAAAACAGATGAACAGAAGGGAAGTGAAGCAAAAATAATATAAAAACAGGGAGGGGGACAAACCATAAGAGACTCTTAAAATCAGAGAACAAACAACATTGCTGGAGGGTTGTGGCTGGGGGATAGGCTAAATGGGCAAGGGGCATTAGGGAGGACACTTGTTGGGATGAGCACTGGGTGTTATATGTAGGGGATGAATCACTGGATTCTATTCCTGAAATTATGATTGCACTGTATGCTAACTAACTTGGATGTAAATTAAAAAAGAATAACAATGAAGAATATTTATCTTGAAAAAAGAAGTTAATAGTGTAAAAAAGATTCCAAGCAGTCATAAATAATCGAATCAATATTATCAAGTATCAATAAGCAAATCTATTCTTCTAATTGCAGTTTTTATCTGTTAAATTGGGTCCCACAGGACCAATACAGTGTATGAAAATGCTATTTCATGTATGATATCCTCACTGAAGAAGACAAAAGCAAAAGAATAGATCCCCTATAGAAAAATGTAGGATAAAAGGGAAACAGCCAAGAAGCAGAAAAATGAGAAGTGGAAAAAGAACCCCATAGCAGTTATGATATAAATCCTTCTGTAGAAAGGTAGAAACATTATTGATTGGATCAATAAAAAGACAGTTACATATAAGAGCAACATCTGAAGCAAATGATACAGCATAAAGTAAGCAAAGGTGTATGCGGTAAGAACAAAGCAAAGATGACTATGTTAATATCAGTGTGCATGTCAAAGTAAAAATTATTTTAAAAAAATTCATTGTATTGACAAGGATATTAAGATATATAAAATAAAACTATTAATACATTTGGTAAATATTTTTGAAAGCATTTTGGGAATATGAGTCAATCGTCTTACAAATACCTGCTTCTAGGAATCAGTGTGAAACATGCATTAAATGTTCAAGTGTAGGGGCGCCTGTGTGGCTCAATCAGTTAGACATCCGACTCTTGATAATGGCTCAGGCTCAGGCTCCACTGAGCGTGGAGCCTGCTTGGGGTTCTCTCTCCCCTCCCTCTCTCCCCCTCCCCTGCTCGCTTTCTCTCTCTCAAAATAAGTAAACATAAAAAAAAGATTTAAGCATAAAGATGTGCAACCCAGTACTATTAATAACAGATTATCCAGTAATTAAAAGATTTAATAAATTTGGTATATGTGTTCTGCAAAATATGCAGCCTTTCAAAATTGTATTTAAGGGGTGCCTGGCTGGCTCAGTCAGAAGAGCATGCGACTTGATCTCAGGGTTGTGCGTTCAAGACCTACGTTGGGTATAGAGATTACTAAAAAAATATATAAATAGAGCATAAAAATAATAAAAATGATAAAAATTTTAAGAACCTAATGATAAGGAAAACGTAATAATAAGCAAAAGTGCATGAGACAGTATTCTAGCATATAAGCTCAACTATGTAAAAATACGCTTGCATAGAAAGAAGACTAGAGATGAAAATATACCAGACTACTGACAATAGCTTTCAAGTCGATAGTATTACTGCATGAGGTTTTTTTTCTTTATACTGTTCTATTCTTCCACATTATCTACAGTAGACTTATAATAATTTTTCTAATGATAAATAACAAACAATGAAATAGGTATAGTCTTATATTTTTCTACTTATTTTACCTTGTAGATTACTATTAGAATGGCTTCATAAATTATTTTGGTTTGAAAGATCAAATTTACTCTAGAAGCTGATTCTGAAAACTAGAATAAAATAACCTCCAAATCATTTGAACTTTTATAAATATTTAAAAAATGATTTTAGAATAATTCAAATAAGAAATAATAGATACATTTTGTATTAAACAGATTTTTCTTTTTAATAGGGCTTTGCAATTTGCTGATGTAATTGTGTTATTTGGTGCCCGTTTAAATTGGATTTTGCATTTTGGACTGCCTCCAAGATACCAGCCAGATGTGAAGTTTATCCAGGTACTCAGAGTGCCGAGATTTAAAACCAGAGCTATCTGTGACTTACTGTCCTCAGCTATTGCCAGCTCCGCTTTCTTCTTGGCTTTTGTAGATTTTTATCGTCTAACATAATTACAGGTACCAAAGTAAGCTGCCTTTTCAAGCCTATGAAACATAATGTGCCACTTTACTTCTAACCAGAAAACCTTTCAAAACCAAGTTTTAAATAGTTTGAAAAGCATAATTTGCCTCTTCTTCATAGTTCAAGTATATTTGAAGGCAGACAGAAGGGGTTTGAGTACAATGGTAGATTAGAACAAAACATTCAGCATTGTTAGAGATTGAGTTTTCTTTTTCTTTTATTTATTTTTAGAAAGATTTAGGGGGTTATTTTTCTCTTACGTAATGTGAAGTGCAGAAGTAGGTGGTTCATGGCTAGAATGCAGACTTTCAATGTCATCAGGGATTCTGGCTTTTTCTATCTTTCTTCTCCATCCTTAGTGCCTGGTTTCCACCATCAAGGTTGCATCATCCAAAATGGCTGCTGGAGTGCCAACCATCAGGTTATGATTCCGGGCAGGAAATAGGACGATTTGGGAAATGGGGGATATGGTAGTTTTATTAATAGGGCCAACTCTTGAAGCCCCACCCTACAACTTTTGCTTATGTCTCACTGCCCACTCTGGATGAAGGGAACTAGGAAACAGTCTTCAAGGGGTATTCCTAAGGAAGGAGGGAAGATTAGATAGCAGCTCTCAGGCCCTGCCACAAATGCAGATATGCGCTAACAAGACATTAATGAGCAAGCTTCCATGTGTCCATGAGTTGTTTTTTTAGATGCCAACTCTTTCTCTTTAAGATTTTTTTAAAAAGTTATTTCTACACACAACATAGGGTTTGAACCCACAACCCCAAGATCGAGATTCATACGCTCCACTGACTGAGCTAGCCAGGCACCCAAGATGCCAAATCTTTCCAACACCCTTTGATTAGGAATCTCTAAATGCTTTTACCTGTCACTGAATAGTGGAATATATACTCTGACCTCCCTCTAATGATTCATGTACCATTATGATCCTCTTTCTAAGCCAGTTTCCTTATTGGTGTGGAAAGTACTGCCTATATAGTACAACGTGAACCTATTTGTCCTCCAGAGATTGTGTATGGTGTTTGATGACCCAGCTACAATTGCTGTCTTCTCCCTGTTTACTTTTTAAGGAGTCAACTTCTAATAGTCCCATTCCCCCTGGGGCTATGGGAGAACTAACACTGCAAATAAGCAAGACTGGGGTTTCCCTGGAAGATGCTGCTGCCTCTTGATTATATCTCTTGAGTACAGAATACAATGCATCCCCTTTAGGGTGGCTAAATTACAACTTCTTGCACAGCTATTTCCACTTGCCCATGGCCATTCAGAAATGGGGCCTCTAGGTAAGTGGAAACTAATCATGCTATACCCTAGGGAGTAGTAGTTCAAAGTGTGGTCCCCGGAACAACAGCGTCAGCATCACCTGGGAAACCTGTTAGAAAACCACATTTTGGGGCCTCGTTCAGAGCTGCTGAAACTCTGAAGTAGACTCTTGCAGTCTGTGGTTTAACAAGGCTACCAGGTGATTCTGATAGTTCACATTTGAGAGCTGCTCTAAGTAGGGAACTACAGTGTAATTAAACAGAACCTTATTATTGATGAGATTCAAAACTATAATTGATGAAGTCAGATGGATTCCTGTGGGTATAATAGAACGATACCCAAATCTACAGAGTAGACATTAAAATGAAGGAAGATGATGAGGTTTCTGTACTTGCTGTGATACTTACAGTTCTATGGATTTTTACTTTTATTAGGAAATATCTTGGATATAAAATCATCTTTATCATTTGTTACATATACACAGTTCATTTATTCAGTATTACTTGACTTCTTTTTTATTTTTATTAAAAAACTTTTTTTTTAATATTTATTTTTGAGAGAGAGAGACAGCGTGAGCAGGGGAGGGGCAGAGAGAGAGGGAGACACAGAATCTGAAGCAGGCTCCAGGCTCTGAGCTGTCAGCACAGAGCCCGATCCAGGGCTCGATCTCATGAACTGCGAGATCGTGACCTAAGCTGAAGTCAGACGCTTAACCAACTGAGCCACCCAGGTGCCCCAGTGTTAATTGACTTCTTAAAGATTTTTAAGAATAAGCATGGCTTGTTCTTAAGCTTTATCTCTTTTAGGTTGATATCTGTGCAGAAGAATTGGGGAATAATGTAAAGCCTGCTGTGACTTTGCTAGGAGACATAAATGCTGTCACTAAACAGGTAAGAGCTGTTACCTAGGCTTTAATTTATATGGATTGGTCTTTAAGCAATAGTCTGTTGTTAAAAATGTCTCAGCCTTGATTCACTTCATGACAGGCTTATTAATATCTATTTTAAGAAAAATTTATGATGGAAAGCTAGTCTTGAAAAGAACTTTGGAACTCAGTAAATCCAACTCCTTATATATAAATCATTTTTAAGCAAGTAAGTTAATCATTTTGGAAGGCGATGAAGACTTAAAGGCAGTCAGTAAGCAAACAGTGATATACTAAATAGGATTCAGCTCTCTGAAAAATTATAATACAGCTTCCAGAGTAACTGAACTTACAGCCAAGAAATGTCTTAATGTACTGGAAAAACCTAACTTAGTATTTCATTAGGCAATAAAGAGATTTTTTTACTCTTCAAATGGTACTCATCATTTGTGTGTAATTTATACAGTTCACTATATCAGGAGATAAAGTATAGTGACATCTTTCACTTGATATTGGATACAAATTGGTGTTGTTATCATCACTACATAATATTAGGAAGCAATCCCCAATCACATATTAGAACATCCTGGAACATTTGGTTTGTATCTCGGAAGTCCCTGGATATTTGGGGCTCTTGTCCCTTCCTCAAGGATTCTATGGTGGGGGTGATTTTCTTTCTAGCGTCAAAAGCTGAGGAGGACATAAAAGCCCCTGCCTGTGAGGTGAGGTAGCATTTCCCTTGTGTCCTGTGGAAATCCCATTTGGCAGAAGTCCACACTGACCCAAACGAACACTTTCCGTGTTGCCTATTTATTTTCTACCAGTTGTTAGCTGCCTAGAGTGCGGACAGTAAGAGTGATGAGAAGGGCAGGATAGCAGAGCAGTATCATCTTCTTTAACAAGATATTGTTGTGTTAATATGACATAAGCTTATTCTCAAAAAGTAAAAGTCTGTGGTTTTTTAGCTTTTAGAACAATTTGATAAAACGCCATGGCAGTATCCTCCAGAGAGCAGCTGGTGGAAAACTCTGAGAGAAAAAATGAAGAGCAATGAAGCCGCATCCAAGGTAATACGAGACTCACAGAAATTTAGAAACACTTCAGGCCCATGGTTCCAGTAGCTCTGTCATAACATGACCTACGCATTCCTAAATCACCACGCTATATGAAATCATGGAGTAAAACCCGTGGGATTTATGGGGAAAAAGGTTTAGAGGCACAGCCGTCAACTTTGTGAAACATTAAGATAGGAACCTAATAAAAATGGTGGCAAAATTCTACACACGTTAAATGGTTAAGACATATGTACTTCAATAAATATAGTACTTTTCCTTGAAAAAGACCTGAAGTCTCTTGTGGAAGTGGGCATTGGGAGGATCTCAGCTTGTGAGTTAGCGTGACATGGTGGAAGGAGGCTGATCTGACATTGGACAGAAAGTTATAAGAGCCCATGTGAATGGGCAGGACTCACTGTCCTCAGTTTGACCTTGGCACCAAATCACAATTAAGAAATCTTTTGGAATCTTAAACTGGGGCATGTTTTTCTACCCTTAAGGTATAAGTCCTTCAAGGCATGCATGTATAATAGATAAGTGTTTCATCAAAATAGAAAATTTGTTCCAATGTATAGCCTTTTTAAAAAAAAAATGTCAGCTTTGTTGAGGTATAATTGACACTTAAAATTGTAAGATATTTAAAGGTATATCACGATGATTTGATAATGCATATACACTGTGGAAGGATTGCCCCCATCTATTTCACTAACACATCCATCACCTCACTTTTCTTTTCTTTCTTTTCTTTCTTTCTTTCTTTCTTTCTTTCTTTTTTTTTTTTTTTTTTTTTTTTGTGAGACCACTTATAGCCTTTTTAAGTTAACTTTTGTGTCACCACGGAAAATTACTTTGTGATTTCCTCATCTGCATTCATGGCTTTGCCTGATATCTAAAGGCTTTGGAAACTATAGTAATGTGTGAAACTACCAGACCACCCACTACTAGCAGTGAAATGAACCACCTCTGTAGGATGTGGTGATTTCTATTTAGGGTCTTCGTATATAGGTAGAATTTTTTTCTTTGATTGTGAGAAAGATTGTTCATGATTTTTTCTGATGTTTTGTGTATTCCTGTGCATTTTGGTTCAGCTGGGTGCAGTTTTCTGTGTTCATGTAGTGTTTCTCACTGACGGAATCCTACAGGAGCAAATGTGAAATTTGCATTGTGCTCATATTATTCCTTTATATGTCAGATGTCTTGGAATAAATTCACATTTTCAAAAACAGCAGAATTAACTATACATAATTCTATGTTTTATTGGAATGTTAATCAGTGGCTATTTCTATCAAGAGACAGTCTCAATTCTATTTTCCTAAGAGGTGTCATGATTAATCCCTTCTTTTTCCTAGGAATCATACTAGTTTAAGATGGGAGGAACTTGCCTCTCTTCTCTGGTGCAGGAGTATAGGACGGTGCCTCATCCATCTTAGGTATAACCTCCAACAGGCCAAAACAGCACAGGTGAAGAGGCAATGCCGGAAGCCCTTGGGACTGTTGCTGCTAAAGCCCCATGTGGCTTTCTCTCTGCTCTAAGAGGCATATGGCTAGACAAAGGCACTTATCTTGCTCCATTCAAAGACTCTTTAGTGGGTGAAGCGTATCTCCTTTACTCTCTAATGCATGTGGAGAAGAACCAGATTTTCAGATTTTCTAAAATCCTGACTTCATTTTTATTTTAAGATTCAGGGCGTATTTCAGATTAAAGTATTCTAGAATAAAATTTTTACTTTCTAAGGCAGTGTATTCATAAAAGTGCTCAAATAAGACTGCTTAGTTTTGTTTAACCCAATGTTTCCAGCTATCTTTACCATACAACTTGTCTGACTTTAGGATGCTAATGTGTATTGTGGATCTCCAAGAAGAAAGATATTCCCTAGATTATTTGATTGTGTCCCAGACTGGGACTGTGGAACCCATTTTTCTTAGCCTGTCCCACAGGGCTGTCTACAGATCCATTAGCTTCTAAGAGAGGCCATTTGGGAACTTTGTAGCTTGTAGCCTCTTTCCAAATGAGTTTGGTAGTAGCTTATTGACATTCCTCATTTTTCACTGTACCTCAACCTAATTTGATTATATTTCCCTCAAATACTTTAGGAATTAGCTTCCCAAAAATCTCTGCCTATGAATTATTACACAGTATTCTATCATGTTCAAGAACAGCTACCCAGAGACTGTTTTGTAGTAAGTGAAGGAGCAAATACTATGGATATTGGACGCACTGTGCTTCAAAACTACCTTCCTCGTCACAGGTAAGACTTCCAGAAAAGTAATTTTAATGTGTTAACTTTGAAACTACAGTAATGCAGGTTCATAAAACATGTGAGGATTATACATGTTCAGTGTATAAGGATATATTCCACAAAAGTATTCTTAGGTGAGATTTGGCAGAGTTTTTATGCTTGATATGTCTTTGAGGTCATGTGATAATTTGTATACTTACCATTCCAAGGATATATTCACAGTTTTCCAAGCCATCACGAGAGACTTTTTCCTCTCATACCGCTTATCCTTGACTAGTCGGTTCCTCACAGTCTAAAAACTTTATATTAAAGACAGAGAATGTTTTTATTGTTCTCTATTTTACACGAGTATGACTAGATTTGTGCCCGCCCACCATCTGCAACGTGCCCCAGAGGGTTTCATTTTAGCTTTTTCCCCCAACAGGCTTGATGCTGGTACTTTTGGAACCATGGGAGTTGGTTTGGGCTTTGCCATTGCAGCCGCTCTACTGGCTAAAGCTAGAAACACAGGTCAGCGGGTCATCTGTGTGGAAGGAGACAGTGCATTTGGGTTTTCTGGCATGGAAGTGGAAACCATCTGTAGGTACAACAGCATTCATTTCTTTCTCCAAAAGATAAAGAATAAAGACTCACTTGCCTAACAGATGCTTACTCAGCGTTCACCATGTGCCAAATGCCCTGTACACACTCTGTGCTGTGTTCTGAGAATACTAGTGTAAAATAACCCCGGGGTCTTTCTCATCTAGGACAGTGTGTTCATGACCTCTTTACTACATGCCCCAAACCCGCAAAACTGTGAGGAGTGGTTTTGAGATCACTGCAAAAAGTTCTAGTCTGAGAAAAGCTTGTTTTTGGCAGGGAGACAGCAAAGCTTTGTGGGTAAGAGCACAGCCTCTGGGTCCATGGTCTGGATTTAAATACCGGTTGACCACAACAGAGCCAGGTGATGTGGGTTAAGTTACTTTACTAAGCTGCTGTCTCCTCTAAAATAGGGAGAGGAATCGTAATAGTTCCTACCTTAGAGGACGGTAGTGAGGATTAAATGAGGTAATCTAGGTAAAGCTCGAGACGATTCTTCATTGAACGTGAGCTGTTCGGATTATGTTTATAGTTGTGAGGGTTGTTTATAGGGAGAAACTCACGAGCTGTAGATCCTGCTATAGAAGGATGGGGACTTTTTTCTCCCTAATTATTTAAACTGTAGTAAAGTCCTTCTTTATTCTTAGCCAGGACTCTTATTAGACCTTTTGTAAATCATGTTTTGGGGGCTTTCAGAGCTTTGGTATACAACACTTTCAAGATCAGATGGAAAAATGTACTTATTAGAATGTCTGTATTGACAACCCTAGTGGTATACACCAAAAAGATGATTTATGGAAAAGCCAGCCTTCTAGAGAGTCATGATTCCCGTTGAGCATGGAGCACAAGTAGTTTCCACAGTCCTATTGCATAACAGTATGCCGTGTAGTTTTGTTTTTACACCTGGTCTCAGAAATTATGTGTGTACAAAATAAAGCCCATGTTCTTTTGTGAGTCGTTAGTAAAATTTAATCATCCTTTCATCTTTACAGTACTGTTTATAGCACATTATTAAATACTCTCTTTTTCTCTATTATACAATGCTTTTATTTTTTTAATTTTTTTAATGTTTTTATTTTTGAGAGAGACAGAGAGTGGGGGAGGGGCAGAGAGAAAGGGAGACCCAGAATCTGAGGCAGGCTTCAGTCTCTGAACTGTCAGCACAGAGCCCAATGCAGGGCTCAAAGTCACGAACTGTGAGATCATGACCTGAGCCGAAGTCGGATGCTTAACCAACTGAGCCACTCAGGCATCCCCATATAATGCTTTTCTAGCTTGGAGCGAAGTGGTTTGAGAGAAGAGAATGTATGCTAGTCACTTGTATGCTTCCCACAGCATCTAGCAAATACTGCTTGTCTGTGAGGAGTTCAGGAAATAAAAAGATACTTTTCAAATAGTACTCTTAGGCACCACCTAGAAGTGGTGCTTCAGAAGGTATTAAATATAGAAGGTGGAAGGTGTCCTTCTTAGCACCTGGATCTATGAAAACCAAGGTTCAGAAAAGCACAGTGAGGTCCATAGATGCATAATGCTAGCACCTGGTGTTCTTACATCCTTTCTGACTCTGTATTTCCATTAATGATTTGATGTTCCTTTTTAGGTAACAAATGTTTAAGTTTTAGTCTTAACCTAATATTACAAAAAAGGTTATTTCTAGAAAACTATCCATTTTTAAGTTAAAGTTTCAGCCTGAAGATAATAAAGTGCTTTAGAATGAAGAATGATTTCCTTTATATTTTGCTTTCAATTTGAGGTACAACTTGCCCATCATTCTTTTGGTGGTGAATAATAATGGAATTTACCAAGGTTTTGATGTGGATAGTTGGAAGGAAATGTTAAAATTTGGAGATGCTACTGCAGTGTAAGTAACCCAGAACAGTATGTATTTATTTTCTCTCATCTATTTTAATGTCTCCTTACAAAGTCTGCTGTATTATAATGTGCTTCTGTGGTGTCAATATTGTTTATTTATATTTTCAGCCCCCCTAAAGGGCAGGAACCCTGTATGCATGGCCCCTCTTTGTACAACTGCCCATGATGGGGTGCTTCAATAAATAATTTATGATCAGGGAGCCACTAAAGACTCAGACAATTAAGATTGATGTGCAAGCTTTGTTAATGAAAGGGCTTGTTGCAAAATGCTTCCAGTCCTTCTGTTCCTACTACACCATGGAGGAAATGGATGTTAACACATTATTTATGATCCAGAGATCTTCCTTCTTTTTATTACTTAACTAATTCTTGATTATCTGGTGGCAGAGTCAAACTGTGACAGTATCGTAGCTAGCCGTGTGGGAGTCAGCCTAGGGGTGGAATGGGATGTGAGTATGTTTGCTTCTGCCTCACTGACTCCATTTCTCATTTTGTTGTTACTTGGTGTTTTGCAGTAACCATTCCTCTTTTCTTCTTTTTCTTTTGGATTCATCGTAGCTGATGGTGTAGTAGCTAGTAGCTACTAGCCATGTGTGGCTATTTAAATTTAAAAATCGTTCTTATTTTAACTAGTCACGTTTCAAGTGCTCACAGCAACAGGTCGCTAGTGACTATCATTTTGGATAATGTATACATAAATATATATATTTAAATGTAAATATAAAACATTTCTTTCATCACAAAAAGTCCTGTTAGACATTGCTATATAGACAACAAAAAATATATGCAAAGTTTAGTGTACTGGCATCTTTAAGTGTTGAACATAAATGTACACCTTTCATTTCAGCCTATATTTTTCCACAGATTATTTCAGAGAATGACTTTTTTTCTATTGACTTATGACCTTTTTTAGGGCCCCTCCTGTCTGTCTTTTGCCAAACTCACATTACGAGCAGGTTATGACTGCGTTTGGAGGCAAAGGGTATTTCGTACAAACACCAGAAGAGCTCCAAAAATCACTGAGGGAGAGTTTGGCAGACACAACTGCACCTTCTCTTATCAATATCATGATTGAGCCACAAGCCACGCGGAAAGCCCAGGTAAATTCAGTTGCTAAGCAGAAATCAGAAATGCATCTCCCATTCTATCCCTAGAAGTATCTACCAAATAGAACACTGTTTTTTCTAAACCGTTTCTGAGTTTGGCACTTTCTTGGGTTTTTTCAATAAATATTTGTTGAGATATGTGTTAGGTATGTTGTGTTACTTGCTAAGAATAGCATGATGAGCAAACCTGGACTCGGCCTCACCTAATGGCTTACAGTCCATTAGGGGAGAGGAACAGCCTAGTCACCTCACAACTGAATGCATCACAGCAGACTGAGGCAATTGCTCTGAGGGAAAGGCACCCAGTTCTGAACAAATATACTACCAAGGAATCTGATCTGTATTGGGGTCACAGGGAAGGCTTCTCAGAGGAACTGACTGATGCTTAAGCTGAGATCCAAAAGGTAAGTAGGGACAGTCAAGCAAAGAGGCTAGGGAAGAGATGTGCAAAGGCTCTGTGGCAGCAAGGAGCATGGCAGGTCTGAGGAACTGAAAGAAGGCCGCAGTGGCTGAAAGGCAGAATGGGAGTGGGAGACAGAGTGGGAGGATGAGACCATAACAGGAAGATTTGTGCAGTTACATTCAAAATTGGTTACTTTGGCCTCCATAGCAAAACTACAGTGTAGATTACAGCTGTAAAATAAATGATAAGGTGTGTAGCATAATCCTCTCCCATCTCAGATTAAGTTGCTTTTCATACTTAATTTTGTGCTCTGATCCTGGTCCTGCCAGTTGTCCTCTCTTATATATCTATCTTCCATGCTTACACATTGTGTATCAGTCACTGTTTTCAGAGCAGATCATTTTTTCAAGAAGTTTCTGTCTTGGTTCTTTATACATATATATGCCATGAGGTCGTTTTCTTTTTTGAATAAGGTAGTAGACCAGTGGGCAAGTGGATGCCTGGACAGTCAGTGAAATGTAAATTAACTGATTTAGAAACTATAAGATACATAAAGTTCTACTGAAATTATGTTCTATAAAAACAGATATCAGAGACTTTGGTGAAAGGAACAGAACTACAAAATAGCCAGGAAACAATGAACAAAATGGCAATAAGTACATATTTATCTGTAATTACTTTAAATGTAAATGGACTAAATGCTCCAATCAGAGGAGTGGCTGAATGGATAAGAAAACAAGACCCACCTATATGCTGTCTACAGGAGACTCACCTCAGATGTAAGGACACACAGTCTGAAAGTGAAGGGATGGAAAAAGATATTCCATGCAAATGGAAACTAAAAGAAAGCTGGGATAGCTATGTTTATATCAGACACAATAGACTTTATTTTTTTTTTAATTTTTTTTAGGAATTGTATTTTTTTAATCTACAAATTCTTATTTTTTTTTTAAATATATGAAATTTATTGTCAAATTGGTTTCCATACAACACCCAGTGCTCATCCCAAAAGATGCCCTCTTCAATACCCATCACCCACCCTCCCCTCCCTCCCACCCCCCATCAGCCCTCAGTTTGTTCTCATTTTTTAAGAGTCTCTTATGCTTTGGCTCTCTCCCACTCTAACCTCTCTTTTTTTTTTTTCCCTTCCCCTCCCCCATGGGTTCCTGTTAAGTTTCTCAGGATCCACATAAGAGTGAAAACATATGGTATCTGTCTTTCTCTGTATGGCTTATTTCACTTAGCATCACACTCTCCAGTTCCGTCCACATTGCTACAAAGGGCCATATTTCATTCTTTCTCATTGCCACATAGTACTCCATTGAGACACAATAGACTTTATTTTTTTTATGTGATAAAGAATTTATTTTTTTTTGCCCTTCATGTATGTATGTATGTATTTATTTATTTATTTTTCAATATATGAAATTTATTGTCAAATTGGTTTCCATACAACACCCAGTGCTCATCCCAAAAGGTGCCCTCCTCAATACCTATCACCCACCTTCCCCTCCCTCCCACCCCCCATCAACCCTCAGTTTGTTCTCACTTTTTAAGAGTCTCTTATGCTTTGGCTCTCTCCCACTCTAACCTCTTTTTTTTTTTTTCCTTCTCCTCCCCCACGGGTTTCTGTTAAGTTTCTCAGGATCCACATAAAGTGAAAACATATGGTATCTGTCTTTCTCTGTATGGCTTATTTCACTTAGCATCACACTCTCCACTTCCATCCATGCTGCTACAAAAGGCCATATTTCATTTTTTCTCATTACCACATAGTATTCCATTGTGTATATAAACCACAATTTCTTTATCCATTCATCAGTTGATGGACATTTAGGCTCTTTCCATACTTTGGCTATTGTTGAGAGTGCTGCTATAAACATTGGGGTTACAAGTGCCCCTATGCATCAGTACTCCTGTATCCCTTGGGTAAATTCCTAGCAGTGCTATTGCTGGGTCATAGGGTAAGTCTATTTTAATTTTCTGAGGAACCTCCACACTGTTTTCCAGAGTGGCTGCACCAATTTGCATTCCCACCAACAGTGCAAGAGGGTTCCCGTTTCTCCACATCCTCTCCAGCATCTATAGTCTCCTGATTTGTTCATTTTGGCCACTCTGACTGGCGTGAGGTGATACCTGAGTGTGGTTTTGATTTGTATTTCCCTAATAAGGAGCGATGTTGAGCATCTTTTCATGTGCCTGTTGGCCATCCGGATGTCTTCTTTAGAGAAGTGTCTATTCGTGTTTTCTGCCCATTTCTTCACTGGGTTATTTGTTTTTCGGGTGTGGACTTTGGTGAGCTCTTTATAGATTTTGGATACTAGCCCTTTGTCCGATATGTCATTTGCAAATATCTTTTCCCATTCCGTCAGTTGCCTTTTAGTTTTGTTGGTTGTTTCCTTTGCTGTGCAGAAGCTTTTTATCTTCATAAGGTCCCAGTGATTCATTTTTGCTTTTAATTCCCTTGCCTTTGGGGATGGAGACACAATAGACTTTAAAACAAGCATTTTAATAAGAGACAAAGAAGGACACTACATAGTAGTAAAGGGGTTAATCCAACAAGAGGATATGACATTTGTGAATATTTATGCACACAACGTAGGAGGACCTAAATATATAAAGCAAATATTAACAGACCTAATGGGAGAAATAGCACTGCAAAAAATAGTAGGGGACTTTAATACACCACTTACATCAATGGATAGATAGATCATCCAGACAGAAAATCAATAAGGAAACATTGGCCTTAAATGACACATTAGATTGGATGGATTTAATAGATATATTCAGAACCACACAAAATAGACATTCTTGAAACCATGCTAGTCACAGTAAAGCCCTAATGAACTGTCCCCCTCTCGCTAGTGAATTCAGGTTTCTAATGATCTCTTCTCCAAGTTCTCTATGAATTTTGGGGGATATTGCTGGAGAAATTTAGGTTCTTGTCTCTTCTTCGATAACTCCATAAGGATCATCCTTATATTTCTTGAATCTATCACTTCAACATGAGTTATCCTCATTCCAGTAAATTCCACACATATATTGTTTCCAGGCTGTTCATTTTCATTGATTGTCTGTATGTCCATCTGCCATTTGGTCATTGATTTGGGGTGTAAACTGACTGCTTCCTGCTATACTATAGAGAGGACCTAATCTCTGCAGTCACCTCTGTGCAGGCCACATGTGTGGGATAGAATGAATCCTGGGAAAGGCTTGGCTTCTGTGCACTGCTCTTCCTACCCAGCTTCTTTTCAGATTTGGATACTCCCCCTCTTCTTTCTTCTTTTGACTCGACTTCTGGTTCTTTCGGACTCTAGTTTTTTGTGCCCTGATTACTTGATAATAGTTGTTTTATAGGACAAGACGGCAAGATGCACTGTGAGTTTTTAGCTTCTTTTTGGGAAAAGCACAAGACCAACGACAGACTTCATTTACCGCCATTGTGGTAAATGTGGTTGTAATGGGACTTTTAGATTTTAGAGCAAGCAAAGGAGGATAGTTTGAGACAATTACTTCTTTCACTGAATGTTTGTTGTCTTTTCTTTTTCTAGGATTTTCACTGGCTGACACGCTCTAAGGTATAAAGATGTCCGGGAATTGTCGTGAGGAGTTTTCTTTCCTGTAAGATGGAATTTTATTTTCCACAGCAAAATACTAAAGTGTTAAAATTATTGTACAAAGAAAAATAAAAAACATTTCTAAATGACATCTTATAGTAAAGGAATTGACTGTGACTAAAACCAGAAAAAGTTACCAGTATTCTACCACAGAGAGAACAATTGGCAGATGAAAGAAGAAAGAGAGTTTTATTAAATAATAGCATCGTAGCTGCCTAACTGCTGAGTTACACATCAGTCTTCTTTCACATAAATCCATTCTTAAAGTCACGTGTTTTTTAAAAAACATCTTCGGAGAAAAAAATCTCCCAAGAATTTTCTAATGTAGAAGCATGTTCAGTAAGTTGGAGTATATAGGCTATTTCTACTTTGTAGTTTATCTGTTGATCACTTTGTACCTTAGCCCCCCCAGTATTTAATGGGGCTTGTTCTATACTTTATGAATTGGTGTTTTGTTTTGTTTTGTTTTGTTTTTCTGGAGAGAACTTATTGAGCCAAAGGAGAAGTCATGCCATACCTAAACTGTTAATTTCAGGGTATGTTTAGATTAGCAACCTTAGTTTATGTGTACCACATTGAGACCAGCAGAGGCAACAGTCTTTTGATATATAAAGAACTCTTACAAATAAGAAAAATATTAACACACTAGTAGAAAAATGAGCAAAGGGCATGAGTGTATAATCAATGGAAAAAATACAATAAAATGAGTATGAATAAATGTGAATATATAAGTTAGACTGCAAGCCCTTATTTTTGCCTATCCACTTGGCAGAGCACTTTCAAAATTACAATTCTCAGTGAGGGTGAGGGTAAAATGAAGACGGAACTGTTGTGTTGTGGTGGAAGATGAAATTGGTACATTTTCATAAAGTAATCCTAGCAGTGCTTGTATTTGGAATCTTAAAAATGTTCATACTGAGCCTTGGGTGGCTCAGTTGATTAAGTGTCTGACTCTTGGTTTCAGCTCAGGTCATGATCTCATGGTTTCATGAGTTCGAGCCCCACATTGGGCTCTGCACTGACAGCGTGGAGCCTGCTTGGAATTCTCTCCCTCTGCCTCTTTTTGCCCCTCCCCACTTGCTCTGTCTCTCAAAGTAAATACAATTTTTAAAAAATGTTCATACACTATACCTTTTGACCCAGGGAGCCCATTTAGAGAGTGTGTCCGAAAGGAATAATAAAATATTTTGTCAAATATTTATATATAGGGCCATTCAGCACAAATTAGAGACAGTGCCAGTGTTTAATAGTAAGACATTGGCTACATATGTTATGACCTATTGACTTCGTAAAATAAAAATTGTGTTAATGGGTATGTATAGGGATACCTGGGTGGCTTAGTCGGTAAGCATCTGACTTTTTATTTCGGTTCAGGTCATGATCTCATGGGCATGGGTTCGAGTCCCGTGTTACCCAGTGTGGAGCCTGCTTAAGATTCTTTCTCCTTCTCCCTCGGCCCCTGCCATGCTTGCTCTTTCTCTAAAAAAAGAGTATATATAACTGGATGAATAATCACAATATAATACTAGTGAAAAGACAAGCTACAAAATGGATGGATCCAGGTCAGGGTATACACCTATACTCGCACAGTCATACATACACAGAAGGAAAAAGATGGGCACAAAATAAACCAAAATTTTAATGTAACGTGTTGGTAGAGTTATAAGCAATTTTTATTTTCTTTAATTTTTCCTTCTTTTACAAAATTTTAAAATAAAAATAATTATTTAATTTTTATTATCAGAAACAGACATTATTTTAAAAGGATATTAGAAATTGAAAAGTATCATTTATGATCTGGAATTTTATATGAATTGGAGCATATGACTCTATCTCAAAGTTCAGCTGGTTTGCAATATACACATAAGACTTGTCTCCATTGGCTATTTAGGGGCATAAGTGACTTCTACAGAGTGGAGTCCAGCTTTGAGATGTCAAGACACTTGTGGGGAGCTGTGGTTTTACCCAGTGAGCCCCTGAAATTGGGCCTACATGGCAAACACACTTACATACTTCTGAGGTACACACTAGAGGGCCTGGGCTGCATAAAAGCATAGAGAATATCAAAAAGAGTGTTGAGAGTGGGTAGCTCGTGTAATCTTGTCAGTGTCCTACTCTACCCATGGATGGTTGCCTCTGGCAGCCAAGTGCAATGCAAGATTTTGCTGTAAAGTAGTGTGGAAGCTTTGATGAATATTTGTGAACTGAACTATGTAAATCTAAATACTAGATATAATTTGGGGAAAATGCTTGTTCCCTAGCCACATTTAGCTCAAGAGGAAAAAAAACAAACATGTTAACACATTAGTAGACTATCCAGCAGAGGTCAGTCTGAGCATATGAAGACCTGATTAGTCTAGGAGCACTTTGATGACGCTGTCCATTGACTACCTATTTTGTAACAGTAATCTTGAAATTGGTTTCCTTCTAAGAATCTTCCCTTAGAAGGATAAGATATTGAAGAAGCCCCTCTAAGATAAATCTACTGGTTGATAGTCAAATTTACCATGATACAACATTTTGCACCTCCTAGTTGATTTAATGAACACTCTTATGTGATCCTGGTATGTTGAATACTCAAGTGTCTCATAAAAACTGAACTTTGAAAGATTTGGGTTGCTTTCTTGATTTAGGAAAACTAAATCTGGGGTGGGAAACGACTTCTTGGGTTAGTTCCTCTACTCATATTCTTTCTAAAAGCTTTCCTACATCATGAGATTGTTTGGGAATTCAGAATGCTACCCTGAAACTCCAAGCCCAATGCCTGGCCTATAGAAGGCATGCTGATGTGACTGTGTTTTAGGAATATATGACTTTAGAGGAGACACTGGCTGAATTACATCCTGCCTTGAGCAGTGTGGCTTCATGTTTTAAATAAATGGGTCTTACTTCCCCAAATAGATAAGTCATTTCCTGGAAAACAGGGGTTGTGTGTTTTTACTTACCTTTTTTTTTTTAAGTTATTTTATTTATTTTTCTAAGTAATCTTTACACCCAGCATGAGGCTCGAACTCATGACTCTGAGATCAAGAGTCACATGCTCTTCTGGCTGAGCCAGACAGGCGCCACTGTTTTCCTTCTTTATACAGCCACCTGCTCTGCAGGGTTCACTAAGTAATCGTTGAATGAGAATTCATGATGGTTGGAAATAGCTCAGTGGATACCTTCTATGACTTTTTAACACATGCACCTTTGAAGTAGCTCCGTTTATCATGTGAAGTGAGTATATTTTCCTTAGGAAAAAAGGTCTCAACTCTGTTACAAAGAAGTAGTAGGACTTTTGAACCCCAAAGGAAAATGAAAATACGGATTCCAAAAATGTTTTTGTTCCTTTACTATTTGCAAGACTCTTCACTAGGCAGCAGGGAGCAGTGCATTCCCGTGTGGAAGTGCCAGGTGACTGAAACAAATGGAAATTCAGAGTGACTAGGGTAGGTAGCATTTCATTTGAACGCATTAAAG
This sequence comes from Panthera tigris, assembly GCF_018350195.1. NCBI lineage: Eukaryota > Metazoa > Chordata > Mammalia > Carnivora > Felidae > Panthera > Panthera tigris. Next base: position 131,702,948 of record NC_056668.1, on the reverse strand, counting down.
AAAGTTGGAAACCAGTTAAATTCTAGATGGGAATTATGACTGAGAAACTCTGCTACCTGCGTTGGAAAGTGAAATGTATACAGAAAGAAGTCTGAAGCATCTGGTGTTTCCTGGTTGCATTTGCTGCTGCTAATGTGAATAATGGAGTAATGAGGATAAAGGAAATTGAAGATCCTATGAATTCTCCCCATTGATGAGGTGCAAACAAAAGTATACCTTGCTTAGATTCAGATCTGACAAGCAGCGCTGTCTACACCTCTGGCTTCCACTGGATTATCGTAGGATCTTCTGTCCCTTCTAAGGCCTTTTCCAGGAGAGGGGCTAGCCAGTCAGTGAACCCATGGTAAATCCAGGTTGTAAATTTACTCCAATTAGGGAGCAGAAAAAAGGCACACCCAGAAACCCCTGGATCTTCAGTTTCAAAGTTTGAAGGAAACATTCTAAATTTTGACTCAGGCCTGGAAATATCCACAGAGATGGCATCATCCACAATTTTGTACTTTGTATCCAGCAGTCACTAAGATGACCTGTGGTCTATGGAATGGTTAATCAACAGCCATATGGCTCATGCCCTGGTCCCAGCAGTTTCCTGGGAATTGCCTCCCTCCCTCCACTGATGAAGGTGGACTCAGGAAATCAGATCTAATTTCACCTTAGCCTGAATTTTGCTCATGCTGTTTCTACTGCAGTGCCCTGTGCACACCTACCAATTTTTGCCATGTGAAATCAGCTATATCCTTCAAGATCTAGCTCAAAAGACCCCCTCTTCTGTGAAACTGCTCTCCCTCCCAGCACTCCTACAACACCCTCTATGGGCATCTGTCACTATTCAGAATGTTCACAGTTAATTCCCATTGCCCTCCCCCACTCAACTGAGTGTCTGTGTACCCAGATGTCACCCACCCCTCATCTTCCAGGGCCTGTGTCCTTGTGCTCCTGTTTGGCATGCTCCTCTGAGTTCACCCCTGCAGAGTCCACTTCCACATGGCATATAGCAATCTAAACGTCACAGACATTTTCTTGCCTGGGAGGTGACCCAGGAGGGGGTTATGTCCCAAAAGCTGCATCAGCCTCAACCAAGGGTGCAGGGTGGATACATGAGCCACCAAGAATCAGAAGCCCACCCTTACGCCTGGGTATTAGATGAGCCCCACGATTCTTAGAGCAGGGTCGGGGAGGATGGCTGTGGGCCATGAGGCCCTGACATGACTGAAGTCAAATTACTAAAAATAAATACTTCTTTCACACTTGAGTGCTTTGGACTGAAATTTACACCCATAAATCATTTCATAACTCACTGCCATATCTGCCTCCCCACCTTCCACCAGCCACTCTATCTTCCTCCCCACTACCCTACCTACATTTTCATTTGCCAGAATTTTCATGGTTCTCTTCATAACCACTTGATTATTTTTGTATATTCAGTAGCACACAAAAAAAAAAAAACCCTGGTATTTTCCTTGGATTGTGCTTTAAAATACAGTAATAATAGAAAAACTCGAGATTCAATAAGGCCAACAAATCAGGAGACCATTGTCTTGAAAAGAGAAGTTTCTTACAATTCCTAAGAGGAGTGTGCCGCACCACTCAGGCCACAGAAGACACAGAGGTCGATCTCAGGCATAGAGAGAAAGGGAACTAGTGGGCTGAAGTCTCTACCATGGTCTTGGGAAGAAAAAGGTGAGGCACAGTAAACAGGTTTAGGATTGGCCAGTTTGAATAATTTCCCAGGGCTCTGGAGTGTAGGGGCAGCCCCTGGTGACCTGGTGTTATGACCCTGGGGTGGTTAGGATAGGAGGATGGTGGGGAGGGAGAAGAAGAGGAGTAAGGACTGTGATAAAGAGGGTGGTTGGGATTGTGGATTCTGGATCATTTGGTTTTATTTACTCTCTCTAGGAATTAACTAACCTGGGAGGGGCAGTCCCTCCAGGGTAAGCTAGCCCGGTGTCAAAGAATCAGAATTACAGAAAACAAAAAGACAGGGTTAATACAGAACGGCATTAAATGCATATTTCTCAAATATCAGTTCTTATGATATTTGGAGAATTGAATCTTAAAGTATTGTTTCTACTAATGCTAAGGTATCTTTGATTTTTTGAAAGTGGGTTTTCTTTGTCCCTCAGTGGAGTTTTAAAGTTTTCATAGTAGCCTTGCCCCATTTTTATTAAATTTGTTCCTGGACATTAACGTGTTTTGTGCTAGTGTAAATAAATTCTTCTACATTTATAGTTAGCTATTATTTACATATTTTGTGTATTAATTTCATACTTAATGGGTTCTCTTAAACCTCTTCCTTTCCTAGAGAAGGAACCGAGGGGAGACGGGGAGGGATGCATGAAATAGGCAATGGGGATTAAGGACTGACTTGTGATGAGCACCAGGTGATGTTTGGGCATGTTGAATCACTGTATTGTACACCTGAAACTAATATTACACTTTATGTTCACTAACTGGAATTAAAATACAAACTTAAAAAATAAATAATTTTCAAAACACCTCTTCTTCCTTTCTTTTATCTGGTGGCATTGGTCGGTACTTCCAGAACAACACTGACTGATACTGGTGACTGTGGCACGCACCACTTTCCTTCTGGGTGTTTTAAAATTTTTTTCATGTTTATTGGAGAGAGAGTGGGGGAGGGGCAGAGAAAGCGGTAGACAGAATCCGGAGCAGGCTCCAGGCTCTGAGCTGTCAGCACAGAGCCCAACACAGGGCTCGAACCCACGAACCATGAGATCATGGCCTGAGCCGAAGTCTGATGCTTAACTGACAGCCACCCAGGCGCCCCCCTTCTAGGTGTTTTAGAATCGGCATATCATTTATCTGCTTTCTTCTTTCAGGAGCAGCAAAAGATGACAAGAGAATCTCCCTACAAGGAGTCACTGAGGCTGCAGGGTTTGAATGTCTTCCCCAAAGGATGTGAAGTCGGAAAAGAATCCCTACCCTTTTTAAGTTGGCACTGGTGCTCCTGGACGCCTGCAGTAAAAGGTAACTCTTGGCAAATGAATTAGGGCTAGTTGGTGTGCTAGTGAACCATTTGTTGCCTAGGCTCTCTTCCTTCATGGCACTAAGACCGATGACAAGGGCAAACACTGAGAAACTTGTTCCTCTGTAGACTTCACCTTCAAAATCTCGGACCATGTTCTTCTAGAAGAGTCAGCAGAGGATGACCTCCTTTCCCCCCACAGTGATGCATATATGGTTGGGGGCGCCAGTGGGGGAGGGGCATTGCATGGGATTGAACACTCCGAGGGTTTTATTCAGGGAACCACCTGTGTGAGAGAAAACAGAAGGAGCAGGAAAAGGCTGAGAGAGCCATCAGACTGCCATGCAAACCTCACCCTGGGAAAGGAGGGAGGGAGAGAAGATTGGGCCCAAGCATTCCCGTTGCCTGCCGTCTGAGGAAGATTTGGCAAAGCTTCTGTCACAGTCCCATGTCTCCCAGGAACGGGCCCCCTTCATATCCTACTGGACGCAGACATCGGAGGGGAGCCGCACAATGCCTGGGAGGTGTGAGCTTGGCACACATCAGGCGATGGATTTTGGAGAAGCAGCAGCTGGGGATCTTGGTAGTTGGCTCCTCGTGGCTGCCACAGGCACTTCTGGAGGCCTCTGCTGCTGCCTTTAGACTGTTAGGGCTGAGAAGTAGGGAGGCAGGGCCTGTTCAGGGCTTAAAATCCAAGGATCCACCTGCAGCTTGTTTTTCAGTTTCGGGCCTCGACTGTCCCTCTCAGACAGAGTAAAGTAAGCCCGAGTTTCCATCTTGGCTCTGCTTTGGTGCTTCTACAACCTAAGTCTCAGTTTCCTCATCTCTATAACGAGGATAATAGAATGCCAAACTCATAGAGTGGTCTGGAGCACATGCTGTTTATAGGAATGGGTAGCATGAAACCTGGCACAAAAATGCCCCTTGATAACCGTTAGCCCCTCCGCCTCACTCCCTCTTCATGCCTCAGGCACCCACTGCTCACAGAACAAAGGGTCAGGAAAAAGCTAGTTTTGTCCCTCTGTGGAGTCTTCTGGTAAGAAAGAGAAGTCCGCACGTCTGTATAGTGATTGTGTGCTTTGGACAGCTGGGGAACTGACCATGGTCAATATTTAGTTTGGCCGCCTTCCTTCCACACCTCAGCACAGGCCTGGGCTGTCAGTGTAAACTCAGGAAAAGGCACATTCATTTGAGCCAAACTGAATTAGCAGACCAGTCAGTGGCCGGGAAGTCACGTGCTGCTTTCCCAAACCAAATAGAAATTATTTTTAGATTATTCACTGTTTGGTATTATCCATGCCACAGCTCCCTCCTATTAAGGCACATCAGAGAAAATTGGCTTTGGCCAATTAATGGATACTTTGCAAGCCATTTGTCAGTACTGGGCCTCTGTTCTCATTTGTGAAGAGTGGTTGAAATTGACCAGTGGTTCTCAATCCTGGCAGCACACGGAAACCACCTGGGGATCTTAAAAATCTTGAATCCCAGGCTGCACTGTAACCCAATTACATCAGAATCTCTAGGGGCACAGGCATCAGTATTTTTAAAGCTCCCCAGGTGATTCCGGTGTGCAGCCCAGTTTGAGAACTAGTGAAAGAGGGTTTCAAAGCTTCCTTCCATCTCTAATTCCAGGGATATGACCTTGAAGAGGTAAAGTCTATTTCTAATTTCATTCATAAAATAGGAATTCTGAGTGAATATTCCAGCAATTTTGTAATTTTATACCCTTCTTAAGTTCTCTGCTCACAATCATGTTCCTCCTTAAATTCATAATTTGTACTTTTTCTCCTACATAAATATTTGTTTCCTTCATGTGTCTGTCGTAATCTCTTATTTTCACTTATATAGTATGTTTGTGGCAGGTATATAGTTCACAAAATTGGTTGACTTTTCTTTATTCCTCTGTAATAGAAATCAGCTCCTGAGCTCCATTTCTACTTATCTTACACGTACGGCTTGATGAATTCTTAAGTAGGTATGCCTCCGGGTAACCATTCCCAGATCGAGACACATAGCATGTCCAGCAATGCATAGGGCTCCCTCATGCTCTTTCCAGTCAAACCTCCATCCCCCAGGGGTAGCCGCTTTCTGACTTCTATCACCAGAGGGTAACACTCAGTCTCTTCTAAGTGCTTCATCTACTTTCGATTCACTCCTCTCCCCTGTTTCCTTCTTACCTGAGGATGATCTCATTTTGGGGGATCTTCCCTGCCATCAGGGGAGAGGTTTGCTTCAAGCCTGGCTGATTCCATAATCTATGGGTAACAAACCGTTCCCAAACTTAGCAGCTAAATGCAAGACATTATTCTCTCTCCCAGCTTTGCAGGTTGGTGGGACTCAGCTGATTTTCCTAACCTCGCTTGGGGCCTCTGTCACAGTGGCCATCAGATGGCAGCTGAAACTGGGCCCGCTGGAGGCTCCATTGGCCTGGAAGTCCTGAGTTGCCTTCTTTACTCTGAGAAAGTAAAAATCAGCTCAGACCATGAATGTAAACATCTGCCTAGCCATTCATCAGGCTGGAATCAGAGACATGGATAATGTCAGATGCACAGTTAACAGAAGGAAATATTTTAGCCAAGGACACACTGCAGCTGGAAGTGCCCTAACATCCATCTTTCTTGTTCATGAGAAACTTTGCTTTCTAAAATCATAGATTATCAGGAATTTTTATCAGTAAGCGTGCCATGCCCAAACAGCCTTGATTTGCGATGCACATGCAGAGTTTCTGGACACAGATTTCTCCATCTGTTATAACTTCATAGCATTCCGGGAAACAGGACCTCGGGGGTCCGCTTCACAGTCCAGATCTGACATGGAATCCTTTACATGGAGCCTGCTTTGCTTTGAGCCAATTGAACCTTTGATTCAATACTGAAATCATTTATTTGTGTATTCTTAAATGGTGAATTTCATGGTATGTGAATTTTTGATCTATGAAAGATGGCATCCCGATTTTTTTAAATGATAGCCATCGAAAGAATTAGAATGTTATGTGTGGCTTTGAATCCATTGGCACTTCCTAGGCCAGCCGGGATTATTGTCATAATCCCATTGCCCGGCTCCTAGCAGACCTCCATTGTTCCAATTTGTAACTGGGTGGGAATACTGAAACTCTCTCATGCACCCCCATCTTTTGTCCTCCGTCTGCACCCCACTCATCCTCCTTGAGCCCTCTCATCCCTCCTCATATAATGCATACGTATTCTGCAAATGCTTTGTATGAAAATTGTTGGCTTTTAATGTCACCTTACACTGAGTTTCCTCAATGACCTCAATTTATTTTTATTTTATTTTATTTTTTTTAATGTTTATTTATTTTTGAGACAGAGAGAGAGCATGAACAGGGGAGGGGCAGAGAGAGAGGGAGACACAGAACCTGAAACGGGCTCCAGGCTCTGAGCTGTCAGCACAGAGCCCGACGCGGGGCTCGAACTCATGGACCGTGAGATCATGACCTGAGCCGAAGTCGGCCGCTTAACCGACTGAGCCACCCAGGCGCCCCAATGACCTCAATTTAATAAAATGATTTCTTCAATTCAGAAACAAAGCACTCAGCTTCATTTATATTCCACCTAAACTCAATCCCTCCCTCCAATCCTATGCTAACTCTACCTTTGGTGAGTCGTCCCATGGTTCCTCTGGATGTAGTCTGTTTCATTGCAGTGGGCTAATAAACCTGACTTTGTGAGACTACAGGTTTGTTCCTGACAGCCATGAGCTGGTTGGTCTGGGACAGGCCTAGGCCCTTGGCACTCCTTCGCGTGGTCTCTCTGCACAAGCAGAAAGACCTGGGCTTTTCACAAAGCAGCTGACTTCCACCAGGGCACAAGCAAAAGCTACAAGGCTTTCTTAAGACTTTGGCCTGGAACTGTGTTACTTGTGCCATTATTCTCTTGGTTAAAGTGAGTGCCAGGGCCAACCCAAATTCAGTGTGAGAGAGGACTGTGCAGGTCCATGACCGTCAGGAGGCGTGGTTTCATTGAGGGCCGTCTTTGGAGGTCAGCTTCCACAGCTGTCCTTTTTCCTCATGGCAGTTCCCATCTCGAAGCTTCATCTGCCTCAGACCCTGCTATTCTGCTGATCGCATCCACTTTTTGCAAACTGTCAGGGCTCTTTTGCCATCTTCTCAGTCCTTTCCACATCCCTCTGTGGCCCTCAGAAGTTTCTGGCTGCATTCTCCACACTGTCCTGGCATGTCCAGGGCTTCACAGGCCCCTCTGCCTGGACTTCTCCCTCAGACATTGTAGTGCTACCACCAGATGCCGTGTTGGATATGGCTTCTCCTCTAGGTCTACGCTATGGGGAGCCAGCCCCCCCTCTTCTGCCACGGGATTCCCAAAACCAGGCTGACCTACCCACCTACCTCCTGAGGAAGTGAATGCCACTGATCCAAGGAATGAAGGGCTGTGGGAAAACAAGAAAAAAATATGGAAGAGAAAATGGCTAAACTCTAAATAGAGTAGTATAATCTTTTAAAGAAAGCTCCATCAGTGAGGCTGTTCTGTTTTAGGTAGCTATTAATGTTGAATATCAGTATTGCTGTGATCTGAGTTTAAGGTAATGATAATGATAAGGTTTGGCTAGCCCTTAAGAGCTTTCACACACATAATTTTATTTCATCTTTACAGCAACCTTTGAAAGGAGTGATTATTGTTATTCCTATGATAAGGAAACAGGCTTAGGGAAATCAAGTGACTTCCAAAATCACATATTGTGTGGTTTTATCTTGAAGGGACAATTTTATTTTATTTTTTAATTTAATCTTTTACTTTACTTTTTTATGTTTATTTTTGAGAGAGAGAGTACCGAAGCAGGCTCTGAGGTGTCAGCAGAGAGCCCGATGTGGGGCTCGAACTCACAAACCGTGAGACCATGACCTGAACCAAACTCGGATGCTTCACCAACTGAGCCACTGAGGCGCCCCATTGAAGGGACAATTTTCAAAGAGAAAAGATTTGAAAGAGAACAAATGGAACTGTGATTTTGACATGAGGATTTCTGGAATTTTCCATTTTGATGATCTCACAAAATGCTTGGCTTAAGATTTAGGGAAAAAAATCAGTGTTACCTAAAGAACAGTGACAGAGTATGAGGAACAGCAGTGATGAAGTGATAAAGAAATAGATCGTAAAGCTTCTATTTAATTCGACATCCATTGAATCCCTACCATGTGCCATTCATTTTGCCCACCCTGTATGTGGCAAGATAGGAGCTTCTAGGTTGCTTATCTGAGAAGTCATGAGATGAAACTTCTACCCTGGAACACCTACTGGGGTCTCCACACCAACTTTGGGCTGAGATTTGACTCAATGAGATTGATAATAAAGAGGATGCAGGTGAGATGGTGTTTTTCAAGTTGCAAGAGAGTATGAGGGGAGGCTGTTTTAGGCACAGAGGAAGAATCCGGGCTCTGAGGGACAGCCACGGAAGGGGTAAATCTAGCTCCTCAGCAATGATAACACGTGGCAGCATGCTTGGCCATGTGCAATTGAGGCTGCTCCTCAAATTTCTGACAATATGGAACTAAACGGAACAGGAGATTGCTCTCATAAGAGCCAGCAGACATGGGAGAAAAAGGGCTCACCAGAGACTTTGTCTTTGGGGTCTTTGAAAATTGCTTCCCACTGGCTCTTTTAATACATCTTGATCCTTCCTGTAAACCAGGGCATAGTGAACACTTTATATTCATTATTTTTAAAAAGCCAATTATACTCATAAAACAATAAATAAAGACAGACTCCATTTTATTTTTATTTTTTAAATGTTTATGTACTTTTGAAGGAGAGAGAGGGCATGAGTGGGTGAGGGGCAGGGAGAGAGGGGGGACACAGAGTCCAAAGCAGGCTCCAGGCTCTGAGCTGTCAGACCAAGGTGGGGCTCAAACTCACAAGCCTTGAGGTCATGATCTGAGCTGAAGTCAGACACTTAACTGACTGAGTCACCCAGGTGCCCCAAGCCATACTCCATTTTAAATACAAATAGACCACTATGGCTGGAGAGAGGTCACCAACAAAAACAATGGTGGTATATATGGCCGATGTCAGATGTCAGAGAAATGACTGCCTGTGTTCTCTTCTGGAATTTTTATGGTTTCAGGTCTCATGTTTAGGTCTTTAATCCATTTGAGTTCATTTTTGTGTATGGTGTTAGAAGGCAGTTCAGCTTCATTCTTTTGCATGTAACTGTCCAGTTTTCCCAGAACCGTTTGTTGACGAGACTGTTTTTCCCCCAATGTGTATTCTTGTCTCCTTTGTCATGGACTTATTGACCATATAATTGTGGATTATATGTTCCTGTTCCATTGATCTGTGTGTCTGTTTTTGTGCCAGTACCATATAGTTTTGATTACTACAGCTTTGTAGTACATCTTGAAATCTGGAATTGTGATACCTCCAGTTTTGTTCTTTCTCAAGATTGCTTTGGTTATTCAGGGTCTTTGGTGGTACCATACAAATTTTAGTATTGTTTGTTATAGTTTTGTGAAAAAATGCTGTTGGTATTTTGAGAGGGATTGCATTGAATCTGTAGATTGCCCTGGGGATAGTGTGGCCATTTAAAAAATATTAATTCTTCCAGTCTATAAGCATGGAGTATCTTTCCATTTGTGTCATCTCCAATTTCTTTCATCAGTGTTGTATAGTCTTCAGAGTACACGTTTTTCACCTTTTTGGTTAAGTTTATTCCCAGGTATTTTATTCTTTTTGGTGCAATTGGAAATGGAGTGGTGGGGAGCCTGGGTGTCTCAGTCGGTTAAGCATCGACTCTTGATTTAGGCTCAAGTCATGATCTCCCAGTTCATGAGATTGAGCCCCATGTTGGGCTATGTGCTGACAGTGCAAAGCCTACTTGGGATTCTCTCTCTCTCTCTCTCTCTCTGTCTCTCAAAAAAAAAAAATTAAAAAATAAAATGATTAAAAAAAGTAAATGGAGGATTCTTAACTTCTCTTTCTGCTATTTCATTATTACTGTATAGAAACGCTACTGATTTCTGGGAATATATTGTAGTTTTCTTTTTCTTTTCTCTCTAAATGTGTTTATGGTTGTATACCGGGACTAACAAGTTTGATCTATTTGAATATAAACCATGTCAGCTTTCTTTGACAGTGTGACTCAGCTTAGGCTAATAGGTTTGAGGATGATCCAGAGAAAAGTAGAACAAATTGGCTATTTATGGAGCCAACTACTAATATAAATGGAAATGCATTTAGCACATGTTCTTTCCAAGAATCTCCCAGACTGACTGAAATAGGGCAGGAATAAAAATGGAAAATTACTTTAGAAGGTCATTTGCATATTGGATGCTACCGCTTACCAGTTGCCTTGGGTTTGTGGAGTTCCTAATTCAAGAACCATTCAGTTTTAAAAATGCAATTCAAACTGATACATAAAGGGGGAATTGTAGAAGAAATTTGGAGTCTATATGAAAGACAAAAAAAAGTAATGAGCTATATATTTAAATTGGCTTCAATTCAAAGTATGTCTTTGAATTTGCAAACCACAGGCCTCTTCCAGAGAATTTCTTCACCAATAAAGTGAAATATAGTTACAACTGTAATCTGGAAATAAGGTTATACACGCTTTTAGGGTGAATACAATGGTAAAGGGAGGGGAGGAACATAGAAGATGAGACCAGAAGAACACTGCTACAAAGTAGAATTCTCTAGGGCAGTTATAAATTTGTCCAGAATTCCCCATGGAAACAAATGGTCATCTGGATAATTATGCCCCAATAATTCAATCACTGTGGATACACTCCTTTTGCTAACTGAACCCTTGGACTAGTGGTTCTTAAAGTAGACCAGCAGCAACAGCACCTTGAAATCTAAGAAATGTAAACCCCCACCCAGCTTCGAAGACATTCTGAGTCAGAAACAGAAATCTGTGTTTTGACGAACCCTCTGGGTGATCTGGAGCATGCTAAGTCTGGTGCATGCCAAATCTACTTACTCCACATTCATAGGTTTTTAGTTTTAGGCATCTAAGAGAGAAAACTTGGCCCATTTTTTTTTTTTTTTCCTGTCCAGATCTGTGAGATTTTCTAGCCTCCAGATCTGTGAGAAAACACATTTGTTTGCTGAAGCTACCCAATCTGTGGTGTTCTGTTAGGGCAGCCCTAGCAAACAAATACACTGGGTTCATGCATTTTTCAGGCAGTGTGTGGAGAATCCCAGACTGTAGTTGATGGTATGTCAGCATCTTCCTCTCTGAAGTCTATTTTTTAGGGGTTGATGACATTTATTTCCTGAAGCTAGAGCTGGGCTGAGCTGGTTCTTTTGTCGCGGGCCAGGTGGTATCACTGACATGGGAAGAGTCTGGCACATCATAGAGAGAGCCTGGGGGAGGCAGGTGGGAGCCAAGGCCCTCACAAAGGCACCAATTCAGAGAGGGACCTCTGGAACCTCACATTTAAAGACCAGCCTAGGGGCACCTGGGTGGCTCAGTCGGTTAAGTGTCCGACTTCAGCTCAGGTCACGATCTCACGGTCCATGAGTTCGAGCCCCGCGTCGGGCTCTGTGCTAACAGCTCAGAGCCTGGAGCCTGCTTCCGATTCTATGTCTCCCTCTCTCTCTGACCCACCCCCGTTCATGCTCTGTCTCTCTCTGTTTCAAAAATAAATAAACTTAAAAAAAAAAAAATTAAAGACCAGCCTATGCGCAAGTTGCCTTACATGTGTCATTTCACTTAAAGCTGACTCCTCTGCAGCTGCAAACTCATGATTCCCTTGGCAATAGAAAAGTCTGTTCTGAAACATCACAACGGAATTCTTGATCCAGTATGAATCACTCTTTTTTTTTTTTTAAATGTTTTTTAATTTATGTTTTTTGAGAGAGAGAGAAAGAGAGCACAAGCAGGGAGAGGCAAAAGGAGGGGGACAGAGGATCCAACGTGGGCTCTGTGCTAACAGCAGCTGGATGTGGGGCTCGAACTCATGAACCATGAGATCATGACCTGAGCCAAAGTAGGATGCTCAACATAGGTGCCCCGGTGTGAATTACTCTTAAGGTTTTGGATATACTGCAGTGTAGTTTATCTGTCTTGTGTATACCATCCAAACCATTTCATTAACCGATTTGACACTTGGAAGGCCTGCTGTGTATCTGAGTTGACACTTAGGGGAATAAAGGGATCAAGCAGTCATGAGCCTTGTGCTCAAGTGATTAACAACTTACTCAGAAATAAAATACAGCTAAGTCGCATATTATAAGGTTGAACACACAGACTAGATCTATACTCGTATTTGCATATATACATACCCACATAAGTATTCTTATTTCTGAGTAGTTTAGACTGCTCCTATTATGTGGCAGCATTGTGTAAGGCAGTTTAGAAGGCTATATCAAATCCATACTGTTAAAGAGGAGACCTCTCTCCCCATACTTCCACTCTGGGCCATCCCCTTCTAAATTTATGTCTCCATGTTTTTTAGAAGGAAAGGAGTTATCGGTCTGGTTGGTCAGAACCCAGGACATGGATTGGGCCATTTTGCCCATGGGCGGCGTCACTCCACCTTAAAGATCAGCTTTGTGGGAGAGCCACCTGTCCTTCTGGACATGGGGTCAGGAGGCTTCCTAGGGGCTGCTCACCCAGGTGTGGCCTCTGTTGCACCTTCTTCATTCTTGTTCCTGTGGCGGCGGCAGGGCGGGGGGGGGGGGGGGGGTGGCGGGTGGAGGAGGGAAAGCAGAAGCTCAAAGAAGGGCTGGCCATCACAATTCTTTGGGGGAGGAAGCAGGCCATCCTCTGTGGCTTGCAGGCCTAGCCAACACCTTCCAACTCAGCCTTTGCCAGACTCTGTCTGGGTTGTTATGACAAGTGATAAAGTGTTCCCATTTGGCTGCTGTAAGGCTTGCGTGGAGGCCCCTCCTCAGGAGTCCTGAAGGGAAAAAGCGGAATCCTGAGACGTGGGTATTTCTAGCCCAAGGAAACTCTAGGTTAATCACTTCTACTTCATAGAGATAACATCAAGGAATATTATCTTTATTGAACTCCTGAAGAGTTTCCCCACAGTGAGTGGCAGAGTCAGGATTTGAACTGGCTAATGGCTTCAAAGCCATGCTTAAACTGTGGCTGTTGACCCCACGCACACTGCCTGCAAGTGCCAAGAATGAAGATCCAAGAATGTGCTAGGGAAGTTCCTGGGGGCTGGGGGGTAGAACACATTCCTCCTGGCAAACTCTTCGTGGAGAGGAAACATTTGAACTTGAGAAAACTGGGAGCATTTGGACATGAAGGGGTGGGAGTATAGAAGAACAGGTATTCTGGAATTGACTGTCAGGCCAGGGAGAACACAAGGCAAACTGTCCCTGCTAGCAATTCCCAGCCTGAGTGGGAGCTGGAATGCACTGAGCACATATAAAATATCCCCCATCCAGTCATTGTAGAGTCATTCCCATTTGGAAGTGACCTTCTGCTATTCCAGGCTGTCAGAATCTGCCAGCATCTGTCACCTAGGCTCAGCGCATTCTGTTTCCCTCTGAGGACTCTGGACAAGAGGCCCTGTTGGTGGCCCCTGGAAAGGCCATGTTCATGCCCACTCTAAGCCCTGGGCCAGAGTAGTTTCCCTCACCCACCTGCCCTCTCCCTGTGGTGTCTGGGCCCGGGGCTGAATAGTACAGTGTAAAGAATCCACGCTTTGGGGCATGCAGCCAGCTTTGTGTTCTAGCTCTGCGGCCTTGGGCGGATTACCTCAATTGCCTTTATCAGCCCTGGTTTCTTCATGTGTCACATGGAGATAGTAACACCTACCTCATGGAGTTGCTGTGAGGCTTTCAAAAAATGTACAAGTACATATGTACAAGTGCAATAGATGTCTAGTGAACAGTGGCTGATGTTGGTATTTCCATCCCATAAGGTCAGAATTGCCTCAGACTCTTTCATGAACCCCCCCTTGAGGACTAAAGGCAAACTTTTCTCTTACCTTCCTAATTTCTTACCTTTTACTTCCCTTCATGAGGCTCTCTTGATTAATTATATCTCTCCGTTATTCTTGATTACGATGAATAATATAATAACATGGACCTTTTATTATACATGCTTCTTGTCTGTCTTGAGACTCCCACTAGAAGTTAAGTCCCTGGGGGCTAGAAATTTCTTACATTTGATTCACACTGAATCCCCAACTCCTAGATCTTTGCCTGGAGCACAGTAGGAACTGGGTAAATATTTGTTGAATGAATGAATGAGTCCTCTGACCTCTCTCTTACCTTCCCGAATCATTCTTTCTCTGTTTCCATCTTCTCCAGTTTAGCCTTTTGCCTCCACTTCCTGGGGACATGCATGTGTTTGTGAAACATCACAGTTATATTGGGTAACTCTGTATATAAGGAAACAGGTAATCACATAATCCATGATAACTCGATGGAAAATTTTTTCTCTCTAGTGCTTAAAAAAAAAAGTCACCTGTTCGTACCCAAGATTGTATAGCTATATATTTGGCCTTGCAGGCCACCCTTTCTCTGTGGGCTGAGTATTTTTAAAGCACTTTAAGACTAAGGAGTGGAGTAATATGGAACGCTGTGGCTCCCAGTTTATGCAGTTTGTTCCATGATAGCCTACAGGACGGAGAACCTCCTGGTTACAGGAATTACACGGACCCCAAAGCAGCATGGACTGCAGTCCCCGTGTATGTCCTTTGTGTCATAGCGTATTGTTTCCTAAAAGTCTGTAATTCTAAAAGGCTCCTCAGCGGCTTCCGATTATTGTTTATCTTGGCCAATATCTCCCTTCCCACGATGCCATGGGAGGATGCATCATTATATGTGACACAGGCAGTGCCCTTTCCCACCCTTTACCTCAGAGCCTTGGTCAGCATCTGCCTATCGATGTGTTAGGAATGGTCCTGTTCTAGGGCCTTGCCAAACAACACAGCCACATGCCATAGAAAGGTATGATTGCTACCTCCAGCTGGACAGAGACTAGATCATTTGAAAATGATGCTTTGTCTTTACCTTGAACCAAATCAAATTGTGAGGGCAGCCCTTCCTCTGTACTCCATCTAATCTCCTAGAAGATAAGAAGAACCACTGTCTCTAAGTGGGGCTGTGCTGGATGTGATGTGATGAGGCAGTGGGGTTTAGGTAAGGGGGAGGCAGGGGAACTGGGGTGGTAATGTTCTTCCAATAAATATGTAAAAATAAAATTTTGCAATGAACACATGGTAAGTTCAAACAGTGGTTAACTAGAAACATGCATTTGGACTGGCTAGAAGAGAATGAAGTGAATTCAACTAAGTTTCTGGGGTTCACCCTAGGGGAAATCTGGGGTAAACTCACCGCCTGACCTTCAAAAGTGGGGCTAAGATCTGTTATGTTCTTTGGTGGCTTTATTCTTTTGAGTTCATACCTTTCTGTCGTCCTTGAAATAAGTAACACCAGGAAACTGGCTTTGCTTGGGAATCAGGATGTTTTCCCTCCTTACAGGTTTCAGTTCAAGAACCATCACTCCTCGGTTGTCGTAAACCATTGGGAGATCTCCTCTGAAGTCTCCAGCCCTCCCTAACTTCCTACCATAAAAGATTTCCTGTCCTCCCTACCAAGAGTGTGCTTTCGCATCTTCAGAGCTGAACGATTCTTGGACTCACAGCATTTCTAGGTCCAGTTCCAGGTAAAGATGAGGTTGATTGATGTTCCCTTGGAGAACAAGTCCAGGCCTGGGAGCGCTGATGACCTCTGGCTCAGTGTACCAGCACGAGGGTTCAGGTCCAGTCTTGCTGGTAATCACTCCACCTGCCAGTGACCCGATGTCTGCTGCTGTCACCAGAGCCTCCCATAAGCCTTAGTTTTCTTATCTGTAAAATAGGAATTACAAGTCTAATCTCACTGTTGTTCACTGCATGAACAACAAATGGGGGAAAATGATAAAAAAAGATTTTATAAAAAAATAAAGCCCTACATTGTAATTATTTATCTAGCACATCAGTAATGTATTTATTGTATAGAACCTAGATAAGAAGAAAAGGGGGAATCAAATAAGAATTAA
The DNA here is from genome assembly GCF_018350195.1 of Panthera tigris. NCBI lineage: Eukaryota > Metazoa > Chordata > Mammalia > Carnivora > Felidae > Panthera > Panthera tigris. The sequence goes on along the minus strand of NC_056668.1, from coordinate 131,686,987 downwards.
ATAAAAAATGGGTTTGAGAGTCAAATACTTTGAGAGGTAAGAGCAAGTAAAATGGTTTCTTTACTACAGGACGCGCCAGTGGCTTTAGTATACTTATATATATTGTAAATTTCCAAGAGGAGCATAAAGTAGACAGTGTTTCTCAATTTATGGGAACTCCTCTACCTTGTAAAAATGGAATATCTCTTACAGTGGGAGCACCTCTAGCACAGTTTGAGAAACACTGAATTGGGTAAGATTATTGTTTTTATTGTGATTGCATCCAGGTAGTTCGAGGCCAACTCAGTGCAAATCTCTTCCCTGAAAGTGAGGACAGCAAGCTCCCTGCCCTGGGATTAGAACTGCAGATTCAAGGCCTTGGTGAGTCTAATTCGTCTAATTAGACTTACTTGTTCTTCTGGTTCTCTGCTGGGTCTTTCTGTTGCATCTCGAGGCTCCATGGGTTCTGGCTCTGATTTCAGCTTGAGTTGTCAGAGGACAGGGAGCTGTGAGGAGGGACTTTCCCTGGGCCTCTCAGTTGCCCTGTCTTATCTCTCTCCTGCTGGTGCAGCTGCCAGCAGGAGGTGGCCAGGGCCTTAGCATAACTGAATCATCGTTAATTCCAGGCCAGAACATGCTCAGAGATCTGTTCTCTGGCAGGACCAATCAAAATGTTCTATCTGTTCCTCTCAGCACGTCGGCAGGGACTTGTTGGATCTCATACATGGAGAAAAGACACCTTTTATTCCCCCCCTTCCTTCCTTCCTTACTCCTAAGATTGCCAAGACTCTAATTCTGCTAAAAAATATATCTTTTAAGTTACAAATTAAGTTACACTCATTGCAAAAATTTCCAATACAAATATGTATAAGAGTAAAGAGGGAATTTCCCTCCATCTCTTATCCTACATACTGCCATCCCCAAGTGTGAAATGTGTATTATTTTAGATCTTTCTCTCTGCACATATACATAATTGATAAATAGATTTGCTTGTTTGTTCAGATGTTTGGTCAGATGCACTGCACCTTTGCAGTTTTAGTCAGTAATATTCTCTGGACAGCCTTCCATGTCCATGCATAAATGTAAACTATCTTTGCCTCATTTTTTTAAAGTCAAGCTTATTGCAGGAAAATTCACATAAAACTCACCCTTTTTAAGAGTACGGTTTGACGTGTTTTGACAAAGGAGGCAAACAACCACTCCAGTCAAGATAAAGAACATCCCCCATCACCACCAAAAGTTCCCTTTGTAGCTGATTCTCACGACCATTAACTCTTGGTCACCACTGATCTGTTCTCCATCCGGTAGTGTTGCCTTTTCCAGAATGCCTTATAGATGGAGTTATGCAGTATGTAGCCTTTTGTGGTGTTGGCTTTAGCATAATGCATTTGAGATTCATCCCGATGACTTGTTTCTGCCGTGTAGTATTGTATTATACACAACTGGTTACACCAGTAGATGGCCATTTGGGTTGTTTCTAGTTTTTCATTATTACAAAGAAAGTAGTTATGAACATTCACGTACAAGTCTTTGGGTGGATATACGGTTTCATTTCTATGAGTAGAATTGTTGTGTGGTAGAGTAAGTGCATATTTAACTTTAAAGGAAACTGCCAAACTGTTTTCCCAAGCGGTTGCACCATTCTGCATTCCCAGTAGCAATGTGTGAGAGTTCCAGCAGCTCCACATCCTTACTAACACTTGGAAATGTCTGTCTTTTTAAACTTAGCCATTCTAGTAGTATGTAGTGGCGTTTCATTAAGGTTTTAGTTTACATTTCTCTAATGACTAATGATGTTGAATATCTTTTCATGTGCTCATTTGCCATTCACGTATCTCCTTTGGTGAAGTATCTATTTACACCTTTTGCCCTTTTCTTTTAATTGGCTTGCTTTATTATTTTTGACTTGTAAAGTTCTTTAGATATTCTGAATATGCATCCTTTATCATATATGTGTTTTGCAAATATTTACTTATCGTCTTTGGCTTGTCTTTTCTTTTTTAGAGAGGTTTTTTTTTTTAATGTTTATTTATTTTTGAGAGAGAGAGAGAGAGAAACAGAGTGCAAGCAGGGGAGGGGCAGAGAGAGAGGGAGACAAAGAATCTGAAGCAGGCTCTAGGCTCTGAGCTGTCAGCACAGAACTCAGCGTGGGGCTCAAACCCACGAACTGCAAGATCATGACCTGAGCAGAAATCAGACATTCAGTCAACTGAGCCACCCAGGCGCCCTGCCCTGCCTTTTCTTTTCTTCTTCATTGTTTGTTTATTTTTGAGAGAGGGAGAGAGAGCACGTTTATGAGTGGGGCATGGGAAGAGAGGATCTGAAGCAGGCTCTGTGCTGACAGCAGAGAGCCCGATGCAGGGCTCAAACTCATGGACCACGAGATTATGACCTGAGCCAAAGTCAGACGCTTAACTGACTGAGCCACCCAGGTACCCAGGTGCTCATTTTGGCTTGTCATTTCAATTTAACATTGGTTTTCACAGAGCAGAAGTTTAAAATTTTTGATCAAGTCCAGTTTAACATTTTTCTTAAATGCTTCATGCATTTTATGTCCTAATATTTAAAACACTTTTTTTCTTTTATTTATTTATTTATTTATTTATTTTTATTTTTTTTATTTTTTAATATATGAAATTTACTGTCAAATTGGTTTCCATACAACACCCAGTGCTCATCCCAAAAGGTGCCCTCCTCAATAACCATCACCCACCCTGCCCTCCCTCCCACCCCCCATCAACCCTCAGTTTGTTCTCAAAAACACTTTTTTTCATAGAACCCAAGGGTCAAATGGTGATTACCAGGGGCTGGAGAAGATGGGGGAAATGGAGAGACATTGGTCAGAGGGTACAAAGTTTCAGTTATATAGGATGAATAATAACATATAGCATGGGGGTTACGGTTACCAATACTGTTTTGGTGCAGTGGAAATTTCTAAGAGAGTAGTTTTTAAGTGTTTTCACTAGAAAAAAGGTAACTATATGAGTTGACAGATATGTTCATTGTCTTGACTGCAGTAATCATTTCACAAAATATATGTGTACCAAAACATGCCGTATATCTTAAATATATGCCATTTTTATTTAAGAAAAAAATTTTAATTTGAAGAGAAATCTTTGCCTAGCCCAAGGTCACTAAGATTTTCTTGTGTTTTCTTCTAGAAGTTTAATGATTTTCTCTCTTAAGTCTATGATCCATTTTGAGATAATTTTTATGTATGGGGTAAAGTAAGAGTTAAGAATAATTTTTGTTTGTTCTGCATATGGAAGACTGATTTTTCTTACCATTTCTTCCCAAATATTGCTGATTTTTCCAGCAATATTTGATGCAAAGACTACTTTCTTCTTTGTAATGACTGTATAATGTTTCACTGAAGAGAAGTCCTATGATTTATTCAACCAATCTCATATTCATTGAAAGTTAGGCTGTTTCAGACCTGAGGCTGTAACGAACATCCTTGCACCTCAACCCCTGGGCAGTTGAATGAGTATTTCTGTGGAATACTGAATCAAACGACACATGTGTATGTCATGTGTTGATGAGTACCATCAGATTGCCTATCTGTATACCATACATTCCTACCTACGAGGCCTGTGAGAGAAAGCTCTAGCTTTGACTGGCTTTGTTGGTATAAGCCTTTCACAAATCTCAAATAATTTCCTTCTAGGTAATCTAATAGCCTGTGTTATTAGATTCTGAAAGATTGAGAGCCCTTCCAGGAGAGTTTGAAGAAAGATAACTTCTCAGTCAGTTAGGGTAACCCTATAAGAAATAGACTCATAAAATACACAGTACATGGGAAATGGAAATTTACAAAGAGCTGTTTCATAACTATTGGGGCTTATAAATACCTCTGTGCTGGGGCCTCCCCAGAGGGTAGAGGTGACTCGCCCCCCAGTGGCCTGAATGTGTATATGCAGCCTCTCCTATGCAGGCTCTAATTCTGCGTGGCTGGCTGTCCACATTCCCTCTCACTTTCTCCCCATACTTACCAAAGTCCTTTCTTGTACCAGGCCTGGGCCAGCCAGCTACTGTCTGTGCAAAGGCACAAAGGGGTGCTGGGTAATGCAGTTTGTTTAGTGTGGCTGGAGCATAAAACTATGCCATTTTCTTTCTTTTCTTTTCTTTTCTTTTCTTTTCTTTTCTTTTCTTTTCATCCTGTGGTGGTGTGATTTGATCAAATTAACTGACATTGTTGAGGATTAGGTGGCAAGGACTGTCCTGGGGTACACAGAGCTATGGGACCGTCCTCTATCTCTGGAGACATTAACACAAGTTAAATAGCAATGCAAGGTGGTTTAGAAGCAGCTCAAAAACAATAGCAGGCGTTGCAGGCATGACATATTGACCCACTTTATGCCAACAGCAGTGGTGAGAACTGTGTGCTGAGAGAAGGAAGAAATCACTCTTGCTTCACAGGAGGGATCTGAGCTAGATGGTGAAAGTTCAGATTCTGGCAGCAGGTTACTCAAGAGTTACCTTCTTCCCAGGTAGCACGTTCTCCAAAGACCGCTGCTGGGACTATAGGTTTCAAAAGTTAACAAGAACAAGTCTGAGAATTTCCTAGTGGGGTTTAGCCAACAATCACAGATCCTTCTGTTAAATAGTTTGGGAATAGCTAAATGGGGGTACCATGAAGCTGTCCTGTTAAAAATTTTTAAGTTTGGGTCACCTGGGTGGCTCAGTCAATTAAGCGTCCGACTTCGGCTGAGGTCATGATCTCAGGGTTCATAAGTTTGAGCCCCATTTTGGGCTCTGTGCTGACAGCTCAGAGCCTGGAGCCTGCTTCAGATTCTGTGTCTCCCTCTCTCTGCCCCATCCCTGCTCGTACTCTGTCTCTCTCTGTCTCTCTCAAATATAAAATAAAACATAAAAAATAAAATAAAAAAATTTTAAGTTTATTTATTTATTTTGAGAGAGAGAGAGAGCATGTGCACAAGTTGGGAAGGGGCAGAGAGAATCCCAAGCAGGCTCTGCATCACCAGCTCAGAGCCTGACGTGGGGCTTGAACCCACAAACTATGAGATCATGACGTGAGCTGAAATTACCTGACTTAACTGACTGAGCCACCCAGGCACCCCGTCCTGTTAATTTTGAATATAACCTAAGTATATTCTTCAAGCTTTCAAAAGATTTCCTTATAAGCCCCTTATCAGTTACCTATGACTGTACAATAAATCATTCTAAAACAACAGCCATTTTATATGCTCATGAATCCATATTCTGGGCTGGGTTCGTTTGGGCTGTTCTTCAGCTGTGACTGCCATCGTCATCTGGTGACCCACATGGTCTGGCTTCCCTCACGTGGCTGTTGCCTCATCTGAGATGGCCAGACAGGGGCTGGCTGCTTCCCCCTCCCTGCTGCTATCCGATGGTTCAGACTCTCCTATGTGGTAGCTTTATGGGGCAGCTTCTAGAAGGCAAAGGCAGAGCTGCCGGGCCCGTTAGGGCCTTAGCCTGGAAGTGGTACAGTGTCACTTCTGCCACACTGTACTAGTCAAAGCCAATGACAAGCCCAGCCCAGTTGAATGGGGGAGGAAACAGACTCCAGCTCTTGCGGGGGAGAGTGGCTCACGTGCACAGGGACGGGACGGATTTTCAGTGGCCATCATCACCCCCAGTCCACCACAGCTCCCTGCGTTTCATTTTTGCTGTCTGCATACACAGATTTTACCTCATCTGTGATCCATCCGTGTTACCTCATTTAACCTTTCCGGCATACCTTTAAAGGGAACACCGCCTCCATTTTATGATGAGAAAACTGAGGCTCAGAGATGGCAAACACTCGGCTGCTGTCACAGCAGAGCTGGGAGGCGGACGAGACTGGTGCGAAAGCCGGGGAGCCTTGCCTTACGCTCTGCCTCCCCCAGAGATGAGGAAAGGTGCTCTTCCCCAAGGACGCCCACCCCAGAGGCCAGGAATTCCCAAACCACTCCCAAACAAACTCCCATGGGGCCCCGGGAGTACGTTACGTGCATTAAAGCCAACTGGGCAACTCTGTAGATCATTATTTTAATAATCTAAGGATCTCTGTAACAGGCTTCATAAACTCATAAGGGGTATTCATTTAAGGACGCAGCACTTTTTACTTGGATTTTGCCAAAGATCAAGTCATTGATGCTCTTTCTCCAAGTGTAATTTGATAATCATTCACTTTCTGTCTTTTCACTTATTTTGCTGTGGATGAGATAGAAGGGTGCTGCTTCTGCAGGGAGAACAAACACTTTCTCCTGGAGAAAGCTGTTTGAGAAAATCCACCTCCCCCGTTTTATTGGGCGATTAAAGAAAAATAATCCAAGGTCAACTTTGCATTTGTCACCGAGCGGGTAAAAGTGTCACAGGCTGACAGCAGAGGGATTTGTGTCTGTGGAAATTCAGTGATTCTGTGGTGCTGTTGGACACCACGTTCCGAGCAGGCAGCTGCTGGGGGGTAATTGGGGATGTGACTGCCTTTGAGGACTGCTTCTAGTGAACGTTTGAGACTCAACTGCCTTTTCACCGCCTCTTCAGTAGCCACTCACCTCAGTCTCCAAAACAGAAGTTCTGACATAGTATTTTAATGTGGGCATTTGATTCAGTGCGGGAGATAAATATAACCCTGTGTAGTACGGAGAAGGTTTAATGGGAAATGGTTGGCATTCTTTCTTGGTAAAGGCATGGGGAAAGGAGAGGGAGACAGGAGAGAGAGGGAGAGGGGGAGGGGGAGGGGGGAGAGAGAGGCGCAAACAGCAGTGAGGAAGACAAAGGCAGAGATAAGCAAGGCTTCCCGAGCAGCCTTGCCCAGAGAACTTGACACTTGCCAGACCCCAGCCAGCATGGTTGTCCTGAATCCAGTGACTTTGGGAATCTATCTGCAGCTTTTCTTCCGCTTTATCGTGTCTCAGCCTACTTTCATCAACAGCGTCCTCCCAATTTCAGCAGGTAAATGATGACCACACTTTCCTCTCTTCCATCCGTTGGGGGCAGGGTGGGGGGGAGGGTGGAAGATTATTTTGCAGCGTGTCCTGATATTTTCCCCCTTCTGCTCTCGGTGGAAGGAGGCTGGAGGGAGACAGCCACCCCAGCAGCTTCCTGTCACCCGAGCTGTCTCAGAAGCTCGCTCCGTCCTTGTTCCAAGTGGCCCCCACCCAGCTGCTCAAAGCCAGAGACCCTTTTAAAAATGGTTTCTGCCTCTCCCACTTCTCCCCACTTGCTGCGTGGTTTCACTTTGGGAATCGTGGGGAGCTTAAAAGAGACACAGAGGAGAGCATGGAAGGGAGAAGTGAGCCCCAGACATTTCTGTGAACACATCCCCAACCCCTACTGAAGGGGGCTTGACTCAAGGGGGATGTCGTGGAGCAAATACGCCTCCGCTGAGCTCTTCCCTTTCTGTCCCAGCAGGGAAAAGGGGAATCCAGTGATTCGCCCATGGGCAGGGACCCTTGCAGCCTCAGGACTAGGTCTCCCATTTTTCCAGCCCTGGCTGCTTTCCTGTTGTGCCTTCTTCCCGCGGTGAGACTTCTGCCCAAATAGGGCAGCTGGAGGTCGTGGGAGATGGGAGATTTCTGAGGGGATGTGGAGGGTTCCAGAGTGCCCCTGGCCTGGCCTAGAGTGGACTGTGTCTGTCAGAGGTAGGGCTGGGTGATTTGGGGAGAGGGCTTTTTAAGCTGACCTGCCAAACTTCTCTGAGGGCAGCAGGCACCAGATTGCCCTCGTCCTGTCTGACCCAGAGCAGGGGAAGTATTGTGTTACTGGCATGGCCTATTTAAACCTTTCTGAGGAAACTCAAATGTTTCCGGAGGGCTTGAGGGAGCCAGGCAGACCCCCCAGTTTTGCTGCCTGTCCCGTTATAGCCCCCCTCAATTCACCTCAGCCACCCCTGGCTTCCCCCCTCTCCCCCAGCAGAGGCGGTTTCAGTCATGCCCTCCAACTTGAATCTCACAAATACTTTCATGCAGGCAGACATTTCATTCTCACTGCCTTTGCTGAAAACACAGGCTCTCAGAGAGGACATGTCTCAGAATCCAGACCCCAGCCCCTCTCTGTTCATAAAATCAGTTCAGCAACGTGTTGTGCGGCGAGGCCTGCCCGCATCTGTGGGCCCTGAGGGAAGGGCTCGGAGAAGGGCACAGGGTAATTATGAAAATGGGAGAAGCTGAAGGAGAGGACAGGGGAACTTGTTGGGAGGTGAAGAGTAGGGAGGGTAGGAAAGGTGGGTGGTTGTGTCACCACGCCTGTATGACAATATGCCCCCACAAATTCCAGCTGGGAGCGCCGCACTTCTGGGAGCTGGTGGCTCATGATCCTTCTATTTAAGGGGGGGCAGCTGGATAGTTCATTCGGTCTGATCCAGTGGGTTCTTAACCTTATTTAGGTAATAGAGTCCTTTGAGAATCTGCTGAAGGCTCCAGACTTAAGGAAACTCTGGCTTCTGGTTCTAGCCCTGCCTCTGATGGGCTCTGACTTCTGGGAGACAGTCAGCATTCGACTGTAAGCATCATGTGGGCAGGGACTGTCTTGTATGTTATCATTGGTTCCCCAGGGTCAGAGCAGGCCTTGGCACATGGTAGGTGCACAATAAATATTTGATGAATGAGTGAGTGAATGGAGGAATAATAATTCTTCTCATCTGTAGATTGGGGCTTGCCTTCATTTTATATCATTTAATTCAGATAGACTCAGATGGCTACTAGGTTCTGAAAACTAGAGAGAAAAGAACCTCTGATTTTTTGTTTTTTAACTCCTTGCCCTAGAGACACTGCTGGTGCAGTGTAGACATCTTTTAGGTAGGACATTGTATAGATTGTAGCAGTCAAGGTAACAACAGGAAAAAGAAGCACTTCAGATGGTTCAGATGAAGATTTGAACGAAGGGACCACTTTCAGAGGTGTGAGTGGGGTTAAGGGAGCCAACAGGGAAAGTTGAGGAATTAGTAACTCGGGAAGTCTTTACCATGCTTTTGCTTAAAAAGGCAAGAGGAAGGGGCGCCTGGGTGGCTCAGTCGGTTGAGCGTCCGACTTCAGCTCAGGTCACAATCTCACGGTTCGTGAGTTTGAGCCCCGCGTCAGGCTCTGGGCTGATGGCTCGGAGCCTGGAGCCTGCTTCCGATTCTGTGTCTCCCTCTCTCTCTGCCCCTCCCCCATTCATGCTCTGTCTCTCTCTGTCTCAAAAATAAATAAACATTAAAAAAAAAATTTTTAAAAAAAGGCAAGAGGAAGAGGGGCACCTGGGTGGCTCAGTCAGTTGAGTGTCCACCTTCGGCTCAGGTCATGATCTCATGGTTTGTGAGTTCAAGCCCCACATAGGGCTGTCTGCTCTCAGCCTGTCAATGCAGAGCCCACTTCGGATCATCTGTCCCCTTCTCTCTGCCCCCTTCCCACCCCCCTGCTTGCGCCCTCCCCAAAATCAATAAATATTAAAAAGAAAAGAAAAGAAAAAGGAAAGGCAAGAGGAAGAAATAGGGAAATTGATCCTAAGAAGATTTGGAACCTTGGAGGAGGGGCCATTGAACAGGAGCTATGACCACAGAAGGACCCAAAGCAGGGAGAAAATAGACAAGAAGTACCCCAACCTCTCTCTACTCCAATCTAGCTACCTCTTTTTTTTGTTATTTTATTTTATTTATTTTTGAAGGAGAGAGAGAGAGAGAGAGAGGGAGAGGGAGAGAGAGAGAGAGAGAGAGTGTGTGTGTGTGTGTGTGTGTGTGTGTGTGTGTGTGTGTGTGTGAGTGGGGGAGGGGCAGAGAGAGAGAAGGAGACACAGAATCTGAAGCAGGCTCCAGGCTCTGCGCTGTCAGCACAGAGCCTGACAACTATGAGCTGTGAAGTCATGACCTGAACCGCAGTCAGATGCTTAACTGCCTGAGCCACCCAGGTGCCTCAGCTCCTCTTGCAGTGCCTGCCATTGGCCAAACCCAGCCTGACGCGAGGGGGCAGGGGGAACCTCTGGATACAATCTATGGCAATTAGCTTCTGGGGCACAGAGTGAGAGGGAGGGGTGGGAACGTGGAATGGCTAGCTCATACATCCACTGGCACTTCCTGATGAATTTCTAATTTTTTTTGATGCTTATTTTTGAGAGAGAGAGTGAGTGGGGGAGGGGCAGAGAGAGGGGCACAGAATCGGAAGCAGGCTCCAGGCTCTGAGCTGTCAGCACAGAGCCCGACACGGGGCTCAAATCCGTGAGAGATTTGAATCATGACCTGAGCTGAAGTCAGACGCTCAACTGACTGAGCCACCCAGGCACCCCTGCCTGATGAATTTCTAAATCCAGATCTTCTGGTTGCGAATGTGGTCCTTAGACGTTTGGTAAAACAATGGAAGGGGCCACCTGGTTGGCTCAGTGAGTTGAGCATCAGACTCTTGATCTCAGGGTTGCAAGTTCAAGCCCCGGGTTATACTCCATGTTGGGCGTGAAGCCTACTTAAAAAACAAACAAACAAACAAACAATGGGAGTGCACCTAGGGAGAATCACTAAGGTAACAGTTCAATAGAGCAAAAAATATCTGCTTTCACCTGTAGAGTCTCTTGGCCTTGTTCCCACAATTAGTCACCATGGCTTCTTCATAACACAGTTCAGAAATAAACTTCTGCCCTGAAATGAGAACTGTTCTTTGACACAGGATCACTTTAATCCTTTGAAAATATTTTCCAATAATTTGGTGTAAAATATTCTATATTCAGAATCTTATAGATTCTTACTCTTCTGAGGAAGACAAGCCCTATGCTCGTAGACACAAGGGCCACCCACCATACCTTAGTGAGCACCTACTATGTGCCTAGCACTGGGCTAAGTGGTACAGAGGACACAGAGACAAGTCGGATGCTGCCTCTGCTCTGGGGGAATTTGTGAACATCCGCTGTTGAAACACAGGCAGCATGTGCTAAATGGCCCAGCAAGGGTGTGATGGAGAAAGAGCTCTTACAGGCCTGTTGGGCAGTACTTTCCTTCAAAGCTGAGCCAGCCCTTCACTGTCTCCAGGAAGGACTGTATTCCCACAACTCCAGACACAGCACCAACTATCTAGACCAGAGAGAGGCTTACTGCCTAGCAAACTCCACTGCCGGGTCCCAGAGGAGAACCACAGAAGGGCGCAAAAAGCCTCAAAGAGGCCAGAATTGATGACAGAACGCCCAGTGTTAAAGCACATGCATTTGATACACAGAAAACTAGTTCTGACTCTTCCTCCAAGTCTATTAATTGTCGCTTTGGATACCGTTCGAGCAGGCTTAGATAGCAGGCTTCTGGAAGGGTGGTGTGGCACATTAGGTTGGGGAGGGTGAGTTCATGCTTACGATGGACACCATGACAACAACAAAAAAAGCTGACCAAAGTGATTACAAGAAAAATGGCCAATCGGCAGGGAATAGTTCTGAGATCAAAAAGAATAGCAGACCGGAATTATTTCTAGAGCCCCTGTTCTGTAGGTAACCCCTGAGGGCACCATTGACTTATGACACATTAACTGTTTCTCACTATTATGAGCATGAATGGCCCAGTGAAGACTGAATTGTGTACACTTAATTTTGTTTAAAAAGGCAGATAAGTGTCAGGTATGTTTTAGAATGATTTCTCTTGAACATGGCCTTAAAATTTTAAGTGTCAGGAGCCGTAATTTTGGGATATTGTGTTAACTATCGCTGAGTAATAAAGCATCCTAACACTCAGTGGCTTACATAACAATCATTTATCACTGAAGTTCACGTGTTTGTGGGCCAACCAAGGTCAGCTGATCTAGCCTGGGCTTGGCAGGCCCTGGCTGGGCTCGCTATGGGTCTGTGGATTGACTCAGCTCCAATATCCATTCACAGATATAGCTCAGTGGTTGTACAATTTCTAGAATGTGGTGGCACAGACCCAAGGACAATATTTATAGAAGGGCAGACCTTGCACACACTTCGATTTATGTAATTCTCATAGCACCTCTGGGATGGGTGTGGTGAGACTCCCAGTTTTCAGCCGAGGAGGTGAAGGTTCAGAGAGGTTAAGTGACTTCCTCAAGATCACACAGCTGGTATAAAATAAGAGAGCTGGAGACGGGAATCCCATCCTCTGACTTTAAGTCCAGGGATTTTACTAACTTAGATCGATGTCCATGGACAAATAGTGATAGTAGCTTTTAAAGTCCTGCAGACTACCCTCCTACCCTCCAGAAACTCTCCTCTAGATTCTTTATTCTCCATTCCCTCCTACTTTCTCCTCAGCATATCAATGCCTAAAGGTCTTAGCAAAAGATTAAAGATTATTTTATAGTAAAGTGTGTAGGGCCTACCTACCTTACTCTCTCCTTTGAAGGTATTTGCATTTTGTTTGTTTGTTTGTTTGTTTGTTTGTTTGTTTTTAAATTCTACTTAGTTAATGTACAGCGCAGTATTGGTTTCAGGAGTAGAATTCAGTGATTCATCACTTACGTGTAATACCCAATGCTCATCACAACAAGTACCCTCCTTGGGGCACCTGGGTGGCTCAGTCGGTTGAGCGTCCGACTTCAGCTCAGGTCATGATCTCACGGTTCGTGGGTTCGAGCTCCGCCTCAGGCTCTGTGCTGACCGCTTGCTCGGAGCCTGGAGCCTGCTTCGGATTCTGTGTCTTCTTCTCTCTCTGCCCCTCCTCCGCTCACGCTTTGTCTCACTCACTCTGTTTCTCAAAAATAAATAAATGTAAAAAACAAAACAAAAATTTAACAAGTACCCTCCTTAATAGCCACCACCCATCTAGCCCACGGCCCCTCTATCTCCCTCCATCAACCCTCAGTTTGTTCTCTATCTTTAAGAGTCTCTTGTGGTTTGTTTCCCTCTCTCTTTTTTCCCCCTTCCATATATTCATCTGTTTTGCTTCTTAAAATTCCACATATGAGTGAAATTATATATTTGTCTTTCTCTGATTTATTTGGCTTACACAATACACTCTAGCTCCATCCACATTCTTGCAAATGACAAGATTTCATTCTTTTTGATGGCTGAGTACTATTCCATTGTGTATATACCACATCTTCTTTATCCATCCATCAGTCGATGGACACTTGGGCTCTCTCCATAGTTTGGCTATTGTTGATAAAAAGGTATTTGCATTTTCATGGGGATTTAAACTAAAGGATGATCTAGTAAGATGAGCCTCAACCAGGGTATTTTGGGGGATGAAACCTTCTGGAATGAGGGGAATACTACTTCACGGACATTCTCTTCAGGTACTGTGAGCCCACCTATCCTATGCCTCCCCAGTACAGGATTTCCCAGGTAGGCGGGACTCCCACACCAGATGGTGAGAAGACCCCAATTCAGTCCCGTAGAATGCGATCATGTGGAAAAAAGTGAATACTGTCTGGGCACCAGAATCTTCTGTTGGCTACTGGGGTGTGACCCCGAGCAGGGTTTTTGTGGCCTAAAAGACCTGCTGTCCAGCTCTGCCCTGCCCTGCCTGGAAGCCAGCCAGGTCACCACTTGGGAACCATTCATGTTCTTGGCAGTAGATTATGGGCCATTTATTTGTGTCTGATGGTGATCAGCTATTGTTTAATGTTCCATAATGCACTTCCTAACCATCTCCTCTGATTTAGCTTTTCATATTTCCTCTGGATAATGCAATCAGAGAGGGTTCTTAAATTAGAGGGCTCCCCATGGGTCCCAACCTCCCCCTTCACCTCACCCCAAGCCTCTGAATAAAGCAGTGGACTCAGCTGCAGCTCAGGTACAGAGAGAGCTGGGTATGAGATGGGAGGCTTTCCCTTCCGATATCCAGAGGCATGCCCCCACATCACCATCCACCTCGCTCACGCCTGCTTCCCCCAGATCCACAACCGCCACTGCCACAACCACACAACAGCAGCACAGCCCCAGAATGAATAGAAAGCCCCTCTGGCTCCTGTGGGACCAAATAAGCTGGCGTCCCATCATCTTGAAATGTGGTTCACATTGTGAGTACTGACTCGTACTGCTCTTATAATTGGTACCAGTTATCCCCAAACCTCTCATTTTGCAAAGCATTTTCACAGCTCTGTTTGTATTTGCCCTGCACAGTAGTTTGAATCCTGAGCTAGTTGGTTATTAGCGTGTGTTGGGGGAAGGCCACTTCACTGCAGTGAGCTTCAAATTCCTCCTCTGTAAGATAGGTATAAAATTCTGTCTCCCAGAATTACTGTAAGTATTCACTCAACAAACACTTAATAAGTGCCAGCCATGTACCTGGAACTGGATGCAGCAGTGAGCAGACAAGCACATTCCACCCATATGGAGTTCAGGCATCACCCTGAAACGCACTAGGCCAGGCTGGCCTGCTGGTCCCAAGACGTGAATGAAAGACACCTGCGGCAGGGATGGAGGCCCACACCAGCTGCCCAAGGATGGAATCCAGTCTTCCTGTGTAGCATGTTCAGACTTCACGTTGTAGTCCTTTAAAATAGAGAAGTATTTCATGGCCTTCATTGCTAACGTTTAAAATAGAGTGATTTAACATTTTTAAAAGGTGCTTCTGATGTCTCTTAAAAAAAAAACAAAATTCTTGACAAATGGGACAGGACCCACAAGACATATTCTGATATGACAAGAACTGTTTGGAATGCAGTGGCTGGTGGCTGCTCAGTGCCAGCTCCTCAGACCCCCACTGCACCCTCTTGTCTTAAGCCTGGTCCACTTCTTGCATTTACCTAGCTAGCCCCATCTGGGCATGTGACTTTTTGACCTCTGGGTCCAGCAGTCATGCTGGCTTGGACTCTGCCTCCTCCTCCTCCTCCTTTATTTTTGTATTTAAAAAAAAAAAAAAGTTTTTTAATGTTTATTTTTGAGAGAGACAGAGTGTGAGCAGGAGTGGGGCAGAAAGAGAGGGAGACACAAAACCCAAGGCAGGCTCCAGGTTCTGAGCTGTCAACACAGAGCCTGACACAGGGCTCGAACTTATGAACCCCGAGATCATGACCTGAGCCGAAGTCAGATGCTTAACCGACTGAGCCACCCAGAAGTCCCTGCCTCTTCCTCCGCCTTTAATTTTTTTTTAAGTTTTATTTTTCATATTTGTGAGAGAGACAGAGACAGAACACAAGCAGGGGAAGGGCAGAGAGATGGAGACAGAATTTGAAGCGGGCTCCAGGCTCTGAGCTGGCAGCACAGAGCCCGACGCTGGGCTCGAACTCACAAGCAGTGAGATCATGACCTGAGCCGAAGTCAGACGCCCAACCGACTGAGCCACCCAGATCTCCCTGCCTCCTCCTCCGCCGTTAGAAGTCTCAGGGCATTTTTCCTGAATTCCCAAGCTCTGCAGAGTTCAGTTTGAAAGTGAATGTTGCAGATTAGCGATTCTCAAACTGTAGCGCTGGTTCTCAGCCCGGGCTAGACATAAGAATCACTTGGGATGTTTTATAGAAGCCCAGTGGCCAGACTGAACGAACCAAATAAATCACTCTCTGGGGCATGTGCCCAGGCATTGATAGTGTTTAAAGCTCACTGGGTGCCCTAATGGCTGACTTGAGTTAACCACCGAACTGTAACCAGCGTCCGTATCACCTGGAGGACTTGTAAAAACACAGCCAGCTGGGCCCCATCTCTGGAATTTCAGTAGATTCGGGGTGGGGCCCAAGAGTTTGCATTTCTAATAAGATCCCAGGTGCTGCTGATGCTCTGGTCCAGGGACCACACTTTGAGAGCCACTGCTCAAGTTTGCCTCGGAGCCGCTGTATTAGTCTCCTTTGGCCACTGGAACAAATCACCCCAAATGTAGTGCCTTAAAACAACACACATTTGTTCCCTTGTAGTTCTGGAAGTTGGATGCCAAATTAGTTTCACTTGGCGGAAATCAAAGTGTTGGCAAGGCTGTGCTCCCTCCGTAGACTCTCTGGCAAATGTTTCCTTGCTTTTTCTAGTTCAAAGCGACGTTCATTGCCATCTTTGTTTCCTGGCCCCTTTCTTCATCTTCAAAACCAGTAGTAACATAGCATCCTAAGTGGTCATATTGCCACCTTCTTCTCTGTCAAGTTTTCTGCCTCTCTCTTAAAAGGACATGTGTGATTGCATTTAAGGTCCCCTGAGTTGATCTCCCCATCCTAAGCTTCTTAGTTGAATCACATCTGCAAAGTTCCTTTTGCCGCATAGAGTAATATTTACAGGTTCTAGGGACCAGTCTGGACCTCTTTGTTCAGTCTACCATAGCTACCTTTCCACTGGGTAAAGCGTCCCACGAAGGTTAAGTGGCATCAGAATCAAAGGCACCAGCATATATACTGGTCTTCGTTTGGGTTCCTTCTAACAGCAGATACCAACACAAGGATTTGTGTGTCAGTAGTTTATGTAGGAGGTAATCCCAGTAGGGCAGTGGGGACATGAGACAGGGAAGGGAAGGCAGCACGGAGGGAGATCATGAGCGGATTGCTGTTGGGGTGCAGTTCTAGGAGAACAGGAGGGCAGGGAGACAGAAGACTGGGATAGTTACCCACCAACCCCTGGGGACATGCTTGCCCCTAGCATATTTCTTGACTGGAGGAGCCCTCTGGCATAGTTACAGGTGTTTGTGGTAGGAGCTTGAAGCCCGCAGAGCCTGATGGGTGCTGTGGCCTATGGGCAGGGAAGCAGCTGTGTCTGCCATTGATACTTTAAAAGAGCTATACTCGGGGCGCCTGGGTGGCTCAGTCAGTTAAGCGTCCCACTTCAGCTCAGGTCACAATCTCACGGTCTGTGAGTTCGAGCCCCGCGTCAGGCTCTGGGCTGATGGCTCAGAGCCTGGAGCCTGCTTGTGATTCTGTGTCTCCCTCTCTCTCTGCCCCTCCCCCGTTCATGCTCTGTCTCTCTCTGTCTCAAAAATAAATAAACGTTAAAAAAAAAAGAGCTATACTAATTCAGCTACCTTGCATTGAGTGCTTTCTCTTTGCTAGCCTCTTTACATATATAACTTCTTTTTGTTTTATTTTTTTTATGTTTATTTTTTTGAGAGAGAGACAGAGCATGAGTGGGGGAGGAGCAGAGAGGGAGACACAGAATCCGAAGCAGGCTCCAGGGTCTGAGCTGTCAGCACAGAGCCCGACACGGGGCTCGAAGCCACGAACCGTGAGATCATGACCTGAGCCGTAGTCGGACGCTTAACCGACTGAGCCACCCAGGCATCCCTACATATATAACTTCTAATCTCACAACATTTTCATGAGCCAGTAGTACCCCCATTTTACCAAGCTGGAAACTAACATTCAGGAAGGGGTAGTCACTTATCTGAGGTCACACAGTACTAGGGCCAAAATTCCAAATCAGAACTTTCTGACTCTCAAAACATTGTAGAAGCAGAATATTCTAGTGATTAGGGGTAGGGTCTCTGGTGCCTTGCTACCAGGTTTCAAATCTTGTGTTTTCTTTAGCTTTGTGATGTTGGGCAAGCAAATTGCCCTTTTGGTGCCTCAGTTTCCCCATCCATAAAATGGGGCCAAAAGTAGGGTTTAACTCACAGAGGGGTTGTGAAGATTAAGTGGGCTAATTAGGAACATACGGTACTTAAACTACAGTGCCTGGTGTATAGTGTGTCATTATTTCTGTCGTTATTTCCAGAACCTCACAGTGTCTGTACACGTGCCAAAGGGCACGATTTCCCCTGCGATGCACTTGCGTTATAAAAGGCAAAAGTTGCAAATACAACCCACACCATAACTTTTTGCTTAAAATATCCAGTGAGCTAAGGCAAAAATAGGGGCTCAGCTATTACTTAGCATTTGTGAATGAGTCCCTAAAGCAGGAACACGTTGACCAGGGAAAAAAGGCTCTTCTCGTGATGACCGGCTTTCCCAGATCGCTTTAAAAATACACCTGGCCCGATTCCATCTCCCAGCCCAGGAGCATTTAGCTCCATTCAAGCCCACACTTAGGTCTCCACAGCAACCAACATAAGCACAAGCGTGAGGCGTGTGTTGGGAGCTGGCAACAGCTGACGGAGAGGCCTCGTGGCTGCTGAGGGCTTTGCACCGTAAACCAGCTGGGGGCTGAAAAAAGAGAGGAACACCAAGAAGGAAACATGAATGTGAGTTGGGCAGTCTCCTTCCCTCCCAGGCCTCCGCACTCCTTTCCCCACTCATGCTGCCCTGCTGCTCACCTGGCCTTCTTGGTGTGTCTGAGAAGTCTGGAGAAAGCCCCCACGAGCTTTCCTGCTGCAGCTTGTAGTTCTCTCTGGGGACACGTGCTCCAGGAGGGACCTTCCAGGGGTCTCAGGCCTAGCATGCGGCTTCTCAGGGTTCCAGGTGGGTGGGGGATGGAGTGACGATGGCCACCCTAACCGCAGAGACCTACCTGTCCTCCTGGGGCTTTCTTACTTTACTGTGACTGGGGGTTTGTCCAAGTGTTTGAACTTGTCTCCTATAGGAAGGGGTGGGTCATTATCATTGAAAATTGAAACTGGGCTGCCCCTTTGTGCCCCAAATGCACTGGTTTCGCTTCTGAGATCATCTATACTTGGGTGAACCTCACAGAGTAGCCCCCAGAAGCCTTCCAAGTCTCTATGGTCCTTCGGAAACCAAACTCTAAACCATTGAGATTCGTGTTCAGCATGGGGGCTGGGGAGGGGTGCTCCAAGCAAGAACAACAGCCCTTTTCCCCTCCCCGCCCATCTTTAGTAGAGCTGTGTTGGCAAGGTCATGGTAGGGAAAGTTAACCCCGGAAAAGAAGAATGCCTTCCGTGTCCAAGGAACATGAGGGCCCGAGGGAGTGGTGTCGTTCTGGGTGGCACCGTCCTTCACTCTCCATGCCTGCCCATGGAAAGCAAGGAGTGGAAGGCTGAGATGGCTATCTGGACAGTTTGGGCCCTGGAAATGCTTTCCCCAAAGTATCTGAGGTAAATGGGTTTTGTTTTGTTTTTTTAATTTCCTTCAGTTACCTGGGCCCCCTGCTCTGGCCTGCGCCTTCTCCGCTGGCAGGCCCTGAAAGAGTGTACCTTCCTGACAGGCTTAGAGCTGGCCACCATAGTGATTGCTGCTAAGGTTCTCTTGTTTGGGTCCAACTGGAAGGAGGCGCAGGCACATCTAGTCAATCACGTTGGCCTGTTGAGTGATGTGCTTAGGGAGGTATTGTAGCACAGGGCTAAGGCACTGAGGTAGAATTCAAGAAACGTGGGTTATTTCTCTGGACCTACTACTAACTCCCAGGACACATGTGTAGTATTGGCCAACCTGTTTGCTCTCTGTGAGACTGTTTCCTCATCTGTAACATGAAGGGATGGACCAGATTTGACAGCCATAGACTTCTCTGACTTTGTGGCTAACGAGTTGCTTGCTAACTTATTGTAATTAGCACCTACGCGATAAAGGGGTCTTGGCACGTGTTTCTCTTCTGAGCCCTGGCACCTGAGAATCCACAGGTATGTGCCTGAAGGGCATGGGGTTCATAGTCAGACAGCCCTGGCCTTGAGTGACCTCTTCATGACTCACTAGCTGAGTGATCTTGGCCAAATGGTTGCGGTTTAATAGCTCAACACCTCAGTTTCCACCTCTGTAAAATGGGGATGATAAGAGTACCTGTCTCGTTAGATGGCAGTGAGGACTGAATGAGCTAATAGGTACAGAGCCTTGCGCCTGGAACATAGTTAAGTTCAGTTGCTGGCTGCAGCAGGTATTCCAAATAGTGTTAAGAGGGCTGGACTCCAGGCCGCTTGCCTCCTTCTGGGATGCCTCATTTCTGCTGTGATCCCCTCTGCTCCTGTTGAGCCTGGAGAGATTTGCTCATAATGCCGAAGGGTCCGTTTCAGAATTCCGAGTTCCCATCTAAAGCCAGAGCAGGGGCCAGCTCGGTGCCTGGGCTTTGGAATTGGATGTCTGCACTCCAGGCAACCTTGAATGTCAGAGCCAGTTTTCCTCACCTGGACAGTGGGATGCAATGGAAGGTAATTTGAGGGGCCATTGTGAGGATCCAAGGAGAAAGCATGGGAGTTCCTAGCTCTAAGCTGGCCGAGTATGTACTTGGGTGCCGTTGTGTCTTGAGGGGCGACACTGGGCTTGCTAGACGTGGGGAGCACGGGCTCACACCTAAGGGCAGTGCCTTAGCACACTGAGTTCTCAGCTGAAAGGCCTGCCGATGGGCATAGTCCACCACAGGCCGCCCTCCCTCCGCAGACGGAGGTGAGCTTTCTGGGAACCCTGGCAGGGCACTGGAGTCCTGAGAGTGTCTACCCTCTGGAAACTGTGCAGTCCTGTGTGGAGCATGGCTGGTAAGACAAACCATTTCCTGTATCCAATTCGTCCCTGTCAGGAGAAGGGGACTGTGGAATGATAATCTTTGACAATCTTCCCCCCTTCAAAATGGACAGTGGATGCCAAGTCACCAGGCCTGCCCGGTGTGGGCTCTCCCAGGCAGTAAGAGGAAGATTATTAAGTATGAAATTTTCAAATAGAATGCCAGCAAATGGTGGCTGATTTGACAAGATGCTCAGTTTTCTGACCAAATACCTATCTGCGACCACTTTGCATTTTGTTCAACTTTATTTTTCTAAATGGGGCAATAAAATCCACTTGAATTGATTCAAATTCTCTTATTAGCATGTTTAAATCTGTCTCCATCTCTAAATTAATTGTGACAATTACTTGAGATACGATTTTTAAAAAATTTACTATTATTTTGAGAGCAAGTGAGAGAGAGAGTGCAAGCAGGGGAGGGGCAGAGAGACAGGGAGACACAGAAGCTGAAGCAGGTTCTGGGCTCTGAGCTGTCAGCACAGAGCCCAACGCAGGGCTCGAACCCACAAGCCGCGAGATCATGACCTGAGACAAAGTCAGATGCTTAACCGACTGAGCCACTCAGGTGCCCTGAGATATATAATTTTTGATACACTTCCCATCAACATAACGACCAATATTTATGGCACCTCCTACTATGTACTGGACTATTATATTGAAGAAGATTCGTAAGACTAACTGTAGGAACCCACAGTCTATTTGTGACACGAAAATAACACAAATGAGGGGCGCCTGAGTGGCTCAGTCAGTTAGGTGTCTGGCTCTTGATTTCGGCTCAGGTCATGATCTCCTAGTCTTGAGATCGAGCCCTGTGTCTGGCTCTGCACTGACCGTGAGGAGCCTGCTTGAGATTCCGTGTCTCCCCTCATTCTTCCCCTTTCCTGCTCACATGCACGTGCTCTCTTTCAAATAAATAAATATTTAAATAAAATAACACAAGTGAAATCTCTAATGAGGAGTGAAGCAGATCGCCCGGGGTGTCTCAGGCTGCGCAAGTAATTGGAATTTGTAGGAGAGCCGAGCAACTAAGACAAGGAGACAGCTGATCTAGGTTCAAGTCATGACTCTGTCCCTTACCTGGGCACTGCTGTGAGCCTCAGTTTACTTATCTGTCATAGGGAGAAAATATTAATAACCATTAAGGTTGTTGGAGGCTAGTGCTTAGCACATAGTAAGTGTTCAGTGCCTGTTACTGAGTATTTTCATAGTTGATTTTTTTCAGGCTACGTGAAGATAGTTTAAAGAATGATTTTGTTTTTTGCTTCAGGTAAAATGTCTTCCAAGTGAAGGAATATTCTGCAGCCATAGAAAGGAATGTAGATGCGTTTTCTGTAGTTCTAGAGAATAAGCTCTTAGAAATGCTGTGAAGAAACCAAGATGGAGTAGCCTATGTATAGTTGTATATTCAGGTAACCCTTTGAGAAAGAGGGGGGGATCTATTCTGTTTACTTATCTGCTTGTATATGCATAGAATATTCCTGAAAGAATACACAGAAAACTAAATGAGTGATAATAAATAATTGGAACTGCTACAGAAGTAGGAAAGTTTTCATGTATGTTCATTTGTACTTTTGGAATTTTGAATCACATGAATGTATTACCGATTCAATTCCAGCTATGCACACAAAACAGAGCCTCTCATCTGGAGCACACGGGATGGGATTTTTCTGTCTTTAAAAGTCTGTTTAAAGCAATGGGAGTTGAGATCTCAGAATGGTAGAGTCACACAGTTATAGTGCTGCAGAAAGTCTAGGGCTCATCTTTCCAACTTGTTTAATTGAGAAGCTCTATTGTTCAGTTGAGTCCAAAGGAGTCAGCCTAAGGTCCCCCACTTTCTGGAATCCAGGGATCTGAGTGATTCAGTGAGACCAGTAGGTAGAAATGCTTGTGCTGGGTGGGAGCCAGGGGACTCCCAGTTACCATGCTTCCCTCCTCCCCACCTGCCAAGGACTCTCGGACAACAAATACCGGAGGCATTGGGGGCAAGGATGGGGGGGGGTGCTCCAGGGGAAGGGTTAAGTGAGCTATGTGGCTTTGAATCACAAGTGTCAATAGAGCTACAATGTCACCATGGAAAAATGAAGGTGTGGACACAGTGGCTAGAAACACGGGGTCTTTCCACTCGGCCCCAATTGTCAGTGGGTGTTGGAAATAACCAACCCTTTGGGCCAATGTAGCCAGGGGGTTTTTTGTCTCTGACCTATTGCCAGATCTCCTGAATAACTCTACAAACTTGGCCTTCCCTGTCAAGCCGTAGCAGAAGATTTAATAGTGCTCGCTGCTTTATGCTGGACACTGTAATTAAATTCAGAGCCAAGGCGCAGCCAGTCTTGGGGAGGTGTCTTGATGTTCCCTTGGCTCCTAATAACATTGTCTCCTTCTTCCTTTCTGTTTACCACATGCCATTTTGTCAAATTAGAACTTGAACTAAAAAAAAAAAACAGATGCCTTCCTTTAGATAAGGTCAAAAAATTCCCTTGTGGGAAGAAAGGAGGATGGGTTGTCTCCTTGAATCTATGCACAAAGGAGTCACCTTTGATATATGACTTAATATAAAATAGCAAATATGAGAGGATTTTCTTTCATCTGCCTAAGACAGACCTTCCTCCTCGACACATCCCTATTGGCAGGGGATGGGGCAGAAGAGAACATGTCCTTCAGGGGGATTCAGTTCCCTGCTCAAGTTCTCATAATGAATGGCTGCAGGCTTCTCCAGGCAGCGCTGGTGCCCTAACTTTGACACACTCCCAATCCTAATCCTTGTGGAGGTATCTACTTGTTCTCTGTTTCCTATTTAAATTTTTTATATTTTATTCTTTCTCATTATGAAAAAGTTCAAACATTCAAATGAGTGGGAAAAACTGTCCAGGAGACCCCAGTATGCCTACAGTTATGGACTGAGTTGTGTACCCCACACCCAAATTCATATGTCGAAGCCTTAACCCCAGCACGTCAGAATGTGACCGTACTTGGTGACGGGGCCTTTAAAAGAGGTAATTGAGGTTAAGTGAGGTCATAAGGTCATAATCCAGTCTGAATGGTGTCCTTATAAGAAGAAGAAACTTGGACACACAGAGATACCAAGGGATGCTCAAACAGGGGAAAGGCCATGTGAGGACACAGCTAGAAGAAGGTGGCCATCTGCAAGCCAAGGAGAGAGGCTTCCAAAGGAACCAAACCTTCCAACACCTTAATCTTGGACTTCTAGCTTCCAGAACTGTGAAAAATAAATTTCTGTTGTTTAAGCCACCCTGGTACTTTGTTATGGCAGCCTTGGCAAACAGATACACCCACCAAAGAGATTATGCAATCATTATCATTTTGCTATATTTACTCTATCACATATCCCTTTGTCCATCTTGTTTTTTTCTTTGGATGGATTTCAAAATGAGTTGTGGATTCATTGCCCACACTTTTTTGTTAAGTTTATTTATTTTGAGAGAGAGAGAGAGAGAGAGAGAGAGAGAGAGAGAGAGAGAGAGAGAGAGAGAGAAAACAAGTTGGGGAGGGGCAGAGAGAGAGAAAATCCCAAGCAGCCTCCTGGCCATTAGCACAGAGCCTGACTTGGGGCTGGATCTCATAAACCATGAGATCATGACCTGAACCTAAATCAAGAGTCAGACACAACCGACTGAGCCACCCAGGTGCCCCTCATTGCCCACTTTGAAGACTAAACTATTCAACAGAAAAGGTTGATGTTTGACTGAAGCCCATTCACACACTAATTGAATCCTCTCTGTGGTCATGATAGGGAGCAACTAGGATTGTCTATTCATGTGAGTTTACAAACCAGGAGACTGAGGCCCAAAGATGACTGATTGTAAGGTTTGATTAGAAAAGCGTGGAACTGGCCATCAGTAAGCTTCTCCAACCCCAGCTGGCTGAGATGACACCTGCCATTTTTTTCTGTGCTTCCCCGCTCCTTCTGTCTGGCTGGTAGTCGGGGAGAGAGGTCATGGCGTTGTGCTGGTAACCAAATCTCCGGAAGTCTCCAGTGTCAGACATCTGGCTTCATTCCTGGCCTACTACCTACTGGCTGCGTGTGACCAAAGATGCATCCCTAAATCTCTGAGCCTTGTCTAACAATGAGGATGATAATACTAATACAAGATGTATTGATACACCTTGTGTGTATTAGTATCAGAGAAGGATGCTGAATGCTCACAGCCTAGTTCCTATTGTTGGCGCCTCATTACCAGGGTAGGGTAACACTATCTGCTGTAATAAACAAGCAGTGACATTTTAATGGCTTCATCTGATCAAAATTTATGCTCGCCTAACAGTCCAGGGTTCCTGGCTGGGGGCAGTTCCTGTCCACGCTGGCATTCAGGGATGTGGACCCCTTCTGTGGCTCCACCATCCCCTCAGGTCTGAGTGCTCCGCGCCGAGGCAGAACCATTGGCAAGAATAGTCCCATGCCCCTAGCGGTTCACACTGCAGGGGGCTGGGGAAGTGCCTCTGGAAGGAGGAGCACACCTCTGGGGGGAGTACTAGCCTTCTCTGCACAGCCCCAGCTCCCCTGGACGTAAAGTCAGTGACTGGGAGTGAAGAGTGGAATGAGCCTGTTGGCGAGGGAAGGGCCAGGGCAGTGGGAAAGCCGCCCTGCCCTCCCAGGAGAGCAGTGAGAACAGCAGGAGAGTGGGAGGTGGCAGCGTGGAGAGCCGTCCCTCCAGGGCTGGGTAAGTTGGCCAGCAGGAGGGCACCGTCTCACAAGGCCGTGTGCAAGACCCCTTTTGAACTCTGACCCCAATTCTGTGCCGTCTGTGTGGCCTGGACCAAGTGATGCCTTCTCTGTAAAATGAGGATAGTCCTACTGTGAGGATTAAACGCCACGACGCGCGGGAGGTGCCGAGCCCAGTGTTGTCCTTGTTTTGCAAGGAGGATTTTGCTAAGCAAGGGTCTGCAAGCTTGCAGCACAGGTGCCCCTCCTTCCCCTCGTCTCAGGGAGGCCAGTACTAGTACATGGTGACCCTCCTTCCTCAGAGTCCTTCTTAACATAGCATTCCAGGAAAGCTGGACCAAACAGTTCACTAGCAGGTAGGATGAAAACTCTTTGACCTCCAGAGGCCACACTTCAGGCTTCTTCACCTCTGTATCCATGTGGCGTAGCAAGGACTTGACAATGGTTAGTGTTCAGTAAATGAAGTAGAATCTGTTGTAGGCCTCTCTTAGAGGTGGTGTTTAAGAAGAAATTATTCTCTTGTTGACATGGGAAGGAAGACTCTGTTCAAGACTATTGCCCTAGGTGCAAACTTGTCTCCGCAGGGGAAAGAATGGGCTCAATTCTGAATGTAGTAGGAACAAGTGGGGATTTATGGCCAAGGAGCTGTTGAGGAGAGGCGCTCAGTGGATGGAAAATTACTAAGAGGAAACATCAGGGGTTGGGAGATTCTTGCTAAATCCATTCAATGGAATTCTTGCCAAAGGCGGGCCGGGGTGCTAAGATGTCAAGGGTAGGGGGAATGAGGAACTTGGTCAGACAGATACCAACGGTAGTTAGATATCAAGGGTGGGGAGTCACTGTAAAGTGATTTTGCTGGACTCTTGCTAAAACTGAGCTCTACAAGGGCAGACACAGAGGCCCAAGTTCAAGGCCAGGTCGAGAAGCTGAACAAAGTTTGGTCAAACAGAGAGTCTCTGCCGGTGGGAAGGCAGATCCCATATCTTCCAGTCTACTTCTCTGCCCATGCAGGTTTGGGGATGGGACATCAGACTTGAGGTACCCTGGGGCTGGTGGAACCCTGGGCTGTGCCTTTAAACATGCAGGTGTTTTTGCCTCACACTGGGAACTCTGGGTCCTTGGGGAGGATGCTCCGTTATCCAGGCCTCAGGATCTCTCTGTGCAGCAGGGGTGGGAGCCACAGGAGGGGAAGATGCAAAAAGGACTCCACTCTGGCCCAGATCCTTGGGGAACAGGACTGCATGTGGCAGCAGGGGGACAGGAGCTTCTGGAACAGTGCCCAGGGAGGCGGCATTCCAGAAGTGGACTTCTGGCCCAGTTGATAAATACCAGAACTGTAATTAAGACAAAATACTGTGAATATGACACCTGCTGACAGCTGCAGGAAGGCCCCGGAAACTTTTATTATGAATTAGATTCTGCAGGCCACTCTGCTGTGGTGAGCTGGTGCCTGGGCCAAGGAACCTGAGGGAGCTCAGCAGGCCGGCTGCCTCGAGGGCAGGGGATGGCTCACCAGGGGAGAAGGGGAAAGAGTGATCTTCCATCCATTTCCAGGGCCCTCATGAAGGACCATTTAAGTCTCAGAAATCATAACCCCTGGTAGAAGCCAGAGCTGGAAAGGGCTTAGAGCTCAGCTGGTCCAATGCTCCCATTTTATATTTGGGAAAACCAAGGCCCAGGGGGGGACGTGAATTGCCAAGGTCACACAACAAGTTACTGGCTGCACCAGGGCTGGAGACCAGCCCAATCCTAATCCCAGGCTGCCATGCTTGGCTGCAGGGCAGTTAACACTAGTCGGGCACACATCTAGGCATTCAGCCCAGAGTGCTTGGAGAGACTGAGACAAAGTCGGAGATAGGGAGACATAGAGACAGAATGAAATGGACAGAGAAGAGAGTTGCAGAAGGAGAGCAACATGGAAAAGAGAAAGAGATGTTCATGGGCCTTAGTCATTACGTTCAAAATAGAGATTCGAACACCAGCAGGGTGGGGCAGGACCTCAGCGACCAGCTAGGTCAGTCTCCTTTATTTTTACAATAGTCAAAGTGCAGCTGAGTAGTTGACCTGTGTAAACCTTTTCAGGAACAGTTTGATGCTGAATGGTAAAAAGGAAATGCTTGTGGTGCTAAAAAGTGGAAAAACTTCCATCTCTAAGAGTTTTTGAATGGGATTTGAAAAATGAGCTGTAGGAATGTGACCCAGTGCAGGGGCATTTGGGACAATATGCCAATGACATTTCTGCAACTGTCTGGGATTTAGGACCAAGCACCCCATGCCCTCTGTGCTCTTTCTGATGTCTTAGACTCTGTGTTTGGAGAACAGAGGGAAATGTTCCAGAGAAGGAACAGAGCCTAACCCTTTCCTCCCTTACTCCTTTCATCTTGGTACCAGCAGATCTTCTCTGCTTTCAAAGCTCAGCTCACCTCTTCCAGGAAGCTTTCCCTGATTTCTCACTTATATCCCTCTGCCAACCGGTACCCATCACTTCTTGTTATAAATCCCTCTAGACATCCCCTAGCCCTGTGTTAGCCACTTCTCTTTTTGTACTTTGTATAATAGTTATCTCTGAAAATGTCAATAAAATAGCCCCTATTCTATTCCAGGAACTCTGAAATCCTTTGCTCTAATCCTCACAACAAACTAACAAAGTGGGTTTTGCTTTACCCATTTTAAAGATAAGAAAATTGAGACTCAGAGTGAATAACTTCCTCAAGCTAGTAAGTGGCAGCCTGGGTAACTCCAGCCTGGGTTTGCCTGACTCCAGTGCCTGTATTTTTTCCATAAAACTGAATGACATATGCCAAGGACAGGAACTGTGTCTAGTCATTGGGTCTTGCATACTTTTGGCATTCAGTTTGTGTTTCTGAATGAATGAAACAGTAAGTGAACGAATGAATCCAAAGAATATCCTTTCTTTTGAAGCCTATAGCTCAGGGGTCAGTCAACTACAGCCTGGGGGGCCAAATCCAGCCTGCTTCCTATTTTTGTAAATAAAGTTTTATTAGAATGCAACCATGTTCATTCCTTTATTGTCTGTGGCTACTTTCATGTGTAACAGTAGAGTGATGTTGTGAGAGACACCATGCAGCCCACAGAGCCTAAAATATTTACTGTCTGGCCCTTTCCAGAAAAAGTTTTCTGACTCTTGCAGTCAGGACTCCTGCAGTGCAGATTTTTACTAAGCTGGTTAAAACAATGGTGCTTATTGATAAGTACTAATAATCTTGTCTTTTATGATCTAGAATTGTGTGTGTGTGTGTGTGTGTGTGTGTGTGCGTGCTTGTTATCAGATAGATTCCACATGTATCTGGTATATGCCACTTTATTATTTTACAGGCAGGCTTCATCTAAAAAGGTTTGCCCCACCAGGCCCTTGGGAATATCTATATCTAGATATATCTATATCTATATATACCTTTTTAAAATTTTTATAATTTTAAAAATTAAGTTTAGCTTTGTTGGCAGCACCTTGGCACAGACATGGTCAGAGCCAAGACCCTGGTGACAAAGGTCTTCCCTGAAGTAAAGGAGGGCCTATTCCCCCAGGACAGTCATGGTGGGTGTGGACTTTGAGGCTCGTCAGAACAGTATTGACAGGGGCAGTTTCTGAGCTGAACGAGAAGCAGCCTTTTAGACGGATTACACTCCCATTTCCTCTTGGCTGGCAGGGGCGATCCGATCCCGGGCTCCCAGCCTCGCCTCCTTCCCTGGGACAGGGGCCCTCTTCTTCCCCCAAGCTGCCCCCAGGGTAGCCTCTGGTGAGGCCAGAGCACTGCCTACCTGTTCCTGCTCCCCGGAGCTCAGGACTGGCCCCTGGACCCCTGGCATCTGGGGCAGAAGCAACACCAAAGCAGGGATTGGCTGCCTCCCACCCCAAATGCCCAGCTGGGAGTGCTCAGAGGCGTGACAGATCTCAGCCTGTCGCCAGCCTGTGTTCCCTGGCCAGTCCCTCCTTGGGCCTTGCCCACGATGACGGTTCCATCACTCAGCTTCACTCACCTGCTCACCATTTCAGGACTGCTCTGTTACTCAGCTTGCTGCTCGGGTGAGTTTGCATGCGTGTGTGTGTGTGTGTGTGTGTGTGTGTGTGTGTGTGTGTGTGTGTGCCTGCATATATGATGTGTGCATTGTTTTAGAAAAAAGGCTTGGAAGGCAGACTTGTTCTGGGTGCTTTTAGCAGTCTTTAATCTGAAACTTCTCGACCAGTGTTGGATGCAACATAAAGGGGTTTGGCAGTGGAGTTGGTGGGGACCTTGGTATACACACTCGGGTGTGTGCACTTATGTGTGCCCTTCTTGTGACCTTGACTTTGAGGTGGCAGGCTGGCAGCTGCTGCTCCTGTGGCTTTGAAGTAATGTCATGTACTGTGGTCGGGGCCAGCCCTGGTATTGGGTGGCCAAGATGTTCTCCATTACTCTCCAGGCTGACCGGCTTAGGTCATGTGGTCACTGCCAAGTCATTTTCTTTGTGGGTTGTGTCCTCACCTGCTCCCCTTGCCCATTCAGGGGCAAATTGCAAGATGGCAAATTCCTACCATGGTCTTTCAGAGAAGTTCATATACACTCAACTTTTAAGATCAGAATTTGATTTTCAGGGTGTGTGGGGGTTGGAGGAAAGTTGTAGGGTGCAGCCTTCTCTGGAATATGTGAATCAGGAAAAACTTGGAGCAGATTGAAGCCAGCTATCACTAGAACTTCACTGTAGTGGAGACATCTGACTCACATTCAGAAAGCTGAGTGGAATGTGTGCCCTTCACCTCTTCTCTCCTCCTTCTAGTACAAGTTCTAACAGGCAGGGAAAGGCCCGAAAGTGGAAGGAGGCGGGAATAAGAAGTTAAGCAGTCTCCCAACTTCACAAACGGTGGCAGAATAGTTAGTATATGGCTGTATCTGAAATTTTCTCACCCTACAAAGGCAGGATGTTTATGTGACTTCTTTCCTTTGGTGGCTTCTTTTTTTTAAGTTTATTTATTTTGAGTTGGGAAGGGGCAGGGAGAGAAAGAGAATTCCAATAAGGCTCTGTGCTGTCAGTACAGAGCCTGATGTGGGGCTCAATCCCACAAACTGAGAGATCAAGAACTGAGTCAAATCCAAGAATCAGATGCCTGACCAACTGATCCACCTAGGTGTCCCTCCTTTGGTGACTTCTAATGACACATTTTCTTGATTGGGTAGGGAATGCGGAGTGGGGGGGACTGCTTCATACAAACACAGGAGGCAGAAACAGAAAGGCTGCCTCTCATACCCTACTGATGGGCTGGCCTCGTGAGTGGGAGATGCAGACGGACACAGTGGTGACCCTGGTGTCATATGTATGAAAACAGAATTTGCAGATGGGTTGGGCTTAGGTAAGGAAACCAAGTCTCAGAAATGAGTTGTGCTGGGCCACTTAGTCACTTGCACCCAGACTCCTACTCTTTGATCCAACTCCCCATATTTCCAGGAGTAAGTTCAAGTGAATCACACTTTCCAAGGAAGTGCCCAAGAGTCAAGTGGGTATTGAGTGAAAAGGGCAAAGCCAGCATCCATAATAGTAAACGAAACAGAAACAAAAACCAAACAGTTGCCCAAAGCCTACATTAGACCCAGTGTTATTTCTACCCGTGATTTGGCACTGCAGTGGCCACGTACAGTAGGACTTCAGTGGCTTTAAGTCAGGGCAAGTGGTCCTGAAATTCCATGGTAATTGGCATTTCCCAGGCAGCTGCCTGGGTCGGAGCCACGTGGCGCACCCAGGTTTCTGCAGGCCCCGTGTTCATACGTGCATGATTGTTTCCATTACCACAGAGCCTGCTGGGGCCTTTCCAAGCTGGACCCTGGGCTGAGACATGATTCCACGGAGGCATCACAGTCCTGAAAGAGACCCACAGGCCGCTCGGATGACACCAAAATAGACATGTGAAGTCCTGGCTTAGTTGGCTGGGAGGGGAGGGAGGGGTGGGAAGCTGTTCCCAAACACATCCACCTGATGGAAATATTCTGAGCTGGAATGAGCCGTAAATAAACTAGACTGTGCTAAAAACAAACATCTCCAGGGAGTTGGGGGGGTGGGCAGAAATAGATGCTCTTCACCTGCTGAAAGTGAAGTCAAGGTCAAGGGGGAAAGGGCGAGGAGGGATGGGGAGAGGTGAACAATGCAGATGCCTCGGCAGGAAAAGCAACTTATGCTCGCTGAAGAGTTCTCCAGTTTCCAGGAAGAAATAAGAGAATTGCTTCAAATGATAGACTCTTTCATTAGTGGGAGACCACAAAGAATGTGGGGTGAAGCGAGGCACTGGAGACCATATATGGTCTGGAAAAATAAATGGTGAGGAGTGCAAATGAGCCACGTGAACCTGCCAGCCTGCCAGGTGCTCTTGGCCGGGAGAGACTTTGTGGAAAACCACAACCTCAGCCCTTAGCTGTGTGCCAAAGCACACAAAGAGCAGCAAAGGAGAAACTGCCACTGGGGTGGCATTGAAATGGTCCTGGAGTGCTGGTGCGTGTCTGCCACCTTCACCACGTGCCCCAGGCAGGGTGGAACAATGGACCCTGCCACTCCCAGCTTACCCAACAGTCCAGCAAAGAAACTTGGAGGAATTTGAAGAGGAATATGATTGGTGTTAATGTCATGCTTTATAACAACATAGCTATAGTATTTTACCACTGAGAGAGAGAGAGAGAGAGAGAGAGAGAGAGAGAGAAGTGGCCCATGACAGGTAGAATGGATCTGCCACTCACAGCTGGGCCATGGTGTTCTATTGAACAGAATCAGTGTCGTAGAACAGCCTCAGACAAGGCCAGTCTGTGACTGTGATGGACCAAGACAAAACCAGGCCACTGCGTCATCATGTCAGACACAGACAAAAGACCACCATCCAACCACAAAAATGGCCAGCCATCCCTCGATCCTTGTTAATATGCGTGAGTGCTGTTGCTTTACTAACCACAGCTTCCGTCTCCCTCTGCTCTGTTCTTCTTCTAGATAAGAACTAAGATAATCACAGACGAGCTCTCGCTCCCTGCCAGCATCTGGTCCAGAGCGAAGCCAGACTCAACTTCCTCAGAGTCTCCCCCAACATCACTGAGTGAAAGCCCAAATCCTAGAGTAAATCCTTTCTAGCACCCTCTTACCAAGATGCCACGTGGTCCCCCTGGGTGTGTATCCTCCCTCGCAATGAGTCCAAAGAGGCAGTCTCACTCAACTACAGGCGTGTTGCCGATGGGGTGGGGTTGGTTGGAGGCGCTTCGTACTGTATCTCAGGTAGTTGTCATGGGAGCCCCTTGCCTTCTTCCGAGCTCCCGACCTTTATTTCCCACATTCCCACCGCGCGTGGAAGAATGTGGAGATCAAGAGAAGAACCCTAGAACCAGACTGCTAGTCTTTGCCTCAGTTAACTGATCTATAAAATGGGGGTGACGATGACGTTCAGGATTGCTGTGAGGATTAGGTCAATTTCTATATGTGAAGCACTTCAGTGGTGCCTATGCATGTAGTGTCTTGGGTTTTATTAATTATTATTATTATCAATTTAGCAAACATTTGTGGAATATCTAGTGTATGTCATTGTACTGTGCTAGAACATGGGGATTAAAAGCTGGCTTCCATCCTCCCAGAAAGTACTATAGTCGGGAAAATACAAGGAAACTGTTTTACCCCATGGATAAGAGCTAACATAGAGGCAAACCCAGAGAAAAACATGGCAGGACCCTCAACATTGGCTTGGGAAGTCAAGGAAAGCTTCCTGGTGGAGGCGGCACCTGCCAGTTCTCGGTTAGTGAGTAAGAGTCTCCAGGATGGGCTAGGTGTCAGGGGGGAGGAGTGGGATATGAGCAGAAGGGCATTGGCAGCCCCTCAGGCCTTAGTGTCTACAGGTCAGGGGCACCAGTTAGACATCTTTCTGCCCCTCATCATGGCCTGGCCCAGTGCCTGACAAAGCATGTACTGGAATGAACAAATATCTAATACCAAATCTGACAGGTTTCCCACAAACCAGTGCCTCCTCTGACCTTCCTGTCTCATACTCTGACTCACTGTTGTCCCAGGTCCCGGCCACCTCAAAACCACCCTCGATTGTTCCTCCTCATTCACTCTTGCGGCACGCTGGCCCCCAGTTTCTTTCTCCCCAGTGACGTGTGCATTGGTTGCTTCCTTTTTTGTCCTCACCACTTCCATGGCCCTGACGGGCCACCTCCATGTCTGGCTGCTGCAAGATTATACTGATTTTCAAAATTGCATATGTATGGTGTATTGTTTATGCATTTCATTTCCGGGTAATAAAAGGGTCTTTACAAACAGAGGCATTGGCTCGGAGAGGGCCGAGGACCATTGGCATGGGCCAGTGGAATGTTCCTCCATCAGGGAGGGAGTATGTGGGAGCGCACGAAGCAGCCATTCCTGGGGAGCACCCACCAGCTGCCTGATGTCCGCAGGCAGGTCCTGGAGCACAGGGTGGAGACAGTAGGCAAGCTCAGGCCCCTGAGAGAGAAGACTGAAACTGGGTTCAGGGCCCGAGAGGCATGTGGCGGGTGACCTGCCCAAGTTCTACAAAGTCAGAGGCTCGACGTAAGGGTTGAAGGTGAGGGTACCCTCACGAGACCCAAACTGGGAACTGTAGATGTACAGCTTTTTGTGATTATGGATATCAATGCTGTGAATATTCTAGTACATGTGTTTTGGTGAACATATGCCCACTTGTCTGTTGCTAAACACCCCTTAATGAAACTGCTGGGCTGTCGGGGTTGCCTGGATTCAGCTTTAGTAGACGATACCAAGCAGTTTTCCAGGGAGGTTGAACCAACTTACACCCCCCGCCTCCAGCCAATGTACGAGAGTTCTGTTTGTTCCACGTTCTTGCCCACGTTTGTTATTTCCTGTCCTTTTCATTTTAGCCATTCTGGTGGGGTGTGGAGTGCTATCGACCCAATGTTCAGCCACTGCAGAACGGATAAGTAGATTGTGGTTTGGTCACACAATGGAACTCTCTTCAGCGCTAACAGCTACAAACGACAACCCGAATGACCCTCACAAACACTGTGTTGAGCAAAAAAAGCCATACACAAGAATTCATATTGTCTGATTCTATTTATATAAAGTTCCAGAATAGATACAATGAGTCCCTGGGGTTAGAAGTCAGAATGGTGGCGAGGGAGGTGTGCAGAGATTGGACAGGAGTTTATGGGGCTTGTGGATGATGGGGAGTTGTGTGTTTTGATCCAGGGGCCAGCCTCTAGGGTGTGTTCACTTTGCAGAAATCTGTTGGGCTGTGTGCTTATGATCTATGTCCTTTCTGTAAGGTATACTTCAACGTTGAACATACCCTAACATCGAACATGGGCAAGGCCCCGTGTTCAATAAAGCTATCAGGGTCCAGGGCCCCCGCCTTCATCTCCTCACACCCGTGTATTGAGTCATTAGACTGTAACCCTTTTGTGAGCATGGGTGACACCAAATGTGTGTGTAGAGTCTAGGATCAAGTATGTGTTTTAAATCAGGGCTCCGGGTCTTGTATAGTCCATGCCACCTTGGGCCCTGGATGCCCCCTCCCTGAGCCTTCCTCTGAGGGGCACCATCAAAGTAATTAACAAACACTTCCTTCTCCTCCTCTATTGGAGGTGTATTACGAGTCTGGACTTTTCGTTCCTTGTCACATCCACAAAGTGACAAGTCAGTCCACGAAGAAGGAGACATGGACTTTATTATGGTCATGGTGTCCATACCAGCTGCTTAACCATCTTCGTTCAGCAAAGGCCGGGGGAGGGCTACATCAAGTGGCAAACAGACGGTGCACTCACATCTAACTGGTTAGAAATCCCATTCAGAAATCTGGAGTTTGCGGCATGGGTCTCCCTAGGGTTCAGGGGACATGACAGAGGTCCCGACACTGTCGGGGCTATGAGCAGCAATTCTCTCTGCACAGCTCTTCCCGGCCTGGATCAGAAGAAGCGTGGCAGCCACAGAGCATGCTGCCTCCTGACGCCCCCTCCACCCCCGCTGTTCCCACCACCATTCTTCAGAGGAGGCCGAAGCCTGGTGAGTACCTCAGGGCTTGTGAGAGAACAGACACACGGGCTCCCCAGTGCCCACCACACAGCCCCCGCCCCCAACTTCCCCACACTTGAAGTGAGAAGCCTCCAGATTCTTTTCGAGGGATCCAACCCTTTACTCTCACACAGCAGGTTGAACTCTAGAATGGGCATTTTGCAGTTTCCTGTGTGTGTCCATTCTCCTGCTGTCATAAATAAGTTATGGAGGGAGATTCTTGTCAGCAGGAAATTGGATTTGGAAAAGTGTCCCATCTCCCTGAGAACAATGAGGTGAATTTATAACTTTCTAGGCTCCCTTCAGTTGCTCAGAACAGAATTTCCCCTTTCTTCCCAAGTATTTATGAAATTCCCTTCCACAGCCCATGTTTAACATAGCCTGTTTCTATGAGGGGGCACAGGAAATGGTCCCCCTATAGTCATACTGAGGTGTGAGAGGGAACAGGATTTGGGAAGACAACAGGCCAGAAGAGTCTTGCGACTTGGGATTCTTGAATTTTTCTGAGAATTCTTAGACCTGTACTGCCCAATGCAGTAGCCACTAGCCATATGTGTCTTCAACACCTCTCATGTGGCTCGTTAGAGTTGAGATGTGCTGTACGTATGAAATACGCACTGGATTTTGAAGACTTGGGATGAAGAAAGAAGGTAAAACGTCTCAGTAATGTTTTAATATTGAATAGATGTTGAAATGATATCTGGGACATGTTGGGTTAAATCTATTATTAAACTTAATTTTATTTCCTTCTTTTTCATTTTTTTAACGTGGCTACCAGAAAATTTTAAGCTACCTAGGTGGCTTGCATTTCATTTCTGTTGGACGGTGCTGGCCTAGACATTAGGCAAAGGCCCCTGAAATGAGCTTCCTAACTCCATCCAAAGGGGCTCTTCTATCTCTATAATCTATTCAAGCCAGGAATGTCTCAGGAGAGAACAGGAACTTGGGGCCCAGAAGGTCATCTTCTTGGGACACCCACTGGGATGTCAGGGAACCACCAATCTTGGGGACTGGATTGGGAGGCAGATCTGTGTCCAGGGGTAGTTACCCTTCTTCCGTCCCCCACGTCTGACCCATGACCATGTGTTGCTTGCATTGAAGCTTCTCTCCCCAGACATGAAGAATTTCATCCTGGAACTGGAGACCACACAGTCCTCATGTGTGCAAGGATCACTCGGCTCCCCTGGGCCCCCTGGCCCCCAGGTTGGTGCATTCCACCAGACCCTGTCCTGCTGTCTTCTGTTCAGAGCAGTAAAACCCACTGAGGAGAGTCTCTTAGAGCTGCCCTCTTCAACGCGACATGGGGGCCGCTTTTCTTTCCCTAGCTCACCTCCGGCTCCAGAGCCACGAGGCGAGTATACGGATTCCTCTTCTCTGGGAGAATGTTGGCCTCCCAGCCTTGATATCCTCACCTACACAGCGGAGACAGTAATTACCCCCACGGTACTGGATTTGGGTGGTGGTGGTGAGGGGACCAGATGAGCTGCTGTCTAGATGGATATGATTATTATTATTATAATGATCATCAGACGCTTGACGACAATTGGTTGCCCCTTATGTGACCATTGACCAATCCCCCCCCGCCCCCCCCCCCCGTAAACCAAGAAGTGCCTGCATTTGGCGCAGGAAAGCGGAGGTAATGGGGAACTTGTTAGTCTGAGCCTCATTAGACACTGTGACCAGGCAGCCTCCCCCCACCCCACTAAAGCTAAAGGAAAGAGTGAGGAACAGGTGAAATGTTAGAGAAAGGATTTTCTAGGCAAACAAGAGTACCCTCCAGAGACCCTGTCTCACAGACCCTGGCTCCCCTGGCTTGCCTGGGAGAGGGGGCCCAGCAAGGAGGACCACCCCCTGGCCTGGGGCTTGGGGCCTGCCGTGGGGAGATGAAAAAGGGTACAGGCAGTAGTCAGTTGCCCAAGTGCCTTAGGAATTCTGTCACCCCTCCTGGGTGACCCCTCCTATGGCTTCCCATCCCAGGAGACTAAGGCCCTGCAAGAGGACCCCACCTGTATCTCCTACAGTGTATCATACTAACATTGTCCACCCAACGCATATCTCTTGGGTCCTGAAGCATATCAAGCTTGTTCCAGCCTTAGGGCTTTTGTACTCGTGGCTCAGGCTTTTTGGAATGTTCTTTCCTCTGATTTTTACCAGGGCCAGCTCCTTCATTACTCAGAACAGTTTATGGGCCACCTCCTTAGAGATGCCTTCCTCAACCAGCCAGTCTATAGTACCATTCCCTGTCATTCTCAATCCTGATGACCTATTTTAATTCTCCGCACAATTTTCTCATTACGGTTTTCTTATTTTGTTATTGTTGTCGGTCTCATTGGTCTTTTTATAAAGTATAAGCTCTATGGCGAGGACTGGCACACTATGGCCAATCAGATATGGCAGCAGCCTGTTTTTGTAATTAAACTTTATTGTCTCTGGCTGCCTTTGTGCTGCAAGGGCAGAGGTCAGCGGCTGTGACAGAGATGCTGTATCAGAGGCGTAGTTTAAGATATTTACTATCTGCCTCTTTACAGAAAAGGTTTTCCGACCCGTGGTCCTAGAGCAGGGATATCGTCTGTTTTGTGCCCGGTCTGTACCAGTGCACGGGTTCTTGTGATCTCTCCATAAATATTTATTGAACGCAATAAAGAACACAAAACAGGACTTTGAACCCAGAAATGGCCAGAGGCTGCCACAGAGGGGCTAGGAAGTCTGCAGAAAAGCAAGATGGACACCGAGGAGCACCTCCCAGGTGGATTTCTATCTTCCCACCTCCAGCAGTCTACACTGGTGGATCTCAGAATGCCTGAGAACCACACGGCATGGGAAGGAAAGGGGGATTTTCTGCTGAACTCACACCCTCTCCAGCCCTGCTCGCACACCTCTAACTCACGTGATCCACTTGAGTCATTCAGAGAATGTGCTGCCCAGCTAGGTGGGGTGGGGGTAGTGGGAGCATTTGCAGCCACTTCCATTCCTTAGAACATAGTGTAAATGCTGTTCCCAAGCAAAATGAGGTCTGTGAATCAGTAACAAGGGCATCCTCTGGGAGCTTGTCAGACATGCACAATCTCATTCTCTCCTCCCCTTCACACACCCCCACCCACTCAATCAAAATCTGCATTAAAAAACATTTTTAATGTTTATTTTTGAGAGAGAGCGAGTGGGGGAGGAGCAGAGAGAGAGGAGACACAGAATCCGAAGCGCTGCACACCGTCAGCTCAGACCCCGACGGGCTCAAACTCACAAACTGGGAGATGGAGAAGCTTAACCCACTGAGCCACCCAGGCACCCCAAAATCTGCATTTCAACAAGCCCCCCTAGTAAAACATCTGCACATCAGAATTTGGAAAGCACTGAGCTAGAGCGCAATGGCCTGGTAAAATCCTTCCAGCCCATTTTAAGAAATCGAAAAAAGAGGCTTGAAAATAAGAAATGAGAGAATGGAACAGCGTTCATCCTTGCAAGGGGACTGGACGGGTGGCAGGCACACTGCCCTGGGGCTCCCTGTCACCATGGGCTCCTAGACGTTGGGGAGCAGGGAACCTCTGCCCCTCTGAGTCACACTCTCTGGGAGCCCTGGCACCCCCTAGGCTTTGATCCTCAAGGACTGTGCACCCTGTACGCTGGGCTATCAATCCAAGCTGGCCCTCACAGCCCTGAAGTAGGGCCAGGTGCTGGGGCCAGCGCAGTCCCCAGCAGGTCACTGGGCAAGTGGCTGGGGAAGTGGGGGTGAAGCCACCCTCCCAGGAAGCCCTGTTTCCACACAAGGGTGTCCAGACCAGGAGTGAGGAGGGAGAGAAGCGGGGAGGGGGGGAAAGTTAGGGGGAGCAGGGGGGCTTGAAAGAAGAGGTAAGGTGGAGGCAGGGGAAGGAGAGAAGGGGAGAGTGGAAAGGGAAATGAAATGATGACTTTGCCTCTTCCCATCCCGCAAACAGGAAAATAAATCAAAGTCTGGTTCCCAAACTTAGCTGTACATTAGAATCCCTGAGAGCTTCGGGGCACCTGGGTGGCTCAGTCGGTTAAGCAGCCAACTACAGCTCACGTCATGATTTCATGGTTCATGAGTTCCAGCCCCGCCTCAGGCTCTGTGCTGACGGCTCAGAGCCTGGAGCCTACTTCAGATTCTGTGTCCCCTTGTCTCTGCCCCTTCCCTGCTCATGTTCTGTCTCTCTTTCTCTCCCAAAAGTAAACATTAAAAAAATATTTTTTTAAATTAAAAAGAATCCCTGGGAGATTCAAAAACTCCTGATGCCTAATGCCCCTTTCCTTGAGATTGTGATGTAATTGATCTGGGTTGGCTTGGTCAGGATTTTCAAAAGATCCTCAGGGGATTCTAATGTGCAGACAGCTTTGGGAACCACTGAGGGGACTGTTTATCATTTGGACAAGTCTCAAAGGAATCATCTTTCAAACAGGCTTTGTGGTAGGTGTGTTCACCAGCAGATCATGGGGATAAAATTGCGGCCTGCTACAAGTTGATGGATTTCCTCTCTGCCGTACTGGGGAATTTGGAAAACAGTCAACCGAGCATTTCATAGACGCGTGAACAGAAAGCAGCTGCATATTGGCCGTGGGTGTGGCAGGCTTTAGTGTAGTGGGTGCTAGAGTCCCTGAGCTGGAGTCAGCCCCACTCCTGGGACTGGGCAATGAGACAAAATGCACCATTGCCCACATTCTTAACGTCTTAAAGAAGGCTTTCACTGCACCTGGTGCCCATAGATCCAGCACAGAAATTTCTAAGTTGGCTGCTCCTGTATGCAAAGAGTAACTTCCCTCTTGTCAGGGCCCCAGGGGGGCTTGGTTGAGAGCAGCTGAAAAGCTATGAGAGGTGGTGACGCATCTTGTTTTCTGCAAACAGCGTTTCTTCAAGACTCCCTAGTTGTAACCATGGCACCCCTGGAAGCACAGCTCAGGGAAAGTTACCAGAGGACAAGGAGACTGGGTTGGAGGGCACAAGAGGGTCCTTCATGGGGACCTTGGAGCCCCGAGTCTGCTAGAGGGAACCACGCTGCTAGAGGAGCCCAATGCACCAAGAGCCTCCCTCTTAGTCACGCTCCCCTCCCCACCCATCCTGCCTTGTTTTGATGGAGACCTTTTCATTTCTTATCTTGATTGCATAGGGTCCACCGGGACTTCCTGGCAAGATA
Organism: Panthera tigris; assembly: GCF_018350195.1. Taxonomy (NCBI): domain Eukaryota; kingdom Metazoa; phylum Chordata; class Mammalia; order Carnivora; family Felidae; genus Panthera; species Panthera tigris. The sequence continues at coordinate 131,647,001 of NC_056668.1, read as the reverse complement.
GGACCAAAGGGAGAAAAGGTATGAGCCACTGCTTTCTTCAGTCCACCCCTTCTTGGTAATTCCAGCCTGTTTCCTGGGGATGCCACTGAGAATTTTCTGGTTGAGATTTCAAAGAATGTGTTAATTCTGCCTGAGAGAGTGAGGATGGGCTCCGTGATGGCGGGGCTGCTGCTGCAGGTGTGAGATCCCACTGGCGTATTTCAGCTTGGCCCACTGACATGGCAGGGGTGCTGTGAATGGCCAAGCAACCAAGCCACATGCTCATGCCCAGCCGTCAGCCCTACTAAGCTCTGTGCTTCCAGAACTTCTCTTCCAAAGAAGCCTCTGCTTACCTGTCTTCTCCATCCACAGGGGGAGCTTGGCCTACCAGGAAGAAAGGTACGGTTCATGCTGTTCTGTCAGCATTGCACGGGCAACTGTTCTCTGTGTGTGTGTGCGCGTGTGTGTGTGAGTGTGCGTGTGCACGCACCCACAAGTACTCTTAGGGGTAGGGGCCACCAGCCATACGCTTCCTTAGACTCCAGTATCCAGGTGGACAATGATGGCACTGCCATTCTGAGGACAGTGAGCTTTTTCTGCCTGTTCTTTTTTTTTTTTTTTTTTTTTTTTTTTTTTTTTGAGAGAGACAGGGAGCATGAGCAAGGGAGAGGCAGAGAGAAAGGGAGAGGGAGAGAATCCTGAGCAGGCTCCACACTGCCAGCACAGAGCCCCACGTGAGGCTCAAACCCACGAACTGTGAGATCATGATCTGACCCGAAACCAAGAGTCAGACACTTAACCGGCTGAGTCACTCAGGTGCCCCATTTTCTGCCTGTTCTTTTGGTCGAGAGCCTGCTACTGCCAGGCATCTGGACCTCTCCCAGAGGCTGCCAAGCCTGCCCAAATTTCCCCCAACCTCAGACCATCTCATTCTGCCACCCATTAGGGAAATCATCCAGGGCCCCAACCAGTGGCACTAAATGACTCTTACTGTCAATTTGATTAAACTGGAATAAAGTGCAAAACAGAAGCCAGTAGCTTTTGCCTTTTGGCCCAGCTGAAATACATAGGAGTCACTTAAGGTCATAGGGACTTTGAGTGAACCAAACACATGTTACCAAGGCTCTCATTCAGCTCAGGAAAGAGTAAACCAGCAGCCACTCAATGTGGTCAATGGATGTTGGCACTGAAACTGTAGGTCTCAGTGATAGAAGGCGGTGTAACACTGTGGCCAAACAAGGTGCTTATGATTCTAAATATAAATTATTAGTTTTCTGGTTAAATGTTCTATTCAGATGGTTTCACTATCAACAAAAGCCTCAAACAGACCTTTGCAAGCAAAATTACATCCCTCAAGGACACAGATCGCAGCTCCAGCCAAGGAACAGTGGTTATCTGAAGCGCTGGGCTGGAAGGCATTCTGGGATGGTCTTCATGCTCAGAACTAATGAGGGCCGTGATCAGTTAGTGATGTCTGCCATGAAAGTGGGAGGCAAGAGTAGAAAAGAGGACACGTGTTAGCATTTGTGATCTCCAGTTTAGGGGTTGAGCCTTCCACATGTCTAGTTAGGCTAACTGTGAAATTAGCCAGTGGGTGCAGAGGTTGAGATAGACCCCAGGTCCCCGCCCCCACTTCCTCTTGTAAGGTTTGCTCTCGCATGGCTCCTGGCTTAGGTTGGCCTCCCTAGAAGCAGAGGTAGAGACCACACGTGCCATGTAGAAGTGAACACATTAAGGGAGTTCTCTCAGAAGGATCCTGAGGGGACGGGAAGCCGGATGGTGCTGGGGAAGAAGCCCAGCTTGGGTGTGGTGTCGGATGAAGTCCGTCTTTAGCCTCATTGCTAGGGGAGCTCCGGTGTGTGAACAGCACCACAGAGCTTGTCCTGTCCTGATGTAAGGGAGCTAGGTTATTGGCCGCAGGGAGAAGAGGTGCATGAATTGCCGGGCAGCTCCAATTGACCATTGGCAAATTCCACAATTACAGGTTGCAGGAATGTGTTGTGGCAGGAAGGCAGGTAGCCACTGGGGGGATGGGCACAGTGAGCAAGTGAAAAAGATCTTGAGGGAATACCAACAGCATCTGCTGCTGTACCCCAAACAAAACCCCACCCCATTCCATGCCATATCCTTGGGGAGAACCTGTTGGAATGCAAGGAACATTTGGGTGAGTGGGCAGGTGAGTGGAGGTCATCAGCCAAGAAGTTTAGAATCCCTTCTCTATCACCATGCTTTGCCACACCGCCCGCCCGCCCCTGCACCTTCCATGTCTTGAGTAGAATAAGAGCTTATGTGTTGACATAATATAACACCAAACTCTTTAACTTATGTGTAAGTGACCCAACCTTCTAGGCTATCAGTCATTGGAGGGTGGGGATGAAGGACCTAGAAGCCATGCTTAAGGGCCCCACAGTCCCCTCTGAGCTCCCAAAACAAATCTCATTTCCTGGAAGGAAGGAGACAAACCCAGTTGTCCTGACTTTTGTTGTTCATTTTTGAAGGGTAGACCTGGCCCCCCGGGTGTTCCTGGCATGCCTGGGCCAGTCGGCCCTGAAGGACCCAGGGTAAGTATGGCACACTCTCAGGGTTCATGTGGTATCAGAACATGAGGGCGGATGTCAGCCCCCCGGCCTTTGGCACATAGTGAAACTTGTTTCCTTAAGAGGAGGAGGATGAAGAAAGGATGAGGGCTGCCCAGAGGTCCCCAAACACTTGGGGACCTTTACTTGAAATATAAGACCTTGGCCCGTCCAGCAGCTCTGCTCCTATGAGCGGGGGTGGGGGGGAGAATTGAAGGGCCACTCCCCTCTTTCACAGGAACCCCGGTTGTCCTTTGTCCTCAGAGGTAGCCTGAAATTCTTTGGTTTCCCTGAGACGACCCATGAGCTGCTTGTGTCTGGAAAGCTGTGCGGGAGTTTGGGGGTTGAGGGTGATGGGCACTGGCCAGCTGGAAAGACTGAAATCCTGCATTTAGCTAAGCTAAATGCTGATGAAATCCCTTCTTCAGACAGATGATGGAAAGCTGACACATCCACACCCATACCTTTGTTTATATTCTTCTCCCTTTGGTCAGAGACTATTGGGTGCAGATTTGACCTGCAGAAATCAGGGACGGGCAGGTGAATGTCACTATCTCCTCTGATTCAGTCACCAGCTGTATTTATTACACAGGATAGAAAACTGTGTTCCCAGTCCTCTTAGGAAAAGTCCCAAGGATATTTTTCCAAAAATCTACTTTATAGGTCTGAACTGTCCACTATGGCAGCAATTACCCATATGTGGCTACTGAGCCCTTAAAGTGTGGCTGGTACAACTGAGGAACTGAATTTTTTATTTTAATGTAAGTTTGAATTTAAAAACCTTTACTCAGTTCAGTTATTTGAAAATACGTAGGCATGTTTATAGCAACTTGAATGTGTGACTCTGCTGTTTCAGTATAAATTTTATGAAATCTAAATACAGATCGAGTATTTTGGATGAAAATTTAATGCCTGAATTGAGATATGATTTAAATATAAAATACACAACAGATTTAAAATATCTATTCTAAAAATCAGATTGTAAAATATCTCATTAATTTATATTGATTATATGTTTAAATGATAATCAGATTAAATAAAATATATTAAAGTTGATTTCACCTGTTTTACTTTTTACCTGTTTTATGTAACTTCTAAAAAAACTCTAAATTAAGTATGTGGCTCATTTTATATTTCTACTTTTTAGCACTGGTATAGAGTTTTTAGCACAGAGGGTGCTGAAAGTTCCAACTACAAACCATTCTGAGGGGCAACAGAGCCCACCCATGAGTCTTAACCCCCTGTCTCCGTAATGCATGCCCAGAGGCTGATGTTCACTCTGTTTGACTGCAAACCTGGGGTGAGAATATATGAAAATGCCTGAAAGGCCCTCCCTATGCAGAGCATAAAACAGGTGAAGTTTTCTGGGGTGTTGACATTTAGTCCTGTGAGGCCCAAGGCCCCCATGCTCTCTCCCCGCCCTCTCAAAACCTACTCCAGGAAAAGATCAAGCATTTGTAGCATATTAGCATTTAGTTTGGAGATCTGCTCTGCCTTGGGCAATTTCATTTTACGTTTAATCTCAAATACCAGAACGAAGTGTGAACTATGGAGCCTTGAACCCCTGGGAGTGAGCAAGGGAGCATGTGGGGTCCTCAGATTCACAAGCCAGCCCCAATGCCCCTAGTTCCATCATGATCTTGCCCATGATTTTCCTGGTTCTGTTTCTCTAGTAAATGTCACCGTTGGTCGTTTTCCCCATCTTCTTCTGATTCCCCCAGGGTGAAAAAGGTGACCTGGGTATGATGGGCTTACCAGGGTCAAGAGGACCAATGGGCTTCAAGGTCAGTGTGTTGGTCCAGACGGACATTCCCGGCTCTTCTCACTAAGGCTCTGGAGCAGCTGCTGTCCACAAAGATGGGGGCTGGGTGGGGCTGCTATCCTGGGCTTGGGGAATGTCACAGATACCAGAAAGCCCAGTGCCAGAGTGCTTGTCTTTACCAGCCCTTTGGGGGACATCATGCCTGGGATGCAGGGGCATACAGATGTCCTTCCTGTTATTTTCCTGGGCAGGGAGGGTCAAGCCTCTGAACAAGGCAGATGGAAAACTTTGTTCAGGCCTTTGGGGGTACATAGGGCTAATGGTAAATGCACTTTTTGCTTTCTTTTAGGGCTACCCTGGATCCAGAGGGGAAAAGGTTAGTGCTTGACTCCCATGGCTTCCCAGAGCCTGGTCTGGGCTATTGACTCTGGGGTCAGTGATGAGCAGAAGACAGGCCCAGGTTTCTCTTAAGTTAGCACCTATAGTGACCATTCCTAGATATTCCCCTGTCCTTTGTCATTGGACTGAGAGAGCAGGGAGGGGCCTCCCAAGGCAGGGCGAGTAGGTTAGGGAGGAGCTCCCAGTGGAGGTAGAGGCCCCTCACGTGGAGCAGATTAGTAGCTGAAGTCTGTACTGGTGGAGGGGAAACACAGCCTGCCTGCAGGGCACTGGAGGGAGATGGTTGGTGTTGTCTGTAGACCAAGCTTCTACCACACAACTTTCTCATCTGTCAGAAACCAAACCAAGTAAAAAAAATCCAGCCAGAACCTGGGGACAAATTTCCCACAGGAGGAGAGAGGATCTGGGACCCAGAATTTTCTGAGAGTTGCGTTTTATTAACGCAAGGGTCTTTGTGGTCCAAATAAAAGGTAGACCACAAAACATTCCTTCCCTGGGCAAGTCACCTGAGCCTACTTCTTTGCCTGTAAATGAGTGTGTTGGCTTAGGGAGCTTTCATTTTGAAACTCTCCAGTTTTACCCCAGGGTATTAACTCTTTGATTCCCTCCTGTGGTTTCCTCCTAGGGATCCAGAGGTGAAAGGGGTGACTTGGGTCCCAAAGGAGAAAAGGTAAATGGCCTTTGCATGGAATGATAAACTACAGAGGAAATGGCAGCCCTTGCCCACCGCCATCTTGTGGGCTGTCCTACTGACTGACTGACTGACTGACTGACGGCTCTATCTTGAGAACAGCTGACCACACTCTTCCACAGCCCTTTCAAGCACTATCTCAGAGGCAGTCACTATGTGTGTTGCTCTCTTCACAGGGTTTCCCGGGATTTCCTGGAATGTTGGGGCAGAAAGTAAGTACTTAGAAGTAGTAATAATAGGCCTCAGTAATAAATTGGACCTTCTTAGCACCACAAAAAGAGCTCTGGGCAGGGAAAGTGGGTTTCGTCGTGGAAGGTTTTGGTTTGGAAGGGGAGCAGGTTGCTGTGCATGTTGGTGAGAGGGTGACCGCATGGTCTGAGACCTCCCTCCAGTTCAGTGGGAGGGAAAGGATGCCCCGTCTGGGTAGAGAGGACTTTCTTTGCATTTCCTGCCTCTTAGAGGGCCATGATAATGTTCAGAAGCAGCAAGCGTCAGACAGGTGGATCAGATCTGAGCTGCAGTGGTCGAGGGCCCCAGCACGAAGCACAGGCATCTTTGGCCTAATGCTTTTGTTGAAGACCCTCAACCTAGACCCTCTTGGAGGGCAGTACGTGTACTGTCAGAGGCACACAGAGCTATTTTAACTGGGTGACAACAACTCTTTTTTATTTGCATTTTTTCATTTAAATAGTTAGCTATTTAGTGGGATTTCATGGATATCTTGCTGGGAACAAGTCTTAATAAAAATAGGAGTTCATTCAATTGACTTTAAAAAATATCCAGCCACTAATAGTAGAGCGGTGTGCCGATATGACAAAAGTTGTGGAAGTGGCAAGTGACTAATAGATTTCTGGAAACTTTTACTTAGGGCCAGGGTCTAGGAAGAAAGGGGGGTGGTGAGAGGGGGTGTTGGGATAAAGAGAGCGTACATAAATGTCCCCTAAGAACAACTGTATCTAACATAGTAACTTGTAACAGGGGTTCCTCATGCTTAAGGCATTGGCCTGGGAGATGGTCATTTTCACCTGAGCCTCAGAGAATAGTATTCTTCAAACATGCAAATGCATGCTTTCTTAGAATTCTAATTGTCTTTCAAATTTATCTTAAAGTTTTCTTTTTCCAACTTGAATTAACAATTTTTATCTGACCTGCTGTCAGTAGAGCTTGCTTGCTTATTTATTTGTTTGTTTATTTATAATGTTCATTTATTTTTGAGAGACACAGTGACAGAGTGAGAGCAGGGAAGGAGCAGAGAGAGAGGGAGACACAGAATCTGAAGCAGGCTCCAGGCTCTGAGCTGTCAGCACAGAGCCCGACATGGGGCTTGAACCCATGAACTGTGAGATCATGACCTGAGCTGAAGTCGGATGCTTAACTGACTGAGCCACCCAGGTGCCCCAAGCATATTTAAATAATGTCAGTCATCTGCCATTAATCTATTATTATTTATCACTGCCTTAAGCTGTCAAAAAACTGTTCGTGCTATTCCCTAGGTGGAGTGTTGGATTAAAAATAATTACATAAACAAATTAAAGGAAACATTAAAAGAGAAAAAACTAATTTGATTTAAAAATATTAGGCTAGGTTTTCATTCAGTGCAACAGTGAACATCAGAATAATAAATTACTGTGGAATTAAGTATGACAGCTGGCCTCTGCACCATTTACTAGGCTTGCCATGTAGAGTTCTCTTTCCCTTTCATGGCAGGCTGTTTTAAGACAGAGATGATATGATAATGGTAATTAGGTCTTAGAAATTAGATCAAGAACTTACTGTCTGCTTTCAGTTGATGAAGAGAGGGGCCACACTTCCTTCTGCCAATCTTTAAAAAAAAACAAAAAACTTACACTGTTTATGCTGCTGTTTTTCCAAGCCAAACAAAACACCCCCTGGCCTCCTCTAAACAACCAAGGGAAATGGTGCATACATCTGCATAGCCATGTAGAATCCATGCTGTTCTCCCACACTCCCTTTCTGTCCAGATGCTGGAGGACGCGACAGGTTGGCAGGAAATCAGAGGTTTAAGGACAGTTCTTGATGTGGCAAGAGTTGATGGCTTGGGTAGGGGCCAATTTGTTACGTTGGCCGAGTGACCGATCATTTCAGAGCTGTATTCTTGATCCTTACTCTTTATTAGTATTTCCTGAAATTTCCTATTATGTTATACCTCCCCTGACTTCCATGTGAAGAGCCCACTGGGTGTTTATTGTTCTGAGTGCCTGGAGGAGCTCTTTATGGACACTGGATGCTGACTAACCGAAACTCCCCGGGTTGCTGTTGCTAAAGTTAGCTTGTTGGTGGTGCGTTCTGGGCTGTGGAAGGATAACTGGAGGTAGGAATGGTGTCCTGTAGGCTCCGTCACCCAAATAAACAGGAAGTGGGCCTGGAATCCTAGCAGTACACGAGGAAAGAAAGAAACTATAGTGGAGAAATGGGTTTCACAAAAGGTTGGCCTTAAACTATGGAATTCTTCCATTGGTGCATTTGGTTCTGATTGCTCAAAGTAAGGCTTTTCAGTTAGACGTATTGCTTCCAGGGGCACCTGGGTGGCTCAGTTGGTTAAGCGTCCGACTTCGGCTCAGGTCATGATCTCGTGGTCCGTGAGTTCGAGCCCCGCGTCGGGCTCTGTGCTGACAGCTTGGAGCCTGGAGCCTGCTTCTGCCTCTGTGTCTCCCTCTCTCTCTCTGTCCCTACCCTGCTTGTGCTCTCTGTCTCTCATAAATGAATAAATGTTTAAAAAAAAAAAAGAAGAAGAAGAAGTATTGCTTCCATGTCTTTTGCAGTTATTGAGCATTTGAATATATGTCTGGAACATTTTTCCCCACGGTTTTCATCTGAATCAAATGAAAGTGAGCTAGAACTGAAACCAGTTTTTACAGAAGAGTAGGGAAGTGTATAACCCTACATAAAGGTCCTTACGTGAGCAGAAACTTCCCAAAGATGATAGTTGTCAAAACTGTGTCCAATCATTCAAAAACTCACAGATTTGAATTTGTGATAAAAGCGAAACACAGTACAACGCAAAATTGCAAATAAAAGAGAAAGCATTTTCCCCTGGCAGTTTGCAGTGTCACAGGCATACATATCACGGAAATGCAAGAATCTCCTACTTTGGCTGTTTGGGATGGTGATTTGGGACACCAAAATATGTGGCGCCCAGGAGCTGTCTGTCTTGGAGAATAAGTAACCCACCCAGGGTAATCTTTCCTTTCTCTTCCTTGAAAAATCTATCCACCTTTCACATGACCTCATCACTTTCCCAGTCTCTCAGACTGTCCGATTGGAAAAGGTCTGGAACGATCGAGTGCACTGCCCTCATGACCAATGATTGGTCTGTCTACAGACGGACCTGCAGAGGAGTGCCTGCTCCACATGCACAGATTCCTCTCTTCCTTCTCTTTCTTCTTTCCAGGGTGAAATGGGTCCAAAGGGTGAGCCTGGGATAGCAGGACACAGGGGACCCAGGGGAAGACCAGGAAAACGAGGCAAGCAGGTAAGGATCCCAGTGCTTACCACGCCCCTGAGGTCATTCCCTCCTGATGTAGGCAGATGGGATAGAGAGGCAGACAGGTGGAGCCAATCAGCATAGGCACAGTCCCCAACATCGTCTAGGCTGGTGGGCAGAAAGAGCACCACTTCCAGGAGCTCCTGCCTCTCTAGGCTAACCGAGGTTTGAAGCAGATGGGCTAGAATGCCCCGTTCAAACTGTGTCCAAGGCCAGAAGCAGGAGTGGATCTTTGCTTCATACGAACAGGTCTACCTTAACCAAAGCAACTGGGAATGGAAGCCAGATCTTGTTGTTTACCCAGAAAACTTGCTTTTTGCCTCAATGCTCCAGACACAAATGGAGTCTGGGGGAATATCCAAATATTTCCTTGCTGTTGAAAGGTCTTCTGAGTCTCAACAATAGAGTGGTTTTTCCCTACTCGGGCCCCTGAACTGTAAGTGACTCTCTTTATGGGCACTATTAAGGGCTTGGGGAAATTGTTCATTCTGAACGCTCCCTGGTCAGCAGGCACTTGTGACGTGAGAGGGAGAGGAAGGATGAAGGCACATTTGCCTGAGCTGCCTTTAGAGCTGTATTGAGTGCCTCGGAGAAGCTTCTTGTCTTTTCTCTAATGGACAGGCATCATTTCTTTACTTTTTTGGTTGTCTGTTTGTAGACTTTCACCTCTTTTTCCATTATAAATGTAATATGTGATCATCACAGAAAACTTGGAAAATTCAGAAAAGTAGAAGGGAAATCATCTGAAGACCTAACACCCAGACATAACCCTGTTACCATTTTGGTGTGTTTCCTTCCAGTATTATTTCTTTGTGAACTTTCTGGTTGTTTGTTTCTTTTATACCCAATATCTAGTTGTTGTATCCTAAAACTTCAACTTAAAGTCACACATTTTTGCGCATTCCTGCACATATTTATTAAGCTCTTTTAAATGTCTGCATTGCATTTTGTAAATGAGTAAAGCAGTAGACTGCTTGGACAAGAGAGGCCTAACTAAAATTATATACAGATGCTGAGAGGTGAATATCTTTGGGCACAAACCTTTTTCCATTCTTATGTTTTTATTCTTTTCTTAGGCTGGGTCCATGGTTCTCAAACTTTAGCTTATATCAGAATCACTTAGGGGGCTGATTCGATACAGATTTCTCTGCCCCAGGTGCAGTGGTTGTAGTTCCAAGTTTGCCTCCTATTGTCCCCAGCACCTAGGCCTTATTTTTTAGAGGATCTGATGTAATTGACCTGGCATGGGGCTTTAGAATGGGTTGTTGTGGTTTTTTTTTTAAAGCTCTCTATATGATTCTAATATGTAGCCAACGTTCAGAACAATGATCACAGTGTGGAGCCAGTTCTGGTCTTTTCCAAGTGAAGTTAGGAATGACACAGGCTCCAACCCCAGATAATACAAATTCCATTATAACTTTTGAAGTCGTAATGGTCCAGTTCAGTTTTTGAGGTTTTACAATGGCTGGCATGTCCATGACTTCACAATGATGCCACAGATACCAATGTCCTAAAACCTAGGCTCAGAAAAAGGAGGAAAAAAAAAGGGAAAATATTTTTCTTCCCTACTGCTCATCCCATGCAGAAGGCTTTATGCTTGAAGTTCTAGAAGGCTTCTGTGCTTCTAGTGCCCTTCTGGGGTGGTATTTGTCTTTTCCTGGTGAAGGCTGGAGCCAAGACAGCTATTTCTTGACACTGTTGAGAATGATTTGGTTGGGACATTCTTCAAACTACACCAGCGCCATGTGTGGGAGCTCAGAGAAATGAGCTCATCCTTCCTACAAGATGTTATAAACAAGCTGAGTGTGCTCTGAACCCTCACTGCCTGTCTAGTCAGCAGATACTTGGGTTGTTAGCTTTGGGAGCCTGCCATCGTGGTTTTTTTTTTTTTTAACGCTTATTTATTATTATTATTTTAATGTTTATTTATTTTTGAGACAGAGAGAGACAGAGCATGAACAGGGGAGGGTCAGAGAGAGAGGGAGACACAGAATCTGAAATAGGCTCCAGGCTCTGAGCTGTCAGCACAGAGGCCGACGCGGGGCTCAAACCCACGGACCACGAGATCATGACCTGAGCTGAAGTTGGCCGCTTAACCGACTGAGTCACCCAGGCTCCCTAACGTTTATTTATTATTGAGAGACAGAGAGACACAGAGCATGAGCAGGGGAGGGACGGGGAGATGGAGGGGCACAGAATCTGAAGTAGGCTCCGACCTGTCAGCACAGAGCCCGACCTGGGGCTCAAACTCACGAACCGCGAGATCATGACCTGAGCCAGAAGTCGGACGCTTAACCAACTGAGCTACCCAGGCGCCCCTGTTGTTTTTTTTTTTTTAAATCATGAATTAGTTTCCTAGCATAGAGTCTTATACACCAAGTGTTGTCAGGCCAGTGGTGCTAAGAGTTTCTGGAGGTTAATGTAAGTCTATCCAACTCCTGGAATCAGAGATCCAGAAGGGACTTCAGGAGATTAGAATTTCACAGCCAGAAGGATTTTAGAGAACACCTCATCTCTGTCTAATCACAAGGAACCTAAGGGCCAGGGAAGTAGAGTGATCCCCAGCCAAGTGAACTTCCAAGCCAGCATTGGAACTTAGAGAGTTGAGACCTGCTTCCCTCCACACACCTTCTCTCTTCACCTTCATGCTTCAGCGCTTGCCTTAAACCAGGCTCAGGGAAACAGCTCTTGACTCTATGATACAAATCTTCAGTTAAGGAGACAGAGCAGCTTCTTTGAGAGGGATCACCAAATTTTATGGCAGTAAAGGAATAAACAATGCCTTTCCTGGAAAGCACTGCTCAGTGAGTCCTGCTCATAGAGATATGGCTTGTTCTGAACAAATGACAGTTATGCAGAATAATCCATTATTGCTGGTGTCAGAATCAAGGAGTACCTTCCAGCCCCTTCAAGCTGTGGCATTTCCTGTGCTCATAGATGATGTGGCTTTTAGAAAAACAAGCCTTAACTGTGGCTATATTAAGATGGTGTGACCTCCTTTGCTATTCTGGGACCCATCTTAGTTACCAAGCTTCAGCTTGGGCCAAGGATTAAGAACTCCTTCCATCAGGATGGAATTGGAAATAAACTCTGCCCTTATAGGTCCCATATTAGGACTTTAAGAACTCCTATGAATGAATGAATGAATGAATAAATACAACAAAAGAATTTAAGAAGTCCTTGGACATTGTCAAGAGGTTCCCCAGAGCCATGTTGACAAGGCAGCAGGCCACATGTCACTGTTGTGATTGAAAAGGAGTACCCTGCCTGCCTGCTTCCCAGACTTGGGGAAGATTATGTTTCATTACATGGGCAAGCTTGCCAAGGCACAAGTGTAGAAAGGGGATCCAGGTCAAAGATGTCGTGCATCAATCACTGTCCAGTTTAGCACCAGCATACGAACACACAGTAAGCAAATTGTGGAGGGGAAGAATCTACAGATCTTGGTTTCTAGGATCATTCCTAAGAGCAGCCCTAAGGAGGAAATCTTTGCTCTTGACCCTCTCAGAAGAGGCAGCAAAGAGAACATCCTATGTGGAATGGCTGCAGCTACAGGTGTGGCTCTCTTTAAGAAATTAGGCCTTTTCTAACCATGTGAAAAAGATGAAAGCAAACTAGCTGCTGTGATCATCAGCTTGGCTTCCTTAGCCCTTGGTTCTGTGCAAAGCGGTTTTTCACCTCTGAGATCTTTGTTAGCCTTACAACAAAGCTGCGAAGGTGTGTGCTTACTGGCCCCATTTTACAGATGAGAAAACAGGCACAAAGCAATGACGTGAGTTACCCAGGGTCTCATGGCCAACGTGAAAATCCAGGTCTCTTGACTTCCAGCTCACCAGAACTGCTTCCCCTTTGTGTTTTCAGTATCTTCCTCCTCCCTCATTTAATCTGGGGAAGAGAGGTGAGCAAGACAAATTCGGGCCCAGAGGGAGCTTATGTCTCATGGAGAGACATTGATGAAAGGACCACACAAATATTGGTGCATTTCTGACCTGGATAAAAGCCTGGAAGGAAAGACGCCCAGTTCTGAGAGCCTGTGACTGGGAGAACTGACTTAGTCTGGCAAGGCCAGGGAAGGCTGTGCTGCAGTGACATTTTACGTGAGAGCTAAAGGCTGGGAGGCAGTTAACCAGGCAGAGGAGTGGAGAGCGAGTTGGGGCAGAGAGGAGGGGGGAAAAAAAAGGCATGATGCCCTTGAAGACCAAAAACACCAAAAGGCTGGAACATGACTAGAAAGGCCAGCCATACAGGCCTTTGTAGGTGAAATAAGGATCTGGGTCTTTATCCTGAGAGCAACGGAAATTCATTTGATGGAAACAGGTCTTGTGGTAAAAGAAACATGGTCTTGGTGAGCAAGCAGAGCCCTGAGGCTAGGCCCAAGTCTGCTGCCTCAATGCTAGGTGACTTAATGTACATCTCTGCTCTTTCCTGAGCCTCTGTTTCCTTCTCTGCCCCGTGAGAGGAGTGGGTTGGATTGGTTCCTTTCAGCAGTCAGTGCCATGTTTCCAGAATAGAGCAAGAAGTAATGTCTACAAACTTGTAACCATCACAATCTCAAATGTCACTTTCCCTGAGCTTTTTTTTTTTTTTTTTTTTTTAAGTAGACTCCATGCCCACTGTGGGGCTTGAACTCATGACTCTGAGATCAAAAGTCACACGCTCTACCAGCTGAGCCAGCCAGGTGCCCCTGCCCTGAGCTTTTTAGGAGTTTGGGGGTCAAGGCTTCTGGGGCTGAATCCTGCTCTGGGCTTCTGCTCCAACGTGCAAGGCGGTACCTGATTTAGACATAAATGGGGAAAGAAGTTTGCCATGTCATGTTGTCATAACAGGCTCTGCCTTTCTCTCTGTCAGGGGCAGAAGGGAGATAGTGGAGTAATGGGCCCACCAGGCAAGCCTGGGCCTTCTGGTCAACCTGGCCGTCCAGGTCCCCCAGGCCCCCCGGGCCCCCCATCCACAGGTAAGAGCCACACTGCTTCACTTGATCCACAGTGTTGCCCTCCTGGCCAACCTCCCCAGAGAGGGCACAGCAGAGGTCTGCCTTGTGTTTTGAGTTAGAAACTACCAGAGATGCTTTTAATATATTTATAATTTCTCCATAGCTTGGCTCATTCAACTTCTACACAAGAGAGATAAACAATATCCTGACTCTGTTGTAGCATTTTGGAGAACAAATAGAGGAGGAAAAAAACCCCACAAAAACATAATTACATTGGTGATGTCATTTATACTTCAAGTGAAAAGTAACAGGCACATTTTTCATCAACTAACACCTTTTTCTAGAAAAGCCGTTCATGGCTCCAAGCAATTTACTTAATCCTAGAAGTAAAGATGATGTGGCCGATTTTTCTATCTTATGTAGTGTTGTGAAAGCGTCCTTGTTGGTTTACACTGAATATACAAAGAAACCCTGAAAAGAAATCAAAGTCTGCCATCGAAGAGGGCATAGATACACTGCTTGTTTACCTTGTTTAATTTGATGTGCTAAACCTGTTAGTTTGTTCCCTCGTCAGCTCCAAATATGGCCTTTCAGAGCACATTTCCTGCATAAACACAGCATCTCTAGGTCTGAGAAGACTCTTTACTATGTAGGGTTCTTGGCTCTCAGTTATACACAAGGAAACAAAGCAATTGGTATTACAGTTTTATTCTTAACTTAAAATGAAGGCATTTTAAAATTGTACATTGTACTTTTCCTCCCTGGGTCTATGGGAATATATTCACAACCATGTAATGCAATGGTCTAGAAATGTCATAATTTGTTAGCTCCTTTAAACCAAATTAAAGCTGGTTCTGAGATTCTAACCTTCCGGGATGCCAGGAAAATTCCATCTCAGGTATTAAGAGGTTCTCTCCACTCCTCTAACTACCTAAAAAGATTTGGGCAAAGATCCTGGGGATTATGGCAAAAAAACATCAGGGGAGTTCCCTCCAGCCTTTGATCTGCCCTGTTCACCTCTGAGATGCCTGCTATCCCAGGCCACGTGGTCCAAGGGTGCCTGGTGACTGCCATATTCATTTCATGCTTGGGTATCGGAACATTTCCAAGCCTGGTCCCTGTGGTTCAGTTTCCCAAGAAGTCCCATAGCTATTCCTTCTGAGACCTTCCTTACCTTATCTCCAAAACAGAGGGGGTCCCTCTCTCTCCATGTCTGGAGTCATCTCCCCTCTTCTGACCTCCAGCGCCTTGCTTCTCATATTCCTCATGTACTGCCACCTGTCTCAGGAGCTTTTTTCTTCTGAGAAAAGTCTTCACATAGTACCTGTTTTCGGCAAGGGCAAGAAAGCACAAAATCTTACTACCTCCTTGAAATTGGGAGAGGAAAAAGTGAGAAAACAAATGTCAGTTAGTACGACAATAAGTTATCTTGCCGCACCTATTTCTGTGCTGTTAAGGGAACTAGATTGGAGATGCATCCTGGGCCATGTGTCCATGCCCCACAGTCTGTTTCTGGGAATTGACTTGACAATCCCTATGGGGGTCCTCCCAACTACACTTGACCCTCGAAAAATGTGGAGGTTAGGGGTGCCAACCCCAGCACAGTTGAAAATTCACATATAAGCTCCTGAATCCCCCAAAACTTAACTACTAATAGCCTGCTGTTGACTGGAAGCCTTCCTGATAGCAGTGGATTAACATATACTTTGTGTGTTATATGTGTCGTATACAGTAAGCTTACAAGAAAGGAAGCTAGAGAAAAGAAATGTTATTAAGAAAATGACAAACAAGAGAAAATGCATTTATAGTACTGTGCTGTAAAAAATCTGCATCTAAGAGGACCCATGCAGTTTAAACCCATGTTGTTCAAGGGTCAGTTGAAGTCCTCTTCCTCGCTTCCGGCATGAGTAATGTTCTTCTCAAGGCCTAGGATCATGAGCTGCCAGCCCCAGGGACCGAGAGCATGGCGTGAGGCCTGAGTTTTCTTTGGGGAGGACTCTCTTGGCCCTTGAGGTATTTAAGCAGTTCACAAAACTGAGGAGAGAGCCAGGCTCTTGGGGAGCGGTGTGGATGCAAAGAGAGGTCATTAGGCCAGCCTTCTGGTCCACCCGATGAAACCGTCTTCTTCTGTCAAAGCCCTCTCTTCAGTAAGGCCTTCCTTGGTCCCTAACAGGATGGGTCTCCTTTCCCTGGGCCCAAGTACATATTGCCTCTCTGCTATGGCCCTTCACCGATAACTTTTCTGCAGATGTGTTTCATCTTCCTTCTAGATAGCAAGTCCTCGAGGCAGTGTCGATGGCCGGTCAGCTTTACCATCCCATGGCACCTGGCAGGTGGGCGGGGCAGGGCTGTGCACCACAAGCACTCGCAGACATGGGCCATTTTGGTTCTCAGGCTGTCCCCCCGGGTGATTGCATAGCAGGCAAGCAGGATGCAGTCCATTTCTGACTCAGGTCCCCTTCCTGTGCCTTCTTATGAGTCACTTCCTTTCTGGGGAGCCTCCCAGAGTGAAGGGGCTAAAGAAAATGGGGCAATCATCCTTCTCTTTGGAAACTTTTTTTTTGAGGAGGGCAGGGTGCAGGGTAGGGAAAGAAGAGGAGGGAGGAATTTAAAAGATAACCTGGACCTGGGGCCAGTTGGATAATCGTCAAGAATGGGAACAAGCCCCAGAAGTGATTCCTGAGACTATCTCTGGAGTCTGATAAAAGTCCCACACCCACTCAGGACAAATACATGTCGTATCTGCGCCCAAGATTCTGCACACTGCTTCCCAGAGTTCCAGAACCCCTGCCCCAGATCCATCTTAGAATGTCTTTGGGCTCTGTGAACCACAAGTCAAACAACCCTGGTCTTATCCAGCCCTCCCTTTATAGAAAAGAACTTTGAACCTCAGAGAAAAGGGACTTCCTGGAGGTCACAGAGCTGACCGGTGGTGGCCTTGCCTGGCCCAGAATCAGTCTGTGGCTCCTGGTCTAGAGACCCTTCCCACTTAGCCATGCAGCCTCTGCTGAGGCAGAGTAAGAGCTGGGGGTGATGTGGAGACTATTCTGTGGTCCCTCTGCCTCCTCGCCGATTCCCATGTCAGGCCTGCTCCCGCTGCACAGCCAGCAGCGATGGGAGGCAGTCTGGGCACAGATGGAGAGCCAGGTCTTCTGGCTCCACGGGACGATGGATCAGGCAGGCCCGCTGGACCAGCTCTGAGAAGCCGAGGTGGGGCAGTTCGAGTTGCTGTGCCCTTCAGTGGATCCTGGCAGGAAACAGGCAGGGGTAACAGATGCCCTCTGACAGCTGAGAGGAAGCGGCAGGGAAACTGCAGTGGTGGCAGGAAGCGGGCTCCCTGCCACATCCTGTCACCCTCTCTGGAGGCCACCTCTGGTTCTGGTGCCCAGAGCTGTGGGGCAGGACAGTGCTGGGGGGAGGTGGAGGGGGAACTTTTTATCACCCAAGTTACAGAGAACGAGGTGCTAGGAGGTGGCCGAGGGAATCAAGGCAAAATGCCTCTAGGATGTGATTTGAAGTAACCAAATTACAAATCTGAGTGAGTCCTTCCTGCACCCGGACCGGGTATAAGTGAATCACTGTGGTACCTGGGAATTTCCAGCTTCCTGCAAGCATCAGTATTCTTGGACTTTGTCTTTTGATGGCATAGTGTGAAGTCATACATGAATTCAAATCTCAGCCTCACCACTTATTGGCCGGACAGTGGGACCAACGCCTGACCCTCTCTGAGGCCATGGTTCTGGAGGAGTTGTTGGGGTCACAGAACCTTCTCCGATGCCACTCGCGCATCCTTGGTTACAGAGCATTCCCACCTCAGTTTCCCCGGGGGTGATAATTACCCAGAGTATTCCTGGGCTGGTGGAGTCTGTGTCTTTCTGGGCTGTGCTGAAAACATCAGAACACGGGACTGGAGCTCCTCCTACAGCGTTGTATTCTTATTTCTTGTTCAAGCAACTACCACACCTGGTATGAAATGTTGGCAATGCCCGCCCCCGCCCCACCCCTCGTACCGGCATTCTTCTGATCTTGGACATATCTGTCCACCAGCTCAGGAAGGCTCAAGGTTGTGGGGAGGGTATTCCCATTGGGGTTTCTTCCTCTAGCTAACGCTGCTTCTTTGGGTTCCTGACCAGACCTTTCCCCTGGAGTCATTTTACTTTCTGCCCTTCTGGAATCTGCCAGCTGTGTCCCTAGTTGCTGGCTGCCTTGGGAAGTTATACAACCTGAAACCAGTGACTGGCCTCCAGACTTCCCCTTACTTTTCCAGGAGGAGGCATACTTCCTTCCTTCCTTCGTCAGTCTCTGTGTTTCCTCTTTCCTCTCTCCCTGTTGGATGGGTCTTGCTCTCGTTCTTTTCTGCCAACCGGGGTTTTTAAGCCTTTTCCGAACACCTTTTCTTTCCAGTGAGTCTGCATCCATTCATTCCATCATCAAGCATGTATCATGTCCCTACTGTGTATCCCACCCTTGTGAATGAAAACGGGCATCAACCTTGCCCTTGTGGAGCTTATATTCCACTGGGGGAGATTGACCTTGATCGGATAATCTCACAAGACACAAAATCGCAAACAGAGATAAGTGCTGTGAAGAAAAGGCATAGGGAACTATGACATTATCCAAGTGAACGTGCCAGAGTGCGAAGATTCAGAAGGCTTCCCTGCAGAAGTGATATTTGAATCCAGATCAGGAGCTAGCTGGAGGGCACCTGAGGAAGGAGGGATGGAGGGTGAAGGAAGAATAATCTAGTAGGGAAATGGCTTGTGCAAAGACCGTTTCCTTAGACCAGCGTTCGCGACCTTAGTATACACTGGAATCATCTTGAGAGCTTTTAAAAGTATGGATGCCTGGGTTCTATTCTCTGCATTCTTAATGGAATTGGTCTGGAGTGTGGCCTGGACATTAGGACCTTTAAAAGTCTAGGTGAAGACTACTGCCCAAGCAGATCACCCACATTGCAGGGAATACATTTCCTAATCATATACGTTCACGACACTCTCCTCAGTACCAGGGGAGAATAAGTAGGTGGAGCATTTTCAGGCATTCCATTTTCTTCCAGAAGGAATGAAAGAAACCCACCTTTAGAAATTCCTTCGTAAAGATCTCACAAATAAGAACAAAATAAAATGAATAAAAAAATAATAGAAGTTGTCAGCATTGTGTTCCTTAGATCCCTGTTAATAATAGTCTAAACAAAAAGGAGATTGTTTTTCTCATACGAGGAGGTCCAGAGAGGTCAACAGTGGCTGACTTTGGTTCAGCTTCTAAGTGTCACCAGCAGGGTCCCATGCCCCATGAACCCCTGGTCTTTCCTGTATGTTGGCTTCTCTTCTCATACCTATTACCTCAGGGTTGCAATGTGGCTGCTGCTGCACCAGGCATGTTGTCTGTCTTCTAGACAGGAAGAAGGAGGAAGCTAGGTCTCTCACCAGCTCTGTTTTTTTTTATCAGGATAGACTTTCTCAGATGCTTACCCTTCTCCCATCACAGACCTTGCATGCAAGGTCATCTAGGAAATAGAATGTCTGTCTGGTTTCCAAAGTGTAGAGAAAGGGAACGGAGAGAATTGGGGAAGGTTCCCCAACACCCGGTATGGTTAAGGGACCCACAGAGAACATCACCTCCTCCATATCTTGGATCAAAAGAGTCTCTTTAGACCTCTCCCCAGGGCCTACCCTAAGATGCTTGGACTTTGACCTTCTTTCTGTTGCAAAGGTTGCTCACATCTCCCTGGGGCTGTTTGGTTTTCGCTTCCTTTGCTCTAGTAACACAGCATTCTGTTGCTTCCTAGGACAACTTGTGATGGGACCCAAAGGGGACAGAGGATTTCCCGGGCCTCCAGGAAGTTGTCTTTGTGGAACCCCTACGAATGTGAATAACCCCTCCTACAGGGAATCCATGTATGGGTCCAGCTCCCCTCATGTTCCCGTGGTAAGGCTCCTGGGAGAAAATCTGGTGGTTATCCATTGGGACCTCTCACCTGATCCTCCAAGAGCTTGTAAAAGCCTTTTAATAAACTGATTTCCTCATTATACCTGGTACGCACTCATTATAGGAAATTGGAAAATAAGGGAAAAATAAAAATCTAGGAAACCAAGTTGTCCATTTGGTTGTGGGTCCAACTTGAGGTTTGTTTTTTTTGTTTTGTCTTTTTTTTAAGGACAAAAAATTATAGAAAATTTTAAGTAAATGCAAAAGCAGAACAAATAGTGTAATAAACCTCTATGTACCCTTCACCCAAATTCAACACGTATCAACTCCTGGTTAATCCTGTTTCCTCTTTATACCCACTCACTACTGCCCACCCTCCCTTGGATTATTCTGAGGTAACCCTGGACATTAATTCATCACTTGAATGGATGCATAATCATCCATCCATCGTGTGGCTGTGCTGTGATTTATTTAACCAGGGCCCTGTTGTTGGGTACTTGTACGGTTCTCCCAGGCTTTTCACTAATGTAAATAAAACCGTAATGAACACCTTTGAGTATAACAGTTTTGTTAAGACTCCTTTCCAGATGTTGAATTACTTGATTAGATGACATCATGTTTTTATTTAAGTCCTGGGAACATTTTAAATGTTAGAAAAATTTTAAATTGTGGACATTCTTATTGCAAACCCAGACCTTAGGAACTGGGTTGAGAAGATGGGGGAATCAGGACATCCCTCCCGACTTCAGGAGGATCCCCGGCGTGTGATATGCAGACTCCCCATCCCACTGTTAACCAGCCCAAGGATGGAGATTCTGTGTCCTCTTCCAGCTTTTCCCCTGACCCCTATAGAAGTGTTTTCTGGAATCCTCACCAGTGTGTTCTCTGGCAGATTTTTGTGGTCAACAACCAGGAGGAGCTCGAGAGGCTGAACACCCAAAATGCCATTGCCTTCCGCAAAGATCAGAGATCTCTGTACTTCAAGGACAGCCTTGGCTGGCTCCCCATCCAGGTACCCTGAGGCAGACACTCAGGACATACCCGAGGAAAGAAGGGCCATGGGTTGGGTCTAGCGCAGAGCTTTCTGCAGTCTGTTTCCGTGGAAGGGCTGGGCACCCTCCTCTTCTCTGCTTCTGAGCAGTTCTCCGTGCCCCCGCCCGCCACATAGGACCTCCTCTTGGAGCCAGGGTTCCAGACGGTCTCCCATCCCCACACGGCCAGGATGCTGTCCTGATCTGGCCCAGCCTTCCCGCCAAGTGCAGAGCTCTGGGCCATGGGAGAGGGGTGCCTTTCCCATCTGGAAGGAACCCCCCCGCCCAGACCCGGGGTCTCCATCCCAGTGCCAATAACCTGTCATGCCATCCCTAGTAACTGTCCTGTGTTTCTTTGGCCAGGTGACCCCTTTCCACCCTGTGGACTATACTGTGGACCACCGTGGCTCCTGCGGGGATGGAGTCCTGCAGCCCGGGGAGGAGTGTGATGACGGAAATGATGACGTGGGTGACAGCTGCATCAGTGAGTGGTGCCTGCCTCGGGGAGGGCCTGGATGAGGGAGGGCAAGCCCCTGGATGCCAGCTGTGGTGGGTTGGGGTGATCTCCAAGCCAGAGGGAGTACCCCTGGGCTGCTGTGGGGACGGCCCTCCCATTCAGGCCAAATGCTGACTTTTTACTGCCCACGCATATCATGGTGGGTTAGTGTCAAGGGTCTTGCCCCTAGAGAAGCCACCAGTCCCTCCTTTTCCCTGAATCCTACTTCTTGGCAAAACCCACGTTCCAGTTCACGTTCTTTATCAAAAGATAAAGCTGATACAGAGTGAAAGATGAAAGGGAGAAGCCAAGAATTTGCATCAGGACTTTTACCAGATGGAGCCCTGGTGACAAAGCCCTTCTTAGGGGAAGCAGACTTCAGGCTGATGGGATGCTACGGGGACAGGCAGGCGGCACCGCCCTGGAGGGTTTGCTTTCCTTCTTCTTTTTTTAATCACGTGACAAAAACAGGAGGTGGTGTGTAAAGTGGGGGATTTGGAGCCAGACGGAGTAGAGTTCGAATGTTCCTAGAGGAGGCTCTCAGTGAGTGGGGAATGGAGGGCAGTTCACAGCTCAAGTCTCACTTTCCTCCACTGAAAATCGGCTGTGTCGGTACTGACAGCTCAGCTCTTTAGAGATGCTGCGAGCTGATGTGCACCAGGTCATCTGGGTGTAGTAAGGATTCAACGTCCCTTCACTGAATGATTTTTAAGTCCTTGCTGTGAGGAGCCGGCCTGGCTGAGGGCCGGAGATGTGTAAATGAGCAGCGATGGGCACAAGGACCGAGAAATGGCTGGATCTCTCTCTCTGTAGCTGTACTTGCCGGGACAGTTCCCGGGATGGTGATCCCCGGCATGCCCGCTTTGCCTGGAGTCCCTTCTGCCCCTGGTGCAGACAGAGTCAAATAGGAGATCACACAGCAGGAAGGAACCCTGTAAAAAGAAGGTCGTGGAAGTTCTCTGTAGACAAGAGCCACCGTGGCCATCACTTGTGCCCAGTGCACAGTCTCCTGACTCTCACTCCATGGGAACCCACGGTGTGTCCTGTGAAGGGGAGGTGGTGTCCACGCCCCAGGTTTGAGATAGAGATATTAAGGCTCAGGGAGGCCAACTCTTGTTCTTGTTGGCTAACAAGTAGCTGGAGTGGGCTGGAGCTTGGGTCTCCTTATTCTCTGGCGTGGGATTTGGGGGGGCTGAGGGGGCAGTCCCCGGATGCATCTGAAGCTTTATGGGAGTCCGCTTAAGAGGGTGCATGCTCTGGGTGGATCCTTTAGGCCACACAGTCCTTACAGGCTAAGGTAGGCCTGTCCCACCCCAGCACCCTCTCAGGGCTACACTCCCCTGTGTCCCTCAGGCTGTCACCGGGCCTACTGTGGAGATGGTCACCAGCACAAGGGAGTGGAGGACTGCGACGGCTCTGACTTTGGCCACCTGACCTGCGAGACCTATCTCCCTGGGTAGGAATCACCTCGTGTGCTATTATGACACCCCTGCCTCCCTCTCTGCCTGCTTCCTCCTCTTTCCTTCACAAATACTTTTTTTTAATGCTGCTTATGTTCCTGGTACTTTCTAGACACTGAGGTAGGGTGACAAATAGCACAACACATGGTCCCTGCTCACCTAAGGGAGACAGGCAACACACACATAATGACCACGTGCCCTCTTAGGGTGCCTGAGTGCCTCTGAGGCCGAGCTGAGACAGAGAGTCACCGGCTCCATCCCGGACCCCTGGCAATCAGCAATCTCTACGTTCAGCTGTTGCCCCTGGGTGAGCAGCTCCCCAGTGGCTACCATGACCACATTAGTCTTCTGGAAAGTGGGTCTGGAGGAAGCCCAGTGGAGGATGGAGGTACCAGGGCATTTCCAAGAATCTAAGCATCTGTATAACCCGAATTCTCTGCAACAACTCCGACCCCCAGGGCAGGACTATAGGTGCAGATGAGATCACACCAGCATTAACATCTAATTTTGCTGGCTCATGACTGTTCCAAGAAAACCCCGGGAAGTTAGTACCCCCTTCAGGGACCCCTCTACTTCTATCTGGGACTCTCCAGTGGGTGTTCACATTGACCTCCACGGTTGACATCTCCCAAGCCAGCTGAAGGACACTGGGCCTATGAAATGCAAAACCATACCACATTCCCCCTAATCCTCACAGATGTGGAGTTGTATAGTGTTGTAGGGAAAATGAGAAGGCTTTCCTCCCTAGTTCCTGCTTCTCTGTTGGTTCCGCAATGGATCGCTGGCCCTTCATACCTCCTAGGTCCCTCAGGAGTCCAGTCTCTTCAGCTTTTGCTTTCAGCCCTATTCCTCTGGTAAGCTTGGACCCAGGCCCTCAGCAGGGCTGGGAAATAGACACCAGTCCTGTCTTTCTGTCACCCCTCTGTCCACTGACTCTGTCCACCCCTCTGTCCTCTGTCCAAGGAATGGAAGGCATTCCTCAATGGAAGGCATTCTCCTCAATGCCCACCCCCAAATATACACCAGCGTCTCGAACCAGGCTGGGGGAACTACAGATCTGTAGTTCCAAAACTCCAAGCACTTTAGGCTTGGCCAGGGCCCGACTGTATCTCTGTGTCTGTATGTACTGCCCTGTCCCTGAAGTGCCCTATCCTCTGGCACTTGCCAGAGAGGTGGCAGGTCTGAGCTGGTTGATGGCTTCATGGAGACAAGTCAGTGTAGATAACTGGACATGGAACACAGGACTGCATAGAGCCTGGGGCTTACCCACTGGTTCACTGTGGTTACTCATGTAATCTCTAGAAGCCTCAAGGGATGCTTGTGAATATGGGTATAATGTGTAACCATCATACGTTAGCACTTGGGCTTACAGAGGTATAGGCTGTGCTGTCCAATCTGGTGGCCCCCGGCCACACATTGCTATTTAACTTCAAATTAATTAAAATTAAAAATCCAATTATTCATTCCTACTAACCTTATTTTAAGACCTCAGTAGATACACATGGCTAGAGGCTGCCGGCCTGGACCGCACAGAAATAGAACATTTGCATCAGTACAGTATGACCAATGGACCGCGCCTGGAAACCTTTCAGGTCTTGAGAAGGGAGTGATTCTCTCAGAGATGCTGTGTTAAGAACATGGTTACCAACTCTTTCCACCCAGATCCCTCAGCTGGGCTCAAGGGGCAAAGCCGCAGAGGCCTGAACTCAACTGCCCCAAGCCTCTTACCCCAAATGAGAATGAGAGCACTCTCTGGCAAACCCTGAGGCCCTTAGTGAGGTAGCAGTAGTGACAGCTGTCTGATGAGGGTGGACCAGAAGTCACCAGAGGCGGCCTCAGAACATGCCTTGGTCCTGAGGCCTGGGCAGGAGCCATCGTGCCCGCTGCCCTGCGCGCACCCTGACCCATATCTGCCCCCCTCAGGTCATATGGGGACCTGCAGTGCACCCCCTACTGCTACATCGACTCCACGTCCTGCCGCTACTTCACGTGAAGGGCCTTTGCGGAGAAGGCAGGCTGCATCCCACAGGATCGGCAGCAGCTTTTCCACCCTCATCAAATTGACTTCACACCCCCCGCTCCGGTTTCCGTCACCGTCGTGTGACAAAAATAAGGACGAGCTCTTGCTGCTAAGACATGCTTTTAACTCAGTCCAACCGGAAGAACTTAGGACCACTGCACCCTGTCTTAATCTGAGGTACCGGAGAACCTTCCACATGCCCCCGCTGGGAACCGTTTTCCCATTGCTACCATCCAGCCAAATCGCCGACCTACAGTGCCCTTTTTCTTCGGAATGTTACCAACCCAGACCGTGGACTTGGCTCACAACTGTTATCTACGCCTAGACCTGCAGGGCTTTTTGAATTTGTCGTCATCCCATCTGGGTCATGTGGTGGACAGGCCTCCCCACTCCTCTGACCTCCAGAAATGTGGGCATTCTCACCCGGGGCAGCCGGCCGTCAGGTCTCTCCAGGCCTGTGAACCACAAAGCAGGGAAATGAACCCGCCTTCTTGGAGTGGCTCCAAGCTCTGCACCCGCTGAGGAACCCCTCAACTGGCCACAGCCCAGCACAGCCTCATGTGGATGCAGCTCCCCCAAGAAGGGACCCAACTGTGAAAAAGCCCTGAGAAAGCCACCAAACCGGTGCTCTGCCCCTGGGAGAGGGCGGAGGCCCAGCTGGGTGCTCAGCTTGTGAACAGAACAGTGGCCTTCCTGCTTCTCAGTGTTTCCCAAGAGGGTAGCTTCTGTAGTTTCACCATCCCCAGCACCACCTTGACCTCGTGGCTCTCAGTACTTGGACCTCTGTCTTGTGAATGCCCCTTATGTCCATCTCTTGTCCAGGAGATTCACCACCAGAGGGTGTGACTTCCTGAGCCTACACTTGGGCAGGCTTTTGGTGTTTCCGGTCCTTAGGAGAATGCCACCCCGGGTCTCCCCATATGAGGCCCTACGACTGAATACCTGTTCTAGGCAGAGACCATTTCTGTCCTGAGCTCCAGCTCCTGGCTGCCTGCTGACTCCTGTGCACACCCTGTGACCTTCCCATTGTGTTTCTGGAGTGCAGAGCCTTGCCCTCGTGTGCCTGAGCCCCTCGTGTTTCTGCAGGGTCGTTAGTCTGGCATGACTGTGAGCTGCCTTGTACCACCATGTTTCCTGAGTGGGGCTGAGCTTTGTTTTGGAAAGATGTCTCCCAGTGGCAGACCTCAAATGGGACTTCCTTGTTTGTTACCAGATGGAGGGACGCTGTTGAGCTTTTGTACAGAGCACTTTAACGTGCCTGAGTCTTGGGGACTCAGCAGACAAGAGCTTCTGGCCCAGTGGGCCATCACTAGTGGTCTGTAGCAGATGGGATCAACCTGAAGGTGAGGTCTTTAGGGATGGGCTTCAGACAAGAGCTTCCGGCTCAGCAGGCCATCACTAGTGGGTCTGTAGCAGATGGGATCAGCCCAAGGGTGAGGTGACAGCCCACCAGAGATGGGCACACTGGCCAGCTGGGTTCCCCCAGGCTCTACTGCACACCTTGGGGGTGATGTTGCTCCCATGAAAGCTGCACCTTCATGCTGGGATCTCTGGATATCAAGAAATATAAGCGGTTTGTTTCCCCACTGTGGCTTTTTCTTCCCTGGGGGTTTTGGACCAGAGTCCCAGCATTACTGGTTGGAATGAGGGGTCTGAATTCACTGTTTCTGAGGCTCTGCAGAGGGTTCTAGAATGTGGAGCAGTCCCACTCAGAGACAAGGGAGGAAACGGAGGTTGAGAGATAGGGAGGGACTTAGCCAAAGTCACAGAGCCTGGTCTGGCTAACCTAGCCTCACCCCAGCCTTATTTTAGGACCCTGTTTAGAACGAGATGGCATTCCAGCACTGCCCTTGGATCTGGCACGAGGGGCCCTGTCCTGGGTCTCTTGCCTTAGAGGGTACCAATCTGGCCCTCCTCTGGCCATGACCCTCCCCACAGGGCAGGGAGTCTGTGAGGCCAAGGCGACATGCCTACTGGACACCCCTCTCCCAGACCGTGTTCCAGGTACCCAGGAGACCACAGCTCTCACCCAAGTGGTCCTGAGCCTGAGGCCTCTTCCCCAAGTCTGCCTGCCTGAGTGTGACCTGCATACGCCTGTAAGCACGAGGGGTGACCAGGGACAAGCTGTGTTTAGAGGTTGCAGATGGGGCTTGGATAGGCGGGCTGGAGTTGCCACAGAGATACACACGAGGCCCCTCTCAGTGCAGGCTGGGCCTTGCTCTCCTCGTGCTGCCACAGAACTTTGAGGAATCTAAATAGTCCATATTCAAACCCAGCCTTCTAGGTCTTTATGAAGGTGTGACTGACAGGTAAGCAGAGAGAACATATTTAAGAACACTCTGTTAGTTTGATTATAATGTAAATACGTAGACATTTGGTGTGTGAGCCTCCACCTATGCTCTTGTAACCAGATCCCACAATATTAGAGGGGTCTGTCTCCAAGTATTGCAAGGGGGCTTCTGAAAAGCCCTGAAAATAAAAGGGTTCAAAGCCACGTGTTTATATATATGTATATCATAATAGTAGTTCTCCCCCTGTGGAATTGTGAAATGGGGAAATGAAAGATGAAGATGGGCTGTCCCCAGCCCTGCCCTGAAATGCTAACTGTGGTGGAGGGAGCAGGTTCCCCAGGAACAGGGGCACCTGTAATAAGCAGGCCAGGCGGCCACAGGATAGGTAGCTAGATGTTTCCAGAGAGCACTTGCTGGTCCTGTGGGGAACTGAGGGGCCACAGTGTGGAGGGAAGGACGGTGAACCCGGAGTCCTGGCACCCGGGCTCAGGCTGGGTTTGTCGCGTCTCACAGCCTCCATTTCCTTACCCGGAAGAAACTGTAACAAGGGCTAAATTTTCTTTTGGCTTTAACAGCTTGTGGGTGGGGACGCTATCCTCCAGTGGTGACAGGGCCTGCCTAGGAGTGGTGATGGATTCCTTCAGCTGCTCCTGAGGCTGTCACATGGAGTGGCTGAAAATATCATAGGGTCTTCCGAGGTGCAGTTGGGTCGCTAAAAAAGGCTATGCCAGCTTAGATGCTTTTGTTGGTAGGTGGCAGAAAATCCAACTTAAATATCATATAAACCACAGGGTGAAATGTATTGGCCAATATAAGGTAAAAACTCCAGAGGTAGGGTGGAGATCAGGCATGGTTCAATCAAGGCTCCCACTCCATTTCTCTGCTTGAGCTGTCCTCTCTGCTATTTGCATCTCTCCTGTTAGTTTGATCCTTGGGGTGGTCACAAGCTGACTGTTACAGTTTCAGGCTTACATCTGCACCCTACGATATCCAGAGGAAGAGAGAACATCTATTCCAGTGGCTCCCAAGACATTTTTTTCCAGAAGCCACCCCAAAATCTTACCTTGAGCCTCATTGCCTGTTTGGGGTCACATGCCCATTCCTGAACCAATTCCTATCGTCAGGAGAATGCCACCTGCTAACTGGATTACAGCTGGGTTCCTGAACCCACAGGGGCAAAAGCTACAAGAACACTCGTAGCCCACTCCCTGGTGACTCTCCAGAAGTAGCTGGGCTGTGTAAGGAAAGGGTGGCTACTGGATGACATAGTGGGGAGCAGAAATGGGGTGAATGGGTGCTGGGTACACAGTATCCGTCACAGAGGCCGTCTCTGGTTTTACTTTTCCTTTTGGCAGGAATAGGTGCTGAACCACTTGAGGCAAACATTTGGGAAGATTCCTCACACCCAAAAAGCTCTTGGCTGATTCTGATAGGTCCACTCGAGAGAGGCTGCCTCTCCCAGGGAGGCATAGGTAGTGAAAGAGGTGGTGTAGTTTGCTTTTGGGAAAAAAAGGAAGAGGACTGGACTCACGTATCTGGGTTTGAAGCCTGGCTGTCACCAGTGCACTGTTTAATCATCCTGCATAATTTACTTTTCTGTTTTTGTCATCTTTATACTGGGAATAATAGTACCTTATTTTCAGGGTTGTGTTGAATTTTAGTGATTATATGGTTAAAATTTCTGACACCTAGAAACTCTTCAGGGAGGGCTGGGTTTTATCTGTGTCATGATTATTTGGTGACTCACACCAAATCGGTCACCTCTTTGGGACCTGGGGTCTCTTTCTTCCCCCTTTGAGGCTGGTTGCATGAGTCCACTTTTGATGGCAGTTTGGACCACAGCCCTTACTACAAATCAGTGAAAAAGAGCCGTGGTTCTCACACTTTGCAGCACATTGGCCCATTTGATGAATACCACCAGGGATGAACCAACAAAACTTTTGTAGACCAACAAAATTAGGTTTGCTGACTTGCAGAGGGACACCGAACACCAGAGAACAATGGGGCATTTCACCAAACCAAGAAAGACCAGATTATGATAGGATCTGGGGGGAGAGGTGGAGTATAGGTAGAAAGTGAAAGCAGCATTGTGGGGACAGGCTCAAAGCAGAGCAGGCAGTGTATAACGGGGGTCAAGATGAAGCCTGGACTAGGCAGTGGACCTGGGTCCTGATTCCTTGGAAAACTACAAAGTTAGTTGGGAAAAAAAGTGTGGAATGTTATGCCTGAAAATCCCTATCAGAATTTCTGTATCTACGGTAGAAACTGAAACTTCTTCTCTGTGTCAAAGTGACTCACGTGGCTCAGGTCTTCCAGGCAAGAGTGGAAAGTTTCAATCTTACTGATAGGATTGCACGCTGCAAAATTTTGTCACAAAAGTTCACCGTGATTTTTGTTCAGGTTGCAGGAATAAAAAGCAAGGCTGGGGCCGTCACTGAAAGGCAAGCAGTAGTCCCTCAAAAGAGTGATCATGATACGGCAGATCTGGCAGGAAGATTTCTTCCCGTTAACTTTGCAGCTGGCTTTATCAGTGTCTGCTGTGGCACTCTGATGAATGCCAGAAACAGGGCCGACTTTTCCTCTCTCAGTCTGGACTGCTTTTTAACCCTTTCACCAGTAACGGAGGCCCAAGCTCCGTTCAACTGATCCCCAAAGATCCAGGTCAGCCCCCAGGCTCCTAACAACCAAGGAAGCACAGGGATGGGGTTTGGCCCCAGAAGTCTTTATCTACCTGCAAAGCCAGCTGAATGACAAATTTGTGAGCAAAGTAAGGTCTTTAGAGGAAACTTGGTAACTAGTACTTAGAAAGCAGTGCTTGGAAAGATGGTAGGACAAATTTTCTGAGCATCATGGACATACTGGTCATCCATCACTCTAATATGGGCATAGAGGACACATGGGTCGAATTGCTTACGAATCTCCAAACCTCATAATTAGGGCGACTTCTGCTCCAATGACTGCCTTACTTCAGTTATCTCCCCCAATCCCTCCTCTATTGTGAACCAGTTTCAGTGAAACTCAGATCTTGCATTTGGTAACAATGAGCTCACAGATCAAGTATCTTGGCAATTCATCAGGGAGATTGTTACACTTCAGCAGCCCCCAGTTGCCACCCATGGGCCCAGAGGCTCCAGGAGTGTGGGTTCCTCTCCAGCATCTTCATTTATAACCATTCCAAGAGGTTGCAAATCACACAAAAGTAATGGGTTAAGGACTGTCTCCACCCCTACCCTGGGGCATAGAGGAAGTGAACTCACATTGCCTTTATCAGAGGGGCTTTCTCTCTGGGGGGGCTCACCTGAGTGCTTTTCAGCCCAGACAGTTAGAGTCAGACAAGTTTACAAGAAACAACCTCACTAAAGGAAGAAATAAGCTATTTCCCCTGCTGTCTATTCCCCCTTGTCCTACCACCTTTATAGATGGGAAAGGGGGCCCATGTAATCATGAAAATCTGCCAAGATGCTATTACCTCAAGAGAATTGAATATGTCATCATTTTGGTTCCTGTAATTTCTTCAAGGACAATGAGGAAGTATCTTGCCATCTTTCCACTCCCTTAATACCTCTTGTAGATGTTGGGTTTTGACGTTCCAGTTCATAGAGTACCATACCCCACTGCATGCACCACTCCAGGTTATCCTCAGTCTAACGCCTGGGATGGGAAGTTGAAAGCAGTCATACCATAGTCATCACTTGAGGCTCACCAAGGGAGTCTGTTTCCTTGGGGCAGAGGTTCTAAAGCTTTAGGGTTTATCAGGATGTCCTGAAGGGTTTGTCACACAGATTACTGGGGCCCACTTTGGAACTTCCGATTCAACAGATCTTGGGGCGGGGTGGGGGGGGGACTTGATTGTATTTCTAACAAGGTCCCAGGGGATGCTGATGGTACTGGACCAGGGACCACATTTTAGGAGCCACTACTCTGGGGAAACATCTCATCTGAGAACAATGGCCGTAGACCAAATACACTAGGGGCGGGAGGACTTTGGGTAGGTGGCTTTTTACATGCTCTTCCATTAAGGACATAGGATCTGTGTCCCTCTTGAATCCAGGTGGGCTTTTGATTGTTGGAGCAATAGAATACTGTGGATGTGACGCTGTGTGACTTTCCAGGCTAGGTCATAAACAACCAAGCAGCTCTTGGGATGCTCATTCTAGGAGAAAGCAGCCATCATGTAAGAAGACCAACTACCTTGAGACTGCTGTGTTAGAGAGTCTCTGGCTGACAGTCCTAATGAGCCTGCTTCCAGCCATCCCCACCACGGTGCCAGACATGTGAGTGAAGCCAGTTTGAATTCTCTAGTCCTGCCCACCTGCCAACTGAGTCCCACTGAGTGACCTCAGTTGAAGCCAAAAGAATTGCCCTGCCAAGCTCTGTCCTAAATCCTAACCAACAGATTCCATGAGAAAAAATGTTGTTTTAGCCACTAAGTTTTAGGGTAATTTGTTACTTAGCAATAGGCAATGAATGGTGCTCTAGGTTGGAAAGGTTGGAAAGGAAGCACGCTACTCTGAATAGGGGAGAGTGCCAAGTCCAGAGGAGCCTTTGCTTGGTTTGGGTGCCCTCTGCAGGAACCATGGACAGAAACTGGCCTTAACCCCTACGTGGACTCTTATTTAACTGGCCAGGAGAAAAGCCAAGTTGAGGAAGGACTTAGTGATTATATGGTCCAGTGTTGTCAACCATGGTAGAGACATGGCGTACGTGGAGGAAGTAGATTGATTGCAGTGATCGCCCGAATTCTCACACTTCTCTGTACCTACACCTTGCAACTCCTCCCATCACCTGGCAGAATGCACTGTATTTGCCCACCCCTTGATTCTGAACTTGACCCTGTGACTTGCTTTGGCCAATGACACGTTAGCAATTGTGACAGAGGCGGTTGTTTCCTCTCTCACTCTAGCGTCTCTGCCTTTGCCATGACAATATGCTGTGCTAGGTTGCTAGAGGGTAAGGCACAAGGAGCCTGCCTGAACTGCTCCAGCCGTGCTGGCCAAGTCCTCCTAGATCAGCTGAGTCTGCAAACTGCCAGGCATATGGAGTCCAGTCAAGACCAGACTGTCCAGCCACACCCAGTCTTAATCGCCAATCCAGAGTTGTAAGCAAAATAAATGCTTATTTTAAGCCACTGAATTCTGGGATGCTTTGTTACGTGTCATTGTGTGGCAACAGTTAACTGAGGACCACACTCCCTTGAGTGAGGAATGGACACCACCACTTCCCCACTGAGAGTCCTGGTTCAAATCTAACTCCTATTTCCACCTGAGGAAATGTGAGCCAGTTACAGAATGAGCAGCAGAGGATTCCTAGGCTAGTTCTCTTCGTGCATAATTGTATTCAATCCAAATTTATTGAGCACCCATTAGGTGAGAAACACCAGAGAATTAAGAAGGAATATGGTCACTGCCCACCTAGAAGTTTGCAAGACTGCTGTGGGCATTGCTGTGTGTGGAATGGAAGCAGGAGGCAGGATCACTTCCAGCCAGTGAGTGTACTGGGGGGAGGGGGGGGGCATGGCATTCCAGGTGGAAGCAATTTGGTGTGCTAAAAGAACTAGGATATGTCTAGAGATTCAGTTTAACCCCCGCATGGTTCTTAGAGTCAAAGCCAAGTCTGCCTTTCCAGACCGGGTAATGGCCTCAGATGCCATGTGGCTCACATCCTTCCAGTTTTGAACTTCACACCTTTTGAAGCTGAGGTGTTCATCCTAATGAGCATAAACACCAAATTAAAAAGGAATTCATTTAGAGAAGCAGGCATAAGCATAAAGGATTAATAGAACCTTACATTTTTCATTGATTCCTAGTAAAAAAATAAAACCCACCAAGACATATACTGCTGACCTTCATTTTTTACTTAAATATAGTGATCTTTAAGAGAATAAACCAAAAAAAAACTTTACACAGCAAGTATTTTACATAAATGCAAACATTTTACATAAATGTAAACATGCACATCTACTTCATAATTACGCAAAATAAACTTTTAGGCACAAGATTTCAAAAATCATGAAAAGAATAAGACAACCCAAGACAGATACAACATAAGCAACAAAAACACACATTTCATAACGCTTCAATTGGTCTTGTCTTCCAACCTACTGGTTAAGGCCTGAGTTTCAGAAATCCTACCTTCCTTGCCAAATGGAAACATCCAATTTGGCTGTACCTAAGAGAACATACTATTATCTTTCAAAATAATGTTAATAAATACATCACTCACACTCTCTCTCTCTCTCACTCACACACATACACACACACACACACACACACACACACACACACACCATACTTACACCTTACTTAACCAGCCTCTCGATTAGGATAGCAAGGATTTTGGAATTTTCAAGTTTTCCCACCACTGAAGCACATACATATTAATACCACACACAGAAAAAAAAATGATTCTGCTATAGAAATAAAATAATGAGTGGCATCATCACAGATCTCGTTTGTTTATATTGTTTCCCCAATTCACGTCTTTACTGCGGCTTGCCATGGCTCCCTGGGCACCCTGAATTTAAGTCTTTATATCTTGCCTAAATGACTTACGATATGGCAGAAGTTGTATAGGACAGAGAAAAGGCAATTTTAACAATTCAGTTAGAGACTTCCAAAACCAGGAAAATCACAAATAGTTTTCAGCTGTCTCCAAATGCTTGGAATGTTTGCTCCACGTCTGCCCTCTGTACTCCACTGGTTGGTTTTCTCTGCCTCCTCCCCACCAGGCTATAAGCATCTGAATGTTTATTCTTGTGGACACCCCAGGGAATAGAGATGAAAATGACGGTCCCTGCTTTTAAGGAGTTCACACCAACCAGAGCTCAAGCAAGAGGAAGGTCAGTACAGACAGCACTCCAGTGGGCAGAAAAGAACAGAGGGAGAGTCCGCGAAGATGGCACCTACA
Source organism: Panthera tigris (assembly GCF_018350195.1). Lineage (NCBI taxonomy): Eukaryota > Metazoa > Chordata > Mammalia > Carnivora > Felidae > Panthera > Panthera tigris. The sequence continues at coordinate 131,613,024 of NC_056668.1, read as the reverse complement.
CAGTGTCAGGACTGGGGCTTGGCGGGGGAGAGGGAGGGAGGGACTGAGAAGGCACAGAGGCACGAAGAGTAAGTCCAATGAGGCTGGTACGAGGTAACTCAGAAGTAGTAGTCTGTGGGGCCAGATTCTTGATTTCCAAAAAGACAAGATTCCTTATTCTGGTGGGTAAAGCTGGAGAGCAGGCGGTGGGGGTTGTGGGGAGGGAACCACCGAAGGCTTCGTGCAGAGAACAAACCGGAGCCAGCTGGAGGCTAACCATGCAGGGCCAGGTAGGACGGGCGACAGAGGAAACGAGCCCAGAGAGCTCGACTCACCAAAGCCAGTGCCGCATGCAAGCATTTCCTATAGAAACAAACATCTTGACCCGACATGTGAAAAACCACAGTTCTATCTGTATAAATCAAGACTTTAGGAGGAAAAAAAAGAGAGTGAGGCTTAAATAGATTATTTTTAGTTCAAGTTCCTGGAACCTGCCCCAGCTTGAGCAAGTTAAAAGCAGTGAAACAATTCCCACATCCAGTAACAATTCAAGTCTCCCAATCATGACCTTTACCTTCCCTGAGCTGTCATTAGCAAGGAATTATAAAGCAATGATCAATTCATTATGAAGAAGTTCCTACCTGCCATTAAATCCACCGAAACCTCACGATGGGCTGAGAACCCACCACCGAGTACCAGTGTGTCCCCATTACCTACACGTGGGGGGGGGGTGGCGGTGCGAGTGTGCCACCGGATGATGGCTCCCGACCCACATCTCCAGCTCACTGGAGTCACTGCACATGAAACAGGGGACTCCATAAGGTGCAACTCTCACCAAAGCCCCCACCACGAATCATCTAATTCCTTTCCAGGTCCAGACTGCTTCCATCCACTAGCTGGGGAAGCAGAGGCCATCTTTGAGTGGAACACCCAAGGAAGGAAAATCATTTTCAATGTTCTTAACACCCATTGAACCAAAGCAAATGGAAATTTCTCAGGACATTCAAATTGTATCCATTCAAATTCTAGAAACAGGCTACTCCATACCAATCACAGGATGATTTATCACACATTCACTCAATATGGAACATTTACTAGTGACCAGTTTCCTGTAACAACAGATTCATTTGGAAACTGCACACTGCAAAAGGCAATCTTGTGACTTTCTTCTAGTTTATCAAAAATACAAATCAGTCTGGGAGTCAGGCACAAACAGTGGTACAAAAGCATGAAGAGAAATACCTTATCTAAGAATGTGCTCATTTCATATTGCAGAACCCCTATCTAGATTCTGGTTTTTGGAAGCCTGCTGCTGGTTCTTTTGCTCAGAAAGGTTCCTTCACTACACCTCTCTCCCACTCCTACCTCCCCTTACTAAAATTCACTGAACGGGAAACACTCAGTATGGACCTACGTGGAACTAAAAGCCCCAATTTAATTGAATCTCATGTGTCAGCACAGTGGCTGCTGGTTTAATCTGCTCAGCCACCCTCGTGCATCTCGGGACTTTTTGGATCAGAATTTGAGCCAGAAGCACCCAACACTTCATCTTTGGGAATCCAATAAAATCTCTGACGTACAACTAGAAGTCCCATGAACAAGAATCTCCGGTTCCAGTTAATGAGATTCAAGGGTGGGAGCAGCAGGAAAAGCTGGGGCAGGGGCGGGAGACGGGCCACGAACCAGCTGTGTGCTTCTCTTTCCTCACTTGTAAGTGAGGGGGCTGAACTCGCGGAGCTCCGGGGTCCTGCCCAGCAGCCGCTCTAGGACTCCCTCCTCCAGTCCATCTCTACACAGGCTCGTCAAGCTGGGTCAGACAAAACTTCCTCACCACTTTGTCTCAACAGTTTAAAGTGGTTGTCAAATACTTCAATGCTGCAGTTTGAGGTCTCCCTCTCTCCCCTACCCCTCAAAGACCAGGTTTCATTTCACTGGTGCAGACCACCTGGCCAAACTGGTGGCTGCTGAGGTTTAAAAGCGAATCACTGGCCTGGTTAAGATGATGGCCTTTGAGTAACCTAGACCAGGGTACATTTGTCCTTTTTTCATTAACAGTGTTAACCAAATAGCAATAGAATTGTTAGTTCTTCTATAGATCTACTTTGCAACATGAGATTGTTCAAAAATTACATGAGAAAATCACCCATCACCACTAAGTTAAAGACTTGAGTATCTGAGACCTCCAGAGCCTCGAACTCCTGCTACAGTCACCGATCCACAGCATGTCCCTCTCGGCAATGGGCTCCATGTGAGCGCAGCCCGGTCCGGCAGCAGGTCTGTGCACCGAGACGCTGATTTCGAAAGATCTGGCTCTAGTCATCACTGTCACTGCCAGACTCACTCAACTGCAAGTCATTTCCTACAAAACAAAAACCACAGAATCACACCAAAAGTGCGCAATTTAAAAATGACTTCCCCACAATTCTTTGTTTCACCGCCTTGGTTATCGCACTATAGTAAAACAAGCCAATTCAACTTAATTAGGGAGGAAAACCGATTTGGCTCAGTGACAAAACTGACACAGTCAATGTTTTTAAAGAAATGCTATTCTTGATATCTGCAAAGCACAGCGATGCTACGTACTAGGATAGAACAGGGGGAAGCAGGCCAGACAGCTTTTAAATGTGTTAATAAATAGCAAATAAGTATAAAAAACCGATTCACCATCTAGAATCGTTCACATGAAGTTGCTAAAATAACACCGAGTTAGGCTTCCCGTCAAGGAAGCCGAATACTGTTTATACCAGTAACCTGCTAATCCAGCATCCCCTCCTGTTCAGTTACTTTAAACCTCAACTCTCAACTGAAGAGCTTCAATTACTTTAGCCTCAGATTTTTGTCTAATGTGCAGAATTCAGGTGTTAGGAGTAAAGAATAGAAGTGCTCAGCGTTTTAATCCGATAGAGTAACAGGACCCAGTTGATAGCACTCAGATTATAGCAAAAGTGAACCGCTATACGACTGGATTGCTACTCCTAGACCAGCCCTTCTCAGTTTGTGTGGAGGACCCCGGGGTCCTTGAGACCCTTTCAGGAGGGTACTTCCTCTTCTAACTACACACCTGTGTGAGGTCAGATTTTCTTCATATACATCAACCTAGACAACTTATGGCAACAGGCTGAACCCAGGTTCCCACTAAGCTAGATCGTAAAGAGATTTGCGAAATTTTAAAGCAACGTTACTCTCTTACTAAGTATTTTTTGATTGGAAAAATTTGTTTTTCATAAAAATGATACTTTTGTTAACATGTGACAGTTTATTATTGTTATTTTAAATGAATTACTGGATAATTTAAATATTTCAGTTTTAATTTCTAATGGTAATATTGAGTGGATATAAGCCACGTACACAAAGCTCTTTGGGGTGCTCAATAATTGTTACAATTAAGAGGTCTGACACCCAAGAATGGAACAACTACCGCTCTAAACTTAAGGAAGGCAACAGGGGCCTGGCAAGAGCTGGTAACTCCCAATCAGCTAAGTTGAGCACGATCTCTTAAAAAGTAAGATGATGTGCTTTAACAGATCAGTGGAACTGGAGCTGGAAATCTAGTTTTGAAATTGCTTACATAAAGTTAAGGTCTTGCCACTTGAAGAGCTGCAGATCAGGATGACTTGGTGCGCAATAAAGAGCTAAAAGGATTTTAAGATACTGGTAACAGATAACACCCACTGTGCCTTTTTTTTTTTTTTTTTTTTGCTCTTTCTTTCTAGGAGGAGAGAATAATTTGGCATTGACTGGGCAAACTCGAGAACTCAGTCAAAGCCACAGTAGCTATGTGGCACTATTCCACTAGGAATACCAAATTCCCAATATGAAATTTACTACTCCTGGCCAACTGAGAATAGCACCAAAGCATCCCCTGACATCCAGAATGTAGGCCCAGAAAATGGGATAGCAGACAATATCCTCGACTGATATCCTAACAGTGTTCAACTCACTCAAGTAGCGTTTTTCCAGCAGGAGTGGTCTTGCCCCCCAGAGGATATCTGGCAATGTCTTGAGATATTTGGGGTTGACACAACTGGGGACAAGGGAGAGAGAAGGGCATCTACTGGGTAGAGGCCAGGAATGCTCTTAGTCATCCTGCAATGCATTGGACAGCCTCCATGACAAAGATTTATCTGCCCCACAATGTCTGTAGTGGTGAGGTTGAGAATTACCTTCGCCTGGTCCACTGTAGTAGGGTTAACTAGGTTAGCTTACCAACTATTGCCTCCAGACCTTCCAACCTCCTCAAAGGCAGTCATGCCAGATGAAAGCATTCATTAGGATACTGGAGAGAGAAGGGCATAGGGAGCAAACACTCTCCCCATCTCCAATACGAAGAAATCTGTTTTTGTTCTTGTTTTTCTCTCCTTTACTTTAGTATCAACTGCACGGAGAGCCACCCAGATATAGCAATGTCCTTCCTCTTCCTCTTGCCAAAGGCTAGTTGGTTTCCAAATATACCCTAATGGCTCAGGTTCCAAAGTCTATGGGCTGCAGGACACCACAGTCCGGACAACTGTGTTCTTGGGACTGTAAAAAGACCTAGAAGCAGGGGACACTATAGTGGAGGGCATCGCCCCTAAAGCCTGTAAAGCCTGGTAAATGCAAAAACAAAGAGCCGAGGTGTTCGTGTTTCAGCATTTTCGAGAATTCACAAAAACTAATTTGTGCCAGTGGGTGAAAAAAAAAGAACAGATTTTCTAGTTTTGTGCTTCCCCAACACCCCCGCCCCTTTTATTTTTTTTAACTGTTTGGTAACTTACTTCTTTCTGCTCCAAATTTTGTCAGGATGCTTTCTTATGCCTTAAATATCTTCTGGTTACAGACTCGGGTGTAAGATATATAGAAGCTGCATCTCTAGTCTGACATGCCACCCCTCTCTGAGCCAGAAAAGGGAGAGCACACTTACTGAGGGTGTTCATGAGCTGGTTGCTTCCTTGTGGTCGGCTGGTTCCATTGGCAACGGCCGGCCTGCTGTTGTAGGGCTGCTGGTGTGCAGGCTGTGGAGGAGACGCCGGACCGTTGTCCTCACCCTCGCTGCTGGAGCTGTCATCATCGCTTCCCGAAGAGCTCTCAGAGTCTGAGGAACTGCTCCCACTGCTGCTGCTCATCTGCTCAATAATGTCAACTTCAGCCCTCAGCTCTGGAATAAAATGACACGACGGGGGTTAGCCAGCAACCACTCTCAAGGCCGCAAGCTGCCTTCTGTAAATAGTGAATTGGCAAAACCAACAGCAATGAGGAATGACTAAAATTCCTGCTTCTTATTCCTTAAAAACGTATAAAAAAACGACTAAGACCAAAATGAACAAAATAAAACTGTCTTCAGAGAGACAGCGGAAACATTAACTTCACCCCAAATAACAAAAAAGAAAACTGTTTCAGATAATGATGGTTCTGTGTAAATTAAGCCTATTTGCCTTATCTACTTAAAAAAACAAAGACTGTGAATTATGGGATTAAACACCAAGTAAGAGAAATATTATGCTAAAGGGTTGAAAAATATTTGACTAGGAATTGGAAGATCTGGGTGCTTGTTTTGGATCTGCCTCTAACCAGCAGTGAGACCCAGGTGGGAGTCAATGATTTTTTTCCAAGACACTTTGAAAAAATAAAAGGCCACAGCAGACAGCCTCTGAGGTCCTTTTCAGCTTTCCTGTCCCACAAAGGAACTGAGGCATGCAGGAGGAACCATGGTAACGGAAGGAAAATGGGGAAACAACATTCCTCCTCTGCCCTCTGTATATATTTCACTGACAGCCATGCCTGTCAGGTATTACATTTTTTTTATAGAAGTACAGCAGGGAACGAAAAACATGTTTACCTAACCCTTTCAATGTCGGTGAATACATTAAGGATACATCATAGGATACATCAAGAAAGATGCCAGATTTTCCTGTCCAAACATACCATGTGATTTTAAACACGCATGGTTCATTTAGGCGTAACTGTCAATCACTAACCACTCATAGTCCAATTCTTGTTCAACTAAAGTGAAAACTTTAACAAATAACATTCCAATATCCCTGAGGAAAGTCAAAATCAAGAACAAAAACAAAACAGGAGGCTTAATAAGCATGCACCACGCAGAGAATGATTGTTTACTGAAAGCACTTCTATAAGGTAGAAGAGGCAAACTTCTCAAGTACAACTCTATCTTTCCCTGTTTACTACTGCTACAGATTTCATTGTGTTTCATAAAACTTTATAAATCTGAAATACGACAGCCTCATAACTTCCTGAGAGTCTGGACAACGAAAACCACCCCCTCCCTGTATGAGGAGAAAGCCAAAGTGAGAACCTGACCAGACCTCTAGGTCTTTCTAGGCCATGTCCATTTCCAGGTCCCGTGGCACTCTTATGTTTACACACTTTGTTAGTACAAAGCAATGGTCCTGGTATTTTAAATATCCCTCTGACCTAGATACTATACTAACACTGACACATCTGGTTTTTACCCAGACACCTTGGAATTCTCTTCTCCCAAAACCTTAAAGGCACGGCATATAGACTTTTGGATGACAGTCATGCTTGTTTAAATCCTGGGCCTCTGAACAGAAAGCTGCAAAGACAGCCACAACTCAAGTCACTTGCCTGGACCTCCCTTGTCAAATGAGAAGTGGTAACAGCCCCACCTCCGTCACCTCGGGAATGGTGAACTCTGCAGATTATTTTTTCAATGGCAGAGAATGCCCATGCCACCAGTGCCCATGTGATGTCAACGTGATAGCCTCGTGATCGCCACAAAAGCCTCAACACTCAACTCCCAGTGGCTATCAGTTCCAGAAAATGCTCCCTACCTCTTTTGATGTCATCCAGCTGAGGTTCAGGTGAAGGGTTATCTTTCAAAGGAGAAGTTTTGGGTCCAACTGGAGGCTTTGTCGGAGCTCTGAATGGCAGAGGTGGTGGAGGTGGTGGCGGCTGAGATGGCTGTGGGGGACGAGTGGGCTGCTGTTCCATTCGGGCTTGGATTTTACTGCTCCCCTCAGCTCTGAAATGAAAAACAGACATTAAATTGCAGGGCCAAAAACAGTGCTCCTCAAATCTGTTCAGGTAACCAAGTACCTAGAGGTCTCTGCACAATCGTGCTTCTCTACACACTACTTCAAAATACTGATGTTTGTCACTTTATCCCATGAACTACTCATTCAACAACTGCCTACTGCATTCCGGTACTGCACTACGCACCAGAGATACAAAGATGAATAAAACAGCCCTCAAGAAGCTCACATTTTATAACAAGCGAATAAAACCGATATGCAAGACACAACGTGATCGTGAGAACCCATTTTACCAGCAGACAATAGGACTACTTGACTTGTATACGGTATAAAGTTATAGTCACAAGTATATGAGTTACTACATAAAACCGGCTCTTGAAATGCTGGCTAGTTTGCAAGTTTTCCCACGATCTGTTTACTGCCTGCTCATCTTGTCACGCGCCAGCTCTTGCAGGCGGACAAAGCATCCCACCCCAACCGGAGAAAATTCTATTCACTAACAATTTCTTTTGTAAATGGATGAGCCCACTTTGGGCTTTTGAACTTTGGTGTGCACACAAATCGCCTGAGGATCTCATTAAAATGCAGATTCCAACTTAGCAGGTCCTGAAATTCTGCACTTTAAAAAGCATCCAAGTGATCAAATGCTGCTAGTCCACAGATGACACCGAGTAGTGAGAGAAACGCCCACAAACATCATCTGTTGGGGAATTAACAGTGGCACCTGGTTCGGGGAGGTAATTAATACAAATCTATCCCAGGCAAGAGAGGAGCAGGGGGCTTGGACGCGCATGCCCAGGCTAAGGGCTCTGTTCTGATGCTGGACTCCAGTTCACAGGCTTATGAATCCGCAGTCTGTGTGTGTGTGTGTGTGTGTGTGTGTGTGGTTTTTTTTGTTTGTTTTTACAGATAACGATAGTACCTTTCTAAATGTTATTTGTAAAGTTAGATAGGATAATGCATGAAAGCATTTAGCATAGTATTCAGTAACCCCTTGATAAATGGTAGCTACTTTTTTTCTGGAATGAGTAAATGAAGAAGCATAAACAGAAAAATATCAGGCTATAACACTCTCTTTTAGAATTTAGGACTGTATTACAATAATTGCTGTATCACAATGTAAAAAACAGAACCAGTGGGTTGCTTCTATTCATAGAATGAATTGTGACTTTAAAATTTAATTGGCTTTGTATTACAAATGTAAAGCCTGTTGAATTAAAGATTAAAGAGAACTCACTATTTATAAAAATAGGCAGAACTTGGGGCGCCTGGGTGGCTCAGTCGGTCAGGCGTCCGACTTTGGCTCAGATCATGATCTCAGTTTGTGGGCTCGAGCCCCGCATTGGGCTCTGTGCTCAGAGCCTGGAGCCTGCTTGGGATTCTGTGTCTCCCTCTCTCTCTCTGCCCTTCCCCTGCTCGTGCTCTGTCTCTCTTTCTCTGTCTCTGTCTCTGTCTCTCTCTCAAAAATAAACATTCAAAAAAAATTTTTTTTAATTAAAAAAAATTTTAAAAATAGGCAAAACTTTATTTTAGTGTTATAAATACCTCAAATGCATCTTGCGAAAAATTAATGTTTTTAATCTAATTACAAGTCTACAAGTTTAAATCTTATCCCCTTAGGTGATACTATTTGAACAATCATGAGATTAATAAAATAGATTTAATTATAAAATACGTCCCTTTCCCCTGTGGCTTCCACGTTTCAGGTCTTAAAAGCTTTTCTTTTTATTGCATTTGAGGAAGTGATATTTTACTGACTTATCTACACAGGTAGAGTTGTTGATATTATCGACAGGACACTGAATACTCAGATGCTCATATCCTTCTAAAATAACTGAAGAAATAATGCAAAGATCTAGAAACCTGTATCAATCTGTATCTGGTCATTCACGTACCTTGTTTTCTTGACCTGAATGCTGCTACTGAGTTTTTCCAGCACATATTCACCAGTGTCATGATTAATAATAAGCACACAGTCTTTCTGATAAGGCCGTTTGTTCCCCTTGAACACAGTCATTGGTGGTGTGGATCCCTATATGCCACAAAAGTAAAAGATCAAACCAGACACACCAGTTATGAACATTAAAAACGAATTTACAAGTGGCTTCATGAGTATCAGAGCTACTCAAACAGAATAGAATGAACTGATTTCTATTTTAACTCCTCTGGCTTCCTAGGCAAAAAGAAAAGGGATATAATATACAGCAAGAATCTATAACTGCAACTACTTCTCAGTAATCAAGAAAGGTAATATAAATTTTCAAAATTACCGTACATTTTTCTAAAGATTCAAAACATGTTACAAATAATGGCGAGGTATGAACTGGTAAAAACAGATTAACCATTACTTGGTATTATACTGAGTAGAACTTTTCATTGCAAGAAGTAAAACTAATACGTGATTTCCGTATTTCCTTGTAATTTCAGAGTCCAGGGCTTCCCCTCATGCCAAGTAACCAACAGAGTATTCTCTAAGGGCAGCTCATTATTCTGCTTGGCTCAGAGTAAGTACATCATGCCACTCACCTGCCTAAGCCCTTTAACTGCTAACCTGTTGCTCTGAGACCCAAGAATAAAATCTCTAAACCAGATACCTGGCCCTTCTGCCTCACCCTGTACCCCTAGCCCTAGGCTCTGCAGGATCCAGAGTAGAAGGTGGCTGGCCTCTCTCAGATCCTCATGTTCTTTCTTGCAGGGCTTTAACAAGGCTTCTGCCTGCAACATCCTGCCTCTTCCTCTCTTTCAATTACTCAACCTTCAAATCTGCTCAAAGGTCACTTCCTTAGAGAAACCTTCCTGATTTTCTAAAATAAATGGCTGTGCTTTTTATATTTATTTAATTCCAGATCATAAGCTCCCCAAGGGCAAGAAAAGTGCTTGTTTTGTTCGAGATTGTATTCTCAGTGCTTAGTAACGGGCCAACACATAGTAGGTGCTCAATTAATATTTGACATATATAGGATTTGATTGTATGGAATAAAAAAAATTGGTTGGCTCCTTGACTCCTTATTCATAGGGTATAAACTTAGAGTTGGAAGGGACCCTAGAGACCATTTATCTAACCCCTTCATTTTACATTTGGCAAACAAAGATCCAAAGGGAGATGATGTAATCTGCTAAAGGCAACATGCAATGAAATAGCAGTTGGAACTGGCAGACAAGTAATTTCTACTCAGCCTGAAGCTTCTTGTCCAGAGTCTTTTCATCCTATTACTGGTTACCAAGACCTTATTATGTTCCAGGACAGGGCTGTGACATCCAATGACACCTGTTCATTATGAGCATTTTGTCTGATCCTTCAGGCTGTGTGATTATAGTGCTACTTTGGACAAAGCTTCAAAAAAAAAGTCTCTCTCCATAGGGGTTCTCAATTTAACTTTTAATTGGGTTCCTCATCCCTAAATTAGCTGAATGCTCTGATCCTCTGGTGCTTGGTTGCAACTTTCAGTCTGCAGTCCGCCCTTTGCCTGATATATGAAAGGTGTCAATTCTGCTCCTGCCTGTCTTAACTCCTGGTTTGGCTGTGCCACACACCTAAACTGTTGTTGCTATAAGCCAACGTGGCGTCGGGGGCTTTGCTTTTTGGAGCTGTGTGAGGGAAAAGCTAGGCCAATCTGAAAGAGCGGCTAGAGGGGCTAAGTATCCAGACAGGAACCTTGTCTACTTGGTAGCAGATGGGGGAAAAGGGAGCTTGGGAAAAATGGCAAAGAATCATTTTTACTCAAGCACTTGGGAAACATGAATTCCACCCTACCCCATCCCCCCAATTCCCTTTTTCCTTATGTTGGAATTTTAGAAATCTAAAAATTTTTAAATAGTAGGAAAATTCAAATTGCAATAAATAGAATATGAGGATTCACTGTGATTCCACAGTGCATAAACTTACAGGGATATGTGGCAGGGTAATTGTGACTTCATCTCCTTTGCCAACTTGAAGCTCTCCTTCACAGGAAGTGTCTATAGATGCTGGCTTAAAGTCATCTAAAGGGAAAAGCAAAAGAATATTTATCCAGCCGGTTACTTATACCATGCCTCCTGGTCATTCTTGTTTAAGAATTAAAATTTTTTTGTGAGTCAGATAAATGGAAAAATACAATGTAGAATTAAAAAACCTATTTCATTGTGGAAAAAAAGCAGAGAATAGTACAATGAGCCCCTGTGTACTGTCACCCAGGTTTAAGAAGAATTACGAACTCAGGGACAATCTCGTTTTCTCTATACCTCCTACATACTTTGCCTCCCATCCCTGCTGGATTACTTTGAGGGGGGGGGGGGAAAAAAAGCTAGAATTCATATACCATTCTATTAAGCAAAGATATTCCCTTCTCCCAAGTGACACATGAAAATTAATGCCTTCTTAGCCAGAGGGGTTTTGTTAGGATTGTTGTGTACAAGATCAAAAGCAACAGAGCATATTAAAAAGATTCTGTGACTGTAACACCCTATATGAAACAGGAAAGCCCCAGTATCATATAAGCTGATTTCATTTTGCATAGAAACTGTCAACATTAGGATTTCCCACACTCAAGTTCTTATAAAAGTACAGAATAGATGGTTGAACTCTATCTCCAAAGGTTAATCCTGCCCATCTCTCTCAACTGCTGCTAACGTGCACCACGAATAGCCATCTTACTCCATTCTGACATAAACTGGCCTCACACTGCAGGCCACGTGCATATATGAAGTGTCTCACTTAAATTCCACATTGCTCTTCCCTCTACCAAAACATCAATTTAGTAAACTGCTCCGAAAACGATGCTCTTATCACATTCCCAATATCCTCCCTCTGAAAGAGCTGATCTGCTGTCAGTAGGAGACACAATAATGGTTTGGCAAGTGACCGCAGAAATATGGAACTTCATTATCTAACACGCCCTCTTCCAATGTGTTGAGTCACATTTATTAGCTCCTTAGACAAAAACAAGTCTTAACCAGCATTAGGGCTGACGGATACCAGAAGCTCGTGAATCACACAGAAGGATGCTCAGCCAGCCCATCCCTAAGAGCCAAAACTTTACCCAGGACATAGAGTGGACATGCCCTTCCTCCACAGAGTCTGTAATCATGTAGAAAAGGAAGGTCCAGCATAACGACTATTTGGACATTCTTGATGCCTCCTCTCCCCCGCTTCCAAGCATACATCAAGCTTTATCAAGGCTCACGCATTCCAATTTTATTCTTCACTCACATGGGACTTGGTACTGAGTTAAAGTCGGGGTAGTATAGGTCACCTCAAAAGACAGCAGAGTCAAACGAGGTACAGAAAGCTGGAGGAGGAAGACGGATGGAGCGCACAGAGGATGCGGATTCTTTGGCTGCCAAGGGGATGAAGCGCAGGCTCAGGGTAACCAGAACAAAGACGAACGAGGAACGAAGGCTAAGGAACACAGGGAAGAGGAGAATGTAATAGGAGGGAGTCGATAAGGCTCATCAGCAAACGGGAAGAGTCCTTTAAACGTGGAGGACCCCGCTGGGGTCATCAGAAAGTGGGACGGATTACAGGGAGAAGGGGAGTCTGATGTGGGGTCACAGTCTTTTGGTAATAAAGAGGGGTAAGTTTCGAATAAAGCAGGGCTGGGTGGGCGGATGAAAAACAAAGGAGCCAATAACCTTCGGAAGAAGTATTTGGGACCACAAGGCAGATGGATAGTTGGGAGTGGCGAAGCGTTTGGTTTGGGGAGCTGGAAAAGGGGGGAGGGGGGGAGGGGGAGAGGAGGGGGTGGAATCGAGGTCCAGGAGGATCTGGGCGAAGAGAGAAGGGAGCTGACGTAGGCAGGAGGTTCCCTGGGCTTTGGAGGGACGAGGGAAGAGAAGAAGGAGTCGGGTTGGCAAGAGGCGGCGGAAGGGAACAGAGGGGAGGGCTGGCTTACAGCGAATGGTGTGGAAAGAGGCCCGCGGTCGCTTCTCGAAGCTCTCCCCGAGCCGCAGGCAGTGTTCCTCGCGGTCCAGCAACGGGTTCGCGGTTCCGTTCATGGCCCCCCACGAGCCTAGCGCCCGGACCGGCGGTCTCCTGGCGCGGCCGCGGTCCGAGCTTCCGGCGCCGGCGTCCGGGGGAACGAAGCTCCCGGGGCAGCGCTCGGGGGCGCACGGCGAGCCGAGCCGGCGCCCACCCGGGGCCGGAAGCAGGTCCTCGCCTCTGCGGCGGGGTGGAGGAGGACTGCGCGGAAGCAGGGCCGCGGAACTTCCGGCGTCGGGGAGGGACTTCTGCGTTCGTGACGGAAGTGGCGGGGGCAGTGCCATGGCCAAAGGATTCCGCCGGGAGAGGTCCTCGAGGGGGATTTGTCCCCGGACCGAAGCTCCCTGATCCGGCTTCCGAGGCCGGGTCCGGGCTGAGGGCTGAGTGCGTCCGTCCCTACCCGTCCAGGTGAATGTAAGAAGTGATGACGGTGAGCCCAAGCGCGGCGAACTAGATGAACACGGGTCTGACAGCCAGTGTGGCCAGCTCTCCGCAGGCCCGGGCGGCCCGGGCGCCCTAGTTTCTCCCAAGCGTCCGGAGCCCTACGGACCCTACCCCGCGCGTCACTGGCCTCTTATCCTTCACGCGTTAATGGAGGAACGAGAGCCTCAGCCCCTGGAAAACGGCGCTACCCTCCGATTCGTGAGACGGCCTCTTAGGTGTGTGATCAGAATCTCAGGCTGCCGGGCTTGACTACAAATTCCCCCCCGAAACTGGGTCTCGGATCCTTGGGAAATGATCACCCCACTTGACCACCCGTCGCCATTTCGGGAAGCTGGTGTGGTTGTTTTAAGTCACCCTTTCACGGGCATTAAAAATTGATGTTTCCTCCCTGAGATTTCTCAGTCACTTCTTGGGAGTGTCCTTTTTCTAAACCAAACCGATTTAGTATTATTATATTTTTTTAATGTTTATTTATTTTAAAGAGAGGTAGAGACAGAGCACGAGTTGGGGAGGGACAGACAGAGGGAGAGAGAGAGAGAGAGGGAGACACAGAATCCCAAGCAGGCTCCAGGCTCTAGGCTGTCAGCACCGAGCCCGACCCAGGGCTGGAACTCACAAACTGCAAGATCATGATCAGAGCTGAAGTGGGACGCCTAACGGACCGAGCCACCCAGGCGTCCCTAAACCGATTTATTATTATAATAGTTAACTTATTCTGGTTTGAACTAGAGTTTGGTGCGTGAGAGCCCTGGCCACTGAATGTAAGCCCTCTGAAGGTAGGGATTGTGTCTTGGGCTTCTTTCTGACCGACCTCTTGTAGAGTGGGCAGGGTTTTTGTGTTGAGTCAGCATCTAGTATGTGGTGAGTTGAACTGTTTGGTGAAAGAACCGTTTTAAAGCGACTAACCAGCGTCTTAAAAACTGTCCTAGAACCACTAACCGGAATCTCCTTTTTCCTGCAAAGCACCCAGTGCTGCCCGAGGCTTGAGCCCAACGTGAAGAACCACATTTGGACAAATCCTTCCTATGTCTGCAGTATCAGCTTGGATTACTCAGGTTATTCAGGGTTGGGGAATCTTCAGCAGTGTTAAATATATTACCATCAACTTATGGGATGGCTTCTTTGCAAAGGAAAGGGCTGCAGGCAAGAATTCTCAGCGCTGAAGAAGAGGAGAAATTGAAAAGAGACCAGGCTTTAATGTCTGATTTTAAACAGCAAAAACTGGAAAAAGAGGCTCAGAAGAACTGGGACCTTTTTTACAAAAGAAATAGCACTAACTTCTTCAAAGATAGACACTGGACCACCAGAGAGTTTGAGGAACTCAGATCATGTAGAGAGGTAAACTAATATTGAACCTTGTTTGAGTTTTTCATTTCAAATGTGAAGAGGAGTGTTTATTGCCTTCCTATGGGTCTCCAGTGGATTTAGTAGGTCCTGGGTTGTATGTAGGAAAGAGAGCTTTCGAGGGCATTTTCTGTTTCTTAAAGCCAGTCTGAAAGTCATAAATATTGAATTCATGCTGGGTGACTTCAGTGACAGATTCAGATTCATAATAAAGACGATAAACACTTTACCACGGCCCTTTTGTAGAACTCTACATGTTGTGTAATTTAAGCCCTACAATAACAGTGTGAAGTAGGCATCATTGTTATCCCTACTTGCAGGTAAAATGGGGCACAAAGCTCTTTTAAGAGAGTTGTCTAATGATAGAACATGGTGAGGGAAGAAGTCCAGATTTGAGTGCAAGCAGTTTAGTCCCAGAGCCTGTTATTTTAGCTATTATCCTGTGTTTTCTTCTTTTTTTTTTTAATGTTTATTTATTTGAGAGAGAGAGAGAATCCCAAGGAGACACCATGCTCAGCATGGAGCCCATCTCTGGGCTTGATCTCACCAGCATGAGATCATGACCTGAGTTGAAATCAAGAGTCGGTGTGGTTTATATACACAATGGAGTACTATGTGGCAATGAGAAAGAATGAAATATGGCCTTTTGTAGCAACGTGGATGGAACTGGAGAGTGTGATGCTAAGTGAAATAAGCCATACAGAGAAAGACAGATACCATATGTGTTCATTCTTATGTGGATCCTGAGAAACTTAACAGAAGTCCATGGAGGAGGGGAAAAAAAAAGAGGTTAGAGAGGGAGAGAGCCAAACCATAAGAGACTCTTAAAAACTGAGAACAGGGGCACCTGGGTGGCTCAGTCGGTTAAGTGTCAGACTTCAGCTCAGGTCACGATCTCGCGGTCCGCGAGTTCGAGCCCCGCGTCAGGCTCTGGGCTGATGGCTCAGAGCCTGGAGCCTGCTTCTGATTCTGTGTCTCCCTCTCTCTCTGCCCCTCCCCCGTTCATGCTGTGTCTCTCTCTGTCTCAAAAATAAATAAACGTTAAAAAAAAAAATTAAAAAAAAAAAACTGAGAACAAACTGAGGGTTGATGGGGGTGGGAGGGAGAGGTGGGTGGGTGATGGGTATTGAAGAGGGCATCTTTTGGGATGAGCACTGGGTGTTGTATGGAAACCAATTTGACAATAAATTTCATATATTAAAAAAAAAAAAAGAAAAGAAATCAAGAGTCGGATGCTGTGGGGTGCCTGGGTGGCTCAGTTGGTTGAGCACTCGACATCAACTCAGGTCATGATCGAGAGTTCGTGGGTTCCAGCCCCACATCAGGCTCTCTGCAGTCTTTGCAGAGCCCACTTTGCATCTTCTGTTCCCCTCTCTCTCTGTGCCTTCCTGGCTCCTGCTCGCCCTCTCTCTCAAAAAAATAAAACATTAAAAAAGAAAGGGGGGGAGGGATGCCTAATCGACCGAGCCACCCAGGTGCCCCTGCTGTGTTTTCTTTATACTAAGCTGCCCAGTGTTGGACGACAAGCAAGGTATCAGTATTAGCTTTAGGTTCTCAGTTCACTTGTTTACTGTCTGCCCCACGGGGGCAGAAACCTTGCTTCTCCTGTTTGGAGACATGTTGTAGTTTGGTTTGTTTCTCGATGATGCAAACGACTTTGCATCTCTTTCCCCAGTTTGAAGATCAAAAATTGACTGTGCTTGAAGCTGGCTGTGGTGTTGGGAACTGTTTATTCCCGCTTTTAGAAGAAGATCTGAATATCTTTGCCTATGCCTGTGACTTTTCTCCAAGAGCAGTTGAGTATGTCAAGGTTGGTGCCTTGTCCATGTTTCTGTTATATTACTGTTTTCTTAGATTTCTTTGACCTGCCTCTCTGCCCATTTGTTTATTAATTCCAGTTCTCTCTTTGAAGCTAACCAGCTATGACCATCATGAATGTGTTTTTCCTGTTTAAATACCTGTATCATACATACAGAAACACAGCTTTGGGGTACCTGCATGGCTCAGTCAGTTGAGCATCTGACTCTTGATTTCAGCTCAGGTCATGATCCCAGGGTTGTGGGATTGAGCCCTGCATTGGGGCTCTGCACCTCTCCTCTGCTCATACTCTGTCTCTAAAATTAAAAAAAAAGAAAAGAAACACAGCTTATTCAGAAAAGTAGAAAGAACTACCAAAATGATACCCATATGCTTCTACCTAAATTGAATGATTGCCAGAATTTTGTACATTTGCTTTATAGACTTGTTTCTTTGCTCAACTATTTTAAAGTATAGATGTCAAGACACTTCCATCTGAAATATGTCTGCATACATATTCAAAAAATACGGACTTTATCTGCATGGTGCAATACATGAACTGTAATCTCCTAATGTCATTAATATTCAGAATGGATTTAGATTTACCCAAGTAGTCCCAAGTGTCTTTTATAGATGTATTTAATCGAGGACTAAATCTTGTACTTCTTAATGTACCTTAAATCTCCTTAGCCTAAAACATCCCTGCCCTTCCCCTTGACCTTTTCCCCACTGGCTTTGAGCTTATTTTTTCTCTTTAATTTTTTTTATGTTTATTTTTGAGACAGAGAGAGAGTATGAGCAGGAGAGGGGCAGAGAGAGAGGGAGACACAGAATCTGAAGCAGGCTCCAGGCTCTGGGCTGTCGGCACAGAGCCCAACATGGGGCTCAAACCCACAAACCATGAGATCATGACCTGAGCTGAAGTCGAACAGTTAACCAACTGAGCCACCCAGGGGCCCCTGGCTTTGAGCTTTTGAAGAGCAAGCCATTTTCTATAATTCAGTCCCACATTCCATATTGGTCTGATTGTTTATTCATATCATTCAACTTGTTCCTTTATCCTCTGTATTTCCTTTACTGTAAACTAGAAGTTAGATTTAAACCAGGTAAAATATTTGTGGCAAAAATACTGTAATAAGTAATGTTGTATCTTTGATATTGCATCCTGTCAGGAGGCATTAATGTCTGGTAATGCTAGCTTTAGTTTTGATCTCTGGGTTAAGGTAGTAACTACCTAATTCCCACCTAAAAAGTACCTTCCTAAGGGGTACAAGTATTTACCTTTTGCTATTAACAAATATGTGGGGGATACTTGGGCAAACATCTAACTTTCCATCAACCTTTTACAGTTGTACCATCCATTAGAAGTTTTTTTAATAGCGGTATCACATTGTACTATAACTTGCTTTCTTCACTCCACATCCTATCTTGTACTTTGGTTTTTTTTTGTCTTAGTACATACAGGTCTACTGTATTTTACTTAGCTGTTGTAGTATTCCACAGAATGGATATACCGTACTTTAACAGTTACCCTGTTGCTGTTTGTTTAAATTACTTCTGATTTTTTACTCTTACAAATAGGGTTAATGTGGCACTATGTGCCACTCCCCAAAACACGTGTGTGCATTTTTCTCTTTGGTGATGGAAGAATTCCTTGGAGAAACGGTACACACATTTAAATTTTAATATTTGATGTATATTTTTTAATTTAATATATAAATTTTAATATATAGCTCCTATTCTGTCTATATTCTCAACGTTTGATATCAGTCTTTTTTGTATCTTCTAATCTTAGGGACAAAAAGTAATACTCCATATTTTAGTTTGTTTACCCCTTGTATATGTAAATAAGCATTAGTTTTTCTTCTGATTGTGAGTTTCTTTAGTCCACATGTATTTATCGAGAGCCTAGTATGTGCCAGTCACTGTTCCACACACTGGGACTAAGTAGTGAACAAAACACAAAAAAAATCCCTCAGGTGGAGCTTGTATTATACTATGAATTGTCTGTTCATAACCTTTGCTCATTTTTCTGTCATTTCTTTATCTTTAGAGTATATTCTGGATATTGTTTCATTTTTTACAAACATTTCTAGTTTATTTAGCATTGCTTTATGGTTTGTCTTTCAGCAGGATTTAAACTATGTGCAAATTTATTAATGTTTTCCTTTCAAGGCTCTAAGGTCTTAAGTCTTGTTTAAGAGTCCTCTAACCTTCTACATAGTTTTAAAGCTTTGGTTATCATGTTTTTAAAATTTTGGCCCTTATTTCTTCAAATATTTCTTCAGCTCTGTTCTCTCTTCTGAGATTCTAATGGCATGTGTATTATACCATTTGCTATTGTATGGCGGTTTGTTTTCTTGGATGGTGGTTTGTTTTCTTAACTTTTTTTCTCTTTGCATTTTCAGTTTGTATAATTTCTTTCATCCTATCTACAAGTTTACGGACTCCTTCTTAGGTAGTAAATGTTCCTATTGATAGCCTTTCAAAAGCATTCTTCATATTTGTTGCTGTGTTTTTGGTTTTTAGTTCGTCTAGTTGATTGTTTTTGTAGTTTCTATTTCTCTGCTGAAATTACCTATTTGATCTTAAACTTTGTCTGTGTTTTTCATTAGAGTCTTTCACTTATTAATCACAGTTATTTTAAACGCCCAAACTTCTAGTTCCTATATCTGTGTCATATTTGAGTCTGGTTCTGATGATTGCTTTGTCTCTTCAGACTATTTTTTCTTGCCATTTGGTATGTCTTGTACTTTTTTTTTCACTGAAAGTCAGGTATGTTATGTAGGGCTATGGATACTGAGGTCATAAGGATTTGTAATAATCTAGACAGGAGTTGAGCTGTGTTTGAAATCTGTTACTGTTATAGTTACCTGTGAGGTTTATCGTTGCTATGGCCACCAGAGACTTCAGAGTCCTCTGGTGACTTGGTTTATGTCACCCCTTTTGGCTTTGGGTCTGCTCTTCATACTGTTCCTCGTAAAGATCCTCTCTCTTACAACTTTCCCAGCTGCAATCCACTGTTTTTATTACCACTGGAGACTTGGTAAGGTGTGGGAGAAGGGATTGTCATCTAATGTTCTGATTCTCAGTTTTTGAACTGTATAGTGGGCCTGTGTCTCAGGGGTGTGGCCTTCACAAGTGTGTCTGTGCTCTAGGACTAGAGCTTTCCTCTCTTTTTGGTCCCTCAGTATCTACCTGGTGTCCTCCTCGATGGTCTTGAGGCCATTCTCCCTTCAGATCAAGACTAGGTCTATCAATCCCCAGCACCTCCACCAAAAAAAAAAAAAAAAAAGACTAGGTCTGGGGGGCGCTGGCTCAGTCCGAAGAGCTTGCAACTCTTGATGTTAGGGTTGTGAGTTCAAGCCCTACATTGGGTGTGGAGATTACTAAAAAAATAAACTTAAAAAAAAAAAATTAAGAATGGGTCTGGGCAGAGCAGTTTCCTCCCCTCTTGGCAGTGGTATTCACTAGTACCCTAAGGCTGCAGGCTCCAGGAGACCTTTCCCCTGTAGTTTGAATCTTTTCTTCCTTAAAGGAGATGAGAAAGTCCAGTACTAGATGGAGCACCATCTTCTCTGTGAGAGCCCCGTGATGTTCTTAGAAGAAACACCTATAAAAAGATGGGAATGTTCCTGTTACTTCCACCCCCAGAGGCCCAGAGGCTTCACGCTATAACATCCGCACTCAGTCTACAGCAGTTTGTCAAATTTCTAGTTTTATCTTTCCAGTTTGGGGGTTTCTGCCTCAGGTAAGCAAATGCTTCGGTCCTGTCTCTCCCTGAAGGCACTTATCTGTCTCCAGATTGGGGGACGGCTGCTGGTTCGTTGGCCTTTATTCTTTGATGGGTTCACAAAAAAAGCCATTACTTGGCTGTCTGTCCATCTTTTTTCTTATTGTAAGGATGGGAGCTGCATTTTTATACTACTGTATGTCTTTGAACTGAAACCAGAACCTTTAAGTCACCTAGGTAACCAATTGTCCTTTAGCACAAATGTATAGCTAGTTGTTCTAACACAGTAAGTTGAATGAGAAAATTCATTTTTCTTCCCTGATAATTGTCACTTTTATTGTCTACCTTTTTTGATATGTCATCTTTGTCACTTGTCTTTTGTCATATGCGATACTAAATTCCCCTATATACGTGGGTCTGTTTTGGGGACTCTGATCTGTCTTTGTAGTCTATTTGTCCCCATTCTCAAACCTCATTGTTTCAGTACTGCATTTTGTAGTATGTTTTGAAGTCCAGTAGTGTACCTCTTCCTTCATTGTTCTTCAGTTTAAAAATTGGCTTGGCTATTCCTAAAGATTTTTGCTTCCAGATGAATCAAATTTGCCTTTGTGTCAAGTTTCTAGAAATCTATTGGGATTCTATTGAGGTTGCATTGGATTTAAAAGCAGATTTATAGGTAGAATTGACGTCTTTTCAATATTGAATCTTCCCATCCAAGAACTTTGTATTTATTCGAGTCCTTATTTACGTTAAAGAAAGTTTTGTGGGGCGCCTGGGTGGCTCAGTCGGTTGAGCGTCCGACTTTGGCTCAGGTCATGATCTCACAGCTCGTGAGTTCGAGCCCCACGTCGGGTCTGTGCTGACAGCTCAGAGCCTGGAGCCTGCTTCTGCTTCTGTGTCTCCCTCTCTCTGCCCCTAACCCACTCACATTCTCTCTGTCTCTCTCAAAAAAAAACATTAAAAAAATTTTTTCTTAAAGAAAGGTTTGTTATTTTTTTATAATGTCTTATAAGATCTTAGACTTTATGATACTCTTTATTTATAAGAGTAGTATATGTATTTTTTTTGATAATGCCCTTAAACCCCCCATTCAAAATGTACAGGAACACACTTGTTTAAAAAAAAAAAAGTGGGGGTGGGGCGGGGAAGAAGAAGAAATTTGGTTTATTTGGCTTGCTGTCTCAAGGGAAAATATGCAGAACTGTGGGAGCATCTCCATGAGTGGATCGGGAAGGACTTCTCAGAGGATTTAGGCTTGTAATGGGTGATTTCAAAGGAGGATTAAGGAAGCACGGGTCAGTTTTGACTTATCCCTCTAGAAATCTATGCTTCTAGAATGCGCAGCTTTGAACATGTGATAGCTCTTCAGTGTTCTATCCTCAGTTAAAGATGATTTGTTAAAATGAAATCTTGCCCCTCCTAGTAACATCAAATGCTACAGGCGTTAGCGTGCAAATGGCACATTACTCAGTTTTACCCAGTAACAAAGTGATCTGTGATTTTTGTGTAGCAGTGCACAAGTGGAAATAGATCCATTTTCCATCGGATCTCCTTTTGATGCTGTATTTTTCTCTGTGTGTCAACATGGGTGTTGCATTAAAATTCTTTTCTTTTTCCCCCTTCTCTAGCAAAATCCTTTATATGACACAGAAAGATGCAAGGTGTTCCAGTGTGATCTAACCAAAGATGACCTTCTGGAACATGTGCCCCCAGAGTCCGTGGATGTTGTCATGTTGATATTTGTCCTCTCTGCTGTTCACCCTGATAAGATGCACCTTGTCTTACAAAACATTTACCAGGTTAGTAATTTGGAGCCTGGAGGTTGGACATCCTGATCTTTTTGCTTACCTCCCCTCTGAGGCTCATGTCTAGTTCACAAAGCCCCCTCGTTCTCACTAGGTGTAGGCCATGCAGTCAGTGTATCGAAGGGGTTCTCCTACATAAAACATTCAGTTTGAATTCTGGTTTGTCTGGTAGCCATCACTGCTCTTCAGTTTGGCCAGCTTTGGAGCGAGGATGATTTTGTAGTTATCTGAGCTCTGTGCATGGAATAACATGCAGATAGTCCCTGCTGGAAAAGGAGAAGAAGATATGGTTCGGGGTCAAGAATGTAGTCCGGCATCAGAGTGCCTAGAGACGATACCTGGCTTCCCTGCTTAGGCAAGTTTCTTTACCTCCCTGAGCCTCAGTTTCATTACCTATATAATACTGAGATACTGAGATGAAATACACGCAATATGTATAAAGTGCTTAGTACAATGCCTAGAAGGTGGTAAGTGCTCTTCAAAAATCAGCCGTTGTTGTCACTATCATCATTGCTGCCAGAATGAGGAGAACCCAAACTTCTCTGGCCATCAGGAGGCTGCTGTAGCATTCAGGAAGTAAAGCATCACTCTTAAGTCATGTGACTCAAGACAAATCACGTCATCTTCCTTCTGTGGGCTTCAGTGTCCTTGGCTGTAAAATGGGGGTGTCTGTTAGGGTTATTGTGAGATGCAAGTGAGATCATGAATGAGGCTGCTTTGTAAACTACGGTAGAAGCTCTCTTATCTGTGGCAACAATGTTGATTAAAGATCAACTAAATCAAAAAATCATGAAAAAGGTACATTCTTACCTTAAACATTTTATTATGACTTAAAATATGTTATTATTCGTTTATCACTCTTTTGATGTAGAGCCACGACCCTTTCTTTTGAGTATGGGGCTATTTACCATCTTTCTTACCATCTTATGAACCACATACATAGTAGAGTTTTGGCTTCTTTAAAAGTGGAGCAAAGACTTAAAAATGATTGGAAACTTAACGTAAGGGCAAATTTTTTTATATTTTTAACCTAGACTCACCTTTGGTTCTCCCATGTCTAACAGCAGTTCAGTGCTTCTCTATCATGTCTTTCCAAAAGTTTCAGTGTACTTTTCAGAGAAAATAAAAATGCTCTTTACTTGCATTGCATTGTTTATATATTCATATATAATTCTAAATCTAAGTACAGCTGGTGTAAGCAAGTTTGGGAACCAACACAAGTGACCAGTGGTAAGCATGCAGGTCACCTGGGGGCCACTAAATGGCAAGGGCACACAATGTGGAAAGCCTGTTAAGCCTCACCTGTTCAGCGAGTCAGAGGCCTCAGTCAGTCTGCTTTATAAAAGGGAGGGAAGAACATTCAGCAAGTTGAAAAAGTAGACGTTTTAAATGTTTTTTAAGTAGCGAAACAAACTTCAAGACACTGGAAACCTTTTAGGAAGTAATTATTCTCACTTAAAACAACATTTTAAGAAATTCAGATGTTGCCACGGTGGTTTCAGCTCTCTGCTCGTGAGGTTTTGTAAGGTTTTTTCTCCTTACTTCCCCTTTCCCTGCCCCTGGTATCTGAGCAGATGAGAACCCAGCATATACCCACAAATGGGCATGGAACTGAAGCTGAGTAAAGAGGGAAGAGAGGGCATCAGGGAAAAGATGGTAGGATCACCTGATTTGAAGGTCCAGGTGAGGATAAAGGATGATGAAAGATGGGGAAGTAGAGAGAGAGCTGGTAAGATGGGGCAGGGGGGATGACCAAGGTGACTCGTATGACACTGAGAGACCGGAGGGGTTATGCTTTTTAGTGTTGACAAGACTTCAGGACGTTACCATGGGAGTGAGTGGTTTGGAAGGGTAAGACCTTGGAAAAGTTCAAGTCATTAAGAGGCCAGCATATTTGGAGGGATAATCCACATATATTGAAATTACTCTGAACTAAGAATGGAGTAGTATTAAGGAGAGGAGAATAAATCAGAAACATTCATCCTGAAACAGGGAAATGACCCTGGCACTAATAGATGACAGTAATATTAAGGGATAGCAGATCATATAATCTGATGACAAGAGATTCAGAGCTAGGGATTTTAGGGAGGAAAGAGAATACATGAGAAAGTAGCAATGAGAAGCATGGAGGGCGCCAGGCTCATCTCTAAGCCCAGTGGTACAAAGGTGAGGAGAGAAAACAGCCATGACTTGAGAGGTTGCAGGGAAAACAGTGTCCTCAGGAACAGTCTGTTAGCACCAGGATGTGAAAGGAACATTGAGAAGAGGTGGATACTAGTGATTTCACTGATGAAAGGTTTCAGGGATTGGAGAGAAGTAGGAGTTGGGGACAGAATAAAGAGCATCTGGAACTCGATGGGGCGAGAGCGCCTACTATCAGTTTTGCTTTTCAGCATTATCTTGGTGGTCCTAATCAGCTCAAAAAGACAAGAAAGAAAATAAAAGATGGGGGAAAAATAGGGATGAAAGACAAAACTCATTTGCAAATAATGTAATTGTCTAATTAGAATATATTAAGACTATAAAAGTATAAGATGAATGTACTCTGCTTAATGTCACAGAGCTCTTCACACCTAACAAAGAGTAACATGCATTGTTCAACCTTACTTTTCCATTTAATATTATACATTTTATTTTCTTAATTTTTTAAAAAAATTTTTTGTGTGTATTTATTTATTTTGAAAAAGGGAGAGAGAGAATCCCAAGCAGGCTCCACACTGTCAGCACAGAGCCTGATGTAGGGCTCAAACCCACAAACCATGAGATCATGACCTGAGCTGAAACCAAGAGTCGGAGGCTTAATTGACTAAGCCACCCACGTGCCCCCTATACATTTTATTTTTTGTTGTTGCTTGATCGATTGGAGGTTTTGGGTAGGGTTTTTTTGTTTGTTTTCTGAGCAAATTGACAAGGTGGTTCTAAGTTTACATGAAAGAACAAAGATCAAAACACTTCTGAAGAAAAACAAAACGGGGGAAATCTGTACCCTACCAGATGAAAAGACTTCTTACTGCTACAGTAATTAAGATAGAATGATGTTAGCAGAGGGACAACTTGAATGTGATAGCTTAAACACAGATCCACGCATACATGGGAATTTGATATATGGTAGAAGTGACAATGAAGATCACTAGAAAAATAGGGACTGTTCAGTAAGTGATGCTGGGACCACTGGGTGTCCATGTAGGAAAGAATGATTGTACTTCTCCTTCACATCCTATACAAAAATCATTCTCGGGTGAATTAAAGACTGAAGTGAAAAAGACAAAAATGTAAGCCTTTCAGAAGAAAATACAGGAAAAAATCTCTATGACCTCACAGTGTGGAGTTTTTTCAAAAGATGACTCAAAGCATTCTAAGCATAAAGATGATTATAACAAAAGTAGGAATTTCTGTTCTTCAAAAGACAATATAATACAAAGAAAAAAAACCCCAACAACTTTGGAAAAGTGAGTTAAAGTCTATAAACTGTTCAAAGATTAGTACCCAGAATACGTGAGAAATTCCTGTGAAAGAAGTACAAGCAAATTAATAGAAAAATGGGCAGATGTGAATAGTCGTTTTCTTGAAGAGAACACACATATGAAAAGATTATCTCAGTAACCCAGGAAATGTAAAATAAAACCCCAATGAGATACCGCTAGGTTAACCAAATTAAAGAAGTCTGACAAAGCCAAGTATTGTTGAGGGTATGCCTATTCTTGACTTAAATAGAAACATACAGGGGCGCCTGGGTGGCTCAGTCGGTTCAGCGTCCAGCTCTTGGTTTCAGCTCAGGTCACGATCTCGCCGTTTCGTGAGTTTGAGCCCCGCGTCAGGCTCCACGCTACCAGCGCAGAATAGGATTTAATAAAATTAATGGAATTTTCTGCCTCCCCCACTCGCACTGTCTCTCTCTCTCTCAGGGTAAACTATTTAGAAAAATTTTAGTGGAAACATACAGTATATTATTTATATTTTAACAGTAATGAAATTTTTTTATTATTATTCAGTTGAGCTGTCTCAATCCACACCTGGCCCCTGTTGTAATCTTTCTTTGGTAACAAATTCCATTTCAGCAGTCCTTTCTATTTTTACCCCCAATAGAATTCTTTTTTCAGCTGATGTGGAATGAGTTCACAACAGTAGCAGATTGCGATCTCTCTGCCATCATACGTAGTGCCTGAGTCATTAATTTGAAACCATGTGCTTCATCTGAAAATTACAGAAGGAGAAGCAATCTCTCAGCCTCTGACAACAAGACCCAAAGGTGGGCAGCTCTGAGGCCTTCATGAACAACCACAGTAATAAGCTGTGGTAAGATAGATGTAATTACTGTAGAATGTTAACACTGAGAATTTTTAAAACTAGGTTTCAACTGAAAGACAACCTTAAGGTTGAATTCCCTCATTTTGGGAATAGAATGAAGTAAAAATAGACAAAATTTGTCATCAGAAGACCTCGATATTTGTCTGCCAGTGCCACCAACTTGCCTTGAAATCTCAGACAAGTCACTCTGACTCTGAGCCTTGCTCGCCGTAAAAGTGGCTATAATAGACCTCCCGTTCCCCTCCCTCCCCACCCCTAACCTACTTCTTGGAGTTGTTTAGAGAATGAAAGAACGTAATGGTGAAAAATGCCTGCTAGCCATGATCAAAGGAGGCATTAGTATTGAACTTATTATTTTATAGACAAGAAAACATAGGGATGAAATTACTTGCTCAAGGTTATTCAACTAGTTATGGAAGAACTGGGATATGAAGCAAGACTTCCAAATTCCTGAGTGTTCTTCCCACTGTCCCATGGAGCCTTCCTTCTGCAATTAAGAATAAGCCTTTTTCCTATAAACTAAATTTTTCAGAATTTTCTCTTCACAATTCACATTTTTTTAAAACTTGGCGTTCTAGACTAAGGATGTTTTTACCCAAGAGGCTCTTTACTGATGCTATTTAGAATGCATCCCTCATTGATTAGAATTTACTAAATGAGGAAACTGCAGCTCACTTGGAAGTATTAGGGACAGTCTTTCATACCCCTATTCAAGAGGAAATACACCAAACTGCATCAAAAGTCTAATATGTCACGTCTTAAAAATCATCTTATTGTTGTGATGAATCAGAATAAGGTTTAATTGGGGTGCCTGGGGTGGCTCAGTTGGTTAAGTGTCCAACTCTTGATCTCAGCTCAGGTCCTTTTTTCTTTTTTTTTTTTTTAATGTTTTATTTATTTTTGAGGCGGTGGCAGGGGCAGAGGGGCAGAGAGAGAGGAAGACACAGAATCTCAAGGAGGGTCCAGGCTCCAAACTGTCGGCACATAGCCTGACATGGGGCTCAAACCCACGAACCGTGAAATTACGACCCAAGCTGAAGTTGAACACTTAACCCACTGAGCCACCCAGGCACCCTGATCTCCGCTCAGGTCTTGATCTCAGGGCTGTGAGTTCAGTCCTTGCGTTGGGCTCTGTGCTGGGCATGAAGCCTACTTTTAAAAAAATACAGAATAGGGTTTAATAAAATTAATGCCTTTTAAGTCCGCTCTTATTTAGTAGCATTCATGCATTTTGAAAGAATTCTCACATAAAAAGGAAATGTCACAGTACATACCACTTTCTCTTCATTTTGAAAAGCATATGCTATTTGCTTTATAAGATGGAGGGAGTTATAATACCCACACCCTGCCGGTGCCTACTCCCAATTTTCGAGACACCTACTCTGTGACACCTGTCTCTGAAAGACTTTAGTGAGGGACTCCCAGCCGGGCCTGACCATGATCCCCTTCCCTACACTGCTGCACTGGCCTGAGGACCTGTTAGAAGGCACATGTAGGACGAATACTCAGTTACCCCTCCTCCCCTTAGCCGTGCTTTTCTTGTCAGTAGCGTGAATGGAATTGGAATGACACTTCCCCCAATCCCCCTCCAGGGCTAACAGGTGTCTCTGATTCTACATTATGATGCCTTTTGACCCAAATGTGCGTCTTGACTACCCCCCACTTAGTGGCCGAGGTGTGAATCGTGCATAAATCACTTATGTAGTGTCCATTTTCTCATCTTGCACGAGGATGATAATCTCTCCTTTCTCCCTCCTGTCTGATAAACTGCCGAGTGCACTCTGTTATTATCATGGTGGGCAAGCTATGCATAATTGTAGCACAGTGAAACCCAAGTGGAGACTTAAAATGAGGAAAGCCAGCTAGAATCAGTAAGAAGCCAAAAGGACATATTTTTTTAAAGGGTCACTTTGACTTCAGGATCATATACTAGGAGATGGCTGATAAAATGGCAGGAGAACGTGCCTTAAGATAAGACTTTGATTTAACGTCATTAGCATTTTAATTGATATGACATTGGACCTTGTAGGTGCTCGAGAAGTATCCCTCTAATGCATGGGGCCCCGCAGGTCTTGCTATACCTTTGATTAGGAGGCTGTTTTTCCTTCAAAATATGGATGGTTCAGTCTGGTTCCTTTCATAATTATCACAAATGTAAGATATTTTAATCCCTGAATCAATCAGATTTTATTTTATTTGAATAAGTTTTATTTGCCTGGGTTCCCCAGAGTTACGTGCCGCCTGCTTTTGTTTCATAGGTATTAAAACCAGGCAAAAGTGTCTTGTTTCGGGACTATGGGCTGTATGATCATGCCATGCTTAGGTTTAAAGCTGGCAGCAAACTTGGAGAAAACTTTTATGCTAGACAAGACGGAACCAGATCGTATTTTTTTACTGATGGTAAGATTAATGGAATTTGTCTTTAATTGTTTACTTGCTTGCATTATCACTGGGGTACTGGCCGGAGGCGGGGGCAGCTGCACGTAGCGCAAGGTCCCGGCTGGAACAGTCTCCGACACGCACCACGTAGCACCTGGGATGACAGGGACGAGGCCCTGGCCGTGGTGAGCTCACAGGCCTCCTCTGGTGACAGTGTCTAGTTAGTGAGCCCAGGTTAGTGGACAGACTCTGACATGCCACGTGGCTGCCCTGCCAGGAAATGTGCTGGAAAAGGGGGAGGCCAAATGGGGATCCTCACTTCGTCCAGTCACAAAGAAAACAGGTAGGATGGGGCGCCAAGCTGGCTCAGTCAGAAGAGCATATGTGACTTAATCTTGGGGGTCGTGAGTTCAAGCCCCACACTGGGTGTGGAGGTTACTAAAAACAAATAAATAAACTTAAAAAAAAAAAGATGAATATAATGCCTGGAGATTACCTTCCCAGGTTATAAAGACAAGAAACCTTTTTGTATAAAGGTTTTAAGTATGCAAATTTACTATAGGGGTCTTTAAAAAGTCATTTTTAAAAAATTCCTCCTTAATATTTATTCATTTTTGAGAGAGCACACACAGGGGAGGGGCAGAGAGAGAAAGGGAGACACAGAATCTGAAGCAGGCTCCAGGCTCTGAACTGTCAGCACAGAGCCTGATGCGGGGCTCGAATTCACAAACTACGAGATCGTGACCTGAGCTGAAATTGGCCACCCAACTGACTGAGCCACCCAGGGGCCCCTAAAAAGTCATTTTGATAAGAAAAGCATCCAACCCCCGAACATTATTTCAGTCTTATACTAGATATTTTGAACTATTAGTTTTAAGCCTACTTAATCCTTTGGACCACAAAATAATTACCTTCTTAAACTCTATTTTTACAACCGTTTGTATTTCTTAAAGTATTCTTTTGGATGTAGAAGGAAATCAGAAATGAGTGATTACCATTAAAACTGCAAAGCCAGAAAATGTCAGGGGAAAGTTAAAAATATTCATGCTCCTGTTTACTGAAATCTCAATTGTAAATAATTGAGAAGATGTAGTGATGTCTGCAGAGTACGTCAGAGCATGTCCTCGGAAGCAGGGCTCTAAGGGTCTTCACTTTCACTACATGGCCATTCTGTTGGTTTCAGTGAACATGTAGTGATGTATTATTTGGGTTAAAGTTTCCTTAGGGTATATCACTACAAAGGGATTTTCCCCGCCACTCTGGTTACAGAATTTCCTCCTTCGTGTTAGGATAGGTGAGGTGCTTGGTGCAAGCAAACTGAACACATGAAGACTTTATATGAATATAGCCACTTTGAATATTGTTTCTTTTTACTCAGACATTGGTATTTGGGGATTCATAATAATAGGGCAAGGTGGCCATACTCCAGGTTGTCCTTAAACTTTTCTGATGAAATTATTTAGTTGGGGGTTTCTATTTGGGTGTGAGATGAGAAGTAGGAGTGTGTTACTTTCTAAAACAAAACCTTCTTTAAATTTTAGCACTGGAGTTTTTGTTATATTAAAAAAAATACCATAACCCTCCTCCCTGCCCCCCCCCCCCCCGCCCCCTTTACCACCTCAGAGCAAACGTAGTATCAAGACCATGAGCGTCACAAGGTCACCTGGGCGGCTCAGTTAAGCCTCCAGCTTCAGCTCAGGTCATGATCTCAGGGTTTGTGAGTTTGAGCCCCGTATCGGGCTCTGTGATGACAGCTTGGAGCCTGGAGCCTGCTTCAGATTCTGTGTCTCCCTCTGCCCTTCCCCCTGCTTATGTTTGCACGTTCTCTCTGTCTCTCTCTCTCTCTCTCTCTCTCTCAAAAATAAACAAACAAAAGACCATGAGCATTGTTGATCTGCTTCCTTACAGAATTCCTGGCTCAGCTCTTTATGGACACAGGTTACGAAGAAGTGGTGAATGAGTATGTGTTTCGTGAGACGGTGAATAAAAAAGAAGGCCTGTGTGTGCCGAGGGTTTTTCTTCAGAGCAAATTCCGAAAGTGTCCTAAGAACCCAACACCCTTGACCCTGGGCCTGGGTCACAAGTCCTGACCTTTCACAAGGTTGGCATTTGTGCCTCCCCTTGAAGAGGAAAGTTTGAAGTAACTCTATTTTGTATATTTTTATATTTTAACTTTTTAAAAATGAGCATATATAATTTTTATATGAAAAGGTAGCAAGTGTGTGTGTATATTACAACAATGCAAATAAAATTTCCAGGCCTGAAAAGTAAAGAAAGTTTGATGGTATAATGTAGTGCAGCCAGGCTGTCTGACTGAAATTCCACGAAGGGAAAAGCATAAGTGCTTAAAGAGATCCTTGCCGTCACTACTGAGAGCCTGTAAGTGCGCCCCCAGGCAGCACGTCAGGCAGCCCTGTGGAAAAATGAGGCCAAATAGACCGAAATAACACATCCAGATGTATTTTTAGCCTGAAGGATTGTTCTCTTTTTCCAGTGTCTCCTATTTGCCCGTTTTTCTCCGCTTCAGTTCATTTATGTGCCTCTTCAAGACCAGTGTTTCACAAATACAGCTTTTGCTATGACTCGAGAACCCACCATGGCTCCCTGCCTAATTCTTGAGACCCTTTGTAATTGAACCAGGCCCTGGCCACACTGCCCCAGGGAGAGAGGGGAAGGCCATCTTCCCGATGCAGTTTCTCCAGGAATATGGTGGATGGACTGACCTGAGTCCCCACTGGGATATGAAGCAGTGGCTTGGGAGGTAATTGACCAACATGGCCAAAATCACACAGCTAGTGTTGCAGTGGGATATGGGGAAATCCTTAAATTAGTCTGCTGACCTGTTTCCCAAGCATCTCCAAATAATGCCTTTTACCCTATGACATAAAATCCAAGCGCTGTTGGCTCGCTAACAAAAGATCCTATAAGCCTTCCTGCTTCCCCTCTGCAGAGAGCTTGTCTATGAGAACATTTGTGTAAAGTACGTTGACTGTGGTCTGCACCTGCAGCAAGCTAAGGCCCTTTCACCGTTGCCACATCTGAGGAGGGAGGTCCCAGTGGGGAATGGGCTGCATAATAGTCCTAGCTGGTCTGTACAACTAGAATCAATCCTGGCTCCTGGAGAGAAGCGGGGCAGGCGTTGGGGCTCAGGCAGAGTGCCGGCTGGCATCCTGCCGTCTGGGCCCGACTTCTTGGGAGGGGCTTCTGCGGATGGGGCAGGGGATGCAAGAGGAACCCCGGTCTCTTGTTGGTCTGTTGCTTCATATACTCTCTCCCTTTCTTTTGAGGGCTAAAAGATGGCTATGCTAGGTGAGAGCAAAACCGATGAGGAATTGTACAGAGTTTGTCTCTTGCAGTGTTTTTTTTTCTTTCTTTCTTTTAATCAGCTAGTAAAGATGGATCTATTGCAGGGTTCATGGGCCCTCTCCAAATCTTGGGTCAGGCCTGGCCCCAGAGCATCTGGTAGAGGAGAGCCACGACCAGCCGCAGGGTCCCCACTTCCGGTCCAGGGCTCCTTCCTCTAGCCTTCTCCAAGTGAACCCCACTCCTAGCTTCAGCCCCAGGATGCACCTTCCACAAAAGTCCTTCCCTCCATGAGATATGACTAGTGCTGCTTGGATTTCCGTGGCTGAGCTGAATAAAATCAGGGTATTTAAAGTAGAAAGTAGGGAGCTGTGTAGGGCGTAGGATAAGCATGGGCTTTTCTTATCAGAAGTCACTTGGAATCGTGACCTCATCATTTACCCTCATTTGTAAAATGGGGATAGCTGCTGAGAAGCACACCTACTGGAGGTTGCTGGTCCGAGGCGGATCATATGCCGAGAAACAGGAGCGATGTTCTCAAGAAAGCTGAACAGGCTAGTAAGGACCCTGGCTGTAAGAAAAGGCCTCTCTACCTTCACTAGTAGTTGGCTGAGGGGACACCCATGAATAAGACTAACTAACAGGAGCAGTTATGGCCCCAAAGTCCTACCCCAGAAAGGAAAGGCTGCAAAGTTTTCACTTGGAGTATTTAAAGTTGGCCTGATGACATAGGTAACCTCTCAGTTACCCCACTCTAAAATACATTGGTTGTAGGGGCGCTTAGCTGGCTCAGTTGGTGGAATATGTGACTCTTGGATCTTGGGGTTGTGAGTTCAAGCCCCACATTGTGTATAGAGATTGCTTAAAAATGAAAACTTTGGGGCGCCTGGGTGGCTCAGTCGGTTGGGCTGCCGACTTCGGCTCAGGTCATGATCTCGTGGTCCGTGAGTTCGAGCCCCGTGTCGGGCTCTGTGCTGGCAGTTCGGAGCCTGGGGCCTGTTTTGGATTCTGTGTCTCCCTCTCTCTGACCCTCCCCTGTTCATGCTCTCTCTCTCTCTCAAAAATAAAAAAAATAAAAAAATGAAAACTTTAAAATACATTGGCTATGAAATATACTACTTAAATGAATGAGGTGACATAGTCCATCAGAGTTTTAGCCATGAGCTAATGGATTGGATTAAGAAACAACAAAAATAAGGCTAAGCACAATAAAAACATGGCTACAGTCCCACTGCCTCTGTGCCTTCCTGTTGATTCTCCCCAGGCAAACCTCTTATCATTTCACCGCAGGTTAGGACAGTAGAGCAGCAGGGCTTTCCACATCTTGGGCGCCAGGGACCCAGGGAAGCAAAGCCACAGTTTAGTAGCAAAACTAACGGCATTTGTTAAGTCATAGACTACAAAGAGTGCACCAAGTATTGCCTTGTTTTCACAGACAGAAAATGGCTCCAGAAAGGTAGTGAGTACTAGTTAACAGTACTATAGAAAGTAGTAGAAGTATCATAGTATTATATAGTTCGTATCTGTACTATATATAGTATAGTACATATATTATGCTGTACGATGTATACTGTATACTATACAGTAGTAGGTATATGTTTTGGGTTTTTGATATACTACATAAATAATACTAATAAAATTATATCACATGGTTTGGAGTTTCGAAATCTGGGTTCAAGTCCAGGACTTGCATCACACAAGTCGCCAGCTTTACAGAACCTCAGTTTTCACATCCGTAAGGCTGAGTTCTTGCCGCCTACAGCTGAGGGCTGCTATCAGCGTTTAACGAGATCATCCACTTGGGAGTGCTTTGTTCACTAAAATGTGCCAGCCAAGTGCTAGTTATTTCTATTAGTTTGTATTCCCCAAGAAAATAACCTCCCATTTTTCTTAAACCCCAATTTCTCTTCCAGAAGCCTGTCATTTTTAAGCATAGGGTCCTCAAAAGAGGCCGCAAGGGGGCGCCAGACACTAAATAATCCCGTTGGCCTTTCCAGCGTGTCCATTTTTATTGTCATCGAAAAGGAAGGCAAATGCTTACAAATGTGTTTTCTAGGTCAACTTTATCCCATAAGATCAATTTTGACCTCATTGTGGGAATAGCAAGGATGCTTTTATCCAGCGTTCAATATACCTTACCTATGGAAGGTGGTTTGCTTTCAACTGAACTTGGGCAACATTTTAGGTAATAGGTTCTGAGAGGGTCTGCAAGCCCCGCCCCCCCCATCCCTGAATGGTTCTGTGGATTCATTTTTACTGTTGCTAGGGATTAAGGAAACGCAAGAGAAGGGTCTCAGCGTGGATACTTATTTGCCTCACACATTATTCATAGTTATCTTTGACAGCATTCAGCTTCCTATTTCACAGTCGTCAACCAAGAAAGGGAAAATTGTGAAAGAAATCATGTGCACCGAGAGAGTAAAGCGGGACCGTGTTTGCTGTTGGGAGGCAAATATTGAATATGAACGTAAATAGGCTCTGCTTCTGAAGCCAAATGAGTCATTAAACACAAAATTAGCTACGTTTTCACTTTTCTGCCCTTCTCACACACGTGGCATTTCAGTAGCTAGTGTTCAGTAGGTAACAACTGGAAACAGGGTGCTGTGGGGTCACCCTGGCTGGAGTATAGGAGTAGGAGGACTGTGGGCACACACAGAGGTAGGGGACTTCACTGGGCCAAAGTGGGGCAGCTAGGAAACCAAGCACAAACACACGGCACCGGAGGAAAGAAAAAGAGGAAGAGAGGCTATGGAAAACCTGAGTGTGACCACTGTCACCATCACTTGGAAAGAATATTTCCACACTTCGCATTAGAGGCGTCATATGCCCTGGTTTAGGGCATGGCCGTGGAGATGAGAACGTGACGCAGAGCTCGTTTAGAGTATCTTCCCAAGCACGTCTAGAAAACCATTGTGACCGGCAAAATGAGACAATTTACAACTTCTAACAAAATGGTCAGCTCTAATTAGAAATAGTTATTGAATTGAGACTCCCTTTGTTGCCTTTCAAATGAATAAAATTTATTTTTTTTTATATTTATTTATTTTTGAGAGACAGACTGAGACAAAGTGAGACTGGAGGAGGGGCAGAGAGAGAGGGAGACACAGGATTGGAAAGAGGCTACAGGCTCTGAGCTGTCAGCACAGAGCCTGATGCGGGGCTCGAACCCACAGACTGTGAGATCATGACCTGAGCTGAAGTCGGACGCCCAACCGACTGAGCCACCCAGGCGCCCCTCAAATGAATAAAATTTAAAACATGCTCACACTCAAGGTGCCTGGGTGCCTCAGTTGGTTAGTGTCTTGACTCTTGATTTTGGCTCTGGTCATGATCTCACCCTTCGTGAGATCGAGCCCCTCATCGGGCTCTGCGCTGACAGCACAAGCCTGCTTGGGATTCCCTCTGTCTCCTTCTGCCTTATCCTCTCCGCTGACCCATGCGCGCGTGCATGCATGCTCTCTCTCAAAAATAAGTAAACATTTTTAAAAACGCACACACACACACGGTAATAATGCTGGTAAAGGAATGGAGAGACTGCTTATGGAGGTATGACTTCTCTAAAGACTTCTCTAAAGTATGACTTCTCTAAAACAGCACTGTCCACTAGGACTTTCTGAAATGATGGAAATGATCTCTATCTGCATTATCCAATATGATAGCCATTAGCCACATGTGGCTACTGAGGACTAAGGCCAGTGGCCAGTGCAACAGCGGAACCGATTTTACAATTGCGTTTAAATATAAATGTAACTAGCCACATGTGGCTAGTGGCTACTGTATTGGACAATGAAAGTCTAGAACACAAGCATTGTGTAGCAGATTTCATAAATCTGTACATAATCTTTGATCCAGTAATCCCATGTTTAGGAATCCAATTTAAGGGAATAATTAGAAGTATATATATGAAGATGGTCATAAAAAAACGTTGTTTAGAACAGTGTGAAGGTGGGGCGCCTAGGTGGCTCAGTCGGTTAGGCATCCGACTTCTGCTCAGGTCATGATCCCGCGGTCCATGAGTTCGAGCCCCGCGTTGGGCTCTGCTGACAGCTCAGGACCTGGAACCTGTTTCAGATTCTGTGTCTCCCCCTCCCTGCCCCTCCCGCGTTCATGCTCTGTTTCTCTCTGTCTCAAAAATAAATAAACGTCAAAAAAAAATTTTTTTTAGAACACTGTGAAGGTGACAACAGCTTAAATAAAAATAGGAGATTGGTTATATAAATTAAACCAAAAATTACAATATTGTAATGAGCACTGAACATGCTCATTTCATAATGTAAGCAGGAATATAAAACTGCACCGAATAATGGTTTCAGTTATGTTTAATAGTAAATATTGTAAAAGGATAGGTAGATATATATATTTTTTAAAAGCCCACCTAGGGAGGAACCAATTTAAAATGGTTACAGTATTTAGTTCAGGGCTGTTCAATTACAGCTGATACTTTTTCTTCTTTATACTTCTCTGAAATTTACATGTTTTCTGTAATGAGAATATACTGCTTTTAAGTTAAGAACAAAAATGTAATCTAGCATCCTCAGAACTCCTTTCCAAAACTTGCAAGTTAAATGAACTAAAATCCTTATGACAAATCTGCTACAAGTGCCATTTCAACCTTTAATATTCTCACCCACCAGGAGCCAGAGGACATCTCCTGAGAGAGAGATTGGGTGTTTTACGGATTCTTTTTGCTCCCCATGCCCTGGAATCACAGTGAGGTGCCCCAGATTGGGAGGGGTTTTCATCTGTTCAGCTGGGCCATCCACCCTGCTGTGAATTTGGAATTGCAGGTCATTTAGTTTGGGGAAATTTACTCCAATTATTTATTTAATGACCTCCCGGGGTGCCTGGGTGGCTCAGGTGGTTAAACGTCCGACTTTAGCTCCGGTCCTGATCTCACAGTTTGTGGGTTCGAGCCCGTGTTGGGCTCTGTGCTGACAGCTCAGAGCCTGGAGCCTGCTTCGGATTCTGTGTCTCCCTCTCTCTCTGTCCCTCCCCTACTTGTTCTCTGTCTCTCTCTGTCTCTCTCTCTCTCAAAAATAAACATTTATTTAATGATCCCCCCCCCCAACTCCCAGCTACCACCGTGCGCGCGCGCACAGACACACACACACACACACACACACACACACACACACACACATATACATTGCTCGTTCTCTTTCTGGGGCTCTTGTTAGTAAACATTGAACTTTCTCTACCAATACTATAATTTTACAGTCTGTTCTCTCTTTTTCCACCATCTCTCTTTTTTCATGTTTTGCTTTCTGGGAGATTTGGTTCACAATCCTTCACTGAGTTTTTAACTTCTGCTTTCATATATTTATTTTTTATATATTTTTTAAAGTTTATATTCATTTTGAGAGAGAGAGAGAGGATCCCAAGCAGGCTCTGCACTGTCAGCCCAGAGCCTGATGTGGGGCTCAAATCCACCAAGTGTGAGATCCTGACCTGAGCCGAAATCAAGAGTCGGATGCTTAACTGACTGAGCCACCCAGGTACCCCATCTGCTTTCATACTTTTAAATTCCAGGAACCCTTTTGTATTCTTTCATTGTTCGTTTTAAAAATAGCAACTTAGTCTTGTTTCATGGATGCAGTGTCTTCTATCTCTCCAGGGCATGCATTCTCCTCAGGGACACTTTTGTCCCCAAAGGCACAAAACTTGGTTCTTTGGCGGTTGGCAAAAAAATCTTAGACTGTACAATGATTTGTCACCCTTCAAAACTCAACCCTATCAGACAAAATCATATTCTTTAATATTTAATTTGTCTCATTAGGGAAAATAAAATTGAATTCTAATGTTTCTCCTTGAGGTGTAATTTAGGCTATCTCCCTAAATACACAGTGTCCCTGTGTATTAGTCGGAGTTCTCCAGAAAAACAGAACCTATGTATAGATAGGTATATAGGTAGATACATACAGTTGACACGTGAACAACACAAGGGCTAGTAAAATATCTGCAATAACTTAACCCTACTGTTGACTGCAAGCCTTACTGATAACATAAATGGTCAATTAACACATACTTTGTATGTTATCTGTATCATATACTCTATTCTTACAATAAAGTAAGCTAGAGAAAAGAAAATGTTAAGACCATAGTAAAGAGAAAATACATTTATAGTACTGTGCTGTAAAAAATCTGCATATAAATGGACACAGTTCAAACCCATGTCGTTCAAGTCTCAATTGTATACAGTTTATGTATATACAGAGAGAGAGAGAGAGAGAGAGAGAGAGAGAGAGGGAGAACTACTGTAAGGAACTGGCCCACGCACTCAAGAAGGCTAAGAAGTCTAAGATCTGTAGTCCCAGGTCAAGGATAGTGAGGCAGAGAGAAAATTCATCTAACTCATGGTTATTAAATTAACCATCACACTGTCTTCTCTCTTTTTTCCCCTTTCCTGTTTTGGTCTCTATCTTTATTTTTAGGGGCTTTTCCCAGATGTGTAGTGATCCTTGGTTTTCCATTTATATTTTAGAACGGGGAGCTGCTGGGAATCTCTGAGCACGAGGGGGACCTGTCCATGTGGGCTTCCCGGTGTGGCGATCCGACGAGGCTGTTGGCTTTGTATAACCTCTAGTCTGCTATCTTTAGGTCTCTCCCGAAAATAAGCTTTCAGCCCCTGCCGGGTGGATACCATCCACACTACTCGTGATCTGGGAGTCAAGCCAGTGTGGAGTGGGCAGAATCTCAACATTTGGCACGTAAGCTTTCACAGAGTTTGCTGGGAAAGTGTTTAGGAGTACTATTTACGGTATAGTGGTGCATCCTCCGTTTTGCCTGGTGTGTCCCCTTAGGCCAAGAGACACATTTTGTGTTTAGCCTCTAGTCTTGCTCTGGGGTGGGGACTGTTCGGCTGTCTGGCCTTGGGGACATAGGGAGGGGGCTTGGGGGTATAACTGCTCCTCAAAGACCTATTTTCAATGCCGTCTGTACCCATGATCCTGAGGCACAAAACCTTTGGGAGTTCTCCGTGCAGACTGAGTTGCTTTCTTACTTTTCATCACTATTGGCTTCAGATTCAGCTTCTCAGGTACACTAGGTCAGTTGTTACTCCTCCCTCTGCTTTCAAGTCCCCTCTCCCCCCATTCTATCATGTCTTTATGACTTTATCCTGTACAAAACCCTTTTGTTATCGTTCTAGTGGGGTTTCTAGAAGGAGCTGAAATGAGCGCACTTACTCTGCCACTTAGTCTGCCATCTGCTCCCAGTGGGGTTGGGGAGGAAAGGGCAGCGCATAGACTGAGGGACAATTTGAGGAAGAGAGAGATTGGTGTGATTGCCAAGTGCAAAGGGGCTGAAGGATCTGGAGGGGTGGAGAAAACTCAGGGGAGCTGAGCTTGTGGTGTACGCTTAGAACGAAAGATAGGCTAGTTCCAGGTATTCTCTTGGGCAGAGTCCAGGATGTTGCTGAATCAGGGTCAGGTCGCTATTCAGAGAGCTGCTTTAACCTGTGTCCCAGAGTATGTGTCAAGGACCTTAGAAATGGTCATGCTTTGTTTCACATTAACTTAATTTGCAGGATTCTTTCCTCCGAGACAAGCTAACATATCTATAAGGACTCCTTTACGAAGGTGTTTATTAGCAGCATGATTTGTAACACTAAATATTAGAAACAGTCTACACCACGGTTCAGCCACCATGACCCATGGATCAAATCCAGCCTTTCTCCTATTTTGGTAAGTAAAGTTGCACTGAAGCACAGCCACACCCACGTACACATTGTTTATATTTCCTTTCATGCTCTCACAGCAGAGACTATGGCCAGCCAAGCCTAGAGTATTCTCTAACTGGTCCTTTAATAAAAAGTTTGCTGACCCCTGGTCCAAATGACTAGTGAGAAAATGGATAAGCCAACTAAAGTACATCACACGACAAAATAGAATATAGTCAATGGACATTATATATAGGAAGTGTTTTTAAACTGGTGAAAAATACGCGTAACAAAATTTATCATCAACCATTTTTAAGTGGACAGTTCAGTAGCGTTAACTGTATTCACATTGTTAAAGAGCTTTGCAACATTTTCATCTTGCTGGGCGCCTGGGTGGCTTAGTCGGTTAAGCATCGGACTCTTGATTTCAGCTCAGGTCATGCTCTCATGGTTCGTGAGATCGAGCCCCATGTTGGGCTCTGCACTGACAGTGCGGAACCTGCTTGGGATTCTCTCTCTTTCTGTCTCTGTCTCTGTCTCTCTCTCTCTGTCCCTCCCCCACTCACTCATGCTCTCTCTCTCAAAATAAATAAACATTGTTTTTAATTGAAAAAAAAAAGAACATTTTCGTCTTGTAAATCTGAAACATTGTACCCACTTAATGCCATTTTCCTTTTCGCCTCCCCTCCCTAGGCTCTGGTGAGCACCATTATACCTTACGTTTCTGTGAATTTGACTACTTCAGTGATCTCATATAAGCAGAATCGTATCGTTTTTTGTCTTTTTTTGCAACGGGCTTATTTTATTTAGTGTGACATCCTCAAAGTTTATCCATATTGTAGCATGTAACAGGATTTCATTCCTTCTTAAAGCTGAATAAAATTCCGCTTTGTGTATATACCACAGTTTGCTTATCCATTCACCTGCCAATGGATATCTGGGTTGCTTCTATCCTTTGCTACAGCGGATAATGCCGCTATAAACACAGGTGTACAAATATCTCTTGAGACCCTCCTTTCAACTCATTTGGCCGTGTACCCAGAAGTAGGATTGCTGGATTGTATGGCAGGTCTGTTTTTAAATTTTAAGAACCCTCAATGCTGCATTCCATAGTGGTTGTACCATTTTTCAGTCCTACCCAATTGGAACGAGGGTTCCAATTTCTCCACGTCCTCAGCAACACTTGTTAATGTGTATATTTTTGATAGTAGCATTCTAACGGATATAAAGTGATATCTCATTGTGGGTTATTTATTTATTTATTTAGCTCTGAAAATGTAGTCATTTTCATATAAAAGTATGTTATTTAAACCCACATGTAGTGGGTTTATTGTCATTCTGAAATGAATCAGCAAACATTTTAGGTATTTCTTAGTTTTAATTTCCAATATGGTAGACATCGATAGCTAGAACTCACATAAAAATTCTT
Organism: Panthera tigris; assembly: GCF_018350195.1. Lineage (NCBI taxonomy): Eukaryota > Metazoa > Chordata > Mammalia > Carnivora > Felidae > Panthera > Panthera tigris. Next base: position 131,571,898 of record NC_056668.1, on the reverse strand, counting down.
TGGAGTCCTCCACAATTTTAATAGTCTTTTTTTTGTTTTTTTGTTTTTTTGTTTTTTTTTTGGAGGCCAGGAGTGTGAAATCAGCTTTACCGGGCCAAAATCAAAGTGTTGAGTACTAGAAGTACTTATATTTGGGGAAAAAATAGAAAATCATATTTGAAAGCATGCCAAGAAATCAGAAGTATTTAAACAATGCAGTGGTGGATGAAGCGCTTAAATTTGGTTTTAACAAGGATGTTGAGATAGGACAGTTTGTTAGCTGATTACAGAATAAGCTATTCATGTAGGGAAGAACTATCCAAAGGGATAGGAAGGCAGTGAGCAGGCCTAGAAGGGGTTGCTATGATGGGCTGTGTGGTTAGTAAACTGAGGGTTTGGTTTTTTTTTAATTATTTATTTACTTTTTAATTTACATCCAAGTTAGCATATAGTGCAACAATGATTTCAGGAGTAGATTCCTTAATGCCCCTTCCCCATTTAGCCCATCCCCCTCCCACAACCCCTCCAGTAACCCTGAGTTTGTTCTCCATATTTAAGAGTCTCTTCTGTTTTGTCCCCCTCCCTGTTTTTATATTATTTGTGCTTCCCTTCCCTTATGTTCATATGTTTTGTTTCTTAAAGTCCTCATATGAGTGAAGTCATGTGATATTTGTCTTTCGCTGACTAATTTCACTTAGCATAATACCCTCTAGTTCCATCCGCATAGTTGCAAATGGCAAGATTTCATTCTTTTTGATTGCCGAGTAATACTCCATTGTATATGTATTTCTTTATCCATTCATCCATCGATGGACATCTGGGCTCTTTCCATACTTTGGCTATTGTTAATAGTGCTGCTGTAAACATTGGGGTGCATGTGCCCCTTCGAAACAGCATTCCTGTATCCCTTGGATAAACACCTAGTAGTGCAATTTCTGGGTTGTAGGGTAGTTCTATTTTTAATTTTTTGAGGAATCTCCATACTGTTTTCCAGAGTGGCTGCACCAGTTTACATTCTCATTGTGGGTTTTTTAAATGTTTATCTATTTATTTTTAAAGGTGGGGGGGCGGGAGGAGAGCATGAGCAGGGGAGAGGAGAGAGAGAGAGAGAGAGAATATCCCAAACAGGCACCCCACTGTCAGCAGAGAGCCCAATGCAGGGCTCAAACTCATGAACCATGAGATCATGACCTGAGCCGAAATCAAGAGTTGAATGCTTAACTGACTGAGCAACCCAGGCGCCCCATCTCACTGTGGCTTTGATTCACATTTATCTGATGACTAGTGCTGTTGAGAATCTTTTCATATGCTTCTTGGCCATTTGTATACCATCTTTGGGAAAATGTCCATTCCAGTCCTTTCCATTTTTGTTGTTTGCCATTGTCATTGAGTTATAGGAGTTCTTTATATATTGTAGCATCTCCTTTTTGCTGGAGTCCTTTCTTGGTTTTACAAGGGCTTGGGTGTTGTAGCTTTCAGCTGGTCTGTACAGTTCTCACAGAGGTATTTTGGTCCATACATGTAGTTAACCTCTGTATCTCTGTGGGGGAAGGAAAGCCTGTGCCTTCCTAGTCTGCCAACCTGCTGATGTGACTGTCATAGGAAAATGTTTTTAACATTTTAATACAATGTTTATGTTTCAATGCTAATCTTAAAAAAGATCCAAATATAAAATTATACAGTCTGTTCTGAACTATATAAAAATATTCTTAGAAAAAATACTGGTAAGAAATGTAGTACAATAAAATGTTAATTCTTTTCTGTACTCTCTAAATATTTTACAACAAATATATATACTTTTATAATCAGGAGGGAGGAAGGCAATTTAAAAAAACAACCGGAAGCTCAGAGGTAGACCAGGGGTCAGATTAGGAAAGGGGTCTTTTGTATTCAGGGACCCAAAGAGCGGAGAAATAGTGTTCTGAAGGCGTGCAGGACCGAGTTAGAAAAAAGAGAACAGAACAAAGAGTAAGAAACAATGGGTAGTAGTCAGGCAGCACCTTTGGGAGGGAAGGATGGGGAGAAAAGTAACCTTCCAAGTCAACCAAGAATTCTGAGCAGCTGATCCTGGAACATCCCCGTTAGATGCATACTTTGCATGGGAAGACTTCCTCCCACCGTGACACAGCCCGTACCCTTTAAACATAAGGGTCAGCCCAAGGCCTGGGAACCACAGGGGAAGAGAAAGGGAAAACACTAGGAATTTCAGTCCTTCATGTAATAACAGTCCAAGGTCCCAAAAGCAGGGTGAACAACCATCCCAGTTGGCTAGGACAGTCCTACATCACAGGAAACCCCCTAGTGCCAGGTAAACCTGGGCATTAGTTGCCTGACAAGGCATGGGATACCACGTACACACACACACACACACACACACACACACACACACACACACACACACACAGATACCTAGCTTTGGCTTGCCCTTGCGAGATAACTGAGAATGGATTCATCTTTCTTTAAGGTTGTTTTTTTTTTTTCATTTATTTATTTATTTTGAGAAAGAGAGAATCCCAAGCAGGATCTGCACTGTCAGTGTCAAGCCCAGTGCAGAGCTTGAACTCACAAACCATGAGTTCATGACCTGAGCTGAAATCAGGAGTCAGACACTTAGCCGACAGAGCCAACCAGGAGCCCCTCTTTTTTAAGTTTTTGATTTTAATTCCAGTGTAGTTAACATACAGTGTTATATTAGTTTCAGGTGTACAATATAGTGATTCATAAGTTCTATACATTACTCAGTGCTCATCATGGTAAGTGTACTCTTAATCCCCTTGACCTATTTTTACCCATCCCCCCGTCTGCTTCCCCTCTGGTACCATCAGTTTTCTCCCTATAGCCAAGAGTCTGTTTCTTGGTTTCTCTCTCTTTTTTCCCCTTTGTTCATTTGTTTTGTTTCTTAAGTTCCACATATGAGTGAACTCATATGGTACTTGACTTTCTCGGACTTACTTCACTTAGCATTATACTATATCTATCTATCTATCTATCTATCTATCTATCTATATCACATCTTCTTTATCCATTCATCTGTTGACGGACACTTGGGCTGCTTCCATAATTTGTCTATTGTAAATAATGCTGCAATAAACACAGGGACACATGTAGCCCTTTGAATTAGTGTTTTTGTATTTTTTGAGTAAATACCCAGTAGAGTGATTACTAGATCATAGAATAGTTCTATTTTTAACTTTTTTGGGAACCTCCATATCTTTTTCCACAGTGGCTGCACCCGTCTCCATTCCTGCCAACAGTGCACAGGATTCCTTTTTCTCTATATCCTCACCAACACTTGCTTCTTGTGTTTTTTGTTTTTGTTTTAAGTAGGCTCCACGCCCAATGTGGGGCTTGAACTCACAACCCTGAAATCAAGAGTTGGATGCTCTATACCAACCGGGCCACCCAGGAGCCCCTGTTTCTTGTATTTTTTTTTTTTTTATCTTAGCCATTCCAATTGCTGTGAGGTGATATCTCATTGTAGTTTTGATTTTCATTTCCCTGATGACAAGTGATGTTGAGCATCTTTTCATGGGTCTTTTGGCCACCTGGATGTCTTCTTTGGAGAAATGTCTGTTCATGTCTTCTGCCCATTTTTTTTTTTTTTTTACTGGATTCTTTGTTTTTTTGGTGGTGAGTGGGATAAGTTCTTTATATATTTGGGGGTTCATATTTTATTAGACATTTCTCCAGTGGACAGTTTGGTAGCACCCCAGTAATGAATGAGCACTTTTATGCAAAATAGAAACCAGGCCTGCTCTGGGCAAGTACAGCTCGATCATAGCTTGGTGGGGCACCTTGGTGTTACACAGCTTGAGAGGGTGGGATCTGAAACCAGCCGTGGCTCTCCTGGTCACGCTGTGTCCTCTGGCTACAGGGACGGTGTCTGCCAGAGGGCACCTTCCACACCAAGGTGCTCCACAAGCTATGATCGAGCTGCACTTGCCCAGAGCAGTACTGTTTTCTATTTTGCATGAAAGTGCTCATTCATCAGTATGTTTGTGCAGTGCACAAACCACACAGCCATTGGCAACAGGCCTGCCACTCAGACTCCAAAGGGGTTTGTTTCCTGTTCCAGATATCTCTAACATCAACAATGCCAGAAAAAAGAAAACACTTTCTTATTCAGTGAACTATACATTTTTGCCTAAAGATTGTCTGCCATGTATGTAAAATCCAAAATAAACACTGAATTTTTAAAAAAATTTTCACATATAGCATAAGGACCTGCTGGAAACAGATGAAAAACAACAACAACAACAACAACAACAAAATACAACTAGGGGTGGGGGGTATTGTAGCCAAGGATGAGACTGGAGGTGAAACTCAGCCCTTTGATTCTGCTTCTCCGGTTCCAGGGAGGAAGAAAGAACCCACCACTAGGCACACACATGGAGACCATCTGTTTCTTTTCAGCAGACCTTTTACTCTTGGTCAGTGCTGTAAGGGTCACCTTTTCAGACCTTCACTACATCTTCAGGATTGCTTCCACCCCCTTCTCTCTCACTCCTCCTTCTGAGTCTCTGATAAAATGTATGTTCGACTTTTATTTTATTTTTAAATGTTTATTTTTTTTTTGGAGAGAGAGAGCACACACAAGCTGGGGGGAAGGGTGGAAAGAAAAAGAGAGAGAGAGAACGAACCCCAAGCAGGCTCCATACTCAGCATGGAGCACAGTGTAAGGCTTGATCCCATGACTGTGAGATCATGACCTGAGCCAAAATCAAGTCAGACGCTTAACCAACCAAGCCACCCAGGTGTCCCAAAACGTATGTTAGACTTTAAAAATACATTTTCTATGTCTCTTATCTTTCCTTCTGCATTTTCCCTCTTTTTAAATTTTTTTTACGAATTATTTATTTATTTTAAATAATCTCTACACCCACTGTGGGACTTGAACTCACGACCCTGAGATCAAGTGTTGCACGCTCCTCCAACCGAGCCAGCCAGGCACCTCTGCATTTTCTTTTTTAGCTGTTGGAATGATGCTCTGAAGAATTTCTTCAGAGCTATCTTCCAATTCTCTAATTCTGTCTTCAGTTGTATTTCTTTTAGGGTTAAAGTTATCCATTGAGATTTGTAGGTACGCTTATATGTGTTTTGGTTATTGCATTTTTTTCCCTTAGAAGTTCTACTTAGTTCGGGGAAGACTGTATCAGTTGCTATAGTTTCCTGTTCCCAAAGATACCAACAAATGTGCCTTGTTGATCTACCTTGTTGGCTTATTTGAGGCCTCTATATTGAAAGTACCTTCCTTCAAGAAGTACTTGCATATGCTTTTGTGAGGTGTACAAGGGGCCCCAAGAGTCTCAAAACACCTTAAACCAAGTTCAAGGATAGTCCCTGATCCAGACAATTGGTGGTGGCTACCACATAAAGACATAAACTGGAATAATAAGAAACAGACACACATTGAATATGGAAGATGGGCCTACAAGGGCCACCTGAGGTTGGCACTGGGGTCCCAGGTGCTAGGATGAACTTAATATCGTGTAGGTAGAGGCAGCGATCGTGGCAACAACACCAGGGAGAATAGTGAACCCCCAGGAAAATACAGACATGGTGGGAGTCTGCCAGAAAGCAGTCAAGACCATCCCAAACGGGAGGCAGAACAGCATCAACTGAGGTATATTGTTGGGAGCCCCCCCCCCCCCAAGTTCGTTTTCACCTCGTGAGTTAGAATTACTAACAAGCCCTCCAAGGGCTCATTGAGTACAAAGGTCAGCATCAGAATGTGATGTAGCAGTCTCAGGTGAGCTGGTGAATATGTTAGTCCACGGTAGGAAAGTTGTTTGCAAGGCAGGGGCAGGGGCTTAGATTTGGGACTTTTTTGTTTGTTTGTTGTAAATGCTGTGTCATCTTAAAAGGACCATGTCCTCTTTCTGGGCCTTGGTTTTTCCTTCAGTGAAACAATAGTTTTGTATTTGATTAGTGTTTCCCAACTTTTAATCTTCACACAAATCTCCTAGGGATCTTGTTCAATTATGGATTTTGATTCAGTAAGTCTGGGATGGGCCCTGAGGGTCTAACGAGCTCTCAGGTGATTCTCCTATTCCTGATCCAGAGGCCCAGATCTTAAGTAGAAATGTTGTACACGGACTCTAAGCTCCCTCCGGGATGGCTCTAGTCAAATAGGGACCCTTGGGGCTTTTGGCAGCTTGCTGGTTAAAGGAATCCCCTTCTCAAGTGGATAAGTCCGTCTCCTATTTCAGGACCGGGCTCTAGGGTCTCCTTCTCCGGGAACACTTCCCTGGGATCTTTGCCTACGTTGCCTCCCACCAACAGCCTGAGTGGGGAGCTCTCTTCTGGGTGCCTGTGCCCTAAGTGCTGTGAGTATGCCACTGTCTCTCTGTAATCATCTGCCTGATGTCAACATCCATGCCTCCAGTACATGCCTGCCTGTATAAATGAACAGAAGACCAAAATAGGTTTTAACTGGGGGTAGAGGGATGGGGGTGATCGGCAGATTCCTGACCAGGACTTAACAGCCCGGTCTCTGTTTATTGTGAGTCACAAATATCCACTTGGCTCCTCTTATGGACTGAACGGTGCCCACTGCCCTCCCCTTCCCAGTTCTTGCCTTGAAGCCCTAAATCCCCAATGTGACCGTATTTGAAGATAGAGCTTTTAAAGAGGTAATTAAGGTTAAATGAGGCCATAAGGGTAGGCCCTGATCCAACAAGTCTGGTGTCTTTCTTGGAAGAGGAAGAAACACCAGGAACATGCGCACAGAGATAAGGAAGGCCGTGTGGGGACGAGGCTAGAAAGTGGCTGTCTGCAAGCCAGGGAGACCGGTCTCAGTCCTACACCTTGAGCTCAGACTTCCAGTGTCCAGAACCGTGAGAAAATAAATGCCTGCCGTTCAAGCTGCCCGGCCTGTGGTATTTTGCTATGGCAGCCGAGGAGACTACCGCAGCTCCTAAACGGGGTCTCAGGTTTCTAGGCTGTTTCGACCTCACAGAAGACCCTCAGCACATAGAGCTCTTCGGCAGGGAGGACTCCGCAACCTCCAGCTTCCCTCCTGAGGCCAGCACAGGAGTATCCTCTGGGCTAGGCGGTTTTTATGGAAAGACCAGAGAAGCAGGGCCGTGCCAGATGGAATCTGTGCCCCCCCCCCCCCCCCCCCCCCCCCCCGCAGTCAGGGCTGCTGAGCGTTACTTGGTGGGACGTGTGTGAATCTCAAGACTTGATGTTCAGATCCCGCCTCCTTGCCTCATCACTCCCTCTTGGTAACTACACCCAGCTATCATCTGCGGCTGTTCAGCCTCATTGCTGCCTTTCCACGTTCTCCTCTGTATCTCAGAGGATGGCAGCCTGGAAACCGCATTTTCCAAGCTTCCTTGCCAGCTGGGTTCTGTGCCAGTTAGGTTCTGCCGGCGCAAGGCCCTTGTGTGAGTCGGTTGGAAGGCAGGAGGGTGGGAGAAATGCCCTCTCCCCGGCCCCTCTTTGTGACATCGACAGCGGCTGTGGTAGACGGTTGTGGGCCGTGCACTGCTGGGGTCCTGGGGCAGGGTCGAGGCGGTGGCGAGGGGACGCTGAGGGCTCCAGCAGCTCTGATGGCAGTTTCAGTGGCACGAGCAGGTGGGCCTTGGCTTTCTGCTCAACGGGAGAGACTGGAGCTCCAAGGGCATCGGTGGTGAATGAGTGTGGGCTCACAGGCTCTGGGAAAAACTCCCTTTTGCCTTCAGGTTGTACACAGGTCAGAATTCCCTTCTTTGTTAAGGCCGAATAATCTTCCATTGCATGTATATAGCACATTTTGCTTGCCCATTCATGTGTCAATGGACAATTGAATTGCTTCCACATTTTGGCCATTGTGAATAATGGCGGCTGTGCGTGCGAGTGTGTAACTATCTCTTTGAGACTCTGCTTTCGTGTATTTTGGATATATCCCCAGAGGTATTCAGAGGTAGCTGAATAATAGGGTAATTTTATTTTCAATTCTTTGAGGAACCACCGTACTGTCCACAGTGGCTATGCCATTCTATGCTCCCACAAACAGCGCCCAACAGCTCCAATCATTGGTTTCTTAATTACATCACCTTCTCAGGGTTATGGAAGAAAGGTGTGAACACGACAAAAATGGTCTCAATATCAAAGGCCATGGGTGCCAGATAAACACCCTACTTTATACATCATTTCATATTTGGTGACCATTCTTAAATTGTTGGATTGTGGGGGCTACACTAATGATGTAATGGTGATATGTCTCCTATCCCCGACTGGATTCTTGGACATCCTGCATTCTACTTTTAATCTGTCCATTATAAGTGAATAAGTCATACTCCCCTATGGGCCTCAGTTTCCCCACCTGTAATATAAAGTGATTGAATTATAGGGTTAACTATGACCAGCTCCGGAATTGTTTCTGAGATTACCTCTTCAGTAACTAGTTTAATGGAATCTTCTGGAGTCAGCAACGACTTAAAAACCAAAGAAATGATGGAGTAATTGGGGGTCTTTGGAAGGATCTCAGATTGGAAGTCCAAGGATCAGTCAGTCACAGATGTTTGGTTGATTGCCTCAATATTTTTCAAACTTTTGAATTTGAATTGTTGTAACTACAGATATAGGGGTGTTTAAAATGATGAGGGACTATTAAATGTCACATGTCACTCTGGCAGTGAATTTGAAAACCTAGAAAAAATAGGTTTTTTGAGAAATGCAGAATAGCAAAATTGACACAGAAAGAAGTGGAAACTATAAATAAATCAATGACTATGGAAGAGATTAGAAAAAATAATGAGATTTGCTGTTGAAAAAGCCATTGGGAGGCACCTGGGTGGCTCAGTCTGTTGAGCATCCAATTTAATTTGGGCTCAAATCGTGATCCCAGGGTCGTGGGATGGAACCCCACATTGGCTTTTTGCTGAACGTGGAGCCTGCTCAGGATTCTCTCTCTTTCTCTCCCTCTGCCCCTCTCCCCTGCTTGTGCATGGGTGCACACTCTCACTTGCTCTCTCTCTCTCTCAGATAAATTTAAAAAAAATGAAAAGGCATTGATGAAATGGCTGCACAGCTGAATCTTATCTAACCTTTGAAATACAGATAATTACAAGATTATTCAAAATCTTGTCCACTCGAAGTGTAGTCCAGGGACCGGTGGCATCCGCATCCCTGGCAGTTGGTTGGAAATGCAGAATCCCCACCCCCCACTTAGACCCACTAAATGAGGCTCTGCATTGTTTAAGAAGCCCTAGGCTAGGGCACTGGGGGCAGTGGTTTTCAATCTTGGCTGAACATGGGAATTATCTGAGGAGCTTTTAAAAATACTGGTATTTGGGGGTGCCTGGGTGGCTCAGTCGGTTAAGCGGCCAACTTCAGCTCAGGTCATGATCTCGCGGTCCATGAGTTTGAGCCCCGCGTCGGGCTCTGTGCTGATAGCTCAGAGCCTGGAGCCTGCTTCAGATTCTGTGTCTCCCTCTCTCTCTGCCCCTCCCCTGTTCATGCTCTGTCTCTCTCTGTCTCAAAAATAAATAAACGTTTAAAACAAATTTTTTAAATAAATAAATAAAATAAAAATACTGGTATTTGAGCCCCACCCCCAGAGATTCTGATTTAATTAATCAGGTACATGACTTGGGCATTTGCATTTTAAAATATTCCTCAGATGATTGAGAATCAGAGATTCAACCTGAGCCATAGAGAAACATGGAAAGCTGACAAAGGACGTCCCCCCCACCATAAAAAAGAACTACAGACCAATCTCATTTATGATTAAAAATAAAATCCAGTAATGATAACAAAAAAATACTACAATAAAGGGTGCCTGGGTGGCTCAGTGGATTAAGCGTCTGACTCTTGGTTTCGGTTCAGGTCATGATCTCACAGTTTGTGGGTTCAAGTCCCAAGTTGTGCTCTGTGCTGGTGATACGGGGCCTGCTTGGGGTTTCCTCTCTGGCGCTCCCCTGTTTCCACACCTGCGTATGCACGTGCTCTCTCTCTCAAACTTAAAAAAATAAGAATACATAAGACCAAGCACAGTTTATTTCAGGAATACAAGCCGTAGGGCAGTGGTTTAACAACCTGCTCTCTGGGAAAGATTTAAAACAAAACAAAAAACCCAAAAGCCCTGATTTGTAGCATTTGTCAATTCCCGTGGTGTAAATACTCCCACCATGACTAATTTAATTTTTTTTATGTTTTATTTTTGAGAGAGAAAGAGACGGAGTGTGAGTGGGGGAGGGGCATAGAGAGAGGGAGACACAGAACGTGACGCGGGCTCCAGGCCGTCAGCGCAGAGCCCGATGCGGGGCTCGAACTCACGAGCCGTGAGATCATGACCTGAGTCGAAGTCAGACATTTAAGCAACTGAGCTACCCAGTCGCCCCCCACCGTGACTAATTTAAAGCATAGTTCATTTTAAGCTAATTTCGCACTAGCAAAGAATGGTGCTAATTTTAAACTACCAACATGACTTCAACTGGCTTGAAAACTCCTGAACGTTAAACACTTGGCTCTCACAAGCTGCGTCACACCGCTAGAGCTTGCTTCAAAATCAGGAAAGCCACTGATGAATCCATTCCATCAATATGTTGAAGAAAGAAACCACACGGTTCTCCCACAAATACACCCGGGGTGGGAGGCCTTGGCTGGGCTTGATCTCTGCTCAGCAGGGGTGTCATCACCCCCCCCCCCCCCCCCCCGAGCTATCTCTTGACCAGCTGGCTTTCCACATTTCCCTGACCCGCTGGTCCCTGCAAGCATGTGACTTTGTGACACACGCTTTGCAGCCGGGCAAAGCCCGGCCTGGACTGGCCGGGGCCACTTTGCCCTGTGGCCCTGGCAAGGCCTGGGCGTAATCACGTCCTGTGGAGGTGAATGACGAAGGTGTTGCCGTCACCTCTTCGTTTTTCAACAGGCAGAGCTGGCAGGGGAGAGTGCACTGCTTCCGTAATCTGTGGACATCCTGCTTCAGACAAGGTTGCCCTTTCTCAACCCTGAAAGGAACGGAAGAGGGAAGGCAGGGGCCCACCTACTGTGCCTGGGAAACCGGATGGGCTTCCTGCCTCTGCACCCTTCTTGGCTTGCATTCCTGTCCCCGGTGGCTCACCTGCTCTGCCCTGCATTTCCTTACTTCTTGACTTTATCAGGCCAGTCCCTCCTCCAAAAAGCATGAGCCTCTCGTATCTTTCTAGTAAATCCCCATTTTGTTTAGATACCCGGGTTCCATTGTCATCGCCACTGAACTTTTCTAAGCAACGCCATTACTCTTACCCAAGAGGGCTGACTAGTACAGGCATCCAAACTGGTGTTCACGTCAGCTGTGAGGACAGTTACCAAGCAAACCCATTTTTGCTTGTAACAGGATTCTGGGGCGGTGGGCTCATTGACAGCTTCCAGATTTACTAGCTCTTCGGGGTTCCTGCAGTTTCAGGGACTCCTAAGGAGCTTCTTGGAACAGTTGTGTCGTGCAGGGCAATCACCCCTCAGAGGTTAGGTTCCTAGAAGACTGGGGCAGCCTCTAAGCTCCTTGCTCCAGACGCTTCTCTCTCCTCCCTGCAGGAACAGTTGCACCCCCACTTTCTAACAAATGATGGTGACAGTGTGGCAGAGATTCTGTTCCATGAGCTTATTTATTCTCCGTGGAACAGATTTTATTTATTTATTCACCTAACAAATAATTTTTGAGCACCTGTCATGGCCACTTTGTGCCGGGGACAGACGGATGTAAACCCCTAAGCCTTATATGCTATCAGGGAAAGGGAAAATAAAAACAGCCCTAAAAAGATAAACTAGTAAGATGATTTCAGGTAGACCTAAGTGACACGGAGAAAATAAGCATGTAGAGAAACGGGGAGGACAGGAGAGAGCTCCTTAGCTCAGAAAGTCAGAGAAGGGCACTGTGGGGAATGGACAAATCTGCGAGCTGAGAGGGGAGGAAGAGCCTGCCTGTGGGGAAGAACAGGAGGAGCTTTCCAGACGGAGGGAAAGACAAACGGAAAGGTCAGGAGCCGGGCACGGGCTTGGAACACCGGCGGAGCCATCAGAGCCCTGCAAGGTCACACACGTGAGGGGAGGCCCTGGAGGGGGCAGCGAGGGCTGCTCACGCCGCAGGGGCGGGGACTAGCACTCAGGTGTTGGGGTTTTTGTTCCAATGGAAATAGGAACGGGAAGTGTTAAGCGGGGAGGTTCCTAAGATCTGATTTGCGATTGGGAAAGGTCACTGTGATTTGTGATTTGGAAAGGACCGCGATGGGGCGAGGCTGGAAACGGGAGACAGGCAGGGAGCTTGCTGCTGAGGCCAGAGACGGCAAAATGGCAGGAAACCATCTGATGATGCAAAGCCGAGCTTAGGCATCTGAAGTTCCTCCAAAACATCTCCAGCAGTCACAACCTACCACTGCAACCCAGAAACACAGCAATTATGTGCCAGAAAAAACCACATGTGTTTATGCTCAAACAATAGTAATTACAGGGCCCCTCCTTCTCGTGCCTTCCCTGCTGACTCCTGACTGCCCTAACAATTAACTCCTGCCAGCCAGCCACCTCCTTAGTCCACCTGCTCTCAAGGCTCTGCTACCCTCTCCACACCCCCCACCCCCCACGTTGTGTGCTTCCATCATCAACTTGTTATTAGTGTCTCAGGGATCAGATAGATTTTTAGAAATAAGATTCACATATTACAAATTATTTGATTACTTTGACATGATTTAGTTTTTCATCTCAAGTCCTTCATCATTCTAGAAGGATGATTCACTCATCCCTTTGTCCATTTATTCACTCATTCGGTCAACCGACATTTGTCGAGTCCCCGTGCTGGGTAGGAGCTGGAGACATCACGACAAAGGCATAGATCTCGGATCCCACTCGCGGGGAGTTGTCATCTGCAGCACACCCTCCATGACTAATTAAAAAAAAAACAACTTTTTTTTAACGTTTTTGAGAGACAGAGAGAGACAGAGTGTGAGTAGGGGAGGGGCAGAGAGAGAGGGAGACACAGAATTTGAAGCAGGCTCCAGGCTGTGAGCGGTCAGCGCAGAGCCCAAAGCAGGTTCAAACTCACAAACCGTGAGATCATAACCTGAGCCGAAGGCGGATGCTCAACCAACCAAGCCACCCAGGCGCCCCTTTCCATGACTAATTTTAAGCTAATTTTGCTTCCAGCAAAGAATGGTGCTGATTTTAAGCTCTCAGATTTTATGGCGACTAGCTCTTGGTGAGGGGCCAACACCAGCTAGGTTTTCAGACCCCAGAACTAGATACTGTCTCTTTCTAGTAAAAGGAAGGAAATGAAAATTCACATTTATGGACTGTTTGCTCTGTGCCAGGTTATACCGTTTGCACACTGTTATATAGCCAGTGAGTTTCAGGACTAAGTCTGAAACCAACTCTGCCTGACTCAAAAATTCATGCTCTCAGGGCACCTGGGTGGCTCAGTCGATTAAGCGTCCGACTCTTGATTTCAGCTCCGGTCTGGATCTCGAGGTTCATAAGTTCAAGCCTTGCATCGGGCTCTGTGCTGACAGTGAGAAGCCTGTTTGAGAGTCTTTCTCTCTGTTCCCCTTCCCCCCCTAAAAATAAACATAAAAAAAAAATCCACACTCTCTCCATTCCACAGTTTCAAGAAATAGATCACATTCAAAGAGAAGGGAAGAACTTGGTTACATGCTCAGGCCCTCCTCAGTCCAAGAAAAGTGTGCCCCGTAAAGATAAGGAAGTCACATGTCAGGGATGATAAAGTCTAAACAGCAACAAAAGAATCACGAAAACTGTAACAATCCCAGAGAGACATCCTGGGAAAACCCAACAAGCTGTCTCCTTCACAAAACAAGTCACTGAAAGGCCCTGGAGAAAGATTAGAAACCGGACAGGTTGAGGAATAATTATGCCCCTGAACTGTTTGCTGGGAGGCTAGGTGTGCCAGATTCGGTATATTCAGCATCCAGCTGCCTGGGGCGGTGGTGGGGTGGGGTTGCGGGGGGGGGGGGTTGTCTCTCCCCGGACTTCCAGTCAAAGTCAGCCAAATGGTGCCCTCACCTCTGGGGTCAGGAAGAAGAGCCTTCCAGGTCTCTGCCTCTCAGCCCTGGTATCTGTCCCCACTGGTTTATTGGCAGGCCAGAGAGAGCAAGAAGCCACATGAGAGAGGACAGATTTTTTTAGGAGTGTCTATTTTAAAAATTTCGACAAAACTGATAACATCGCTTTGGTAACAAATGTTACCGTAGTAAGCCAGAGAGAGCCAGTTTTACAGGAAATTTTAAGAGAACACAAGTCTTTAAGGAAACTTCATGATTTGGGCGGGCTGCTTCAAACTTTGTTTCCAGTCGCCCGAAGATCCATGACCTTTGATAGGAAATACTGAGGCATTCTATGCAGCTTATCTCATACTTGTGTCAATTGAACTACCCGTCTCCCACCCTCAAATCCGTCTTAACCACCATGAACTGACTTTCATCCTAGGCACGATATTCTGCCAGGCCCTGTTTGAGATTAATAAGATAGTGTTCATGTTGTAGTAGACCCTCAAATACGTCCACAATAACCATAATGTGATGTGTTCATTATGCTAGAGTGGAGGCATGTGGAAAGAGTAATGGGTACTGGGAGGAGGAGTGATTAATTTTACCTGGGAGAGGGGCCATCATGGAAGACTTTACGAAGAAGCTGAGGGGGAAGGACTCTGCTTTGGGGCTGTCCCTCATCCCCAGCAGAGGAAGCAGGGACCCCCTGGGAAGTGCATAGTGGATTTGGGAAGCAGGGACTTCACTGTGGCTGAGTGTAAGGAATGTGGGAGGCACCTGTCATTGGTGAGTATGGTAAATTACTGCATTCAAGATCACACGGGCCTTGAATGCCATCCTGGGCATCCTGGACTTTATTCTGAGGACAATGGAGAGGGAGCACTGAGAGGTTCAGAATTGGTGAGAAATACTATCAAATCTGTGTTCTAGAACATTAGTGGGGTTGGGGGTGGCTTGGAGGGAAAAGGTCTGGTAGTTCAGGTTTCTGGAGCCAACCATCGATGCCTATCCTGAAACCAGCCACTAGGGCAGTCGTTCCTGTCACAGTCTAAGGACAGAGATTCAACACATTTATGGAACCCAATGACAGAGATTACACCCATTGATGGTATAATCTCCTCATAGGATAAATGCATATATTGCCAGACAACAATTTGGGGTACCTTTTTAAAATTTTTTTTAATGTTTATTTTTAAGAGAGAGAGAGAGAGAGAGAGAGAGAGAGAGAGAGACACCAAGCACGAGTGGAGGAGGGGCAGAGAGAGGGAGAGACAGAATCCAAAACAGGCTCCAGGCTCTGAGCTGTCAGCACAGGGCTCAACACAGGGCTCGAGCTCATGAACCTCGAGATTGTGACCTGAGCCAAAGTTGGATGCTTAACCGACTGAGCCACCCAGGTGCCCCTTGGGTACAGTTTTGATAAGTGAATTTTAACATCATTGGTTTCCTCTCTGTACTCCTCTGTGTTTTCTTTTATGCACTTAAAAATACTATTCTGGGAAAGACTCCACGGACTTCATCAGACCAACAAAGGGGCTTACAGATCAAAGCCCTCAAACATTTGAAGGGATTAGTGGGCCGTCTTCTTTCCTTTCTCTACGTGTAGTAACTTTCCAATCGAGCAAGCATTGATTCAATACGTCACACACGCTCAGGGTTGTGTCAGAGGCTTGTTCTCTGGGGATCTGGAACCAGGCTTCCTGGGCCAGAATCCTGGCTTTATCTTTTCTAGCCGTGTTCCTTGGACCAAATTCCTTGAATCTCCCAGTTTCCTCCTCTGTAAAACAAGGACAGTAATGGTATGCATTTCGTGCCATTGTTGTGAGAATGAAATCAGTTCATATGCAGGAAGTGTGAGCACTGTGTCCAGCTCCCTGTCCCCACGGGTCCAGACTGCAGTGTGTTTAGAGTATAATTAGGGAGGTGTGATAAGCTCAGGTAAGACTACTTGAGAAGAGAACCACAATATGGTACAACTCTTTCGTGTGGTTACTTTTCTCTGGGTCTTCTCCAGGATGACCCAGAAAATTCTGCTAAAAAGTAGTAATATAATCCCTTTAAAGTCCATACTTACCTGAAATTTCAATTGAAGTTTTAGTTGGACTCCCCCAAAAAGTGGACAGTGAAGCAAAGGATTTGGGGCCAGTAGTATATTTGGGAAGTGATCCTGGGAAACAAGAAGGTGAGGAAGTGAGCTGGGGAAGGGAGGAAAGCCAACCTCCCAGGTTTCCTCAGAGGGCAGCTGGGCCTCAGTCCTGCCGGGGCCCCTCTGTGAGGCTGTACAGAAGACAACTCCAGTTGTCCCACAAGGGCTGAGGGGGCTGGTGGATTTATCCTCATCTCTTGAGGGGAGTCCTGGGGGTGCTACTCCCCGGCACTCCTGGCCGGTCTTGCTTGTGGGCCCAGCACGTGGCCAAAAGCCTGAAGGAATGGAGACACGGGGGTGCCTAAGGCAGAAAGCCAGTATGCTGAAGGATTGTCTTCTGACAACGTCTGCTTCAGTAGGGTGGGTGACTTAAACACCCTGGCCACAGTAAGCATGAGAGACAGGAAACAGATTCACTCTGACTTTATGTGAATAAAGATGTGATTGAAAGGGGTGCCTGGGTGGCTCCTTAAGGTCTGGCTCTTGACTTTGGTTCAGGTCATGATCTCACACGGGTTCGTGAGTTCAGGCCCCTTGCCAGGCTCTGAGCTGACAGCTTGGAGCCTGCTTGGGATTCTCTCTCCCTCCCTCTCTCTGCCCCTGTCCCATTCTCTCTCTCTCTCTTCTCTCTCTCTCTCTCTCAAAATACATAAACTTTAAATAAAAATAAAAATGCGATTGAAAGAGGTTCAACCCCAGCCTGGATCTTCCAACTTCTACCCCTCCCACCCTCACTTGTCACAGTCTGTGAATTTCACGGGTGGTTCCTTTTGCAACTTATGTGTGATTCAGTCTTTAAGGGTGTGTTTATCAGAAATTCTCACCACCTACTCTTTAAAGTCCACATATTATTATGGGTAAACTTTTCAATGATTTGAGTGGGGGGGGCAATGTCAGAAGATACTCATTATTTGGGTATCTGCTGATTAGCCAAGAAAATTGAATTCCTGGAATGTTTCTTTTTAGCTGTTGTCTGTTAATCAAACAAACACCATGATTTGCACTGCAAAATCTTAGAACTGTGGGATGTTAGATTCATCTGGTTAGATTTCAGTGTAAGCACAGCCCTAAGAGCCTGCAGTTCTTTGAATACATGAATGACTGCCATAGTGTTAAATTCCATAAAAAGCAGTTACATCTGCTCAGTTTCCAGGTGACAGAGTGTGGATTCTGGCGAGGAAATTTATCATCATTATTTAGAAAACGTATTTGATGTCAAGGCAGGTGCCTGGGTGGCTCAGTCGGTTGAGCGTCCGACTATGGCTCAGGTCAGGATCTCACGGTTCATGAGTTCGAGCCCCATGTCAGGCTCTGTGTTGAGAGCACAGAGCCTGGGGACTGCTTTGGATTCTGTGGCTCCCTCTCTGCCCCTCCTCTGTTTGCACTCTCTCTCACTGTTCTCTCTCTCTCAAAAATAAGTAAACATTAAAAATTTTTTTAAATAATTCATAAAAAAAGAAATTGTTTTTGGTAAAGAAAATGTAGAATGGCACATCTTTATCTGCACTATGAGTATAATAATGTATAAATTATGGAAGTTTATAGACAAGAACCGGAAAGTAAAATGGGGAAATGAATACTGTTTTGCCAGTACAATTTTCTTTAAAAACAGAAGAGAGATCAGCAGTGCCCTTTACTCAAATCCCAGTGTGACATGAAATTTTTAGCACAATTTTAGTTAGCCTTGGCAACTTTTCTAGGCTCAGACCAAGTTACTGAGGAATTTTCCCCAAATTTCCTACCACCAATTTGTGTTTCCTCTAAAAATAGAGAAGGGGGGGGTTAGTAACAGAAGCACTGTGAACATGGATGAACCTCAAAATCAGTATGCTAATGAAGCCAGACACAAAAGACCATCTATTGTATGATCCCACTTACCTGAAATTTCTAGGGACACCTTGCTGGCTCAGTTGAAAGAACATGTGACTCTGGATCCCGAGATCATGAGTTCGAACCCCATGTGGGGTGTAGAGATTACTTAATTAAATAAAACTTTTTTTTAAAGTTGTTTTTTTTTTTTTTTTTTTTTTTTTTTGAGAGGCAAAACTATGTATATAGAAAGCAGATCAGTGGTTACCTAGTGGTGGCTGGGAACAGGGATTGGCTCGAAATGGGCATGAGAAAAATGTTCAAGGTGATGGAATTGTCCTAAAACTGAATTATGGTGATGGTTGCATAATGTGTAAATGTAGTATAACTCCCCAAACTGTGAGTTTCATGAGATGTAAATTATACAGTAAAACTGTTAAATGCACTGCCACGCTGTTTCTAAAATACAAGGAAATGTTAGAAAAACGATTTCTGGTTACTGTGGGATAGAAAAGCTCCTTGCCTCACAAATAACTTCCAGCAGCCCCCACAGATAAACCTCCCCAAACACGCACTGCAGGGGAAAACAGCACTCACTTTGCAAAGGAGCTTCAAGACAAGCCTCCTGACCTCCCTTCTAACAGATTGCCCCCCAGCACCCCACCCCCACCACAGACAGGCTAGACCAGCACTGTCCAGTGGAAATACAATGGGAGCCATGCATCTGTACTTCTGAGTTTTCTAGTAGACACGTTAAAATGTAAAAAGAAACAGGTGAGTTAATTTAAATATTTCCTGTAACTCAGTATGTCAAAATATTATCGTTTCAGCATATAATCAATATAAAAAATTTACCAGTGAGATGCTTTACATTCTTTTTTCATGCTGAATCTTTAAAATCTGATGTGTGTCTTACACGTCAAGCACATCTCGGTTCAGAGTAGCTAGGTTTTCAGGTGCTCGGAAGCCACAGGTGGACACGGCAGGCCTAGAGGCATCTAGCGTATTGACAATAATCCAGAGACTTCTTTTTTTTTTTTTTTTAATTTTTTTTTTTAACGTTTATTTATTTTTGAGACAGAGAGAGAGCATGAATGGGGGAGGGTCAGAGAGAGGGAGACACAGAATCTGAAACAGGCTCCAGGCTCTGAGCTGTCAGCACAGAGCCCGACACGGGGCTTGAACTCACGGACCGCGAGATCATGACCTGAGCTGAAGTCGGCCGCTTAACCAACTGAGCCACCCAGGCGCCCCTGGAGACTTCAGATAATTTGTAAAGAGGGAGCTGTTTCATGCAAACAGCCACTGCTAATTAAAAAAACAGACATGTAAAGGTATATGTTGAATTGTTCTGTGAAAGCACACTGATCTCTGTGCGCCTTACTTTTTTTTTGGTTAATTTTTATTTTCTTAAGTGTTTATTAGTGTTGCTCCTCTGTTGAAATCCCCCGCCTCTTTTTTCTATTTTATTTTATTTTATTTTATTTTATTTTATTTTATTTTATTTTATTTTATGTTATGTTATGTTATGTTATGTTATTTTATTTTATTTTATTTTATTATTTTATTTTATTTTATTTTTTCTATTTTTAAATACATTCAAGTTAGTTAGCATACAGTGCAATAATGTTTTCAGGAGTAGATTCCGGTGATTCATCCCCTATGTATAACACCCAGTGCTCATCCCAACAAGTGTCTTCCTTAATGCCCCTTATTGATTTAGCCCATCCCCCCCACCCACAGCCCCTCCAGCAACCCTCAGCTTGCTCTCTGTATTTAAGAGTCTCTTCTGTTTTGTCCCCCTCCCTGTTTTTACATAACTTTTGTTTCCCTTCCCTTATGTTCATCTGTTTTATATCTTAAATTCCACATGTGAGTGAAGTCATATGATATTTGTCTTTCTTTGACTGACTCATTTTGCTTAGCATAATACCCTCTAGTTCCATCCATGTAGTTGCAAATGGCAAGATTTTATTCTTTTTGATTGCCAAGTAATACTCCATTGTATATACATACTACATCTTCTTTATCCATTCTTCTGTTGATGGACATTTGGGCTCTTTCCATACTTTGGCTATTGTTGATAGTGCTGCTATAAACATGGGGGTGCATGTGCCCCTTCGAAACAGCACACCTGTATCCCTCAGATATATACCTAGTAGTGCAATTTCTGGGTCGTAGGGTAGTTCTATTTTTAACTTTTTGAGGAACCTCTGTACTGTTTTCCAGAGTGGCTGCACCAGCTTGCATTCCCACCAGCAGTGCAAAAGATATCCTCTTTCTCTGCACCCTCACCAACATCTGTTGCCGGAGTTGTTAATTTTAGCCATTCTGACAGGTGTGAGGTGGTATTTCATTATGGTTTTGATTTGTATCTCCCAGATGATGAGTGATGTTTGGCATCTTTTCATGTGTCTGTTAGTCATCTGGATGTCTTCTTTAGAAAAGTGTCTATTCATGTCTTTTGCCCATTTCTTCACTGGGTTATTTGTTTTTTGGGGGTTGAGTTTGATAAGTAAGTTCTTTATAGATTTTGGATACTAACCCTTAATCTGATATGTCATTTGCAAATATCTTCTCCCATTCTGTTGGTTGCCTTTTAGTGTTGCTGATTGTTTCCTTCACTTTGCAGAAGCGTTTTATCTTGATAAGGTCCCAATAGTTCATTTTTGCTTTTGTTTCCCTTGCCTCCAGAGATTTGTTGAGTAAGAAGTTGCTGCGGCTGAGTTCAAAGAGGTTATTGCCTGTTTTCTCCTCTAGGATTTTGATGGCTTCCTGTCTTACATTTAGGTCTTTCATCCATTTTGAGTTCATTTTTGTGTATGGTGTAAGAAAGTGGTCCAGGTTCGTTTTTCTGCATGTCGCTGTCCAGTTTTCCCAGCACCATTTGCTGAAGAGACTGTCTTTATTCCATTGGATATTCTTTCCTGCTTTCTCAAAGATTAGTTGCTCATACATTTGGGGGTCCATTTCTGGATCTCTTTTCTGTTCCGTTCATCTGAGTGTCTGTTTTTGTGCAGTGCCATACTGTCTGGATGATTACAGCTTTGTAATGCATCTTGAAGTCTAGGATTCTGATGCCTCCCACTTTGGTTTTCTTTTTCAGGATTGCTTTGGCTATTCAGGGTCTTTTCTGCTTCCACACAAATTTTAGGATTATTTGTTCTATCTCTGTGAAGAATGCTGGTGTTTTTTTTTTTTTGATAGGGATTGCATTGAATATGTAGATTGCTTTGGGTAGTATCAACATTTTAACAATATTTGTTCTTCCAATCCATGAGCATGGAATATTTTTTTCATTTTTTGGTGCCTTCAATTTCTTTCATAAGCTTTCTATAGTTTTCAGCGCATACATTTTTCACTTCTTTGGTTAGGTTTATTCCTAGGTATTTTATGCGTTTTGGTGCAATTGTAAATGGGATCAATTCCTTGATCTCTCTGCTGCTTCATTATTGGTGTATAGAATAGAAATACAACTGATTTCTGTGCACTGATTTTATATCCTGTGACTTTGCTGAATTCATGGATCTATTCTATGATCAGTTCTAGCAGTTTTTTGGTGGGATCTTTTGGGTTTTCCATACAGACTATCATGTCATCTGCAAAGAGTGAAAGTTTGATTTCCTCCTTGCTGATTTGGATGCCTTTTATTCCTTTATGTTTTCTGACTGGTGAGGCTAGGACTTCCAATACTATTTGAATAACAGTGATGAGAGTGGACATCCCTGTCATGTTCCTGACCTGAGGGGGAAAGCTCTCAGCTTTTCCCCATTGAGGATGATATTAGCAGTGGGTCTTTCATATATGGCTTTTATGATCTTGAGGTATAATCCTTCTACGTCTACTTTCTTGAAGGGTTTTATCAAGAAAGGATGCTGTATTTTGTCAAGTGCTTTCTCTAAATCTATTGAGAGGATCATGTGGTTCTTGTCCTTTCTTTTATTACTGTGATGTATCACATTGATTGTTTTGTGGATATTGAACCAATCCTACATCCCAGGTATAAATCCCACTTGATTCTTTTAATGTATTGTTGGATCCAGTTGGCTAGTATCTTGTTGAAGATTTTTGCATCCATGTTCATCAGGAAAATTGATCTGTAGTTTCCATTTTAGTGGGGTCTTTGTCTGGTTTTGGAATCAAGATAATGCTGGCTTCAGAGAATAAGTTTGGAAGTTTTCCTTCCATTTTTATTTTTTGGAACAGCTTCAAAAGAGTATGTGTAAAATCTTCTTTAAATGTTTGGTAGAATTCCCCTGGAAAGCCATCCAGCCCTGGGCTCTTGTTTTCTGGGAGATTTTTGATTACTAATTTGATTTCCTTCCTGGTTATGGGTCTGTTCAAATTTTCTATTTCTTCTTATTTCAGTTTTGGTAGTTTATATGTTTCTAGGAATTTATCCATTTCTTCCAGATTGCCTAATTTATTGGCGTATAATTGTTCATATATCCTCTTATTATTGTTTGTATTTCTGCTGTGTTGGTTGTGATCGCTCCTCTTTCATTCTTGATTTTATTTATTTGGGTCCTTTCCTTTTTCTTTTTGATCAGACTGGCTAGGGGTTTATCAATTTTGTTAATTCATTCAAAGAACCAGCTCCTGGTTTCATTGATCTGTTCTACTGTTTTGTTTTTTTTAATTTCAATGGCATTGATTTCTGCTCTAATCTTTATTATTTCCCATCTTCTGCTGGTTTTGGGTTTTATTTGCTGTTCTTTTTCTAGCTCTTTAACGTGTAAAGTTAGGTTGTGTATCTGAGACCTTTCTTCCTTCTTTAGGAAGGCCTGGATTGCTATATACTTCCCTCTTATGACTGTCTTTGCTGCATCCCTCAGGTTTTGGGCTGTGATGTTATCATTTTCATTGGCTTCCATGTACTTTTTAATTTCCTCTTTAATTTCTTGGTTAGCCCATTCCTTATTTAACACGGTGTTCTTTAGTCTCCAAGTATTTGTTGTCTTTCTAAATTTTTTCTTGTGTTGATTTTGAGTTTTATAGCATTGTGGTCTGAAAATACGCAGGGTATGATCTCGATCCTTTTGTACTTGTTGAGGGCTGATTTGTGTCCCAGTATGTGACCTATTCTGGAGAAAGTTCCATATGCACTTGAGAAGAATGTGCATTCTGCTGCTTTAGGATGAAATGTTCTGAATATATCAGTTATGTCCAACTGGTTCAGTGTATCATCCAAAACCATTGTTTCTTGTTGATTTTCTGTTTAGATGATCTGTCCATTGGTGTAAGTGGGGTGTTGAAGTTCCCTACTATTATGGTATTATTACCAGTGAGTTTTCTGTATGTTTGTGATTAATTGATTTATACATTTGGGTTACAACACATTGGGGGCATAGATGTTTACAATTATTAGATTCTTTTTTTTTTAAGTTTATTTATTTATTTTTGAGAGAGAGAGTGAGCATGATGGGGGGAGAGGGGGAGAGAGAGAGGGAGAAAGAGAATTCCAACCAGGCTGCATGCTGTCAGCACAGAGCCTGACATAAGGCTTGATCCCATGAACTGTGAGATCATGACCTATACTGAAATCAAGAGTCGGACACTTAACCTGAGCCACCCAGGCATCCTGTTCCTCACTTAAAAAAAAAATTAATTTTTCATATTATCCTGAGGAATTTCTTAACGTACTCAATGAGTTTCATTTTTAGGTCTTGGTGGTTAGGTTCCTATGGTCAGCACACACACAGTGTTTGAAATTAACATTGCAGAGCCATTTCAAGACTAGGAATTGAAACAAGATTTTAGTTTAGATGAAAGGTTATGTCCTTTATCAGCAAACTGGGTACTGTCCTCACCAAGGAACAGCTGTGATGATCTACAGTAATAGGTCTGTCTGGTTAGTATAATAATTGAACTAAAGCTACCAGCAGCCATTTAGAAATTATAGTGTCACAGATAAAGACTTAGAGCTTGGGAGAGTCTTGGGTGGGCTTGTTTGGTTGGGTCTGGGTGTAGGATAGAGGTTGTCCATTTTGGGATAATACAACCATTTGAAGTACTGTCGAGATTCTTATGCTACAGATGTGTTGATGTGTTCTGATCTGCTATCTCCATCACAGGTCGCTCTAGTTTATTCCACAATATTCTGTGTTTAACTTTCCACTTGTAGCCTACCCCCCAGCTTTCTCATGGAACTAAAGTTGTGCTGCAGCTGTAGCACCTGGAAAAATATTTCTTTCCTCAGAAGCACTGCATTTGCTCAGTAGACCCACAAATCCAAATAAAAAAGCAACCTCATAAAATCAGCAGGAAGGAAGGCAGCTGATTGATTTCTCAGTTCTTGTTCATTGTTCTTGGAAGTGCTTCTTTGCTCATGGTGACCTTTTCTTTATTCTTCCTTTCCTGTGAGTTAAAACCGTGCCCTTGGGACGCGGGTGTCTCTATCAGGCGCAACCGCTTTTTACTCCGTCTCCCTCTCTCCATTGCTTTTCCTTTACCTCCCATACAGATAGATTCACAGCCAGGGAAGGCGTTGTTCTTAGAGCCATGGGATTATTAGGGACATTGGTCCCTGGAGGATCTCACACAGAAATTGAGATGGGACAGAAGCTCTTACCCTGGCCTTCACCTTTGGTCCCTGCAATTAACCTAGACCACTTTTGCTTCCCAGGTCTGCTCTACCCACTTTGTTCTCTGACTCTGTAGCCTCCGTTCAGGCTTCCAGGCCTCCCCGCTCTGCTTTGAATATTTATTTGTCTCTGTCTCAACCCACAGCCTTTTCCCACTTACACATCTGCCTCCAGCACCCCCCCCCCCCCACAACCAGCACTACAGAATCAGAAACACTTCCACACCCAGAATCAGCCAGACTACTCCTCTCCCAGCCACCAACAGATCCTGGCCTATATTCACACTCAACTTGAGGGCTTAATTAGCGTTGCTACCAGTGGTCAGAACGGAGCTCCCACTTCTTGCACTTCCAAGATAGCTTCCCTTTTAGTTATTCAGCAAAGGAGCCCCTTTATTTTCTGAATGTTAAAGAAAAGTAAACTTCCATCATGCTCCTTGATGCATGGTTTAGGTTAGGTTCTCTGCAAAACAAAACCTCAGATAGACTTGGGTCTTGGGTCCAGGTAGCCTTTTTGGGAGGGGAGCCTGGGATTCTGGAGTGAGGGATCAGGGAGGGTAAAAGGAGAAAAAAGCCAGCAGGGGATGTGTTAATCCACTGGTTATTGTTGTGGGCAGCTGGGCTCACTCTTACTGGGGACCCTCTGAAGAACTGTTGGAAAACACCCTACGGAATGTTGCCTCTGAAGAACCAGAGACTGGGGCATCCTTCCATTGAATCTCCATTCCTACAGTGGTTGAGGGCTGCCATGGGAGTGTTAACGCCCCTCTGAACTTTGGGCTGCCTGTGTAAGGGCTGAGGGAATTACCAAAGCTTTAAACAAAACCCTGAGGAAAAGTTGAGGGACTCCACCAGTATTTGAGGTGGACATTGCCAGTGTGTGTGAAGGATGCCTAGCCTGGCCACAGCTAGAATCCCAGAGGGGCTGGGGGATGTGAGCACAAAAACTACCAGCTGCTATTCATGAATGATCATTGAAAGCTATCCTTCTCAACCCCCTCGAAAAACAAAAACAAAATATGCTGAAATGGAAATATCCCTAAGACCTGAAATGACCTCTGCAGCTGTTTCTTCGTGTGAAGAAGATGGCAAACTCAAAGACAGCCAGCTTCCATATGGGCAGGTCAAGGCCAATGCAAGGGACCCTTTCGCTCACCTTATCTCCCAGAGCCTATGTGTTTGTAGCTAGTGAGCTAAAGTCAGGCAGAAAAGATGATCATCCCCAGACCTCTTGTCATTCTTCATCAGTCTTTTTTTTTTTTTTTTAACATTTAATTTTTGAGAGAGAGTGAGAGAGAGACACAGAATCTGAAGCAGGCTCCAGGCTGTCAGCACAGAGCCTGATGTGGGGCTCGAACTCACAAACCACAAAATGATGACCTGAGCTGAAGTCAGACACTTAACCAACTGAGCCACCCAGGTGCCCCTCTTCATCAGAGTCTTCTGGGAAGCCGACTCAGAGGCGTGTTAGAGCTTGGGGATAGAACCTTTCCCCTCCTATGCAATCTGAGGCTTTGGGATCATGGAAAATCAGGTTGCAAACTGCTAACTATGGGATTCCCAAAGCATCAAGATCATTCTAAACAGACAAGCAGACAATCTAGACCATGGAATAGGATAACCCAGGAGATTTGGAACCCTTCTAGTAGTTCATAATATAGTTGACCTTTTAAATAAGGATTGGTATCAGGGCGCCTGGGTGGCTTGGTGGGTTAAGCATCCGACTTCAGCTCAGGTCATGATCTCACATGAGTTCGAGCCCCGCGTCAGGCTCTGTGCTGACAGCTCAGAGCCTGGAGCCTGTTTCAGATTCTGTGTCTCCCTCTCTCTCTGACCCTCCCCCGTTCATGCTCTGTCTCTCTCTGTCTCAAAAATAAATAAACGTTAATAAATAAATAAGGATTGGTATCATAGATAATTTATTCTTCATGATAGTTACCATTTATTGTACTCAGAATAGGTATACAGACCTTTGTTTACATTAGCTTTTTTAACTTAAAAAAATGTATTTATTTATTGAGAAAGAGAGAGAGTGGGGGAGAACAGAGAGAGGGAGAGAGAATCCCAATTCTCCCAAGAGAATCCCAAGATGCAGGGCTCTCTCCCACGCATCGTGAGATCATGACCTGAGCTGAAACCAAGAGTCAGATGCTTAACCGACTGAGTCACCTAGGTGCCCCTACATTAGGTTGTTTGTTTTTGACAAATGCTTATTTATTGACTCTTTGAATTATATATTATACATTATTGCTAAAACACATTAGCTTTTTCTAAAAAGTTATTTGAGAGAGAGAGAGAGAGAGAGAGAGAGAGAGAGGCAGAGAGAATCCCAGGCAGGCTCCGTGCTGTCAGTGCAGAGCCAGACATGGGGCTTGATCCCACAAGGCCTGAACCAAAATCTAAAGCCAGAGGCTTAACAGACTGAGACACCCAGGGACCCCTACGTTGGCTTATTTAATACATAACAGCAAAGTAGATCTATTACCATCAGTTGACAAATAAGGCAGTCATGACTCAGAGGTTAAAGACTCAGCTTTGCGCAGCCTCATAAGGAGCAGATCTGGGATACTAAACTAGTTCATGGGCAAAGACAGAAATATGGCTCCTGTTATGATTATATATACACCTTTTTATAGATCCAGGAAGACAGGCAGCCTAACGGGCCAGCCTATACCTCTATAAAATAGAATAGCAAATGGTTCAGAGCTCAGGTTTTGTGGTCAGATGATCTCTTTTGAAGACCATCAGGGAATAGAATTACATACAAAATTATCACCACGTCTTCCTTATAGTCTGTGATTAAATAGACTTTAAAAAACATTTTTTTAAAAATAACAGATTCTATGTGCACGGTGGGTTTTGTCCTAGATATCTGTCCTGAGAAACTCAACGTTTCCCAGAAAAAAGTAACATATTTTTGAAACAAAAACGATAACTTGTATCCCTCTACAAGATGCATTTGTGCCCCGATTCCAAAAATCTGCTTATTCTTTGGGTCGCACGTTTATATTTGGCAGCAAATTTCAGAAGTTTGCATGAACAAGCTTCCTTGGGCAAGTGTGGAAGGAAGAGCTTGTGTGCACGCCCAGAAGAAACGAAACTGCTGGCTTTGTGGGTTTGGAGGTCTTCCTACAACTTGGAGAAACCCTTTGAAGATCTACACTTGACTTTCTGGGCCTGCAAGCTTTCCTTCTCTTTTTGTTTTTTCTTGAAGCTCTAAGCATGGATTTCTGTTGTGCTCAGTCCAACTTCCACGCGAACCATCAGGAAGAAATTTCTCATCCATAGTGCAGACAAGTAGTAAGCTGGCACGTAGTAGGTCCTTCATGGAGTCAAAGATTCTCAGGATTAAAAGGGACTTTATGGATCATGAGCCTGCAGTGGACATCTGTGGTTTGGACCCATTCGTTTTGCAGCAAAACTTCTCAAAAAAGGTCTCTGTATATTTGCCATTTCCACTTGCCCACATCCACATTTTCCTCAAGCCTGTCCAGCCATGTTTGCTACTCCCACTCGCTGAAATTGCTCTATTCAAGGTTTCAGAAGGAGCTCATCTCACCCAACTGGGTGATCATTTTTCTACCCCTACCTCTTCCTCCGCCATCCAGAAGCATTCAACACAGGGACCTCTCCTTCCAGTTTGAAATATTCTTCTTTCTAGCTTTCATGAAACCACAATCTCCAGGCTCCTCCTGCCCTCCCAGCCTCTCCTCCTTTTTTTTTTTTTAATTTTTTTAATGCTTATTTATTTTTGAGAGAGACAGAGCACGAGTGGGGAAGGGGCAGAGACAGAGAGGGAGACACAGAATCCGAACCAGGCTCCAAGCTCTGAGCTGTCAGCACAGAGACAGACATGGGGCTTGAACTCGGGAATGGTGAGATCATGAGCTGAGCCTAAGTTGGACGCTCAACCCACTGAGCCACCCAGGCACCCCCAGCCTCTCCTTCTTAATCCCAGTTATTGAATTTTAGTTTTTGCCCATCCTGGGGCTCTCTCCACACCACCTCCCTGGTGTTATTCCTTCCAGGCTTCTGGCTTTCAATACTGTCTTTTACTGATGATTCTCAAATTTATGTTCTGAACTCCAGACTTAAGTATTCAACTGCTTACTTAACTTTGCCTTTTGGATGCCTGACAAACATCTCAAACTCAGTATGTGAAAAACCCTCTCCTCCCTGGGTCTTTCTCTTTTCAGTAATGGGACCACCACGAACCCACTTGCTCAGGCCAAAAGCTTAGAAGTCACACCTGATTTCTCTTGTCTCCCTATCTGGTGGCTCAGCAAGTCCTGTGGGCTTCCTCTCCTCAGTATATGTGCTAAATTCATCTACTTCTCTCAGCTTTCCACTTGTCCATCTCTCATCTGGATGACTGCCGTAGCCTGCTCCTGGTCTCTCTGCTTTCACCTCTATCCTCCTATAATCCATTCCCAGAGCTGATCTTTTAAAAATGGAGGTCAGATAATGTGGCTCACTGGTTTGAAACCATCCAGTGGCTTCCTATCACTCAGAATGAAATTCAAATCCCTCAATTAGAGTCATAAGGCATGACTTAGCCCTGGGGTCGGCAAACTTTTCTGTAAAGGCCTAGATAGTAAATATTTTAGGCTTTGTGAGCCATACGGTCTGTGTTTAAACCACTCAGCTCTGCTGTTGTAACAAGATAGCAGCCATAGACAATATGGTAAACAAATGAATGTGGCTGTGTTCCAATAAAACTTTATTTACAAAATCAGGCAATGGGCTGGATTTGGCCTATGGGTCACAGTTTGCTGACCCCTATCTAAGTTCCTTTCTACCCTTTCCAACTCCATCATACATCACTCTGCCCTCCATTATGGTATCACTCTGGCTGGGAAAGATAGCCCCCCAGGATGGCTGCCACCAGTTCCTTTTGTCCTTATATACTAATGTCAGACCCCTTGAATATGCTTGAATATGCTGGCCCCACTCCTCTAGCCAATGGAATGTGGTAAAATTGATGTTCTAGGACTTCTGAGCTGAGGCCTTGAGAAGATTGGCAACTTCTGCTTCCTCTCTTGGAATCCAGCCACCGTGCTGTGAGAAAACAAAAGCCATACAGAGAGGCCATGTGGAGGAGAACTGAGAAGTTCTGGGCCATAGTCGAAGATGAGCCCGTGGCCTGCAGCATTGACTGTTGGCCATGTGAGTCAGCCATCTTGGATATTCCAGTCTCCTTGAGCAGTCAGCTGGAATCACATGGACAGAGAACTACCTAGTTGAGTCCAGTCATTTCATAGAGCTGTTTGAGAAAATGGTTATGACCTTAAGCCATTAAGTTTCAGTGTTTGGTTTTACAGTAATAGGTAGCTGAAACATTAGTCTTCTGTCTGTTCCTCATACCCACTTAGGTCATTTCTCCATGAGCATCATCTACTCTCTCTCCCTGGAACACTCCTCCCTCTGGTCTCACTAGGCTAGTCCTCCTCATCATTCAGGCTGGCCCATAGCAACTCAGTATTTTTGTGTGGTGTTTTGGTTTTGTGTTTTTGGTTTTGTTTTTTCAGAAAGCTACCTTTCCTTGCTTTACTTTAGGCTATGTGGCTTACCACCCCACCCCACCCCACCCCTTCTCATTCCACCCTTATCTCAACTGTAGGACCAACTTGTATAATGAAGGCCAAGCTAATCAGTGACTCTATTCTTCTCTACCCCCAACACACCCAGCCTCAGTAATGGGATGGACATGGGACCCAGGTCAGTTCAGTAAGTCAGTCCCAGGAATTATTGGTGAGGAGAGACTCTTGGCTGGGGTTGTTCAGCTGATTTAACCCATGCCTGGAGCTGCTGGTGCTCAACTGTCTACCACAAGGGCAGGCCTGTCTGGAAGCAGAGCCAACCCAGAGGAGGGCAAGGAGGAGGGATGGAGAGAGAGACTCCTGGATCCAGCCATACTTGGACCCAGAATTGCCTTGGGCTTTTTAAGTGACATAAACCAATACATCTCCCACTTTACTATCACCCCTCTCTTCTCTCTTTGAGCCAGTTTGAGTTGTATTTCTGTCACTTGCTCTTAAAATACCGTCAATGGCTTGACTCACCCTCCACCATTTCCACCAAAGGACAGGTTGAGTCATATGAAATTGCTATTCTTATAGGTTGACAATAATTGAATATCAGTAATTTTATATGGCGAACTTATTTGAACACCTCCAGAGATGGGGAACTCACCATCCATTGTGCCAGTTCAATTGAAAATTAGACATACTTAACAAACAAAATTATTTTTCTGAAACTAAAATTCTCACCTTTTGGGATGAGCACTGGGTATTGTATGGAAACCAATCTGACAATAAATTTCATATATTGAAAAAAAAACATAAAAAAACCCTAAAATTCATATTTCTTACCCTTTTATAGTCCTGGGTGCTCTCCTCCGAACATATTTTATATACAATGTAGAACTTGACTGAAAAACTGCAGGACAGTCTCCCTTAGGTAGAGAAAAGTGGCATTATCACCTCTTCATTCTAGATACAATACTTTTGGTAATGCAGTCTAAAACATCTAAATCTTTTGTAAAAATGTGATGTCTTAAGCCATGTCTTCTCTATCTTGTTCTAGTGTGTTTCAAGCTAAATTCAGGACCGTATATTTAGCTTCAGTGAATTTCACTATGTTCTATTTGACTTGCTGACCCTTCCTTTAAATGCCAAGCTTCTGCCCCTGCCCATTGGGTCGAAGTCTTCGTCAATTATTTTCTCTGTGGTTGTCATGATACAACAACATAATGAAAATTTAGTGCCAAGATCATGATTGTGCACTCCAGTGTACCCCTTCCAGTTCTGTGTTTTATGCAAAATTGAGAAGCGTGCCTTCTCTGTATTCATTTGATTCATCACTATGGATGTTGAAAAGGACAGAGCCAAGAATCAGGCCCAAAGAAACGAGTATATTTGGACAGTGACTCATTAGCCTTCAGGCTGGGTTGTCTGGTCAGTCACCACTTCTCTGACGTGGGCTAACAACCACCCGTGTTTCTCAGCTTCTCCATAGGAACTTGCAGGATACCAGCTAAGGGTGTGGCTGAAATGTGTAAGGGGCTCCTCATTACTGGGTATTCATTACCCTCTTCTTGAAGTTAGGTGGAGCAGGGTGCTATTTAGGATAGGCCACCCACAATGACCAACAGACCTGAGGGTTAAATGGCTAAACACAATGGCATTTTATCTGTAGCTTAGATAACAATTCAGAGTGCTCAGGTTGGTGGGAGCATTCTTCTCCATGCAGCCTCTTGGGGATCTAGGTTCTCTCGGCCTCCTGGATCTGCCATTCTCCAGGCTTCACTGTCATCTGCTTCCAGCCACAGAAGAGAGAGCCTAAAGAAGCACACGTGGGACATTGTCATGGGACAGGCCTGAAAATGGCATATCCCTGCTGCTCACTTAGTCAACAAAGCCGTACCTGCCAATGATAGGTAGGAAAATGCTGTTGAGCCAAGTGCTTAAAGAAATGGAGAAGAGAGTCATTGAAGAGAGCTCAACTGACCACACAGCACTTCCCTTCCTTTTAATGCCAAGCTTCTGCCCTTTCTTATTGGGTCAAAGTCTTCGCCCACCATTATCTCTCCCGTGGTCAGACTTTAACAACATAATGTAGATACAATGCAAATACCATAACAATTGATGGCAAAGTGAAACCATCGGTCTTGCAAGATAAGCAGGATTTCAAGAATAGGAAAGCAGTTTTGGGAACTACCCTGGTCGTTTGCAAAGCCATTGACATATGAGGACATGGCACTGTTAGATCAGAGACAACAGGTGAGGACCAAAAAGAAGTGAGAGTGATTCGAACATCAGAGGTACAAGAGACACCTGGGGCAATTAACAAGCACCTCAGATATTTCTGTCAGGTTATACTGTCCCTGTGCTGTGAAAGTCAAATCTTAATTGAAGAATTTCACATTATATAATCTACGCCAAAAGAGAAATAATCCTCAACAGTTGACCGATGGTTCTTGTGGTGCTGGCTCTTCTAAGAACGAGCTGGTGGTGGGACCCTCACCTGGGCCCTCCTGTAAGGCCCAACCTCTAAAATGTCAGTGTACCCAGAGCCTCATCCTGGGCCTGTTCCCTTCAGGGTCCTCCCTTTCCTAAGTGACCCATACAGTCCCTGGGCTTTAAATATCATCTGCCTGCAGCTGGCTGGCCTTGAGATGTATATCCTACTGCCCACTCAACATCTCCACTTGAGGGGTTATAGCTTCTCAGACTTACGTGTTTA
Organism: Panthera tigris; assembly: GCF_018350195.1. NCBI lineage: Eukaryota > Metazoa > Chordata > Mammalia > Carnivora > Felidae > Panthera > Panthera tigris. The sequence continues at coordinate 131,539,176 of NC_056668.1, read as the reverse complement.
GAAACACACTTCTTGACTTCAGACCTGCTCCTCAAGTCCTCCCTGCCTTGCTCAGTTAATGGCAGTGTCCTTCAGCGTCTTCTCAAGGCAAAATCTCAAGAGTCATTCCTGAAGCTTCTGACCTGCCTACTCCCGCATCTAATGTAGTAGCAAGTGCGGTTGGGCCTACCTTCCCCAATATGTCCTGAATGGACTCCATGCCGCCTCCCCACCACGACCTAGCCGAGTGGCCACCTCTCACTGGGGACCCCCAAGGCAGGCCCATAACTGGTGTTCCTGCTCCTGCCCTTGCCTTCACGGCCATCCCATTTGCACATGGCAGCCACAGCCAGCCTTTAAACATATAGATTGTATTGCATCATTCCACAACTTAAATCCCTCCAATGGCTTCTCATCACATTTACAATAAAATCCAAACTCCTTCCCATGGCCTCCCTGGCCTCACGTCATCTGATTTGTGCCCATGCCTGGCATGTCAATTTCAACACCGCCGTCCTCCTCAGTCTCCAGCCACTGCATCAGCTGTCCAGTGGGCTCCCTCCTCAGGGTCCCCCATTGTCTGGACATTCTTTACTTTTTCCTGCCTGACACCTTCTTGTCATCAAATCTCAGCTAGAATATCGTGTCCCTAGAGGCCTTGTCTACCTCCCTTCCAAGGCAGCCCCACCCTCCAGCCTTCTTTATTTGGTTATCTGACGTCTTTCGACATAGCACTGTCATTGTTAACTGCAACTATTTTGCTTATTTATGTATTTAAAACATTTTCTCCATCTTCCCTTACACTATAAACCCCAATGAAGGCAGGGATTTTGTCTAGTTTGTTCACTGCTGTATCTTCATTTTCAGAGACCATCACCTAATAGATGTTCAGTAAATATCTATAAACTAAATGGTTTTTAAAATAGAAAAAAAACCCACCTTATTTCATAATTTTAAGTTTCATTTTGCAGGGTAGTGTCCCAATAAAAACCTTTTTCATGATTTAATATGAAATTTTGGTTTCCTTTATAAGTAGATTTATTTAAGTGGCCTTTTCCTGTATCAGTTATCTTTGAACAATGAAGATCTTCTGTCTTGCGTGTTTCCTTCGTCGCAAAGACTCATAAACTTGTGGAATGAGTAAATGAGGGCAAGGCTGACATGATTTGTTCTTGGGTAACCCGAGCTGGGTCACAGTGATCAATCATTTTTCTTCCAGTGACACACGAATGCCTTTTCCCCTTGAAAGTCCATTCTAGAATCATGCCTACAATCTGCTCTGCTTACTAGTTCCCAGGGTATGGAACCTTCTTCCTTCTTTTTAATGGAACACCTTTTCTGTCTCCAAGATTCCAGCACCATTTAATTTATTTACATTTTTTTAAAATGCTTATTTATTTTTGAGAGAGACAAGAGTGCAAGTGGGGGAGGGGCAGAGAGACAGGGAGACACAGAATCAGAATCAGGCTCCAGGATCTGAGCTGCTAGCACAGAGTCCGACGTGGGGCTTGAACTCACAGACCGCGAGATCATGACCTGAGCCACCTAGGAACCCCGGCACCATTTTTAATATCTGCAGGTCCCCTAAGATCACAGATAAACATTGAAAGTCTCTTCCTGGGTTCTGTAAGTACTCTGGCCTGTGATTCATCTGGGCCCAGAGGCTTGAGTGTAATTCGATTCGGGACACAAATAAAGGTTCTCATTAGAGGGGAGTGGCCACAGTGCAAGACAATTTGGCAACCCACTGATGTCACTGAATCGTGGAATTAAACAAATGCCTTGTTACTGCGGAAGCCCTGAAACGTTTCCAAGAACTGGCTTCTGTAGCTCCTTGAGTTCTGACAACCAGTCATCTGGAGCCAAAAAGTAGTGCTGAAGGGTTTGGAAGTCTACTTTAAAATTTTCTTCCATCTTGCCCCATGCCATGATCCTTTGGGGTCCGTGGGGAGAGAAGAGAGAGTGGGAGAAAAGCAGAGGGAACCAGCTTCCCACCTGGGTGCTGGGGGGAAAGTGGGGTTTCACCTGTGTGCAGCCTGCTGGTAGGAGCCAGTCTGTCAATAGGACTCTGAGGTTCGATTCCGAGGTTGCCCTTTTTAAAAGGTCACCCACTCCTCATGTCCCCTTCAGACTCTTGCCAAGTAGAGAAGTCTGAGTTTTCATTTGTATTGCTTGTGTTTTAACTGTGGGCTCAAATATTTAAAGCACTGTGTCAGCCAGACCACACATGCCCTCGGATCTGATCCAGCCAGTAGCTCCCAGTTTGCAATCCTTGGCCAAAGGCACCATGTAAAGATTACAGGTTGGCCCAGAGAGGATGCTGATTGTCAGTTTCTTCAGTCACTGCTACCAGAATGTGGTGTGAATGCACACTCATTTCTTTTTTTTTTTTTTAATTTATTTTGAGAGAGACATGGTATGAGTGGGGCAGGGAGAGAGGGAGAGAGTGAGAGAGAGAGAGAGAGAGAGAGCGTGCTCTGCCCGATGTGGGGCTCTAACCCATGAAACCATGAGATCATGATCTGAGCCAAAACCAAGAGTCAGATGCTTAACTGACTGAGCCACCTAGGCACCCTGGAGATTCATTTCTTTTTAGTTCAGAAGAGCAATTCTCTATTCTATAGAGGTTAAGAAGAAGTTGCAAAGCATTCAGGGGTGGGGGTGGGGAGAGTGAGAGGGAGAGAGAGAATCCTAAGCAGGCTCCATGTTGGGCATGGAGGGATGTGGGATGCATGTGGGATGCAGGACTCGATCCCATAACCCGGGATCACGACCTGAGCTAAAATTAAGAGTCAGATGCCCAAGTGATTTTGCCACCCAGGTGCCCCTAGTTCCAAAGAGAAGTTTTCAATCCCCCGCCCCCTCCCCACCTTATAGGGGTTAAGAAGCAAGTGCAAAGCATTAAAGAAAAAAAAAATTGGCGTTGCAGGGAATCTTCATTAAATAGCATTGAAATTTGACAGAAAGGGGCGCCTGGGTGGCTCAGTGGGTTGAGCGTCTGACTTCAGCTCAGGTCATGATCTTGCGATTCATGGGTTCGAGCCCCACATCAGGTTCTGTGCTGACAGCTCAGAGCCTGCAGCCTGTTTCAGCTTCTGGGTCTCTCTCTCTCTCTGCCCCTCCCTCTCTCTCTGCCCCTCCCTCTCTCTCTGCCCCTCCCTCTCTCTCTGCCCCTCCCTCGCTCACGCTCTGTCTCAAAAATAAACATCAAAAAAAAATTTTTTTAAAATAATTGACAGAAAGTGCCTTAACTTCACACTGAGGGACTCATACGGTTGCACAATTTTTGTGGGGGCTGTGTCTCCCCAGATAGGAAGACACTCTGACTTTATCATGTACATGTTCCAACAGTGAATGTTGCTGACCACTTTAGCTTGCAAAATTTCACTTTAAAAAACATTAAAACAAATCTCTTGTGTAAAATAACTGATTCCCTTAGGCTTAAGGCATGGGGCAGAGGAAGAGAACAGAGACACGAGAATCACCATGAACTAAAGTTTTGTCTTATGCCTATAATTCTGTAAATACCATTTCATCTACGTGACGTCTGACGGGGAGACACCAGTGTTATTATCCTTATCTTACAGGTGGGGATACTGAGGTTCAGGGAGAATAAACAACTTGTCCAAAGTCAGTTCACAAATGGTACGGGCTGGCCTTTGGACCCAGTTCAGATAGAATTCTTGTTCCCATACCCATCCGTGAGCGTCTCAAAAAGAAAAGGTTTCCCCCGGGCCTCCGCTTCCTGGAGGGCAGCAGCTGTCAGAAACACAACCTGCATAATCCTCGAAGATCAGACGAGCTGTAACACGCTTGCTAAGGCAGGGTGGTATATCGAGGTTATGAGAAAGAACTTCAGGCGAGTTCTGTTCGACCCTCAGATAACCTGGATCCTAATTTCCAAATACACCAGAGACTTGAGCTTTCAGGGGTTTTCTTTTCAAATCAGTATGTTCTAAAAAAAACTGGTGATCCTCGGTAGCATAGGTACATAGGTCCTAATTAATGGTGTCATCCAATCACTCAAACCAGAAACTCTGGAATCATCTTGAACTCGCCTCCCTGGTGTTATTAGCCTGGTGGTATTATTAACTCCCCGGTGGTGTTATTAGCCACCAACTTCCACACGGCCTCAAATTCACTCCCTCTTTCTAGCCCTTGATGCAGCATTTCATCATCACTCCCTGGTATTTTCATGATCTCTCCCTCACCCCCTCATGCCTGTGTTCCCTATTTGATCCAGTTTTGATTCCGTGGGCCATCATTAAAGTTGTTACACCTGCAGTCGCCCTCAACCCCCTGACGCTTCTTTCCCGCCCCCGCCCCCACCATTGTAAGAACTTGGTTAAATAAGCTCAACCCTGGTTAAATCTGGTGTTCCCACTACTTTCCACCTGTGTCTGGAAGCTGAGCTTGAGTGGGAAAAACCACTCCTCCTTGCTGACTGGTCTCACTGAGCATCCTAAACCACGGGTGGGTCCTCAGTACAGCCTGGAAATGATAATATAACCCGCTAGTCAACCCACTTTCCAGCTCTCCTGGACAGCGGTTTCAGTGTCTCTCCGCCAGCCTCCAGCGTTGTTCCAAGCTCACCCTTATCCTCAGCTGCTGATTGTGTTGGCAATTCCACCGAAAAGGGAAGCAACCAGCGGGGGCGTCTCTCCCCTGCCACCGCTAGACCAGCAGCCTAACTCACCTCCTTGTGTCCCCCACGCTTTAACCAGAGTGACTACATATTGCTCAGTACAATCCAAGCTTCTTGCCATGTCATGGCCTTCCTTGGTCTACCCACCTCCTCGTCTCAGATTCTGCGTCCCTGGCTCTCTAGCACCTGAGGCAGAGTTTCTTTCACCCGGGGGGTTCTGCACACGCAGCTTCCGTGGCTGGAGCGCTCTCTCTGTGAAGGCACGCAGGGTTCACTTGCTTGTTTCTCTCTGATCTTGGCTCAAAGAGGACCTCCACAGCTTGTCACCCTCGGTTCACTCCCTGCTGCATTTCCTATGCACTTACGTACCAATAAATATATAGTCGTGCTGTGATTGATTTTCATTTTAACTTCAGAACGCTACTGGGATTAATGCTATGACTGGCGCAGGCCTCCTAAACGTACAACAGAAAACGTTCTGCAGTAGTTTCCCCACGTCTGTAGTGCCATTTTGAATCACTATTGCCGTCAGATCGAAGCTTAAATAGGAATGTATTTTGGAGGTTGCTGTTCGGAACGGGAAGTTTGGGTTTCCACCAACCGAGAAACATTTAAGAGTCAGGATCGATCCCACTTTTCTTGTTTTCAACCTCTGCCTCTCATTTTATTCGCAGGATAGACCTGCTCAGTTACAGTTCAATTCCAAGCCACCGGGGAAGCATTGGTGGTTCTCGTGTCCCAAAGTGACCCTTAACGGCCATCTTGTCCCTGCCTTCATCCGTCACTGGAAAATCAAAAGCAACTATGTTTTTAGCAAGGGGTTTCAGGACTTCACTCAAAGAATTGTTGCCGCTCTATTGATTTTTAAGAACAATGAGCAGATGTGACCGTCTCAGAGCCAAACCTTGGGCATACACCTGCATTACCTTCAGGAGACAGAACTAATCTCCTTTCACAGTAGACCACAGTGCCAGCATCGTGTGCAGGCTAGTGCCTTGCCCAAGGAGTAACCCCCAATGTAGCTTCTGATGAAGCCATCATAAGCAGGTTTTCCAAAGGTGGCTTAAAAAAAATTTTTTTTTAATGTTTATTTTTGACAGAGAGAGAGAGAGAGAGAGAGGGAGAGAGAGAGCGCGAGCCTGAGCTGGGGAGGGGCAGAGAGAGAGGGAGACACAGAATCGGAAGCAGGCTCCAGGCTCTGAGCTGTCAGCACAGAGCCGGACACGGGGCTTGAACTCACAGACCGTGAGATCATGACCCGAGCCGAAGTCGGAGGCTCAACCGAGTGAGCCACCCAGGCTCCCCCAAAGGTGGCTTTAAAGATAGGCTCTCCATAAGCTTTGCTCTCAATCAAGTGTGCCCTCCAAAGTCACAGAGCTAATGGGCCACAAGCCCGTGTAGAACGTGTACAAATTGTGCATTTTTGTAGTGACGGAGACACTAGCGGTGGCCAGTGGCAATGTCCTTGTCTGCTTTGCTAAGGCCATCTGAACTTGCGCTGCCTTGACATCATAGTGGTCCTGACATTTCATAAAAGCACAGAAATGTCCCTTCCTTCTTCCGCCTCACGATGTTGAGTTTGCCAGGGGGAGCTCATGCTCCCTACTTGTTCCTAAATCCTTGGCCAGAGTGTGCCCAGGTGTAACAGGAGGTTACACCTGTTGCCACCTGGAGAAGGCTGTACCCAACCAACCACATCCATGATCATCGCTGGATTTTCCGTGCTTGGTGGCTATTCAGGTAGGCCAATCCCACAACTGTGAGAGCACAGGTATTTGGGTCTGGAGCTCCGCACAGCGGGGGCCACGGAGCCTTTGGACAAGGAATCCATGAACGCGCCTGCACCTAGCTTCCCTCTGTACTTTTGTGTCTATGTGAGCGTATGTTTCATTTCCGTTTCTGGGGGAACCCTTCAAATACAATTCCCAAGGTTCACCCAAGGGGAGAAACGTGCTTTGGAGGCATAAGGGGATTTGAGTGCGTCTTGAAACTGGTCCAGGGTCACAAGCTTCCCAAGGTGACTTCAGGCCGTGGAAATACCCCAAACTTTCCTTCCATACAGTCAGTTTGCCTTGGCTGTGGAGGGAGGAAGAGAGCAACCCCGAAAGCAGGCGGCCAACGTTGCGTACTTTGTGATACCCCCCCCCCCCCCCCCCGCTAAGTTGACAGAAGGGGGAAGGCTCTCCTGTGCCACCACCCTGAGGGTTTTCAGGGAGCTGGGGTTTTTGTGACGGAGACCTGGGCGGCTGGGACCGGCGGCGGAACAGTCACAGCGCCGAGGGCGGCCCGCCGGGGCGAGGGCGGAGCGGGCGCCGCTGCGCTGACGGCCTCGGCAGAAAGGGGGCGGCCGCGCCCATTTCCTCCGCTCAGCCCGGGCCGGCGGGATCCGCATCGGCGAGCGGCGCCTCCCTGGTGTCGGCCGCGGCGCCTCGGGACCGTGCCGGGACTGGGGCGAGTCGGCTCTGGCCGAGCCTGCGGCGACCGCCGCCCCTCCGGACGCTCCGAAGTCCGCCGCGCGGTCGGCGTTCCGGCTGCCAGCATGGACGCGGCGCTGAAGCGGAGCCGCTCCGAGGAGCCGGCAGAGCTCCCGCCGTCCGCCCGGGACTTGGAGGAGGAGGAGGAAGAGGGGATGGAACAGGGGCTGGAGGAGGAAGAAGAGGTGGACCCCCGGATCCAGGTAGGGCGCGCGGGGGGCGCCGCGGTGGTGGGCATCTACACTTGGCGCTGGCCTCGCAGCCCCCGGTGCCTGCGGTCCGGGGGAATCGTGGCTGCGTATCTTCGGGGGCGAGAAGAGAGGGTCTGAATTCCCAGTTTTACCGGGTTCGTGGGGAGGCAGCAGTGCCCGCGTGGATGCGGCCTGACTGTATCGCGGGGATCCCCCGCAGACCCCCGCCGGACCTGGGGGTCGCCGCAGTCTGCCCAGCGGTTCGGGCGGATGTGCAACAAAGGGAAAAAGGGGGCGGGGGCACCCTGCGGGTGTTGGGGTCCTCCCCCACCCCCCGGCCCTCGCCGGCCAGGCTAGCTGCGGTCGTTGCGCGGCCTCGGGGCTGGGGGCAGAGGGGTCGCCCGGCCCGCGTGGGCCTGGGCACCGTGGGCGTTGTCCGCCCCTGCAGCGTGGGCTGGCACCGTGGCGGGGTTGCGAGTCCTCACCTGGCGGAGGTGCCCGGCCTGAGCCATCTTCCGCCTCCTCTGATGCATTGTTAGCAAAGGGCTTATTGTCACCACAGGCTCAGACCTCCGCTTGGCTGCGAATGGTTGAAAACCCAGCTTTTCCTTGTTACGGGGTCGGGGTGTGAACGGAAATCGGGGACAACTGATGCGCAAAGCTGACGCGGGGAGAAGGCGAGGGGATTGGCCTGGCTCTCTGTGCCTCCATTTCTGAGGGAGATGATTAAAAAACAATTTCCAAGGCAAGATCTAGGAGTGACAGCTTAACCTCCTCACCCTCTAGGCAAAAAGCACGGCAAATCCCTTTCCAAGACTGGTTTTTCTCCTCTTTTCATAAATCATTTAATATATATATTGCTTTTAACCATGCGCCGCAATTTCTGGAGCCCTAATTGGTTTTTCAGTGCACAGATCAATTAAAAGCTCATTTAACTCAGCTGTTGCCATTTAAATGAATTGTTTTGGCAGATTAGCAAGATAAAGATCAGGTGGAAAAATCTTTTCGTTAGGGATTCTATTAATTAAAATCACTAGTTTAGACTACTAAATCTTGTTTTCCTGGTACAGGATTTCTGTTAACAAGATCCTTTGTCTGCAGAGTAAAATGAGTTAACTTGTGCTGGGTACTTTTTACAAAATGTTAGTTTAGAAATATTTATTTTAAGGATCAGGATTAAAGTTATTTTTGTTTCGTTAAAAACAGCTAGGAGGCTTTAATTGGCTGTTTGAAAAGATTTTCATCTCTAGAAAAATAACCACTAATGAGTTAATGCCAGAATTCTACCCTTGATCTACATCATTTCACTGGGTTTAGAGTTTTAGCTTGGCCTTGTTTATTTTCTTTTATTGTCTTTTCTGCATAGTTTTTCCTGTAAGGCAGAAGGTACTGTTTTGATTTGACTCTTAAACCATTTGTAACAGGTGGGTTTACCTGAAGGCACGTACCTGGAATAAATACTTGACCTTCTAAGAAAAAAATTCCTAGGACCTTAAGACATTTTTGAAAGGACACCATCGAGAAAAAGATTTCAGAAATACCGACATTTCATTTGCTTTTCCAGCCAAGGCTCAGTTATTTTCCTTGAGAATTAATATTGACTTGTCCCTCTTCCTACAAATTGTGCTGGAGTACTTTTGCAGAGAATGAGCTCAGTCCTACTGGAAACAAAAGACAAATCGTTTCAATCTTTCCCCCCCCCTCTTCTCTTCACTAGGGAGAACTGGAGAAGTTAAATCAATCCACGGATGACATCAACAGACGGGAGACTGAACTTGAGGTACAGAAGGCTGGGTCCCTGGTTCCTGGTGAGGTAGTGTCAGTCCTGCTGACACGAGGCTGCTTGATTTTGTTTTAATAGCTGGAGGATGACTGCTGGCGTCCCCTCCATGGAGTTGAGCAACAGCCCGCTGTCTGACAGAATAAAATACGCTGCTGAGCCCAGTGTGTGGGTGGAACACATGTGGATCCTATTTCACATGTTTTTCATCATGGGAGCTCCGTGGGGCCAAAACCAGGGGCTGTGTGGAGCCTTGAAGTTCATGTGTCTTGTGGAAAAGCTTGAAAGGATTGAGGGGAGAATTAGCTGCATTGTTTCATAGAGAAGAACGAATGAGTTCACAGAATCTCTTAAATATTTTCGGGGGGTTCCTTACGTTTGTACTTGGAAACATTGCGTATTTCCTTAGACATCTGCCGTTTTTGACTTTCTGTCCTAAAAATTCACCCCCCTTCCATCTCCCTGCTCATTTCTTTATTGTCTGCTTGCGTGTAGAATGTAATTATCTTAATGGTAAGGAAAAGCTGTTTAGACTGGAAGGGCTTTCCTGCTGGGAAGAATCTTGGGAGAGACTAGAACTTGATTTGAATTTCATGAGCATCTTCCAACGTGAGTGTAAACAGATGAGCATTCTTCACAACTACCAATTAGTCCCCAGCCCTTTTTAGTAGTGGTTGGATTTACCATCCATCAGCAAATTTGAACAAGCCCCGCATGTATCTGAGAGCCTGTGAATGATTCTGTCAGAGTTGAAGGGATGCAGGGAGCTATTGGGAGGACCGTTTCTGTAGCAGGAGAAATAGCAGGGAAGGTCACCGGAAAGGGCAGGAAACATCTGGTCCCTAAGAATGAGGGTGGGGGAGATAGGAATAATCTACTGGGAATACGCTGGCAGTCTTGACTTCTGGCTGCATGGCTAGGCCCCCGAGGCACCAAATCTGGGTGTGGCAAAAAAAAAAAAAAAGATTAAAAGCTTGTTTTCTGAGTTGTGTGTGAAGGGTTATCGCCAACCCCTCTATTCTGATTGTATGTGTCCATGAACCCTGGCTGCCCTTCTCCCCCCAAGTGAAGTGAAACCTGCATGTTTATTTAAAATGTTTTGATCGCTGATGAGTTGAGGCTCTTTGGGCAATTGAAATCTCTCAGAATCTCACATTTCTAATAATATTCAACGACAAAAAACCCTACCATTTCTGCAGGGCTGTAGAGTTTACAAAGGGTTTTCACAAGCTGTGTCTCCTCCTGTTACGGCCACCTAGAACCGTGCTGTCCAGTGTGGTACTCACTGGCCGTGTGTGGCTATTTAATTTTAAATTAATTAAAATGATACAAGATTAGGGGCGCCTGGGTGGCTCAGTCGGTTAAGCGTCCGACTTCAGCTCAGGTCACGATCTCGCGGTCTGTGAGTTCGAGCCCCGCGTCGGGCTCTGGGCTGATGGCTCTGAGCCTGGAGCCTGCTTCCGATTCTGTGTCTCTCTCTCTGCCCCTCCCCCATTCATGCTCTGTCTCTCTCTGTCTCAAAAATAAATAAAAACATTAAAAAAAATTTAAAAAGATACAAGATTAAAAATTCAGTCAGTGTAGCCGCCTCTCAGGAGCCTAGTAGCCACCGTATTGGGCAGAGCAGAGAACAGTTCCATCATCGTAGAAATTTCTGGAGAGCACAGTCCTGGAAGTTGGGGGTCTACCTCCTCACCAGATGAGGATGTGGGGGTACTGGGCCTACTGGTTCTGTGATGTGGCAGAGGCTGGTCATTTTCCACATGCCTGCTAGCTCTCATGTTCTTCCATTCCAAGTAGGAGTAGACAAGTTGGAAATAGTCTTGTTTTTTTTGTTTTTTTTTGCAAACGATTGCTTTCTTTCTTTGACAAAATTTGTCTGCCCGTACTCCACTTTTTTTGGGTCATGAACAAGACAGCCCCATATGGTGCGCTAACCTTCTGAATATAAAATTAGTTCACCTGATAAACTTTTCACTCTGATTTCACAATCCTCTTTCTGAATACACTTAAGTATTTGTCTGTCACAGGAAGCTGCAGGACAGGTGTTTCCTGCCTCGCTCTGGAGATCACTAGGCAGCAGTGAAGAGAGGTGGTCAGAACTGGCCTGTGTTGCTGGCTGACCTTTTCTTGGTGGTGTTACAAGCAAGGTGGACTCACCGAAGTATCATGCAAGCCATGGAAGGCATTAAAACTTCCCTAGTGGCCACATTAGAAAGTAAACGGCTGAAATGAATTTTGCTCTGTGTTGTGTAGCCCAGAATGCCCAACATCGTACACTGTCAATATCAAAACAAGTAAAGAGATGTTTTACGTGTAGCTTTGTAGTCTCCAAATTCTTGTGCATGTTTTCCACTTACAGCACATCACAACGGGGGCTGTATTGGTGCTTGAGAGCCCACAACGGGGGCTGTATTGGTGTTGTGTTTGTGTGCTTAATAGCTACATGTGGCCCCAGGGCTGCTAGATGTTTCCTGTCACACTCACTAAGGAGCACTGAGATTTCACCCTCCGTGCGGGCACACTGACACTTGATATGTTGTCGGAGCCTGGAGGGAGGAGGATGTGTCTGTGTGTGTGTTGGGGGGGGGGGCTGTGTTCCTTCAGTCAAGCCCTGGGCACCAGGCTCGGGGCGGGCGCTCTGTTGGCCGCTGCATATACCCGGGTGAACTGGACTCGCCTTTGGGGAGTTTAATTTTAGCCGAGGGTGAGGAACCGAGAGGTAGATAATAATTGCTGATTGTAGTAACTGCGGTCAAAGAGTGATGTGGCAGGGGATGGGGGGGGGGGGAAGGGGGGTCGCTAGAAGACACCTGAGCTGAAGCCTGTGGTGAGGGAGAGTCCTTGTGCGAAGGGAAGCAGATGGAGTGAGCAGTGGGGGTGGAGGAGGGGAGTGTGCCCAAAGATGTGGGGCAGGAAACAGCCATTTTAACACTGGGTTGGTTCTCGTCTTCGTGCTGATAGTTCTCTGTAAAGTCGCCGTGATCACTCGCTTGCGTGGATGCCGAACCGTTGCTCCTAGTGGGGTTGGGGGGCTGCAGAGTGTTGTGCCCAGAGACCCACAGGAACCCGACCCTGTATTACGCTCCCGTGAGCCTCTGGTCGCAACAGTTTTGGTCAGCCAGTCAATATGTTACCTTGTTTTATGTGTGTTGCTGTTTAAAGACAGTCTGTCTGGTACACATTGTTGATTCATTAACGTTGGGCTCAAAGGCAACAGCGCTGTGACTCATGCCTGAACACAGCTTGCCTAAACACACGGACGTTCTCCGTTAAGGCCCTGTCACCACCTTCTTGGGCTCAGGAGCACTAAACACTAGCCAGCGTGTCAGCACTGGGCTTGGGGGCCTTTGAGACAGCTGGCTGCCTAGGGGGCGTCTGACTCTCGATTTCAGCGTCAGGTCATGATCTCCCTGATCGTGGGTCTGAACCTCACGTGGGGGACAGCGTGGAGCCTCCTTGGGAATCTCTCTCTCTCTCTCTCTCTCTCTCTCTCTCTCTCTCTCTCTCTCCCCCTCTCTCTCTCTCTGTCCCTCCCCCACTCGTGCGCACAGGCGCGCTCTCTCTCGAAATAAATCAACTTCAAACCAAAACAGAACAGCTGATTCCCCAACACAAAGCACAAAAGTGCAAAAAGTGTGGCACTAAACGGACCGTGGGAGTGCGGCCACTGGGCATGTCCATGAATGACTGCAGGAGCTCCGACAGTATTGATTTTGGAATTAGAAATTTTAATGAGTATGGAATCTGCAAATAATGAGGATTGATTGCGCGTAATTTCAGAGCCTCTAGGGGAGGGCCTTTGGCTTCTGCATTTCCTTTCCCTTTGCTTTTTAATTATGGTCTGGAGCGCCCAGCACCCCTCCTGACTTGGACTCCAGTGGGAGCAGATTGGTGATGAGGTTTGTGTTAGCTGCTCCTTCACTCAGAATGTGGCACGGTTGTCTCTGGGTAGCCGTAGGTGAGGTGCGGGGCCCGGATTCACCTCCATATCCCGTCTCTTGTGTTGGTTGTTGAAATCGGAGAGTACCAAAAGGCCTTTGGATGCCAGCCACCCGCCATGTTGTCACTTGGATATCTGCCTCTTCCTGCAACCACGGTTTACCTCTGACATTGTTTAAACAATGTTGTATCCCCTTTGCACTCTGATTTATATCAAGAGGGCCAGTCCTTCCAGGCTGTTGACGGAGTAACCTTTTAACCAGAAAGCCCTGGGATATAAGCCTGATATTTCAAATTAAGAAGCTGTATTCCCCCCCACCCCCAGACATGTTGATGAGTCAGCTTGAATCATTGAGTACTTACTGAGCACCTACTGTGTACTGAGAACAGCGAAGGGGAGCGAGCAACGGAGAGAATGGGCAGAGAATTCCAGTTAAATAACGAAAGTACACAGTAGGTTTCCTGGTGATATGCCGTGAGGAGAAAAATAAGGCAGGGAGAGGCCTCGCAGGGTGGGTATTTTGGAGTCAGGAGGATGCATTGTTACCTATGGTGGGTTTGAAAGGCTTCCCTGAAAGCATGTCTGGAGAGAATGTACCTCACGGCCATGTGGGGGAAGAGCATTCCAGCCAGAGGGAACAGCCAGTGCTAAGCTGGGCTTACTGAGCACCAGCAAGGGTGGGGGGTGTCCAGTGTCCTTGGGGCGGGGTGAGCCGTGGATGCAGGAGTCAGAGAAATGTGTCGTTCGGTGTGTAAATGTGCTGATGTACTTTTGCAATGCATGTTATACAGAGCTATCTTTTTTCAAGTGTTTGTTAAAACAAGCGATATTCCTTGCCAGTCATTTACTTTTTACTGTGATGTGTGTGGTTTTCATGATCTCCCCTGCTTGCGGGCTGTTGTAGGGCTGGGAAATGGTCAGAGAGGAGGAGGAAGGACAGCATCAGGGCTAGTTGCCCATGGACAGCTTTTCTGGCTCCAAGTAATCAAAAGCTGACTTTTCAGCCTGCCCTTTCCCCAGGGAGGTGAAGGCAGTGAATTGTAAATGCTCATACTCTTTCTCTCACTGCTTGGGTGGGGTGGTTTGAAAAGGCATTTGATTCTGGCCAGCTGTGTTCCCCAAATTTGCATAAGGCCTGCACCTAGAATCTGCCTTTTTCCCCTCCCAGAAACCAGCAAACACTTTCTCTTTAAAATAAAACAAAAAACCCAACTGTTTTGTCCTTGGAAACTCAAGGGTGGGAGAGGAAAGGCAGAGGTGAATTGGAAGCAGCCTGGCCTCTCTCTAATGAATTGTTAGCACAAGTCAGGGCAAGAGAGAAGTTCTTTTCTGAAAGGACAGTGTTGTCACATCTGAGCACTTTCTCCTTCAAGGTGCGTGTGTGTGTGTGTGTGTGTGTGTGTGTGTGTGTGTGTATTAGAGAGAGAGAGACAGACATATGAGTGAGTGCACATGTGTACTGGGGAAAGCCCTGTGAGACTCTAGTTGTGCTTTGAAGAAGGTCCACGCTGGGACTTCTGTACTTCGGTGAGATCTGGTTCCAGTAGGCATTGGCCTGGAGATAATTGTGTGACAATACTGGGCATCCTCCCCCCACCTCCCCGTAGGTTGAGTCCTGCGTAGGGCACTCCACACAACCTCACACACAGGCTCCCTGCCCTCTCCAAGCTTGGGTTTCCTGGATTCAGGCATGTAGTTACTCAGAGGCACGTGTGTGGCCTTTGGGGAGCCAGGGGCAGCTTTGTAGGAATGGAGGGGCATCAGAGTTGAGGCCTGGAGACCCCCAAGTTATCTGGGAGGGTCAGTTAATATCCCAGGGGTCTGGCAGTGGAGAAGGAAGAGAGCTGACCATCCAGACATCACCTCAGCTTGGGCCGTCCTGGGAAGGGTGGGATGGCTGGTTGTAAAGGTAAACACACTTGAGGACTTTTCTAGGTGCCTCTGGGTGATTTGAGCTGGAGCTGCTGCTGTCCCCACAAGTTGGCTTGAAGTTTGGCCATCAGAATGGTAGGATTTAGGGCTTCCTGCTTCAGTGACATACCCCCCACACTGCTGCTGGGATGTCAAGGGACAGTAACTTTTGACTCAGCCATCACACATGTAAGAATTTATCCTTAGGGAATAACTAGGCAAGGATATAGGTCCAATAACGTTCATGGCAGCATCGTTTAAAAATGTTGGAAAATTTTGAATCTAAATGACTGTCAATAGGGGATCTGTAAAATGAATATAAGGCACAGGCACTGCTGGTAGCCTAAGCCTTAAAACGATGACACAGCTTGTCATTAACGTGGTAAGATGTATGGATGGAGACAGGTTCCGGAAGAGCACGCAGTATGGTCCTGTTCTAAAAATCTGTGTTTATAGGCATAAAAATGCGTGGAAAAGATTATACACGTTCTGATGAGAAATGAGCAATATTCACGGTCTTCATACTTTTCTATATATATATTTTTTTAGTTATGCGCATTGAATTTGTATTACTTTACGGTCAGGAAAAAATCCAAGCCCAAAGTCGTGGGGAAGTAGCGGGCTGAGGGAAGACTGGTCTTGGTATCCGGTGACACGGGCAGAATCTGAGGTCTGGTGACGTTTAGGGGCACTTGGCTCATTGGAAACTGAGTCACCTCGTCTGTGAATTGAGGGAGTGATTCTTGACCAAATGCCGGGGAGGCCGGGAGGACAAGAGGGAGTGCTTTGACAGCCACGCAGCAGCCTGCGTGAAGGAGAGGCCTCGTGCATGTGGGACAGGCAGCACCAAGGCCCCCCGGGTGCCGGATGCAGAGACCTCTCTGACGGGCTGTCCGTGGGAGCCAGGCCTGCCACAGGCTCTGGCCGTGGCTCCGTTCTCCTCCTCTGCGCCCCGCCATGGCGTTTCTTTGTCAGAGACTGGCTCTGGTGGGGGGCCAGAGAGAGGGCTTGTCCGGCGGGATGGACTCTGCTCACTGGAGCCCCAGGGTTTTGCTCTGTGGCTGGCCCACTGGGGTGTGGGGATGAGTTTCCCCGAGGGAGCCCTGCTTTGCTAGGGTGTGTCCCCTCCTGGGATCTGTCTGGTACTACCTGTGGTGCTCAGTCGCTGTTCGGGTGGGTGAATAACACGATTGCCCCTTCACGGCTTTGGGCAAGTTACTTAATGTCTCTGGGCCTCAGTTTCCCCATTCCAATGATGGTGCCTGGGAAGCCGTCAATAAATATTATCGCTGCTGTTAATGAAGCGGGACAGATGTGGGCTGTAATGTGGTTCGTCCTTGCAGGGGAGACGTCGGTCCATCCTGGGACGTCTTCCCTGCCTGTTTTTGTCTCCTGACTGCCCTTCAGTAACCATGACAGCTAATGATAATAGTGTCTAGGACGTGCCAGACCCTGTTCTAAGCACTTTGTATACGTAAACTCGCTGAGTCGTCAGAACAATATTATGCAATAGACATTATTCTCACCGTTTTGCTGATAACAAACTGAGTTCAAGTGTCTGACTCTAGATTGATTGCTCTGTGGTGGACGAGCATCCTCCAGACTTGAGAATGGCCCCGGGGGTGCAAAACGGCCCCTGGTCATGAGCCAGTGCTCTAGAGCAGTGCCATCCAGGTGGGGCCCTTGCACCAGCTGCCTTAGGCTGACGTAGGACTTTGTTAGAGTTGCAGAATTTTTGGCCCTACACAGACCTAGGGAATCAGAATTTCTGGGAGTCGGGCCCAGGAGCCTGTCTTAAGCTGTGCCTGTCTCATGCACGTTCATCAGGCTGTATTCCCGTCAGTTATTTACTTGTCTGGCACCCCCACTACCCTGGGCCCTGGTGGGGGGAGTGGCTGGGCTTCCTATCTTTGTGCCCCAGCACTTTAAGCAGCACCTGAACACAGGTACCATGAATGTCGGAATGGATGGATGTTAACTTGTGGTTAGAATCGAACGTCCTTGTGGACCCCCGGCCCTTTGGCATGGTCGTGCATCGTGTCCTACAAAACAGGCGGCTCCCCTTTCTCTAGGGCCCACTCCAGAACTACATTTGTCCCCAGGCTGTTCCTAGGCTGGGAACAATTTCAACACTGCTAGAACACAACCTGTGCTCTCCTTCCCCTTCTCAAAGTCCCTCACGTAGAGAGGTCTTAGCTTGTGAAAGTTTAAGATTCTGCCCTACTTGGAGATGCTAGGGGTTCGTTTGTTTTTAATTAAAATACAATTGATGAACAATATCCTGCTGGTTTTAGGTGTAAGATGCAAGGGTTTCAAGAGTGGCCTTTCACGGTAAAACAGGATGGCACGTGTGGTTAGAGACAAGTGACTATGATCTATTCGGTGGGAAAAAAATTCGGTAATAAAACAATATGTAGACCGTATGTAAAATGACATATGCACACGGTAACAGAATCTGTGCATCTGAAAGAAAAAAGGTCTAGTGTGGCCCATAGACCGTGAGGTGCTTGTTACCAATTAAGATGAGGCAAATACAGGGGCGCCTGGGTGGCTCAGTCGGTTGAGCGTCCGACTTCAGCTCAGGTCATGATCTCATGGCTTGTGAGTTCAAGCCCCGCGTCGGACTCTGTGCTGACAGCTCAGAGCCTGGAGCCCGCTTCAGATTCTGTGTCTCCCCCTCTCTCTGCCCCTCCCCTGCTCATGCTCTGTCTCTGTCTCAAAAAAAAAAAAAAAAAAAAAAAAGAGTAAATACAGAAATTGAGGGTAAGACTTTGGAAACTTGTTAAAAATGCAGTTTAACATTGCTGTGACAGTCACAGGGCATTCCACTTTCCTAGTTTGTTTGTATTCTAAGGAAGTGTTGATTCCTGGTGGGTTGAGGGAAAACAAAGATCCATTACCATATAGTTTGAGAAGGCTGCCTCTAGAAAAATGTACCCACAGAAATGACTAGTGGTTATTGCTAGTTGCTAAGAATCCTGGTGATTTTTAGTTTTTATTTCTTGGGATCTTCTGAATTATTTACCATGAGCATATGTTATCACTTTTATAAGGAAGGGTTGGGGGTAGAGAATGAAGCTCAATTATAAAGAGATGTCTTTATGAGTCAAAGAAATGAATTTCTATGGAAGGAATTTTAGGAACTATGAAGGCTGGTGGGAAAAAATGTTGAGATTGGTAGTCCCTGCCTTAATTGTAGATAAACTCTGATGTTAGTGGGTTTGTTGATGAATTACTGTATTGTTAAACTGTCATTGTGGTAATTCATGGGGGGATGAAAAGTGCCATATAGGCATTTTAGGATTCTCTGTAGCCAAGAAACCCTCATTTATACACTTACTGTAAAACACAGAAATCACCAAGATACAATGGTGGGAAAAATTTCAAGTATTAAGAATATTTAGATATTGAAACTTAGTTATTATGTGAATTCGAGTTATTATATGAATTTTAAGTGGATGGGGACTGCGGGCACTTGGAGGCTGTCTTTCTCAATCTCGCTCCCTGGAGTCCCGTTAGCAAATGCTGTGAGTATGGGCTGCTGGCTAGAACACAGAAATAGCTATCTAATGTTGGAACAGACTCTATTGCCTTAAAAAAAGTCTGATCTGTCTTCCTTTGAAGCTATAAAGACCGGAGAGATAATACATAAACTTTGCTGGCCGCTCAGCCGGAACCCATCATAGGAACATAGGCCCTTGTTATGGTACAAACGAACTTTTCCCTAGTGACATGACTGTATCATTAGGGTTTTCCAAGATGCCATCCCTCTGCCTCTGAGTATCTCCACTTCAAAAGAAGACAGGCTAGGGGGGTTGATGGATTTGCTGCTTACCCAGTGGTTGATACAAGCTTCAGGTCACCTAGTCCGCAGAACAGTGGTCACCGTGGACTGTCTGTCGCCTTTTCACATAGAGCTGTTATTTTTCCTTCTGAGCGTTTATTGTAGGGATTTCTCACGTAGTGGAGTGTGTGTGTGTGTGTGTGTGTGTGTGTGTTTTGGCTGGATGAGTTAAACATCTCTTGAACCTTATCCCTTGGCAGTTATCCCAGTTATCTTTGCCCAGCCCTCCTCTTTGAGGGTTACTTAATCTTGCCTGTCCTCACTTAGATGTTTCCAGCAGTAACAGCTGTATGGCTTTTATGTGGTACACCTTCACCAAGGGTCTCATGATAATTTGCAAAGCGCATCTTTGCAAGAATCTGCTCTCTCTCTCTCTCTTTCTCCCTCCTTTTTCTTTCCTTTCCTTTCCTTTCTCACAAGTGAGGGAGGGGCAGAGAGGGAGAGAGGGAATTAATTCCAAGTCCGCTCTGCAGTATCAGTGCAGAACCCGATGAGGGGCTCAAACTCACAAACTGTGAGCGCACGACCTGAGCTGCAATCAAGAATCAGGTATTTAACCAACTGAGGGCACCCCTAGAATCCGCCTCTTTCACTTCCTTAAAAGAAGATGGGAAAAAATTTTTTTCCTATCCTTGCCTGATTTTTCCCTTGCTGTGTTTTGCTGGGTTATCTAAGACATAATTGTTTGCTCTGACAGAAACTGCCAACAGGGAGACCACGAGAGGAACATCTGCTGTTGGAACCACAGACAGGCCCACTTCATGTAAACTCGTCTGATTGTGACCTTAGACTCAGCCGAGGCACGGCGAATGGGGTTTGGTTGTCTTCATCCACGCTCCCCTTTTGTCGCCAGCATGCAAGGGTTCTGCTGCATTCTGATCGCCTTGAAGCCTACAGTTCTCTTCCCCGGTTTTTGGCTTTATTGGAAGAAAAGTATAATGGGAAGTTGTCCTCCTCCATTGTTCTTGTTACTATTTCTACCTATCAAATTCCCCCAAAACTTCATTGCTTAGAACAACTGCTTTATTTTGCCCATGATCGTGGGCCAGGGCTTGGAGAAGGCTCAGCTGGGGCTGAGAAGGCTGGGAGAAGGCTCTCACTGGAGGCGTCTCACGCATTTGCAGTCTGATGTCAGCTGGGGCTGTGGTCCTCTGAAGGCTGGACGGGACATCTGAGGAGGCCCACTCCTGTGTCTGGTTGGGGACACTGGCTCTTGGCTGAGAGCTCAGCCGGGGTTGACCACCAGACTGCTGAATCTGACCTTTCCGGCATGTTGTCTCAGGCACTCTGACCGCCTCATGGCGTTTGGCTCCCCTGACGGTGAGCATCCAACATGATCAGGTGGAAGCATCATGGCCTTTTCTCTCTCTAAGCCTTGGGAGTCCTGACGCAGCACTTCTGTCACATTCCTAGCTGTCACATTTCTAGGTCCAGGCAATCATGAGCTCACCCACAAGCGGAGGGGACACAGACTCCATCCCTTGGTGGGAGAGTATCAGAGAATTTTGAACCACGTTTTAGGGGCACCTGAGTAGCTCAGTCAGTGAAGCATCCGACTTTGACTCAGGTCACAATCTCATGGTTTGGGAGTTCGAGCCCTGTGTTGAGTTCTGTGCTGACAGCTTGGAGCCTGCTTCAGATTCATCCTCCCTCTCTCCCCCTCCCCTGCTCGCACACACACACTCTCTCTCTCTCAAAAATAAACATTTTTAAAATAAAAAAAAATAAAAGGAATTTTGAACCACATTTTAAAACTGCCACACTCATGGCGGTGATACACAGGGACTCATTTTGAGGCCTGCAGGACATCCATTTACATTTATTTCATGAACAGCTACATTTCATAGTGCCTCCTCGAGTTGCTTTAATGGTTAACCAGGAGAGTGAGGACTTTGGTTAGCATTCTCAGTGATCCTTAAACAAACCAGCAACAGCAAAAGCAAAAGGGTGCAGTTTTTGGCAATGCACCTTGTTTTGGCAATGGTCTTGTTTTAGGGAACTCTGTGCCACTTCGCCGACGTCTTACAAATTTCGTGCGAGAGAAAATTATGCCATGGCTTCAATGCCTATTAGAAACAATTAACGGAGCCTCAAGCCAAAAGTGCAGTACTGAGGCAGGCACTTTACAGGTTCAGGAGGAAGGTTCTAAACCTTCTTGGGCAGCTCTTGACATGCTGCTTTCTTTCCTTGCCCCTGGTTTTGCCATAATCTCCAGTGGGGAAATAGAACCTTGGTAATGCATGCATTTGCTAGAAATTGGATCTACTCCCCAAGTTGGAACTTGTTAAAGCAGACCACGCTTTAACGCTATAAAACGTAAGGTCAAAAATGGGTAGGAGAACTTGCTGTGGAGCAAATAGATGCTTAAACAGCATAGCATGTGATGGTGGAAAGCACAGGCTTTGCAGTTCAGGAGGGCTGGATTTGAATTCTCCCTCTGCCTCTTCATAAGCTGTGCAGTCTTTTCTGGGTTTGATTTTCTTGTGTCTAAAATGGGAAGGGTGATACCTGCCTTGCAGGGCTGTTAAGGATTAAATAAGGTGATGTTTATGAAGTGCCTGGCATGGTACCTCGCGTGTAATGTTCAACAAGTGTTGGTTCTTTCTACCCTTGGTCATTTATTGAATGATGGCACCTACATAAAAAATCGTTATTGATTGAAAGCTTGCTATATGCTCAGTATCGTGCTAAGTGCTTTGTATGGTTCATCCGGTTCTCACAACAGCTCTTGAGGACATTGATGACAACTGGAGGCACTGACTGAAAGATTGAGCCCTTCTCCCAGGTCACATGGCCAAGCGAGCGGGTGGGGGAGCCAAGATTTGAATTCAGGAGTCTGAGGCTGAAGGCCATGCCCTTAAGTAGTTTGGGGATGTATGTTACGGATGTGGAGGATGAGTGTTCTGAGGTTCCTACCAGGACTACAGGTGAAAGAGGTCTAGGACTTAGGGGACCAGGTTTCTAACCTCTGCTCTGATACCAGGTACACCATCCTTGGGAGGGGAACTGTACCTCCTGAGGCCTCAGTCACCACGTCTGTGAAATGGGAGCATCTGATCTGAATGATCAGCAGAGTCCTGAGATTTTGATTTTAATCTAGCCGCATGTTGAATGAATTATGAATCTCCCTCCATCTCAATGACAGGGAAATACAAAAGCTCTTTGGTCAATCTCTGCTGCAATAGGCTTAAATTTTTATTTTTACCTAAGTGCTACATGCACGCAGTTAAAAGCCCCTGAGAAGTTTCACCAAGAACGTCCTCTGCCTCCTTCCTTCCCACCCCCAGTTCTGCTCCCCAGAACAACCACTTTTAACGTTTTTAGCCATTTGTTCTGGTGGATTCCTCTGTATGTCTAAAGTGATGGCAGTGGGTTTTGACTTTGGTGCTGTTGCATCCTGTGCCCTCCTTTCTTTCCATCCTGAGGAGCTGTGGGCAGCGGGGAGGTTATCCAAAGGAGGCAGGAGAGCCAGCCTGCCTGGAACGCTGTGGTGGATGGAATCGTGCTTCCCACAGAGGCTGCGTGACCTCTGGAGCTTTCCAAGGTTATGTGAATTCACCATATTGTCCTAATTCTAAAACTCGTGTTCAGTACAAAACGGACCTTGTATTGCATTCCAGCTCTGTTGGTTGAAACATTACCCTGACAAACATGCGGATCAATGGGATAGTGCATCCAAAATGTAAGATTTGTGAATTTTTGAAAAAAAGTGGGTCTTGAGGTTGAGTAGATATGTTAAGGCTTTTGGTGTAAACTTGGAAATAGTTCACTTGTGGCTGAACTCAGGAAAATGCCCTGGTTTCAGCAAATCTCTCTCCTTTTTCACAAAGAATCCTGTGGATTTAAAAACCTATGTTTGACCATGAATGAAAAAGCACTGGGACCCATCCGTCTAAGGATGTGTGTGTCATTGGTGGGGGGGGGGGGGGGGGTTGTTATGCAACTTTAGTCTTTTCTCCAGGGCCTCCTAGGACTGATCCTTCTACCCCAAGATTTAAAGAGCTGTGGGGTTTTTCCTTTGTGGTGCTTTGGACCTTGGGCTGTTGAAACATACTTTTTTGTAATTGGTTAAATTCCATTCTGGTGGCTCATGCACACGTCACATCAACAAAAAAGATGAATTGAAAGTGAGTCGTTTTTAACTGGCTCATATTATTCAAAAATATCAAGGCCATGGAGGACAAAAAAAGACTGCAGAACTGTTCCAGATTAAAGAAGGCTAGAGAAATATGACAACTAAATACAAGCTGGCGATCCTGGATTGGATCCTGAAAGATTTTGTTCCTTTACTATAAAAGACAATAGTGAGACAGTTGATGCAATTTGAATGAAGTCCTAGACCAGGTTAGTTGGCTTGGTATCTGTGTTGATTTTCAGATTCTCCTCATTGTACTCTGGCTATGTAAGAGAGTGTCCTCAGCCATGGGAACTATGGGCTAAAGTATTTCAGGGTAAAGGGACATCATGTCTGCATCTTACCCTCATTTTTTCCAAGTCTGAAATTATTTTATTTTAACTTTTAAGTTTATTTTTGAGACCAAGAGAGAGCGGGGGAAGGGCAGAGAAGAGAGAGAAGGAGGGAGGGAGAGAGAATCCCAAGCAGGCTCTGTGCTGTCAGCACAGAGCCCAATGCAGGCCTCAAACCCACAAACTCTGAGATCATGACCTGAGGTGAAATCCAGAGTTGGACCCTTAACCAAGTAAGCCACCCAGGTGCCCCTGAAGATATTTTAAATTAAAAAGCTGAAAGGAAGAGCCTTCTCCTCATTCCCAGATCTGTCAACTGCCTTAACTGAGCCTCCAAATGGCTGGGCCTGTGGGATCTTGACGTTGGATAGAGCTTCAGGGGAATCTGCATGGTTGAGGCTGGCAAGACCGCTCTGGCAGGCTGTGATGTCCTGGGAGAGGTGACTGGGTGCTCACCTGCATGTCTGGAAACATTCTACAGTCCCATCAGAGCTCTAAAACAGAGCCTTTCTGGGTAGGAGGAACTTGGTTCTACTCGGGCCTAAAGAAAGCTCTCAGACCTCTGTTCACCTCAGAAGAGAAGAACTCGCAGCAGGAAACCATATTGACCACCATCTTTTGTTACTTTCCTTTTTCCCCACTCTTGGTAGAAGGAACCTCTCGGTAGTTCAGACCCAGGACAAGTGCGGTGCTATGAGAAGAGGAAACAGCCCTTGATCTTGTCACCAAGGCTGCATAGGGACGGCCCCTGGGTCCGGAGCTGCGCAGTGCCCAAACTGGGATTAGAATCCCTTACGCTGTGTCCCACAACCACTCAAAACAGCTTGAGTCAAAGGAATTTCTGCAAGGTTGGAGTCTTTCCTGGAACCCAAGGGAGAGAAGCACCACAGAGCCTTAAGTGTGGAGAGACCGAACATCCCAGTGTGGCCGACAGACTTGGTTTATGCCTGTTGTTCCAGCATAATTATTAATAGCGCTCCGCCTCCTTGTCAAAAGTATCTTGGCTTGATTGATGAATCGTCTGGCCGTGTTAATTGCAGGATTAGTCAGGGAACCCAGATAATCTCCCACGGGCCTTCCTCTGCTGCCTCCTCGTGTTCTCTCGTTGGCTTTCGCTCACTGTCTGCCCTCTCTTTGTGTCTCCCTCCTCGGGCTTCCTCTGTTCCCTGAGAGAGGGTCTTGTATCAGAAACATGGCTGCAAGGTTCTGCCTGATGTGGGGGATGGGGGTGGGGGGACCATCCCCACAGAAGGAACTAGTGGTTTTGGCCTCTGCTACTGAAGTCAGGGCTCGAGGTGGAAGAGAAAAGGAGTCAGAAGGGAAGGGAGTCAGGTACCCGGTCCTCAACAGTGTGCTGGCTTCTTCCAACTCGGAGGCCCTATTTTCTTCCCTTTTCTTTCCCGTGCGTGTTTCCATTTCATCGGAGCTGTTTTAACCAGGCTCTTCTGGTTGGATGGAACTGGCTGATGGGGGATTGGGCCTGCACAGCGATGGGGAATGGGGAATGCTGGCTCCAGCTTCCTGCTGGTCTTCTGCCCTGACCCTCCCCTCTCCACTCTGCTTCCTCCTGGCTTCTGCGTGCTCAAGCCTTGGCCTCGCTGGTCTGGCTCTCTAGGCCCTGGCTCTATCCCGGAGCGGTCTTTCCAGTTTCGCCTCTGCTGCAAAATTCCTGAAGGCAAAGTGAGATTGTCCTGGCCCCCCTCCTCACAGGCTGTGAAAGCCACTCCCCACAGGAGCTGGGACTGAGGGAAGGAAAGCCGGACAGAGGCAAGGAAAGAAGGCCACCCACCACAGGGCCCGAGGAGCGAGGTGTGGTCTCAGAGTGGAAAAGTGGAGTGAAATCCAGGGTCAGGAGCTAGACCTGCGCAGTCCGCTGTAGCAAACCCTAGCCACGTGTGGCTGTTCAAGTTACGATTGAAACATTAGAATTTAATTAAAAATCCAGCTAGTTGTACTAGCCACATTTCAAGCTTTTATTTAGCCACAAGTGGCCAGTGACTTCTGCACCGGATAGCACAGATACAGAACATTTCCATTCTTGCAGAAAGTTCTGTGTGACGGCCCTGGAGAGCACTTAACCCTTTTCACTCAAGCACTGTTTTAAGTGCTTTCTTTGTGTGTTTTAGTAGCTGCCACAAGTACTCTTAAAGATTGGAGGGGGTGAAAAGAAAACATGGTACGTAGTAAACATAAAAACATTTCAGGTACCTTATAACTGGTCAGTAAGCCAGAATGTTTCCAGTGGTGCCCTTGGTTCTGTAATTCTAGAATGTTCCTGCAAACAGAGACTTTACATTTCTGACTCGTTCGTCTTCTGCCACCGTCATAATTTTTGCCTTATCCTAGTTCTGTATCTACTGTTTATTCCATATTTCCCTTTAAATTGATTGACATTTTTACTTCATCTTGCTTGAAGTGGAGACTTCATGACTGTAAGTGAAAAGCCATCAAAAGGAAATACTTTTTTTGAGAGAGAGCGAGAGAGTGTGCCCATGTGTGTGCATGTGCACGAGTGGGGGAGGGGCAGACAGAGAGAGAGAGAGAGAGAGAGAGAGAGAGAGAGAGAATATGAATATCCCAATCAGGCTCCATGCCCAGCACAGGGCCTGATGCAAGGCTCGATCTCACAACTATGAGATCATGACCTGAGCCAAAATCAAGAGCCAGACGCTTAACTGACTGAACCCCCCCCCCCCAGGTGCCCTGGAAATGTGTTTTTATTTAAAGCAAACTTTTAATTAAGTTTTTAATTTTAATTCCAGTCGAGTTAACATACAGCATTATATTAGTTTCAGGTGCCCAACATAGTCATTCAATAATGCTATTCATCTCTCAGTGCTCATCATGAGTGTACTCTTAAAGCAAGGTTTTTATTGAAGAATTTTCTGCGTGTGTGCAACTGCCCAACTCCTAAGGGCACAGCTTGGTGACTTTCAAACCAGTGCCGTTTTGTTTCCAGTGGATGTGTTTTGCTTATCAAATTCTAGCAGATTCCCTTCTCTATGGGAGGCTCAGCTAGATTAGCTCCCCCTTTCTCAAAATGTGGATTAGCAGCTGCATTTGCTGTGGAGACATGGTAGCACCCAACAGGACCCTCTCCTTGGACAAAATCAGAAGGATTCAAGAAAGATCTGAGCAGGAACAACTGCTTCGCTGTTACTGAAAATACACTGGTGTTTCTAGTTTGTGAGATGTCTTTGCAGGGCAGGCCCCGGGTGGGGTGGGTGGGAAGAGTATGGCTTAGTCTACACAGCAGACCTGATGCTTCTGGCCTCAAGTTCCCTTTACACTTTTTTTTTTTTAACGTTTATTTATTTTTGAGACAGAGAGAGACAGAGCATGAACGGGGAGGGTCAGAGAGAGGGAGACACAGAATCTGAAACGGGCTCCAGGCTCTGAGCTGTCAGCACAGAGCCCGACGCGGGGCTTGAACTCACGGACCTCGAGATCATGACCTGAGCCGAAGTCGGCAGCTTAACCAACTGAGCCACCCAGGCGCCCCTCTTTTTTTTTTTTTTTTTTAATGTTTTCTTTTGTTTAAATGTTTATTTATTTTTGAGAGAGAGAGAGAGCGAGTAGGGTGTGGCAGAGAGAGAGGGAGACAGAATCAGAAACAGGCTCCAGGCTCTGAGCTGTCAGCACAGAGCCCGACACGGGGCTTGAACTCAGACCGTGAGATTATAACCTGAGCCAGAGTCAGACACCTACCTGACTGAGCCACCCAGGTGCCTCTCCCTTTACACTGTTATAATCATTGAGTACCCCAGAGAGCTCTATGTGGGTAATATATATATTTGCTGTGTTAGAAAAGTTAACCTCAGTGGCTCAGTGGGTTAAGCATCTGACTCTTGATTTCAGCTCAGGTCATGATCTCATGGTTTGTCGGTTTGAACCCTACGTTGGGCTCTCTACTGTCAGCACAGAGCCCCCTTGGGATCCTCTGTCTCCCTCTCCCTCCCTCTGCTCCCCCCCCCCCCCCCCCCCCCCCCCCCGGTCTCTCAAAAATAAACATACATTAAAAAAAGTTAAATTCATTCATTATTAAATTCATTCATTAAAAATTACAATAATAAACCTATTACACGTTGACATATTTTATGAGAAAATAAGTATTTTCCCACACGAAAGGAAAAAAAATTCGTGAAAGGAAATTAATCATTTAATGGTTTTTTGTCTTACAAGTCTCTTTGTAGTCTGGCTTCCTAGAGGGGCTGAGTTGTGTGCTTCTGCATTCCGTCTGCTGCCATGTCTCCTATGAAGTAGTCTCTGGGAAACCCCACTGAAAACTCATGAGAGAATGAAGGTGAAAAGGCAAATAAGTCCAGTGTGATTAGGAAAATGGTTTTGACCTTGCAGAGCCTCAGGGACCCCTACCGTGGTCCCCTGGACCACACTTTGGGAACCTACAGGTGAAGTGAAAGCCATTGGATGAAAAGACTAAAGGTATGTGTCCTTGTCTGAAGTCTGGCACGCACTGGCGTGTGACCTCAGGCCACATAGCGCTTCACCTGAGATACGTGTAGGCTGGGGACCATCATTCTTGCTCAGCCCGTCTTACAGGGTCATTGTGAGGCTCAGGTAATGGCTGTGAAATCTCTCTTCAAGCAGCAGTGTATTTATAAATGGCATTACTCAGGCTCTTTTGAAGTATGGTGTCATCTTTAATTTGTAGGACAGTTATTTTTAAAAACTGATGTCCCATCATAATCTCCCTTGGTTCTGGGGACACCTTTGTGGAGGAGAAAGGCCGTCATTCTCAGCTTACAGGTGACATCATTGAGGCTTTGATGAGCGGATTGGCCAGAAAACAGACTCGTCCTCAGT
This sequence comes from Panthera tigris, assembly GCF_018350195.1. NCBI lineage: Eukaryota > Metazoa > Chordata > Mammalia > Carnivora > Felidae > Panthera > Panthera tigris. Next base: position 131,511,118 of record NC_056668.1, on the reverse strand, counting down.
GGGGTGACACCTGGCGCACTGTCTCCAAGGCACGCCGGCCCTGGCCAGTTTGGTTTCGCTGGAGTTCTTACCTGATACTGGCCTGTATTTTTGACACGCACATTCAAGACAGGGATTCTGTGCCACCCTCAGCAGTTCTTTGAATAAATTGCCCTGAGTCACCTAATGGAAATGACACAGTTTTCAGATTTGACGATCTGAGGGATCCCAGCTGAGGGAACCAGCCCCGCCTGGTAAATGGCTTGTTTTTCTGGGCTGGTAAAAGGTCTGCTGGCTCTCCCGAGGTAAGGTTATACAGAAGTGCATGGGTCGTTTACTGTAGGGAAAATAGCTGTCTCTCCTCCGGGGACATTCCTGGAAGTAACCCTCCACTCTGATCTTGGGAAACACGTTTGCCTGTACTTGTAGGAAATGGGAGAACCACAGTCCTTTTCTTGAACTAGGAAATAAGGCAAAAAGCACAAGGTCAGTTGCGGCAAGCTGTCTGAAAGATGTAGCCAACTGGCACTCGGAGGGATTTAGAGAAATGCTTTGTCCAGGTTAGTTCCGGGTTCTGTTCCATATAAACATGACTTTGTTGTCAGGGTTAAAAGCCTCTAGCACTTAACCATATTTAATCACTAGTGCTTTGCCATAATACGACTGTAGACTGACCCTCTTCTCCCTATCTACATTAATTATGACTACTTTCAGGCCTACTTGTGTATCTTTTTCATTTAAGGTTTCATTCAATTGTGAATGACAGAAATGCAATTCAACCGCTTTAAGCAAAACATAAAACAGTTGCGACAGCTGAGGTTGTGCTGTTTTGGCTCTGGGGAAGGTGGAGTGTAGGGTGAGACTGTAAGGCATTGCTACTTCCGGAAGCTCAGAGTGTTGCCAGCTGGGACTTCCTCCCTCTCCCAGGCTCTCCCCTCATGTTGCCGAGATGGCTGCCATCTGCTCTAGCCTTTCATTCTATTCTCTCAGCCTTCTCTGTGAAAAATAGTTCCTCTGACCGTTCAGAAAAGTCCCAGAATGAAGCCTCATTGGTTCTCATGGGTCATCGAAGCTAGGTGTATCCAAATCTGATTGGCCAGGCCTGGGTCACGTGACCACTTCTGGGCCCTGGGTGAGGCCCAAGAAAGTCCAGGCTGTTAGCATTGGGCTGGCAGAAAAGATGGGGGTTTGTGGGCCCTCACACTCCAGTGTTTGTGGAGACGTGTTACTCAAATGGCTAGGATTTTCTGTGGAATGGTAAAAGAACTGGGTCGGCATTATCTTCTCAGGGAGAAGGCTGGCTTTGTGTTCAGCTTTTAACGAGTCTTGGATGAATAGGCTTGTTGGTGGTTGGATGTCAGCCAGCCATGCATCATCATCCCTGGCAACACAGCCTCATTTATAGAGGGAAAACACTGATGTCAAATCAAGTCCTTTGGGTGCAATACCCTTTGATGGCCACACGCTTACCCAGGCTGGTGGTCCCAGGATCTGCCCACCAGCATCCCCTGAGAAGCCCTGTTCACTCTTTGGTAAAACCCAGATCTGATCTGGCCATGCCTCTGCTTAAAAATTCACCACGGTATCTTAGCACAGTTTTTAAAAAGGCAAAAAAAAAAAAAAAAAAACCCAAAACCCCGTCCTACCCCATTCCCATCTTCCCCTCCCTTAAGGGCAGTTTGATCAGTTGACCATATTTTAGCTGATTAGGTATTAACTTCTATGACTAAATGGTGGGCTCTGTGTGGCTGCTTGTTGATTTGTCAGTTTTAGTTAACCATCTGCCAGCATCCCAATTGGAAGATGAGATTTTCATTTCTTTCCTCCCCCTGTCCCCCCAAACCACCTCTCTTTCTCACTTCCTTTCCTCCCAACAGAACTATCTTGTAGTCAATATTCAGTGTACGTTATCACAGCTGTGGAAGTGCTTCACAGTGGAGCCTTCCAGTAAACTAGATCACTTTTCTTTTTGTGGAAGAATGCATTCTTTGGTCATTTCTGCCAGGGGCTCATGGGAAGTAAATTGAGATTTACGTGAAAAGAAAAAAAAAAATCCACCCCGTCTCCCCACTGTGCTGGGATAAAGTTCACATGTCTTAACTCAGCACCCACACTCTTCCTTGCTCCAACCCCCACCAGCCCTCCCGACAGCCGTTCTTTGCTCACGTTCCTCCCTCTGCTTCTAGTGCCCCTCCCTCCCTGTCTGGTGAAATCCCCTTTCTTCGGGGCCTGGCTTGGGTGACACTTGGGGTGGCCTTTCCAGCTGTGTGTCCGCTGCACTGTGTGTGTATTGAGGCCTTAGTGTTTATCACGCTGCCTTATACTTGTCTATTTACTGCTTGAGTTTAAATCTTGGTTCTGCCATTTCCCAGCTCCATGGCTTCAGGCATGTTACCTTCGGGCCTCAGTTTTCCTCTTCGTAAAATGCGAATAACAGCACTATAGCACCTGCCTGATCAGGTTGTGATTGCACGAATTGATGGAATGAAAGCATTTGTGGTCACGTCTGCCACATAGTAAATTGCCCATCTGGGCTCTGCATCCCTCTCCCTCCCTCAGAAAGGCAGGCTTGGTGGGCTATATTCACCCGTGCCCAGAATAGCTCTTGGCAAATCAAAAGTCTCGGGGGGCCGGGCTGGGCACCTCAATGGGTGATGCAGGCTGGCTGTGATTCAGGCAAAGGGCTGGTGGGGACTGGAAAGGGAAATCTCTTTCTAAGGGGGCATCTCCTCCACTTCTAGCCAGTGGTTTGCAGGTAGGAATGAGGGCCCCGTGTTGTTAGATTATCAGATTCTTCTTACGAGAAAATTGAGAATCCACTTTTTTTTTTTTTTAAAAAATATAGATTTTCCTGACATTTAGTACCCAGCGTACAGACCAAAGGCACTAAGCCTACTGGCCCAGGGGCCACTGGTTTGGGGCCCAATTCTCATTTTACAAAAGAGACCCGGAGTGATGATGTGATCTGCCCTGGGTCACACGCTGATGATGGCCCTCCGATTTCTCACCTGTGGTCTGGATACAGCACTGGTCCTGCGTCTCGTCAGGGTGGGGACTTGAAGAATTCAGTCATGCTTGTGAGTGCATTTGCAAAGCATCTGCCTACATGGCGTGACAGGTTGTTACTTCCGTCCTGTCAGCTGCCCCTGCCTCAGAGAGACGACCTCGGTGTTTTTAAAACAGGATCATGGGTCTCTTTTTGTGCCAGGTGGTAATGGGGGATTGCGTGTATTTGCTGAGCATGTACTGTGTGTCCAGGAGCTATTAGTTGTGTTACATTTGCATTCTCCTTTATTCCTTTTTTTCTGCCCTCCCTATGAGATGGAAAGTAACGATTTAATTGGTAATAAAAATGATGAGTCCAGAAGTTGCCTGATGAGGGCCTCACAGAGGTTTGGTGGAGATTGGATCCATCTCTCTGGTTAAAAAAAGAAAAAAAAAAATCCCGGGCTTCAGACAACATGCTGCCTCCTACATATTGGAAACACAGTCTGGCCAGGGCTCAGCGGGGCTAGTCCCTGGGCTGCCCTGTGCACCCACGCCACTTCCTCTCCAGGACAGACCTGGTGTGCTTTGTTTCCAGAAGCTGTAGCAGGTGACTGCGGGCCTGGCCACATAGAAGAGAAGGCAGAGAAGAAGATGATGATACAGGGCCCGCGAAAGGGACCAAGGCCAGTGTCAGAAGTAGGATGGGGCTCAGGAGCTGAGAAGCGCCCATGTGAGGCAAAGGCAGCACCCTCATATGCTCGAGTGCCGGCATCATTTTCAAACCCATCTAGCAAGCCCTGGTGCAGTAGGATGGAGGACACACAAGTGGGCAGAGCCTTCTTCGCCCCCTTGAGCTATCCCCTTGGCCCAAGAGGCCCCTACAGTTCGATGCTTAGAGATAGTCTTCAGATAGTTGCTGGTGAGGCGGGCCCTCTGCAGCCAGTGGAGCACACGTGTTTGTGTGTTTGTTTTAATTTTTTTTAACGTTTGTTTTTGGGGGGGGAGGGAGGGAGGGAGGGAGGGGCAGAGATAGAGGGAGACACAGAATGTGAAGCAGGCTCCAGGCTCCGAGCTGTCAGTACAGAGCCCGACGTAGGGCTCAAACTCACGAACCTCAAGATCATGACCTGAGCCGAAGGTCGGACGCTTCACTGACTGAGCCACCCAGGTGCCCCAGCACATGTGTTTTACTAGCTGGGTGGCTGCTTGGTCTTGGGGCAGCCCCACGGCTGGTGTTCATGCATTGTTCCTTCTCTGAGTATCTATTTCCCCTCTCAGATGTGTGCCCCTTTCCTCCCACCCCCACGAGGCTGTGTCAGGCAAATGCCTAAGGGAAAAGGAGTAGAGGGGTGTGGGGTCTGGAAAGTACTAACCCAACCCTCCAATATGTCGCCCTAGACATTGGACTGAGTTCCTTCTTTTTAATTTTATTTCCTCCTCGTGAAGTCCGTGGATCTGGGTTTCTTGACTTTGACACTGTGGTTAAGCCTAGAATGGCCTGCCTGTTCCTCCCTTCCAACCCCTAATTGAGACCTAAGTTGCTTGTAGCTGCCTCCAGGATGGGTGGCCACCCTTATCTCTTGCTGCTTTCCACATTTCGGACTTCTAGTTTCATTCAGACTGTGCCGTTCCCTCTCCCCTCTTGGCCGAATATGGCTTCTCTGCCTGCTCGGGGTTCAATATTTCCTCTCCCTCTCTCCCAAGTGACCATTCATGCTCTGGGCTTCTGTATAGATATCAGCCCTCTGGATGTTTTCCAAGTCTGTCTCTCACTGCCTGTCCCGCCTTACCAGACCTTGTGAGGTTCTCTGCTGCTGGGTTCCGTGGCACCTGTACCACTTTCATCCTGGCATGGACTTTTCTGGAATGGCTATGATGCCTACCTCACCCGCCAGACTGGACGTGTCCTGTGGGCAGGGACCAAGCCCCACACCCAGCATAGGGTCTGGCATGTGGGAAGTTTCCAATCAGTGTTTCTGCATGGAGGACTACATTATATGGTTGGGGACTCCATGGGAGCATAGGACATGGTGCCATCACTGAAGTTGCCCACTGAGGAGATAGAGCTTTTAAATCAAGCCTGAGCTATCCACCTTCATATAGTAGTCACTGGCCACACTTACTTTTATTTTTATTTACTTTCATTAAAAACTTTTTTGGGGCGACTGGGTGGCTCAGCCGATTGAGCCTCCGACTTCAGCTCAGGTCGCAATCTCGCGGTCCGTGAGTTCGAGCCCCGCGTCGGGCTCTGTGCTGACCGCTCAGAGCCTGGAGCCTGTTTCGGATTCTGTGTCTCCCTCTCTCTCTGACCCTCCCCCATTCATGCTCTGTCTCTCTCTGTCTCAAAGATAAATAAACGTTAAAAAATTTTTTTTAAACTTTTTTTAACGTTTATTTTTGAGAGAGCATGAGTGGAGGAGCAGAGGGAGAGGGAGACACAGAATCTGAAGCAGGCTCCAGGCTCTGAGCTGTCAGCAGAGCCCCGTGCGGGACTGCGAGATCATGACCTGAGCCAAAGTTGGCTGCTTAACCGACTGAGCCACCCCGGCGGCCCCGTGCTTATTTTTAAAATAGAAATATACTTAATTAAAACTGAATAAATTGGAAACCCATTTCCTCAGCCTCCTTAGCCAATTTCAAGTGCTCAGTAGCCAAATGTGGCTAGTGGCTACCATATTGGACAGTGTGATAGAACATTTCCAGTATCACAGAGTTTTAGACGGTGCTGCTCACAAAGATATTAATTTAGGAGCTTGTAGGTTTTGTGAAGGCCCTCCTTGGTGCTTTTGGATAGAGAAAGTGGATTTTCGTGGATGCCTCCTTAAGCCTCAACTGTTCCTCGTTTTCTCTTGGCTGCAGGATGCTCGTCAGAAGTTCCGCTCCGTTCTGGTGGAAGCAACGGTGAAGCTGGACGAGCTGGTGAAGAAAATTGGCAAAGCTGTGGAAGACTCGAAGCCCTACTGGGAGGCCCGGAGGGTGGCGAGGCAGGTAAGGTAGCCCCACTGACCGTCTCCCCTGCCTCCGCCCCAAACCGTGTTTTGGATGCACCTTCTGACTTCTGTGTCCCCGGTCGAAGGTTAGAAGCATGAGTCCCCCAGGATGCAGAGCCACCATGACTTTGTATACACTGCATTTGAAGACAGCCTCTTGCTTTCTCCTTCCCCCTACCCAAGCTGCTCCATTCCAGCTCCTGATGCTATTAATAGGGTGTGGGTGCTGGCATTTGGCCGACCCTGTGAGTGGGTGCCACCTGGATACCGAGATGGTGCCCAGATCCACCCCCCCAGGCAGCTGGGCCAGCTGGTGTGGACGAGAGGACATGTCTAGAAGACAAGGTGTCTTCCTCTGCCCTCTCTGGTGATCGCCTGGCAGGCAGCAGGCAGAAGACTCCCTCCCTTGCAGCGTCTCCTTTCTGGTTTGAGAGGAATTTACCATTTGCTTCTCTTGAGACGTGGGTTCTTTGCCCCGAGAGCCCAAATAGGCAACTGGGGAACTGGCACCAACAAAGGGACAGCAGAGGGGAGCTGTGGTCAGGCGATTGCTGGACGGCATGGGACCGGGCTCTGGTTTCAGAGTGTGTCCTCCTTTGTCCCCATTGAGGTGGTGCAGTGTTCTGCCTCTGTCCCCTCCCAGCCTCTGCTAGCCGGGCCCCGTGAGTGGGGGAGGAAGAGAGCCCCCGACGCTCACCGGTGTCTGCTGGGTGCCAGCCCCGGGGCTTTCGCACACCCCCGCTCGCTCTGGCTTCCTCGCACCATGTCTTTTCAGTGTGCGTGGCCACCCAGAACGGGCCTAAGCGGTTGGTCCAGAGTGTCGGTCCTATCCGTGTCGTGTGTTTATGTGACGGAAGGTGCCGGTAAGAAAGCGTTCAGTGAGTGACGGGGACGTGTGCACCAGGGTGCGCACGCGTGTGGTTGGGCACGGTAGAGCAGGGAGGGTGAACTCTTGGGGAGACGAAGCCTCACAAATCTAGGAACATGTTCAGACCAGACCTGTTGAGGGTCAGGGGCCAGGACTTGGGTGTTCTTCCTCTCTGCCCTGCCTCCGCGGGCCTCTCAAATCTCTCATCAGGGGATTCCCTTGATGCTTTAGTGGCTCTCCTGAGATCCTAGCTGCGTATGTGTATTCATACTCTGAACCCCGAGCTGAGCTTTCTGTTTGGAACCTGCCAGATAGGTTGCCTTATTCCTAGACAGAATGGCCACCTGAACCCTTCCTCCTTCCTGACCAGCTAACCCGGGTTGGTCAGCATCAGAGTGCCTGTTACTCACTGGGCTGCAGCAAACTCTGAGCAGCCGCCCCCTCTTTCTGCCTTTCTGTGGGAGGTGAAACCCTTCTCAAAAGGTCTTCCGGACCCTGAGGTACTGTCTCCAAAGTGCCTGTGTCTCACCGGTCTTTAAGGGGCACCCCCAGCTGGGGATGGGTCACCCCCCTGCCCCATGTAGCCCAGAGTAGCAGTATTCTTGACCTGAAATTGCAGTGTAAAGGGTTTGGGTTTTGGGTTTGGGGAGAAATTTACGATAATTTAACATAAACATTGATCAGTACCAAGGAGGTCGTGAAACCTTTTCTGAAAGTCTTCAACCCTCTGACTCTCTTGAGCCCACAAGTATTTGTTAGAACTGTCTATGTGCCCGTTCCTCGGGATCGTTAAGACTGGTGGGAGGTGTCCATCTTTGGCTGTACTCGTGTCACATGTGCTTCTACCTCAGAGTCTTGGAATTTGCTGGTGCTTCTGTTTGGCATTGTCTAGTTTTTTAATGTTTATTTTGAGAGAGAGCGTGCACAAGTGGGGGAAGAGCAGAGGTAGGGAGAGAGAGAGAGACTGAATGAATGAACGAACGAATGAATGAATCCCAAGCAGGCTCCACGCTGTCAGCATAGAGCCCGACATGGGACTTGAACTCATGAGCTGTGAGATCGCGATCTGAGCTGAAATCGAGAGTCAGACGCTTAACTGTCTGAGCCACCCAGGTGCCCCTCTGTTTGGCATTGTCTTAACCCCAGAATCTGCATGGTCTGCTCACTCAGTTCTTCACTTTTCTGCTCAAATATCACTTTATCAACAACAAAGCCTCCCTGGGCCACCATTGAAATAACTGCTACTTGCTATCTCCACCACCGCCATCCCTTGTTCCTTGATGTGCTTTTTCTCCATGGCACTCTTTCTGACTTGTTATTGTTGTTTGTAGTAGCGAAGCTCCATGAGGGCTAACGGAACAAATGAGTGAACCATGCATTGACAGGCCTCCAGCAGGGCCAGTGTTCCTCCCGGCCCTTCCTTGGCATTCTGAGCGTTTCCTTTGTTGTTCCTGGTCCCCCCGCCCCCGCCACCCTGGCTTTCCTGCCCTGTGGCCACATAAGCGGAAGGATAGGAACACAGCTGGCAAATCTGTTCATTTAAATCTCATTTGCCGGATAGGTCCCCAGTTGTCTGTGACACATCTGGGATAGATCTCATACCACTCTCTTCTTTTCCCTCCCCAAATCCTCTTTGATGGGAAAAGAGGTGGGAGGGAGCTGGGTCGGTAGAGTCTCACTGCTGGGCAGCTGTGAACTATGGCATCGCTCCTTCCTCTCATCCCTTCTCTTGGCTAGTGAGGCTAGTGATCGTGACAATTACGGAGTCCCTTGCGTGAGCCACTGAGTCATCAGGTCTCACAAATAATAGCCAGACCCTGGGGATGACTGAGTGACTCACTGTCAACCGGCAGAGGCCAAGAAGAATGTGAAGGGAACCCCTGCCTTCTTGCAGGTGGGGCAGGAAAAGGAGGGCGGAGAAGGCCCAGAGTGACCTCCGCCCCTCGCCCGCAAGGGACCTTGCTGGCGTATAGCCGAGGAACTGGAAGGATGCTCAAAGGCTGAGGCGGGGTACGGATGTCACATTTCATCTGGGCACACGGTGGGCTGTCTGGGCTTGCGCCAGGTGACTGGGTCTGTTTGTGTACCAGCATCCTCTGACCTTCCTGATGGCGAAGGGGGTGGGGCCCACCTCCAGCGGCTGCCAGTTGGGCTTCCTGTTTTCTTCCTCTCTCTGATCCCCACCCCCTTCCCTTCTGTATTTACAGACCCTCTGGCTGTGTACAGCAGGGACGGTCTCTGAGCATCTCCTTCAATGTGTATCATGAGGCACTGTGTTCCCAGAGCCTCTGCCTCCTGGTCTAGGAAGCAGGGGTGGTTATGGGAGCCGCCTCGGCTCTCCCGTGAGGTTGTCTCAGGACTTCAGGGAGGCACCGTGTTTGACAGGGGAATCCCTGCATGAGTGTAGGTTTCAGCTTCATTAAACACCTTTTTTTGTTGGAGAAAATTTCGAAAATAGACGAAATGAAGAAAAGAAGTCCCTGTATCTTCTGTTAATATTTGATGTGTGTCTCCTTTTTTTTTTTTTTTGTATGAGATCATCCTGGTGGTGGTTTTATGATCTGTCTCTCTGAATGCCCACGTCCATCCATCCAGAGCCCTGATGCAGAAGAGACTTAAAGAGCTTGGTTTTCCATAAAGAGTCTACGAAGAGTTGTAATTGTTGGGTCAGTAGAAATTGTATTTGCTCATCAAAAATTTGCGTTAACTCTATTGGTCCTGTTGTCACGTTGGATAAGGAATGAGTCAGCTCCAGTCCTATGATTGTGAAAATCCAGCCCAAATTCCGCCAAGAGGAGGGAGAACATAGCCCCCCACGCCCAGCTGGGGTGGGGGCAGGGAATTGGCTTTCATTTATTTGAGGGTTTTTGTCCTTGAGCCAGAGCATGTTTGTAAGGCTGCTTTGACATACCTGTCAGCCCACGTGGCCTTCAGCGTGTAGAAGGCGTCAGTGTCTGATGAGGGGGTGGAGCCATGTGAGCCCGAACAGTTGAGCTTTTCTTGCTAGCTTTGCTCCTGGGGCTGTGACTGGTCTAGCAGTGGCCCTGGGCCTGTCATTTTTATCATTGCCAGTCCCAATGCTTCCGCTTTTTTGTTTCTCTTTTGAAAGTGTGGTAAACTATAGAGAACGTACATATCACCATTTGAGCCATTTCGAAATGTATAACTGAGCAGCATTAAGTATGTTCCTATTAGGGAGCAGCCCCACCGCCATCCATCTTCAACTTGTGTTAGATGCCAACTCCCCCTTCCTCCCTCCACCCCAGCCCTTGGCAACCATGGTTCTACTTTTTGTCTCTGGGATTTTGAGTCTTCTAAGTGCCCCATACAAGTGGAATCATGCAGTATTTGCCCTTCTGTGACTGGCTGATTTCACTTTGCATAACCTCTTCAAGGTTCGTCCATGTTACGGTATATGTTAAAATTTCATTCTTTTTTAAGGCTGAGTAATATTTTGTGGTATGGATATGGCACATTTTGTTAATCTGATGGTGAACATTTGGGCAACTTTTGTTTTTTATTAATTTATTTTGAGAGAGAGCAAGACAGAGACCACAAGCAGGGAAGGGGCAGAGAGAGAGAGGAAGAGAGAGAATCTCAAGCAGGCTCTGCACTGAGCCCAACGCGGGGCTTGAACCCATGAACCATGAGATCATGACTTGAGCTGAAACCAAGTGTCAGATGCTTAACTGACTGAGCCACCAGGATGCCCCAACTCTTATTTTTAAATGGTTGCAGTGTGTCAGAAGACTTTGCAAACCTGAAGAGCAACATAAATGCAAAATAGGGTCATTCAGTGCTGGAAGTTGCCTGTATTGTGTTTATGAGGCCATGTGAGTCCACGTTCTATACTCAGCCTCTTTTGAGGAAGTAGGTGAGAGGAGAGGCATTTGAAACTTGTAGAGTGACTTAGCTGTAGGACAACCGGCAAATCTTGGCCTCTGAGCCAGACAGATTGGCTTTGAATCCCACCTTACCATTTAATAGGTGTGGGACTTGGGGTGGATTACTTAATCTCTGTGCCTCAGTTTCTTCATCTATAAAATTGTGTATGTTAGCTTTTGCTGTGAAACAAACCACCCCAAACCTAAAATGGCCTAAAACATTTATTTAGCTCATGATTTGGGTGGGCAGTTTTTCTGATGTTAGATGGCTTCATCTGTTAGGCACTTGGCCTGTTGTCAGTGAAGGCATCCCGGGTGACTGGACCATATGAGTCTCATCCAACAGGCTGGCTTCTTCCCGTGGTGTTGGGATTCCAGGAACTAAAAGGATAAGCTCTCTTCGAGCCTCTTCCTGCATCACATGTGTTAATGTCCTGTTGGGCAGAATAAGGCACACGGTCAGTCCAAATTCAAGAGGTGGGGAAAAATAAAGTCCACCTGTAAAGCACCTGTGAAATGTTGTAGCCATTTTTGGCAACTTACCATAGTAATGGAATTAGTACTTGTAAAACATTTGCACCAAAAAAAAAAAAAAAATCTTCTTATTCCAGATGTATTTTCCTCTCAAATATTGTGTCTATCTCTCTGGTGAATCTGCTGCCTTGAAAACAAAAGACCACCACACCAAAAACCTCTGGATGGAAGGAACAGTCCTGTGTTGGGTAAAGTGTCAAGAATGTGAGGACAGGAGGGTGACCCCACGCAGTCAAGGAAATACTGAGTTGCTTGTGGGGGTAACATGTGCCAGAAGATCAATAATAATGCAGAGGGAGTCTCTGACTTGCCTGTTCACTGATCACAAACACTCTGAGCCCTCACAGACAGTGTGGTGAGGGCCTTGAATGCATGGATGGAGAGTCATGTTTGCCACGAGATGAGACAGGTCAAGTGGATCAAATAATGCCTTGAATTCTTACGTTAGTCATAGAGGAACAGAGCATTGTAGTCTCTTTTTTTGGTTGGGGAATTCTAGATGCTGATTTTGTTGGCAGAAGACCTTCTGTAAGTAGAGAAGTAGAGGGCCAGGTTCCATAAACTTGGGACACAAACTTGAAGATATGTCAAGTATGGGTTCTTGCTCTCTTTACTTGTTGGTTTTGTTTTTTTTTTTCCCCTTCTAATTTATTTTCTTTCATTCAACAAATATTTACTGGGTTCCTACTAATTGTAGAGCACTGTTGTAGCCACTTGTCAAGAATGGGACAAAGACCCTAACTCTGTGGAGCTGGCATTCCCCTTTTAGTCTTATAAAAGCATGTGGGGTGGGGTGGGGTGTTTGGGGGCAAAAGTGGAATCTCTGTTACTGATCTGATTTAAAGTGTGGGGTTGTTCCCCCCTCCATCTGAGACATAGAGTGAGTCCATGGATTATAGTGGGCTAGTGGGTTGGCAAGTTAAAGGTTTCTGAAAGTGTTTTCTGAGCATCTCCCCTTTGTCTGTGCTGGCCATTGTGGAGCATAAAATGTGGTCTGTATCATCCAGGAGCCCTGTCAACACATACAAATAAGATGATTTTTATGGCATAGGTAATTACGGTCCATTGTTCTTATTCACAATAGTTATGTTCTCCAAAGCCCCTACCCGGATGCCTGGGTGGCTCAGTCAGAGGTCTGACTCGGTTTCAGCTCAGGTCATGATCTCACAGTTTGTGGGATTATTGGGCTCTGTGCTGACAGCATGGAGCCTGTTTGGGATTCTCTCACTTCCCTCCCCTGCTCATTTGCATGCTCTTTCGCTCTCAAAATAAACTTAAAAAGTTGCTACCCATGCTGAATTAGAGAGGCATCCTATTGAGGTATTGCTTGTAGGTGAAATACAGGGTCAAGTTCCTGAGAGCCTCAGGTCACATTTTCATCAACTGACCCATACGTAGCCTTGTTTTATGTATGTTTGTCTTTAAAGGCACCTTACTTAATATATATATTTCTTAAAAATAATTATATACAGTACTTCTTTATAACAAAACACTAGCCAAGGAGGGTCAAACATTTTTCCGACCCTGGGTGACACGATTGTAAATTTACTTGGCTTTGAGCATCACACAGTGCTTTTTAAATTGGTCAAGACCTCCCATGCATTGATACCAAACAGAGTCCACAAATTTAAACTTGTCCGTAGCTTCCTCATGCGCTATGGACGTGACTTTAGCACTCACTGGAACAGCCTCTTGTAGGAATCTGCAAATTTCCTCTTTCTTTTTCTAGATGCACTGTATTGTTGATTCATTAACAGTAGACTCATGGCCAACAGCACTGACTCACACCTGAATGAAGCTTATGTAAAACATGTATTTTCTCCTTACATAAGGCATGTCAGAGCCTTCTTGCACTTAGGAGCACTAGACAGCACTTCAGCACTAGGCTTGGGGGCCAACTTAAACAGCTGAATCGAACAAAAAGCACAAAAATGTGAGGAATGTGGCACCAAGACAGAGATGGACAGTTGTTTACAACATGAGAGTTGAAACAAGGAGGCAGAGTGTTGCCTTGTTGGACCTCAGCTGGGAACATGCATGTTGAATAACTAAATGTTTTGCTTCTCTCGGTGGGTCTGGACCCTGGAGATACCATAAATGTTGATTTGGGGTAACAAGTTGTAGTGAGTAGACACATTTGCAAATATGGGATCCGTGAATAACGAGAATCATTTGTGTTCGCTGAGTAAAGAGTCCAGTGGGTGAGGCTCGTGGGTTAGACAACTGAACCACAGGGCACAGAGGTAGACATCGTGTGGAAGAAGCCAGGGGGTGGTGAGGTCACTTAGGGGCTGGAGGTGGAAGCCTGGGCAGAAAGGTGCACCTGAGCCCCAAAGTGCAAGAGTGTGGGTAGAAAAGACAAAAGAGCTGAGATCTGAGGGAGAAGTCAGTGTGGACGTAACCTGGGGTAAGTGCGTCAGCTCCAGAGCGGTGGAAAGGAAGCTTTCTGGGAGCTGAAGAGCCAGAAAGGGAAGGAATGACGGCCAGCTCAGCGAGTACCAGACAGCCTCAGCCCGGCCTCCACTCTGGGTTGAGACACCTCAGAGCAGCCACAGTGGGCTCTTACGGGCAGGGTTCTATTCTTTGAGACGGTGATTAGACATTGAAGCCAAATATTGTGTCTTCCGTTAATAGCGGCATCATCTTTAGAGATCTAACTATGTGCCAGGCACCATGCGTACTGCTCTGTGTAGGGGAGAGCATTTATCTTTCCTGTTTGTCCCCATATTACAGGTGAGGGACCTGGTCTGAGAGCCCAAAGACCATTACTTGCGTCCGTGCGTAAACCCTTCTGGTGTCATGGCTTAGTCTGAGAGAATACGAAGGCCAGCTTTAACAGACGGAGTGGTTAACCGGCGGTCAAGAATGAGTCACTGGGAACTCCGAGGTTTTGACCTGAATAGCCTGAATGCCAGTAGGAAGTTGACCGTAGGGATCCAGCTTTGGGAGAAGGGGGTGCGCTCACCCTCCTGAATGTTAAGCCACAACGGGGGCCGCGGTGGGGATGTCATGGGCGAGGATGCAGGATGGCTTGGAGGGGGGGAGCTGGGAGTCGACTCTGGACAGTTTACTGGAAGCGTGTGCGTGAAAGAACTGAGTCAGAGCTTCAGGATGGAGGGAAGGAGGGAGAGGAGAGGAACTTTGGCACTCTGAGTACCGAGCACTTTTCTACATACTTCACATGCAGGAGGGAGGTACTTTTGTAGGTTTTGCAGAGCGGGAAACTGAGGTTTAGCGAAGTCGAGTTACTCAAGGCAGTGTCCCTGCCTTTTCTGCTCAGGGGTAACTGTGAGGCTCTTCTTCCAAGCAATTTGGGGCCCTTTGAAACTCCTTCCCCTTGTGGCACGCCCTCCTGCTTCTCCTGCAACTCGGGCGTGACCTCGTCATGCCTCCCTTCTTCCCGGTCACCTTTCATTTCCGCTGGGCGGCAGCTCCCACGTAGGACTCGGGTGAGGAGGTCTGGGTCACTGACGTCCTTCCCCATGGCCCTGATCACGTTCCCACTGTGGGGGGCACAGGCCAGTTTCTGGGAACTGCGTCATCCCTGCGGCCCAGGGTAAGGTCAGGCGGTGAGTGATGGGGCACCTGCCCCAAGGCAGAGCTCCTGGTGATTTACAGCCAGAGAGGAGAATGGACTGTTAACTCTCCCTTGCCTGTAAGACTGCATCCTGCTTTGCAGTCTTGCTTGGAATTTCTGGGGAAGAAGCAGGTGCATTTGGGAAGCCTAGATGCTTGATCACAGATGGGGTCAGTGAGAGGGTCGAAGTGACCCAGGTCGAAGCCTCCTGACATAGAGTAGGTCTTGAGGCTTACGTCGGCAGGGCTCACCTCCCTGGAGTCACTGTGCCTCGTGCTTGGCTGGCTGTGCATCGGGCTGTGTTGGGGCTGCAGCAGGGCGTGTTGCTGATCCTGGGGTTTTCTCCTCTGGTGGTGCAGTGGGCCGCTTGCTTTGACCCTTTCCTGCCTGGCAGGTGTCAGGAAGCTACCAGTGCGGGTCTGGTCGCAACAGAGTCTCAGCCCAGCAGTATTACCCCCCATTACCTTGTCAGTTGGGAATGTCGTCAGGGCCAATTGCCTCTTCCTTGTCCCCTTTGCGTTTCATGGGGTCATGGCTGATGCCCAGTAAGTGCTGCTTGGCGGGCAATGTGCTGCCTGAAGCTGACACAGGTGGTTTGTCACCGCGGCTCGAAGGTAGTGGGAGGTGTGGAGTTTTGTACTGTATCCAAAACCATGAGGCTCCTTGGATGTTTCTCTTCTTTCTTTCCATCTTCAATAAAATTGTTGCGTTAACACGGACCGACCCTTCCCTCCCCTCTCTGTAAACCACTCTGGAATGAGTGGCAGGACGACCGATGTCTCAGCTGAAGAAAATCAGACTATGGGACATATTTTTGTTTTGTAAATGGGGGTGGGCCTTTTTATGCTGTCAGGTAACAAGGTTTGGTCCCGGACAGATGGTGGTGTTTCTCTTGATCGCTTTTGGCTCACCTTTCCGTTCCCTTTCCTCACCTTGCCGATACCGTCTGCCCACCCTGCTTTCCTTCCTTTCTCCTCCAGTCCCCCTCCAAGCCCTCCCAGTGTGACTTCATATTCTCCTCCTTTCCTTCTGTGAAAATCTACCCTGAAGAATCGATGGCCTTATTCACACTAAGAAGCAGAAGAGCGAAACAGTCAATCAGAAAAAGACAAATACCATATGATTTCACTCGTATGTGGACTTTAAGAAACAAAACAGATGAACATAGGGGAAGGGTGGGTCGGGTAGAGAAGAGAGGGAAACAAACCACAAGAGACTTTTAAGGACAGAACAAACTGAGGGTTGACGGAGAGAGGTGGTAGGGGATGGGCTAGATGTATAATGGGCATTAAGGAGAGCACTTGTGATGAGTTGAGCACTGGGTGTTATATGAAAGTGATGAATCACTGAAATCTACTCCTGAAACTTGTATTACACTGTATGTTAACTAACTTAAAAAAGAAACACTCAAAATGATAAATTAAAATTAAAGCAATGTAAATACCTGAACCTAAAAAAAAAAAAAAAAAAGTAGATGAGTGATAAGGCTTAGGGATTTACGGACTCTGGACATTTGAGTAGCTCTGCTTTAGAAGCATTCCCCTGTGTTGGGACACTCTGCTTCCTGTGTGTGGGACTGCAGATTCCCAGCTCAGGGTCTGTGGCACAGCAGAAGCTTCTTGACATGTGTGAAGGAACCACATCCATTCCCAGGAGGGGAGTGTGTGTTCATTTCCGCATGGTGGAATGTTTTCATGGAATGTAAACCAGAGGTGGAGGCAGCAGACAGAATATAGGATTTTCGGTTGATACGAATTTCAGATAGTTTTTTTAAAAGATACCTCTGGGGGCGCCTGGGTGGCTCAGTCAGTTGGGCGGCCGACTTCGGCTCAGGTCATGATCTCGTGGTCCGTGAGTTCGAGCCCCGCGTCAGGCTCTGTGCTGACAGCTCAGAGCCTGGAGCCCGTTTCAGATTCTGTGTCTCCCTCTCTCTGACCCTCCCCCATTCATGCTCTGTCTCTCTCTGTCTCAAAGATAAATAAACATTAAAAAAAAAAAAAAGATACCTCTGTCTTATCAAACTCAACACCCAAAAAACAAATAATCCAGTGAAGAAATGGGCAAAAGACATGAATAGACACTTCTCCCCCAAAGAAGCCATCCAGATGGCTAACGGACACATGAAAAAATGCTCAACATCACTTGCCATCCAGGAAATACAAATCAAAACCACAATGAGATACCACCTCACACTTGTCAGAATGGCTAAAATTAACAACTAAAATTAAAATTAACAGATGTTAACAGGATGCGGATAAAGAGGGACCCTTTTGCACTGCTGGTGGGAATGCAAACTGGTGCAGCTACTTGGGAAAACAGTGTGGAGGTTCCTCAAAAAATTAAAAATGGAACTACCCTATGACCCCACAATTGCACTAGGTATTTATCTGAGGGATACAGGTGTGCTGTTTTGAAGGGGCACATGCACCCCCATGTTTATAGCAGCCCTATCGACAATAGCCAAAGTATGGAAAGAGCTCAAATGTCCATCGACGGATGAATGGATAAAGAAGATGTGGTATATATATATACAATGGAGTATTACTTGGCAATCAAAAAGAATGAAATCTTGCCATTTGCAACTACGTGGAAGGAACTGGAGGGTATTATGCTAAGTGAAATTAGAGAAAGACAAATATCATATGACTTCACTCATATGAAGAATTTAAGATACAAGACAGATGAGCATAAGGGAAGGGAAGCAAAAATAATATAAAAACAGGGAGGGGGACCAAACATAAGAGACTCTTAAACATGGAGGATAAGCAGAGGGTTGCTGGAGGGGTTGTGGGAGGGGGATGAGCTAAATGGGTAAGGGGCTTAAGGAATCCACTCCTGAAACCATTGTTGCATTGTATGCTAATAACTGGATGTAAATTAAAAAGTAAATTAAAAAAGATAAAAGATACCTCTATCTCATGTGATATTTGGGACTTACGTAACTAAAAAAAATTATTTGTTGTGTACCTGAAATAAAATTTCACTGGGAGTCCTCTGTTTGTATGTGTTAGACCTAGCAGCCCTCCAAAGAATGGGAGCTGTGTCATCAGCCAGATGGATAAGGTGGTTTTTGGAGTCAGCCCTGCCCCACCTCAGGTCCCTGAATTCATGGCATGTGTTGCTGTGGAGGGATTCTGGTCCCTGCTGTGCCATTCCTTAGCCTGTAGCCTTGGGCAGGCACAAGGGAACGTGTAGGAGCATCCAGGACAACTGAGAGCACTCAGCATCTCACACTGAAGTTCTGCTCTCCTAAGCCTAGTGTTCCCAGGAAGCAATGGGTTTCTAAGAAGAGTGGCTGAGTCTACGATCACGGCCCCCCTCAGCCTTACCAGCTTGATTGCTGAGAGCTGGTCAGCTCCAGACAGAATTCTGAAGGGCTCCGTGAACGGGCCACACAAACTAGGTCTCTTCTGAAGGATCTTCCCAAATGTGGGCCCCTCAGCCACTCTTTCCCTCGACTTATCCAGGCACCAACTGGCATCTGCCTCCCTTGAACTGTCTCCCCTTCCCCATGCTCAAGTGTCTTTGTTAGTTTGATCGTTTATTCATGTTTGTGTGTTAATTTTTCATTTGAAAGCTTTGCTAGGCGCCGAGGCGCTTACATTCTCACAGGGGAAGGAGTGCCTCTTTGGTTCACTTAGGGCAATGATCTGCTATGTTCAGGAAGCCTTGCTTTGTATGTTTCCTTTGGAGGAAGTAGGTTGAATGGAAGTAAGGAGGAGATCATTTGTTCTTCAATTCATTACCAGCCTCAGCACATTCCTGTGGCAAAACATTGTACCGCAGAGAAGATGGTAGGCCTTTTTTATTTCTAAAAGTCATGGTGTATCGATCTCCTCTAAGCTTCTCTTATTCTTTGAATTTAAGTCTCTTGATCTCAGGCTGAGGCCAACTAAGAGAAGGTTGTCTTTACACAGAGGAGACTGGGAAGTGTGTTTTCACACCGGCCTGGGCACTCAACCAAGGTGATTGAAGGCATCTCTAGTGGGTTCTTTTGAGAACAGTTGGAAGGAAATCATGAGAAGAGGGCACTGTATTGAGTTTATGTAGATTCCTCTTCTGGCTTATCCCAACACCTCAGGCCGTAAGAAGATATAAAGCTCCACAGCCTGAAGTCCTGAAATTTACATTGCCTTATGCACAAAATAATGGCCTCCTCTTATGTCAACTAGGAGTTGCATTTGGTTGCAAGTAACCAAGGACTCAAAAACAGTAGTCTACACACATTAGGATACTTTCTCCTGCTTAAAAGGAGGACCCGAAGGAGGCAGTCTAGGTTGGTGCTCTGACCCCATGGTCATCTGAGACCTAGCGACTTATGTGTTGCTCAGTCCTGTGTGAGTCCCAGCCTCCAAGCCACATCATGGTCCAGGGTAGCTCTGGGAGCTCCAGCCGTCACATCTGCATTTCAGAACAGAAGGGGTGAAAGAGGAGTGGGGAAGGGACATATGCTTCTTCTCTTTTAAAGAGTCTACTTGGAATTCTCAGACAACACTCTGCTTCCATTTTACTTCCAGAACCCAGTCACGTAGTCATGGGTAGCTGCAAGGGAGGCTTGGCTTAGGGTGGTTTTTTAGTTGTACGTTAGGGTGGAGGGGAGGATAGATATTGGGAGGCAGCCAACCAATTGTGCCACGTCTGTGCTGTGGTTTACCTGTCTGTCTTGTAGAAAGACTCTGGGTCAGAAGGAGTTAGAGGTGAGCAGGTGTGACCCCCAGAGCAGACCAAGGACTCGCTGGAGTAGGGAAATGTTATGCCCTGTTTTCCTCTGCTATGTCACTTCCCTCCCTTCGTGGTATGTGGAGAGACTTCCTGTCCTTTATATTGTGTCAGAGACCTAGGAGGAAATCGTAGTAGCTTCCCATGAAGGTGTAACTGTGTGCGTGTATGTGTTTTGTCAAGTCACAGAATCCATTCATACTTTCTTTTAACAAATACGAATTAAATGACTCATTTCCTATTGACGCTTCTTCTTTGGTAGAAGCCCTGCTGTCTCTTGCGGGATGATTGAAATAGCCTTTCAGTTGGTGTCCCTGCCTCCTGGTGCCCCCCCCCCCCCCCCCCCCCCCCCCCGCTGCCTCCCAACTGAATCTTGCCAGAGTCAGTTCTGCTGATAGTTCCCAAAAAGTTTGGTGTGCGGGCGGGATGGTTGCTTTTGTGTGTCACCTTGGCTGGGCCACACCAGCACCGAGGTACGTGGTCAAACATCATTCTGAACGTTTCTGTGAGGGTGTTTATTGGATGAGATTTGCATTCAAACTGGTGGGATTGAAGTAAAGCAGATTGCCCTCCATAATGGAGGGGGGTGGGGAAGGTGCTCGTCCAATCAGTTGAAGGCCTGAATGGAACAAAAGAACGACCTGCCCCAAGCAAGAGAGTTCTGTAGCAGATGGTCTCTGGACTTGATTGAAGTAGTGGCTGTTGTCTGAGTGCTCAGCCTGTTGTCCCACCCTGCAGATTTGGACTTGCCAGCCCCATGGTTACGTGAGTTGATTCCCTAAAACCTTTTTCTTTACAAACAGACATACCTTGGGGATATGGCAGGCTTGGTTCCAGACCACTGCAGTGGCACAGTAAAGCAAGTCAAGTGATTTTTTTTTTCCACTGTGCATACATAAACTTTGTTTATCTTGTACCGTAGCGTATTAAAAGTGCAATAGCATTATGTCTAAAAAAAAAAAAGCACATGCCTTAATTTAATCGCCCAGTCAGTAGGTTGAGCGTCCAACTCTTGATTTCAGCTCAGTTCGTGATCCCGGGGTCACGGGATGAAGCCCTGTGTCAGGCTATGCACTTAGTGTGGAGCCTGCTTGGGGTTCTCACTGCCCCTCCCTTCCTCTCCCCCTCCCCCCCACCTCTCTCTCTCTCTCTCTCTCTCTCTCTCTCTCTCTCTCTCTCTCTCTCTCTCTCTCTCTCTCTGCCCTTCTCTCCTGCTCATGTGCGTGCTTGCTCTCTTAAAACAAAAGGCCTTAATTTAAAAATATTTTATTGCTTGAAAGAAACGTGTTAACCGTCATCTGAGCTTTCAGTGAGTTGTAATCTTTTTGCCGGTGGAGTGTTCGTCTTGGTGAATGATCAGACGGTAGTTGGTGCAGGTTGGGGTGGCTGGGGCACTTTCTTCAGACAACAGTGAAGTCTGCCTTTTCAGTTGATTTTCCCTTTCGCGAATGATTTCTCTGCAGCGTGTGATGCTGTTTGATAACATTTTACCCTCAGTAGAATTTCTTTCAAAGTTGGGAGTCAGGGGGCGCCTGGGTGACTCAGTCGGTTGAGCGTCCAACTTCCACTCAGGTCACGATCTCGCGGTCCGTGGGTTCGTGCCCCGTGTCAGGCTCTGGGCTGATGGCTCGGAGCCTGGAGCCTGCTTCCAATTCTGTGCCTCCCTCTCTCTCTGCCCCTCCCCTGTTCATGCTCTGTCTCTCTCTGTCTCAAAAATAAATAAATGTTAAAAAAAAATTAAAAAAAAAAGTTGGGAGTCAGTCTTCCCACACCCTGCTGCTGCTTCGTCAACTAAGTTTACGCGATACTCTAAATCCTTCATTGTCATTTGAACGATGTTCACGGCATTTTCACCAGGAGTAGTTCCCGTCTCAAGGAACCACTTTCGTTGCTCATCCCTGCAGAGCACGTCCTCATCCATTCGAGTTCTAGCGTGACATTGCAGCAACCCAATATAATAATAATGAAAACGTTTGAAATATTACGGGAATCACCAAAACGTGACAGACTCGTGAACAGGTGCTGTCGAAAAGTGGCGCCGATGGGCTTGCGGGACACAAGGTTGCTACAGACCTTCAGTTTGTAAAAACCTCAGTGTTCTTGAAGTGCAGTAAAGGGAAGCAGCACGGACTTTGGTGGGCACGTCCTTTTGGTTCTGTTTCTCTGGAAAACCTTGACCAGTACAGCATTCCTGTGTCCAGTGTCAGGCCCGGATCTGAGTGCGGACACAGGGCTTTTCAGTCTGGCTCGTGCACTGGCACCTGTGTTCTCGGTGCTGCGCCCCCATGTACACCCTCAGCCCCCTGCCCCCGCTGCTGGGTCCATCCTACGGTTGGAGCACATGATCCAGCGTTTTGCATTGTTGCGTATTCTGTTCTCTGCCTGTGGTGTCTTCCACCCCAAGCTGACTGGCTCTGTGATGTGCAGAATGGCAGCCGTTAGCCACATGTGACTACTTAAAGGCCAGTTAATAAAACTGAAAGTTCAGTTCTTCAGTCTCCTTAGCCACATTTCAGATGCCCAGAAGCCACATGAGGCCGATGGCTACTATTTTGGGGGCAGCACACATAGAGAACATTTCTGTCATTGCAGAAAGTTCTCTTGGGCAGCTCTACTTGGCTTTTATCCTTTGCCTAGTTAACATGAGGGCACAGGTAACTGCTGCAGTTGTCCTGCAGTCCCCTCCTTCACTAAGCTTTCCTTCAGCTTTGCTTCTTGAGAATTCGATGAAGTCTACGGCCATACCGCTCTGAACGCGCCCGATCTTGTCTGATCTCGAGAATTCGATGAAGGCTACGGGTGTTATCCTCGGAAAACCTGTGCGCACGGGGCATAAATTACAAACATAGTTTCAGGGTATTCATCAGCTTCCCTTAAAGGTCACCCACGTCCTGTGGGTTAATAACTATGAGCTAATAGTGCTCATGCCGCTCGCCTATGTAACCGCTGACACTTCTGGAAGGCTTACCGTGTGCCTGTTCTGAGCAGTTGGCGTGTGTTAACGCGTTCCTCCGAGCCACACCATGAGCTAGCTTCTGTCGTCCCCTGCATTTTGCAGATGAGGAAACTGAGGCACAGAGAATTGAAGTGCTTGGGGTCACCCAGCCAATGAGCGGCCTGGCCGGGATTTGACCCAGGCAATCTGGGTTCCAAGTCTGCGTTCCTCACCTCTACGCCCAGGGCTGTGAACCCTGCCCTGGAAACCTGAGTTCCCCGAAGACAGAAATTGCTTGTTATCCTTTGCAGACCTTCACAGTGTGCGGTGCACAGTGAAGGTGAAACGAATGCCTGACGAAAGGAATGCTTGGAATTGAGTTACACAGGCTGAAGGCATAATCGTCTTGGCCCTGGGACGTTTGGATTCTTCCACGGGGTGTCTTATCCTTTTTCTTAGTTTTATTGGCTGCAATTTGTTTATGACCCCTTAGAGCTGGGAGACAGCCCCAGTGCTCAGAGCAGCTTTGCTTGGCAATCGCAGGTGGAAAGGAGAGGGTTTGCCGGGAGACCCGGCTCACTTGAACACCCCCGCCACGCCAGCTAGCGCTGCCCTGAGCTGGGGACCCAGCTGCCGCTGCGGCCCTGTCACAAGGCCGTTCCTGTCTTTTTCAGATTCCTAGGTGACTCAAAGTGGCACCGCTCTAGCAGCCAGGGGGGCCCTGGATGCCTGTGCTCTTGTGTCCCCGTCACTTTCTGACCGTCAGCTCCTGCTGGGGTTTGCTGGCCTTAACCTCGTTGACGTCTTTGCCTTGTACTGCAGGAGACCCCCAGCTTTTCCATTTACTGAGCCAAGCAGGGAGCTGTGTTGTGCTAACTCTAGTTTATGTTAAGCCCTCCTTTTCATCTGGATCCCCCTGACCTTGAATTCTTTTGGAGATCTTACTGCAGGTAGAAGTTAAAATTAAGCCAAGTCATGCTGACCCAGAGACAGAAGATGGGCTGGAGGGGAGGGGGGTTGACATTTCAGTGAATTGGTTGTTCCCCTGGCCGTACTTAAGTGTACCTGGCAACGAATAGTGCCAGATGATCCAGGGAAGCCCGAAACTTGGAGAAGGTGGGAAGAGGCAGCCAAGGTCTTTGGCTCAAGAAGGGTTTGGAATAGTCTCTAAGTGCAGATTCTTCATTATTCTGGTCATAGTGACTCACAGAGGTACAGAACGTGGTCACTGCCTTCTGGGAGTTTGTAATTTCGAGAAGACCCAAATGAAGAGCAAAATAATTCAAGAGACGTGTCATCCATGTGTTCAAATACTGGGCAGTTTTCAAAGTGCTTTTCTACTATCTTGTGATGTGGCAAACTGCTGACATGAGTATAGAAACTTGGTCCTATGGATTCAGAGGGGGTAAAATTTCACCCAGGAACAAATTTTCTGGAGACCTACTGGGACCTGGGTTACGTATCTTTTTAGCTTGGAGGAGGCAAAGTGGAGTGGAAGGGGAATTATTTTGATCTTGAGAGAATAGCATTCACACCACACAATTTAGCACAATTTAGTATATACAGTTAGGCCATTATTCAGGTGAGTTTTCACATCATGTAAATGGGCATTTCCAAGGAGAATTGCACCCAGAGAGACATTAATCTGAGTGTGTGAGCCACAGAAGAAAAAGAATCACAAGGTGTATTAAAAGATTGACCACAAGGGAGTTGTCTGGGGCTTATCATTGGTACCCAACCTCGTACCTTAATGAAACACGTATTTATTGAACAACTGCAGCCACGGGCCACTAGGGCTAGGTTTGGGGAATTTAAAAATTCAGTGACACAGTCCCTGTTCTTCAGAGGCTCCCCGGGTCACCACTGGTGATGGTGCTGCAGAGGTCATAGAAATTCCATGCATTGTGCAGAAGGGACACTCTGTGGGTCCTGGGCCTTTTCTGCTATAGCACCGACTCCAAGGATTCTGGGTCTGTGGCACTGACCAGGTGTCTCTCATCACTCAGCCCGTGGCAGTGGCCCTGGGGTTGAGCTGTCCTACTGTTACCTCTCTTCCCTCATCTCCCTTCAGTCCCCCTCGGTGGGTTTCTCCCAGGCTTCCAGACCAAGAATAGAAAACTTTGAGAACCTTCTTTCCAGTCATCTGTTCCAGGTTGCCAAGTGAGTTAGTGTTAAAGGAAGTCACTTTGTCTAGAATGGGGGTGTCCTCTGCCTTGTTCATGGCAGCCTTGCAGGAGTGAGGCCCAGCAGCTGTGGACCGGTGGCTCATGGGAGACCAGCGCTGGCTGATACAAGGAGGCTCTCCAGTTGAGGACTTCTTTTTACGGATCCCAGCTGTCAGGGAAGGGGCCGTCAACAGTTACTCCCATTCATTATTTCTTGTCTCCGAGGCAGGAGGAATGTTCATGACTTTGAACCCATTTATTTTATTTATTTTTAAATGTTACTTGTTTTTGAGAGAGAACAAAAATGCTCCAGTGGGGGAGAGGCAGAGAGGGAGAGAGAGAATCCCAAGCAGGTTCTGTGCTCAGGGCAGAGCCCGACTCTGGGTGCGGTATGATGACTGCGAAATCACGACCTGAGCTGAAATCAAGAGTTGGACCCTTAACCTACTGAGCCACGCAGGCACCCCTATTTTAGTCGTTTTAGAAAGCAGCCTCCAAATGGAGACAAGCGGAGCACAGGTAGCTTGTGAAAGTTTGGC
This sequence comes from Panthera tigris, assembly GCF_018350195.1. Taxonomy (NCBI): domain Eukaryota; kingdom Metazoa; phylum Chordata; class Mammalia; order Carnivora; family Felidae; genus Panthera; species Panthera tigris. The sequence continues at coordinate 131,485,940 of NC_056668.1, read as the reverse complement.
ATGTGGCATGTGTACCCAGCGGGTGGGGGGCGAGGAGGACGAGGGAGCTCTGGATGGCTCTGGAATCCAGAGGGTTAGCCTCCCTGTGGTGCGCTTAATGATGTCACTCTGTCCTTTATTGTCCGTATCACCTTAGGTTAGTTTCTTAGTGATCCGAATGTGATTCGAAGGAGTTGGAGTCTTTATTGTTTTGGGAATGGTGGGTGTCTCCCGAACCAGTCAACTGTAGGCTGCTAATTAGTCTTCCTGCCTATGTCAGCAGAGTGGGATCATGGCCCTCCTTAGCAAAATGGAATACAGGAGCCAGGGGTGGACAGTATAACCAGAGTGCCTGGGAGAGCAGCTTTGGGTGGGGATGTGTGTTCATCTCTGTGCTGGTATTTGTGAGTGGTAAGGTATAAACCATACTTCCTGCCCTCAGGAAGGTTTCATTGTGCAAACTTTCACGTACCCAGCTGCTTTGGGGCAGTGCGGGTCAACCTGAATGACTTCTCCATCAAGTGTTGGGAAATTAATCAGTGGAGGTTGAGAAAAGAGGAAACCTTAAGTCCTAGAAGAATAGGACTGTTCACTGCAAGGAAGAGGCTGAAGGATGACAAGGACTTTTTTTTTTTTTTTTTTTGCCTATGAAGTGTCATAAGAAAGAAGATATGATTGTTTAACAAATGAGTCCAGCCAGCTGCAGTGAAAAGAGAATTCACAGAAGATGGGGTATTTGAGATGGGTTTTAAAGGATGAATAGGAGTTCCCTAGGTAGAGACAAGGACGAAGGGCATGTGTTGCTGGCGGAAGGCATGGGACATACAAGAACGAGGAGTGTTGAAGGAATGGTGAGTGGTCGGGCATCACTGGGTGGATGGGAAGTGAGAACCTGGGCTGTGGCTGGTGGTGTTGGGGTGGGGAGAGTGTTAGGCAGGGAGTGACATCATCAGATAGACACTTTGGACAGATGACCAGGTGTCCTGAGTGCTATTGTGTGAGACTACGTGGATGCCATGCAGAGTTTCAACGGCTATATGAGATTGGAAGCTAGGAGACGAGTTGGAAAGCTTGTAAAATAATCTGGGTAAGAGCCGATGCTGGACAACATCTGCTGAGGTTCCCTTAGGGCACGTTTGTTCCTTGGTGCAGAGCTTTGAGGGGAGGGAGCTTGGGCAGGGCTCGTCAAGCCTCTGGATGCTCTACAGAGAAAACATCTTGGCCACAGTGCTCGGCAAAGTTGGTGTGCAGATGGTGTGGTGGAGATTGTTTACCGGACTGAGGGTGGCCCCCGGGGTCCTGTGATTTCTCATCCGGATCTAGGGAATCAGTTTTGGAAGTGTCCCTGCTGGAGAAGTGAGTAATCCAGGGCTCTGTATTTATGCTTTTCCTCT